>NC_047041.1:96535139-97777639 GCF_011762595.2 Tursiops truncatus | reverse complement strand
GGCCCCTCACAACTTCCTGTTTCCTGAGTGGGCTTTGGCTCAGGGTTTGACCAAATGAAGGGCTTCCTCCTACTAGGGTGGCTGCTCCTCCTTGTTTCTGAGATGTGGACTAGTTCTATAGGCCAGAAATGTATGACAATAGAATTTCTGGATCTGTAAGTATCATGCAGCCATGAATATTATATACTATTGTTTTGTACATCTTTGTTCATTATTGCTTTCGATATTTTATTGTATGATCATGCCACAAATTATGTGTCCAGTCTTTGCTGAAGGACATTTAACTTGCCACCAGTTGCTAGTTTTCATAATGTTGCTATTTACATCCTTGTACACAGCTCCCCCTGCGTATGTATGAGTGTTCCTGGGTCTTCTAGGGTGCAGTTCCAAGGGAGTGGAAATGCTAGGGTGCATGAGCGTGTATATGTGGACACACACAGAAGATACAATTCTACTATTGCCTAGATAATTAGCAATTCCTCAATACAGTTATTGTACTTGTTTATCCTCCCTCTCGAGTTTCTCCACACCCTCACCAACACTTGGTTTCAGGAAACGATATTTGCCAGTCTGGAAGGGGAAAAGGGTGCTTCTGGATTTTAATTAACTGTGTCATGATTACTAATGAGATTGCTTTTTATCACATTTCCTCTTTTGTATACTGCCTGTTGATGGCTTTTGTCCACTCCCTGTTGATGGCTTTTGTCCATTTTGTATCAGAATTTGTTTTATTTTTCATTTTATATTGGAGTATGGTTGATTAACAATGTTGTGATAGTTTCAGGTGTACAACAAAGGGATTCTGTTATACATACACATACATCTATCCTTTTTCAAATTCTTTTCCCATTTACATTATTATAGCATATTGAGCAGAATTTGTTTTTCAGTTGATTTGCATGACATTCTTTATACATTCTGGATACTAATCCTTGTGGATTTGCAAAGTATTATGTTATTTCTTAACAGTGTTTACGGCAACTTTGGGAACAGAAATGTTTGATTATTTTGTATTGTGGTAAAAAAACTTAACATGAGATCTACCCTCTTAAAAAGTGTACCATACAATATTGTTAGCTATAGGCACAATGTTGTACAACAGAGCCCTAGAACTCACTCATCTTGCCTAACTGAAACTTTGTACCTGTTAAATAAAAACTCCTCATTTCCCCTCCCCCAGTCCTGGCAACCACCATTTAACTGTCTGCTTCTATGAGTTTGAATCTTTTAGTTAAACATATATAATAACTCTTTCTCTTTTTTGTGTATCTATTATATATTTTTGGTTTCTGGGTACCATGAGGTTAATATAAAGCAACCTATATACATATATGTGATTATTTTAAGTTGCTGATCGCTTAATTTTAAATGCATTTTAACAACCCTTCATTTTTACCACCCTCTCCTCATGATGACTGTTTTTGACACCATACCTTACATTTTTTTGTTTTGTGTGTCCCTTAACTGCTTATTGCAGACATCATTTTACTACTTTTGTCTTTTAACCTTCCTTTGTACATGGTTGACTTACTACCTGTATTGTATATTTACCTTTCCGGATGAGCTTTTTCCTTTCATGATTTTCATGTTTCTAGTCGTGGCCTTTTCTTTTTTGCTTAGAGAAGTCCTTTTAATATTTCTTATAAAGCTGGATTGGTGATGCTGAACTCTTTTAGCTTTTGCTTGTCTGTAAATCTGAATGAGAGCCTTGCTGGGTAGAGTTTTCTTGGTTGTAGGCGTTTCCCTTTCATCACTTTAACTATATCATGCCACTCCTTTCTGGCTGGCAGAGTTTCTGCTGAAAATTCAGCTGACAGCCTAGTGGGAGTTCCCTTGTAGGTGACTTGTTTTTCCCTTGCTGGTTTTAATATTCTCTTGTCTTTAATTTTTGCCATTTAATTACAATGTGTCTTGGTGTGGACCTCTTTTGATTAATCCTGTTTGGGACTCTCTGTGCTCTCTGGACTTGGGTGACTGTTTGCTTTGCCAGGTTAGGGAAGTTTTCAGCTATTATGTCTTCAAATACGTTCTCAGACCTTTTCCTCTTTCTCCTCCTTCTGGGACCCCTATAATGTGAATGTTAGGATGTTTGATGTTGGCCCAGAGGTCTCTTAAACTGTCCTCACTTCTTTTCATTCTATTTTCTGTTCAGCGTCAATGATTTCCACTACTGTCTTCCAGCTTGCTGGTCTGTTCCTCTGTATCGTTTAATCTCCTGTTGATTCCTTCTAGGGTATTTTTCATTTCAGTTATTGTATTCTTCATCTGTTTGTGTCTTCTTAAATTTCATAACTCTTCATTGAAAACTTCTCACTCTCACTCTGTTCACCCAGTCTTCTCCCGAGTTCCCTGAGCATCTTTATGGTCATTACCTTGAACTCTTTATCCGTTAGATTGCCTATCTCCATTTCACTTAGTTCTTCTTTGGGGGTTTTATCTTGCTCCTTCATTTGGAACGTGTTCATCTATCTCCTCATTTTGCCTAATTTGCAGTTTTTATTTTTATGTATATGGTAGGTTGATTACATTTCCCAGCCTTGGAGAAGTGGCCCTTTGTAGGCGATGTCCTATGTGTCCCAGCAGTGCACTGCCCCCTGGTCACCAGAGCTATATCTTCTAGGGATTCCCCCCCGCCCCCGTCATGCAGGCTGTGTGGGTCCTTCTGATGTGGTGGGCTATGAGTGGTCTTGTAGGCATGGCTGGTCCCAGGTCTGATTGGTTGCCAGGGCCTGCCTGGAGGCTGCCAGTTGCTGGTTGGCTGAGCTAGGTCATGAGAAGTCTGGCTGTGAAAATCTGGGGGTCTCTGGGGTAGTGCTGGCTCACTGGTGGGCAGAGCCAAGTTCTGGGTTGAGTGGTTATGGGGCCAGAATTCCCAGATCTAGTGTCAGCCTCCTGGTGGGTGAGGCCAGTTCCTGACACAGCCGGCTGCAGGGTTGAGGGTGTCCTGAAGCTTGTGTCAGCCCACTAGTGAGTAGGGCTGAGATCCAGCAGGTCCCCAGACTGGTGCTGCCTGCTGGTGGGCAGAGCTGTGTCCCAGACTCTCTGGCTGTAGGGCCCTGGGATATCCAGTCTAGTGCCTGCGTACTGGGCCAGGTCCTGGGCTCTGTGGTGGACAGAGCCATGCCCAGGGATGGCTGTGGGTTCAGGGGTCTTAAGGCAGCCTGCCTACTAGTGGATGGGGCTGTGTCCCCACCCAGCTAGTTGCTTAGCCTGAGGCATTCCAGTATTGGTGCCTACAGGCTGGTGGGCAGGGCTGGGCAGTCCTGAGGCTAATAAGCTAGAGGGAAGATTACAAAATGGTCCCTGCCAGCACCCATGTCCATGTGATAGAACAAGCTTCATAAAATGGCTGCCACCAGCGCCGATGTCCCCAGGGTGAGCTCCAGTTGCCTCCTGCCTCTCTAGGAGCCTCTCCAAGATCAGCAGGTGAGTCTGACCCAGGCTCCTTTCAAATTACTGCTCTACCCTGGGTCCCAGAAGGTGTGAGATCTTGTGAAAGCCCTTTAAAAGTGGAGTCTTTGTTTCCCACAGCCTCTGGGTCTCCTAAAATCAAGCCCCACTGGCCTTCAAACCCAAGTGTTCTGGGGGGCTTGTCCTCCCAGTGCAGGACCCCCAGGTTGGGGAGCCTGATGTGGGGCTTAGACCCCTTGCTCCTTGCGGAGAACTCTGAAATTGTAAAATTATCCTGTTGTTTGTGGGTTGCCCATTCAGGGATATGGGTCTTGACTATACCATATCCTCCCCCAACCACACCTGTTTTGTTGTGGTTCCTTCTTTATATTTCTAGTTGTAGAGGATCTTTTCCGGTAGATTCCAGTCTTTCTCATCAATAGTTGCTCTATAAATAGTTGTCATTTTTGGTGTGCCCATGAGAGGAGGTGAACTCAGGGTCTTCCCGCTGTGCCGTCTTGACTCAGCTCCTCAGGAGTGTCCGTTTTTATTGAAGAGTAACTCCTCTGAAAGGAAAGGGAGAAAGAATCGATCAGGCGAAGTCATCAGACAAAGACTGAGACGTGACTGTCTCTGTGCCAGTCCAACAAGGGATTCTAAAAATTGCCCTTTAGAGGAGTCCCAGGTTGGGCGGCAATGGCTAGACCTTTGTTCCAATCTTGCTGAGGCATGGGTTGGAACCCCCAAGAGAAGAGTATGATCTCTGCCCAAAGGCTAAAGGAGCAATGGAGTTAACAGCTGGAGGCTATTCTGGGATGGGCAATGCATCTTTCCTTGAAAGGAAATACGAGCAGCACATCTGTGGATGCCACAAATAACAAACTGGTTCAACCCGAAGAACAGTCCATAAACAAAGATGTCTAAATAGATCTAAAGGCATGTATTTCCTTTTTCTCCCATTTTATCCAAAAAGGAGTTTCTGAAAATTGCCTTTGATTTGGTACTCAAAGAAAAATTTAACAGGCTAGGCCAAAAGAGAGGGTAAAGAGATTGATTCTGCAAGATGGCTGAGGTAAGGAAACTTACAAGTAGCATTTCTTAACATTGCTCAATGGCCATGAAGCTTTCTTTAAGTACCCTGTTTCTAAAGTACTTCCAGAACAGAAATTATATTTTTTAATTGTTTGTATTGGGACACTAACTGGGGTCATTTTAAATAAGAGTTTAACCCCTAAAACTTTGTCTAGAATTTTATAACCCAAACTAAGGTAAAATATCTTTCAATTCCAACATCAGTCGATACCTGGATCCTAAAAATAATATTATTAAGAGTACAGAATGGTGGTTTTGAGTGTGCAGGTAACCCACAGTAAAGGGTAACCCAGAAGACTCCTAAAGTTAGGATTCAAAGACTTCCTAAAAGAATTAAATGCCTGCATAACAATGTGTGTTTTGAAGATTGAAATTGTCAAGTATCCATAACCATCCGTAACACCACGCATATAATACTATAAATGAATCATTGTCTGAAAGACAGAGTCTGAAAGATAGAACATTCTGTCTCGAGATCTATACACAAACATTTACTCTTCTTTTCTTAGAAACAATGAACATAGGATCTGTGCTCTGTGTTTTTGTCTTTTCAGGAATCTGACTATGTCCCATTGGATCATTCCCCTGTGCGCCCTCTCTTCCATGAGAGAGAAATCTGGCCATCCGCTTGCATACTCTATGCAAGTTCCTATGCATACTCAGGAACGCTATTCCTATAGCTGCTTAAGAATTGTGCATCAAATAGGCATCCAAACTTAGTAGTTTTCAGAAAGCTGTGATTCGTTATGCTATAAGCCATCCCTCACTTTAAAAAATAACTTACTTCTAGTCAAAGAGGAAATTAAAGGTATCTAGAGACAGGGACTTCCTTGGCGGTCTAGTGGTTAAGACTCCATGCTTCCACTGCAGGGGCACGGGTTCAGTCCCTGGTTGGGGAACTAAGATCCTGCATGCCACGTGGCACAGCCAAAAAGAAAAAAACCTAGAGACAAATGAAAACGAAAACATGACAATCCAAAATCCATGGGAGGAGGCAGCAAAGCAGTTCTATGAGGTAAGTTTATAGTGATACAATCTTACCTCAGGACACAAGAAAAATCTCAAATAAACAACCTAACATTAGACCTAAAGCAACTAGAGAAAGAAGGACAAACAAAACCCAAAGTTAGTGGAAGGAAAGAAATTGCGAAGACCAGAACAGAAATTAATGAAAGGTACAATCTCCCAAGACTGAACTAGGAAGAAATAGAAAATATGAACAGACCAATTACAAGTACTGAAATTGAATCTGTGATTTAAAAACTCCCAACAAACAAAAGTCCGGGACCAGATGGCTTCATAGGCGAATTCCATCAAATATTTAGAGAAGAGTTAACATCTATCCTTCTGAAACTATTCCAAAAATTGCAGAGGAAGGAATACTTCTGAACTCATTCTATGAGGCCACCATCACCCTGATACCAAAACCAGACAAAGATACTACAAAAAAAGCAAATTATAGGCCAATACCACTGATGAACACAGATGCAAAAATCCTCAACAAAGTACTAGCAAACTGAATCCAACAATTCATTAAAAGGGTCATACACCATGAACAAGTGGGATTTATCCCAGGGATGCAAGGACTTTTTAATATCCACCAATCAGTCAGTGTGATACACCACATTAACAAATTGAAGAATAAAAGCCATATGATTACCTAAATAGATGCAGAAAAAGCTTTTGATAAAATTCAACATCCATTTATGACAAAAACTCTCCAGAAAGTGGGCATAGAGGAAACATACCTCAACATAATAAAGGCCATATATGACAAACCCACAGTTAACACCACACTCAATGGTAAAAAGCTGAAAGCCTTTCCTCTAAGATCAGGAACAAGGCAAGGATGTCCACTCTCACCACTTGTCTTGGAAGTCCTAGCCAAGACATGGAAGTAACCTAAATATCAATCGACAGATGAATGGATAAAGAAGATGTGGTAGGGGCTTCCCTGGTGGCGCAGTGGTTGGGAGTCCGCCTGCCAAGGCAGGGGACATGGGTTCGTGCCCCGGTCCGGGAAGATCCCACATGCCGCGGAATGGCTAGGCCCGTGAGCCATGGCCGCTGAGCCTGCACGTCCAGAGCCTGTGCTCCGCAACGGGAGAGGCCACAACAGTGAGAGACCCGCGTACTGAAAAAAAAAAAAAAGATGTGGTACATATATACAATGGAATATTAGCCATAAAAAAGAATGAAATAATGCCATTTGCAGCAACAGGAATGGACCTAGAGAGTATCATATTAAGTGAGATAAACCAAACAGAGAAAGACAAATATGATATCACTTATATGTGGACGCTAAGATACAAATGAACTTATATATAAAACAGAAATAGACCCACAGACATAGAAAACAAAGTTATGTTTACCAAAGGTGAAAGGGGCTGGGAATAGCAATAGATTAGGAGTTTGGGATTAACATATACACACTACTATATATAAAATAGATCACCAACAAGGACCTACTGTACAGCACAGGGAACTGTACTCAATATTTTATAATAACCTATAAAGGAAAAGAATTTGAAAAAATTATATATATAGATATACATATATATGTGTGTGTGTGTGTGTGTGTGTGTATAATTGAATCACTTTGCTCTACACCTAAAACTAACACAACATTGTAAATCAACTACAATTAGAAAAACAAAACTAAAGAGCTATACAATCTATGCTCTTATACACCATCTGTGGCTGAACTGTGGTATTTTCTGAAATTCTACATTTAATAAGAGGCTGCCAACAGTTAAACCGGAAACTAACTGATTTGTGGGACTCACTAGGAAGACTTACATATCCAACAAAACTCAAAAGTCTGTGTTTGGTTCCTTGGAATGTACTGCAGGACAGTTAAAAAGTGTCTATCTGCAGACACCTGATAGAACACAGAAATTTAAATGGAAGTTATTTCATATGTCATGAGAAGGTTTGCACATTTAAACTAAGAAGTTGATAACATATGAGTGCTGTCTGAAATGACCTTCATGGCTGTTGACTCTCATCTACCTTTCAACACACTGGGGAAAAAACTATCTTCATCTTAAAGGGTCTAGGAAGTTCTATTCACTCAATGAAGCAGAAGTTATTGGATTCAGAAGATACATATGTAAGTTATACAGAGTTTTAAATAGAGCAAGAAAACAATGTTAGTTAACCAAAAAGGATTACTTGAGAACACTAAAGTTACCACATTTTTCAAACAATTTAGCTGGTAATAGATGTCCTCACCATTTTGGGACATTATTGCATGATTAAGGGTATTATTGTAGCTACTCATAACTTATATAAATGATTTGGGACACTGTCTAGTAATGCAAACATCTCATTATTATGATGAAAATGTATCAAGTCCAAAACACTCCTCTGCAAACACTAAGTGGTAATAATAGTACAGTTGTACAAAAACACTTCCCAAGAATAAGTTTAGAATGGAAATTAGATATTATAAAATGCTATGAAGAAGGACCCCAAAAAAGGTTAAGCTCAGAGATGCAAGATGAACACTGCTACAATACAGTTGGTCCTAAGTCAAACTATTGTTTGAATTTAGTATTTTGGGGTGACCTGGAAAAAGGCAATAGTAATACCAAAAGTCTTACTACAAGTATTTATTGTGCTTTAAATTTCTGACGTTTCTCCATTTCTGTTCACCAACACATCCATCTTCTCTTATTTTGTGGGGATAAAAATAAGTCTTTATTGAAGTATGAGATCTGCAGCAAGATTGTTTCCTGCCCTCATCCCACCTATAGTGAGGCTATGGCTAGAAGTGCCTGGGGCACCACGTGGGGCCACTGAGAGCTTCCCGCAGACATCTCCCCTTTCAGAACCAACGTCATGGCTGGCCCACTATTGTGGGTTTTCTTAGGATTGCAAGATGCCCTCAGCAATAACCATCAGGAAAGTTTGAAGGACAAGGGTTCTTACTCACAGGTCCTGGAGGGTACACAGCCTATCTAGGGCCACACGATGAGGTCACAGGTAGAAAGGGAGCCCGGGCCTGGGGTTCTGCTTTTATTGGGGTCCAGGGTTGGGGACCTAGGTTTTTGCAGACACACCCTTTACTCATGAGTTTATAACATTAGGAGTAGGAATTAAAGAGGCCAAATGGTCAGTTACCTAAGTCTATGAGAGATGGGGCCTGACTCTATCTGGTGATGTGTTTTTTTTAAATAGCCATCTTTGAAGTGGATGCATCGGCAACCAAAAGCTTAAGTCAGGCACTTGCATCATAGTCCAGAAAACCATCAGGAGTTTATACTACAAAGATATACATTATATAATGTAGAGCTATAGCCTGTGTAAGCTAAGTGGGTGAAACAAAGCCAAAAGAAGAGTATTTCATGACACATGAAAATTAGGTGAAATTCAAAGTTCAGTGTCCATAAAAAAAAAAGTGTTATTGAAACACAGACATGCTCATTCATTTGCATACTGTCTATTGCTACTTTTGAGCTACAATGACAGAATAGTTGCAATAGATATCATGGTTTACAAGGCATGGCTCACAAAACCTAAAATATTTGCTATCTGCCCCTTTCCAGAAAAAGTTTGCCAACCCAACTAGAGGGTCCTGTGTAGAGGATACCCCAAGTACACAAATGAAAAGGGGAAACTCACTCTTCGTCTCCTACTTTAGTAAATGCCCTCATTCTTAGTAGAAAACCTACTTTTCCCTCATTCTGCATTGTTCGAAAGCAAAATTAGTCGCATGGCACCTTATTACAAAGACAAATTCGGAACAAGTATTTGGACTTTATAAAAGCAAAAAGACAAATATGTGAGAAATGCATCCTACTCTTACCTGAATCTCAATCTCACAAGCCATGACAGGGTCAAACCAAACCAAACCAAAACAAAACAAAAAAGCCTACCTCAACTCAGTCTGCCGACTCATGGGTCACTGGACCCAAATATAATTCATTGCCTTATACACATTTTTGAGATTCAGTCTCCTCTTCCATAACTAAGAAATCAAAGTAAAAGAAGTCCCATTCTATCCCTGTTGAAATAGAAAAATATCATGTTGCAATTCTGATCCCCTTCCCCAAAAGTACTCAGGGAAACTCAGCACAGCCAGGTGACAAGAATTAAGAAATATTCCAGGGCTTCCCTGGTGGCGCAGTGGTTGAGAGACTGCCTGCCGATGCAGGGAACACGGGTTCGTGCCCCGGTCCGGGAAGATCCCACGTGCCACGGAGCGGCTGGGCCCGTAAGCCATGGCCGCTGAGCCTGCACGTCCGGAGCCTGTGCTCCGCAACGGGAGAGGCCACAACAGTGAGAGGCCCGCATACTGAAAAAAAAAAAAAAAATTCCAGTAAAGATGAGTGATCCCTACCCATCGGCACGCAATTCTTATTCCTCACACTCTTACTTCTTTTCATCCGTTAAACCCTCCCACTTCCACCAAAAAATTGTACCCTGGAAAACAGATTCCTTCCCCCTTTTCTGTATCCATGGCTGCAAAGTCCATACAGTGGATGCTCAGTACATGTTTGCTGAAGTGATGAAGTGGTACCCAAGATAGCATAGCCTAACATCAGAACGGAGACTAACACCGGGACTGTTGGCTTCGTTCAACCTGAGCCCTTGTTTGGCTCCCTCTCTGACTTGTCCAGGATTGTGTTATCTGTTTGCCTACTTGACATGGCCACCCGTCCAGAATTCATCGTTCTGTGCAAACTGTTCATCATTAAGTAGCATCATAATCCACCTGACTACCCAGGCCCCCAATCCTAGACGTTATCTTTGATCCCTCTATTTCCTTTACTCCTTCACCCTCCATATCTAGTCCACCAACAACTCCCGGTCATTGTGCTTTTCAAAAAGATCCCAAGTCTGTCCACCTGTGTGGCCACAATGACTTCCTCTTTGTCCTTGTTTGGTGCCACGCTCTCTTCCGCATCAGGGCTTTTGCATTTTGTGTTCCCTTAGCCTGGAGTGCCCTTTCACTGAAGCACTGGTGGCTGGCATGCTCTCCTCCTTTCTCAGCTTGGACGTCACCCCCTTAGGAGGCCATCCCAGAGCGTGCTGCTTCTAAGCCCTGCCCTTCCCCACCCAGTTTCCGTTTTTACCCACCACTATCACTTTAAACCACTTGCTGCAATATGAAATGATCAATTATTTGTTGTTTACTGTCTATCTTCTATGCCAGAAAGTCAGCTCCGTGAGTTCAGTGGCCGTGTGTTTCCTGCCAACTGCGTATCTCCTGGGACCTAAAGCAGGGTCTGGCATTGAACAGGTGCTCCAACATTGTTCATTAATATGTGGGAAAGAGAAGTTTGACAAGAAAGGAAAAATCACCCGTTTGTTTCCCCGTGTTCAGAGAAGAGAAATAAAAGGCAAACAATATCACTTTCAAGAAAAGAAAAAAGAGAGATTTTCTTGGACAGTGAGTTGGTTCTTGAAGATGAAAATCTCTGCTGGGAGAAAAGACAGCCTCTCAAGCTAGACTGAAAATGCCTCAAGGCTCCGACCTTTGCTTTAGACTCTGGATCTTCATTCCCTGCCCCGCTCCCCTGCAGCATAGACTAGGCCCCTCCCCTGCCCCCTCCACAAATACACAGGCACACACACAGGTGATCTTGGAGAGACAGCGGTGAGCAGTCCCAAAGAGAGATCTCAGTTCCCTGCCCAGGAATTCAACCTGGGCAGCCTGGATGAAAACCAGGACTCGTAGCCACTAGACCACCAGGGGCTAGAGGCTAGAAGCAAAGTTCCCCTGGCTCTTACCCCCATTGAAAGCAAGAGTGTTTCAAGGAGGCAAAAACTGTAAAAACAGGTACAAAGTTTATTATTAGAGACACAGCATAACATATGGGAGAGCACACAGAGAAACAGTTTGTCTAAGTCAGAAGCAAGGCAGAAAGGATACGGGCGTCCTCTCTAATGAGGAGTGCAGTCCTTCCGGGTCTTTGTTTACATTTGGCCAATTACCTTGTTTCTCTTTCACACCTGACCTGTCCTAGGACTCTCCCCAACATATATGTGCAACGTTTTGCTAAGATGGATCCCACTGCAGAGGCCTATGGGTGCATGTCCACACTTATTATGGGGTGGCACCCCCTCCCATTTTGTTCCCCAAGGAGCCTTGCTGTGCGTATGCAGACAGGGAAGTTTTCCTTGACCTCAGGAGTGGTCATCTTATCTCTTTATTCCAGTCAGAGCTCAGCTTCTGCCACTAGCTTTGTCCTTGGAGTGTCTGGGTGAGAACAAAGCTTCAATTTTGCTCCACTCGACAAACACCAGCTGTCCAGCCCAGGGGCCCATCTATCTCCTACCTCACAGGGAAGAAAAATAAATACTGACTTCTCTGGGGACTTCACAACCAAACCAGACATCGTGAGCTGCCTTCCCTGCAGGTGGCACTGTTGCATAGGTTTAGAAGGAGCCATGAGGGCCTTTTGGAGGAGAAAAAAGTCAGGGTGAACTTCCATTCGCTCATTTAACAAATCTTTGAGCATCTGTTCCAGTTGTTCCCTTGAATCTAAGATTCTTCCAACTTTAGATACACCATTATTTTATGGACCACTAAGATTAAAGAAGCTACCAATTAATCTGACACATTTCGTTACTTAATCTTAGAATCATTCTATGCAAATTAAAAGAGCTCTGTGGACATTTTAAATCATATCACTCACATGCTACAGACAAAAGCAAATGTAAACAAAGTAGCTGGTGAAAGTAAATCCTAAAATATTTTCATCACGAGTCTGCGTCTTCCAAATCACTTCCTGGCTCAGAATCATCAGTCCCTGTTTTCTCACATAATTATCATGCTTTGAGCCATCACAAGCACTGATAATGCAATATCTCTTAAAAGAATGCTCCACTCTTATCTCCAGAATTGCCTGTCCATCGGTGACCCCAGTTTCTCAAGTTTCCATGCTGACCCTCTCTGATCTTACCAGGAGGTGTCAACAGAAAATTTCAGATCAAATTCTTCATGTGCAAGTGATCGCAGCTACAGCACACCTATCCACCAGCCAACTGTAATGTCATTGATTATAAAGCCTCTAAAATTTGGGTGTCTTATTATATGAAAAAAAAAATGTGCTTGTTAGAATGAATGAAATACGTTCTATGCCAGGTTCTGTTCTAGGCACTGGAGATACAGAAGTGGGGGGAGGAATCTCCTGGAGCTGATACTATAATGAAGGGATACAGAGAATATGAAATAAATAAGTAAAATATGTATCATATTAGATGGTGATAAACACTACAAAAGGTTTAGAGCTGTACATGGGATAAAATTTAAAATAATTTTCTCAGTCAAGGAAGGCCTCACTGTATAACTGAATCACTTTACTGTAGACCAGAAACTAACACAACATTGTAAATCAACTCTATGTCAACAAAAATTTATAAAAAAATAAATAAAACTTCACAGCACAAAAACAAAAGGCCTCACTGAGAAAGTAACATTTAAGCAGAGACCTGAAGGTGTCAGGTGAGCCAGCCATAGAGGAATAGGGGGCAGTGAGAATTCTAGGCAGATCATCAAGGTGCCAAGGTCCTAAGGCAGGAGCATGCCTGGCCCATTCAACGAATGACAAGGAGGTCAAACAGCTAAAACAGAGTGAGGGCAGACATAGCAGATGTGTGGTTGCCAAGGGAGAGGGGAGCAGGGGAGGGTTGGATTGGGAGTTTGGGATTAGCAGATGCAAACCATTATATACAGGATGGATAAACAACAAGGTCCTATTGCATAGCATAGGGAACTATATTCAATATACTGTAATAAGCCATAATGGAAAAGAGTATGAAAAAGTATACGTATGTATAGCTGAATCCCTTTGCTGTGCAGCAGAAATGAACACAACATTGTAAATGCTTCAATAAAATAAATTTTTTAAAAATAGAGGAGGATGGGTTAGCCTGGTAGGAGCTGAGTGCTGGCACGCCCTAGCCCTCTTCCCTAGAATATAATAAAACCAGACTGCAGAGTGCTTCCTGGGCCATAATTAAGACTGGAGTTTTTACGGTGAGTCAGAATGGATGAATAGGCAGGGCACAGAGGTCTTTTAGGCAACGAAATTATTCTGTGTAATATTTTAATGGTGGATACATGCCCAAACCCATAAATGTACGAGAGTGAGCATTAAGGTAAACTACAGACTTCGGGTGCGTATGATGAATCTACGTTGACACATCAACTGCAACAGAAGTGCTGCTCTGGTGCGGGATGTTGATAATGGGAGGCTGTGTCTGGTGGGGGGGGCAGGGGTATATGGGAAATTCCTGTCCCTTCCTCTCAATTTTGCTGTGAACCTAAAACTGCTTTTAAAAAATTAAATCTTTTTTAAAAAATAAGAATACATATTATCCCTCTCTATTAGTAGTATTTAAAAAAACACCTTTACACATATTTTTTCCTCCCATTCTCTTATTTTTGTGCATGTGATAAGAACACTTAACCTAAGATCTATCCTCTTAGCAAAAGTTTAAACGTACAGTATTGTTAACCACAGGCACTATGGTGTACAGTAGATCTCTAGGACTTACATAGCATGGGGATAACTGGATATCCACATGCAAGAGAATAAAATTGGACCCCTATGGCACACCATTCACAAAAATCAACTCAAAATGGATTAAAGACTTAAATATAAGACCTGAAACTGGAAAACTCCTAGAAGAAAACATAGAGAAAATCTTCTTGACATTGGCCTTGGCAATGATTTCTTGGATATGACACTGAAAGCACAAGTAACAAAAGCAAAAATAGACAAATGGGACCACATCACACTAAACAGCTTCCGCACAGCAAAGGAAACCATCAACAAAGTGAAAAGGCAACCTATGGAATGGGAGAAAATATTGGCAAACCACATATCTGATAAAGGGTTAATGTCCAAAATAGCTTAAATAAATAAATAACCTGATTTTAAAATGGCCAAAGGACTTGAATAGATATTTCTCAAAAGAAGACGTACAAATAACCAACACATATATGAAAAAGTGCTCAATATCACTAATCAGGGAGATGCAAAACCACAGTGAGATATCACCTCACATCCGTTAGGGTGGCTATTATCATAAATGAAATATAACAAGTGATGGCAAGAATGTGGAGAAAAAGGAACCCTTGTGCACTGTTGGGAGGAATGTAAATTGGTGCAGCCACTATGGAAAACAGTAGGAAGAGTCTTCAAAAAAGTAAAATAGAACTGACATAGGATCCAGCGATCCCATTCTGGGTATATATCTAAAGGAAATGAAAACAGCATCTCAAAGAGATATCTGTCCTCTCATGTTCACTGAGGCACCACCCACAATAGCCAAGGTATGGAAGCAACCTAAATGTCCATCAGTGGATGAACGGATAAAGAAACTATTATATTTACATACAATGTGATATTATTCATCTTTTAAAAATAAGGAAATCCTGTCATTTGCAACTTCATGGATGAACCTGGAGTACATTATGCTAAGTGGAAGAAGCCAGACACAGAAGAACAAAGAAATACATGATCCCACTTATATGAAGCATCTAAATAACGTAAGTAATTAAACTCATTGGAGAAAGTATCATGGTGGTTACCAGGGACTGAGGCAGAAAGGAGATGCCTTAGTCATCTAACAAGGAGATGTCGGTCAAAGGGCGTAAAGTTTCCCATTGGCCTTTGTTGTTAGGAGCAAATACTCCTGTCAAAACCCCCACGCTGAAGGCCCATCACTGGCAATCATTCAATTAAATCACCATCAACCCAATATATCTCACCTATTTGGCAACAGCCCAGACCTAGTAAACATCAAGGGACTAAGGAAAAGCAGCTCTCTTAACCACACAGAGGCCTTCATCTTGATAATGAACGCTCCCAGCAAGGACTGTTCAGGAAACAGAAGGTGAAGGTTTAGGAAGCCTCGCGAGATTTTAGGCCTGTGCCTGTGCTCAGGTGCAGAGTTCTCCACCAAAGGAAAACGTTTACAGCACTAGCACTCAGCCTCCTGAAAGGAACACTTTTATGACGGCTCTGGTACTCAAAAGTGTACGTAGGGCTCATACAGTGAAACAGCTCTTTTCCATGTTCGTGGACCTGGGGAATCTCTGAAATTCCTGAGAGTTTGTCCTACAGGTCAAGTGACTTATAGGGGCCTTTGTGGGATCAGTTTAGGGATGCCACGAAGCTTTGTCTTAACTGATGGGGTTCTTTGATTACGTACTCGAAGTCATTATTTCAGATTTAAGGTGAGTTCTCCAAAAATATTTTGTTAAAATGCATCTATCTCCCTCTGGGGCACTGAGGGGAGCAGCTACAACAGACTTGAAGGCTTTTATCCATCTAGACAGGCAAGTTGAAGGGGATTCAAACCTAGAGGACCATCCTAGCCTGCTATGGAAATAAGCTTGGTGGAATCCCACCCTCCAAAGTGAGTTCTTAATTAGCCTCAGATCAATTGAAAGTACTGTCAAATAAGAAATCCCAAACTCATTAGAAAAAAAAATTATCCATTTACCTTGTTCCTAGAATCCAAGAGTGAAAATTAAACTCATCCTATTGACCTTGGAGAAAGGTAAAGAAATATTCTTACTACAGCTGTTCCCAGTAGGCCTGCAGTGTAGTCAAGCCTTGTATTCTGTCTCATTGTTGACCCGATGGTGGTCATTTCCACCATGGCTACTAAACCTTTCTTAAAGGACTTAAGCTACCAACAGGAAAGGATTATTATGTTTCTACTGAATTGAAAATATGACGTGTCCACAATTCAGAAAACCGCTAAACAGTAGAACAGTACTGCCTGCATCTGCCAATATTAACAACATCTGTGGAAGATTAGCGTATAAAAGACACCATTCAGGTCTGGCTTTGCTTCTTGAAAATGGCAATTCCACCTCTTAGGCTTTGTTCTCTGATTTGAAAAGTGAACTTGATAAAGAACACCTTGTAAAAGTGCAGACACACAAGCCAATGTTATTCGGGCTCTATATTCAAGGTGTAATTTATAAGAAAAAGAAAAGAACCTTTCAAACAACTGGAAAATTAAAGGATATAACATTTATATGCCCACCACTCAGCTGTAACAGATTTTAACATTTTTATGTTTGTTTCAGATATAGTTTAGAAATAAAACATGACAATGTTTTATTGTTTTAATGTTAGCCCTTCCACACCAGCACCATGTGCCCCTACTTAACGCAATTCTCCTTCCCTCTCCTGAGATAGTAACCATGATCCCCATGCATGGTTTTACACTTTTACTAAATGAGTATATATATATAGGTAGCGTTCGTTTTACAAATATAGCACATTTGTATATTTTTAAAGCTTTACAAGTGAGGTCATGCTAAAAATATTCTGCAACTCATCTCTAAGAGTATTAAACTGACAGACCTATGGCTTATTCATTGTATCTGCTACATAGGACTTAAAGTTTGAACATATGTTGTTCTCAAAGTTTTCCATAAATTCATTCATTTAGTCATTAAAACAGTCCTAGGAGGTAGATATTATTTTCCTCCCATTATACAGATGATCAAGTGATACATGGAAGAATTAAATAACCTGCCCCGAGTCACACAGCTAGTAAGTGGCATGTAATCTGCATAGGATCAGACTCTGAGATAAGGGTTCAAAGCTCAAGATTGGTTCAAAAGGAGCACAGTAATACAATAGCTAATATTGAGGAGGGTTCCTGGTGGGCAGGTGTGCTTCATTAAGTGACAGGTGGAACCACGCACCTTTCTGAAAGTTCTTTATCAACTCTGTCTTTTCCAGCTTCATCTTCGCTCACCATAAGAAGTCAAACTAAAAGAATTTGAATGCGTTACCAGACAAACTACCAGTACCTCTGTCCGTGGTTTACTGAATGCTACTAACAGCTGTGTGGGTGACAATGACTCTTCCACACCAGCCTCCCAGCCTAGGCCCTGTTTTGAGGTTAATTATTCAGACATCAAGAAGTATAGCCACAAAGACACAGCATGTTTTATTTGTAGAATCATCTCTCCATAAAAATTATATATTTATATATATCTTATCATAAGAGAATATGCAACGGCTACATTGCCACTTATTTATAAGAAACACTTTTTTAAAACATATAAAGCATTAGGCACTACCTGAACCCTAACTTCTAGATGACCTCTCAGGACGTGGCACAGAAAAGTTCCAAAATCTATATTGATGGGTTTTAAAATTAAAGAATGCTATCGTAACAGAGTTATCAAGATTGCCACAGAATAATCTAGAACAGAACCACATTTGCACTCTCATGAACTAAAGAATGAGGCATTTTAAGTGGAAGTGACTGATGGGATGGCTTTGCCAGCAGAATAAAAAGACAGGGAGTTAATAAACAGCCGCAGTGTAGTTGCTGACACACTCAGTACAGAGAACACACTGACTAACGCTCTGACCACTGAATATTGAGCATCTACTATGTGCTGGTCGTCAGAGGGAATGGTTGAGGAGATTGAGACACTTGACGATTTTTATCCCAGTAAAAGCTATTTAAAGTGAATGGTTTGCTTATCAGATTATGTTTAAACCAGACTGGAGATTTAATGAATCTGACATGATAACGGGGGTGAGGGAAGATTTATCAATAAGACCAGAACATATATAAACACATGGAAATAGCATTTTCTTCCCAAACATGACTGTAATTAATGTAAGACATCACGTAGACACCATTTAAAACAAAAACCGAAAAACCAAAACAAAAACACTAATTAGCAGAGCTTTGGGCTTTTTCTTTCCTTATATCAACCCCAGCACCTGCTGCCTGTTCTAAGGATCCTCACCGAGGAGTGTTGCAAGTATGGAATCCAAGGCAATTCAAACAGGTAAGGGTTGGTTAAGTTCCAGGAAGAACAAGAACTGGTAGAGGGAATATCATTTTTGAACTTTGTAAGATTGTTGTTGATAGTGCTTGGAGTGGCATCCAAAAATGGTGAGCTACAAGTTTTAAAGAAGAGAAAATCTGCAGGTCGGGTTACATTTAAAAATAAACCATCGAGTCTCATTTTGGCTTGATTCATTGCTGTCCACCCTACTTTAATAGTCATAGGTTCAAGACCACCACCACGCTGCCCCTACTGGATTTTTTAAAAATTTTATTGAAGTGTAGTTGACTTACAATATTATATTAGTTTTAGGTGTACAATCTATTAAAAATTGCATATTTTTCTAGATTATACTCCCTAAAAAGTTGTTATGAAATATTGACTGTTTCCCTGTGCTGCACATTATATTCTCGTAACTTATATTATACCTTGTAGTTTGTACCTCTTAATCCCCTTCACCTATGTTGCCCCTCCTCCCACTCCCTGCCCTTTGGTAACCACTAGTTTGTTCTCTGTCTTCGTGAGTCTGTTTTATGTTTGTTGTATTTTGCAGAGTCCACCCATCAACAGATGAATGGACAAAGAAGATGTGGTATATATATACAATGGAATATTAGGCATAAAAAAGAATGAAAATTTGACATTTGTGACAACGTTGATTTGGGGGGAGGGGGAGTGGGAATAACACTATTAAGAATTCCACCTCCGCCTCCCAATGACCCGCTATTGAAGAATCTATTCCCCAATATAGAGAATGTTAGCTCTGATAGCCTTATGAAGAAGTTATCCAAAGACAGCTCTCACTAGCATAAAGTAAGAGTCCTAGATCTTTTAAATTTTCCACTCATAAAATACCAGAACAGTAAAAGGGTTATTTCATTGATCCTTAAAATATAAAAAAAAAAAGTTTAGGGGGGGCCTACCTGGTGGCGCAGTGGTTGAGAGTCTGCCTGCCGATGCAGGGGACACGGGTTCGTGCCCCGGTCCGGGAAGATCCCACATGCTGCGGAGTGGCTGGGCCCATGAGCCATGGCCGCTGAGCCTGCGCGTCTGCAGCCTGTGCTCCGCAACGGGAGAGGCCGCAGCAGTGAGAGGCCCGCGTACCGCAAAAAAAAAACAACAAAAAAAGTTGAGGACTTTTTCCCAAAAGCCATAGGGTCATGGTATCTATATTAAACAAGCACCCGAATTCCCTTTTAGAAAAAAAACCTTTTTCAATCCAATTATGTGCATTCGGGTGCACAGGATTTATCTAAGTTACCAAAATTGGAAAACATTAGGTCTTGTATAGAATAGAGAATTATAAACTGAAGTCAGGATTTAATTTCTTCTAAATGTTTGGCCTTAAAGAGTGGACAATGAGGGCTTCCCTGGTGGCGCAGTGGTTGAAAGTCCACCTGCCGATGCAGGGGACACGGGCTTGTGCCCCGGTCCGGGAAGATCCCACATGCTGCGGAGCGGCTGGGCCCGTGAGCCATGGCCGCTGAGCCTGAGCGTCCCGAGCCTGTGCTCCGCGACGGGAGAGGCCACAACAGTGAGAGGCCCGCGTACCGCAAAAAAAAAAAAAAAGGTCTTTTTTGTCCCATTAGGTTTTCTCCAGGGGAGTGATTTTTTAATCAGTTCTCTGTTGTAACATAATGCAGAAAGAGGTCACTGGAAAAATTCCTTTAAGGTGTATTGTTTTCAGGTGCGTGTCACAGGCCAGCTGGTTCTCATTTTACTTTCTATGAACTACTTGTTAAAAGTAAAATGTTTATAGCACAGGGAGATCAGCTTCAGTGCTTTGTGACCACCTAGAGGGGTGGGGTAGGGAGGGTGGGAGGGAGATGCAAGAGGGAGGCAGGCAGACTCTCAACCACTGCGCCACCAGGGAAGCCCAAAAAAGACCTTTTTAATTGAAGTATACCATCTCACACAGAAGTTTTAATGAAATTGGAACAAGAAACAGATCAATTCAAGATGTAAGATCTTTACATTAAAGTCTCTTCCCATGGATTCTGAAGAGACTGTTTCCACAAAGACCACTAAGAAAATTCCAGCTCAGGCTTTGGACCATCGGTGCCACCAGTTAGCATTTCTGGAGACTGAAATTGTGAAATTGAAATGACGAATGGCCAGGCTAGAAACAAAGGCTACAGCTTCTACTTAATAATTTTACTCGGGAGATTTGGCTTCCAACATTACCACAGTGCTAGAAAGATTACAGAGAAGCACTTTTATGTAAAGCCATGATTGGAGTTTTGTGTCTTCTGACTACGTGCTTACTGGGGAGACATTCAAAAACACTGTGTTATGGCAAAATAAAAATTTCCATAATCCTAACACAGGGACAACCTCTGTAAACACATTTAGGTGTATACTTTTGCTGTTACTCATGTTTAAATTGTCATACTGGATTACCATTTTTCAACCTGTTAATTTATACAATAAATATTCTCATGTAAATAAAATATTTCCAAGGACATTTCATAGGCATATAACATTCAGTAACGTGTTGCTATTAAATGTGTTATTTCAGTCAAAATTCTATTAACTGGGGCTTCCCTGATGGCACAGTGGTTGAGAGTCTGCCTGCCGATGCAGGGGACACGGGTTCGTGCCCCGGTCCGGGAAGATCCCACATGCCGCAGAGCGGCTGGGCCCATGAGCCTGTGCGTCTGGAGCCTGTGCTCCGCAGCGGGAGAGGCCACAACAGTGAGAGGCCCACGTACCACAAAAAAAAAAAAAAAAAATTCTATCAATTGTATATAAAGTATGGAAAATGGATACTGTGTGCTCCTTATTTCTCTTATTAATTAAAAATGTATTCAATAGTAAGTTCCAGTATAGCAGAATAAAGATCACCAAAAATTCACTTCTCCAAAAGGGAACCCTCCCTACACTGTTGGTGGGAATGTAAATTGGTGCAGCCACTACGGAGAACAGTATGGAGGTTCCTTTAAAAACTAAAAATAGAGTTACCATATCATCCAGGATTCCCACTCCTAGGCTTATGTCCAGAGAAGACTCTAATTCAAAAAGATACATGCACCCCAATGTTCATAGCAGCACTGTTTACAGTAGCCAAGACATGGAAGCAACCTAAATGTCCATCAACAGATGAATGGATAAAGAAGATGGGGTATATACACACAGTGGAATATTACTCAGCCATAAAAAAGAATGAAGCATTGCCATTTACAGCAACATGGATAGACCTAGGGATTATCATACTAAGTGAAGTAAGTCAGACAGAGAAAGACAAATATATGGTATCACTTAATGTGTGAAGTTTACAAAATGATACAGATGAACTTATTTACAAAACATAAATAGACCCACAGACATACAAAACAAATTTATGGTTGCCAGAGTGGGAAAAGGTGGGGTAATGGGTAAATTAGGAGTTTGGGATTAGCAGACACAAACTACCATATGCAAAATGGATAAACAACAAGGTCCAGCTGTATAGTACAGGGAACTAGATTCAATATCTTGTAATAACTACAATGGAAAAGAATCTGAAAAGAATATATATATATATATATATATATATATATATATAAAACGGAATCCCTTTGCTGTACATCAGAAACTAACAACACTGTAAATCAATTATATTTCAATTAAAATAAAAAAAACACAAAAATTCACTTTTCTAAAAAATAAAAGACAAAAAAACTGGCAGAAACTGTCAAATTTAACTTTCTCACAATTCTAGAAATTAACCTAAGGCTTGCAACCATCCAAGGAGCATGTATTCAAGACTAACGGTGGAATCGCAGTAAGAACAATGAGCTCTGTGACATTCTAAGTTGTCCTATGCCAATTCCTATCTCCCCAGCTCCATAGTAGCCATGAAAACCAACAGCCTAGCAGAACCCAAAGAACACAGAACAGTCTGGGGCTCCCTAAAATCCCATCCCCAGAGAACTGTCATTACTGGAGCTCTGTGGAAGTTTTCCTGAAATCCTGGTCTTAATTTGACTTAACTCAAAATATGCTCAATTTGAATAGACCTAGATCAAGTAAGCAGATTGAATTAATAATTAAACACTACCCACAAAGAAAAAATCCAAGCCTACATGGCTTCACTGGTGAATTCTACCAAACATTTAAAGAATTAATACCAATGCTTCACAAACTCTCCCAAGAAATAGACGAGGACAAAACTGCTCAACTCATTCTATGAAGCCAGTATTACCCTGATACCAAAACCAGACATCACAAAAAGAACTACAGACCGATATACTGTATGAATGTAGATATGAAATTCCTTAATAAAATACTAGAAAAATGACACATAGACAAATGGAAAACAATAGGGAGAGCCCAGAAGTAAACTATTACATATTATAGTCAATTAATTTATGACAAGCCAAGAATACACATTAGGGAAAGTAGAGTCTCTTCAATAAATAGTATTGGGAAAACTGGACAGCCATATGCAAAAGAATGAACCTGGACCACTATATTACACCACATATAAAAATTGACCCAAAGTGGATCAAAGACTTGAACATAAGATCTGAAACCATAAAACTCCTAGAGGAAAACATAGGCAATATATTTCTTGACACTGGTCTTGGCAATGTTTTTTTTGTTTTGTTTTGGGTCTGACTCCAAAAGCAAAGGCAACAAAAGTAAGAATAAACAAGTGAACTACATCAAACTAAAAAACTTCTGCACAGCAAAGGAAGTCATCAATAAAATTAAAAGGCAACCTACTGAATGGGAGAAAGTATTTGTAAATCATATATCTTATTAGGGGTTAATATCCAAAATATGTAAAGAACTCATACAATTCAATAAAAAAATCCAATTTTTAAAAACAGGCAGAAGATCTGAATAGACATTTTTCCAAAGACAACATGCAGGTGGCCACCAAGTACATGAAAAAATGCTCAATCATCAGGGAAATGCAAATCAAAACCACAATGAGATATCATCTCACACCTGTTAAAATGGCTATTATCAAAAAGGCAAGAAATAAAAAATAAATAAATAAAAAATTAAAAAAATTTTTTAAATTTAAAAAAATGGCAAGAAATAACAAGTGTCAGTGAGGATGTGAAGAAAAGGGAACAATTGTGCACTGTTGGTGGGAATGTAAATTGGTGCAACCACTATGGAAATCAGTATGGAAGTTCCTCAAAAAAAATTAAAAATAGAATTACCATATGATCCAGAAATTCCGCTTCTGGGTACTTATATGAAGAAAATGAAAACACCAATTCGAAAAAATGTCTGCACCCCCATGTTCAGTGTAGCATTGTTTACAATAGCCAAGACATGGAAACAACCTAAGTGTCTACTGATGAATGAATAGATAAAGAAAATATATACACACACATACACACACACACACACACACACAAATGGAATATTATTCCAGGATAAAAAATAAAATCTCACCATTCACGACAACATGGATGGACCTTGAGGGCATTATGCTAAGTGAGATAAGTCAGATAGAGAAAGACAAATACTGCATGATCTCACTTATATATGGAAAGTATACATAACATACTTAAAAAGCAAAAACAAACAAAAAATTCCAAGCTCACACAGAGAACAGACTGGCCAGACTGGTGATTACCAGAGGCAGGGATTGGGGGTGGGCAAAACGGGTGAAGAGGGTCAAAAGGTACAAACTTCCGGTTACAAAATCAATAAGTGATGGAGATGTAATGTACAACATAGTGACTCTAGTTAATAATACTGTATTGCATATTTTCAGTATACTTTTAAGTATATCTTGAAAGTTCTCATCACAAAAAAATGAAAGTTTGAAGCTACGTGTGGTGATGCATATTAACTAGACTTATCATGGTGATCATTTTGTAATATATATATAAATATTGAATCATTATGTTGTACACCTGAAACTAATGTAATGTTATATGTCAATTATACCTCAATAAAAATTTTTAAAAAGAAAAGAAATTCATTCAATAAGTACATTAAAAGATACGCAATATCATTAATCACCAGGGAAATGCAAATCAAAACTACAATGATACCATTTCACACCCCTTGAGGTTACCAGAATCCAAAAGACAGAAAATAGCAAGTGTTGGCAAGGATGCGGAAAAATTGGACCCTCATACACTGCATGTAAAATGCGACAGTCACTTTGGGAAAGTCTGGCAGTTCCTCAAAAATGTAGCATTACCACGTGACCCCGCAATTTAACTTCTACATATTTACCCGAGATAATTCAAAACTTGTGCACAAATGTGCATAGCAGCACTATTCATAATAGCCAGAAAGTGGAAACAACCCACCTGTGGTATATCCATACAATGAACTATTATTCAGCAATGAAAAGGAATTAAGTATTGATATATACAATATGGATAAACTTTGAATACATGCTAAGTGAAAGAATTCAGTCACAGAAGGCTACACATTACATGGTTCCATTTATATGCAATGTCGAGAATATGCTAATTTATAGAAAGAGAAGTTACATTAGTGGTTTCCAGGAGCTGGGGGAAAGCAGACCGGGGAGTGACTGCTAATGGATATGATGAGGTGCCTTTTGGGGGTGATTAAAATATTCTGGAATTACATAGTGTTGATGATTGTACATCTTTGTAAATATACTAAAACCACTATATTGTACACTTTTAAATTTTTTAAATAAACTATTCTTCCCTACTCCACGACGGGTAGTTAAACCAAGTGATAAAGCCCTGCTCTTTTTTTTAATGCTAACTAATGGAATTCTAGATGCTACCCTTTGATGGAAAATCTTCATAATAAATAAAAGTAAACCTGAGAAAGAAATGAAGCCACCAAGGAAGAGATCCTTTGTACCATATAACTTGTTCAAAGAATCTGACTTGGTAAGGTGTTAAATCAAAATCCCCCTCCCCCACCCCTCCACCCAGTCCTGGAACTTGAGAATTTTCAAAACCATAAACCAAATTGTTCCACACATACAAATCTATCCTTGAAAGTATAATTTCAAAAGGGTCTTGTAATACTGAAAACTTTAAAAATGGTTTCCATGCCCTAAGAAAATAACCTTTAAAGAAATCTGTAGCTCTGATGGATTGTTTCATTTCATAGTTTTCTGTCCCTGTCATGACATTGTAGTTGATCTCTGTGCATCGCTCTTACTACCTCTTATTTAATTCTATAAACTTTGTAAAGCCATGCTATCAATCTTTTAGCCTTTGTTGTTTTTCCCTTATGCCCATAATAAGTCATGCTTTGAAATATGAGAAAGGTACATGAAGGCGAAAGGAATTAGAAATATGCGTACTTCAAAAAAGAAGTTGAATTAGTAAGTTTTCTGGATGTAAAGTAGTAAACTGAAGGAAACTGGAATTGTTTATATCACTCACAAACCACACACCTCTCAATAGATAGTTGAGTTATTCTCCATATAATGTTTCTCTACATACATATTTTTTTAGTTCATGTTGTAAAACCACTGCATGTTAAGTGCAAAGTCCACTTTTTCTTCCTCCACCAAAGGTCAATGTTGAATTGCCTGAAAGTTCCTGTCAGAAAATGCAGGTTCATTCCCGCTCTCCCGCTCCTTAGTTCTATTACCTTAGACAAGTTACCTAGACTTGACTTCACTCTAGCTATATAACCACAAAGAAAAATGAAAAATAGAGGAGGTTGTACCACCAAGGATCAAAAAATTACAACCTTAGCCAATAACTCCAAGGAGTATATTTGAAAGGGCAATTATAGACCAAACTCATTCACGGACAGAGATGTAAAAATTATCAAAGTACTAGCAAATTCACCTCTCGTCAAACATTCTCAGATGTCTCCTTCTGAATCCCCCTAGTGCTTTCTATCTCTGACAAACATTGCAATCCACAATTTTCCATTGCCTCCTTCTTCCAAAGAAGGATGTAAATCTCAATTTACCAGTATCTAAGCTTCAGTCCTTCCTCTGTTGGACAGCTCCATGACTTGGGGTAAATTGTTAGCCTTTTTAGCCTCAGTTACTTAACATGAAAACTGGGAATGATACGTTCTTTTCAGTGTTTCTAGACTTTAGGAGATCTAAGGACCAAAGATGTATGAGTGGTTGAAAAGTCATAGTAAAATATAGGGCAATGTATTCTCCCCAATGGGCCATGAGCTTTTCAAGGCCAATTCCTGGGTCCCATTGGTCTTTCTATTCTAAAAGTATCAAACTCGAGTGTCATAAAAATGAGCAGGTTCTTCACCTTTGGCTTTGACCTTGATTCTACCCATCTTGCACCAGCTAAGCACAGCAGCCACTGCAAGGTAAGATGGGGGGCGTAGTTTGTTATTGTGAAATGGTCACAGCTCTTACCTCTTTCTGAATCCCACACTCAATGACAAGATAATTAAACTCATACCCCTTCTCAGTTAGGCTGGTGACAGGACAGCCAGTTCTCAGAGACACTTCATCAGAATGCAAGAGGCGGCCTTGACCAAGGAGAGTCAGTGGAACAACAGCCCAGAATGTAGAAGTACACCCTATGGACACTGTTGAAAGAATCCAAAAAAGAAAGATTCAGATAGAAATTTTTGTCCTAGAGGACACTGAAAGAAAATGTGAGCTTCTTATTAAAATATATATATAGATACATATATATATTTATCTATGTATATGTATATGTATATGTATATGTATATGTATATATACCCCTTAGAACACCCTTGACAGATGCAGTGTGATTGTTCAGATAAAGTCATAACAGTTGTGAGTGAAAATTAACCTCAGGTCAGACTTGCAGGCTTATCTGGAGACATCCTCCGTCTCCTTCACCCAGTGCCATTTCCTTAAAAACTACAGACTTAAGCTAAATGTGGGATGCTATCTCTGCTTCACTTGCTGTGTGGGATTGGCCCCAGACTGGAGCAGCCTCAAGCTGGTATGATGGCCTTGGGTCTACATGACAAAACCAGTGTAAATGATGGGTGGGACACGAAAACAGCAGCTTCTCTGTAGCCTCTGGCCCTCCTCTAAAGCAGCCAAACACACCTTTTGTGGGTGAAGAGACAAAGGAAACCATATATTCGAGCAATATATGGTTCTGCCAATGTAATGAAGATCTGTACCTGCTGTGTCTCCTGCCCTGTATCCTTCTATAAAGCAAAATGAAGATAGTCTTAGATTAAAGCCTACTGGCGTCTGGTGAGTCTGACTGTGAAATCGAATCATCCACAGCCGTGGGCCCTCATTAATTCTACTACAAGGAATATATCCTAAGGAAGTTTTTAGATAGAGATGTAAAGGCATTCTTACAAATAAAGCTATCCATCACTATATTTTCATGATAAGGAAATACTAGAAATAAAAAAATGTTTAAAGTACTACATAGAAAGTAAATTTATCTAGTGACTTTTTTAATAAAGAAAGTGATACAGAGTTTAGGTGAGGAACAATGACTGTAAAGTAAGCCACAGGTCTGACACATGGACAAAGTAAGTGGGATGCAAATAAAACAACAGATATTACCAAAAAAAAAAAAAAAAGAAAAGAAAAAAATCCCACTAACTCAAAAAGATACATGGACCCCAATGTTCATAGCAGCATTATTTACAATTGCCAAGTCATGGAAGCAACCTAAATGTCCATCAACAGACATGGTGTGTGTGTCTGTGTGTGTACACACATATACATATATACAATGGAATACTACTCAGCCATAAAAAAGAATGAAATCTTGCCATTTGCAGCAACATGGATGGACTTGGAGGACATTATGCTAACTGAAATAAGTCAGACAGAGAAAGATAAACACTGTATGATATCACTTATATGTGGAATCTAAAAATATAACAAACTAGTGAATATAACAAAAAGAAGCAGACTCACAGGTAAAGAACAAACTAGCGGTTACTGGGGGTGGGTGCATTATAGGGGTGGGAGAGTGGGAGGTATATAAACTATTGGGTGTAAAGTAAGCTCAAGATTGTATTAAACAACACAGGGAATGTAGCCAATATTTTATAATAACTGATTAAATGGAAAGTAACCTTTAAAATAGTATAAAAGATTTTTAAGCAGATATAAAAGATAACTTTATGACTTAGGAAAAATAAATGAGGAGAGAGAAATGAAGATCTTTGTTTCCACGCCTCGATTTAGAAGTAACTCACAAACACTCAAATAGAGTTACAGATGTAGAAAACAAATTTATGGTTACCAGGGGGTAAGGGGCTGGGGGGGATAAATTGGGAGATTGGGATTGACATACACACACTACTATATATAAACTAGATAATAAGGACCTGCTGTATATCACAAGGAACACTACTCAATACTCTGTAATAAACTATATGGGAAAAGAATCTAAAAAAGAGTGGATACATGTATATGTATAACTGATGCACTTTGCTGTACACCTGAAACAAACACAACATTGTAAATCAACTATACTCCAATAAAAATTTTTAAATAAATAAAAACAAGGGGACAGGGGATGACCAGAGATAGGGGGCTGGATAATGAGTAGATCAGAATGGGACATGGAAAAGAAAGCTGAAATTTCAAGCAGGGAAATCTTTTCCCCAAGGCAGGGTGAATGAGGTGGAGAGCTGTGCAGTGGAAAATACCTACATCTAAAAGGAAACATAAAAAATAGCTCTTGACATCCACCAGAGGGCAGACAGCAGAAGCAAGAAGAACTACAATCCTGCAGCCTGCAGAACAAAAACCACATTCACAGAAAGATAGACAAGATGAAAAAGCAGAGGGCTATGTACCAGATGAAGGAACAAGATAAAACCCCAGAAAAACAACTAAATGAAGTGGAGATAGGCAACCTTCCAGAAAAAGAATTCAGAATAATGATAGTGAAGATGATCCAGGACCTCAGAAAAAGAATGGAGACAAAGATCGAGAAGATGCAAGAAATGTGTAACAAAGACCTAGAAGAATTAAAGAACAAACAAACAGAGATGAACAATACAATAACTGAAATGAAAACTACACTAGAAGGAATCAATAGCAGAATAACTGACACAGGAGAATGAATAAGTGACCTGGAAGACAGAATGCTGGAATTCACTGCTGCGGAACAGAATAAAGAAAAAAGAATGAAAAGCAATGAAGACAGCCTAAGAGACCTCTGGGGCAACATTAAACACAACAACATTCGCATTATAGGGGTCCCAGAAGGAGAAGAGAGAGAGAAAGGACCCGAGAAAATATTTGAAGAGATTATAGTCGAAAACTCTCTAACATGGGAAAGGAAATAGCCACCCAAGTCCAGGAAGTGCAGTGAGTCCCATACAGGTTAAACCCAAGGAGAAACATGCCGAGACACATAGTAATCAAATTGGCAAATATTAAAGACAAAGAAAAATTATTGAAAGCAGCTAGGGAAAAATGACAAATAACATACAAGGGAACTCCCATAAGGTTAACAGCTGACTTCTCAGCAGAAACTCTACAAGCCAGAAGGGTGTGGCATGATATACTTATAAGTGATGAAAGGGAGGAACCTACAGCCAAGATTACTCTACCTGGCAAGGATCTAATTCAGATTTGATGGAGAAATCAAAAGCTTTACAGACAAGCAAAAGCTAAGAGAATTCAGCACCACCAAACCAGCTGTACAACAAATACTAAAGGAACTTCTCTAAGTGGGAAACACAAGAGAAGAAAAGGACATACAAAAACAAACCCAAAACAATTAAAAAAGTGGTCATAGGAAATACATATAGATAATTACTCTAAACATGAATGGATTAAATGCTCCAACCAAAAGACACAGGCTTGCTGAATGGATACAAAAACAAGACCCATATATATGCAGTCTACAAGAGACCCACTTCAGACCAAGGGACACATACAGACTGAAAGTGAGGGGATGGAAAAAGATATTCCATGCAAATGGAAATCAAAAGAAAACTGGAGTAGCAATACTCGTATCAGATAAAATACATTTAAAATAAAGAATGTTACAAGAGACAAGGAAGGACACTACATAATGACCAAGGGATCAATCCAAGAAGAAGATATAACAATTATAAATATATATGCACCCAACATAGGAGCACCTCAATACATAAGGCAACTTTTCCCAATGGACAGATCATCCAAAATGAAAATAAATAAGGAAACAGAAGCTTTAAATGACACAATAGACCAGATAGATTTCATTGATATTTATAGGACATTCCACCCAAAAACAGCAGATTACACTTTCTTCTCAAGTGCGCACGGAACATTCTCCAGGATAGATCACATCTTGGGTCACAAATCAAGCCTCAGTAAATTTAAGAAAATAGAAATCATATAAAAAATATATTCTGACCACAGCGCTATGAGATTAGAAATGAATTACAGGGAAAAGAAGGTAAAAAACACAAACACATGGAGGCCAACACATGGAGGTTACTAAATAACCCAGATCACTGAAGATATCAAAGAGGAAATCAAAAAATACCTAGAGAAAAATGACAATGAAAATACGATGATCCAAAACCTGTGGGATGCAGCAAAAGCAGTTCTAAGAGGGAAGTATATAGAAATACAATCCTACCTCAAGAATAAGAAAAAAATCCCAAATAAAAAATCTAAGCTTACACCTAAAGGAACTAGAGAAAGAAAAAACAAAACCCAAAATTAGCAGAAGGAAAGAAATCATAAAGATCAGAGCAGAAATAAATGAAACAGAAACAAAGAAAACAATAGCAAAGATCAATAAAACTAAAAGCTGGTTCTTTGAGAAGATAACCAAAATTGATAAACCATTAGCCAGACTCATCAAGCAAAAGAGGGAGAAGACTCAAATCAATAAAATCAGAAATGAAAAAGGAGAACTTACAACAGACACCGCAGAAATACAAAGCATCCTAAGAGACTGCTACAAGCAACTCTATGCCAATAAAATGGACAACCTGGAAGAAATGGACAAATGCTTAGCAAGGTATAACCTTCCAAGACTGAACCAGGAAGAAATAGAAAATATGAAGAGACCAATCACAAGTAATGAAATTGAAACTGTGATGAAAAATCTTCCAGTAAACAAAAGTCCAGGACCAGATGGCTTCACAGGTGAATTCTATCAAACATTTAGAGAAGAGCTAACATCCATCATTCTCAAACTCTTCCAAAAAACTGCAGAAGAAGGAACACTTCCAAACTCATTCTATGAGGCCACCATTACCCTTATACCAAAACCAGACAAAGATACTACAAAAAAAGAAAATTACAGACCAATATCACTGATGAATATAGATGCAAAAATCCTCAACAAAATACTAGCAAACAGAATCCAACAACACATTAAAAGGATAATACACCATGATCCAGTGGGATTTATCCCAAGGATGCAAGGATTCTTCAATATACGCAAATCAATCAATGTGATCCACCATATTAACAAATTGAAGAAGAAAAACCATATGATCCTCTCAATAGATGCATAAAAAGCTTTTGACAAAATTCAACACCATTTATGATAAAAACTCTCCAGAAAGTGGGCATAGAGGGAACCTACCTCAACATAATAAAGGCCATATACAACAAACCCACAGCAAACATCATTCTCAATGGCGAAAAACTGAAAGCATTTCCTCTAAGATCAGGAGTAAGACAAGGATGTCCACTCTCACCGCTATTATTCAACATAGTTTTAGAAGTCCTAGCCACGGCAATCAGAGAAAAAAAAAGAAATAAAAGGAATACAAATCGGAAAAGAAGAAGTAAAACAGTCACTGTTTGCAGATGACACGATACCATACATAAAGAATCCTAAAGATGCCACCAGAAAACTATTAGAGCTAATCAATGAATTTGGTAACGTACCAGGATACAAAATTAATGCACAGAAATCTCTTGCATTCCTATACACTAATGATGAAAAATCTGAAAAAGAAATTAAGGAAACACTCCCATTTACCATTGCAACAGAAAGAATAAAATACCAAGGAATAAACCTACCTAGGGAGACAAAAGACCTGTATGCAGAAAATGATAAGACACTGATGAAAGAAATTAAAGATAATACCAAGAGATGGAGAGATATACCATGCTCTTGGATTGGAAGAATCAGTATTGTGAAAATGACTATACTACCCAAAGCAATCTACAGATTCAACGCAATCCTTATCAAATTACCAATGGCATTTTTTACAAAACTAGAACAGAAAATCTTAAAATTTGTATGGAGACACACAAGACCCCGAATAGCCAAAGCAGTCTTGAGGGAACAAAATGGAGCTGGAGGAATCAGACTCCCTGACTTCAGACTACACTACAAAGCTACAGTAATCAAGACAAGATGGTACTGGCACAAAAACAGAAATATAGATCAATGGAACAGGATAGAAAGCCCAGAGATAAACCCACGCACCTATGGTCAACTAATCTATGACAAAGGAGGCAAGGATATACAATGAAGAAAAGACAGTCTCTTCGATAAGTGGTGCTGGGAAAACTGGACAGCTACATGTAAAAGAATGAAATTAGAACACTCCCTAACACCATACACAAAAATAAACTCAAAATGGATTAGAGACCTAAGTGTAAGACCAGGCACTATTAAACTCTTAAAGGAAAACATAGGAAGAACACTCTGACATAAATCACAGCAAGATATTTTTTGATCTATCTCCTAGAGTAATGGAAATAAAAACAAAAATAAACAAATGGGACCTAATGAAACTTCAAAGCTTTTGCACAGCAAAGGAAACCATAAACAAGACGAAAAGACAACCCTCAGAATGGGAGAAAATATTTGCCAATGAATCAATGGACAAAGGATTAATATCCAAATATATAAATAGTTCATGCAGCTCAATATTAAAGAAACAAAGAAGCCAATCCAAAAATGGGCAGAAGACCTAAACAGACATTTCTCCAAAGAAGACATACAGATGGCCAAGAAGCACACGAAAAGCTGCTCAACATCACTAATTATTAGAGAAATGTAAATCAAAACTACAATGAGGTACCACCTCACAGCAGTTAGAATGGGCTTCATCAGAAAATCTACAAACAACAAATGCTGGAGAGGGTGTACAGTAAAGGGAACCCTCTTCCACTTTTGGTGGCAATATAAATTGATACAGCCACTATGGAGAACAGTATGGAGGTTCCTTAAAAAACTAAAAATAAAATTACCATCTGATACAGCAATCCCATTACTGGGCATATACCCAGAGAAAACCATACTTCAAAAAGACACATGCACCCCAATGTTCATTACAGCACTATTTACAATAGCCAGGTCATGGAAGCAACCTACATGCCCATCGACAGACGAATGGATAAAGATGTGATACATATATACAATGGAATATTACTCAGCCATAGAAAGGAACGAAATTGGGTCATTTGTTGAGACGTGGATGGATCTAGAGACTGTCATACAGAGTGAAGTAAGTCAGAAAGAGAAAAACAAATATCGTATATTAACACATATATGTGGAACCTAGAAAAATGGTACAGATGAACTGGTTTGCAGGGCAGAAATTGAGACACAGATGTAGAGAACAAAGGTACGGACACCAAGGCGGGAAAGCCACGGTGGGTGGGGGTGGGGGTGGGGGTGGGCTGAATTGGCCGATTGGGATTGACATGTATACACTGATGTTTATCAAACTGATGACTAATAAGAACCTGTATAAAAGTAAATAAATAAAATTCAAAAATTAAGAAAAAAATAGCTCTTCTCCCAAGCATGAGGATAAACTAGATAAATCACTTGCTTTGGGAGGGTGCGGAGGTAGAGGGCAAACGAGAGGAAGCAACACCACTACAGAAGTCAGGAAAATAAAATGGCAAATCACTTCTACTCAAAACAGCTAACAGCAAAAGACCCAGCAACCTCTACACCTTCAGCAAAACATGAGGGCTGCTCTAGTACCTGACTCTTCCTCAGAAAACGCCGAAATTATGCAGAGAAGTAAAGATGATCGGAACCCCACAGAAGCCTTCACGATGTCAGCTCCCAACCAAAGACCCTGGAAAAACACAGGAAATCGGTAGCACCTGGCCTGTTTTGAATACTTTTATAGCCAATGCCACACCCAGCTGACTGCATTTACAAGTCACTTTGTGCTGATTGATTTTATTTTCCAGGAATATGGATTGTTTTTGCTGATTCAAATTGCTTAATATCTGGAAAATAGGGAAAGCACAAAGAACGAAATTAAACTCTTTATAAAAGCCACCATGTTTTATATTCAGAGAAAGACTTCTTTCTACCACCTGAAACTTGACATTCTCCTGATCACTCCAGTACAGAAATCAGGAATGCAAAGAAAGTACCACCACAAACCTTTCAGAATGTGACTTCTCCAGGCCCTCTGAAGTTCCTGGGAGAAAAAGAAGTTCCTGAAATTCCAGAGTGTCAATGTGTTTATTGAATTGTTGGGGAATGACATTTAGGGAGATATTTTAAGCCAGTAGTTTTCCAACCTTAGCAGGATCAGAATCACCTGCAGGGCTTGTTAAAACACAGATTGCTAGGCTGTGCCCCAGATTCTAATCCGAGGCTGCCATGGGGCCTAAGAATGTGTTTCTGAAAGTTCCAGGTGATGCTGATGTGCCGGTCCCAGGACCACACTTTGAGAACCACTGACTCAGATAATATTACTTTAGAGAACCACATAGTTCAATGGCTCACAAACTTGAGGTTAATTATCAAAATTATCGGGAGGGTTATTTAAAAATGTAGATGTCGGGCTTCCCTGGTGGCGCAGTGGTTGAGAGTCTGCCTGCCGATGCAGGGGACACGGGTTCGTGCCCCGGTCCAGAAAGATCCCACATGCCACGGAGCGGCTGGGCCCGTGAGCCACGGCCACTGAGCCTGTGCGTCCGGAGCCTGTGCTCCGCAACGGGAGAGGCCACGGCAGTGAGAGGCCCGCGTACCGCAAAAAAAAAAAAAAGTGTAGATGTCTTAGTTCCACTCCAGTCCAATGGGATCTAATTGTAGCTGAAAGCTTTAGAGTACATCTGAATCACTGCAGGTTCTTCTGAAAAAATGTACATTTCTAGAGTCTAAACCAGAGGGACAAGGCCCAGGAATCTGCATTTTTAACAATTGCCCCAGGTGATTCGTGGAGGCTCATACTTTGAGAAACCTGGAGCAGAGGTCCTCAGGACTACTGATGAGGGAGGGAGGGAGGGAGGCCTCCAGTTCTCCTTCAGTGATTTCCATTTCATTTTCATCTGTTTTACATTGGAGCCTTTTTTTTTTAACCACCAACGTTATAAATCCTCTATGTCCTTTGAAGTGTAAGATCTTAATATTAAATTAGAAACTAGATGTGACTAGAGGTTGCTCCATAAATGTCATCTTTGATACACCAATGAGGAATAAAAAAGTCGGATTCCAAATCCTACTTCCCTTCATATATTCTCCTGGTATTTCCAACACCTATATAATATAAATGCTATAAATGTAAAACAAATGTTTTATAAATTTATAAAATTATACATTTACAAATGTAACACATTTATGTTATTTGTGCTAGTAGTTGTGCTCTTTTGAGGATCTGGAATGATCTAAAAGAAAACAGAGAGACCAGTCCAACCAGCATGATACTGGACCTAATTCCAGAATCGGCAACCTGAACAAAAACCTTTCCATAAGAGGGAAGAAAAACCTTCACACGAGGCAGCACTTCCCTCCTCCCAACTGTAGCTTCTTCTAGACATCCACACATTATAATAGGAAAAAAGAGGTGGGATAAATCAGCATGCCACCAGGCCATTTTGTACCACCTCCAGATCTGGGAAGGAAGGACCTCTGCTCACGACTCAGGCTCTAGAGGGCTTCACTCTGGCCTTCTCCACTGTGCCCTTCGCCTGGGGGAGAAGATGTGTTGGATCAAGAGGACAAGCCACCCAGAGCCCAAACCTCCAGAATTTTCTACCCAAATGGCCCTCATTTCACACCCAAGGCCCACATGAGTCTCTCCCCTGAGTCTGTCCTCCCTGGTGTGGGTACCCCTTGGCCCAGTGGGTGACCAAAAGGTAGTTGCCTACTAGAAATATGACCAGAACTTGGACACGTCATTTGTAGTGTCCACACCCATGCTCTCCGTGTGTGTGGGGCCCCTCACAACACAGATTGGAGTGGGATTGGGAAGAGAGGAGAAATTGGGCCACAGGCTATGGGTGGGCCATAAGTGGAGTGAAGATAGATGGTGGCTCTCACCACATTACAATGTTCCAACACAGAACTCTGAGGACTCTGAAAATTCCAAATTAAAATCTGCCTTTCTATCTCATTATGAAAGTTGGTTCGTCAAAATAGGAGGTCAGAACATATCTTGTTTAACAGTTTCTTTGATTGATTTATAAGTTTTATAAGATATCTGGAACATGTGCCTCCACTTGTACCCTTGCTGCTGTCCCCATATATGCTGGTTAGGAACGGACCTGGGCCATTTGGGCTCAGCTCAGAGTAGCTGGTCCTGGGCCATATCTACTGACCTCCTTGGAAGCTCTTAGGACCTTGTCTAGCTCAGCCAATGACCGTGAAGGACCTGGATTTTACTAGACTTCTTGGTTCACCCCTCAATGTTCACCTCTAGTAAATCAAGCAAATAAACGGAATTACATAAGTCGTGTTTAACAGCATGTACAGAGGCGAAACAAAAGGAGTACAGATTATCTCATAGTGCATTTACCTGATTAGATAAAGAAATACTGAATAATAGATGACTCTAATGTACTTAATACTTGGGTGACCTTGACTCCAGACCCTAGATGCTTAAATCCTGAATTCTCTCTCAGTCTTGCTGGAAACCTCCGCAATCTTCTACTTTTATTTTCTAGTTTGTTCCTATGTAAACTTCTAACATTTATCGCAGTGTGATTATAGGCCAATACATGTTATTAATTTATTATTTGGTTTAAGCATCTGGGGCGGTTCCTTTCAGCAAATATTTGACAACCTCTCATGTAGCAGGCATTCTGCATGGTGCAGTAGGAGATACAATGGTGAACAAGGAAGATTGAGCCTTGCCTTTGAGGAGCTCACTGTCTGGCAGGGAAACAAACACAGTTAAGAAATATTGATAATTCTGCAAATAACTAATTGCAATTTCTCGTATGTGCTACAAAGGAAAGTACAGAGTGCCAAGGGTGTAGATAACAGAGGAACATAACCAAGTCTGGAGGTGCTACGAGAGTGTCCCCGAGGAAGTACAGCTCCCCTTAACCACAAGGGATGCCTGAAACAGAGGATAGTACCAAACCCTATATATACTGTTTTCCCTATACGTACATAGCTATAATAAAGTTTAATTTATAAATTAGGCACAATAAGAGATTAAGAACAATAACTAGTAATAAAATAGAACAATTATAACAACATACTATAATAAATGGTAGGTGAATGTGGTCTCTCTCTCCCAGGATACCTTATTGTAAGAATGTAATGCCTTTTCCATTTTAAGGAAGCACTTTTCATGCACTGTGGCCTTCCCTTTTGCAGTTTGAGGTGGCTAGGTAGACTTGATCCTGGGTGAAGCCTACTGGGCCTCAATAGTTTGATCATGAATCTGTATCCAACCTCACTGGTGCTGGTAGAGCAGAGTAGACATCGCTGGCAGGAGATTGGAGGGTGGGAGAAAAGGAGGATCTAGGGTATTTCTCCCCCTTAATCTCTCCTCATGAGACATCTCCAGTGAGGGTACCCCTGCCAGGCAGCACTACCTTTCACAGTTCCATGGCTTCCGTTGGCCCCTCCAAGTCTAGGGTAGTGACAGTCTGCAGTTGCTAAACTCTGGGGTGCCTCATCTTCTCCTATTTACTCTTTCAGCTCTTCTAAAACCCCTCGTTATTAGCAGAAAATGAGATATTAATAATCTGTGGCATGTGGTGGCATCACACTACTTAATTTGCCACCCGTTGCTTCTTACGATGATGAGCCAGTTGAAGGCAAGATTTCTGAAGGTCGGTTAGCTTCTGCAGTTGGCTGTGAGAGCGACAGGAATGATTTAGGAGAATATGGGGTGAGATGGCTACTTCTGACGTCATGGACCAGCTTACAGGAATAAAATTTTAAGTTCAAGATCTTAAGTTCTCTGTTTGACTTATGTTCAGAAAACCAGAGAACTTCTATACAAGCCTGACAAGATGTCATTATTTCTTATACCCACAGGCCAGAGGAGGCTGAGAATTAATGCCAAGAGCTAACTGTACAGCTTGCAGAATTATAATGCAAGTATAGCTTACAGCCCACCAAAGTCTCTGTTGTAAGGATTTGATCACTGACTAGGAAGGAGTGGGACCCTAAGAATCAAGATAGGTATTTTGAATATACTTGAAAGGACCTGAGAATCTTAATCATATAATCAATTTGAAACTTTCTTGTTAAAAGAATTAGCTTCTCCTATCCTGGCTGAACAGCCTAGGCTTCCTTTGCTTAAAGACCCTATAATAATCTAATTTGCGGCAGTTTTCCTGCAAGGATACGGCTGTTCTCCTTAAAGCCTAGACCTATGACCACTCATTGTCTCTGGAACCATCACTAGGGTTAGATCCCACTATGCCCCAGGAAGACAAGTGCAAAGTTTGATCCAACAGGAGACAGCTTAAACACAAAAATAATTACGAGATCTTTCTAATTTACATTTGCAGAAACCTAGGAAAGATATTTGGAATTGGATTCTTGGCATATTAGATCAAAGAAAACAATATAATGTTGGATCATGAGAAATATTAATGTAGATGCAGTTATCAGAGACTACGAATTGTGCTAACTTTAGCTATAGGAAGTGACCCCAACATTTTACTTGGTTGAAAGCTGGACTTAATAGTGACCTACATTAGGAAGGATGAGAGGCCAGAAATGCACTGTCAGATGCTTAAGGAGATGGGAATGTTGAAGAGAATTTATGTCATGTGCAACCCACTCACCTAACCTCTCTCTTCCTTGGGAAAGTCCAGAGAATACTCTCCTAACTATGACATTAAGAAATGAACTAGTGATGGGAAATGGATGAGAATGATAGTGAGAGACTTGACCATTGAAAGTATCTCAGTCAGTCTGATGTGATCCTAAATTAGCCAAGATTAGATGACACTACTTAACCATCAAAGATAAGGTTGGAGCAATTACTATAACTGGTAAGAGAACCAGAGTGACAATAGAAGTGTTTTGACTGATAGACATCAGCTAATGAATAATGAGGTAGCTAGAAATGAAATAGATGATCAGCGTACAAAAGTATTGCTTGAACTATATATAACTGGAAAAAATTCTAAGTATCACATGTCAGTTATCGACTGCTGTGTAACTAATCACTCCAAAACCTAGTAGATTAAAAATCATTTTCTCACAAATCTATGGGTCATCAATTTAGGCTGGATTTAGCTGGATAGTTATTCTATTAATTTTGCCTGGGGTTATTCATGTTATTTTATTCACCTGGTGGCTAAACTAGTGCAAAATGATCTAGAATCACCTCACTCCTTGGCGGGGGTTGGCAGGCTGACAGCTAGACTGTCTCAGTTCTCCACAATATGGCCCTTCCATCAGGCTAGCTCATGTTCATACACACGGTGGGTCTCCAGATTCACACAACAGAACGCAGTGCAAAAGCAACTTTCAACCTTCCACTTTCATCATATTTGCTAACTTCCTATGGACCCAAGTAAGTCGCATGACCAAGCCCAAAGTCAAGTCTAGGATTAAGGAGATCTCCTGTATGGAAATATAAATTTTACAGACGTTAGTATACAGGTGTCACATAAAGCCTTGAGATTTAACGAGATCCAGGAACTGAACCCCAGAATATTACAACTTTTAGAAAATCAGGCAGTTACGAGGAACCAGCAAGAGAAAACGAAAAAAGGATCACTCAGAAAGGCAGGAAAAAAACTCCATAGGGCTTCCCTGGTGGCGCAGTGGTTGAGAGACCGCCTGCCGATGCAGGGGACGCGGGTTTGTGCCCCGGTCCGGGAAGATCCCACATGCCGCGGAGCATCTGGGCCCGTGAGCCATGGCCGCTGAGCCTGAGCGTCCGGAGCCTGCGCTCTGCAACGGGAGAGGCCACAACAGTGAGAGGCCCGCGTACCGCAAAAACAAAAACTCCATAAAAGGATGGTGTTCCAGCCAAGTAAAGTAAGTATTTGAGAAGAAAAGAGCAATCAATCATCAGGTGAGGTAAATGAGAATTTTAAATTCACAATGAAAGCAGCAGTGTGGAAGGGACTTTTGATCTCGATAAGACCAGTTTTAGCGAAAGGGTGAGGGTATTCAAGTCTAAATAGAATAGTTTTAAGCCAGAAATGAGAAAACAGTTTTTAGCTGCAGGACATTGCTTCTGATATAATAACTAGGAAAATATGACACATTTTTTTATTTTTCTCATTTTTATTGGAGTATAGTTGATTTACAATGTTGTGTTAGTTTCAGGTGTACAGCAAAGTGAATCAGCTATACGTATACATATATCCAGTCTTTTTTTAGGTTCTTTTCCCATATAGGTCATTACAGAGTATTGAATAGAGTTTCCTGTGCTATACAGTAGATCATTATTCGTTATCTATTTTATATATAGTAGTGTGTCTATGTCAATCCCTAACTCCCAATTTATCCCTCCCCCCCTTAGATTGGAAAACTGTGGAAGTAATGCAGACTGAATGAATTAGAGGTAGTAGAATGTGACCAATAAACGGATCTGTCGACTGTAATGGACAACAGAGGTAAACCCATCAGTGATCAACATATCAGCATTAGCAGAGGAAAAAAATGGAGGAAAAGATGTCATAATTAAGCCCATAGCTAAGGTGATATATTCTCTTTTTTCCCAACTTTATTGAGATATAAATGACAAAAATTGTATATATATTAAGGTGAACAACAAGATGATTTGATATACATATATATTATGAAATGATCACCATAATCAAGCTAATTAACATTTCCATCATCTCACATAATACCATTTTTTTGTATGTGGGGGGAGAACACATAAGATCTACTCTTAGCAAATTTCAAGCATACAATACAGTATTATTAACTATAGGCACTATGCTGTACATTAGGTCCCCAGAATATATTCATCTTATAGCTGAAAGTTTGTACCCTTTGTCCAACATTTCCCTTTTTCCCCCAATCCCCAACCCCTGGCAACCACCATTCTACCATCTGCTTCTATGACTTCGACTTTTTTTAGGTGCCACATATAAGTGATATCATACAGTATTTGTCTTTCTCTAATTTATTTCATTTAGCATAATGCCTTCAAGGTCCATCCATTTAGTCACAAATAGTAGGATTTCCTTCTTTCTCATGACTGAATAATATCACATTGTATATATGTATATATCACGTTTTCTTTATCCATTCATCAGTTGACGGACACTTAGATTGATGCCATAATCCTGGCTGTTGGCAACAACGCTGCTAAGAATGTAGGAGTACAGATATCTCTGAGATACTGTAACTGTGCTTGTTTTTCAACCAAAGAATGGTTAATAGTTAAAGCTCAGGGGTTTGGTGGACTGGTTCCTGTTTCACTTTGAGTTTTTTGCTCTGTTTCTGCCTTTGTTCTTGTTTTTACAGAAATATATGACCACTGACCCATAGAACAGATATGCTGATCTGGACAATGTAATGACCACACTCAAGTTCTAACATCAGCAAGGTACTTCGTGATTAGTGTACACATCTCCGAAAACAGAAGAGCAGCCTACCCCCAGCAAGTAGCCTGCAGCCGTTTCCTGCTTCCCTTCTTATATAAATCCTGGCTAACACTTGAAGAGTTGGGAGTTGGTTCTTTCAGGCAGTAGTCCACTTTCTCCCCAGGTTGTCGGTTTCCTTAAAATAAAGCTACTTTTCCTTTACCCAACACTTGTTTCTCAGTGTTGGTTTCTTTAGAAACAAGCAACAGAAACTGAGTTCCATCACAATACAGATTTCACTTCCTTTGGATATATGCCCAGAATTGAGATTGCTGAATCAAAAAATAGTTCTGTTTTTAACTTCTTAAGAAAATGCCATACCGTTTTCATGATGACTGTACCAATTTACATTCCCACCAACATGGCACAGGGGTTCCCTTTCCTTCAAATCCTCACCAACACTTGTTACCTCTTTTCTTTTTGACAACAGCCATCCTAACAGGCGTGAGGTGACATCTCACTGTGGTCTTGATTTGCATTTCCCTGACGATAGTGATGTTGAGCACCTTTGCATGTACTTACTGGCCATTTGTGTATCTTCTTTGAAAAATATCTGTTCAGGTCCTTTGCCCATATTCCAGTGGGATTATTTGGGTTTTTTGCTATTGATCTGTAGGAGTTCCTTATATATTTTAGATGTTAATACCTTATCAGGTATATGGTATCTAATAAATATTTTTTTCCCATTCCCTAGGCTGCCTCTTTATTTTGTTGATGGTTTCCTTTGCTATGCAGAAGCTTTTCAGTTTGATATAGTCCCGTTTGTTATTTTTGCTTTTGCTGTTTATGCTCTCAGTTGCATATACAAAAAAAATCATTGCCAAGACAAATGTCAAGGAGCTTCCTCTCTATGTTTTCTGTACATGTCTGTTAGGTCTACTTATTAGTTTCATTCGGTGGTGTCACGTTTGCCTGCTTCTTTGTGAACACAAGTCTGTTTCCTCTGGTTTGCTTTCTCTATACAGTCCTCCTTGATGGCTCCACTGGCGTTTTACAACCTCCTACCTGGAACCCATAGTTTCCACATAGGAACTTTTGTCCACGGATGGCTGCTAAGGTTACTATTGCTGTGGGGTTATATATGAGAGACCTCCTATTCCACCATCTTGCTGACCCAGAGCAAACATTGTAAAGCCAAACAGAGTATTCTCTAATAGTTTTTGGAAGACCTATGATAGACAACATTTCCTACATGTAGCATGTAGCATCCTTCCTGGCATACCCCCAAATCCACATTTGATGTATATCTCTATGGTTTTCCTCCTGGGCTAGAAAACTCTCAGGGCATCTATCTTAGGGAAAAAATCATAGGTCAAAAACCACTATGCTTAAAATAAAAAATAATAATAAAAAAAAACCACTATGCCAAAGACCTTCCCATATGCCAGGCTCCCCCATCCTGCCTGTTCCAGCTTCAGACTTACAACTTCTACTTCCATTTTTATATGTTGTAAGCCCTTGCCCCCATCAAATCCAATCTCTCAGGAGACATAAATAAAATACAACCAAAGTGGAATGGGAAAGAGAGAACATTACTGACAACAGTCATTCACATAATTTATTCTCATTGGGCTGAAGGCAAGTAGAGAATATGAATCCTAAAGTTTGGGGATAGGAAACAAAGAAAAATTATTTCCTCATTCTCCCTGACTATACTTTCAAGTCTTCTTCCTGGTTTATTACGTTATTTGGACAACCACACTTGACCACACCTCCTGACATTACTCAGTATTTGCTTGAGTGAAAGAGACTGAGGCAAACTGAAGGAGCAGCTCTCATTACCCTCTGTCCATCACCCAGCAAACAGCCAGCCATGTCCTCACCATTCCTGTACACTGTTGGAGAGATGAGACCATCACACCAGCTGTGCCTACTGGGGTTGCTATTGTTTTCTCTTATTCCAAGTCAACTATGCCAGATCTGTGGTGAGTATGGTTTGACCTAAATTGCTCTAGCATGATAGTCTGAAGACTATTGACAGGGAGCTTTGTGTAGAGTTACCTGAGAAAAGACCCTATTCCAATTCTGTATGCCGTTGGACTCTATGAGTAATGTGAAGGGTGGCAGGAGATGGTGAGGAAAGTTCCACAATGTACGTTGTTTTAAGAGGGATCATAGATTCAACATTAACTTGCCTAACTCTTCTTCCTATGCTAAGAGCCTTTCTACCACAACAGACCTGCCCAGTAGCTGTCTATTCTTGTTCATTTTCAGTGACAGAAAACTCATGACCCAGAAATTATTCAAGATCATGGAAAGGTGTCTTTTGATTCTGAGATGCAATCTGTTTTTCTGAAGTTCAGCCTATGGGTTTTAGGTTAACTCCTTGTTTAACTATGAAGGAAAAAAATAATGTTAATAATCTCTTTCAAATAACGAAGACTGTTCTCTTGTCATTATTGAGTTCAGATATTCCAAGCTACACATCTTCTTCTTTTCAACTTTTCCCCACAGGACGTGGGTAGAAACCCATCATCTCTCCTCTGCATGTAGGCTCCAGAGAGTATGTGATTCTATTTCAAAACTACTAACTAAGAGAAAGAAAAACTGGTTCAGGTATAGTCTGACCCCTTAATAGCCAAATGATCCAATGTTTCTGAATTTTTTTAGCTTCGTCTATAAATGGAGGATAATCAGGGAAAGGTGTTGAAGCAGGTGATTTCTTAAAGTCCGGTATAGCTCACAGGTCATGATTTCTCTATTATAAGTCTTTACCCTGGAATTGAGCTTCAAACCAGTCCAAAGATGGTGCCACAATGTGGTGTCAGGTGCGGCTACATCTTCCTGGTCTCTACAGCCCACAGGAAGCAATCCATCGCACAGCAGAAACGCTAAAGTTCCGAATCTGCCAGCTCTAATTGTTCTTCCTGGCCTGTCATTTCTTCTGTTGTATCCTAAGAACAGGGGGTCTCCATGGAGGCTTTGGAGTTTCATTCATTGTACAAAATAATTAACTTTGTTTTTGTGGTTAAGGAAGCTGATTTGAGCTGTTGACCAGGAACTAAAAAGTCTATTTCAGTGCCAGAAAATCCGCTGAACTGGATGCTTCCATAAAATCTCAGGGGCGACTCACAGTTGTCCAGTTGTGCCTGTAACAAACCATGACCTTCTACAATCACTCCACTCAGATCTTCCCGACTCTCTCTTTTACAGTGAAGAAAGGTGGGCAAGGAAAATAACATTTCCTGGACTCTCTAAGTATGTGATCCTTAGAAACTCGAGTTGAGCTAGAGGTAGTAATATGTACAGTATTTTATAGTTTACTTAGTGGGGTTTTTCTATCCAATATCCATGGAGTAGGTGTTACTATCCACCATTTCAACTGAAGTCAAGAAAGTTACATAACTTGGGGCTGCCCTGGCGGCACAGTGGTTAAGAATCCTCCTGCCAATGCAGGGGGCACAGGTTCGAGCCCTGGTCTGGGAAGATCCCACATGCCGCGGAGCAACTAAGCCCGTGCGCCACAACTACTGAAGCCCGTGCGCCTAGAGCCCGTGCTCCACAACAAGAGAAGCCACCGCAGTGAGAAGCCCGTGCACCGCAACAAAGAGTAGCCCCCACTCGCTGCAACTAGAGAAAGCCCGCGTGCAGAAACGAAGACCCAACACAACCAAAAATAAATAAATTAAAAAAAAACAAAAGAAAGTTACGTAACTTACCCCCAGTTATAAGTTAAGGAGCAAAGAATCCAGCCAAGGCCTGCCTGAACTCAGGGTTCATATTCTTCTCACGATTCCACAAACCCATGAGATAATCTGGAGATGGGTAGGATTTTCTTAAGATTACGGTCAAAGAATATTTAGAAATGTTTTCAGTGATAGTTAACTCTTCTTATTCTCCAGTTCCTGGGGGGTCCGGATTCTCCTTTTATTTCCACAATGTAATGGGACTCCCTCCATCCTTGCCCCTGGGATTTGGACACGTCTTAGGCTAAAACCAGAAGGTTTTCCAAAGGGTCCATGATGCTGAATAACGATCTTGATGCCTGGCCAGTTGGGCAATCAGACAATGCAGCTTTGGGCTCAATCACCAATGACACGTAGAATTTTTGCCTTCTTTCTCTTCTCTCTTCTTCCCTTCAGCATTAACCCAAGTGAATTAGAAGAAGATGGAGAAGGAACCAACTGACTCTAGAAAGTAGATTGGGCTGGGCTCCAATTACCAAGGTCTCTTTAAGGATACCCTCTCTAGGCCTCAAATTAGGTAACGGTACTAGATCTACCAGGCACGACTTATATTCTGCCAGGACACAATGGTAAGGCTGAATAGTTGTTAAAATAGTTACCACTTCCATGCTGGTTGGCAAAAAAAGTAATACCTGGCAGAGCGGGGCTCCAGACCCACCTTTGTATTGTTACAGCAACACTGCCAGCGACTACTGGAAGGGTCTATGCCTGTGCCACATCTGTTCCTAAATCTTTTAATATCATCCCCGTTCCTAGCCCTAATATTTCACGAGTGTGTGTTTCTTATTTCCTCCTTCCCTTGCCACAGAGGTAAGCAGAGGAAACTGCTCCTATCTAAATCCTCTAGTAAACACAATGGTACATGCAAACTATACCAAAGGAATCCAAAGTGCCAACATCCTGTTGACCTTCAGACTTGTTCAGATTCAGAACCAAAGGCTAGAACAACAGCTGACTCAACAAATTCAAGAAGATATAAAAAAAAGAGGTGAGTGCCTATATTCCCCGGAAGAGTTAGGAAAAGACTTACCTATCTATAAAGATGATCTCCAGGGAGTTCTAAAAATTGTGTGTCCAAAACATCCCTGATACATCAATCTTAGCTGTAGAAAACTTGAGGTGAACAGGGGTAGATATAAGATGTAGTACACATGAAACTTACTTAATGTTATAAACCAATGTTACCTAAATTTAAAAAAAATCTAACACAAGTATGTAGTGGGGTTTTTTTTTGATCAAGTTCACATGAAATTCAAAAAAAAACTGAGATGACACAAAGGTACCTCAAAAGATCAATCCCCTGCCACTTACTCTAGAGCTAGGCCTTCCTTCTTTGAGCCCTGAAAATCATATTCCTTCAAGAAGTTACAAGGAAAAGCAAAAGAAATTATAGACTCTCATCCATTAAGACTGTTATATGATATAGTTGAGTTCATGACCAGAGAGGGTGTGGACCACAACCAAGAAATCTGACAGTAGAGAGGCAACCACAGAGCAACAGAGATGTGGACTGGTTTGAGACCAGATTCCACTTTGAGCCTTTCTTTTCAATATCGAGCTTTAGCTTTCTAATGAGTATAAGGGGGAAATACACCGCCCCCACCTACCTAACAATATTATTGTGAGAATTAGGAGCAGCCTGAGAGTTTGGACGCTCTCTAAGGCAGAACATACAAGTCAATTATTCCTATCCAGGAAAGACGGCACCCACAAGGAGAGAAAATCCCAAGGCTTTATTATTTATCTATTTTTATTCTTTGTTCATTTTTATAAGGATTACATGATTCCAAAAAGAACCCATAATTTCACGGGAAAGATTAAGATCTCGCTTGCATTTATACAGTACTGCTAGAAAAGGCTCTGTTTTGGGGATAAAGAAGAGAACAACAAAATATTAGTAAAGAGTAGAACAGGAGAAAGGAGTGACAGCAATATAAGTCTCCAGGAAGACAGGAGGCCAAAAAAATTATAAGCATGTACCTTGTTTAACTTGAATACTTTTCTTTTCAGAGCCAGAGATAACCTCAGGAGAGCTGGCCTTGGCTATCCTGGCTTTGGGAGCGTGTAAAAACTCTAGTGAAGTGTTTATACCTGATGCTTATCTGGTTAGCAAACTAGGAGAGAAATTCAAAGCAGAAATTGAGAATATGGGTGAGAATCAAATGTTCAGAGACCCTGGACATCCTTGTCTTTTCCTCTACTGATTCAGAACTGTATGAAGTTTCCCCCTATTTTTTCCATCTCCTCTTCACTTCATTCATCCCACCATTCCTTTGAAGATCACTTGCCCTTCTTCCTTCTTTCAACATGCATCTTGAGTTTTCTTTTCCAATATGTTCAACTGAACATTGACCTTACGTAGGATGATGAATGCACACACCAACACACAAACATACAGGTCACAGTTCTCTAGTCCTCCAGAAGCTTGGCATTTAGACAAATTACACCAGAAATAGCTGAGCAATACGAGACACTGTGTCATAAGTATCAAAGCATACACATATGATTCTATAATATTACAAGGGCTAAAGATGGCAAAAAGTACTTTATCACTGGGAAAAATAGGTTGACCATCACAGCTGCTAGTGAGGTACATTTGTGCATTCTAGTCCTAACTATGTAACCACCTGAACATCAGGATAGTATTTTTTTTTAATTTTTATTGGAGTATAGTTGATTTACAATGTTGTGTTAGTTTCAGGTGTACAGCAAAGTGAATCAGTTATACATATACATATATCCACTCTTTTTTAGATTTTTTCCCACATAGGTCATTACAGAGTATTGCCCTGTGTTATACAGTAGGTTCTTACTAGTTACCTATTTTATATATAGTGGTGTGTATATGTCAGTCCCAATCTCCCAATTTATCCCTCCCCCCCTTATTCCTTGGTAGCCATAAGTTTGTTTTCTACATCTGTGACTCTACTTCTGTTTTGTAAAAAAGTTCATTTGTACCCTTTTTTTAGATTCCACATATAAGCGATATCATATGACATTTGTCTTTCTATGTCTGACTTACTTCACTCAGTATGACAATCTCTAGGTCCATCCATGTTGCTGCAAATGGCATTATTTTGTTCTTTTTATGGCTGAGTAATATTCCATTATATACATGTACCACATCTTTATCCATTCCTCCATTGATGGACATTTATGTTGCTTCCATGTCCTGGCTATTGTAAATAGTGCTGCAGTGAACATTGGGGAGCATGTATCTTTTCAAATTATGTTTTTTTCTGGATATATGCCTAGAAGTGGGATTGCCGGGAGTATTTTTTATACCTTTAGTGCTGAATCTCCTCAGTTATAAAATGAAACGAGTTGAGTTGAATTTGGTGGCCCTTAAGAACCTTTAAATTTCTCAACTTTGCCGATTCTATGAGCAATATCTCCCCTCTGTTATTCACCTCTCTTTAAATGTAAAGAAATGGAGATAAAGTAAGCAGAAATAAGTTAAAAATGTACTATTCCGGTACCACTTCTGTGACTAAGGTATTTCTTTTCTCTCTGCCAGAAACACACAGTGACAATCCGCTGACCAGCTATTACCAGCTCAGCCTGGCCCTCCTGGCCTTGTGTCTGTCCAACGGGAACTACTCAACCACCAACGTTATTCCTTACTTCACTCCTGAAAATAAAAACTATTATTTTGGCGGCCAGTTCTCAGTAGGTGAGTCATTTAAACACAATTCCCTTGGTTTCAAGGACATAGGCACCAATAGGCCTTGCTCTTTGAATTTTTCTACCAGTAAGTACTTGAATTTTTTCTATCCTCTTTACCCTAGTCTCCTCAGAAGAGAATTTTTGTTTAGAAGAATGGATATTGAGTAGTATTTAAGCCTCTTTATGGATGTGCAGTATAGTAGAAAGATGTGGTTCCTACTCACACTTCTGAGTAACCAACAGATGATAACTCTTGACTTTAATTTTCCCATCTTTAAAATGAGGATAGATCATGAGACTCTTCAGATAAGACATCTTAGGAAGTATAAATATTAGAGAAAGGGAATGCGGTGGAATTCATTTATCTCAACCCTGCACCTTTCTCTCATCTATTGGGACCATTTGGATGTGTGGGATTACTTCCAAATAATAGATTTGGAAGTAATCTTTCTTCCAAAGAATAATAGATTTGGAAGTAATCTTCTCATCTATTGGGACCATTTGGATGTGTGGGATTACTTGAATAATAGAACCTCTCCAGTGGTCAGGCCCAATATTTTGATCAATAAAGTGCGTATCCACCATGGAGAAGGACCAGAAATTCCCCACTGGATCCGCTTACACATCCAAAAAGAAGTCCCCTTAAGACAAGTAGTGCGTTGCCCTAGGGGCCCAGATCCACAAGCTCATTTTTCTCCAAGAAGTTCAAAGAGAACCACCATTCAGTGTCTCAGGATAGTAAGGAGAAAGCGAGCTTCTTATACTCCTTCTTCTATGAGAGAGGTAAGGCACCGTGCCTAAAGAACATAGAGGAAACCAAGTAACGAGCCAGGAAAAAAAGACCTTATCCTCCATCCTTCCAATCTCTTGCCTCCTCCTCCCCATTAAGAAGGTTTACTGAATGAACTGCTCTCAAGCGCTATTTCTTAATCAGTCTAATGGAAACCTTGGAACTTTACAAAGACATATTTGTTTGGAGTATTATCCTGGGTTTTCTCAATTTCTTTGCCAATATGGCTAAAAGATAAAAAAGGATGAGAACAACCAGTATGTAAAAGCAGACCATTCGTGTGTTTGCACCTACAAATCCATATGTGTTTCTATGACCAAGATGTGAGTTTCTGAGTACAAGGTACATGGCTATTCAACATAAGGAAAGAATATTGCAATATTTGAGAGGCTAGTGCCAGAGGGATGACTGCTGTACCTTGAAATTCTTATCTCCCATCATTAACGAGCATAACCAACCATCCCAGTTTGGCCAGATTTGTCCTGTTGTTAGTACTGAAAGTCCCACATACCAGGAAACTACTCAGTCCAGGGTGAACCAGGATGGTTAGTCACCCTATCACCGGTGTTTTGCTTCCTGACAGATACTGGAGCAATGGCTGTTCTTGCTCTAACCTGTGTGAAGAGGAGAATAGAAAAGGAGGAGATTGAAGCAGATATAAAGGATTTACACAAAACCAATGTTTATATAACATCCCTGGTAAATAAGATTCTGTCTGCAGAAAATGATGGTCTCTTTGGAAACATATTTAGCACAGGAGAAGCTATGCAGGTAAGTCAGAGCGTAAACCAGGAGACGGGGAAGGGATTCATGGAGAAAAGCAACATCTTCATCCTCCCTTACTGGCCTCCTAAAGACTTATTATCCATTCTGTTTCCTATACTGACTTTGATCTTACTCATGTGATTCCCCTCCCCTGCCTGAAATGTATTCTCCTCTCCTTTACCTTTCCATATCCGATGCTTCTATGAAGCTCTTCCTGGCTCCATTTAAGAAATTCTACAGCCTGCTACAATCTATCTTGTTGTTTATCACATGCAGTTTCACACTTTACCATATACCGTTGTTTGGCGTTTCACCTTACCTCCCAAATTAGGTTACTGGCATGGAAATAATAAGTGGTAGTGGAATCTGGTAGTTATTGACATTAAGTCATTAATGCACAACCACCCAGTGAAGAAAGAATTATTATCTCTATTTCCTAGGAAGTAATAATAATGAGTGTGAATCATGGAGTACCGGTAACTTGCCTAATAGTACAAAGCCAAAGAGCGATGCAGATCGTGATAGGACTGAAATAATTGGTTTCAAAACTCATACTCAATGCCAACACTATCTTGTATATGTTCCTTGAAGACTGAGAATTTATTCCTGCATTTACTCACTGATCTACTCAACTCTAAGGGGTAGATACAAGAGGAGATGAAGAAAGGTTTATAGAAAAAAAAAAAAGATTTCACCGAGTCTTTGGTATGAATTTGGGTCTGCTAGGCTGGCTCAGGGTGAGAGGACTTTCAAAGGGAGAGAAGAAGCAAGGACAAAGGACAAAGGTACAAAAGAACATTCCATATTTTAGGAAGATCAAAAGGTTCAGCACAAGGTGCTTGGGAAAATTACAAGACGGGGCTGATGATGTAAGCAAGGGTCCAATCATACAGAGTGTTCATATTGTTGTTACTGTTCACACTTGATAAGTTTGAAATTAATATAAAACCGTGGTTTCCCATTCTGGCTGCACATTTGAATCACCTGGAGGAGCTTTTATAAAATACTAATGTTTACACCCCAAACCAACCAGTTAATACAGAAATTTAGGGGTGGAACATGGGCTTTGGTCTTGTTTAAAAACCCTACAGGTGGTATTCATTCACAGCAGGACCAAGAGCTGCTTACCTACCACAGTTTATAAGAGAAGATAAAATATGATGAGTTTTCTTTTTAATATCCCACAAATGCTGGTTGACTACTTGGTTATCTTTAAGAGTCTTCAAGAAAAAATGAAAAGGAGAACTGTCCTTCCTTGAGAAACCACAGAGCAACATCTTCAAGTTTAGTCCATTTTAGCCCTTGACTTACTCTAATACCCTCTTAATTTTTCCTACCCTGTAATTCTTCCCCTTCAGTCCAGTTTATATCTGCTGCCTGGATAGTTTCTGTTCAAGAACCTGTTAGACTTCCCACTGTCAAGCAAATGCTGGCAGACACCGCACCGTGAAATTCAAGGGTCTACCAATCTGGTCCCAACCTCCTTCTCCGGGCTGTCCTTCCACAATTGCCCTGAGTGTTCCCTCTACACCAGTTCTCCTAAGCTAGGAGGAATCCTCTGGGGATTTTACTAAAATGCATATAACTCTCATCATAGCCAGGCCAGGCTCTGGCCATTCCTACTTTATCCCCTATGGTCAGGTTGTTGCCTCCTCATGTCACCTACTGAAATGCCATCATACCACCAAGTCTATTCAAGTACTGCCTTCTCCACCAAGCCTTTCCTCAGTCTCACTAAATGTTTATGAGCTCTTCCTCTTTGGAAAGGCCATGCCGCTAGATGCTTCTCTTAGGGCATTCATCTTAGGGACTCCTTTACAAGAATCTGTTCACACTATTTATGGATTGCCTCCTATATGACAAGTACTGTTTCAGCATCAGTGGTACAAGAGTAAATACGGTAGAGAAAGTCTGTTCTCACTGACGCTATGAGAGTTTGTGTGATTTAACAATTTCCACCTCCCCACCCAAACTAGCTTATAAGCTTCTTGATGGCGGGAAAGGTATTTTAGTGGTCTAAGGTGGTTCCTATGTAGTCAATGTCCAATAAAGATTTACTAAGTTAGTCAGATGCAGGCTTTCCCGTTATGTGAAGTTTCTCTCATTTATTCCCATTCTCTCTCTCTCTCCCTCTCACGTTAGGCTCTGTTTGTCTCATCAAACTATTACAAAAATAAACGGAATTGCCAAGAAACTCTGCACACAGTACTTCACGACATCCTTCAGGGAGCATTCCATCTGCCAATTGCTGCAGCCCAGATCTTACCTGCCCTGATGGGAAAGACCTACTTGGATGTCAACAAAAACTCTTCTTGTGCCTGCAGTCCAGGTATAGCACTAATGAGCAAACTGTTTTGCCTTTCAGCATAACACCCAAAGTGTGTGAGACTTAGGTTTCCTCAGGGACCAAAAGTGACCAGTTAAACCTCTAAAGCATAACAGTTCCCAGATAGAACTCAGTCCTCCATATGTGATCATAACCACCTGAGGATTTGTCCTTAACAGAGTAGTAGAGGCTGTTCTTGGTTCAAACACTGATGAACAAGGTAGAGTTTATTAAAGGACGTCTATCTCCGAAGGGATGTTTTCTGACTGCTGGATACAGAGATTTTCTGAGCATCATTCCCATCCTAAAAAGTATGGTGTCTCTGACTTTTCATTATGCTCAATGAGTGGTCCCTCAGAGACATAAGACATCAATGTGGAAAGAATATGGCAGTATTATAAGAAAATTGCAGCATGAATCATTAATCAAACAACTGATTTTGCAACAAGGTACGAAAAAAGAAGACTTTTCCTTCTATCTATCTTGTTCATTTCTGGTTCAGGCACATGTAGGTTTAGGGATCTTAGACAAAATGTTTAACTTCTAAGCTTCAGTTTTCTACTATAAGAAATGCAAATGATCATAGTATGTAACATAGGTATTTGTAAGGACTGAAGGAGAAAATCCATGTAAAATGATTAGTACAGTGCCTGGCACATAATGTTTTCAATAAAGGTTAGGAAATAAAAAGGCTAGGGATTGGGAAAAAATAGGGGAAGGGCACTAAGAGATACAAACTTCCTGTTGTCAAATAAATAATTCATGGGAATATAAAGTACAGCATAGAGAATATAGTCAATAATATTGTAATAACTTTGTATGGTGACAGATGGTTACTAGACTTTCCATGGTGATCAATTCGTAATGAATATACATGTTGAATCATTGTTTTACACCTGAAACTGACATAATATTGTATGTCAACTATACTTCAATAAAAAAATTAAAAGGCAAAAAAAAAAAAAGGGGGTGGGAAGCATTACTGTATGCTGCACCAAAGCAAAAAAAAAAAAAAAAAAAAAAGGAGCCTCTGTGGGAAATGGGAGGTGGGGTAATTGAATTGCTGAGACAGCTGGAAGCTGACGCAGGCACAAGCCCGCATGAGCCGGTGAGTAGTGTGTGGTTTTAATTTGTGCTTTAGTCATATGAGAGATCTGCCCCGTGACTGCTGACCCTCGCTCCTTGCACAAACCTTCCTCTGCATAAAGGGAAGGAATCGTTGCATAGGGCTTGGATAGGTGTGCAGACTCTAACCTCATTTTTTATTATTCCTTATAATAATTCTTCTCTGCCTTTCTGTCTCTGCCAGATAAATTCAACATCTCCACAGATGAGCCTGTACCTGTGACACCTACTATCTCACTCTCCAATATTTCAGTCAATTACTCTGTGCAAATCAATGAAATTTTCAATTCCACCAAAGTCACCGTGAGAAAGGGTTCTGTCTTCCTCGATGTGATGGTGGCAGCTGAGAAACAAAATAAGGCTGCATTTTGGTATGTGTGTACATAACCTAAGGTTAAGGAATTTAATGGGATTATGACTCAGCAAGAATACATCTGCACCTGAATACAATGTACATTTAAAACACCTCCCAGTGAGTACTTTTGCTGTTCACCAACATCGCACGGCCGGGGTTAAAAAAAGGGAGGTGAAATTTTTCCTCCTCTAGCATGTAGCAAGTATTAAATTATTGCTCACTGAATAGATAAATAAGTACCAGGGATCCCTCTTCTGTCAGTTAAACTCCTTCAATAAATAGAACCTCTTAAGTCAGACATTTTGTGTCTGGAACAGTGGTTCTTAACTATTTTTGAATCACTGACCCCTTTGAAAGTCAGATGAGTGGGATTCTCATCCCAGAAAAGGGAATATACACACAAAATGTGTCATTCTTAAAAAATTTTTATTTTATATTGGAGTATAGTTGATTAACAATGATGTGTTAGTTACAGGTGTACAGCAAAGTGATTCAGTTATACCCATAAAAGTGTCCATTCTTTTAAATTGTTTTCCCATTTAGGTTATTATAGAATATTGAGCTGAGTTCCCTGTGCTATACAGTAGGTCTCTCTTGGTTATCTATTTTAAATATAGTAGTGTGTACATGTCAATCCCAAACTCCCAATCTATCCCCCACCCCTGCTACCCTTTACCCTTTACCCCTGGTAACCGTAAGTTAATCCTCTAAGTCTGTGAGTGCAAAACTTGTCATTTATGTTTTTTTTACATGTGCGGTTTTTTTAAATTAATTAATTATTATTATTTTTTTTTTGGCTGCGTTGGGTCTTCATTTCTGCATGCAGGCTTTCTCTAGTTGCGTCAGGTGGGGGCTTCTCTTCGTTGCAGCATGCTGGCTTCTCATTGCAGTGGCTTCTCTTGTTGCGGAGCATGGGCTCTAGGTACGCGGGCTTCAGCAGTTGTGGCATGTAGGCTCAGTAGTTGTGGCTCGTGGGCTCTAGAGCACAGGCTCGGTAGTTGTGACACACCGGCTTAGTTGCTCCGCGGCATGTGGGATCTTCCCGGACCAGGGCTTGAACCTGTGTCCCCTGCATTGGCAGGCAGATTCTTAACCACTGCACCAGCAGGGAAGTCCCCAAAACTTATTATTTAAATCAGAGGTCTTACAAATGCCTCCCCCACCTTTCAGGAGGTTCATGGACTCCTAGATTAAGGTTCCCTGACCTAGAGAGTTCAAATATTAAAATTAAGATGTTGACTCTGCCTCTGAAAAATATGGCTTATTTGGCTCCTTAAACCTAACTGACAATAGCTTATTGTATTTAATAACATGCTGTAAGATGCGACAGAGAAAATCGTATATATATGAAAATTATGTCTATGTGTATATATATAACTATAAAGCCTGCTTTCAAGTGTTCCCAGGAAGGTAGAGAAATGTGAATAAAGAATGTGAAAAAGACATTGACTATGTCACTTTTTAATAAACAGGTATAAATTACTAAATTATCCTTTCCTGTTCCTCTTTCCTCAGTGCCTCTAGGACAACCAATTAACACTTTCTTGTACTGCTTTAGTGTCTTCATCAGTTACTGTCTTGGGTAGAAGATTTGAAATTGTTGATGGCAAAGTGTCTACTATGGCAGGAAGGAGGGGCAGAAACCAGGGGAATCATTTCTCTAATTTTGCATGGATTGTAGGAGGGCCTGCATCAGAATGACCTGGAATGTTTATAGAATGTGCAGATTCCTGGTCCCAGCCCAGACCGACAGAATCAAGGTATCTGGGGATAGGGCCAGGAGATCTGCATACTCTGAAGCATCTTCAAGTGATTCTTACGTGCGTTAAAGTTTGAGAAACGCCCATGGAGAGTTGCCTTCGACCATTCTAAGTTCCTGGAACCCATTCACTGTCCCCCACAGTTTCAAAACGGAGGACAGCCCATGGGGGCCCTACATCACCACTGTTCAGAACATAAGCGCCAACAATAATGACAGAACCTACTGGCAACTTCTGAGCAATGGCCAACCGCTGAGCCAAGGTAAGGGAGAGTACGACAAACAACGCTACAGAGTGAGATGCCCAAAGCATTCAGGTGTGAGGGTGTAAGCTTTGGCGGGGAACATGCCAAGGAGCTGGGAGAGCCATATCCATTATCTGATGATTTGGTGGTCAAATCATTTGACCCACTTCTTCTTCTTCCTTTTCAGGACCTGGGAGTTATGTTGTCAAAAATGGAGAATATTTGGAGGTTCGTTGGAGCACATACTAATAAACCCAAACCATCCTCAGCTGGGTCTAACCCTTTTGTAGTGAGATTCCATGTGGAAATTGATCTCACACCTTCCTTTTCACTTATCTCGACCCCAATAGCATAGTCAATAACCTCTAATTCTCTCTTCGCATGTTCAATAAAAGATCAACAGCTATACAAAAAGAGCGTGTTCTAATAATTTCATAGCAAAAGGGAATTACTATTAGAGAGAAGAACTACCTCAGGAGGAAACAAAGTGAAAGAGAATAGACCCACTTGTCTAATAAACTGAGTTCTACTCAAGGTTCCCCTGCTAACTATCTGGGTGACCTTGGGCAACTGGGGAAAATGGAGATAAAGTTCTGGGTCTAATGGTGCAGCAGCAACCAATGAGATCAAGGAGAAAGTTCATAGGGAGACTGAGCTCTCTGAGACCCAGATGCAAGGGAGGAACTGAGTGGACATATTGGCTTCATACAGGCAGTGGGTAGAGAGAAAAATATTGCCATGGAGAAAGGGTGAAATGTGAAGCTTACACATAAAAGTCAGTCCACAAAGTTTGAGGAACACTTTCATTCCCTCTTCCAGCTGCCTCCCCTGGGTCCCGCTTGTTCTCCCACATTTATTTTCCTTTCATTTCACCATAAAAATCACCCTTATAGTCATATCATCAAAATACACATGTAAAAAAAAAATGACTCCAGTGTTCATTTCAGCAGAATTCACTTTAAAGAAAAAGTTGAATCATGTCTTAGCATGAGCTGGGTTACACCCCTTACTGAGTACCTGAGCTATGTGCACATTCAGTCAGGAACCGGAAGTGCCTTTAAGAAGCCGGAGGACAAAAGGTGCTTCAGATAAAGCATAAAGTAATCCATTTAAAATAACCTCCAAAAGGAAGAGCCCTTTAGGTAGAATTAGTTAACTTATTTCAAAAATGTCTTCCTCATTGCTCCTTGTGTTTTCATGATACTCTTCTCTTCTCCCCCTCCACCAGTAACCCTGATTCCTACACACAGTAACCCTCTTCCTACACACTGCTTTCTGGCACTGATCTTCAACTCTCAGGTTCAGCTCTGCCCTGGCCTTCATTAACCGGGTGTGACAGATGCCATCACAACTACACAGCAAGGGATTCCATCCTCTTGGGTCTGTGTCACATCTTGAAAGCTAAATTAGAGACAGGGGGGTCTCCATGGTGCTGTGAGCATGCAGTACCAGCTGTCAGATCTATTTGTAGACTATACAATCTATGTGAAATTGAAGGATAATGGTTTAGGTCACAAATATGCAAACTATTAGGACTGGCATTGCTGTCCAGCACAGTGTGACCATACAGTTTATCATCCAACTGTAACTCTGTTAAGAGTGAAAGTGAACATTATTAATAATTATACTCAGAAAAAAAAACAGATTAAAAACTGGGACTATCCTGGGAAAACCAGAACATATGGTCAATGTTGTCCATAAAGGAAGCTCAAGCAAAAAATGTAAACACAGGGGCTTCCCTGGTGGCGCAGTGGTTGAGAGTCCGCCTGCCGATGCAGGGGACACGGGTTCGTGCCCCGGTCCGGGAAGATCCCACATGCCACGGAGCGGCTGGGCCCGTGAACCATGGCCGCTGACCCTGCGCGTCCAGAGCCTGTGCTCCGCAACGGGAGAGGCCACAACGGTGAGAGGCCCGCGTATCGCAAAAAAAAAAAAAAAAAATATATATATATATATATATAAACACAAATATGTCAAAATAACAGGAAATATTGCCCCTGAAATAACCAATGAAACTGAATCTCAATGTAACAAAGTAGGAATGGGTCTCTCCAACATCCCTAACTCTCTCTCAATGATTCTAGCTCATTGTCTGTAATATTCAGTCAATACCAGTAAAGCACCCAATTTATGTTAGACCTATTTTCCCAAATGTGGTACAAGAAATTAAACTCATTGGTATACCAACATGGAGTCAAGTAACATGCCATCACAACATTAAAGTCATTTTCTTTTCAATTCTCATTTAATTCTGATTGGATTAAATATCAAACCTCACTTTATGCCACTATGTTTTCCAACACTCCCCTCTAGCACTGCTAACCTCCGTTTCTGATGGAGAAAGATGAGTTTCTCCCAGCCCATGGTCTTTAAGAAGAAGGTAGTAACACTGTTGTCTGATAGGAATGCCTTCAATCTCTGAAACAGACATGAAGGTCAATGGAATAACGTTTCTTTAGCATTCCACTAACATTGGCCAGTGAAACCTAGCTCTGGCCACACTTGCATTCTGAGAAGATCCTATGGCTTGAGATTATGTCAGAACCTAGACTGAGGCTGAGGGGAGAAACTTACACCTACAAAGAAGTAATCAACACAAATAAACATTTCAGATGTCCAGAGAGAATCGCAGTGCTTTGATACCAGAAAATGAGGCACAGGAAAAAACAAACAAGGAAATAAATCAATAAGTCCAGTCAAGAGTTAACCAAAGACTATCAAAACATATGCTTTAAGAAACTATAGAGGAGATTGGTTCAAGATGGCGGAGTAGAAGGACGTGCTCTCACTCCCTCTTTCAAGAACACCGGAATCACAACTAACTGCTGAACAATCATCGACAGGAAGACACTGGAACTCACCAAAAAAGATACCCCACATCCAAAGATAAAGGAGAAGCTGCAATGAGATGGTAGGAGGGGCGCAATCACAATAAAATCAAATCCCACAACTGTTGGGTGGGTGACTCACAAACTAGAGAACATTTATACCACAGAAGTCCACCCACTGGAGTGAAGGTTCTGAGTCCCACATCAGGCTTCCGAACCTGGGGGTCCGGCAACAGGAGGAGGAATTCCTAGAGAATCAGACTTTGAAACAGTAGGCTAGCGGGACTTGACTGCAGGACTTTGACAGGACTGGGGGAAACAGACTCCACTCTTGGAAGGCACACACAAAGTAGTGTGCGCATCAGGACCCAGGGGAAAGAGCAGTGACCCCGTAGGAGACTGAACCAGACCTACCTGCTAGCGTTGGAGGGTCTTCTGCAGAGGCGGGGGGTGGCTGTGCCTCACCGTAAGGACAAGGACACTGGCAGCAGAAGTTCTGGGAAGTACTCCTTGGCGTGAGCCCTCCCAGAGTCCGCCATTAGCTCCACTAAAGAGCCCGGCTAGACTCCAGTGTTGGGTCGCCTCAGGCCAAACAACCAACAGGGAGGGAACCCAGCCCCACCCATCAGCAGACAAGTGGATTAAAGTTTTACTGAGCTCTGCCCACCAGAGCAACAGCCACCTCTACCCACCACCAGTCCCACCCATCAGGAAACTTCCACAACCCTCTTAGATAGTCTCATCCACCAGAGGGCACACAGCAGAAGCAAGAAGAACTACAATCCTGCAGCCTGTGGAACAAAAACCACAATCACAGAAAGATAGACAAGATGAAAAAGCAGAGGGCTATGTACCAGATGAAGGAACAAGATAAAACCCCAGAAAAACAACTAAATGAAGTGGAGATAGGCAACCTTCCAGAAAAACAGTTCAGAATAATGACAGTGAAGATGATCCAGGACCTCAGAAAAAGAATGGAGGCAAAGATCGAGAAGATGCAAGAAATGTTTAAAAAGGACCTAGAAGAATTAAAGAACAAACAAACGAGATGAACAATACAATAACTGAAATGAAAACTACACTAGAAGGAATCAATAGCAGAATAACTGAGGCAGAGGAATGGATAAGTGACCTGGAAGACAGAACGGTGGAATTCACTGCTGTGGAACAGACTAAAGAAAAAATAATGAAAAGAAATGAAGACAGACTAAGAGACCGCTGGGACAATATTAAATGCAACAACATTCACATTATAGGGGTCCCAGAAGGAGAAGAGAGAGAGAAAGGACCTGAGAAAATATTTGAAGAGATTATAGTCGAAAACTTCCCTAACATGGGAAAGGAAATAGCCACGCAAGTCCAGGAAGCACAGAGAGTCCCATACAGGATAAACCCAAGGAGAAACACGCTGAGACACATAGTAATCAAATTGGCAAAAATTAAAGACAAAGAAAAATTATTGAAACCAGCAAGGGAAAAACGACAAGTAACATACAAGAGAACTCCCATAACGTTAACAGCTGACTTCTCAGCAGAAACTCTACAAGCCAGAAGGGCATGGCATGATATACTTAAAGTGATGAAACGGAAGAACCTACAGCCAAGATTACTCTACCCAGCAAGGATCTCATTCAGATTCAATGAAGAAACCAAAAGCTTTACAGACAAGCAAAAGCTAAGAGAATTCAACTACACCAAACCAGCTCTACCACAAATGCTAAAGGAACTTCTCTAAGTGGGAAACACAAAAGAAGAAAAGGACCTACAAAAACTAACACAAAACAACTAAGAAAATGGTCATAGGAATATACATATCGATAATTATCTTAAACGTGAATGGATTAAATGCTCCAACCAAACGACACAGGCTTGCTGAATGGATACAAAAACAAGACCCATATATATATGCTGTCTACAAGAGACCCACTTCAGACCTAGGGACACATACAGACTAAAAGTGAGGGGATGGAAAAAGATATCCCATGCAAATGGAAATCAAAAGAAAGCTGGAGTAGCAATACCCATATCAGATAAAATAGACTTTAAAATAAAGAATGTTACAAGAGACAAGGAAGGACATAACATAATGATCAAGGGATCGATCCAAGAAGAAGATATAACAATTATAAATATATATATACCCAACATAGGAGCACCTCAATACATAAGGCAACTGCTAACAGCTCTAAAAGAGGAAACTGACAATAACACAATAATAGTGGGGGACTTTAACACCTCACTTACACCAATGGACATATCATCCAAACAGAAAATTAATAAGGAAACACAAGCTTTAAATGACACAATAGACCAGATAGATGTAATTGATATTTATAGGACATTCCATCCCAAAGCAGCAAATTATACTTTCTTCTCAAGTGTGCACAGAACATTCTCTAGGATAGATCATATCTTGGGTCACAAATCAAGCCCTAGTAAATTTAAGAAAATTGAAATCATATCAAGCATCTTTTCTGACCACAACGCTATGAGATTAGAAACGAATTGCAGGGGAAAAAAACGTAAAAAAACACAAACACATGGAGGCTAAACAATACGTTACTAAATAACCAAGAGATCACTGAAGAAATCAAAGAGGAAATCAAAAAATACCTAGAGACAAATGACAATGAAAACACGACGATCCAAAACCTACGGGATGCGGCAAGAGCAGTTCTGACAGAGAAGTTTATAGACATACAAGCCTACCTCAAGAAACAAGAAAAATCTCAAATAAACAATCTAACCTTACACCTACAGGAATTAGAGAAAGAAGAACAAACAAAATCCAAAGTTAGCAGAAGGAAAGAAATCATAAAGATCAGAGCAGAAATAAATGAAATAGAAACAAAGAAAACAATAGCAAAGATCAATAAAACTAAAAGCTGGTTCTTTGAGAAGATATACAAAATTGATAAACCATTAGCCAGACTCAACAAGCAGAAGAGGAAGAGGACTCAAATCAATAAAATCAGAAATGAAAACGGAGAAGTTACAACAGACACTGCAGAAATACAAAGCATCCTAAGAGACTACTACAAGCAACTCTATGCCAATAAATTGGACAACCTGGAAGAAATGGACAAATTCTTAGAAAGGTATAACCTTCCAAGACTGAACCAGGAAGAAATAGAAAATATGAAGAGACCAATCACAAGTAATGAAATTGAGATGAAAAGTCTTCCAACAAACAGAAGTCCAGGACCAGATGGCTTCACAGATGAATTCTATCAAACATTTAGAGAAGAGCTAACACCCATCCTTCTCAAACTCTTCCAAAAAATTGCAGAGGAAAGAACACTCTCAAACTCATTGTATGAGGCCACCAACACCCTGATACCAAAATCAGACAAAGATACTAAAAGAAAATTACAAACAAAAGAAAATTACAGACCAATATCACTGATGAATATAGATGCAAAAATCCTCAACAAAATACCAGCAAACAGAATCCAACCACACATTAAAAGGATCATACACCATGATCACGTGGGATTTATCCCAGGGATGCAAGAATTCTTCAATATACACAAATCAATCAATGTGACACACCATATTAACAAATTGAAGAAGAAAAACCATATGATCCTCTCAATAGATGCAGAAAAAGCTTTTGACAAAATTCAACACCCATTTATGATAAAAACTCTCCAGAAAGTGGGCATACAGGGAAACTACCTCAACATAATAAAGGCCATATATGACAAACCCACAGCAAACATCATTCTCAATGGTGAAAAACTGATAGCATTTCCTCTAAGATCAGGAGCAAGACAAGGATGTCCACTCTCACCACCATTATTCAACATAGTTTTGGAAGTCCTAGCCACGGCAATCAGAGAAAAAAAGAAATAAAAGGAATACAAATCGGAAAAGAAGATGTAAAGCTGTCACTGTTTGCAGATGACATGATACTATACATAAAGAATCCTAACGATGCCACCCGAAAACTACTACAGCTAATCAATGAATTTGGTAAAGTAGCAGGATACAAAATTAATGCACAGAAATCTCTTGCATTCCTATACACTAATGATGAAAAATCTGAAAAAGAAATTAAGGAAACACTCCCATTTACCATTGCAACACAAAGAATAAAATACCGAGGAATAAACCTACCTAGGGAGACAAAAGACCTGTATGCAGAAAATGATAAGACACTGATGAAAGAAATTAAAGATAATACCAAGAGATGGAGAGATAGACCATGTTCTTGGATTGGAAGAATCAACATTGTGAAAATGACTATACTACCCAAAGCAATCTACAGATTCAATGCAATCCTTATCAAATTACCAATGGCATTTTTTACAAAACTAGAACAGAAAATCTTAAAATTTGTATGGAGACACAAAAAACCCTGAATAGCCAAAGCAGTCTTGAGGGAAATAAATGGAGCTGGAGGAATCAGACTCCCTGACTTCAGACTACACTACAAAGCTACAGTAATCAAGACAAGATGGTACTGGCACAAAAACAGAAATATAGATCAATGGAACAGGATAGAAAGCCCAGAGATAAACCCACGCACCTATGGTCAACTAATCTATGACAAAGGAGGCAAGGATACACAATGGAGAAAAGACAGTCTCTTCAGTAAGTGATGCTGGGAAAACTGGACAGCTACATGTAAAAGAATGAAATTAGAACACTCTCTAACACCATACAAAAAAATAAACTCAAAATGGATTAGAGACCTAAATGTAAGACCGGGCACTATAAAACTCTGAGAGGAAAACATAGGAAGAACACTCTTTGACATAAATCACAGCAAGATATTTTTTGATCTATCTCCTAGAGTAATGGAATAAAAACAAAAATGAACAAATGGGACGTAATGAAACTTCAAAGCTTTTGCACAGCAAAGGAGACCATAAACAAGACCAAAAGACAACCCTCAGAATGGGAGAAAATATTTGCCAATGAATCAATGGACAAAGGGTTAATCTCCAAAATATATAAACATCTCATGCAGCTCAATAGTAAAAAAACAAACAACCCAATCCAAAAATGGGCAGAAGACCTAAACAGACATTTCTCCAAAGAAGACATACAGATGGCCAAGAGACACATGAAAAGCTGCTCAACATCACTAATCATTAGAGAAATGCAAATCAAAACTACAGTGAGGTATCACCTCACACCAGTTAGAATGGCATCATCAGAAAATCTACAAACAACAAATGCTGGAGAGGTTGTGGAGAAGAGGGAACCCTCTTGCACTGCTGGTGGGAATGTAAATTGATACAGCCATTATGGAGAACAGTATGGTGGTTCCTTAAAAAACTAAAAATAGAATTACCATATGACCCAGCAATCCCACTACTGGGCATATACCCAGAGAAAACCATAATTCAAAAAGACACATGCACCCCAATGTTCATTGCAGCACTGTTTACAATAGCCAGCTCATGGAAGCAGCCTAACTGCCCATGGACAGACGAATGGATAAAGAAGATGTGGTACATATATACAATGGAATATTACTCAGCCATAAAAAGGAACTAAACTGGGTCATTTGTAGAGACGTGGATGCATACTGTCATACAGAGAGAAGCAAGTCAGAAAGAGAAAAACAAATATTGTATATTAACGCATATATGTGGAACCTAGAAAATGGTATAGCTGAACCGGTTTGCAGAGCAGAAATTGAGATACAGAAGTAGAGAAAACACATATGGACACCAAGGGGGGAAAGCGGCGGGGGTGGGGGGTGGTAGTGGGATGAATTGGGAGATTGGGATTGACATGTATACACTGATGTGCATAAAATGGATGACTAATAAGAACCTGCTGTATAAAAAAATAAACTAAATTTAAAAAAAAGAAAGTATAGCCTCTGGGGTTCCTGTTCTGAACGTTATTTGCTAATAGAAACAACTGTGTCAACATTAGTCTTGAAGCAATACCGTGGCTGTAACGTAATTTACAAGAAAGTATGTGTTCAAAGAGCAGGCACACCAGGTGTGCACGGGTTATCTCAGGACTGTTACAAGCAGGCTCTGGAACCCAAGGTCAGCACCATGCTGGTTCCTAATCCTGTATTAGATTCTTGCTGCTGCTCTAACAAATTACCACAAATGTACTGGCTTAAAACAAAGACAGATATATTCTCCTACACTTCTGGACGTCAGCAGTCTGAACTGGGACTCACTGGGCTAAAATCAAAGTGTTGAAAGGGCTGTGTTCTTCAAGAGCTTCTAGGGGGAGAATTCATTTCCTTGTGTGTTCCAGCTTCTGGAGGAATCCTGCGCTCCTAAGCTCATGGCCCCACCGCCTTCAAGGCCAGCAATTGTATCATGCTGACCTCTGCTTCCTTCATCACATCTCCTTCTCTGACTCTAAGTCTCCTGCCTCCCTCTTTCACTTATGGACTCCTGTGATTATATTGGGTCCATCGAGATAACCTACAATAGTCTTCCTATTTTAAAGTCATTTTAATAATGACCTTAATTCCCTTTGTTTTTGGACTCCTTAGTCAGTAGAAATTGATCAGAGGCCAGACAAGAAATTCAGGCAAGGCTTTATTGGGACCCCTGCCACAGCAGGGGGCAGCAAGAACAAGTATCATGTTCCCTTGCTAGCTCACTCCCCGAGCAGAACAAGCTGGTTCCTTACGTGGGGGTGAAGGTAGGGATGTGTCCGGGGCTCGGGCCTGGGGGGTGGCTAGGTGGTCTGCCCACCCCTTTGGCGGTATTGTGCACAGGAGGTACCCTGCTTTTGCTCCCAGCTCTTCAGAGGTGCCAGTTGAGCTTGTTTGGTCTTTTTGTATTTTTTGTCCAGAATTTGCCCCAACTGCACATTCATGAAGTTATTTTTAGACCCTTATAGTTTCTTTGTATTTTGCTGCTCAGGGAGACGTTTGTCCAGGTTCAAGCGTTGCAGCACAGCACAAAGGGTCCCAGGTCCCAGCCTGTCTCACCTTTACCATGTAACTCAGCATATTCACAGATTCCAGAGATTAGGATATGGACGTCTTGGAGGTGGGGGGATTATTCTCCTCCTTCATATGGCATACAAGGCTCTCTACCATGCAGACCAAAATTGTCTTTCTGGCTTCATCCCCCACCAAAGGCTGTGTATTAGTGATATACGGCTGTATAACAAGTCACCCTAAAGCTTAATGGCTTAAAACAACAACACTTATTATCTCACAGTTTCTATGGGGGAGGAATCCAGGGACAGGTTACCTGGGTCCTCTAGCTCATGGTCTTTCATGAGGCTACAATCAAGATATCGGCTGGGGCTGCTTACATCTCAAAGCTCAACTGAGGAAGGATCTGCCTTCAAGCTCATTCTCGTGACCCTTGGTGGGATTCTTTCCTCCCTGGCTGTGGGATAGAAGCTGCTCTCAGTTCTTTGCTGCACCGGCCCCTCCGTAAGGCGTCTTACAGCGCGGCAGCTGCTTCATCAGAGCAAAAAGCAAGAAGAGCCAGAGAGACTGCAAGCAAGACGGAGCCGGTCTACTGCAACCTCATCCCATCACTTTTGCTGTATTATATTTATTAGAGGCAAGGCCAGCCCACACGCGAGAGAAGGGGATTAATTACATAAGAGCATGAATGCCAGGAGGTGGGAACATGGGTCGATGTTAGAAGCTGTCTAGCACACCCCAATACGTATCCTGCGTTCTCACCTATGAAACCACCAAATTAGTCCAAGAAAGAAAAAAAAATGCTTTTTTTAATCACCCATGCTATATATTTGTTCATTAATTCACTCATTCAAAAAGTATTCATTTGATAATGCCACTTGCAGCAACATGGATGGACCTAGAGATTATCATACTAAATGAAGTAAGTCAGACAGAGAAAGACAAATATCATAAGATACTTACATGTGGAATCTAAAATATGATACAAATGAACTTATTTACAACGCAGAAACAGACTCACGGACATAGAAACCAAACTATGGTTACCAAAGGGGAAAGGGGGTGGGGGAGTGATAAATTAGGATTTGGGGATTAGCAGATACAAACTACTATATATAAAATAGATAAACAACAAGGTCCTACTGTATAGCACAGGGAACTATATTCAATATCCTGTAGTAAACAAAATGGAAAAGAATATGAAAAAGAATATATAACTGAATCACTCTGCTGTACACCAGAAACTAAAAAATGAAATGAAATAAATAAAATGAAATGAAATAAAAAAATAAATAAATAATTTTTAAAGTATTCATTTGATTCCTACTGTGAGCTGGGTAGTGTCTCAAGTACCTGGGACAAAGCAGTGTACAAAATAGATTAAGCTCCAGACCCTTTGGAGCAGACATGCTAGTGGAGAAGGAGACATACAGTAAGTGAACTACACATAGAGTATGACAGAGGGTGAGGCGCTAGAGCAGGTAAGGGGCACGGTGGGTGTCAGGGAGGTGAGGCTGTCTCATATGTAATGGTCTGGAAGGCTTCTCTAAAAGCTGACCTTTGAGCAGAGACATGAAAGAAGTGAGGGAGCCACCATGAGAGTATTTGGAGTAAGGATTTCCCAGGCAGAGAGGACAGCAAGAGCAAAGGTGGCTGATGGGTTCAAGGAACAAGAAGTGCTGCTGGAACAGAGTGAACAAAGGAGAAAGTGGGTGGAGGTGAAGTCCAGAAGGAAACCAGATGCCAGATCTTACAGGGCCTGGAGGTCGTTAAAAGGAATTTGAATTTTTCTTTTTGCTTTTTCATCATATGGTATATTTTCTCAATTTTTATCGGAGTATAAGTTGATTTACAATGTTGTGTCAGTCTAAGCTGGGAGTCACTGTGAGAATGGCCTCCTAAAAGGAGCTACTTAAAATGCGGTGGTTAGAAAAAAAACTAGCCCCCTCCTTCGTAATCTCATTACTTCCAGTTCTCTGTGTGAGGGGGAGATATACTTTGCTTTATTATACAGCTACAATTCTAAAAACATTTTTTAATATATACATATTACTTAACATAGTTCATTGAGCTCACGTTTTGCAATTACTTACTTTCAAAGATAATATCTGAAAGCCCAGGTGTTTGAGACTGCTTTCATCCCCAGATAAGGAAAGAGAAATCAAACAAAACCATTTATGGCCCATTGCTTTCCCAACATCAAACAACTTCAAAGAGCCTAGGCTGGAACCCAGGTCACGTCAATTTAATTCATTGCATAAAGCCAGACCTCACCTGGCTGATGCTCGCCTGAGAGCCAAGAGGGCTTATTGTAAAGCAAGTGCCTCAGACTGTGAGGTGCTGCCTTAGGGATCCCCCAAACCCCAATGAAGTGGTTGCCGAGAGGCGGTCTGGGTGCGCAAAGGCTTAGGAGAAGGTCTCTGTTACATTCGCACGTTAGCCAGCCTGCCAGGATTTTAGTAAAGGACACTTGGTCATCGCTGCCTTCACCACATGTAAGCCCTGAGTGTCTCCTATGACTGTGCGGCCTACATGTGACCTTCAGGCACCTTGGAGGCTCTATAGTAGGTAAACTTAGATAAGCAAGTGGATAGTTTTATCTCGGAGAGTGCAGTCAGCATAAGTGGTTAGGAGTGTCTGGAGGATGGGGGAGGAGAGCAGACTGTTTTACAAAGAGAAGCATATATAAGAAACAGTAGAGAAATACTCTACTTGCAAACACTGGGACTTGTGAACGGGAGACGTGGACAGGAGACAGTGGGATGACCCGGGTCACCCTCCAACTCCTGACCCTTCTCTGGGCTATGACTGGGACCAGCACCCAGACCCGAAGCTCATGCTGTGAGTAGAGCGTTTTTTCCAAGGTCAGCGAAGCAGTTACCCTGGGGATAGGCAGAAACCTCAGACACTGAAGTCTGCTCATGAGACAGTGCCTGGAAACAGGGATCACTCTAGGAGTTCCAAAGCGGGTGAGTCAGGGTGTGAGTGTGTGTGGTTCATCTTTCCTGACTTAACAGCATAAGTTCTTTGAGAGGCAAGTCTATGCATTTTACTTTAAGAGAAATTGAAATATCATTGCAGGAATGATGGTTGATGATACAGAGAAAGGTCTTCAGTGGCTGTTCTGACCAGGTACCACTATTAGTGAGAACGTTGGGTACCTGCTGAGGATAGGTCATATCCCAAATCTTTCATATTTGTCATGTAAGAGGGAGAAAAAAATGGATGCAAGGAAATCAGTGACTTCTAGGAACATGCTAGAAATAGCATGAAATGTCTGTGAGCCATAGTGCTCGACGTTACTAAGTGAAAAATCACTTTCTTAAAGATAAGGGCTATTTGGGAAGATGTAGGGACTAATTGGCCTCCAAAGAAAAAGCCCAGTGTTTTCTCCATTGCTCTTTAATAATCACCCCAAAGGGAGCATCCCTGAGGATACCAAGGCTAATCCTGTCTTCTCCTAAGAGACACAGGAAACATGTTTCTGAGAAGAGGGAATGAGGATGAGGGGTTTGGTAAACGGCTCTGTCCCTTGCAGCTGTTCCCTTAGCAGAGCAGCCCTTGGTTAATGGCATCCAAGTGCTCATGGAGAGCTCCGTGGTCAACTCTGCCTTCCCAAACCCCAGCATCCTTATTGCCATGAACCTGGCCGGAGCCTACAACTTGGAGGCCCAGAAGAACCTGACTTTCAAGCTCATGGACAGTGACACAGCTGGTGAGAAGCCAGGGCCCCTCTGCCCGCTCCCTGAATCTCCATCCCCAGGGCCCACCTCCATGTGCCCCCACCCCAGTGCTACCTGTGATGGTACCTGAATCACCCGAACACCTTTCCCTGCATCCCTGGAAGGACTCATGTGTGAAGTCAGGGCATTCACACAGGAGGGCAGCAAAGCAGAAAGAGCTCTAGATTAAATGTAAAAGAGCGGATTTCCAGGTCTGGCTCTGCCACTTACTAATTCTGTGACCTTGAACTAGTCACAGATCCCCATCAACCACTCGGTCGTCATTTGCGAAATGCAAATAATTCTAATAACAATAACACTAATAGCAATAACAACAATAACAATAATAATAAAATCTCTGTTCTGCCTACCTCACAGGAGTTGCCTTCAGGTTCAAATTAGATAAACTTGAGTAAAGTTAAAATTATCTTGTAACTATACATTTTTTTAATATACGAATTTGTATGGGTGTTCTTGCTGCTTTTCTAAACAGATACCAGGAATTCCTGATGGGGTTGTCAAGTCACATAGAGGCCACTAGATTAATGGCCTATTTAATGTTTGTCCATACTTCTTCAATGTTTTTCCATACTTCTTTCCTTGAGAAAGATCAAAAAACTAATCACATTATTTAAAAAATCGAAATGATCTGGAAAGAAGCAGAGAGCTCAGCCTGGCCCCTGGTGCTCTCCCCTGAGAACGCCTTTGTTTAACTATATTGTTCTCTCTTCCACAGACCTTACCGTTGGTCAGCTTGCCCTCACCATTATGGCCCTCACCTCCTCCTGCCACGACCCTGGGAAAAAAGTATCGATTCTACAGAGACAAATGGAGAACTGGGAACCTTCCAGTAAGACCTCATCAGAAGGGAGGGGGAAGTGAGGCAAATGGCTTTTCCTGAGAATTTTAAATCTATAAAGAAAAAGGAAGGGAGAGTGGAAGTTTAGGCAAGAGACACAAAGTACCTCTGATGATCCCACAAGTGAGATCTCCACTTCCAATCCAATGAACTAGAAAAGACCACTATCCCAGGCAAACAGTTCTATGCCATCATTGAGGACAGCAGCATCCCTCTTATTCTGTTCTCACGCCAGATGACAGTCTTATTCTGAGACACATGGAAGTTATCTCTTGCCATATGGTATCTTTCCTTTTGGACAGGTTTTCTAGCAATGTATCTTTAAAAGGTTTAGCTTTTCCTTTTTCACAAATATCTTCTTTACAGTGAACGTGAGTCTTATGAAGGCCCAAGGCCTCAATATCCCTGCTTCATCCTTCTATGGGCCCAGCCTGGCGATCTTGGCGCTGTGCCAGAAACACTCGGCGACGACCTTACCCATAGCAGCCCGCTTTGCCAAGAGCCTGCGGGCCAATTCCTCTCCCTTCGACGTGGGTGAGTCGGTTACCACTTTCACACAGTGCCCTGAGCTGGGAACATCAAGGTCACTGAAGGGTAGAGCTGGAGGGAAAGTGGGAGGGGGGGAGCTTTCCGTGGAAGAGGAGCTGAGGACCGTGAAAATGCCTGGAGATGAGAGATACTGGGCAAATATTTGTTGGACATGTGAATTAAGGTATAAATGAAAGAGAGAAAATAAAACAGAAACCAGGACAATACTTGCCACGTCTGACAGTTAACAGACAAATCAGGATCTCCACTGAGGACAATAAATACGTCATCCAAGGCAGGAGTTGCTCCCAGACGAGTGATTAAATTATCAAATCAGTGTCGGACTCAGTCCTGCCCTGAACCTCCTCTTTAGTCGCTGCTGATGCTTCCACACTCTATTCTTCTCGATGCTCCTCCTTACTACATCCAAATATTCTTTTCTTTTTTTTGGCTGTGTTGGGTCTCTGTTGCTGTTCGTGGGCTTTCTCTAGTTGCAGCGAGCGGGGCTGGAGCATGGGCTCTAGGTGCGTGGGCTTCGGTAGGTGCAGCACGCGGGCTTCAGTAGTTGTGGCTCGCGGGCTCTAGAGTGCAGGCTCGGTAGTTGTGGCTCGCGGGCTCTAGAGTGCAGGCTCAGTAGTTGTGGCGCACGGGCTTCGTTGCTCCGCGGCATGTGGGATCTTTCCGGACCAGGGCTCGAACCCGTGTCCCCTGCGTTGGCAGGCGGATTCTTAACCACTGCCCCACCAGGGAAGTCCCCAGATATTCTCTTTAACTAAACAGCTACCCTCTGAACACTAAACCCATAATGCTCCCCTTCAAGGATGCACTGGAACCATCTTATTCCTTCATCCTGCAAGCACGTGGCTGCTTGTGAATGGAAGCTCTATCCTCTACCACACCATGTCCTTCTTCTGCACATAACGATCCCTTCTCTGTATGATGCCCTCTGTGGGGGGCACTGTTATGTCCCTCATTGGTGGTCATCTTTTCTCCTCTACCACTATCTAAGCAACAGGATTATCTCAGGTTTTCACCCCTTATACGTGTCGCATCAGCAACCTCTCTCTTTTCAGGCTTTAGCGGACCAGCACACAGGTAGGTATTTACTCAAGTATCCTCCCCATGGGTCAAACACACACTGGCCTCTGTTTCCCATCTGGGACCTCATGCATTGCTGGGGCCTCTCTGCCAGTTCAGGAAATTGGGGCTTCTTTGCCAACATTTTCATCCTTAATGAGGTGATGAAATTTTGGGTGGAGATTAGGGTGGGGAGGGAAAGATCGATGAAAAAAATGCCATCTGGCAAGTCTTTGATTTCTTCTGGTGTCGTCATGCCAGAGTTTTTGCCCATTCAGTTCACACATAATAAGAATGAAATAATGAAAAAAGCCCTTGTGCTGGGTACTATGGGAGACGAAAATCCCCGCCCCCCGCCATCTAAGAACTCACAGGGCACAGTTAACAGCAGACAGTGCTGAGATTGCAAAACAGGTACAAACAACAAATGCTAAAGGAATCCAGAAAAGAGACTACACTTGTTGTAGTGTAGTCTCTTTTCTGGATTGACAGAGAGGACTTCCGTGAGAGGTGGTGATGGCTGGACCTTCACCAACTGCTGACACCTTGAAAGATAAACATTGGGACAAGAGAAGTGGGATTGAAAATGTTGCTAGTCGACTTTCATTCAAAGCATGAGCTGTGGAGTCATACACATCTGCATTCAGGTGTGTGGCCTTGGGCAGTTACCTAACCTCTCTGAGCCTCCATTTCCTCGTCCCCTAAATGGGGATAATTATAGGTCCTATTTCACAGATTGTCCTGAAGGGTAAAGGAGATGATGAACCTGAACACAATAAGCACACAACTGTTAGCTGTTCATATTGTGGTGATGGTGGTTGTCTTATCCCGTGCTGTGATTCTCAGACACAGGAGCAGTGGTGACCTTGGCTCTGACCTGTATGTACAACAAGATCCCCATAGGTTCAGAGGAAGGTTACAGAGCCCTGTTCAGCCAGGTACTAAAGAACACTGTGGAGAATATCAGCATGAGCATCCTAGACAACGGCATCATCGGAAACATCTACAGCACTGGCCTTGCCATGCAGGTAAATGCGTCACTGATGCCCTTCGCTGGGTCCATGTCCCTAAGCCTGGATTGTAGGACCAAGAGACCAGGCTTCTGGTAGTATCTCTGTGGAGGACCAGCTACTGTGACTAGAGGTAGATTCCTTACGGCACCCGTGCCTCAGTTTCTCTACTGGTGAAATACAGGTACGTGTTAATTCATCCCTACCTCACAGGTAAAGTATAAAATCAAATACGCATGAACTCTTTTCCCTTCCATGGGAAAAAAAAAAGAAATAAATAAATCCAAGAAATGTATTGGTTTATTATGAATAATGATCAGTTTGTTCATAATAATTATAGACAATTGAAAGTTTGGTGTATTAGAAAATAACGATATTCAAGGAGGGCCTCAAAAAATATTGAATCTTCTGATTCCATGCTGCCAATCAAGTGTTCTTCTATCAGATCTTTACCTTGATCCAAGAAAAGGTGGGATTGTATTCAAAATGATTAATGAAAATAATCTAAAACTGCCTGGACATCTAATCTTTGTCAAGGTCTTTTACTATCTCAGTCTCAGTTCAACCTCACAAAGATCCCTAATATATGTCAGCGCCAGATGTGTCTGGCCATCAAATCTATGCTCAGTCCTATGCTTCTCTAGTATAGAGTCTCAGGCTTGGATTCTATAAGATGCTGCTTGGTATAGCTCCAAATACAACCACACACACACACACACACACACACACACAGACCTCCCCTTCCGTTGATATAGCTCCAAATACAACCACACACACACACACACACACACACACACACACACACACAGACCTCCCCTTCCGTTGATATAGCTCCAAATACAACCCCCCCCCCCACACACACACACACACCCCTCCCCTTCCGTTGATATAGCTCCAAATACAACCACACACACACACACACACACACACACCCCTCCCCTTCCGTTGATTATGGCAACATCTTCCCCTGGAAAACACACCAATAATAATGGGGAGAGAGAACCAACTAGAATCAAAAATTAAAGGGTCATCTGTGGCCAAATCCTGTAGTCCAAACTAAGAAATTTATGCTCCAGAGTCTCAAAGTGCCCCATGGGATTAATAGAAAAACTACATCATGACCTTCCCAACTTGGAAATCCCAAGAAACAGAGAATCGTAATATCATGCTTAGTGAATTAAATCAAGCAAAGAAAGATAAATGCTGCATGATATCACCTATATACAAACTTGTGGTTACCGAAGAGGAGAGGGAAGGCGGGAGGGACAAATTAGGGGTGTGGGACTAACAGGTACAAACTACTAGGTATAAAATAGATAAGCAACAAGGATATACTGTATAGCACAGAGAATTATAGCCATTATCTTGTAATAATCTATAATGGAGTATAATCTGCAAAAATACTGAATCACTATACCATATGCCTGAAACTAAAATAATATTGTAAATCAACTATACATCAATAAAAAATAAAGAAACAGAACCATGGAGTTACAATGCCCACCCTACACCTAATTTAGCTCTGAACTAGTGCAGGGGGTTGGAGACTGGTCTGATATTCTATACATTAAAAATTAGTGACGTAATGTACAGCGTGGTGTATACAGCGTGGTAAATAATACTGTGTTATATATTTGAAAGTTACTGAGAGTAAATCTTAAAAGTTCTCATCACAATATAAAAAATGTGAAACTGTGTGGTGATGAATGTTAACTAGACTTACTATGATCATTTGACAATATATACAAATACCAAATCATTTGTTACTACACCTGAAACAAAGATAATGTTATATGTCAATTACATCTCAATTTTTAAAATATTTTTTAAAATTAAGATTAAAAAATGAGCAAAGGGCATAAATAGACTAGAAATTAGTTCATGTTAAACATAAGAGTAAATACACAGTCCCCACTCCAATGTGCTATCGGACCAACTAATGAAAATAAAGTCAGTTTCTACGTCATGTCGTGGCCAATAAAATTTTGTCAGAGAGCAAAACACTGTTTGTTTTTATGGCTGAATCATACAAAAGCTTTCCCAGGCCTCAGGTCTAGAAAGCTTTGTGGGGGAACAAAGGAAGTCTTGAAGAAATCTAAGGCAAGTTTTATTCGTGACTCACTTAAAATAACCTTGCTCACCTTAGAGCCAGACGGAGAAGTGTTTGCTTTTGCTAATTTGGTTTGTGCATTCTATCTGGGATTTTAGCACCTGCAGAGTACACCGTGAAAAGCTGTACCTGGGAATTAAAGTTTTTCCTTGGAAAAAGGCAGGACCTCACCCATATCCAGATAGCAAAGGCCACATGGATTACTTGTCAGTTAGGATACATAACCTCTCCCTACCAGCCTTATACCAGAGTTTACCCAGGCAGCCCGAGGTCTGAAATCACCAGATATCTACTATATAAACTTTTTCTAATCTCAAATGTTCTGGTGTCAAAAACAAAGGGTTTCTAAGGCTGTAACAACTTGGGTTTGCATTCCAGATTGGCCACCATCTTGGGCAAATATTGAATTTCCTGGAATTTCATTTTCCCCATGATAGCAAAGGTATAAAAATAGTCACAGGCACAATGTGGCATTTAATAATTATTTGTGATCTCTCCCAGTGGAAGAGACGTGATGTTTAGCTTCCTTTGCAGCCTTCACTCACCCTCTGCCAGCTGTCAGTGCCCTTCAAGTGACCTAGGCCACCCACATTGTTCCCCAGAGGCATTTCCTCCTCTTTCTTCCGTAAATATTCCAACACTTTCAAGGTTCCTCTGACAAGAACCTAACTTGGGGACATAAAACTTCTTCATGCGAAGTTATTACTGACTTCTAACTGGCTAATGCATTACTCCTTTCTAAAGAGTTGGTGTTGTGATGTTTTATCCCAAGGGGATACATCTCACTTGGTGGGATTTGGGATATGAATATGGCAAGTGGACAAGATACGGATACGATTGCTGGGAAAGCCTGACTGATGCCCTTTAACCAAACTGCCCTGTAAAGGGGTCTCTGGGAAGAGCCATTGTCATGGCTATGGAGGTTAACAGAGCCTGTCAAAACTGCCTAGTTGCTCACAGTACTGCCTCTAGCTCACGGCCATTTCTGGTTCCCCTCCCTTCACCCATTTCCCATTCAAAGCTTCAAGTGAATGGGTCATCAGCAACCCCAGACCATTAACATGCTGTGGTGGATGAGTCAGCACAACTGTAAAGGCAGGGAGGTGCTAAGGACAGCTTCCGCAACACAACGTTACAAAATGCTTTTGCATAGCAACCCATCTGAACCTCCAATGACTGCCCCAAAGGTAGGCAGGAGCTATGATTTCTATTTTACCCGTGAGACAGAAAACTCAGCAAAGTAGAGTGACTTGCTTGGTGTATTCATCAAGACTCATTTTGCAAATAACAGAAACCCAAATAATTTTTGCTTAAGAAAAAAAAATGGACATTTACTATTTCACAGAAACTGGGGGATCCAGGGCTCGATTAGGTGATTTCAGGATTAATCAGAATAAAGGGCTCAAATCACATCAGGGATCACTCTTTCATCATCTCTCAGCCATGGTTTTTCTCATTCTCTCCTGCTGTATGGCTTCTTCAGAGTGGCTGAGAAAGATGGTCACCAGCACCTCCATGATTACTAACCCCAGCAAGGGGGAAGAAATGTTTCTCTCTCCCAATGTCTGTGTATCCTGGAAGGACTCTGATTCGTGCATGTGTCCATCAATCACTGTCACCAAAAGGATAGTACTCTACGATTAGCCCAGCCCATGAGTCCACCCTTGTGGCCAGGATCGTGGAGCCTCTAGCTGACAGTACTGACATGATCAAAAATGTGGGAAGAGCTTCCCCAGGAGCTTGCTTTGCCAGCTCTCATCCTCCTCCTACATGCAAGAACTGTTAGTAAATACTGCAGCCCTAATAGCACTCCCTGAAACTGAGTGTAGCTCAGATATTTATTGTGTGACTGCTACGTGACAGACACTGAACTAAGCAGTGGGGACACAGCCGTGAATAAGACAGATGGTGTCCTGAACCTCGTGCAGCTTCGGTTTTGGACTCTGGTTGATCACAACGATTAGTGATCAAGTCTGTCCCTTATAAGGTTAATAAAGGCCAACTCTCAGCTATACCTAATCTGTCTCTCTCTCTCTACCCACCCTCCCACCCCCACCCTGGCCCCAGGCTCTCTCCGTGACACCTGAACCACCTAAGAAGGAGTGGAACTGCCAGCAGACCATGGATTCTGTACTGGATGAGATGAAGGAGGGGAAATTCCACAACCCCATGTCCATTGCCCAAATCCTCCCTTCCCTAAAAGGCAAGACATACCTAGATGTGCCCCACGTGTCTTGCAGCCCTGGTAAGAACTCTTTAACATCTGTCTCTCCCTATAAAGTGGCAACTTATGCCAGGAATGATACGTGGACCAATTTTAAGTGGATAAGGTCTTGTTATATACATGACTGCCGTGTAGGCAGGGCCAGTTCCCAGGAGTTGTGTGTTAGCACACGGCCATGCTGTCCTGCCCTCGGAATTCTGCTCCCACATCCACTCCATTCGACACACATTTACTGAGCACCTACTACAGGTAAGTCATTTTGTTGGATGCTTGTGGAGAGAGAAGATCCATGGTCCTAACAGTCAAATAACATATGACTTCATTCATTCATTTGACAAATGCACCAAACACTAGGCAATATCTTATCATATCTGCTCTTTACAAAGTCAGGAGATGGTATGTAGACAAAAACTACAATATTTGGAAGAATGAAATAAGTATTAAACAGAAATAGAAGCCATATACAGTGCAAAAGCAAAGAAAGTATGACCAATCATTGAGTTTGGGAACCTTAGGAGAAGAACAGAGATGACATTTCAGCCAAGACTTGGAGATATAAAAATGTGCTCACAGCACACCAAAGGGATGGGGTGGAAATCTGGCACGTTACCTTTTTATTTGAAATATCTTTATTTTATCCATTTAAAAATATAATACAGAGATACTTAAAATTCAAACATGGCAGAAATATACATCTAGAAAGTAGAGTCCTGCAAAAAAATTTATCACCCCAGAGTCTTTGGTATAGATTCCTCCAACTCTTCTTTCTAATCAAATACTAACATAAAGTATGATTCATCTTATGTTGCATGGACTTCCTGAGATAAGCAGAGATAAGTAAGCTCCTTGTCTATCTCAGTACAGAATCTATAGAGACCACAATTAAGCAACCTGACCACAATCATACCAAACATAGCCACATTCACTAACTCCTTAGGCTGCTTCCCAAAGGTTTCCCAACTTGAACAAGGTGGCCATGGAGTCCTTCCTAGGATTCTGCACTAGGTGCCCAGGTATTTTGTTAAATGGCCTGAAACTTACTACCTTTGCTTCCAGATTCTTCGGGCTAACAAAAAACCCCAAGAGAACAGTGAGCACCATGTAAAATACATGACTTAGGGCTCACAACCCTCCCTTCAGTTGACAAATCCTTTTAACAAAATAAACGTTCGTTATTAAGCTAGCTGTCAGTTCTTCAGCTACGATCAATTCTCTAGGATGGAAATGAGAGCTTCATAGGTCACACCAGTTCTTCAGAACAATCCACAGAGGACACAAAACCACTGTCATCTCTTGAAATGTGTTCTGGGATAAGCTGCCAATAACAGAGATTTCGTACCTATACTACAAACCCCATAATCTTTAACAAATTTGGCCTCTTTGCTCTTCCCAGGTCATGAGGTGCAACCAACTCTGCCCAGCCATCCTAGCCGTGTTCCCACCTCAGCATCCAATATCACCGTCAAGTACACCATAAATAACCAACTGAGGGGTGTGGAGCTTCTCTTCAATGAGACCATCAATGTTAGTGTAAAAGAAGGATCAGTGCTACTTGTTGTCCTAGAGGAAGCACAGCGCAAAAACCCCACATTCAAGTGAGTGTTACAAGTGACATTCACCATTCCTCCCAAGCCCAACCTGAATTCCCATTCTCTCTCTTCTTCCTTCATTTTCTTGCTTTTTTCCCTTCTGATCATGTAACAGATCTTTATTTAATAGCCCCCTGAGGAGCCTGCGATCTAGTAACTAGGCAAGGCTCTCATAAAAATTAAATCATTCAAGTCAATATAAGATGGAGTTTTTAAAACAGGAATTCAAAGGAGAGAGAGCACAGTGTGGATTAGAAGAGTCAAGGAAGGCTGGTGGCTTTGGACCACATTCAAAGAATAGGTACCATACAGGAAGATAGGGAAGGATGGTATTCTGGGAAGAGGGGGATGGTGAGGACAAAGCATTCGAGACAGGACTGAGCAAGGAATTTAGGGTCAATGAGTAGACCAGCTTGACGAGACAAGAGAATACAGGACTGAATTAAATGAATGATGTCTGGAAGGATACATTGGGTGATATCGTAGAAAGCCTGAAATACCAGGCTAAGGAATTCGGACTTCATGTTGCAGAGAAGCATTGAAAGTTTTTGAGTAAGAAAAGTCATGTTGTAAAATGTTCATTGGTTTGGGGAATGAGTGACAAGGAGGAAAGCTACGGCGTGACTACAGAAATGAAGCTGTAAACTGATGAGGACTTCATCTAGGAGACATGTACTCATACCAAGGAAGATGCCCCAGGGCCCATGAGTGACTGCATGTGGGGGTCAAGAGCAAGACGCTTCAAAACTATCGGTAGGAGTGTCAGGAAGAAAGAATGTCCTTCAGAGAAAAACCTAATTCCGTTAGATGATTAATTGTTGGCATTCAAAACAGAAACATTAGGAAGCTTTTGGAGGTATAAAGGAAGTCCTAGAAAAAGAGGTCAGGACAAGCAAAAGAGACGGGGTAGTCATCTGATAGAGTTGACGACTGAAGTTAGGGACAGTGTAGTAGGTGGCAGATACAATGCTTCCAATAAACCATGAGACAGATACAATTATTCCCATTTTACAGACAGAACCACGTAGGCCCAAAATGGTTAAGTAATATTCTGAAGATCACATAACATGCAAACTATAGGAATTGAGATCTGAACCCAGATTTGACTGACTCTTATGCTCTTTCTACTACCCAGTTGGGAAAGGGAAAAATATAGAAATAAATCACAAAGGAGAACATTAAACTTTGGGGAATGTTTATGGTTTGCAAAACGAGGGAACAGTAGAGAAATATGGAGAAGCCTAAGCTATAGGAGGAGGAGGGGGAAGATGCCAGGTCATGGAAAGGAAGAGAGGAGATACTTTCAAAGAAAAGATGGCCCAATCCAAATTCTGCAGAGAGCTGTCCAGGAGAAAGACTGACAAAGGCCAAGGAATAGACGAGTGACGTGGGATCTGTTCTCCAGGGTTAGGATAAGTACACGTGTCTGCTGCCCACAGACCAGCTCCATCACTTCCCTAACTTCTGTAGAACAGGTCAAGATAAAGATCGCGTTTCGAGAATACTTAATTTTCCAACAACCTGCTAATGTACTTTACTTCTTCTCTAAGCTCAGCTTTAATTTTACCTGATTTAACTTTTCCTAACTATAAATGTAATAAATACACATAGGAGAAATTTTGAGGGGGGGGAAGCATAAAGAAGAAAACAAAACATCTATAGTCTATCTATAATATAATCACTGTTGGTATTTTTTATAATTTTATAGGTATTTTCTCCATGCATATTACAAATAGTTGTGATCCATAATTAACGAGATAGATAGATATTTCTGATACAATGTGTATCCCACATTTTCACTTAATATTATTGCATAAGCATTTTCCCATTTCACTGAAAAATATGATTTTCTTAACTGCAAAAGAGTCAATCTTGGATATTCATTCCATCTCTCACCTAATTTTTTTGCCCATTGTTGGACATTTACATTTTAAAAATCTGCTTAATGATAGGTTTTTTAAAAATCTGTTCATTTTATTTTTATTTAATTCCAAGTGAAGTAATTTTATGTTCATTAGTCATTTGCGTTTTCTCTTTGAAACATGATTTTTTCTGATCTTTAAAGCATTTAGAAGGTCTCTGTCCCTTCATCTTAACTTCTTATTGCCTGACTTAAAGTGAGGTATTAATCGTATATGATTTTATTCTTACAGATTTGAAACCACAATGACATCCTGGGGACTTGTGGTCTCTTCTATTAACAATATCGCTGAAAATGTTACTCACAAGACGTATTGGCAGTTCCTGAGCGGCAAAACACCTTTAAATGAAGGTGAGAGAAGAAAAGGAATGTGGGCATTTTCTCCATCGTTTGAAGGCTAATTCTTTCATTTCCATATTTAATTTAATCGATAAATAATTGTGAGATTCTATGTATATACAATAATTGTACATATAGCTGTTACATACGTATGTACATATGCAGATATATTATGAATATATATACAGTGTTGATAGATAGATAGATGGATAGATAGAACAGATTGGTAGCTCTCTAAAAAAGCTTTTGAAAAAATCAAGAATCCTAACTCCACCCCGAGCCAGTGGGAAAATATCCAGTGAACAAGAAAAGTGGATTGACCTAAAGTAGTAAGAGCTAAAGAAGGAAAAAGCAGATGTGAGAAAGATTTTTTTTTTTAAGTGTGTGATCTAAGAAGATGGCCAATTTGGGGTTAAAAAATTAAACACGTATGTGTAAAGCAAAAGAACAGTGAATTCATAGCCAGTGGGAAATAAATGAGAGGGATAAGATAACATCTATTAATGTAGTAATGTTATCTTATTTCATACATCAACTCTGTAGGCATTAGTGACTCTTTTTACGACAAAAAAAAACTAAGTCTCGCAAACAAAAAAGGAACTTGCCCAAAGCATCCATGTAGTATGTGATAGAGCAGATAATCAAGGCCACAGCTTCACTCGAAATCCATTCTTCGCCTTCTTTTGTTGTAGTGTTGTTAAAAATCACCAGAAAGAAGAATGTTTGTGTGGGGAAAGTGGGAAGAATAAAACTCAGACTTCAGCAAAACCTTAACAATCTTTAAAATGTTGGCGCAAATACTAAAACATCCTGCAGCTTAAAAAGAGTACTGGTCTATGGTTTTGTCGAAGCACGATGTTACCTAGTTAACCTGATGTTCATTGTCACCCTTCTTTGTCAAGATGCTTCATTATCCAAGATTACAATGAGAGAGACGTTTTTCCTGGAGCCTACCATGGATTTGACAAAAAAATCTGGCCAGTCAGAATTTGTGGAATTGTAGCACAGCATTTAAGAAAGATCTTAGAGTCACATAAACCTTGGTTAGAATCCCTTTCTCTCTGTCTCTGTCTCTCTTTTTTTTTTTTTTTTCCCACACCATACAGCTTGCAGGATCTTAGTTCCCTGACCAGGGATCAAACCTGGGCCCAGCAGTAAAAGCGCTGAGTCCTAACCACTGCACCACCAGGGAATTCCTGAAGCCCCTTCTCTTATTTTCTAGCTACACTAGGCAAATAATGAATCTTCTCTGAGGCACAGTGCCCACAGCTATAATATGGAAAGAGCAGTAACCATTTCTTAGGTTATTGTGAGGATTAGAAATAATGTGTTTGAAATGAGTAAATTCAGTGCCTTTTGCATGGTATCTGTTCAAAAATGCTAATCACTATCGTTATTAATTCTCTTACCACCTTCATCTCAAGAATTGCCCTGGGAACGCAGATCAGGCTAATTCTCATGTCTGCCAGTTACTTTTCTTCTCTGGGGAAAAGCAAGTCCTCTGAGATCCAAAAAGATCCGGGCCTGGAATTGTCATGCTTTCTGATGCCTCGCTACTTCAGAGTGAATCATCGATTATGTCACCATCTGTGCTTCCTGCCCAGAAAGACGAGAATTCTCAACCCATTGCCCTTCCTCACTTCTTACAAAATCTTCTAAACGGAACATGAGTTCCCGCCTTGAATGCTCTAAATTTGGCTTACATAAGCCCTTTTAATAGAAATTACTTTCTTGCATACTTATTATGTGTCAGATACTGCATGAGGCATTTGGCAATCATTATTTCTAATCCTGAAAATAATTCTTCAGCATAAATACTAGTAGTACAATAGTGTATATGAGGGAAGGAGGCTGGCACAATCTAAGGGGCTTGGCCAAAGACGCGCTCCACATGGCAACTGAGAGCCTGGAAACAAGGACCCCTGAATCTCAGTTCCATGCTCCCTTCATACTAATCAACTCTGGCGATTTTGTCTCTCTAACCAATTTGATGGGCTGGTCCCGTGGGAGAGTGGTGTGGTTATGGGCACCGTGGGCACCTCGTGTTGTTCTCTGCTTGTGTCCAGGAGTTGCTGACTACATACCCTTCAACTGCGAGCACATCACAGCCAACTTCACACAGTACTAAGGAGGAGAAGGATTGAGCTTCTATCAAACGTCCCCGGAGGACGGCTGGCATTTTTTTTTCACCTCATTTCAAATCTGTGCAAAAAAGTCGGTATTTACAAGGCTACCATATTCCTGGTTAAAACATGGAAACCACAATGTAAAATAAATGATGCAAACTTCACTGGAGTTTCAACATCTGTGACCCATGAAAGCAAAAGTCCGGCTTCTCAAGACAATGACCCCCAGTCATCATTGAAACCTAGGGTGAGGGGGGAAAGGGGGCGTCTCGCTGATATTCTGGAAGGTCATTCTGACCTTTTTGATTAATTAACCAACACACTCTTTTATTCTATAAAGGAAAGGATGTATCTTTAAAACTTCTATTTTGGGCTTCCCTGGTGGCGCAGTGGTTGAGAGTCCGCCTGCCGATGCAGGGGACACGGGTTCGTGCCCCAGTCCGGGAAGATCCCACATGCCGCGGAGCGGCTGGGCCCGTGGGCCGTGGCCGCTGAGCCTGCGCGTCCGGGACCTGTGCTCCGCAACGGGAGAGGCCACAACAGTGAGAGGCCCGCGTACCGCAAAAAAAAAAAAAAAAAAAAAAAAACTTCTATTTTTATTTCTTATACCAAGTACTCCTTTTCAAATCACCTAGTGTAAACATATATATGTACACACATTCATCCGTACATAAAGTGACCAAAATTATTTCACATGAAGCTCCCAGGTGGTTCAGAACTAGGTAAATCATGTTATCGATATATCACAAACTTCTATGTCCAATATTTGTTCTGCGTAAATCACATTTCAAATAGATTTTATATAATTTATCTATGTATTTAATATATTAATATGAACTTAATGTGTATTTAATATTAATTTAACATATAATATGTTTTATATATTAAATGTAGACATATAACTGTGTCCCATAAATAATACATATAACATTTTAGGTATAATATATAGATCTATAATCTCACCCTGTCCTACATATGTATATAAATACTGAAGGTACAGATCTTTGGGAGAAAAATTTAAGACAATCAACTGGTAAATTCTGCTTGTTGGAGTCAACACTGGAACAAACTTTCTAGAGAAGAATATGAACATTTGTAACAAAAGACATAAGATGTACACTTTGATCCCCAAAAGTCCTAATTCTGAAATTTATAGAAAGGGGGAAATCATAAGAGGACACAGATATATATAAGAATCTAAATGTCAGCTGGGACAATTAGAGAAAAAAACTTAGATATGCAGCCTCAATACAGTTCCTAAAACTGAAGCCCAGAAGTGGACAGACTTCACGGCCCCATCACAGGCCTCCCCTCCTGGCATCCCAGAGCAAGAACCTGCTCTCTGGTGACGATCTGGCTCCCGGGAGAAAGAGGCATGAACCACACAGGCCCAGATCCTCACACCCATCACAGCTATCAGGTAAGTCACTGTATGCCCGAAAAAGACCAGGACTGCTACAATGGTAGAAACCCTCAGGGAGCGGTGAATAAGTGCTCTCTCATAACATATCATAATGTTTGTAATACGGAAAACATGGAAACAATGGGTATGTCCCAAAACAGAGCAATGCATAGGTAAACCCTGGTGGGTCTGTACGATGGGATTCTTATAAGTCACTAAAATTCATCTTGAAGGTAAATAGTTGATGACATGAAAAGACGTTCATGCAGAGCCAAGTGAAGAAATCAGACTACACAGCATCGCAATATCACCCGTCCCATGGTGGGACAGTGGTTACCTCTGCAGGATAGAATGATTAGTGATTGATGTCTTTTTGTTTATTTGTTTCTCTGGTTTCTAAGTTTTCTCCGTTCAACACATAATAATTGAGCGATGGAAATGGGGGGAAATTATTTTAAACAAAGATGACTTTTCCTCCTTTAACAAAAAATTGGGCAACCAAAGGAAGGTGTGTGTGTGTGTGTGTATTCCGCACCCAGCGTTTGCTATAATGATAGAAATTGAAGGAAAAAGAGGGGCATGAAAGACTAGGGGGACTCTCAGGCTGGTTTCATGTATGAAAACCTCGTTTTAACTACCTACCTAGTTATTAACTGTGTTCATCTGTATTGGCAGGGGTGGGGGACAGGGGAGTGAGGTTGACAATGGGTCTGCTATGAGAAGTTGCAATTCCCCTTTGAGGAAGCACCTTAATTAAATGTAGTCTGTGTGGGTTCATTTTTGCGTAATCTGTAATGCCCCAGACTGCATTCCGTTGTTTCAGTGACTAAAATAAGTGCTTTTGTGACCTCTAGTGGTCATGGCTGGTAAAGGATAAGCCTCCTTTAGGGAGTGGTCAGTTATGCATAACCACTTTTGTGAAGATGCAGGAGAAAGAGGAAGGAAGATTGCTACCAAATACTTTTCCCCTCTTTAAAAATAGTATGGAATTAACAAAGTGGATATAGAGGGAACATACCTCTACATGATAAAGGCAAGCCTACGGCCAACATCTTACTCAAGCATGAAAAGCTGACAGCATTTCCTCCAAGATCAGGAACAAGACAAGGATGCTTATTCTTGCCACTTTTATTTAACATAGTATTGGAAGTTCTAGTCACAGCAGTCAGACAAAGAAAAAAGAAATAAAAGGAATCCAAATTGGAAAGGAATAAATAAAACTATCACTGTTTGCAGATGACATGATACTAGACATAGAAAATTCAAGACATTACCAAATAACTAGAGCTAATAAATGAATTCAATAAAGTTGCAGGATACTAATATAAAGAAATGTCATGTTTCTATATACTAACAACAAACTATCAGAACAATTAAGAAAACAATTCCACTTATAATTGCATCAAAAAGGATAAAATAAGAATAAATCTTAATAAAATAAGAATAAACCAAAGAGGGAAAATACTTGTACTCAGAAAACTATAAGACACTGGTCACAGAACTAGAACAAATTCTAAAATTTGTATGGAAACACAAAAGACCCTGAAGAGCCAAAGCAATCTGAGAAAGAAGAACAAAGTTGGAGGTATCACACTCCCTGATTTCAAACTACACTTCAAAGCTACAGTAATCTAAACAGTATGGTACTGGCACAAAAAATAGATCAAAGGAACAGAATAGGATCCAGAAATAAACCACACTTATATGGTCAATTAAGCTACAATGAAGGAGACAAGAATATATGATGGGGAAAAGACAGCCCCTTTAATAAATAAACTGAACAGCTATGTGCAAAAGAATTAAACGAGACTACTTCCTCACACCATATACAAAAACTCAAAATGGATTAAAGTTGTAAATGTAAGACCTGAAACCATAAAACTCCTAGAAGGAAACAGAGGCAGTAAGCTCTTTGACATCAACCTTAGCAGTATTTTTCTGGATATGTCTCTTTAGGCAAGAGAAACAAAAGCAAAAATTTTTTAAATGGGACTACATCAAACTAGAAAGCTTTTGTACAGCAAAGGAAACTATCAATCAAGTGAAAAGGCAGCCTACCAAGTGTAAGAAGATATTTGCAAATGATGTATCTGATAAAAGATTAATATCCAAAATACACAAAGAACTCATACAACTCAACATGAAAAAAAAAAAAACACCTGATTTTAAAATGGGCAGAGGACCTGAATAGACATTTTTTTCCAAAGAAAACATACAGAAACCAACAGGTACATGAAAAGATGCTCAATATTGTTAATCAGCAAATCAAAACCACAATGAGATACAACCTCACACCTGTCAGAATGGCTATCATCAAAAAGACAACAAATAACAAGTGTTGGCAAGGATGTGGAGAAATTAGAACCCTCGTGCACTGTTGGTAGGATTGTAAATTGATGCAGCCACTATGAAAAACCGTATGGAGCCTCCTTTAAAGATTTAAATAGAACTGCCACACGATCCAGCAATTTCACTTCTGAGTATTGACCTGATGAAGATATAAAAAAACATAATTCAAAAAGATATAAACACTGCAATGTTTATTGTAGCACTATTTACAACAGCCAAGGTATGGAAGCAACCTAAGTGTCTATCAATAGAAATCTTACCATTTGTGACAATCTAGATGGATCTAGAGGGTATTGTGCTAAGTGAAATGAGTCAGACAAAGAAAGACAAATATCGCATGATCTCACTTATATGTGGAATCTAAGATCAAACAAACAAACAAAACAAAATGAAAACAGATTCACAGATACAGAGAACAAACAGGTGATTGCCAGAAGGGGAGCAGTGAAATAGGTGAAGGGGGTTAAGAGGTACGAACCTCAGTTATATAATAAATAAGTTAAGGGAATATATAGCATAAGGAATGTGGTCAATAATATCGTAATAACATTTTATGGGTCCAGACAGTTACAAGACTTATCTTGTGGGGAACATTTCATAATGTATGCAAATGTCAAGTCATTACGTAGTACACCTGAAACTAACATAATATTGTATGTCAACTACATTTCAATTAAAACAAGTTTTAAAAGGTACAAATGAACTTATCTACAAAACAGAAACAGAGTCACAGATGTAGAAAACAAACTTATGGTTACCAGGGAGTAAGGGTGGGGAGGGATAAATTGGAAGATTGGGATTGACATATACACACTATAGATATAAAATAGATAACTAATACGGACTTGCTGTACAGCACAGGGAACTCTACTCAATACTCTGTAATGGCCTATATGGGAAAAGAATCTAAAAAAGAGTGGATACATGTATATGTATAACTGGTTAACTTTACCATACACCTGAAACTAACACAACATTGCAAATCACCTATACTCCAATAAAAATTTTTTTAAAAACCAAAAATATTCCAAAACAACTGACTACAATTAAATTTCACAAGTAAATGATTCTTGTTCCTTTGGGTCTGGGTTTGCCAATCAGCTTTCACACAGTTGCCTGCTTCTGGAACCAAGTCCTTGACTTTGTTTGCAGGTACACTCTTTAGAGTTGTCTCAGCAATGCCAGCTTTAAGCTCTGGAACATATGGTAATAAATCAATTTCCTGAAATACCATTAAATACATAACTAACTAAATAAATTTTTAATAAAAAATAAAATAAAAACAATATGCAACTGTACTTGCCTTTAACCAGCTATCTGAATGACTTGTAGCAAGTTCATGATTGAGGATAACATGCTGATGAGGAGGTAGAACTAACTTGACTCCTCTAGCCCCTCCCAGCTGAGAGCCTGTAGTTCTTTGAAATAGCAAAAGCCTTGAGTCTTGCTCAGAAGTGCAAATGATTCTGAGATTGAAATGAACACACACACACAAAAATATGAAGAACAAGAATTCTGGCCAAGGAAATAAAAATGGAAAGGGAGACCTTTTTGCAAAGTAAAGTGCAAAAATGGAGACCTTGACAAGACATATATAAAAATGTGTAATAAAGTAACAATGATTGAAAGAGTGTATCACTGGTTTCAGAACAGAGAGAACATGAGAAGGGAATAAAATGTCAAACGGAATCAAAAAAATTATGTGGGAATTTAGTACATTATAAAGTCACATATTAAATGAGGATTTTCAACTTGGAAAAGAATTATGTTAGATCCCTACCTCTGGCCCTTATAAGCATATGCTCAGAGTCAAAAACTCTTAAGAAAATTACTGTCAGATTTTACTGCTTAAAAAAAAACATAATGGGGAATTCCCTGGCGGTCCAATGGTCAGACTCCTCGCTTTCACTGCCAAGGGCCCAAGTTCAATCCCTGGTCAGGGAACTAAGATCCTGCGAGCTGCGCGGCACGGCCAAAAAAAAAAAAAAAAAAAAAAAAATCATAATGGTCATGCCTCAAAAAGAAAATTAAAGGACATACTGAAAAATGAAAAAAAAAAATCAAAACATATACAACTGAAGAGGAGTTAATGTACTTATACATAACAAGCAGTTTTGAATTGAAAAAAAAATGAACAGTATGATTGAAAAGTACACAAGCAAGCAAATCACACATACAGTAAAACAAACAGACAAAAACATATGAAACCAAAGAGATGAGAAAAAGTTCAGCACTGCTAGTTATTTTTTAAAATTTTTATTGCTAGTTATTGCAAACTAAGGAACTTCCCTGGTGGTCCAGTGGTTAAGACTCCGTGCTTCCAATGCAGGGACTGTGGGTTCGCTCCCTGGTCTGGGAGTTAAGATCCCACATGTTGTTTGGCCAAAAAAATAAAAACAAAAAAGCAAACTAAGTATAACCAGATGTAAGTTAGATCACTAAGTAGAACTCAGAGAAGGCTATCAGAAATCAACTTTAGTTTACCCTTCTACTATTTATCCAAACCAACTCTGTAAGGCTGGGGTTTTTTTTGCATTTTTCATTACTCTCTGATATTAAAAAAAAAAAAGTTGTGTTGTCACTTCTAGCCACAGAGAACGTATTGATTTCAGTAACTAAAATGTCCAAAACTGTGTAAAAATCAAAACTCTGAATTGCATTTGGAGGTAAAGCTGCTCCCCGCTCCCAGCTCAGCCCAACGCCAGATAGAAAGTGGTGAAAACAAAAATGGAGGCAAGGGAAGAGGGCTCTTATTTCCTCACTTCTGCACATTTACCAATCACTTAAGACCTTTTCTACCCCTGACCCCTCACCTCTGACCCCTTTGGGATGGCTTACCGTCATGGTACCTGTTATGAGTTGACTTGTATCCTCCTCTCCCCTGAAAAAAACATAAGTTGAAGTCCTAACCCCCAGCACCTCAAAATGTGGCCTTATTTGGAGAAAGGAGCTTTACTGAGGAAATCAAGTTATAGTGAGATAATTAAGGTGGGCCCTAATCCAATAAGACTAGCGTTCTTATAAAAAGGGGGAATTTGGACACATGACAGACAAACATAGAGGGAAAATGATATGAAGAGACACAGGGAGAAGACGGCCATCTACCAGCCAAGCAGAGATCCTTCCCCACATCCCTCAGAAGAAACCAACCCTGCTGACACCTTGATTTCACACTTCAAGCCTCCAGAACTGTGAGGCAATAAAATTCTATTGTTTAAGCCACCCAGTCTGGGGTACTTCGTTACAGCACCCAACAGTACTGACTCGGGTCCGGGTATAGTTTCAAGTATACTCTTCCTCTTATGGTGCTTTATGGAGTCTTCAGAGGACACACACACACACACACACACACACACACACACACACACACACACACACACACACACCCTAACCCTAACTGCTGAGGACATCTCAGTTCACTTGACGCAGGCAAATTCATCTCTGCTAAACGGTTGGCTGTTTGCATATAATTCTTCTCACAGGCCCTGGACATCCATCACTACACCTCTTCCACCTTCTTTCTCCTTGTCTCTCCATGGGGTCCCGTTGGACAGGATATAAGAAAACCGTAAACCCACACACTGCACTGGGGTCCGCATCTGGTCAACAGGATATTCACACCTTTGACCTGCCATCAATAGTAGTGTGGCTACTTCTCTCTACTCTGATGTCACAGGCTGCTTTGATCAGCCTCCAAACGTAGACTTTCCCGAGCCCGTGTCAACACCAACCCCCTTCAAACTGCAGAGGCCTCATACCAAGCTCTCTGCGCGGTCCTGAAGTGTCTCTCACTAGGCTGGATGGCTCACCTCATCCCTAACCATTGGAGAGGGGAAGTGAAACTCACAGTATGTCAGCTCTGTCCAAAGAAATCTTTATTGTCATTGCCAGTTTCCACTTCCTTTCTTGATTTTTCCAGTGCTTTTTACAGGCTGAAGGAGAGTGGGTAGCTAAGAAGAGCAAAGCCACTTCTAACCAGCTCCTTGATAAGTCCAGCCTAGGAGGCCCAGCTCCTCACTCTGGAATACGGGGATTACCACATACCTTGGGCCCTCAGGCAAAACTAAGTCAGAAGCAATTCTGCTTTAAAACCCTGTTATAAACATAACACTGGATGTGGTTTTTCACCTTTCATATTGGCAAAGCTCTAAAAGAACGTTCATATCCTTCCTCAGAAGGGGTGTTTATAAAGTCACGCTGATACATTGTTGGTGAAGGCCCGTTTCACGCAATTTGATGAGGTAAAATGATTTCAAATGAACATCCCTTTGATCCAGTGATTTTTCTTTGGAATTTGCTCAAAAGAAATAACAAAACAGTACCCAAATGGTCTGTATAAGGATGTTTATTACAGCATGGTCTATAATAACAGACTTGTAAATAACTTGACTAAGCCACAATAGGGAATCATTTATTACGGTGAAAAAATTCATAGGAATACCATGGATCTAGTCCGTAAACGCCAAGACAAAAGCATGAACAGTAGTCGGCATTGTTCCCTCTTCTTGGCCAAACAATTAGGACTAGATCCATTCTTCGTGCCTGTTGACTTACTCCCTGAGAAATGCTGGAAATAGCTCTCCTGTAAAACTCCCCAAGTTGGGACTGACTCTAATTTAGCTGGAAAGCTCTGGAATATGTGTAGACACATTCATTTTTCTCATGGCAGTAAGGTGTGTATGTGTATGTGTGTGTGTGTCTGTGTGTGCCATTTAAGTCAACAACCGGACCTGGGACTGGGCTACAAGTTTCTGTTATCTCTGGATGTTTAAATAAGATGATTAAAAACTGAGGTGTTAATTTTTATACAGGTGGGAAAAATATACATCCCAGTGAGTACTGGCCTGTATAGTCCAGAAACAATGCCTTGTACCTATACTCTACTTTTTAAATTTTCAAAGTGCTCATAGAGCACTGATTCCCAAACATGATTGGGCATTAGAATCACTCGTGGGGCTAGTTCACAATAGGACTTCCTGAACCCCACCTTTAGAGTTTCTTAGTAAGTGGGGACCAGATATTTACATTTTTAACAGAGGCCTCAGGAAAGTTCAAAGACCAACTTTTGGGAGATGTTAGCAAATGCATTCCAATAAAAGTAAGTTCATCAAGGTTCTTAATCCTACTTTGCATCATACTGTGTAGCAAATCGTGTAATCCCTGAACCTCAGTCTCCTACAAATAACAGCCATAGAACTATCAGAAGAGAAGAAAAATCGAAGGGAAAAATGATTTTCTGTGATCAGGGAAGACCTCAGGTCCATCCTTCGATTTTTCACAGCCCTTTATTTAAACTTCCCATATCTCAACGTTAGCTAATTGTATTCTCATCATATCATCCCTACATAAATATAAATTCATAAAGGGTCACCGATTTTTCATATTTGTATCCTCCATTGTACTTAACACAACTCTTACAAAGAAAAATAGACATTATGGTACTCCTTAAATGTAGAATTTTGAGTTAATTTTTAGTTCTTTTAAAATAAGCAATGAGGTAGAAATTTTAGGGCACCAGAAGACTTAGAGACCAATCAAAGAGTGATTGTACGGCAGCTTTATTCTCCATCCAAACAATCTTATACAATATTCAGCTTGAGATTTTTAAATACCTGAGTACATCTGAATCTCCCACTTTCGGTGGAAGGGAGAGGGGAGCACAGAAGGGCTGCCCAGAATCTGACACGGGCTGAGGGGGCGGGGGCAGTTGAACCTTTTAAAACTGCTCTTGGGACAGAAATGATTGGCTGTAATAAAATTCACTAACTCTTTTGATACAGAGTCAGTGTGCAAATAATTAAGAAGTACATAAAACTGTGGACAGGGAGAGTTCTTCCAGTAGCTTTGCGAGATTACAGGTTTTATTTGTTGCCATTTACGATATTAATCCTTGGAGAAAGACCACGCACAGATTTAGCATGATTTAAATACAACAGACATCTGCCTCAATTGGTAATCCCATCGGTATCCTAGAAGCTTGGAAAGAGACACTCTCTCTTTCTAAATATTAAAAAGCATCATGCCCATAAAAATGAGTTGCCCAACATTCTCCCAGAAGAATTATACCTTTTTTCATTTTAACCTGATATCGAGTCATATTGTCCGTTCACTGGGGTCTGTGGAGTCACACCGACTGTGCTCAAATACTGATTGTACTGTTTTCCTGCTGTGTGACCCTAGGAAAGTTAAATCCTTTGACCTTCGAGATGGAATCTGCAAAGTGGGTGCAATGACTTACTTATCGCACGGATTCGTTGGGAGGACTAGACGCAAGGATGAGGTACTCACCGCCCGACACCGTGCAAGAGCCCAGTAAATGTTAAGACAATGATGAGTCCTTCGCTTTTTTCTAACGTCTTGCGGGAGAGAAGGGGGCTAGAGACGCGGCGTAACGTAGTGAATTGTAAGGAACCAACTTGCCATACGAACCCAGGCTTTCTCAGCATGGTACTGGGGGGAGAGAACCCCCTGCCCTGCCGCCCTCACCTCCGGAGAGACCCCGGAAAGAACGCGGGGCGGGACCCGCACACACCAGGCCGGAACCCACGTTCCGAGGCTCCGGTTTCTTCCGCTTCCACCCGCCCTCACTGCAGGGGGGACCGGCGCGAACGCAACTTCCGGCCCGACCAGGTGGGAGCCGGAGCCGGTTCCGGCGTGTCTCGAGAGTGCCGCGTTCCGCGCCCGCGTCGAAGTGTTCGCTGCGGTCGCCGTGGGGAGCCCGACGCGACCGCACGCGCGTGACCATGTGGCGGCTGCTGGCTCGCGCCCGCGCGCCCGTCCTGCGGGCGCGTTTGTTAGGTCAGAAATCCCCTGATCCCTCCAGGCCTTGCCTCTCTCCACACCCCTCCCCCGCATCGGGTATCTCGCACGGTCCCAAGACTCTGCGCACGGTTGCGGAAGCGCGGGGAAGGGGCTGCCCTTTGCTGTCGCCCCTCCCGCCATAAGATTCGTGCAAAAGGGTCAACAGCGTTCGTGCAACCTGGGGATCGGCGCCCAGAGTCCCCGGCTTGTCCTTTGGGGGCGGGGGGCAGTGCCTGTGAGCCCCTTTAGTGGAACCCACGTCCCAAACCCACAGGACACCTCTGTCAGGAGCGTATTTGGCCCAGAGTGTACCAAGCCCTGGCCTTCGTCGTTTAACTTGATCTGTCTTTGTAGATTCTTGGGCAGCGCCGCCCGCCAGCGCTGGCCTAAAGACGCTGCTCCCGGTGCCCACTTTTGAAGGTGAGAGCTTATCCGTTTTCCTGTTTGTAAGCCTTTTCTGTGATGGAACCCAGCAGAGGATAGGTAAAGAGTAGGCGTGTTCTTGTGCCCCCTATCCCCATTCACCCATTCAGTAATTATGTATTGAAGACATACTGTATGCCAGGCAGTGTTCTAAACGCTAGAGAGAAATCGAAGAACAAGAGACTCAAAAAGACTCCTGCTTTTAGGGAGCCAACCTGTCATGGGATATCTCCCATATGGCCTACCACTGGTGCGTGGCCCACAGCTGCCCACTCAGCTAAACCTAACTGGCCTCAACTGAGACTTTTGATGTTTTCTCCAAATGAGGTTACACATGTGCAGGCAGCAACAATATTATGTGAAAAGCATTAATTTGTTAATATAAACAATTAAGGTAAGCCACAATTTGGTATATCTAACTTACCTTTTTTTTTTTAATATATTGGAAATCTCAAAAAAAATGAGAGCGGCCTTGACCTCTGAGGACCTTATCTTCTACACATAATTGAGAAACTACTACATGCACTGGAGTACATATGGCCGTGGAGGCAAGAGAAAGCATTACTAAGTTTCTGTGTAGCTACATATAGAAATGGCAGGGGGCAGTTTCTGTAGCCCTTAAAGTCTCCTGTTTTATACTGGACTCCATCACAGAGCCATGCTTGTTTTACTGTAGAAACACTTTAGATGACTTACAAGTTAATTTTTTTTTTCCATATTGTCAAAACGTCAGACATGATAAAGACGTAGCATGTCTGGCCCCTCACCCAGCAACCACATTGTAGTACAGGCCTCAGCATGAAAAGCCCCTGTATATATAAAGGAAAGAGCACTGATCAAAGGAGTACTAGGTTGTAAGTTTCCCAGCAAGAATGGGCAGAGCAGGAGAACTTAGGTATTTTGATGTACAATATAGTATCCTTTCCACTGCCTCTTATCAGAGAGGCAGTGTGGTATTTTTTCTTAAGTGACATAGTGTCTAGCTTTTCTGTTTTGACTGGATGACCCGAACCAAATTATAAAATGTCTCTAGGCCTGAAGTTCCTCTTCTATAAAATGGATTAAAAATACCACCTGCCTAATGTTGTGTTTCTTGATGTGGATGTTATGTGGGTGTGTCTGTGTGTTCACTTTGTGGTAATTCACATTTTTTTATGGGGCCCTTTGATACATGTGTGTTAAACTTTTAAAGGTTTAAAAATATTAAAAAGGAAGCCCTAAAAGATACCAAGGCTATCAAGTTGTTTTAACGATTAAATGAGATAATGCATGTAAAGCACTCAGCTCAATTCCAGCACTTAGTAAACATTCACACACACACACAAATGTTACCTAGTGTTATTTTGTGACACTCTCATATCTTTGTACCTTCTCTAACAGTCCCTCTTTCAGTGTTAGGTACAGAGTCGGCATTTTAAAAAAGCATTTTGGTTTGAAGGTTAAAACTCTGCTCTTAAAAGGTTCAAAAACATTTGCATCAACCACTGTCGTAATCAGAAGATTCCAGTGTCAGCGAAAAGCATCCACAAGATAAACCTCACACACTTCTGGAATTGCTGTTGAGTGGTAACTTTAAGACTTTGACCTGATTGTTATAAATCTTTCTAGGAAGAAAATGAATCCTTTGAGATGTGTGGTTTGACTTACTCTTGGTTGTCTGTGCTCCTTTTAGATGTTTCCATTCCTGAAAAGCCCAAGCTTAGATTTGTTGAAAGGGTACCACTTGTGCCAAAAGTGAGAAGAGAGCCTAAAAACCTGAGTGACATAAGGGGACCTTCCACTGAAGCCACTGAGTTCACTGAAGGCAGTTTTGCGATCTTGGTGAGTCCAGCGTCAAGCGGCTATAGGACAGAAGCCAGGGATTAAAATAGACTCCTTGAGTTCATTCTCGTCTCTTCCTCCACAGGTTTTACTAGAACTGCCACTAGTTGCTCTTTAAACTGATGAGCAGGACCCAGTAACCATTAAGTCATAAATGTTTTTTGTTTTACGTAGAGTGAAAATAATGTAAAAGCAGAAGGAAGAGGGTACCTAACTTACCCCATAGTTAGACCATGAGATTTTCTCAAGCCTCTGGTCAAAATAAAACTATCCATGTTTTAGTACATGGGACAGATGTTTCCTTACTCATCAAGTAGCTTCCGTGAAGACTTGACGTCAGTACCTACACACATGGCTATGGACAAGGATTTAGTTCCCATCAGGCAGCCAGAGTGATGTTTTAACGTCCGATTCCCACAGCCTGCACGATCAGCCCCTGCCAGCCTCTCAGAACGCAGTCTGTTCCCCATTCCTCTCTCTACTCCGGCCACACTGGCTTCTGCCCAGACTCACCAAGCCACCTGCTGCGCCAAAGCCTTCGCATGTGCCGTTCCTCTGCCTGGAACACTCATCTGTTTCCCCTTGGCTGGTTCGTTCCATTCTGGCCTCAGCTATAAAGGTCACCTCCTCAAAGAGGTCTTCCCTGGCTATCCATTGAAGCGGGTCCACCCTTGTTCCCATTTATTACTGTACCCTAGGCTTTTCCTCCATGGTACTTACTAGAACTTATATTTTTACTTTCATGTGTATCATTGAAGCCACAGTTACCATAAAAGAAGAGACATAATAGATCCCATGAAGGATACCTGAATCCCCGTATGTTTCTAATTCTTCCGTTTACTTTTAGGCACTGGGTGGCGGTTACCTCCACTGGGGGCATTTTGAAATGATGCGCCTGACAATCAACCGGTCTATGGACCCCAAGAACATGTTTGCCTTATGGCGAGTACCAGCCCCTTTCAAGCCCATCACCCGCAAGAGTATGGGACAGCGCATGGGGGGCGGCAAAGGTGCCATCGACCACTACGTGACCCCTGTGAAGGCTGGCCGCCTCATAGTAGAGATGGGCGGGCGTTGCGAATTCCAAGAGGTACGGGGTTTCCTCAACCAGGTTGCCCACAAGTTGCCCTTCCCCGCGAAGGCCGTGAGCCGTGAGACTCTAGAGAAGATGTGGAAAGATCGAGAAGAACGAGAACGGAACAACCAAAACCCCTGGACCTTTGAGCGCATTGTCACTGCCAACATGCTGGGGATACGGAAAGTGCTGAGCCCCTACGACCTGACCCATAAGGGGCGATACTGGGGCAAGTTCTACATGCCTGAGCGTGTGTAGTGAGGATTGTAAGCAGGAAACGGACACAGGCTGTTTATTCCCCTCAGCCAGTCCTTCAAGTCTTTGGGTAGCTCTGATGTCATAACCAAGGAGCAGCATATGAGTAGATGCTTTCTGAAAAGCTGTACGACATCTGTCAGGTTTTTTAAGTGCACTGTATTTATATTAAATAAAGTTTGAGCATCACCTCAAGATGATGTAACTTCTCACTGGTCACTAATTCCCTTAAATGATTAAGAACCAGGCCTGACTGACTGTTAGGAGCTCCGATTCTCCCCGGCTATAAGGTAAATGTCTTCAAGGCTGACGCAAACGTTTGCATCTCCCACCTCTGATTCAAGTCAGACTTAATGTCTGTACTGCCTTTTATATGTACACACTTAAGGAGCTAGTTTCTATGACATTTTACTAGTTACAGACTTTTAATGTTTTTGGAAAAGCAAAGAAAACAATAGTACATAGGTTAATTGATTCAACGTATTTATTTACGCCCAGCTACCCATCTTCTCTCAATCTTAGAAGGGGGGATGTTGGACAATACGGCAACAGACATACCCTTGCCTTTTACCAAAAGGAACTGATAGAAACAAAACCTGAATTGTGTGGTCTTTCCTAGGCCTGAAGCCCTCTGGGGATGGGGGGTATTTGGCTCTATATCTGTGTCCCTACAGGTCCTAGCACAGTGCAGGTGCCACACAGCACTCACATCTTACTGTTGAATGAACAAGGGCCCTGGGTGATTCAAACCCCATGGTTCCAGCTCCCTGTTTGCCTTTAACAAAATTCATCTATTTTTTCAGAGCTAGCCAGCAATGGTTTCTATCCTGTATTCAAACCAAAGGAAATACAGATTGATAGGAAAAATATTAAACCATTTGCTTTGAAAGTGGGCAGAAAACAGCACACAGACTAAGATGTCAATTTTTTAAATCCCACTTTCTTAAAAAGAAAGACCTCCGGCAAAGAAAATAATTTACTTTCAAAAGTACAAATTTAAGCAGCTGTGTGGTCCTTGAGAATTGTATACCGTGATTTTTAAATATATTTTTAGTGAACCTCTTGTACTATAACTAATCACTAAATTGCATTAGAACACCCCTGAACCTTGAATTGGGGACAGTGTTTGGAACAGTTTCTTGTACACAAGTTGCCGGCCAACAAAGCCAGTTTCAGCTGGCAACGTGCATCAGTGAGAAGGGGTGTGAGTGACAGCCTCGTTTTTCTGACCTAACTTTGTCACCTCTTCTTTGTTAGGGTTCACAGAGCATGGTATTCGTGACTGTTGGGTGTTCAATCACAGCATAACGTGTTTCTTTTGGGGTCCACGTTTAATTACTGAACCACAATCCTGGGGCCAGCCATCTCTGCAAAGTAAGAGGCCGTTGACAGAACTCTTATCACCACCTCCCGTAAAAAAAGGACTTTAAAGTGTATGTTGTGAAAGTGGGGCCTGCTCTGCTTCTGCGTGGGTGGATCGACCATTCCCAGGCATTTCTAAACGGCCTGTGACACAGACCATTTCCCACTGATGCCTTAAAGCGTTTAAGAGGCAAGTCCAAGGACTCGGCCATAGCAGAAATCAGAGCTTAATTTCAGATAAAGTCAACAGATTCTTGAGCAGCTGTAAGCAGCAGGCACTGTGCTAAGCACTGGGGACACAGCAGCGAGGGAGATGTGCCTGGGGCCTATCGTTAGACAATCACCTCGGAGAATGTTGGACCCTGAAGAAGGAAGGAGACAGAGCGTTGGTCAAAGGTGAGACCTAGAACTGCAAGAGCAGAAGTAACAAGTGCCCTGGTCCTGACTGACTCCCGGCAGTTAAAATCAGGTCCTGATGGGCGGGCGTGCTTCAGCCGTAACGTCAGCGTGGGCTCTGGCTCCAAGTTTATTTCCTAAACAGGTACCTATGCTTTCTCCTCTACCCTGCAGTCTCCTCCTTTAACCATCCTCCTAACCTGCTACGCAGTGCTGTACTCCCTGTTCCTTCACTCCTGCCTGCCATCCAAGTCCATATTTTTGTAAATCCCCTTTTGCGTAACTTCTAACTGCTAGGTGGTTGAGGTCCTGTGTCCTAAGAGGTTTCACAATGGAAAGAAGAGCTTTGGAGGAATCTGCAGCGGAGAAGCGACGGCACCACAGAGGTGGAAGAAGAATTGAAAATGCCAGGTGAGGATCCATCTGTGAGGACTGAAGGGGATAACAAAAACGGAGGGAAAAAAACCATAGATTATACAGCAAAACGTGTGGGGCTGGGATCACCAAGCCTGTCTACAGGGGTAAGGGACTACTCACAAGGCTGCCAAAACCTGTCCTAACCTCATAAGGGGAAAATTTTATTGATATTTACTTTGGGCTCCCTGTGTGGCCCTCTTCCAAAGAGTTCAGGGTGCTTCTAATGCAATAATGAATTCTTTCTCCTCTGCCGTTCCCACATGCCAATGCCCAGATTTCACTACAGGAAATCAACACCCTTATGCAAAGCATTCTGAACAAAACACTCTGCTACCAGACCTGCGTACGGGACAGACTGCCACCTTCTGTCTCCCCATCTACCTTTTCCCTACCAACTCCCTCTTCACGCATTTTTCTTGGTTTTCTCCAACCTTCATCCCAGCCCCCAGTCCCACACAGATTAAGGCACCTGGTGACAACCAAAGCCCTCAGGACACAAGCGTCTCGAGCGAAAACAGGCCTGACCCTCCCCACAGATGGCTCACCTGTTTTGTTTTGGGTTTTTTCAGGCAAATATGCCCCCAATAGTAGAAGCTAAGATGATCGCAAGGATGACACAGCAGATCATGATCATGATCTTCTTCTGCTCATCCAGACAAGGAAAGAAAAGCACGTGAGAAACAGTGTCACTGCAGAGAGGGTTCCAGAGGACGGGAGACGAGGGTGGGTCTGGGCATGGAAGCAGATGTGAAGGTAAAGGGAGATGGATCTGGCTTCTAGAACCCAGGGTACTAAGAGAAATGTCACTTCTCGGTGAGAGATGCAACACTCAGATCAACAGCGAGCTCAGAAGATGTTTCGTATGTTGTTCTGCCTTCCAGCTGCCATCGTATCAGATTTACGCCACTGCCCCCCAGAGCCAGATACTCTCAGTGAGTCAGCTGAAGTCTTCTGCGGGGGGGCGGATTCCCTTGAAATCTAAGACTCCAATACAGTTACACTGCACTCTGTGAGAGTTCAACCATTTTCAAAAATCAGAACTTTTGATCCATCTGATGTAGCACGTGGTTAAAAAACATGTTAACCCCTTTCCGAAACCTAAACAAAAGCCACCACATGGTGGCAGCCACCAGGTGTTTTACAGGGACACCGAGCCAGAACTGCTTCACAATCAAATACAGTCATTTATTCTTAAATTAGCAATAAAATAATCAAGTTTACATTTTAAAAAAAGTACAAAGAAAGAACAAAAATCCCTTCACTTGTGTTCCGAACTATAAGCCCCAGGCCTCAACCTCAGGAGAGCAAAGATCTGTCTGTGATTGAAGCTTGTCTGCCCTGTTGCCGGAGCCAGGCCTGTTGGACATCACAGCCATAGGCAAGAGGGCGTCCCCTTGGCTCCGTCCAAGTGCCGGGCAATGATTAGGAGTAATCATTCCTTTGCAGAGGAAGCCAATGGACCGTGCCTGGGTTAGGGTGCTCGCCCTGTCCTAGAAGGCATTAAAGTCAAAGGTGAAATATCAATCCGGGAGGCTGGCAGAGACCAGCAGGGGATCTAAGGGGCTCACACTGGCTCAGCACGGTCAATACACTTAAACATTTCCTAGCTTTTCTTTGCTCCATGACAAGTGGGGGCGACAAAGCATCTATGAAGCTCATTAATCTGGGAGCAGGAACAGCTGCTGAGTAGACCCCGGCCTCCCCGAGCTGACTCCGCCCTGGAGACAGGACGTCCCAAAGGTCACATGAACGGTACCAGATTGCTGTGGGACGTTCTCAGGACAAGCCTAGCCCAGGCAGCAAGTGGGGAGAGGTGTCGAGCTCGTCCCACCTTCTGTCTGCTAAAAACCTAATGGGGATCAAGTTAGTCCTCGCCCCAACCATCTGTGATTCTCTGAGCGCTTGTGCAGAAAACAGCAGGTTTCCCGATGATGTGGGAAGATCACATTTCTACTATGATTCATTTGCAGGTAAGCAAATGTCTCTTGCCTAATTTTTAGCCTAGCTCAAGTTATTTTTTTGAGGTTATAATAACCTCATTTCCAGTTTCCTACTTCCTGAGAGACACATACACATAGGTACATACATCTCACACACACGATTATAAAAATACACTTGGAACACGTGAAATGACTGAATACTCCTACTCGCCCCAGCCTGAAACATTCCCAGAGCCTGAGACTCGAGCACCTCATCCCTGGCCTCATTTTAGTACCTGGTTATTCGGGGCCTCAAGGCAATGGCTTCGCAAAGCATCACTCTAACAGTAAACAGCCAGTTCCCAAGACTGAGACACGGAAACAGTTCCTGCATATACCCCAGCCTTTACAGACGGTAACCTCAGACGACTGCCTCGTGGCAGCGTCTCCTTGAGTCAACATGCGGGAGTACAACATAGACAGAGATCGAGTTGGCCATCGAGTGGAACACACAAAGAGCTTAATTTGAGGCTGAATTTCAAACAAGAAGTCAGCTTCCAAGACCAGAACGACCTCTGCCAGTCCCTCCTACTTTCAGGACAGGGAGGACGAGCCACGAGGACTGGGATCCTGCCAGGTAGAAGACGCAGGTCCAAGCCTTACTGTTGCCCAACTTGGAAGAATCCCCTTGCTTTGTTAAAGATATCCCCCCCGCCCCCCCAAAAATACACTGCGATTTTGGGGAGAAGAACACTCCATGAGGTAGAAAATACAGCACCTTGGGGAGGTCTCAGGTAGGTTCTCCAAGGTGCAGGGCATAATTTGACACATCAGAGGGGAGGAGAAGCTGGGGCAGTTCCTACAGTCCAGGAGAAGGTGCTTCAGAGTTGGTGGGGCAGGAGAAGATTCTGAGGGCTGCATCAGTAGTTTAGATTTCTCCTGGGCTAGACTGTTTGCTGGGTCAGGTCCAAGGGTGGTTACAAGAAAACAAGGGAACAGGTCCCACTCTCTCTCAGGAAGGCCATTCACACTCCGTTCCCATCTGAAGACAAGGGCGGCCACATCAGGCTGGGGTGAAATGGGCTCTACAAGAGGCAGGGGGAGGAGGAGCTGGTCAGCGCCCAGGGTGGCGGCGGAGAACAGTAAGACTCGGCCACAAGCCACACACCTAGAAGGTGGAGAGGAGAGATCAGAAACAGCTGCAGAGAGAGAACAATGGAAAACTCAGCACAAACCCACGACAGGGCCTGGAATTAAATACCCCCCCCGTACAAGAAACAAAAAGCCCTGTTACATGAGGCAAAAAAATAGGAAAATCCCTGGGCCTTTTACAGCCCTTCCCAGGGGCTGTCGCGTCACCGTGGAAGGACTTATGGGAAGAGAGGCACCACCGCTGGTGCAGAACACCTGTTCTGTCTGTGGGGCTCCCATCAACACCTTTCGAATACAAGTTTCAGAAGCTTGCTGGCACTAGAATCATCTTCTCCTTAGTCCCCCTATCCCCCACTAACCTTAGGAGGCAGAAAGGCACAGTGAAAAAAGATGCAGAAAAGTTCAGGCGTCACACCTGCTCTGCCTTGCAAGCTGTGTGGGCTTTGGACAAGTTCCTAATTTCACTGAGCTTCACAAAGCTTCCCCAATGAAGATGGGGTGATGATGTTATCCTAGAGCACAACTGGGGAGCATAAACATATTCAGAAAAATAATACTTAAGAGGTCACAGAAGTCTTCACAGTGCCAATAACTAGATGATTCTTGTCATGCTACTGCTGTACACATGAAACCTTGATTCAGTGGTCAGTTCTATTCTTTTTACCAGATTTTAAAGAAATTAATATCCTGAATTTTAAAGTTGCTATTGGGACTTCCCTGGTGATCCAGTGGTTAAGAATCCTTGCCTTCCAGGCTTCCCTGGTGGCGCAGTGGTTGAGAGTCCACCTGCCGATGCAGGGGACACGGGTTCATGCCCCAGTCCGGGGAGATCCCACATGCCGCGGAGCGGCTGGGCCCGTGGGCCATGGCCGCTGAGCCTGCGCGTCTGGAGCCTGTGCTCCGCAACGGGAGAGGCCACAACAGTGAGAGGCCCACGTACAGCAAAAAAAAAAAAAAAAAAAAAGAATCCGCCTTCCAATGCAGGTTCAATCCCTGGTCAGGGAACTAAGATCCCACATGCCACAGAGCAACTAAGCCCACACACTCTAGAGCCCACGCACCGCAACTACTGAGCCCACACGCCACAATGGAAGTTCCCCCATGGCACAACGAAGATCCCACATGCCACAGCTAAGACCTGACACAGCCAAATAAATATTTGTTTTTAAAGTTGCTATCCTCTAAGGTTTTCTAGACTTTGCAGATGATGATAAATGGCCACCTTGTTTTACAAAGAGAAGCTAGGTCCACTATTAGCTGTGTGTTCAAACGGGCCCCTGTTACCTAACTTCTCTAAGCCTGAGCATCTTCATCTGTAAAATAGGGATGATAATAGCACCTGTCTCATGTGGGCGACGTGAGGACTCGGTGATGCATGTGTAAGGTGTTTATTTAGTACATTGTCTGATACAACCCAGCCCTCAAAAATGGTAGCTACTCTTATCATTCGAGATCCAACCAGTCAACCACAAACAAAACCCTGCAGACCCAAATCCCGATTCAAAGCTTCATTTACACTGAAAAGGATACGGAAGGCAAAGCCCAAGATACCTGAAAGCCAGTACTAACTCACAAGACAAACCCCAGATCGCAGACATAGACTGCACCCAACTGAGGAGGAGCAGGCTTTCTGGGGAAGGGAGTGAAAATGAGGGGCGGACAAGGGCGGGGACAGAGCCACAGAATAGGAACGAACGGAGACCCAACCCCTGCATGCAGCCAGGACCCGAGAATAGCAAGTTACATAGATGAAAGAACGCACAGGTACTGAAGTCTTAGAGCGCTCGGTGTGTCCGAGGACAACCACAGGGCGAAGAAGCAGAATTTTAAATCCCAGGCTCATTTCTCAAGAGGGAGCCAATCCAGAGTCCCCGAGTACCTTCCATTTACTTACATTTCAGGGCAGCAGCCTCCCGGGCCGCCCTTACTTCAGCCCAACGGAAAGTCCAATAACCAACGCTAAAATGCCCAGCAACACAACCACTACCACAATGATAATTATCAATTTCTGGAGAGAGGGATAAGAGAAATAAAAACAAGTCATTATTACAAACAACCAGAAAACCATAGTAAGTCATCCAAAACCCAACCCCTCTGCCTCTACATAGGAAGCATCTTATCAATCCAAATAAATGAAATAAAAAGCCACCATCTCTACATAAAGACACTCTATTAGGATATTTTGTTTCTTAAATTACTTCTGCACTAGCAATGCCAGCAGATGGAAATAGGGAGTTTCCATCAGCTCTCAGCTCACACGGCAGCCTTCATACGTGCACAGATAGAAGGGCAACCATAATGGGGTCTCCAAGCAGCAACAGGCCAAGATACAAGTGACTCATTTGTTCCTTTTCAAGAAGGAGTATAAAAACATTTTTGACATAGTCCTAATTATAAACATCTGTCCATCTCTCCCCCAAAGTACATTCCCACCTGTCAAACCCAGTACAGTGACTGGGGATCAGAAAGTATGGTTACAGTCCTGTTGCAAACCAGCCCGGATTCATCATGTAAAATAACTTCCCAGCTCCCTAGATACCTGCCCAAGCAATAGGTAAAGTTGGAAGAAAAAGAAAGACTTGAAGAACAAAAGTATCAGAGCCCAAGAGAAACAGAAAAGAGCAGGCTAAAAAGCAAAAACCACCAGAGCTAGCCACCACAGTCACTAGGCAGAGAAGCTTAGAAGTCCTCAGGTGACAGGGGCACCAGAACTAGAGGTGGGGGGCGGGCAGTGGAGACAGGATGGAAAGAGCTTGATTGAAAGCTGAATTTGAATCCTGGTTCCTATGCTTCCTAGGTGGCCTGAAGCCAATTACTTAACCTCTGATTCTCAACTGTTTCATCTATAAAGGAGAAATAACAGGTGCTCCCAAGATACAAGATAATGTTCACATAGTCATCAGCACACCACTGGGTTCATGATAGAGAAAAAGAAACCAAGTGGGGCAGGGCTTGGGCTACCGGAGTGGAAGGCAATGAAGGGAGGTTTCTGAGGAGCACGAGTCAAGTTAACGGCTGCAGGGATCCCGAGCTCTGTCCAGAGCATTGGCGCAACACCTGGGCAGTGATGCCGAGCTGCCTGCAGATGGGGGTTCTCGGGTAGAGAGCACGTGAGCCAGATCCATGCGAGGCACCCCTGGGAAGGAAGGGCAGCTATTCTCTAGGGGAAGCTGAGGTAGGCTTTTGGATGAGGCCAAGACGGAGGGAAGGCACGGGCTCAAGGACATGGGTGGGGGCGACCAGAGGGAGGAGAAGCCGGTCGGTCCAGCTGGGACTAAGGGCTCACCCTCCGAGCTTCACTCTGATACTTGACAGCCTTTTTGGTGTCTGCCACGGCCCGCTCCACGAAGCCCACTGACTGGTCCATGTTGTTCTCAATACGATCAATCATGGCTCCCTTTCCACGGACGCAAGAGGTGGGTCCAGCAGAAAGAGGGACGGGGAGAGGGAGGAGAGAAAGAGCGAGAGACGGCGCGCACGGTGGACTCTCTTCTCCGAAGGCAGCAGGAGAGGCTCACCTTCCGGGCCTGACCCTGGTACTTCACGGCTCTTTTTGTTTCCTCCCGAGCCTTCTCCACGTGGTCCACCGTGTGCATGACATTCAACTCTATGTTATCTAACATCTCACCCTGCAAAGGACAGACGCTAGTCACACCCAGGAAAGCCACCCCAGGACAGTCCTAGCTCACATGAGAAAGGGGTTCTCTTTCTTTTCAGCACCAAGAAGAGCATCTGGAAACTTTAACATGCAGCCTTCTGTGGGGCAAACTTGTACAACTTCCCCGTGATTACCTATGGTTCCCCAGGCCTTGGTGGCTGTCACTCATTCCAGAAACATTCACTCAGTTACTTCTCTGTGACAAGCACTGCACCGGGCACCCGGAGCACACTGTCTAGATGCCTGGGATATTCTGAAGGATCCCGCCACTTTTTTTTTTTTTTTTTAAAGTATGTGAAGAGAGAAGCCAAGATATTGGGTTGGCCAAAGAGTTCGTTTGGGTTTTTCTATAACATCTCACGGAAAAACCCAAACCAACTTTTTGGCCAACCCAATACATCTATCTAATGTTCTTAGGGCATCGCCAGGATGCTGGCTTCTTCCTGGTCATTCAGACCTGAACCAAGATCATTCGGCCTGAACTGAGTTCATTCACTACTATAGAATAGTGCCCAGCACACGTCAGGTGCTCAATAGATAGCTGAGGTGGGAACAGTTGCTTTCTCTAAGGTACTCCCAGGTCCCGTAAGTGACAGACATTGGTTTTACCTTAGTTATCTGGTTAAGAGACAGCAGTCTCTTAATAAGATTCCCAACCTTTGCCCGGCTATTACTTCCTGACCAGAAGTTTGGTCTCTCCAGTTGAGTTCTGTGCATCTTAGGATGGGAATTCCCTTCATCCACCTAGACCTTCCTCAACCCAACCCATGGCGTTACGGCAGTCTCTACACAGAGAACAGAACTTACCATCACTTGAATCTCAAACCAGTTCCTCGGCAAGGCAGTGTGGGGAGAAAACAGAAGGGTAGGGATGGAGGGGCAGGAGAAATGGTCTCAACGGCTGCAAGGGGGTGGAAGAAAGGCCCCCGAGCCCAGAGCAGGGAACTGATGTCAAAACCAGCCGAGTGGTGCTCAGGCTTCAGTTAGGTTTCCTTCTACAGAGGAAGCAGTTTTCAATCCTCTCCAGGTGGCAGAGCCACTGGGAGTTCATGGTAATAGTGGTACCAAACCATGACACAGTGGCGAATTTAACTGCATCGTAAGAACCAGGAGACGTGTGACTCTGTGACACTGATACCATATGCTGGGGACAGAGCCATCCACCCCTGAGCAAGCTTACCCGGGACAAAACAGACTCTCAAGCTAAGCACTGTGAGAGTTCCCAGTTTTTTCTGTAAATACCACTTCGCTGTCCCTTCAATCCTTCTGTTGTCTGCTCCTGTTCCTTAGCAAAAACTGTCAACATGTTTGGAAAAACACACTTACAGAAGAAAAAACAAAAATGGAAAAATACAAAAACCTCTGTGAAGCCTAACTTTTCACCATAAATGGGGGAAAAGGCCCCATGTTTTCAGTGTCACCAGTGAAACAGTTCCTATCAGGATATTGTCTTAAGGCATCACCATTAAGAGCCCATATCTCTAATTTAAAAAAGACCACGGTCCTGAGGCTGGAGGGAACCAGGTACTTGACAGAGCACGTCAAACCCCATATTAATTAGAAATGACCTCCAGGCCGAAGTAACAGGCATGAATGACGAGGCTGCGACTGCCCAAAATGTCAGCATCTACTACGCAATTTCCCAACGATTCTCCCACCCCACCCGGCTTTCCAGGAGTCCCGTCTCGCCCTTCTCGGGAAGCCCCGGGCTTCCTCTCCTCCCTGCCCACGCGGCACCCACTGTTACCTGGTTCTCCACCAGCATGGCGATGTCCACGAACATGTCGTGAAGCTCCTTGATGCTGCTCTCCAGCCTCACGATGTCCTTGTGCCGTCCCTCGATCTCACTGAGGGCTTGCTTGGAAATCTGAGAGTCGATGATCTAGGCCAGGCCGCACAAGAGACCGACCGTCTGCCGTCACGCCCGCCGCAGCCTCACCACACCCCTGCGGGGCTCCCGCCACCCCGCCCTCCCGGCCTCTGCAGCCCAGCCCGCCCCCACCATCACTCACCCCCGAGGTGAAGATGGCAGGGTTCCCACTCTCCAGCATCTCCTCCAGCTCCCCATCTGTTGTCTTCCTGCCGGCTTTACAACAAAAGGAGGAGAGCATCAAACATAAGATCAACGCTCACCATTTCAAAAGTTCCCTGAAAGGGCTTCCCTGGTGGCACAGTGGTTGAGAGTCTGCCTGCTGATGCAGAGGACACGGGTTCGTGCCCCAGTCCGGGAAGATCCCACATGCCGCGGAGTGGCTGGGCCCGTGAGCCATGGCCGCTGAGCCTGCGCATCCGGAGCCTGTGCTCCGCAACGGGAGAGGCCACAACAGTGAGAGGCCCACGTACCGCGGGAAAAAAAAAAAAAAAGTTCCCTGAAAATGGGAATACAGTAAGTTCACTCTGAAGACCATGGCCTTACAAGCCTCCTGACGCTCCTTTCTCCGGATTTCTCCCCTAATCCAAACCGTCCTCAACATTATCAACAGTTACCTTCCTGAAGCCCATGTCTGATGACATTCCTTTCCAGCTCAGAATGTCTCCTGGCCCCCTTCACTCCACCACGGAGTCCACGGTCCTCAGAACAAGGGGCCAGTTCCTGGGTGAGCCCTCCCTCCATCCGCCTTAACCTCGCCCTGCTCCACCCAAATGCACCCTGTTCCCAGGCCCTGGACGGCCTCTCCCTCCTGAACACGCGTGCTTTGTTCTGCCTGCGCCCTCGTTCATTCAGTTCCTGCGCTCAAAGCACTTTCCGCCCTGTGGGGCCCTGCAGTCCGGTTTCTGATTCCTAAAGGGCGTGGCTGTAGTAACTTCTTTATTCCTCACGGCAACTAGCACCATTCTCTGCTGTCAAACAGGCAGCAAAAGATGTCATGAGCCCCAAGGAGTGCAGCTGTGTAGCAAGTTTCTGGATGCAGAAACGCTGGCTCCCACGGCAGTCAAACGACTCGGGCCTGGTAACTCCGAGCCTTCTTTCAGCCTAAGACGCAACATCCAGGATGCACCAGTGCTGTGAAGCCTGTCCCCAGCTTGGGCACAAAAGAGAAGGCAGAAGCCACCAGCGGGGCTACTGCTCCCTCTCCCCTGGGAGAGGGGAGGACACGACTGGGAACGGACAAGCACGTGGCAGGAAGGGTGAAGGGGCACAGGCCAAACTTCAAACACGCACTGATCTCGAGCTGCCGCTGGATTCGCCCTTTGCTGCGTTCACGGAAGTCCACCTGGGCCTCGTTGTATTTGGTCATCACCTCCACAAACTTCCGGGAGAGGACGGAGTGCTGTGGGAGCAAGGTCAAATGCTGTGAGCCCCCAGGAGGCGAGGGAGGGGAAGGTCCACAACTCTTACAGAACTCCAGCCCCTACGCAGCCTCATCTACAGCAGCACTGGTCCTGGAACCAGAGGACCAGGGACAACTCGTGGTGGGAATGTAAACGGGCACAGTCACTGGAAAACAGTATGGAGGTTTCTCAAAAAACTAAAAACAGAACTACCATATGACCCAGCAATTCCACTCCTGGGTATATATCAAAAACACCCAAAACATTAATCTGCAAAGATACATGCACCCCAATGTTCACAGCAGCATTATTTACAATTGCCAAGCAACCTAAGTGTCCATCAACAGATGAATGGATAAAGAAAATGTGGTATAGATATCTACAATGGAATACTACTCAGACATAAAAAAAAAAGAATGAAATTTTGCCATTTGCAGCAACATGGATGGACTTGGGAGGCATAAGTGAAATAAGACAGAGAAAGACAAATACTGTATGATATCACTTATATGTGGAATCTAAAAAATACAGCAAACTAGTGAATATAACAGAAAAGCAACAGGCTCACAGATAACGAGGAGCTAGTGGTTACCAGTGGGGCGGGGAGGGCAATATCAGGGTGAGGGAGTGAGAGGTACAAACTACTGGGTGTAAGACAGGCTCGAGGATGTACTGTGCAACACGGGGAATACAGCCAACATCTGGTCATAACTGTAAATGGAAAGTAACCTTTCAAAATTGTATAAAAACGAAAACAGAACAAAACAAAAAACAAAGACCAGGTACAAGACTCAGTTTTTTGGTTTCCTAACTTTACACCGTTGGAAAAGTCGGCTGACCTTTCCAAAGCATGTTTTCAGTATCTATTAACCTGTCTTGCTGAACTCCTATAGTAATTGTGAGGCCAAAGGAGATACCCTGTGAATCTCAGAGGCCCTGTTTTCTAACGCTGCCGGACTCCCTCCTACATCCAAAGATCCTTGGGTTGTTACTCAAACTGACCTCCCCAACTTTTCTTGCTTCTAACTCAGTGCCTTCAAGTCAACGGCCCTGGTGCCTAAACTCAAATCTTTATCATTTTTTTTCCTTACTCACCTCTCAGCATCAAGCCCTACTGGTTTTTCCTTTGCAAAATCACCAATATCTATGCTTTTTTCAAACCAACTACCACCGGGCAAATTCAGACCCAAATCATTGCAAAACCCAACTAGAGACCCACCTGCCTCTCACCTCTTTCCCACTCTGATCCAGTTTTCAAATGGTTCCCATATTATCCTCCTAACAAACTGCAACCCAAAGTAAATGCATACAGGCTACTCAGTCAGCTCCAAACTCCCTGGACTGCAGCCAAAGGCCTCTGGAATACGGTGCTATGTTCTCTACCAAAAACTCAATGTCCACTATCCCATGACAGACGTTTTTCTCTAGACAGGCTGCTCTCTTCACGTCTGCCCCTCACACCCACCCCCACCCCCGCTGCTACCAACCCACCCAGGCACCCACACACACCACTCCTGCCCCCATGCCTCTAAGGAGAACCTCTCCCCGAGCCTGTCCATGTTGGCATCTTGCCCACCAAGGCCCAGCCTCCTCTGGCCACCCCAGTTTTTCCCGAGATCGTCTGATGCTGGGAGCACGTGCATTTGATCCGGTCTTCATACACGTTCTCCTGTGGGTCTTATGTCATAGTTTCCTTGTGCTCCTTGAGCACCGTGCCAGTTCAACAACAAGGGTCATATCTTTGATGACCACCAAACACCCTGACTCCAAACTGGACAACTAATGACCAACAGTTTTCAGAGAGAAGACTTCAGTTTCCTCACCTGTAAACCAAAGAGGCTCACTAAACCCTCAGCAGTGCTCTGGGAGCCTCAGGCACCTCCTTAGAGGACAGTGTGAGAGGGGCCACCAGCTGGACTCGGCCCTGTCCCCCACTTCAACCTGAGCAGCTCCCCTCCATCAGTTCCTCAAATTGAGTTCCAAACAGTGGTTGTTGGTTGTTTTTTGTTTTAAAGGCTCCACAGCTAGAAAAGGGAACCCTCCTACACTGTTGGTGGGAATGTAAATTGGTGCAGCCACTATGGAGAATAGTATGAAGGTTCCTTAAAAAACTAAAAATAGGGTTACCATATGATCCAGCAATCCCACTCCCCAGCATATATCTGGAAAAGACAAAAACTCTAATTCAAAAAGATACAGGCACCCCAAAATTCATAGCAGCACTATTTACAATAGCCCAAGACATGGAAGCAACCTAAATGTCCATCAACAGAGGAATGGATAAAGAAGATGTGGTACTATATACAATGGAATACTACTCAGCCATAAAGAAGAATGCAATAATGCCATTTGCAGCAACATGGATGGACCTAAAGATTATCATACTAAGTGAAGTAAGTCAGACAGAGAAAGACAAACGTATCACTTATATGTGGAATCTAAAAAATAATACAAATGAATTTATTTACAAAACAGAAGCACACACATGACTCACAGACATAGAAAACAAACTTATGCTTACCAAAGGGGGAAGGGTGGAGAATAAATGAGGAACATGTGAGTAACAGATATACACTACTATATATAAAATAGATACACAACAAGGATTTACTGTATCACACAGGGAACTATATTCGATATCTTATAATAACCTATAATGCAAAAGAATCTGAAAAAGAAGCATATATATATGCATATATATATATATATATATATATATGCAAAACCGAATCACTTTGCTGTACACCTAAAACCAACACAGTATTGTAAATCAACTATACTTCAATAAAGATTTTAAAAAGGGACTGATCTGGTGGCACAGTGGTTAAGAATCCGCCTGCCAATGCAGGGGACATGGGTTCAAGCCCTGGTCCAGGAAGATCCCACATGCCGTGGAGCAACTAAGCCCGTGAGCCACAACTACTGGAGCCTGCACACCTAGAGCCCGTGCTCCACAACAAGAGAAGCCACTGCAATGAGAAGCCCGTGCACCGCAACGAAGAGTAGCCCCCGCTCGCCACAACTAGAGAAAGCCCGCACACAGCAACAAAGACCCAATGCAGCCAAAAATAAATAAATGTATTTAAAAAAATTTTTTTTAATTAAAAAGACTCCAGAGCTAAGGAAAAAAAAAAGATTGGACTAGATGGCGGTTAGACCAGGGAAAATCTCACCTGGGATTTCCGAATCCGAAGGTCTGCTGACGACCGGACCTCGTCTTCTTCAATACACCTCTCCATGCCTGGATGGGAGAGAGGAGGTTATTCTAGCAACGCACCTGCTGCTCTCCTCCAAGAAGCACGCCGTGCAGCGCGGCCTCCTCTCTCTCTCACACACCCGGCCCAGGAGACGGAACAGCAGGTAGGTCCAGTCTCAAAAGGTCAGCTCACACCTGAGCCACGGGACACCCGTTCCACGACCTTTACTACTGCCGGGTCTTCTTCCTTGGATACCTCTCGGCACAGTGGTTAACAGCATGAGTCTCTGTCACTAAGAGACTCGGACTCAAATCCTTGCCACTTAGTAGCCACGTAACTTTGGAAAAGCCACTTAACCTCTCTTAGTGTTCCTGTGCTCTCGTCTGTAAAATGGAATAAACAGCAGTGCCCCCCCTAGCGGCACCAACGTGAAAATTCAATGAGAATGCACACGATCACGGCTATGACTGGAAGCTGCCACTGACGACGTCCACCTCCACCCGCATGAAAACAGGCAGCACAGGCTGTCTGGGGGGAAGAAATGATAAATTAGGCTGAGCGATGCTGCGTGCACTCTCAGACCAACAGCATGCCTCGTCAGCAGGTACAGTGCGGCAAGAATGCAGATGGTAGCCGTGGAACTAAGGAACCTTCTGCGCCCCCAGAGGAGCTGAATCTACCACAGTGGCTTCACTGAACAATGCCCTAAATTGAGGGGCGGGCACGGGGGTGAAGGGAGGGTGATACGTGGCCCCCAAGAAATGTCTCCAGACTCTATAACCCATCTGGCATCCGTACATCACTAACATCACTGTTCAAATGGACGTAGGTGCTGGGGAAGGAAATGGGACCAGGAAGAGAAAAGTCGAGGGACTAAAGCTAAGGGACCAAGTCGCCCAAATACCCAGTAGCTGAAAGCACACTTTCATCCCCATCTCCGAACTTCAATTCTGGACTCTCTCAACCACAGTCAGGACTCGAGAGCGGGTAAACTGTCTGGGGCTCTAATAGGTCATTCCAGGGACAGTGCCCAGACCACAAGCAAAGACGGCAAGGGTGGTGTCACTCCCGCCAGGAAGAGTTCCGGTCCAGGAGAGCTGGACCCCGGACGTGAGACGGATGGTGGGAGTGCCGCCGGCTCCCTTTGTCCCTTTCTTACTCTTCAGTTTGTTCCGGACATTGTTGGCCCTTTTCTTGATCTCAGTCGTGAGCTGCTCCAGGTCATCCTTGGTTTCTGGATAAACAAACGCAGGCAGAGTCAGTTAGAAGAGACTGAGAGCTTAGTCAGCTACAACCATCAACAGAGGAGGTGGGGAGCTCTCTCAGGTGCCCACTGCCCACAGCAGTATGTATCCTGGTGGGCTCTCAAGACATCTGTCATGAGAATCACAGAAAGCTTATTTTTAAAAGGCATTTTTTTCCTGGCATCCTACCCCAGAACTACAGAATAAAAACACCTCGTGGAAAAATAGGGGGGTACTGGGGAAGCATTTCAGGCAGAGGAAATAGCACAGGGGCAGTGGTGGGTGGGACAGAGATGAGGTATGTCGGCAGCTGTAAGAGCCGTTGCCAGTCATGAGAGGGACTAGCTGGGAAGGAGAGGAGAGCTTGGTTAAATGGGTTGGACCATGAAGAGAAGAGGTAACAGCAGCAGAGCAGTGACCAGGAGAGGGTAGAGGAGGACGGGAGATGACATGGCACATATGTTAGTGGAAGGTAATACACCCCCTCCCCTGCTGCTCACAGAGGGAGGAAACCAAGGCCCAGCCCCAGTGGCCAAGGGTCACCGTTGGGTGATTCAGCCCTGAGTCAACACTCACTTGGCTCTGGAATGGGTGCAGACAGAATGACACTGTAGAGCTTCTTAGCTTCCTCCACGTGCTCTGAGATCTTGTCAATGTTGAGTCGAGTTTCCTCGATCTATAATTAGAAAGATGATAGCCTTTGTCATCAAGAGGAAGAATATAGCCATGACTGAGATGAAAACAGAGCTCCCTGCCCACCTTCTGGGTTTGTGGAATAAGATGGTGACAGGAAATGTCTTCTGAGGACCAGTGAGCCCAGTGAGTACCCTTTCCATAGTCAGAGAAACGAACGTAAACAGAGCAGTCATTGAAGACCCGTCCTCATTGCTCCCTGAGAGGGGTATGTTTACTCACCATGGATGGGAAGATCCCGGCCAGAGTCAAGAAGGGCCAGGACAACTCCCGAGGAATAATCAGAGTGAAGGGTCAAGAAACCTTACCAGGCAGATCCCCAGCTCCTCCAAAAGTGGAGCCGCAGAAAGTGAGGACAGGAGAGAGGGGAAAAAGGAAAGAAAGAAAGGGAAAGGGAGAGAACGAACCTGGAGAGTGAGAAACACAGAGAGAAGAATGAGAGGAAGAGAAAGACAGAAACAGAGATGAAGAAGAGAGAGAGAGATGAAGCAATGACCATCTCAGGACATGCTGAGCTTCTCTTGGACATGTGTTCTGGGGAAACGCCTCTTACTAGCTGATCGCCTTAGACGATCAAGACCCAGGAGCTCAAGCCGTGGACCATTTCTGCCCATTTCTGAGGTTCCTAACTGTACAAGGTATGTATCAGAAAGTACTTCTAGCCACGCCTCATTCCCAGATGGAACACCGTCCCAGGACGCTGCTGCCTGAGCATTTCAGTTCAGCCTCGGCTCCCTCTTCAAAGGCACCGGCTGTCCCGGCACCACGGCCTCTGCTGCGGTACCAGTGCATACGCAGGGAGCAGCACATGCCAGAGAGACCTCAAAACCCACCACATCTACCTGCCTCACTTCCACAATGAGGGGCACATCAACACGGCCACAGTCAACAAACAGAAATCTTGTAAAATGCCAAAGAGTAGGATCTTAACACCTGAGATACAACGAAAATACAACTCAATGTGCAGCTTCCGGCAGCCCTTCCTTCTGGTGAATAATTCACTTAAAGAAAAAAAAACAACAACAACCCTGATCACAGCTCTCCAAATTACAAAGAAATAAACCTTGAGTTCTCTAGCCTCAAATTAGTAATTTTGACAGTGGAGCGGGGATTTGACCCTCTACAAATAGGGGTTGGCCAAAAAGTTCCTTTGGGTTTTTCCCATAAGACGTTACAGAAAACTCGAACGAACTTTTGGGCCAACCCGATATATTGGCTTTGATGCACCACAGTTTGAGAATGGAATTACTTGCTTAAAGATACAGAATAAACAAAACGAAACAAAAAAACAAACAGAAAAACCAAAAAGAAAGATACAGAATACATTTTCAGTCTAATAATATCATCAGTGTAAATACAAATACAAGTAGCTACCCACACATTTGGGAAGCATTTTCACAGCTGGCAAAACAATCCACGGCACTGCATTCAGACCATGATTGAAATGAGGAAACTAAGATTAAAGAGGTCATAGGTCACAGGGTTGGTGGTAGGCACGGCGCTCAAACAGCGCCCTCCAGAGTCCGACTGGGGTGCTTTTTCCATGAGAGCTAAGACAATGTTTTCGGCTTCTTCATACTGCTTCACTTTCAGCAGCAGCCCAAGACTACCCAGCTATCAAAAAGGCCTGTGTTATCACCTGTGAACGCTGGTGGCTCCAGGGGTGTAACCACCTCAGACTCAGGGCCTCGGGGGACCCAAGAAATTGCCACCTTACCCTTCCCTCTCTCTTCATCTCTCCCATCAAACACTGACTCCTCTTCCAACTCCTAAAGTGTCAGTGCATCACACCACGTTTCCACGTCCCTCACGTGACTGTCATGCCAGAGCTATTACATTGTATAAAAGGGGCTTCCCTGATGGCGCACTGGTTGAGAGTCCGCCTGCCGATGCAGGGGACAGGGGTTCATGCCCCGGTGCGGGAAGATCCCACATGCCGCGGAGCGGCTGGGCCCGTGAGCCATGGCCGCTGAGCCTGCGCGTCCGGAGCCTGTGCTCCGCAACGGGAGAGGCCACAACAGTGAGAAGCCCGCGTACCGCAATAAAAAAAAACAGAACTGAGAAAAAAGACTTTCTAGAATAACATGTCCTCGCCATTTTAAAATGAATTTTAACAACAGAATGAATCATCCTCTTTTAAGAAGCCAGAGGCCTAAGGTTTTTGCATGTTCAACGGACTGGATGTCTTAGAAAATAGCTCCCGGAATATTATTTCATCAAGTGAAGAGCATCCCGCCCCAAAGCTGGGTCAGTGGTAGGGAGACGAGGTAGGAAGTTTTTAGGATGAGACTGTTGGACCCCAAGCTTAGAGTCGCTCCAGGCACTTGGAGACCAGATGGTGAATGGGCCTCCGGGCTCCGTCCTCAATCTGCCCGCAGAACTTTCCAGGCCTGGGGCCTCCACCCCCGCCTCCAGTCATCCTCCACCCACGGCAGCTGCTCTCTTCCCTCTGTCCTCAACCACCTCACCATTTGGAGGTACTTCAGGGCCTCTGAGTTAGTAATCTAGGAATTTAGTCAGTTCACCAAATAACCTCAGGAGTCCTTCGGGACTTCAGGATGGGCAACTGGCCGATCACAGAGCTTTTTTTTTCTTTAAACTTTGTGTCTCTGTTTTTTCTTGGAAGTGTTAGTTTTTCTCGAAGGTGACTTTCAGAGTATTTCATGGTAGCAGGTAGACAGGAAATTAATTTCCTTTTGTGCATTTGCCAGACAACCAAATATCGGGGCGGGGGGGACAGGGCTGGCGGGAAATCTGCCAGGGCTGCATCTAAAAGTTCAAGTGCTATTTGTCTGTGTGTTTGTTTGGGGTTGTTTTAAATAGACTGACATTGCTCTGCACAATAATATATTTAAGAACTAAACCCGATTTAACATACACCTGTCCCAGAAACAAGGCCCTTCACTGGATGTCTGCGAAGTCACCCTCACTCTCTGCTTTTTACGCACGAGAGCACGGCGGCTCAAAGAAATCGAGGAAGTCAATAAAGGCCGTAACTGCAGGAAGAGGCAAAACCGAGGTTTGAACCAAGGCAACTGTTAAATCCAAACCCTGTCTCCTGAACCAGGTGAAGGTGCAAGAATCGCCTACGGGAAGCTCTCTGTCTTCTCTCCCAGGTCCGTGTGTGTTCAGCCTGTGTCATGTGAATGTGTGTGACCCACTCACCAGTTCTGTGAGACTGGCTCAATTACCCTTGACTCACATCATGTGCCTTATTTCTTTGTTCTCCAACCAAGGCTCCCCGTAGAGAGCTTTTTACACAAGGAGAGCTCAAGCAACTCAGTCAAGCTGCTGACTGAGGGAACCAATCTGCAAGTTTTTGTTTTTTTTATCGCCATGCTAAATTTGCAGCTAATACATCCCCAATGCCCACTTATTTTTTGTTACTTTTTAAAATGTATTTTTCAACGATTTGTCAGTAATGGGGTAGATAGCACAGTTTAAGAAAATAAGTTAGAATCATACCAGGTTCACATTCTGGCTCCGCCCCTTAGCAGTTTTTTTGACCTTGAACAAGCCGCTTACCCTCTCTGAGCCCCAGTTCTCTCATCCGTGAAACGAGGATTATCATATTTCCCACCTCCTAGAGTTTGTGTGGGCATTAAATGAGATAAGATATGTCAAAGGCTTAACACAAAGTACACGCTCAATAAACGTCACATGGTGATAAAGACAAAAATAGCCCGCAACTATTGCACATTTATTGTGTGCAGGTACTACGCTGAGCCTTTATGAGCAATGTCTCATGGAATCCTCACAGCAGTGCTCATGTTAACAACATGTTCTGTGATGTCAGTAGCCACCCAAGGAAATCCAGTAAGGACAGCAAGTCAACCACTCTTCACATTGGGTGTCTGCCTCATGGAACCAACTATAATTACCACAGTATATAGGCTGCCCTCTGTATCCTGAAGTTCTGCCTCCATGGATTCAACCAACCCCGGATCGAAAATACTCAGGGAAAAAAAAAAAATTCCAGAAAGTCCGAAAAAGCAAAACTCAAATTTACCACACCAGCAACTATTTAACATAGCCTTTCCATTGTCTTTATAACTATTTACAGAGCACTTACATTGTATTAGGTATCATAAGTAATCTAGAGATGATTTAAAGTATACAGGTGTGTGTAGATGATATGCAAATACTATGCCATTTTATATGAGACTGGAGCGTCCACAGACTTGGTATCCACGGGGGTCCTGGAACCAATTCCCCCCACCCCCGCAGACACCGAGGAAGGACCGTACTAATCACCATCATCTAACTAAAAGGAGGGAGTTATTTTCAAGGCATGGAGGGCCTCTTCCCTCTGGACCTAATTAGCCAGTGGAATCTAATCCAGTGTAATGTAATGTGATGTAATCTAATCTAAAAGCAGAGAAAGTACTACTTTGGAGACTGGCAGATGTCGTGGGGTAAGGTATAAGGCTTTGTCTCTTCTACCTAAAATGTCTCTGCCTCCCCTAAATTCCCAGGTGCCTGGTACCTCTTAAGTTAGGCATTAAATCTTACATATTTATTTACTGAAAACTTATTATATGTCACCTTTTGAAGGTGACAAAAGTAATGGGGTTGTAAGGGTCAAATAAATGACTCCCGCTTCGCACAATTCATATACCTTTACTTTTCTCCCCAAATAGCAAAATCCGAAACAGTCCTTGTGTTAGAAGGTCTTGGTGAAGTCCTCCCTGACTTGTTTGCTGCTTTGCTTTGGAAGACGAACATTGACGAGGGACAGAGAAAGGTCTCAGTCAGCCAAGCCACAGAAGGCAAGTCCCTCAAGGGGTTTTAGCAAGACTGAGCGTAGTATGTCAACTCTCCTTTTACGAATGAAAAGAAAGATGATCTCAGAGCTCTACTGACCAGTGAAAAGTAGCAGTCTTGGACAATCACCTCAAATCAATTAAGTGTATCTGGGCTTTGCATCACTCAAAGTAGGGTCAGGAAAAGAAAAACCTATCTAGTTATTTTAGCCGAAGTAATTGGGTAGGTTGGGTAGTTTTCCTCCCTCATGAAAAGGACTTCTGAGCTTTTCTAGCTGCCCACTGGAAAATACAGGGAAATCTAGACACAGAGATGCAAGAGCTGAGAAGCCAAACAGAGGATGGTGAGGCCCTCTGGAAATGAGCAACAGCTGGCTGGAGGGACGAAGAAGGAAGGCAGGGTCACCAGGGCCCCTCTGATGGGAGCCAGACGATGGTGGAGTCAACCGGCAGAACAGGACCACGGAGGAGGGTCTATGGAGGGAAAGTTGAGGCCGTGGAGGAGATACGTCTGGGAGGAAAACCGAAGCTTCATCCCCCGACCTTGACTCTTCTGCGGTGCCTCCCCTGGGTCAAACACACCAAAAGCCAGTTGGCAAGGGAACCTGGGCAATGAGTACCTTGCAATACAGAGCAGAGTACAGGGAGGGCAGGGAACAGACCGGAGGGTAAACAGGCAAATGACCGGCAAGGGCTTCCTGCCTGCCTATGGAAAGAGCCCAGAGACGCAGAACCTACCAGCTCACCTAGTCATCCAAAGATGCTACTTCAAGAACGAGTTGGAGAGCATTTAACCTGCTAGATTCAACTTAATGCCTAGATTTCCAAGTTACATCCACTTTGAGGATCTTCGTTTCAACAAAGATCACAAGACTGTTCACCTCTCATTTCCGCTAACCAGCCACTGCTCCACCCGTCTCGTTCCCCTCAGATGCCTGGACCCCTATCACTATGCCAAGCACATGGTGTCCCTCAGCAGAAGTTTGTTCAATGGATAGATACATGAATATAAGTAACTCCAGGGGTAAGCTTGCTTCATACACCACTGCCGAATTGCCTCATACACCTTTCTTAAGCACATCCAAGAAAGAAAACTTTATAATAGCATTTTCTGAAATCTATTCATTCATTTTGCTGACCGAAGTTACATGTCACAAAGGGTTCTATGAAAAAAATAAGTGTTGAGATAGGAAAGTTAACCAGGTTTCTTTATTATGGGACTTCTTAGAATCTTTAATAAGTTCGTGTGCATTTTCAATCTCCATGGGAGGAAAAGAGTATGAAGTGTTTCTCAAACATGTTTGATCACAGAAATCTTTCTGCATCTCATACTGCCATCCAAATAGCCATCCCCACCTGCCCCTGCCCTTTCTTGTTAACAGAACTCTGATTTTGTTTGGGCAGCAGTGTTGCCAGCCCCAGAGGATGAATCATGATCGGTTCTATGGCCATCCTGACAAGCCTGCCCCTTTGCTAAGTTCTTACTTTCCTGGTCTCCATGCTAGAAAAGAGTGGCCATGACCATGTGATCCACTGCTGGCCAAAGAGCGCCAGGGGAAGTCAGCGTGGAGGGTTTGGGTAGTTTTCCTCCCTGATCAAAGGATTTCTGAACTTTTCCAGCTCCTGCTCTCCCCCTGCCTGCGATGCTGGTGTAGGATGATGGCATATGGAGCTGTGACTCTGGTGGTTTTAAAACATGGCACAAATTCTTCAATCTCCTCATTGAGGGGTGGTATCTCTGTACTGCTCTCTTGAATCTGGCGGGCTTGTGACTGCTTCGACAACAGAGTACGATACGAGCGATGGGCTGTATGACCTGCACAGCTACAATGCTTGTCTTGGAGCCCTAAGCCTCCTCCACCAAACCGATGACCCTGAGCTGGTCATGCTGAGGAGCCCGTGCCACAGAAAGAGGTCAAGTACAGGTGCTCCTTTGACTCACCCTACTTCAGGCACCAGATGCTTGAATTAAGAAGTCTCTGAGGGGCTTCCCTGGTGGCGCAGTGGTTGAGAGTCCGCCTGCCGATGCAGGGGACGCGGGTTCGTGCCCCGGCCCGGGAGGATCCCACATGCCGCAGAGCGGCTGGGCTCGTGAGCCATGGCCGCTGTGCCTGCGCTCCGCAACGGGAGAGGCCACAGCAGTGAGAGGCCCGCGTACCGCAAAAAAAAAAAAAAAAAAAAAAAAAAGAAGTCTCTGAGATTCCAGGGACTTCCCTGGTGGTCCAGTGGCTAAGACTCTGTGCTCCCAGTGCAGGGGGCCCGGGTGCGATCCCTGGTCAGGGAACTAGTTCCCACATGCCACAACCAAGAGTTGGCATGTTGCAACTAAGAGTCTGCAACCTGCAACTAAAAGATCCCACGTGCTGCAACTAAGACCCAGCACAGCCAAACAAATAAATAGATAAACAAATATTAAAAAAAAAAAAAAGTCTCTGAGATTCCAGACTCTGGTTATTCAAGGCCCCAGAAACTGTGTAGCAAAAATAACCCACCTCCGGGAGCTCCCTGGTGGTCTGGTGGTTAAGAGATTCAGCACTTTCACTGCTGGGGTCTGTGTTCAGTCTCCGGATGGGGAACTGAGAGATCCCACAAGTCGCGAGGGCACAGCCCCCGCCCTCCCCCCCCACAAAAAAACCCACCTTCACTGGGCCCTGTCTGAATCCCTAATCCACAGAAGCCATCAGAATTACAAAGTGGTCGCTTCACCCCACTAACTGGTAAGGTGGTTTGTTACACAGCAGGCCGACTCCATCTCTCAATCTTGCCCTCTCAGGCAGGTTCTGTTTCCTCTAAAACTCTGCACTCTCTGCCGACTGAACAGAGACCAAGGAAAATACAGACAACTGCAAATCAGACAAAAAATCGAAGGTTTATCATTTACTAGACCCTGGCTTTTTAACAGCCAAGGAGGCCTCAACACCCAAGGGTCAACTCTTTTCTATAATAACCGGGAGGCTGGAGAAACCACTTGAGTTTTACGGGGCAAAGCACATTTTGAAAACATCCTGATCTTGTGACTTCATCTGTACCTTGCAAATGCCTCTCTCACCAAGCTGTGATTCACACCATCAGTCCTCAGCAAGTAACCAGGGGTGACCTACCGGCTGAAAGCAGTCCAAAGGGTACCTTTTATCACAAGAGTGCATCCCCAAGAAATCTACACAGCTGTCAACGTATCCTGCAGGAGGTACTGGGTGTATTCCTTAGACACATGTAGAGGGAAACCTTTTCATTTCCCCAAATCCCTATTATCTGGAACGCACTTTAACCCACCTTCAAGGATATTTCCAGACCACATTCTCTAAAGTAAACTTTGTGGTCTATTTATTCACAAATACACTGGGGAACCGAATGCTGATGAGAACTAAAATTTACTGAAGACATACTTACTGTAGGTCAGGCACCATGCGGGTACCTCCGTATACTTGCTCATTTTATGTTTATAACAACCAGCAGGTAATACCGCTCGGCCTGTTTTAGATGAAACTGGGGTTTAGAGCAGCTAAACAACTCTTCCAAAGCTATACCGCTGTAACGGGCAGAGCTGCCATTTGGACCGGGATCCGTGGGGAGCCAGAGCCGGCACAACCTCTTTCCATGACGGGCTCCCTCCTGCCTCTGCCCCACGTCAACACTGATCCTCCCTGTGCTCTATCTACATGAGTCCAGAGGCAGGTAACATTTCCCTAAGCCCTCTCTAAGCACTGTCTGAGTGCTGGCTCCTTTCATCCCCAACAGATCTGTCTGGTGAACATTTTCCTCCCCATTTCACAGGTAAACCCACAGAGACTTAGAGAAAAGTTAAGGCGTGTGCCCAAGATCACACAGTTAGTGGCAGGTAGGGAACTATGTCCAAAAAGTCATGCTCTTTCCACCCCACCACGCGGTCCCCTTCTCCACCCTAAATACGATAGGGCTTTTTTATTTCCCAAATGATAGAAAAGCATTTAACTAAGAGAAAGCAATAAGAAAAGCAACAGCCCTCGGGACCTTGTTAAGTCGCCCCAAATAACTGCCATCCACCTGGCGCGGTTCTGTTCAGATGATGCTTTCCAGATGTACAATCTTCACGTGATCTCATGTGATCCTCGCAACAGCCTTGAAAGGTTAAGTGCTGCCATTCCCAGTTTCCAGAGCAGGAATCAAAACCCAGCCGGGCTAAGGAACCTGACCAAGGCTAACTGCTACTAAAGGCCTGAGGATAGACTCTGACCAGGTCTTGGAGGCCAAGGCCCACCATCTTCCCACCTCACAAGGAGTACTGCCTCTCGGGGCCCCTCTTACAGGTTCAGAAAAGAGGTAGGGCACCGTTAATGGAGAAGAATCCTTATCCTAGGAAAGAAGTGAATGTAACTGGTTCTCTACGGCAAGACCAGAGGAATGAGCTACAATGATGTCATGCATCTCCTTAAGTCCACCCCCAGCACTGAACAGAAAGACCTTTTCCTTCCACAGTCCACACCTAGAACAATACTGGACTCACAAAACTCAAGCATTGTTTGATCTGACTATGACTCCTCCACCAAAGAGATGGACCCACCCATGGAGAGGGTGGGGATCTGTGCAGTATTCACAGCCAACTTCCCAATCAGGTCAGCACACACTCAAGTTCGCTCTGAAACCTGCTTGTGACTCTCACAGATGAACTGGCATAAGCCATCACGTCCCGCTCCGCTCCACTTAGGAAAGAACTAGAGGGTGGCTTTTCCAGATGACAGGAAGCACCCACACCTCCCCTGCAAGAAGAATATGACGCCTTTTTATATATGCAATAAAAAGCCTAAATAAAGAAACCATAACATGGTGGCAGGAACTTCAGTGCCGGAACTTCTTGTGGCTTGGTTTGGTTTTATTGAAACACATGTACGTCAGATGCCACGTGGAATGTTTTAGAAACACTAACCCATTTGATCCTCCTAATAGCCCCATGGGGAATTACATTATCAACCCCAAGGTACAGATAAGGAAACCAAGCCTGTTCAGGGAACGTTCACAAGATCAACAGCTGTCAGAAGCGGGCTGAGGTTTGAACCCACATTTCCCTGGCTTCAAAGGCTGTGTTTCTGTCCATGATACACAACGCCCCCCAACGCCCCACCCAAGCTTCCCATCACTGTCTACCACAGCACCTTCCAACAGGACCCTCTACATCAAAGACTATGTGAATCTGTACACACGGGACACCCATGTTTGCCTCTGCTGAATTTCGAAAAACATAAACTGGTGGTTTCTTGGTTTCTCAGTTATCACCAGAGGAGTCAAAGGGATTGAATTTTTGGAAACAACAATTCTGATCTACCCGAATCACAGGCCTAAAAATGTAATGAAATGCATTTTTTTTCCCCCACTCTTGTGGCTGGGCCCCCAGGGTTGGTTCTGTATTTAAACTATGTAATTCAGGCAAGAAAGGATATCATTAAAATGTTGTCATGTAGCGTAAGACCTTAAAAGCATCTCTTTAATATATATAATTTGCCTTCTCCTGACTTTCTCGGTAAGATTAAAAATCCTCCCAAGTACTGAAGAAACTCTCCGTGTAACTTCTTGGTGTGTCCATTCCACCCCAGCAAAAGACTGACTTTCCTCTGCTACCCTTGAAAGATCTGGGGGGTTTTATTCTTTACTAAGGAAGTTGTGTTTCCTTATGTCCATTCAGAAAAAAAATACCGGAAGGGCACCTACCTCAGAAAAGAACTCGTCCATGAAAGCTGTGTTGTCAATAGCAATCTCGACCTCATCGGCATCGTCATCCTGTGTCAGCTGCTTCTGTGAGAGACAAAAAGGAGGGTGAGACCAAAAGCACCAGAAATAACGAACAGCACTGAATGCTCCCTAAAGACCAGGAGCTATATCTGTAGTGAACATTTTACATACATAATCTCCTTTAAAACTCAGAACAGCTCTGTGATGTATCAAACTCTGATGTCACACTGTCTAAGTTTAAATCCTAGCTCCATACTTACTGATATTTTTACAGGGGGATGAGGGGAAGAAGGGAGCAAGTTACTAAACTCGCTGTGCCTAGGTTTCCTTATCTGTAAAGTGCTAATAAGAACACCACTTACGTCATAGGTTCGTTTACAAGATAAATGAGCTAATGAATATAAAACACTTTGGCACAGTGCCTGGCATACTGTAACTACTCAGTAAATATTATGTTTTGGTGGTGGTGGTATTGGTGGTGTTACTATAACTCACTCCAGTTGGAGAACATAAAACAGAGAGGTTATGTAACTTGGCCGAAGTCACACAGCTAAAATGTTGGAGACAGGCAGATTCTAGCCCATCCTTTGGATTTGGACCATATGTTCCTAAACTCTTCTCCACAACATTCAGATGCATGACCTACTGTACCGGGGATCTGTATTAAGACAGTCCCAATTCCTCCAAAGCACTAGCTTCAAATCATCACAGAAGGAGCACACATTTTCCTGTTTTCAGAAACCACCTACTGCAAAGGAAACAGCGCTGTGTGCTGTTCCCTGTCAGAGCTCATGTTTATGGGGAAAAGGAAGCTCTCTCGGCAGCCCCCAGCAACCCCCGGGGACCCCGGCTTTCATAATCTCATTCAGCTACCTCTACAAAAGCACAAAATGGCTATCTAAAGGAAGTGCTTCCATTCCCACCCAGCTAAAGGGCCTCGGCGGCTTCTGCATCCTTCCCAGATGCTCCTCCCAGACGACTGCTGCATTACACACAGCCCACCTCTAAGCAAGGAAGACCTGGTTGTTGGGAGTGGAGGTGGGGAGGGGGTGAACCCCTCGACACCTGCTTCTCCACACCCTTCAGTGGCCTTTGGCCTCCTTAGCCAAGACATGTCACTCTCAACATGGGAACTCCACTAGCAAGGAAAGCCACCAGGGGCCTCTTTCCTTCCCCTGCTACCATCCCCCAGACCTGCTACAGCAGATGGAGTTACCGGGAATTCCCACGGAAATTTGGGACTCTCCAGCCATCTGGGGAGCCTCTTCTGACTGGATCCTCTGTAATCTCATTCTCTGGCTCGTCTGCAACCATCAGCAACCCAAGCTTAATAGCCACCTTCAAAGGAACTGAATTTGAGGACATTGCTACAGCCCCCAACAATCACCTTCCTAAAACTTAGGACTGATCCCGTCCTTTTGCCACTTAAAGTCGTTCAGTGATAGTTCTCAGGATTGAAAGTCCCAGGATTGCAAGTCCCAAAGCCTAACAGAGCATACGGGGCCCTTTAAGATCCAGTCCCACCCACGTTTCTCCCTCTACGATGCATCTCTGGACCAGGCGCTTGGAAACTCCTAGCACTTCCTGGACACACCATTCTTTCATATTGCTGAACTGTCACACAAGGACTTCTTCCTGAAATGCATTTGTCCAGCTGGCAAAATTTTATTGAGCCTTTAAAACTCAATCTCGAACAAACTCCTTGCTGATCTGACACTCCCCGACCCCCCATGCAAACTTGAAAACCTCCCTGAGCTCCCAGTGCATTTTGTGCAAACCTTCCACAGCATCAATCCCAGCCCTCTATTAATTATCCCTTCACTTATCTATCCTTCCCCACTGACTGTAAACTCCTGGAGGGTCAGGGTTGCCTTATGTATCCACTGGAGAAGATACTTTGAGTGTGTGCCTGCCCAGAACACCTCCCTTTGTGAAGATAACCCCGACCTTCCCCACATGATTCTGGGAAGGTTATCAACCACCACCCAAGCTCCCTGAGGATTCTGAATTGTGAAGTGAACAGAGCCGAGTCAACCTATAGCAGCACCCAACAGAGATACCTGCTTGGTTCCCAGGGCTACCCTTGCTTCTGTCCTCCCTAACCCACCCCCTGGCTTAGAGCTAGTTCTATAGATCTTCCCCAGTATTCTTTCAATGAGTCTAATAGTATTCTTGTAATGCTGTTTTCTACTCATTTAGCCAGAACCGGCTTCTGTCACTTGTAATTAAAATTACTTGTACTTGGGAATTCCCTGGCGGTCCAGTGGTTAGGACTCCGCTCTTTCACTGCTGAGGGCCTGGGTTTGATCCCTGCTCGGGGAACTAAGATCCCACAAGCCATGGGGAGTGGCCCAAAAAAATAAATAAGTAAAATAAAATTACTTGTACTTGTCATTAATTAACTTATTCCGCATGTATACTGAGCACTTACCATACGCTATATATGTAACGGAAACTTAATCAATTCTAGTTGAATAAATAACCCCTACCAGAGACCGGCAGCCTGGATCCACCCAGCAGTTTCTGAAGTGTGGGATAAAATGCTCCTTTTATCAACTATCATCAATACTTGGGCCTCTCAGCAGCCTCCAGAGAGCTCCATCTCCCAAAAAGGATCTTGGAGATCCTCACTAGAGAATAGGAACCTGGTCTCCCTCCAGGAAGGTGAGTTAACAAGCATTTGTTGAGTTTCCTCTCTTTGGAGGTCTTGTAGAGACCCCCACTGAGGGGATATATCCCATGTATGTGTGTGTATAGATACACATGAGGGTGTCAACTCAGTTTTCTTCAAATAGGTACACGTGCTATGGAAATGGGATGAGGCTGCCGTCGTGGGATGGACTAAGGGAAGGTTTTGGAAGCTGGGAACACGTGTGTCCTGAAGCATGGGACACAGGCCCCTAGCCCTCCATCGTCACATGCACTTTTGAGATCCCTGGAATTTGTACAGGGATTCCCCACCCAAGACGGCCACACGTTGGCTTTGAACAGGCTCTAACAGGGCAGCCTGGGCCACCTCCAGTGAGAGGACATGTGAACTGGGAAAAAAGAAGTCTTGGGTCACCCACAACCGAGGTCCAAAACCTGTTGTTACCAGTAACTGGCTGTGAGACCTCTGTCAAGTCCCTCACTGACCTGAGCTTACCCGTAAATGGTAATAACACCATACACGCTATGACTTTTACGAGGCTTGGAAGAGTTCATACGTGGAAAGCAGTGCCTAAGAAGCGTCAGTTTCCCCATCACCTAGTTGTAAAGACGTGATGTCTAAAAGCGTGTGTTCTCCTCCGCGGAAAGTGCTCACGCAAAGGCTTAGTCAAGAAGATCGATTCTGCAGCATCAGGACCACCAGGATTCTATAACTGGCTTCCCTTCATGCTAGTCATTGAGCCTTAAATACGGGGCTCAACATCTCTGAGCTTCAATTTCCTTACCTACAAAAACAGGAACAAAAGTGTCCACCAGGGCTCTTGTGAGGATTAAGTAAGATAATAATTTTAAGTGCCTTACACAACGAATAGCACATGATAACATCTCAATAAAACAACCGTACACGAGATCCAGCAAAGTCATCTTCTCTATAGCTTTAATCTGGATCAAAGTACCCGTAAACAGGAAAGAAAAATAAAAAACGATATAGAACTTTTAGAGCTGCATGCAACCCTACATATTTCGATCATCAAATTCTCTCACTTAAGAGATGGGTAAACCGAGGCCCAAGACCAAATAATGAGCTACTGGAGCAGCCAGGAATAGAACCCAGGTTTCTTGATTCCCATCTTCCTGTGCAGAGTTTTTCCCACCGTAGCGTGCTGCCTCCAAAGTATAAAATAGCAAATGGCAACGAAGCAACAGAGCTTCGTCCAGGCCAGAAAATTCCAGAAAGAGGCCATCGTCCCAGGTGATCTACAGAGCTGAGTCCAGGCCAGAAAACTCCAGAAGAGGCCATCGTCCCAGGTGATCTACAGAGCTGAGTCCAGGCCAGAAAACTCCAGAAGAGGCCATCGTCCCAGGTGATCTGAGTCGCGTGACGCTGGAACCAGGCTTCTCCGGAAGGGGACCTACCACATCCCAGGGCAAGGGTCCTTCCCCTCTGACACATCCGTGCTCTTACAGACCCAGAGGCCTCCGGGACCCCAAGGGCAAGGAAAGCACATGGTGCACTTTATCTTCAGCCCACATGACTGGGCACAGCCAAGAAGAGAACTTTGGCATCTTTATCAAAGCATCAAGGCATGTGATAATAGGACCGTCAGAGTAGCTGCAACACCAGCTGCAGTAAAAAAACGTACATGAGAACCACAAGCCCCACCACCCGCTTCCTCTCCCCCGACCTCCTGCTGCCTCTCCTGCCAAGACATGGGAGATACCACCAATGACTCAGGCAGCACTGAGCTCGAATCTGGGCTCCATCCCCCGCCCCCACCCCTCAATGCACCCCAAAACTCGGTGAGGACAGCCAGGGCTATGACTCTCTCTCTGGACACAGTGGAAAGAGTTCAGGGGCCCAGGACTCAACCTGCAATTCCTCTCACTCAGCCTCACTGCCCTTCTCTCAAGGGCCTTCTCTGTCATCCTTAGTCTGTTGGACTGTGGGTCCCTCTTCATCAGCTCCTTTAATAAAAACAGTTACCACCTGCAGAGCCCCCAGGAGGTGCTAGGTGGCCGCCACGCTCTGGCTGCTTCACGCACGCTGTGTCAATGAACCCCTCCTAAATTCTGTCATTGAGAACGTGCAGGGCAGAGAAGTTCTCATTTATTCACGGCCTCCCAGCTACTGATGTGCAGAGTCGGGGCTCACACTTTGGTTGTTGGTCCTGAGCCCTTGTTAATTCCACTGCACCCCACTCACAGCAGCCCAGCCCTGCAGAAAGTGGGGCTGAGAGAAAGGCGCTGGGGGCCTTGGGGACAGCACTTGTCTCCACTAAGCCTTGGTTCTCTCACCAAGTAAGGAGCTTAGCTTTCCAATGAGGCTTTGTGGAACCCCAGGAGACCTCCAGGGTGCCTCAGAAGCCACGCCGGGAGGGACCTGCCTGGTGGCACAGTAGTTAAGAATCTGCCTGCCAATGGAGGGGACACAGGTTTGAGCCCTGGTCCGGGAAGATCCCACATGCTGTGGCGCAACTAAGCCGTGCGCCACAACTACTGAGCCTGCACTCTTAGCCCGCGAGCCACAACTGCTGGAGCCCACGTGCTGCAACTACTGAAGCCCGTGCACCTAGAGCCCGTGCTCTGCAATAAGAGAAGCCACCGCAATGAGAAGCCCGTGCAGCGCAATGAAGAGTAGCCCCTGCTCGCCGCAGCTAGAGAAAGCCCGCACACAGCAAAGAAGACCCAATGCAGCCAAAAATAAATAAATAAATGTATTTAAAAAAAAGAAGAAGAAGAAACCACCGGGGGAAGTCAAGCAGGTTGGCCCGCACCCCCTCTTCAATCCGCATAGCTTCATTTTCATCTGCTTTTTACACTGAGGTTGAATATAAGATTTCATTTTCAGAACGAGGCCTCTTACCAAGAGAAAAAGGAAAGAAGGGAGGGAGGGAGGGAGGGAGGGAGGAAAATAGGAAGGGAGAAAGAAGGAAGCAAGCTTAGCTAGCTGGAAAACCACCAAAGTAAATGAATGGATGCCTTCTAATGAAAAGGGAAAGAAGAGGGGGTCCCCTCTCTCCTTTACAAGTTAAAACACAGCGGCAACATAGGTTTAAATCATCAGCAATTCCTTAAAGATCATTACAAATCAGAGTGGCAAGATAGAAGGAACAAAGAAAGAGACCAAATAAAACGCCATCCCAAATGAAGAGGTCACCATTTACTGGCTTTCCGATGCCCTCCCTGCCTCAGGTGTCAGACCCCAGAAAGACGAGAGGGTCCCCGGACAAGAGGGGAGACCCAGGAGCCCTCAGGAAAGTTTTGGGGCGAAGGAAATAACAACAGAAAGGATGGGACCAGCAGTCTGGACTAGGAAGGAGCACCTGGTCCTGACTTCCCCTTGTGGGGTATTAAAGGACAGTGGCCGGTGGGAACAGGTGAGCACAGATTCCCGCACCTCCTTCTCTGAACATGTAAATAGCTCTTTGCTTGGGGCTATAAACTCTTCTTTATAAACCCAGATCTTCACCCAATAAATCCGATTCAAAGAGACAAGGACGCGTGATTTTTCGTGTCCCTGCAGCCTACTTCGCCCACCAGCCTCCTTCCAGGATGAGGGCCTGTGGATTCCCAAAGACAAGTACCACCACGCCCAAGGATTCCAAACACACACTCATGCCCTTGCACCCTCGGCCCAACATCGGGTTTTTCCAGTCTCTCTTCTCTAATTAAAAGAGCCAGGGGCTTCCCTGGTGGCGCAGGGGTCGAGAGTCCTCCTGCCGATGCAGGGGGCGCGGGTTCGTGCCCTGGTCCGGGAAGATCCCACGTGCCGCAGAGCGGCTGGGCCCGTGAGCCATGGCCGCTGAGCCTGCGCGTCCGGAGCCTGTGCTCCGCAACGGGAGAGGCCACAACGGTGAGAGGCCCGCGTACGGCAAAAAAAAAAAAAAAAAGAGCCAGAAATTCTGAGGAAGTGTCAGCTCTGAATAGGCACTCAGTGTTCTCTGTCCCCCATTTGAGAGTCAGAGGGACTTTCTCCTATGCCCCTTCTCCCTCCTACACTGTGGTCTCTTCCAGCAAAACCCTCCCAGAGGGAACGCTTCCCCTTTCCACCGACTGCCTCTCCCCTAACACCTGCGATAGAGGAAATCAAGCGATAACGGTACCCTGGGTGAGCCTCGCACTTTTACTTTCAAGATGACGCTCTGGCTGAACAGTCTGAGGCAAGAATTGGCCCCATTTGGAGATGAAGACACTGAGGAATAAACCCAAGGCCAGTGAGTCGCGGGACAACTGAACAAGAGGCAAAGTCCCTGACGAAACAAGACAACTGAACAAGAGGCAAAGTCCCTGATGAAAAAGATAGCAGTGCATATAATCCCATGAGTGTGCAGGTATGTGGAGCTATATCTGACTGCCTGAGTTGAAAACCCAGCTCTGCCACGCAGGTACCTGTGTGACCTTAAACAAGTGACTTAACCTCTCTGAGACTCGGTTTCCTTGTTTGTAGCATGAATAATCTGCTCATAGAACTGTTGTGAGGATTAAATTAGTGAATGCATGTGAAGTGTTTAGAGCAATGCTGGGTACATATTAAACTCCCAAGACCATGCCATGCAGACACTTTTCTCTAAAAAGTGTTTCCGCAAAAGATGCGACTCTAATGCCAATTCTCAGAAGGTGGCAGCAGGACCCTTAGAATGAGCTAAATTGTAGTTCATTTATTTGAATGAAGTCATTTCTCTACTATACGGATTTAAAGAAATAAACCTCCTCCTGAATTTTGCTTTTGCGACATTCTCACAAATTTTGACCTTTACTACTCTCATTATCATTCATTTCTAAATAGTCTGTCATTTCCATTTTGGTTTCTTTTGAACCCAAGTGTTATTTTATTTTTTAATTTTTTTGCGGTACACGGGCCTCTCACTGTTGTGGCCTCTCCCGTTGCGGAGCACAGGCTCCGGACACGCAGGCTCAGCGGCCATGGCTCACGGGCCCAGCTGTTCCGCGGCATGTGGGATCTTCCCGGACCGGGGCACGAACCCATGTCCTCTGCATCCGCAGGCGGACTCTCAACCACTGCGCCACCAGGAAAGCCCCACAGTGGGTTATTTTAAAGAAGGATCTTGGGGTCTCATAACCAACCACCTCGCCTACTACCTTCTCCTTCTCACTCACTACAAGGTCCCATCCACAGTAACAGGTCCATCTGTCCATCTACTCGGCCAACACGATTTATTGAACATCTATCATTTCCCAAGCAATAGTACAGAACGCTGGAGAAACAGACCAAACTCAGCACCCCCTGCCCTTCCGGACCTCATGGTCTCAAATGGGAGGCAGACAGGCACACAGGTCATTGCAATGCCACGTGGTAAATGATGACAGCACTTAGCACAAGGAATTGTACACCCAGGAGAAGGTGGCGCACACCACGTCACCTGAAGTCAAGGCGGAGCCCAGGGAAGGGGGAGGTATTAGAAAACGGATGCAAAGGTGACTTCTCGGGGAGATTTTGAAGGTTGCATGGATGTACGCAAAGGATACCTACAGGAAGTCCATCTGGGGTGAGAAGACCACACCTTTTCCTGCTTTCCCTCTCACCCCAGGAGCATTCAAGGAGATTCAAAGGTTACCCTCTTCTGCTTCCTCCCCTACCGTAGCCTTCTCCACTTTTTCCTGACTTCCGCCCCCTCCTCCCACCCCCCACTGCCCCCTCAGCACCCCACAGTATCCAGTTGCCAAGGATACAAGAAGGAGGAAGGAGCTCAGTGTCTTCTCTAGTGCATCCTCAGCCTCTGTCCCACAAGCCCCTCGCCCTAAGGATCCTCCCAGAGCACTTCACTAATAGTCATAATACCTAACAGTTACTGAGTGCCGCCTGGGATGAGGATTCTAAGATATGTGCCTTATATTTATTTACCAAGGCATTTAATCTCTACAAGAATCTTCTGGGGGACTTCCCTGGTGGCGCAGTGGTTGAGAGTCCGCCTGCCGATGCAGGGGACATGGGTTCGTGCCCCGGCTCGGGAGGATCCCGCAGGCCGCAGAGCGGCTGGGCCCGTGAGCCATGGCCGCTGAGCCTGCGCGTCCGGAGCCTGTGCTCCGCAACGGCCCGCGTACCGCAAAAAAAAAGAGAAAAGAAAAAAGAATCTTCTGGGGACCCTCCCCACCTTACAGCTGAGAAAACTATAAAGTATAAAGATGCAAGCAACCTCCCCAAGACCATGCAGACAGAGCATGAGGAGAGCCCAGGCAGTTTGCTGCAGAGCCCTTGGTCTCCACCACCATGGAGTGATGCCTCTTAACGGCAAACCCCACCCCCAGCTGTAGCCTGCAGCCCCCCTCCACCCCCGCCCCCACCCCCGCAAACATCCAAAGAACTAAAACACAGATGCTATACCAAAGAGGTCGTGAAAAACGAGGCAAGACTGAGAAACTGTCACAGCTCAGAGGACGCTGAAGAAACATGACAGCTCAATGAAATACATTATCTTGGGTGGGATCCTAGATCAGAAAAAGGGACATCATGGGAAAACAAGTGGAATCTAAATAAAGTCTAGAGTTTAGTGAATAGCAATGTACCAAGGTCAGTCTCTCAGTTTCGACAAAGGTACCATCATAACTTGAGATATTAACAATGGAGGAAACCCAGTAGACAGGAACTTTCTGCACTATCCTTGTAACCTTTCTGTAAATCTAAAATTAGTCTAGAATAAAACGTTTAGTTCTAAAAAAAGCAATCTTGCTGCTGTACCGCGTTGCCCTGACCCAGGCAGCTAAACATACCCAGATAGTATACGCTCTACTAATCTCTTTGGGTGGGGGCTGAACCTTACTCATGTCTCCAGATGGAGACAGGAGAATGTTGCCATGGACACGGCCCAATGCCAGAAAACAGGCTGACCTAACAGGGGAGACAGTGATGAGGGGAGGAAGCTACAAAGGGGCCTAATGTAAAAGGCTGGAGGTGAGGCCCCTCGGGACTACAGAATCTCCCAGCAAGTTCATTTGTAGAATATCCCCGTTCATCCACTGGGCAGCAAGGTTTACAGCCTTCTGAGCTGTGGGCTGGGAAGTGAAAACACAGGGGGAATGAGGCGTGTGTGGTCTGGGCTCTGAGAGAGGAGGATTTAACATAACATTACGTGGCTGCTTTTACGTATGGACAAAAACAAAGATTTGTGGAAGCCCAGGGAAGGCCTGGTGAATGCCAGATCTGGAAGCTTCCTTGTAGCGACATTGGAAATGAGCCTTGAGGGACATATAAGATTTTCCAGGGGAAGAACGAGGTTGCTAGATTTTCACCGTGGTATCCACATCTTCTCCTTCACGGTCTTTCTGAAAAGGGGCAACCCTCCGTGAGGTGTTGGGCTGGGGTACAGCTAGGAGCCTTGGAACTCATCCATCCTCATCCCAGAGGACAGAACAGTGACCCCTGGCTTCGTTAGCAAATTCATGGGTTCCCTGAGTAAACGCCGCACTTCAAGCAGGTAAAGTTGCACCAACCCAGAGGGGACGGAAAGTCCTAGTGATGAATCCGGGGTGTGTAAGGGCCAAGGTGCTGTTGATCAGTCAGTCAATGGACAAGTGTTTACTAGGGGACTACCATGCAGAGTGCTGGCCCTGGGACCCCAGAAGAACGTCCCATCAGCCACCGCATCAGGGGCATACGGTGCAGTTGGGGAGATGATTATATACAGAGTAGGGTGATATAAATAAGCAAGACAGACTTGTTCAATTCTTGATCTCACCACTTCCCAGCTGGGAATCTCAATCTAATCTGAACCTCAATTCCCTTAGTTGTAAAATGGCAATAATATATAACACCATCTTGCCTTGTGGGGTTCAGAGGATTAGAGACAAGGTGTGTAAGGCACCGAACACAAGTCCTTTCCGACAGTAAGTAGCAGCTCAATAAATGATCATTGTTACTGCAGTTGATACGGTGACACCAAGTCATAGAGCCATCAGACAATGGGACCTAGGAGGCGAAAGAGTCCAACCCATAAAAACCAGATGGAAGGTGGTTTCAAGCCCACTTCATGGTAAGAAAAAACCCCGCTGACTTAACGGAAGTATCAATATTCCACTGCAAAGCAACATGCAGCCCCGTGAGGGCTGCCGGCAGGAGGGGGCATATTCTAGGCTGCGTTTAGGGAGCGTTACCTGTAAAGCGAGTTTTGGAAGATGGGCAGGAATTTTGACAAAAGGGGAAAGGAGCCCTGAAGGGAGAGCAAACAACATGAACGATTGTTTCTTCCCAGGCTCTCGCCAGCACCCCCACCCCCGGCCTCCCCGCTCCCCTCCCAGGAATAAAAATAACACTAATCCCGGCTCTCGGCCAAGCATTTTCTCTCTGGCTTCTGGCTGATGGGTCTGTAATCCCTACTCAATCCCTATCACTCTCATCTCAGCCCTGCTCAGGGCAGAACAGCTCTCCCAGGGGCTGAATCCTGCCAGGGAGAGGGACGGAGTGAGGAAGGAACCACGGACCAGTTAGCCATCTTATCACCAAAGGATGGAATCTCAGTGGACAGTCTCCAGGCAGGGTGTTACAACCTGGCCGTGACCCAAAGCACCTGGCACGTAGTAGGGGCTCATTAAATAGTCTTGGAAGGAATTAAGCTCTAAAGGGGACGTACAGCTCCATGTTTCTGATGCTTATACTATAACCGTGCTCCTGAGGAACTCAAATGCGGGAACTTCAAATGGGGAAGGAGGCCAAGTCGTTTAAGATGCAGCAAGACACAAAACAGAACAGAAAGAGCGAAGAGGTCAGTCTGGTCTTCAGGGCCTCAGGTGGTTGATTTCATTAGCGCGTCCTTATTGGCGCTGGCTGTGGAGGAACCAGCAAACCCCAAGATGTTTCCAGGTCTCTACAGGTTAATCTCCACAGGGATCCGAAGTCCTTGCCCTCCATTCCACACATCACAGCTTCTCTAGAGCATTATCCACCTTTGAAGTTGGGGGTTCTCTTTTCATGGAATATACCCCTTTGTTTTCCCTATATGACCATGTATTCTTTCAGACCGGGACTTTGTATAAGAACTCTGCCTAGAATTCCCTGGCGGTCCAGCGGTTAGGACTCGGTGCTTTCACTGCCGTGGCCCGGGTTCGATCCCTGGTCAGGGAGCTAAGATCCCACAAGCCATGCGGCGTGGCCAAAAAAATTAAATGACTCTGCCTAACAGGATGCCCAGCAGGACGCTAGGCACGCAGAGGTCAAAAAGCACCGATCGTGTTGTCTGTGTGAAGCACTCGCCAACGGGAGAACGGTGAGAAAATCCAGGATCCTTGCCTTTCTTCTTAGGAGACTCCCCATGCCTCTGAAGGAATTAGATTTCAGCCTTAACACGGGCATCGCTTCTTCTGGGAAGAGCCCCCAGGGCACTAGGGGCTGGCCAATAGGGTCTTCCTGCGGCTGCGTCTGTCCCAAGGATGGGACACTGTGTCTGTTTCTTGTGTGTCTCCCTAGCTGACTGTGACCTCCCTAAGGCCCAGGAGTATGTGTTCATTACCATCCCCATCCCCAGCACCTATCAGAGGGCTTAGGACACAGTAGGCGCTCGGTTTTTTTGTTTGGGGTTTTTTTTTTTTTTTTTGGCTGTGTTGGGTCTTCATCGCTGCGCACCGACGGCTTTCTCCAGTCGCAGCGAGCGGGGGTCACTCCAGTCGCAGTGAGCGGGGGTCACTCCTTGTTGCGGTGCACGGGCTGCTCATTGCGGTGGCTTCTCTTGTTACAGAGCACGGGCTCTAGGTGCACGGGCTTCAGTAGTTGCGGCACGCGAGCTCAGTAGTTGTGGCTTGCAGGCTCAGTAGTTGTGGCACAGGGGCTTAGCTGCTCCACAGCATGTGGGATCTTCCCGGACCAGGGCTCAAACCCGTGTCCCCTGCACTGGCGGGCAGATTCTTAACCACTGCGCCACCAGGGAAGTCCCTCCATAAACATTTGCTGAATGAAAAGAGGGCCAGGCAAGAGGTTCCTACATGGGAATTGTCTGGACTCAGAAGATCCAAAGTTCAGCTGGTGAGAAATTAGGAGGAAACGCCTTGTGAGACAGGCTGGGTGTAGGCACCGCACATTCCTGGCAAGCCTGTCTGATGTCCCTGAAAGGGCAGGCTGCTGGGATGGCCAGCCAGGAGGGGCCATGCAAGAGATAAGATGAGCCAGGGCTTGTGACTGTAGCCTCGGGAAGGGGTGCCCTTCAGTGTGGATGCGGCTCCCAGCAGGTCAAGTTTGGGGAACTCGAATTCACTGTGGTGGGTGATTATCACGGATTATCTCGTTTCACCCTCAGTGACCCTATAGGGAGGGTACGATGACCCACTTTAGAGGAGCAACTCTGAGACCTCAGTCCTATGGACTTCAGAGCCTCCTAGTGCTTGGGACAGGCTCACAATGAAGCATCTCTAGAAACACACATCCTCAGAGTTGATGGAGGCCTTGAATCTCCTCATGTGCTTCCCCTCCCCTCCAAGAACACTCAGATTCCTACAACATGTAACATCCCAACAAGCTTCTTGCCTCCCTCCCATGTCCTGCCAGCCCAGCCCATCCTCGGGCAGCTCTAACTACCAAAAACACTTTCTACAGAGCCCTCATGTCTGCCCATCAGCCTCGCTTCTTCACGTCTTCTCCTCCTGTCTTCTCCTCCTATCTACCCGGAGCAGAGCTAATCCCCTGCACGTGACAGCTCTCCAGCTATCTGGAGACAGTTTACGCCTCGCCTCCCCCAGAGTTTAGAAAGAGCCCCAAGGCAGAGGTTGCACCAGCGCTCAGGGTGAAATTGGTTTCATGCAGTTCGCAAACGTTGATAAAAGGAATCAGAGAGACAAGATGGTTATCTTGTTGCTGGGGGTGGGGGGTGGGGGCGGGGGGTGTCTCTCTCCCAGGGGAAGGAGGGGCTGGTTAGCGTACGTGGGCCAGAAGCCAAAAGCCATCTAAACCTTAACAACAAACAGTCTTCAAGAAAAACGTTAACATTGCCAGAAGGGGCTTCTGAGATCAGCCAAACTCCTTGCTTTCCAAAGGGGGATTGGAGGAGCAGAGAGGTAAAGTGACACCAAGGAACACAGCTCTTAAAGGGCAAAGCCACAATCGGAATCCTTTGAGCCCACAGGCAGGGCCTCTTGCACAGTGTTACCACCCATCCCCCTGCTCCACAAGGCTGGAGCAGCACCTGTGATGTCAGAACAGCACTGCCATCATAACGGCGCCGTCTACAATCTCACTTCCACCACATCCCCAAGAGGGAAAGGGAGAAACACAGCATTAGCTCCATTTTACAGAAGGTAACAGTGAGGATTGGAAAAGCAAAGGGACTTGCTTGGGTTCCTCGGCAAAGTGAATTTATACTTGGAACTCAAAGCTCAGTTAAGGCTCTGTGCTGTTTGTTGGCAATGGCCGTTGAAAGGGCCATGGGAGGGACTTCCCTGGCGGTCCAGTGGTTAGGACTCCACGCTCTCACAACCGAGAGCACAGGTTCCATCCCTGGTCGGGGAACTAAGACCCCGCAAGCCGGACATGGAATGGACTTCCTAACGCAAGGAAGGGTGCCACCTCCGCCTGCTGTCCAGTTCTGCATTGTTTTGGGACTGCCTGCTGCGCGCTCCAGGAAGATCTCTAAAACCACACTCTTCTTCCCTTTCTGCCACCCCAGGGCAAGAGGGGTCAGCAGCCTGGGTTCCTCCCCCGGCTGAGCCCTCACCAGCTCTGTGACCTGGGGCGTCCCTCCTTCCCAGTCTGAGCTCTAGTTTCCTCACCTTTAAAAACAGAGGCAATCAATTCTGCCCTGACAGTAAACGGGATGTTATGAGGCTCAGATGACAATGAGCAAGTAGGAGGCTGGGAGGCTCACTCCCACCATCGGTGGCTGCCCCTTGGCCTCCGTCACTTCCCCATCACCCCGGCCTCCTCCGCAGCCCTACGACCTAGAGCAGGTGAGAGGGTCAAGAAGGTCTCAGCCAAGACAACGGAGGAGAAAGAAAAATAACTGTGACATCAGCCCAGAAGCCCTCACACTTGTACGAGGCTTTATTTTTCCGAAGAGCTTTCGCAGTGACGAGCCTAAGATTTACCATTGCTTAGTCCTGTATGTGCCAGGCGCCGTACAGAGGGCTCTGCACGCTCTCTTGGGTTTAGTCCTCACAACTACCCATTTGAAAGATGACGTAACTTCGGCTCCAGGGTTAGGTACGGGATGGCTGGTAAGTAGTGGAGCCAGGAGGCAAACCCAGTTCTATCCAGTCCCCTGTTCCCCAACCTTCAATGTGCTCATGATCACCCGGGGAGATTTATGAATAATCAGATTCTGATTCCATAGGTCCAGACTGAGGCCTAAGCTTCTGCGCTTCTGACAAGCTCCCAAGTAGATGGACTACCTTGTATCACGGGCTACATTTTAAATTCCGTTAAGACAGAGCCTGAGTCACCCAATCCCCGGGGCTTAGCACTGGGCCTGCCCCACAGAATACACTAATTATTTGTTCAATGAATCAATGAATGTTGGACTTAACCCATGCTTTAACACTTCGCTATACTAAGCCCCATTATCAATCTCCCTTTGACAGATAAAGGAAACAGGCTCAAGAGTTCGTAGCCTAAGGTTTTACATCTTTTGTGCAGCAGAGCCGGAAACGATCTACCTTGAGATCCTTAGCCCTGACCACAGCTGTCCCAAGGATGGGGGTGGGCGTGGGAGGGGGGAAATTAATAATTACAGACAGCTGGGTGGTGAAGAGCTTTTCCCCCCCCCATCCAGGCACGTGACCAGCTCACAGCTCGGGAGGTCACCCACTAGAGCTGCTCTCCGGGGGCGAGGGCAGTTGTCTCAGCGTCCCCCAGGAGAGGAACGAGGAGGAGCGTGGGAGGAGGTGGGTCCTGGGCACAGTGCCAGGCAGCATGGGGCAGGTGGTGAGTGACCCTTGACCTCACAGAGAGCCCCGCTGGACCCAAGCACCCACCACCTCCCGCGGATCCCATCTCTAGACTGATGCTGTCCAGCTTGGTGGGGGGGGGCGGAGACTAGAGGCATCCAGGGAAATTGCAGCCTAGCGATGAATCACCGGCACATGACCCCAGAGAGGAGGGGTGGGTGCGTCTGGGGCTTGGGGAGGACAGGCCTTGCGCCCGCCCCGCACTCCCCCCGCCCAGCCTCGATGTGGGGGAGCGAGAGAAGACCCCCTCCCGCGCAGCCCCACCCCCGCAGCCCCCGGCCCGCCCGGTTCCCGGGTGCGGCGGGACTCACGGCCTTCAGCTGCTCCAGCCGGTCCTTCATCCTGGTGCCCAGGCGCCCGGAGGCAGGTGAGCGCGTCCCAGGTGAGCGGCCGGAAGTGGCGGCCGGGCCCGGCCAGGACGGAGGAGCAGGCGGAGGCGGGCGGCGGCCGCGGGCGAGAAGGAGCGTCCGAGGCCACTGGAGGCTCCGCCGCGCCGCCCTCTCCGGCCCAGCCGGCGCCGCGTACTCCAAATCCGGCTCCCCGGCCGGCGCCGGCGCGCAGCGCTGATCCGCCCGGCGGACCCGCCCTTACCTGGGCCCCGCCCCGCGCTCCTCCTTAAAGGGCCAGTGCCCCGCCGCCGCCCGGCCACCCTCCACGCCTCTCACTCCACCTCCCGTAGCTCCGGGTCCCCCGATGGAGCAGCAATGGGAGATCCCGCCGCGAGTGGGTCTGTCTGACCTCAATTCCAGCCTTTCCATTCAACAGCCATTCACTACCTGTGCCGGGCTCTGTGCTAGGATCCAGCCCTCAACAGACTGATTCATTGCTAGGCGGCGCCAACATCCCGTACACGAGGAACTCTAAGACAACGTGATTCGTGCCGTAACAGGTGGGAGAGAGAGAGCAATTAATTCTGCCTGGAGGAAGGGCATTCCGAGTAAAGGAATGCTCATGGTCCGGGGGACTGCGTGCTGGAGCTGAAAGAGTGTGTTCCTCGTGGAAATAACTGGAGGTGAGGCGGGGTGGGGAAGGCTGGGACGAAGAATTTGGATTTTATGGTGTTGGCAATGGGGATCCTTAAGAGAAATGCAAGCAGTTCAATGATGAAATCAGAACACCTGCCACTAACAAAGTGTATACCTTTGGCAAGTTATTGTTTCTCTAGGGGACTCCGTTTCTGTATCTATAAATCAGAGATATTACCCACTTCCCAGTTTGCTGTGGGGCCTTGTTGACAGAGGAGGAATGACTGATTCGTCACCTGTGGAGCAGAGCTGTAAGAGGAGGATGTGTGTATTGGAAAGCTTAAGCTTTCCTACCTGATCCCCTAGGTGAGTAGTACCTGATCCCACTTTCTGAAAAGTGGGCGGTTTCTTCGCACTGCCCCTCCGTCTTTCTCCCCTCCCCGGCCCCACACCTCCACCCTCTCTTCCCTCTTCCCTATTTATCTTCCTTCTTGGGAACAGATGACATATCCAGCAGCTATGGAGTGGAGCTCAATAAATAGGACTGACTGGCCTAAGATTCAATCCTCAAATCAGGGAAAGAATCTGAGCTATGCATCCAGATTAAAGGGCTGTAGGACTTCCCTGGTGGTGCAGTGGTTAAGAATCCGCCTGCCAGTGCAGGGGACACGTGTTCGAGCCCTGGTCCCCATATGCCACGGAGCAGCTAAGCCCGTGCGCCACAACTACTGAGCCTGCACTCTAGAGCCCTCGCGCTACAACTACTTAAGACACAACGAGGGAAGCAGCCACCGCAATGAGAAGCCCGTGCACCACAACGAAGAGTAGCCCCCACCCACCGCAACTCGAGAAAGCCCGCGCGCAGCAACGAAGACCCAACGCAGCCAAAATTAAATAAATAAATATTTTTTAAAAGGGCTGTAAATATTTTCGTAATTCTAACAGAACTTTGCCCTGTTCTGCAATCTTAGCGCTTGCTCCGTGCTGACTTCATCCTCTCCCATGAAGATACGGTCTGTAATCCTCGCTCTAGTCCTGCACACTTCCTTCTACCCCAGGCGCTCGCTAGGTGAATTAATTTCCAGTCTTTGGTAAAGGGAAGGCTTCTGCGTCCCCTGGTGGTCAGAAATGGAAACGGTAAGCTAATCAGAGATCGCATTCCACCTCCCTTCCGTAACAAATTTTTGTTAATGGGGATAGCTAAGCTTCCGCGCTTCAGGAAAAGAGAGTCTTCTGAGGAGACAGATATGTGAACAGCTCTTTACATTAGACGTCTGAAAAGGACCACAGGAAATGATCAAGGATGGCCATTCAGCCTCTGCCTGAATGCATTTTAATTTTTTCAGTTTTTTCAAACACTCAAGCATCTTCTCTGGTTGAACAGTTCCAACTGTTGTTTAAAAGTGTTTTGTTATATGAAACAAAAATTTTCCTTCCTATAACTTCCACCACTGTTTCTTGCTCTTCGCCTTTGTCCAAACATTTAAGAAATTTAATCTGTCCTTCACAAGACAGGCTTTCCATGAAGGGACAGTAGCTGTGGAGCCACAGAACGATTGCTGACACACAGCCAGGAGGACTGAGTTCTAGACACAGTTTCTGCCACAAAACAGCTATCACTTGACATCGCACAATCTATTCTCTCATCTGTGAGGTAAGGAGGCTGATCAAAACTAGTGATCCTCGAACTTTTCCAGATCAAGAACATCATATGTTCTTTATTTTCATTTGTGGATATCTTGTTTTGAATGATTCCATATCCCTTAGAAAATACATTTACTAGGTAATCAGAATTTGGTTTCCTCAAACTCATAGATACAGAGAACAGACGATTGCCAGAGATGGGGGGCGGGGAGCAAAATGGGTGAAGGAAGTCGAAAGGTACAAACTTCAAATTATAAAAAAAGTAAGTCCCAGGGATGTAATGTACAGTATGGTGACTATAGTTAATAATACTGTATTGTATATCTGGAGTTGCTAACAGAATAGATCCTAAAAGTTCTTATCAAGGGTCCTCTCTGCTATTGTCAAACTTGTTTTTATAAACTCCTATTTTATATTTTATTTTGGTATATCAATCTTGAGTACTTTATTGTCACGTCTTCATTGGTAACCCCCTTCCCTATGACAGTACAGTGTGTACTCAATTTTGGAGCATGGAAAATACATGTACTTGTTTTGTACCTGTAGTTTGGATATATAATTGACATCTTTGGGCTTTGGGCTTTCCAAAATTTTAAGGCTGTAATGAGGAGTCACATTTACAATCATCAATATATTCTCTACAGTTCTCTACAATGAATATGCTCCCTTAATTAAATCATGATGCTGGGGGAAAAAAAAGGTCTTATCAAAACAAAAGCAAAGTTGTGGGCTTCCCTGTTGGCGCAGTGGTTGAGAGTCCGCCTGCCGATGCAGGGGACGCGGGTTCGTGCCCCGGTCCGGGAAGATTCCACATGCCGCGGAGCAGCTGGGCCCGTGAGCCATGGCTGCTGAGCCTGCGCGTCCGGAGCCTGTGCTCTGCAACGGGAGAGGCCACAACGGTGAGAGCCCCGCGTACCGCTAAAAAAAAAAAAGTTGTAACTATGTGAGGTGACGGATATACTGTGGTGATCATTTTGGGATTAACATACATACACTACTATATAGAAGATAGATAACCAACAAGGACCTACTGTATAGCACAGGGAACTCTATATTCAGTGGTAACCTATATGGGAAAAGAATCTGAAAAGGAATGGGCATATGTATATGTATAACTGAATTACTTTGCTGTACACCTGAAACTAACACATTATAAATCAACTATACATGAATAAAATTTTTTTAAAAATCATTATGTTGCACACCTTAGACTAATGCAATGTTATATGTCAATATATATTTCAATAAAACTAGGAAACAAAAAAGAAATTTGGTTTCCTAGGAGAGGATATTTCCATGAAGGGGAAAAAAAAATGACCTTTTGGTTAGCCTATGTGGCCATAACAGAAATGACCATTTGATTTTCCTTAACCTTTTTACACATTGAAAGCAGCATAAAGAGCGCTCTTAACCGCACGTGGAGTCCAGGAACCCAGGAAGGGAAGCATCCGTAGAGTTCGCTTCTTATGACATTCTATTTGAAGGGAGTTGTCACAGACTTCAAGCCTTTTTTTAAAAACTCCTATTAGGTAGGAACCCTATTTTGTTCATTTTCTATTAATATTTGCTCTTCCTTGACAGGCAGAAGTCTGGATTGCAGCAGCTAGTTGTGTAAAATAAACTGAAGAAAGTCAAGTTACTGAGGGACAAGGGACCTGGGTGAGGAGAGGCCATGGGCTGGTGAGGAAGACTGACATTGAGCCCAAGTGGACTGTAAGGTCTCCACGTATGGACAGTGACTTAAGGTCCCAGGCTTAGTAGGATCCCCCTCCTCTCTGATGTATTTTTATTTTTCTGCTCTACCAGGGTGCTTGGTTTCCCACCATGTCTAGTGTGTAGCTGTTTCCCCACTAAACAAATATAGCAAGATTAAATCAAGTGTTTGCATTTTGGCTATAGAGGAGTCAGCCAACACTTAATTTCACCTTTACAAACAAACCAAAAAGAGGATCCTGGGGTTTGGGGCTCCGCTTCCCTCTCTCTTTCCTCTAAGCCTGTTTCTTTCCCACTGGAAAGTAAACACTGAGCCTTACACCACCTTGACCCTCAGGGCCTGCTGAGGAACAGGTGAGACCACTTTCTGGCGATTGTACCTGGAGGCAGTGTCCCCAGGGTGCGGTGTTCAATAGAAAGAGATAAAGGAGCTAGAAAATGGAAGGGGAAGGTCCTTTCTGTTCCCCACAGCAATTCTTCCCCACTGCAGGGAGGATCGAGAATACACTTCCTGACTTGTAGTTTTCACCCCCTTACAAGTTTGTATTAGTTATCTATTGCCGCATAACAAATTGCCCTAAAGCAGCTTGAAACGACATTACCCTCTGGTTTCTGTGATTCAGGAATCCAGGTGCAGTTTCGCTGGGTGCCTCTGCCTCACTGCAATTAAGGTGTTGGCTGGAGGCTGCGTCTCATCTCATGGCTTGACTGGGAAAGGATCTGCTTCCAAAGTCACTCACGTGGTTGCCAGCAGGATTCAGTTCTTCAGGGGCTGTACTTCACCCCGTGGGCCTCTGCATAGGGCAGCTCACAACATGGCAGCTGAATTCCATCAGCCCAAGCAGGTGAGAGGGATAGAGAAAGAGAGAGAAAAACCAAAGTGTTTTTGTAACCTAGTCTCGGCTGTGACATCACTTTTGCCATACTGTATCGATTAAAAGAGAAGCCCTAGGTTCAGCCCACACTCAAGGCCAGGAGATTACACAAGGGGGGGGAAGACCGAGAGCCATCTCAGCCGCTGCCTAGAACACAATTCAAATCCCAAATTCGTGCCACAGTTATGCTCTTTCACCTTAGAGCTCTCTTCTCCCCTGTATCTGAACTGGACAACTCTGACCCATTCTAGGATCAAGTGTCCCTCAAACACGCTTCCCTGACAGCCGGCACTTCAAGATAGCCCTACCACACTGTGTAACCTGGTCTAGTTCCTGTACCTTCTATGAACTCCGCGAGGCCAGCAGCCTTGTCTCTCCTTTTCACTAATGCGAACCCAGACCCCAGCCTCGGCCCCAAAACGTCCTTGTAGGCGCTCAGTTAGGGTTTTTACCAAATGAATTAAGTGAAGCTTCTTGTCCTATGGCTCCATTATGTCTTTCTTCTGATTAAAATTCATCAGTGGCTCCTTATTACAAGATTAGGGAGTCCAGACTCTTCTTAGAATGGCATTCAAGCCCTTGCGCAGTCTGGCCCCAGCCCAAGGTACTGTCACTCCCTGACACACACAGCCCCACCTTCAGCTTCCTCAAACACCCACCTCTTCTCTGCATCGAATACGCCCAGGATTTCCCCCCCCCCCATCTCTGCCTGATTTGTCCTTTTTCCATTTCATGTCTGACAAATCCCTACTCCTCCTCCAAGACCGAGGCCTTCTCCAGTTCACGTCTCCCTGGCCCTCTGCCCTCCCGCCCCAAACAGTACTTGTTCAGATCTATTTTAAAAGCAGGGCTTCCCTGGTGGCGTAGTGGTTGAGAGTCCACCTGCCGATGCAGGGGACACGGGTTCGTGCCCGGGTCCGGGAAGATCCCACATGCCACGGAGTGGCTGGGCCCATGAGCCATGGCCGCTGAGCTCTGCGCGTCCAGAGTCTGTGCTCTGCAACGGGAGAGGCCACAACAGTGAGAGGCCCGCGTACCGCAAAAAAAAAAAGCAAACCCTGGGTTGTCTTATACCTCGTTGCTTACATATCTGTTTAGAGCAATGACCAGGTATTATATTATTCACCTTCCAGGGCTACTGTGAGGTAGGTGCACTGCAATTATTTGGAGGATAAATCAAAGAATAGTCGACTACTATTCTTGTGTAGTGTGTGACTACACACACACACACACTCACACACACACACTCCCTAGGGATTCTCCTCTCCTCTCCCTAAGGAGGAAAGACGATCCTTCCTGGATCTTAAAACTAAATGCAATTGCAACTCCCTGTGCCACTGAACTGTGTGTTTAAAACAATGTATTTTAAAGACACAGAGGACAGACTTGTGGTTGCCAGGGGCAAGGGGGTGGGTGGGGAAGGGATGAAGTGGGAGTTCGGAATTAGCAGATGCAAAATATTGTACATAGGATGGATAAATAACAAGGTCCTACTGTATAGCACAGGGAACTATATTCGATATCCTGTAATAAACCATAATGGAAAAGAATATGAAGGATGTATATATATATATAACTGAATCACTTTGCTATACATTAGAAATTAATACCACATTGTAAATCAACTATACTTCAATAAAGTAAATTTTTTAAAAATAATGTGCTTTGTTTATAAAGATGTTTTATATCATGTTGTTCAGATGTTTTCCTAACACGAATCTCCCTATACCACATACCTATGCCTATGATTTAACAATATAAATAATTTGCACCATATTCGTTTGTTTTTATGTTTATACAAACTCCTCAATCCCTGGAGCCCTTAAGCACGTAGTTCTCCGAGGAGCCTGGTAAGGTAAGTGGGAAGACTCAGTGAGGAAACCTTAAGCAGAGAAGCCTGCCATTACTTCTGAGCTGCAGAAGACGTGCTTGCTTCTTACAACACCTGTGAAACACCTATCAAGAGTAACAGGATAAACATAGGGAAACCTTAGGTGAAAGGAATTGAACACTTATGTCTTTAAACTTCTGGTATTTAAAAAAATGAGCCATCTAGTGCATTTCTCCATGTCGATGTTTGAATAACCACGCTGCCTCTTTTATTATCCTTTTACAGTTTGGGTTTTTTTTTTCCCTTGGAGATCTCACAATAACTCAGGGAGACAGAGTAGATAGTATTGTCCCCATTTTATTATGCAACTGAATTGTCAGAAAAATGAAGCGATTTTCCCAAGCTCTTATTGGACAGTCATAGCATGTTGGGAGAGTGGTTTTGTGCCCAGGCTTTGGGGACCACGCTGCCCAGGTCAAATCTCAGTTTTATGTTTACTGGCTGTGTGACCTTGAACAAGTTACTTAGCCTCCCTGTGTCTCAGTTTCCTGATATGTAAGCAGAGATAATAATCGCACACATTTCATGGGTTATTATGATGATAAATGGGTTGGTATATGACAATCATTAATTCCCTTATTCAATCACTGGAAAAGAAGCCTGCTAATTCATAACTGCACTGTTTTCTCAAAGACCGTGCGGAATTGAAAAGTGCCTGGAACATTTCATTCACTAGTGAAATCGCCCTCTTTTTATCCAGTCAGCCTTAGCCACGGCAGCATTTTCCAAAGTAGATTCAACAAGATAAAATATTTCCTAAGAGATTCCAAGGAATAAAAGAGTTTGGTGGTGACAATTTAGGAAACATGCAACATGCATCCCTCATCTTGGAGTGTCATGACTGCACGTTTGCACAGTACAGGCACTGAATAAACCTTCAGTAAACCACGAGTTTTATTTTAATCAGCACAGTATTCTTCACATTTGTTTGACTGTATAATGTTCATTTCCTCCAAACACCTATTATCCAACAGGATTGGTGTCCTACAGATAATAACACTGACCTGGTAGAACACTGCAGTAGAACATAGGAGGAGCAGCAAGCCACTGTAAGTGAACCAGAGAAGATGCTTTTGGGTCCTCGTCTTTCAAAAGAGTAAGATGGCATTTCAGCTTCATGTAATATGACTTCTGGTCATGGTTTCTGCCCTGTAGGCCTGTGATACATGTCAGAAAAAATAAAAGAAAAATGTCATGGCACACGTGTTATGCTTTTCCAGGTAGGGAAACAGAGGTTGTTTCCCTACATAACTGATTCCCTTGTTTTTGTGCCCCCACAGTTCTCTCCTCCAGAAATGCCCTTCCTGCCCCTCTGCGTACCTGCAGACCTGAAGACCTGGCGTGGTGCCGCGCATGTGCCACCTTCCCCATCAAACTAACCTGGATTCCCTTCGCTGACCCTCCTTTGGTGGCTCATAGCGTTGCATCACTTGGCCCTTGGTGTAATCGTGGTGTATGTTCTCACATACTGCTGGACTTTTAACTTCCTTCCGGGCAGAAGCTGCCTCTTACTTACTTTCCATTTCCTGTTCCACCTACCACAGGTGGGAGCATAGTACACAGTAGAGTTCAATAAATCATTGCTTACTGTCTCTTTCAATGTTGCTGAATAAATAAATCCCTCAGTGATCAACAGGTAGAAGAATGAGTGAGCTTCCTCTACCTTACGGAGAGGGTAAAGCATCTGTGTTCTGCCACCGTTGCCTGGAGACAAATGATCGTTATCAGAATGATTATCATTCTAAGACTGCTCGGAACCGTACGAATGAGTCCTTTCACCTCCTCAATGTATCCAGTCAGTGTTTGTCTTCACAGAATTAGCTCTGTTTTACCTGAATCCAGATTTGAACCAACACTGCCTCTTTTCTACACCAAGGGGCTTAGTGAACAAAGCAATTTTTCCATATTATGCATACTTAGCACAATACACACACTAGTATTAGTCCATTCGGGCTGCTGTGACACAGTACCACAGACTGGGTGGCTTTATAAACAACAGAAATTTATTTCTCACAATTTTGGATGCTAGGAGTCTAAGATTAGGGTACCAGCCTGGTTGGGTAAAGGCCCTTTTCCAGGTCACAGACTTCTCATTGTATCCTCACATGGCGGAAGGAGCTGGGGAGCTCTAAGGGGTCTCTTTTAGAAGAGCACTAATGCCATTCATGAGGACTCTACCCTCATGACCTAAGCACTTCCCAAAGGCCCCGTCTTTTAATGTCATCACACTGGGCATTAGTAGTTCAACATGTGAATTTGGAAGGAACACAAATATTCAGACCATATCAACCAGGGGTAGGCAGAAAGGGAGAATAGGAGATAAACGTGTATGCGTGTGTGTGTGCAAGAGAGTGAGAACGAGAGACGAAAGGGACAGAGAGTGGGGAAGAGAACAAATGGATAAAGGGAGAGGGATTTGGAAGCAGACTAATAGAGTCAGAGATTGAGATGGAGACAGATTAGCTCCAGGTATAAAGTTAAATAAAGAGAAACTAACAAAACTTTAAAACTCTAGTGCTTTCCCTGTCACTTTTCCCTGGAAGCTAATTTAGGATGAAAGAGAAATAATTCAAGGCGGCACGAGCTCAGCATTTACGTCATGGGAATCATGATTGCGATGGTCCTGGTTTGATCTGCCTCTTATTCTTGGTTCTGCCCCTGCCCGTACGTACAACGCTAAGAACCTGAGAACTGCATCTGGAGAGAAGTCCAAACCAGAGCACAGACTTGATGCTGAGGATAGTGATAATGATGTACCCTGCTACCTCTCCCTCTAAAAGTCACAAAGTAGGGACTTCCCTGCTGGTCCAGCGATTAAGACTTCCGTGCTTCCAATGCAGGGGGTGCAGATTCAATCCTTGGTTGGGGAAATAAGACCCCACATGCCCTGCGGCAAAATAATAATAATAATAAATGGAAGTCACAAAGTATTTCCACTTAATATATCTTTTGAGCGTCATAACTATCCCAGAATTTAGGTCTTGTGGGCATTTGAATCCCTATTTTAGAGATGAGGAGTCTAAGAATGAGAAAAGGAAAATGCCGTTTCAAAAACTGGGCTTCCCTGGTGGCACAGTGGTTGAGAGTCCGCCTGCCAATGCAGGGGACACGGGTTCGTGCCCTGGTCCAGGAAGATCCCGCATGCCGCGGAGCGCCTGGGCCCGTGAGCCATGGCCGCTGAGCCTGCATGTCCGCAGCCTGTGCTCCGCAACGGGAGAGGCCACAACAGTGAGAGGCCCGCGTACCGCAAAAAAAAAAAAAAAAAAAAAAAAAAAAATGACTAGGAAGAAGTAACAGTGTAAACCCGATGACCTCTTAGGCCCTGTCTCCCATCTTTCAGAGAGCATACCCATTTGTCTCTACCCAGCAGTGTTACAGAGGAACATCCAGGGTGTTTGTTGTGTTTAGGATGACAAGAACCTCATCAATGCTCTCTTCAAAGCATACTTAAGCTCTCTGTTCTTCATGCTGGAGATCAAGGGGTTCAGCATAGGGGTGATGAATGTGTAAACCACGGACACTACCTGGCCCCTCTCTGGAGAGTAGCTGGAGCTGGGGCACAGGCGGCTGAGGCTCGCACCTCCATACTGAAGCAGAACCATAGTCAGGCGGGAGGAGAAGGTTGAGAAGGCCGTGTGCCTCCCCTCCAAAGAGCAGGTCTTCAGGATGCAGCCACGATGAAGACATAGGACAGGGTGACAAGCAGGAAGAAGGGGATGGTGAGGACAGAGACACCAACCACAAACAGAGTGGCCTCGTGGACCCGGGTATCTGCACAGGCCAGTCTCATCACAGGAAGGACATCACAATAGAACACACTGACTTCTTCGCTCCTGCAGAAGGGGAGTTGGAAGATGAGCACAGTCAGCTGCATGGCCAAGATGAACCCCAACACCAGACAGCCCAGGGCCAGTCGGGCACAGAATCACCAGCTCATCACGAGGGTGTAACGCAAAGGGTGGCAGATGGCCACGGACCTGTCATGGGCCACGACGGCCAGCAGAATGCAGTCAGCACTGCCCAGGAATATGAAGAAGAACGTCTGGGCACCACAGCCAGGCACGGAGATGAGGGTTTTCTCCATGGACAGGATGCTTGTCAGAGTCAGAGGGGCAACGGTGGAAGAGTAGCAGATCTCCAGAGCTGCCACGTTGGCCAGGAAGAAGCACGTGGGGGCGCGGAGAGAACGGTCAATCCAGATGATGAGAGAAATGGAGAGGTTGCCGCTGATGCTGACCAGGTACGTAATCAGGAAGGTCACGAAAATCAGCATCTGTACCTCGGGGAGTTTGGAGCAGGGGTGGAAGTGGAAGTGAATCATTCCAGTCTGGTTTGCATCCTCCATGTAGTCAATGCATCGGGCCTGCTGATGGCACAGGCGCTGCCCCCTGAGGATAGATAAGTGTCAGGACACAGGGCTCCTGCTGGACGACCCATTCAGCTCCTGGCCTCTCCCTTCCTCCCTCAACTAAAACCATCTTTACCTCCAAATTCAGCAGCTTACTTCTACAACAGCTTTTTTGTTGTTGTAAGCACCCAGAAGTAGCTCCCCACTGAAATCTTTCTTTTTTTAATTGTGGTAAAATATACATTACGTAATATTTATCATCTGAACCATGTGTAAGTGTAGAATTCAGTGCCATTAAATACAGTCACAGTGTTGTATAACCATCACCCCCATCTATACCCAAAACTTTTCTATCATCCCCAACAAAAACTCTACCCAGTAAACTAAGGATCTCCTCCACGATCTCCTCCTCCCAGCTCCTAGCAACCGCAATCCTACTTTGTCTCAGTGAATTTGCCTATTCTACGTACCTCATGTAAGTGCAATCATATAGTATTTGTCCTTCGGTGTCTGGCTTATTTCACTAAGCATAATGTTTTCAAGGTCCATCCATGTGGTAGCTTATATCAAAATTCTGTTCCTTTTTGGGCTTCCCTGGTGGCGCAGTGGTTGAGAGTCCGCCTGCCGATGCAGGGGACGCGGGTTCGTGCCCCGGTCTGGGAAGATCCCACATGCCGCGGAGTGGCTGGGCCCATGAGCCATGGCCGCTGAGCCTGCACGTCCAGAGCCTGCGCTCCGCAACGGGAGAGGCCACAACAGTGAGAGGCCCGCGTACCATGTTCCTTTTCATGCCTGAATAATATCCCATCGTATGTGTGTATGCCACATTTTGCTATCCATTCATCTGTTCATGGACGCTTGGATTGTTTCCACCTTTTGGCTATTGTGAATAATGCTGCTGTGAAAATTGGTGTAGAATATCTGTTCAAGTCAGCAATGAAATGTTAACCCACAGTATACTATTCCTAGACCACAAATCCCTACACCCTCAATCCCTTGTCTGGTTGTCATTGACCAACAGTATGACCTTGAACAACTTGCTGAAGCTTTCTGCTTCAGTCTCTTCATCTGTGAAGACGATATAGGACACAACAGGTAGGATTGCTATGAGGAGTAAATGTGTCTGGCCCCTAGGAAACTCCCCATAAATGTTAGCAATCATCATTAATACTATTCTTCTTCCACCTTTTCAAGACCACCTTTGATGCCTCCAGTTCCCCCAAATAAGCTTCCTTTGGGCTTTCCTCCATGCCCCATCCAACCAAGATCTATGGTCCATCTCTTTCATCAGTCTTTTACCAATACTGTCACTGTCTTTGATTCCTTTTGATCTTCTGCCAACCCTGTTACCTTCTGGAATATCCAGCATCTTTGTTCCAGGCTGAACATGACTAAAGAAGATCACAAAATTCTGCTGACTGGTGCCACGGTAGGGATAGAGAGGTATTATCAACGCCAGTGCTGTCCCCAAGGCTCTCAGTCAGCTGCTCCTTCGGGTCCCAAGACCGGGGCAAATTTCCCTGGTCTCTTTAAGACCTCTCTTCTGCTACCTCCTCTCTCACCAACAGTAATGACCGAGCCTCCAACTTCACTGGAAAAAAGAACAGAAGCTACCTGGAGGCAACTCATCATCATGCTCACCAGCTCTAGACCCACAACACTCTCCCTCCATATACCCAGTAGCAAATCCCCATATGCCTCTCTAGAAGTGTCCCCTCTCCTCTGCAAAGCTAGTGGTCTCAGTCCCTCCTGCTTCCTCTGTGATCTTGCTTCACAATCATTCAGTCTGTCTCCAGTATCTGCCTCTGCTCCACCTCTACAGCAACTTTACCTCTCATGGCAAAAAGCAACTTCCCTTCATCTTATATCATCCTCTAAAGGCTCCTTGTCTCCTTTGCATTTCAACCATTTCCTATTCTTTCTTTAGCACAGTCTGGTTCCGGTCTTACACCCAGAGGCCACTCTAATGAAGGTCACCAATGACTTCCAAATTGCTGAATCCAGTGGCTATGTTTTGACTTGATCTCTGTTGCACTGGAAGCTCCCTTTTCCTAGAAATTCCTCACCCAAGGACTCTGTGATGCTATTCTACCCAAACCTTTTTTTCCCACCTCTCTGGACACTATGTTTCCATCACTTTTGGAGACTGCTCTTCCTCTTAGTGATATGCAAAGGGAAGGTTTTGTTGGTTAATCTAGGTCTACCCCCCAAGATCCACTCTCCACCCTGCTCTGCTGCCTGGGAGGCTGGTCACTAAGGACTGAATCATCTGAGCTCACTCACCCTGTGCCTTCTGGTTGGATGTGGCCAATGAAGGTACTTGAAAGAAAATAAAGAGTAGCACAAAGTTACGTAGGGTATTTATCCCTCTCCCCATACACACACCACTACCCCCTTCTCCCTCTACCATGACGGTTCTATGACCACAGCTCTTGTTGCGTGGCCCATCTTCCATGGCTCCAGTTTTTGCTGGGCTCCAGTAACAGTGTTCTCTCACCTTGTCACTTCAGGCCCAAGGATACAAACAGTTTCCTACCATTGCTAGCCCTGAGTGCCTCACCGTCCCTTATAGCGTAACAAGGAAAAATAAATCTAAGTCTATATTGGATTTTTTCTTTTCATTTAACCTTTGTTTTCTATTGTTTTTGCTACAAGTCAATCACTAAAGTGTTGCCTATATGCTTAAAGTATACATAATGGCCCATCTCTGGGAACCCTGCCTCCCATGCCTGAGCTTAAGCTAAAATACCTTTGTTTAGCTCACAGGAAACATCCTGACCAGGCCCACCCATGAATGACTGCAGGAAAGAAGAAATTAACACCTTCTTGGGAACCTGGCTGGAACCAGGAAATATTTGCAACAATTTATTGCCTTTTTTACTTTATCTCCTCATCTTCCCCTCTTTGTTCTATAGAAGAAACTAGCATCCAAACCCTAGCAAGATGGTTCTTTGGGACATGAGTCCACCATCTTCTCAGTCTGCTGGCTTTCTGAATAAAGTCACTGTTCCTTGCCCCAACAACTCGTCTCTCGACTTATTGTCCTGTCTTGCGGTGAACAGTCCGAGTTTGGACTTGGTAACAGTAAGTGCCCTTAATTCTGCCCTCATTTCTATAAATGGTCCCAAAATTAAATGCCAAGCCCTTTCCGTACGACTAGCATAGAGAACATTTTAACAGATGATTGTTGAATGCATAAAGGAAAAGAATCTTAGATTTTAATTTATTTTAGAATCTCTTTATCCAGTTTTCTTTCTGCTGCCCATGATCGGTAGGAAAGAATTTCAGGGCAAGTTTATATGGTATCCAAAACAACATACCCTGACTACACACACACCCCAACACATCATATCTGCTGTAGAAACAAAAACTGACACTTGGCCTTGCGTCCAATGATTAAGTGTCAATACTTCACATGCCACAGTAAGTGGGGTGGTGGGGGGGATACTTTGCACCCTGAGTTAAACCAAAACTAACAGGATCACCTGACTGGTTTTGTTCCCCCCACCAAAGAATGTATTTTTGCTTACTTTTGCTGTGCTGATGTCTGAAGATATAGTACAACCTTTATGAGTACGATAATCATGTAAGGACATGGTTGTTTTCCACCACAAACAGAATAACGCAACCTTAGTATTCTTGCTGAGTTGCAATTTTTTCTTTTGAATATTTGTTGTGTTTTTTTATTCTGGCAGGCCGGTACTTTTAAAGTCTGGCTCCCTGCATGTTTTGCAAGTTTTTCTTTCCTTTTCTAAGTGCTTCTGCCTCTGTACTGTCATCTGTTGGGCACAGCCTTGTGTGGGGTAAGAGGGTTGGAAGATGGGTGGAATCATAGTGGGAAATTTTTCACTTGGAAGTTTCTAAGACTCTTGTTCCTTGAGAATTTTAATTCCTTTTCTAGGAGCAGCATTGGAGCACACACCTGCCTGCCTCTCTTCCTACTTTGGGTAAAGACCACCAACACACCCTCTATCCCAAACAATCTTCGTGAATTAGACATGAAGGGACAAGTCGGGCACAAGAAAGAGAACTATTATCTATAACCAGGGATCTCACCACTCCTTTAATGATGTGTTTGCCTCTGTGATCACTTGTGTATCTCTGTCCCCTCCATGAATCTCAACTCCATGAGGGCAGGGACTGATTGGATTCTGTTCTTCACTAATACCCAGGACCTAGCACAATACTAGGTACCATGTAACTCTGTATTGACATGAACACTGGAGAGCTACTGAGGTTCTATCAATGTCAACGACTGCTACCCAGTACTTCTGAAGTAGAAGTAATAATCTTCAGTTTAGTACTCTGATGCTAAAAGAGCATATCCCCTCTAGAAAGAAAATCAGCGATTTTCAAGAAATTATATGTGTTGAATCACTACCCTCACATTGAAGGATCTGTCCCGAGGTAATAGTCTGGAATATGGAGCCAAATACATAAAGATACGTGCCGTGTGCTGTGATAATAATCTTTATAAGGAAACAAAACAATACTTAACAAGAGGTGACATTCTAGTCACTTGAGGTGTATTAATATGATGAATTGTCGTATCGACATTAAAACTGTTATAATTATAAGGTTTAATACAGTGAGAAAGTGCTTACAATATAATGTTAAATGAAGAAAATGAAAAGGCAACATTGCATGCGGAACATGACACCAATTCTGCTACCAGTCTAAAAGGAAACAATAAACTCTCAATGGTGTTTTAGAGAAAAATGAGAGATGACTATTTTCTTCATGCTTTTCTCCATTTGTCAAACTTTTTGTGAAGAATATGTGTTTATTTTTAACATTACAAATGTTATTGCTTTTTTAAATTCCCATTTGAAAGGCAAGGACACTGAAGTACATAACATACCCCTAGTTATACAACCAGGAATTGTCAGAACGAGGATTAATACCTAAATATAGCCACAAAATCTGCACACTTGCCAATGATGTTGTCCAAGATGGTTCTAAATCTAGTTATTTATTTATGTGTTTGTTCATTTCCAGACATACCACAACCTTGACTTGGGCTGAGTTTGTTGTTAAGTAGTTAACCTTCCTTCCTTCCTTCCTTCCTTCCTTCCTTCCTTTCTTCCTTTCTTCTTCCTTCCCTTTCTTTTCCATCCCTTCCCTTTTCTTTCTTCCTACTTGCCTTTCCCTCTCTCTTTTTTTTCTTTACCCTCATCTCTTTTTAAAGTTAACCTTTCAGATTTAGCTCATCATTCTAGCCCATTGAGATCTTATGGAGAATTACAATTCTTTACTCCAACAAATAATCCATTTCTCCCCATTGTCATCTACAAATTTAATGAACATGCTTCCCAAAGCTATAACTGTGCATTAGACCATAGCTCAAGGAAGCCACATCCCTCAAGCATACTGCCCTTAATATCCCTCAAAATTTTCTTAAAAATATCAGTCAGTTTTCAAATCAGTTTAAAAATACAAGGCTCTCTGTGTGGAATATCTCTGGAACACTTAAAAACTCCAGTGAATTCCACTGCAACAAACAATCACATTGTTTCTACAATGGATGTTCAACATACCTGGGATAAAGACTCACCTGACTTCTCCATGCATTCCCCACACCCTCACCCAGACACATACATTTCTCTCTTAATGAACACATATAAGTCATGCTACTTCTCTGTGAGAGCTACATAATTCGTTTCCCTTTTTGCCTTAGCTGCTAGGAAGCCCAAAACTAAGTTTTATATTCAATCGCTTAGCATTTCTCAGCCCCAATATCTTCATTTCTATTTAACTTTTGTCTTTTTTTTTTTTTTTTTTTTTTTTTTTTGCGGTACGCATGCCTCTCACTGTTGTGGCCTCTCCCATTGCAGAGCACAGGCTCCGGACGCGCAGGCTCAGCGGCCATGGCTCATGGGCCCAGCCGCTCCGCGGCATGTGGGATCTTCCCGGACCGGGGCATGAACCCGTGTCCCCTGCATCGGCAGGTGGACTCTCAACCACTGCGCCACCAGGGAAGCCCAATTTAACTTTTATCTTTTAAACTGCCTTTTATAAGTTGATCTTGATCTCATTGTAGCTAGGGTTTTACTGTAAGGCATTCTATTTTTAGGAGCATTCAAAGAATAATAAATATATTATACAAATAAAAAATTATTCTTGCCTTTTTTGTCTTCATCCAAGGCACTGATGAGTCAGTGAGAAATCTCTCCCCTCTTCACTCCCAAGTTTACTCCTCCTCTGGGGTCTTCTCAATGGGATAAAAATAACAATACTGTGAGCTTTGGTTGTGGTTAAATGTTCTCTTCCACCATCTGCTTTGTCCTGCCTTTGCTATTGCACAATTCCTTGCTATGTGAATCAGGAAACGCCAGACCTCTTCTTACCCAGGAACTATAAACCCTCAGTAACACTGCATCCTCTTTGATGAGTCTCTTTTGTGGCACCAGCACTGCCTCCAAAGACATGGCATTCTTCACACAGACAGCCCTTCCTTTTCCGTAAAGATCTTTGCATACTCATCTACCTTCTCCCCTCACTGAGTGTAATTAATAGGACTGTTCGTGCATTCACTTATTTGACAAGAATTTATCTAGCAGCTACTATCAACTAGGCATTGGGTGTGTAACTTGAAAACTGAGCAGATTACACTATGTTTTCTGGGTGTCCCAACAAAGCATGTAGTCCTCTTTGAACAACTCTCTCATACCCATCTCAGACAACCTAGGAGATGGGACATATTTCTGTCTCTCTAGGGAGAGACAGAGTTTCCTTCTCTCACCCTCAGCAGTGGAGTGTCTTTTGAAGACTTGTTTGTTAGTATATTTGACATCAATAGTGTCACCTCATTAGCTCCAGGAGGTTTAACTAACATTCTAATTCATTTGTATCTCTACACGGGGAAGCCCCTCATAGGATCAGGAAAGCCCAAGGTCAGTAGGGTTCATTGGTTCATTCCCCAGGGTCTAGACCACAAAACAACTCAATCAGCCTGGTCTTCCCTTACCCTCCTTACCTTCTGCCTAGAGAGGCTGGCAGCCACATCCTTCCCTGAGGCTGAGTGAAGCCCAAGGTGGAATCCTCTTCTTAATACCTTGGGAACCGTTGAGACTGAATCTCTGAGAAACTACCCAGAGAACTGAGGAAAGCGCACATCTAGATACCGTTAATCCCTCCCTGCTGCTACATCTCAAGGGAAGAACGTGGGACTTTGGGATTTGCAGAGTCAGAATTCTGGGTTCTTTCTCAACTCTCACCCCTTCTCATCTCATTTCTGGAGAATTCCCTGCCTACTTTGGTTCAACCAAGCCCCAAGAGGCTATCTTAGCTTTTAAGTTGACCATACCCTGTAGGTCAATATTTGAACACAAACAGGAATTGTTTAGGGACATGATATTCTAAACTGATCTAATTGCTGCTAGACTTAGCTATATTTCAATTATTGCCTAAATTTTTACTCTCCAAGTTTGAGGTAGTTTAGAAAGACATACAGTTTGTTTGTTTTTTAAATTTATTTATTTTATTTATTCATTTTTGGCTGCATTGGGTCTTTGTTGCTGCACGCGGGCTTTCTCTAGTTGCGGTGAGCGGGGGCTACTCTTCGTGTGGTGTGTGATCTTCTCATTGCAGTGGCCTCTCTTGTCGCAGAGCGTGGGCTCTAGGCGTGCGGGCTTCAGTAGTTGTGGCATGCAAGCTCAGTAGTTGTGGTGCACGGGATTAGTTGCTCCGTGGCATGTGGGATCTTCCCGAACCAGGGCTCGAACCCGCGTCCCCTGCATTGATCGGCAGGTGGATTCTTAACCACTGCACCACCAAGGAAGTCCAAGACATACAGCTTTAATTTATTCAATTAGAGGTTAATTTTGTGTACCTAGACAAATTCTACAGATCCTTCAAAACTCAGCCAAGTGTCACCTGTTATGTGAAGCCTTATTCTGATACACACACCTTCCCCCACACTCCTCCAAAAACGAAGAATTACTCCCTGCTCCATGCTCCATGGTGGCTTTGTGCCCACCCCAATTATAGCATTTATCACTCTGCACTGTGTTTATACACTCATTTTTCAACCTCTACTAGGATAGGTCCTCAATGGGAGCGACTAGTTCAACTCAGTTCAATTGCATCTCATCGCTTAGTATGGAGCTAAGCACCTAATGGATGTCTAGTATTCATTGATTGCAGAATGTTATAGCACTGGGCATTCCTTTACTTATTCACCAATATCATCCAAGACCCTATCACACTCCCTATAAATTATGTGTTTTTTTTGTTTTTTTGTTTTTTTTTTTTGCGGTACGCGGGCCTCTCACCGCTGCGGCCCCTCCCGTTGCGGAGCACAGGCTCCGGACGCGCAGGCTCAGCGGCCATGGCCCATGGGCCCAGCCGCTCCGCGGCATGTGGGATCCTCCCGGACCGGGGCACGAACCCGTGTCCCCTGCATCGGCAGGTGGACTCTCAACCACTGCGCCACCAGGGAAGCCCCCGGCAGTCTACGTTTTAATTCTAGCCACACAAAAAATTTTTAACCTTTCTTCTTTAAGTTCTCCATTTTTGCCTCCCAGTTCCATTTCTCCCTCTCTCCATTTCTTTTGCCTTTCTTTCTCTTCTTTTTTTCCTAGTCCCCTGTGATTTTCTATTTGCTGAATTTAATGTGCCTATACCTTATAGGTGCTAAGTAATTATTCATTTTTAAAAGGCTGTAGGGAGAAAAATCTACTGACCCTGAAACCATGCCCCATAGGGTTAACAGAAATTGGTGACTCACAGAAATTCTTGAACTTGTCTTAAAGCTTGCTAAAATCCCCTCTGCCTGGTACCTGCCTTCACTGAGCAAGTTCACCTGAATTATTTTGCTGCAAATTGCATACCCTCCAAGCTTCACATGCCCTAAACAGTAAGATGTTTGCCCTAGGTACTTGGAGTCAGCTGTGTGTAGTTCTACTTCTAGCTGGCTGAGACTGGTTGGAACCACTGACCCTAAAACTGGGCCTGTGCAGGTGTCTAATGACCTTCTAACATCACAAGGCCAAAAACTCCACCCTCAGATCATGCTTAACACCACCATTTTGAACACACATCCCATGAAGAAGCATGTAACTCAGATATGCCTGCGCAGAACACCAATTACCTCACCTTTTCCCTACCTCAAATCACCTTTCCCCATGTCTAAGACCACCTTGGTTCTTTTTTTTTTTTTTTTTTTCTTGGCTGTGTTGGGTCTTCATTGCTGCACGCGGGCTTTCTCTAGTTGCGGCGAGCGAGGGCTACTCTTCGATGTGGTGAGTGGGCTTCTCATTGCCGTGGCTTCTCTTGTTGTGGAGCACGGGCTCTAGGTGCTTGGGCTTCAGTAGTTGTGGCACACAGGCTCAGTAGTTGTGGCTCGCGGGCTCTAGAGTGCAGGCTCAGTAGTTGTGGCACACGGGCTTAGTTGCTCCGCGGCATGTGGGATCTTCCCGGATCAGGGCTCGAACCCGTGTCCCCTGCATTGGCAGGCAGATTCCTAACTAATGCACTACCAGGGAAGTCTACCTTGGTTCTTTTTCCCATAAATATCTCAGGCCCCTGGCCTTCAGGGAGATGGAGCTGAGACTGGTTTTTCTGTCTCATCTCCCTTCTTGGCTGTCTTGTGACTAAACCTTTTCTTTGCTGCAAATCTTGGCGTCTCAGTGTTTTGACTTGCTGCATGCCAAGCAAACAACCTGGTTCGGTAACAATTCCTTAGTGACACTAGCTTTTAGTCATCTTCTGATCCTTCTTCTAGAATCAGACTCCACGGAGTTTAGAAGAGAAAATGACTGTACCCAGTGAGGCCACGAAGCTGTTTCTTGGACCAATGCATCATTTTCTCCCAGGATGCTCTCTCCATGTTCCCCACTGGTTCACTGAGTCTTTCCAGCTGTTACCGAACCAAAACTTGGGTCCGCTCGCCCAGTAAAGCCAATCTACTGATAACTCAGATATGCAGTAAAGCCAATCTACTGACACCAGGTTGTGGTGAAGGAAAGTGCAACGCTTATTGTAAGGTGCCATACAAGGAGTCCAGGACAGCTAATGCTCAAAAAGCCAAACTCCCCGACTGGTTTCAGCAAAGCCATTTTAAAGGCAAGGTGAGGGAGGGGAGTCCCAGGGTATGTGATCAGCTCGTGCACAGTTCTCTGATTGGTTGATGGTGAGGTAACAAGGCAGTGTCACAGGGGTTAAACATTATCAGTCCACGAAGACATGAGGCTACGTGCTCATGGTCATCAAGTAGTTAATTTCTTCCATTTGGTGGTGGTTTTAGCGTCTGTAAAAAACTCAGGAAATGTGCATCAGATACTATGATCTAGGTACTTCAGAAAGGAGCTAAAGCAGAGGATATGGGGGAGAGGTCTGCCCTGGGAAGGCCCCCTAGGGTCCTGCTCAGGTACACAGCTGACCCCAACATTCAAACTGGTTCTTCCAAATGCAATTGAAAACCACAGTGGACATAGTTGACAGGTATGTGCAGTGTCTCTGTGGGCTGAAGGGGGCCAGTGAACCTTGCTGTTTCTCAGTGAGGCCTTGACCTTTATCCTGACCCACATCTCACCTCTCCAGGAAGAGGAAGCAGAGACAGGCTCCAGCAAATGCTGTGTGGCCCCAAAGATCTTTTTTTTTTTCCTAAGAGGAAAGATCAATAGGTCTGAATGTCACTACAAAAAAAATCGTTTCTTCTATTTGTTCTTGAAGTTTTAGTTCCCAGGTCAAACTTACCTGGATAACAATCAAATCTTAAAATATATCTGAAAGGATTTGTGTTTGGTAATGCGAAGAGGGTGTGGGTCTAACTGGCTGCATCTTCAGTTTGCTCACCTGTTTTACTTCCTCACAGCCTGGTTTCTGTTACAACAGACTCATTTCATCAAGACCCTGCTTGAGTAAAACAGTGTTTGCGAAAGCACTTCCTGAAAGACATGCTTACCAATCAGGTTCTAATAGTTTTAGGTTTATTCCCTAAACTAAAATCAAGTTGGAACATCAGAGAGCTGTATTCTTCTGTTGACTGTGATCATTCCTTCCAGAACTGCGTTAAGTGACTTGAACATCAGTGTCACTCCAACAGTTTACATTGAGCATTAGCCCTAGAAAATTCATTTCAAATTTACTATATGTTATACTGGTTAAGGTCACAGGCTCTGGAATGAAACTGTGCCAGCACTTACTGCCTGTGTGATCTTGGGAAGATGACTTAACCTCTCAGAACTTCAGCTCTTTATGTGTAAAATGGGGATAATAATGGTACCTATCTCCTAAGACTTTGTGGGATTCAAGTAAGTTAATGTGTACCAAGCACCTAAAACAATATCTGGCTCATACTTCAGGGCTCAATAAATGATAGCTAGTGTTATTATTATAATTGTTGGTATGTTGTTAAATGTGCTGTATTCTCTTTTGAAAAGCAGTAAGAAAAGATTCTTTTACATCTGAGATTTAACCCCAAAAAAGTGTTCAATTTCTCCCTATGTCTAGAAATTATATGACCTTTGAAGCTCTCAAATTTAATTGTATTTTATTTTTTACTTTGGCTACTAGGGAGCTCAGATACCTGTAGGTGACCACTATTATAAACTGCAGAGAAGCACATGGTTTACATTTCTTTTTTGTTTGTTTGTTTGTTTTTGTTTTTATTTTTCGCTGTGTTGGGTCTTTGTTGCTGTGTGCAGGCTTTCTCTAGTTGTGGCGAGCAGGGGCTACTCTTTGTTGCAGTGCGTGGACTTTTCACTGTCGTGGCTTCTAGGCGCGCAGGCTTCAGTAGTTGTGGCGCATGGACTTAGCTGCTCCGCAGCATGCGGGATCCTCCCAGGCCAGGGCTTGAACCCGTGTCCCCTGCATTGGCAGGCGGACTCCCAACCACTGTACCATCAGGGAAGCCCATGGTTTACATTTCTGCATAGAAATCTTACTACTGTATTCTTCCTGAATTTTGCCTTCACCCTGATCTACTTGACTATGTGGGCGTTTTGTGTTTTGTTTTGTTTTTGTTTTTTTTAATTTTGGCTGTGCTGGGTGTTTGTAGCTGCATGTGGGCTTTCTCTAGTTGAGACAAGCAGGAGCTACTCTCCGTTGTGGTGCACGGGCTTCTCATTACGGTGGCTTCTCTTGTTGCAGAGCACGAGCTCTTGGCGCTCCGGCTTCAGTAGTTGCAGCATGTCGGCTCAGTTGTTGTGGCGCACTGGCTTAGTTGCTCCGCCACATGTGGGATCTTCCCGGACCAGGGATCAAACCCGTGTCCCCTGCATTGGCAGGCGGATTTTTAACCACTGGACCACGAGGGAAGTCCTGACAATGTGTTTTTAACTTTTGTATTCAATGTATTTCTAAGCCACTTCACATCTTTTGTATAAGGATATTGGGAATAGAATAAAGTAAAAATAATTAGAGAAATAACTTAATTTCAACAAATACCATTGTTATCAATAAAATATTTATTGACTCTCCACACTAGCACTATTCAAAGTTCTGCATGCTCCTGTACTTTTTTTTTTTTTTTTTTTGCAGTATGGAGGCCTCTCACTGTTGTGGCCTCTCCCGTTGCGGAGCACAGGTTCCGGACGCGCAGGCTCAGCGGCCATGGCTCACGGGCCCAGCCGCTCCGCGGCATGTGGGATCTTCCCAGACCGGGGCACGAACCCGTGTCCCCTGCATCGGCAGGCGGACTCTCAACCACTGCGCCACCAGGGAAGCCCACTCCTGTACTTCTTAATGTTGCTGCCTGGCCAAGGGTCCCAAGAATTCTTGTCATCAGGTTTTCATGCTGTTTTTCCCCTTTCTTGTGTGTAGCACAATCAGATATGGAATAGGGTGGCTTTTATCATCTATTGCATTTGCAACATCAAGAAAAGAATGGGGTTCTTTTCCTTTTCTCTTTAAGGATGGCATCTCGGAAGTATCTTTCCCTGCTCTCAGTCCTCCTTCTGGTCCACTCCACCAATTTCCACGACAGCTCTGCTCATTTGCTATTGTTGTTTTGGGATTCTCCTGCAAGGATCACAGGAGCCAGTCTCCTGCCATGAGAAGCAGATGATTCTACTGAGATAGGCTGGGACCTGGGACCCTTTACCAGAGTGCTCGCCCCTGGACAAACATCTCCTTGAGCAACAGAATACAAAGAAATTATAAGGGACTAAAAATAACTGCAAGCATGCACAGTTGGGGCAATTATGAACAATAGGATACAAAAAGGCCACAAACCAACTGCCACTTCTGAGGTGCTGGGAGCAAAATCAGGGTATTGCGCGTGCTCCATGGGCACGGCACTGCCAAGTGGGTGGGCAGACCCCCTAAGCTACACCTCCTGCCCAACCCACGGACCTGCCCCCACTTGTTACCGCATTTAAGGACCCAAGCAGCTCCTTTCTGGAGCAAACAAGGGCACCTGTTACTTATTTTCTTTCCCTCACGCTGCAGCACAAGCCCCAATAAAGACTTGCCTGAAATTCTCGTCTGGCCTCTTATCAATTTCTATTGATTAAAGAGTACAAGGGGGGCTTCCCTGGTGGTGCGGTGGTTGAGAATCTGCCTGCCAATACAGGGGACGTGGGTTCGAGCTCTGGTCTGGGAAGATCCCACATGCTGTGGAGCAACTAGTCCCGTGAGCCACAACTACTAAGCCTGTGCGTCTGGAGCCTGTGCTCCACAACAAGAGAGGCCACGATAGTGAGAGGCCCGCGCACCGCGATGAAGAGTGGCCCCCGCTTGCCACAACTAGAGAAAACCCTCGCACAGAAATGAAGACCCAACACAGCCAAAAAAAATAAAACAAAAATAAATAAATGGGGGGTTTTAAAAAAAAACAAAAAGAGTACAAGGGCCTGGGTCAGTAACACTACTGTTACAAAGAAGAACAAACCTGACTCCATATTGGATCTATTCCTTTAGCGCTAACCTTTGTGCCCTGTGGCCTGTGCTTAGTCATGCTGGCTCTGCACCTTCGTAAGAGAATGTTACCTATAGCCTGAAATGTGCATGATGGCCCATTCTCAAAACGTCTGCTTTATCAACTGCTGTCATCATCTTATCCTTCCATTCAATCATTCTCTCCTTCACTGACATTCCTGTGCTAGTCCTTATTCTAAGCACTATGGTGAGAGAGGAGGCTGGTTTTGTAGGCAATCTAAGGTTTCATGATTGGAATCTAATACAAAGTGGATGAATTAGTACTGATTAGCATTTCACAGGCAAGACAGCCATGGGACAGTCATCTCTCCACTCCCCCCTTTTTCCTTTTGAGCTTCCTGTCCTTCAGATCATGTCCCTACTTCTGATTTGAGGAATCTTTTTTCTAGGAAGGAATATTTCTGGCTCCCTGATCAAGTACGTTCTTGCCATAGTCTCCTCACTGCATTAGTCACTTCTTGATTCCTTATGCTATAGACCAAGGGGTTCAGCACTGGTGAGAAAAAGTTGTAGACAACAGACACTGCCTGGCCCTCTTCTGGGGAGTAGCTGGAGCTGGGACACAGGTAGATAAGGGTACAACACACATACTGCAGGAGAACCACCATGAGGGGGGAGGAACTAGTGGAGAAGGCCCGGCGCCTTCCCTGGGCTGAATCCATCCTCACGATGGTGTCCACAATGCAGCCATAGGAGAGGCAGATAAGGAGCAAGGGAATGGCCACAGCGGCCACACTGATGGCACAGAGAGCTGCCTCATGCCTGTGGGTGTCTGCACAGGCCAGGCGCATAACAGCAGGCGTGTCACAGAAGAAGTGATAGATTTCATTGTGGCCACAGACTGAAAGGTGGCAGATCAGAATGGTCAAAGGCAGCACCAACAGGAATCCCAGACCTAAAGAACCTAAAGTCATCTGCCCACAGAGCTGCCAACTCACGATGAGGTTGTAACGCAATGGATGACAGACTTCCACGTACCTGCCATAGGCCATGACAGCAAGAAAGACACAGTCAGATTCCCCGAGAAGGATGGAGAAGAACATCTGGGCTCCACAGCCAGGGAGAGAGATAAGCATCCTCCCCATGGAAAGGACGCCAGCCAGAGTCAAGGGAGCAATGTTGGTGGAGTGGCCAGTCTCCAGCATGGCCAGTGCAAAGAGGAAGAAGTACACTGGGGTATGGAGGGAGTGTTCTCACCAGACTGTGAGCCCAGTGGTGACATTTCCAATGAGGCTTCCTGGGTACAACAGCAAGAAGGCCATGAATATGAGGGCCACCACTGCCTGGTCTGTTGAGAAGGGGTGGAAGTGGAAATGGACCGCTCCCGTCTGGTCGTGCTCTTCCATTAGCCCTGGTACCAGGAAGGACATCATGGAAAAAGTGATCCTCCTGTGTCCTCGAGCTTGCTTGTGTTAGAAACACAGTTTGCAGTCATTGATTCCTTACCTTCATTGCTTCTTTTAGAGTTCAGTTAAGGTGATCTTGCCTCCTGCACTGCTTAATCTACTAGCTGTGTGACGTTGGAGAAGTTATGGACATCAGCGTTCTCCTTTTAAACATGGGAAGGGTGTGACACACACCTCGGAGAGGTGGTGTCTGAGAGTGCCATGCCCCATGCCAGCCATGCAATAGAACGGTTCTCAACAGGGTTTCCTTCCAATTGCATTTTTTCCTTGATCTCCGTTCTTTTTTTTTTTTTTAAAGCAAACCTTCCTGAACATTCTCATGCCTCTTCATTACTATGATTGTCCAATCACCCCCCAGGACACCGTAAAAGTACATATTTGTACAAAGAGCATATGATTCTCATATCAACCCTAAAAGGCTGGCAACACAGGTCTTTCCTTTACCTGTTTTACAAAGGTGGAAACCAGAAGCCCAGATAAGTTAAACAGCTCACACTGCTATCCTCCCCATTCCCAAACTCGCAATTTTGGTATCGTATTTTTTGTTTTTGTTTTTTTTCTTAAACTTTGAACAATCCAATTTTGTTCTGTTTTGTTTTACCAAATACTAACCCTACTCTTGTTTTACCTTCTTTCTCATATCTGCCTTCATTTGCATTATTACCGTGTCCACCCTAAATAAGGCTTTCATCCCCTCATGTCTAGCTCACTGCCCACCAACCCAACTTATCATACTTTTAGATTAACCTCTCTTAAACACTTCTAAAATCATATTACTCTACTCTGACCCTAAACTTAAAAAGCAAAGGAACCTCAAATTTATTAGTCAATTATACCTCGATAAAACTGAAGAAAAAATAATAAAGGAATCTCTTATTCTTGTGATATCACATACAATTATCACAAAATAATTTTATAAGTGAAACTAGCATAACTTACCTGGGGTATAACTTCAGGAAATCCCTCAATGACCAAAATCCACTGTCCCATCTCACCCACCACACCTTTGTTCTAAATCGCTCAGTCCTTCTGCACGACTCTTAAACTTTCTTTTAATTTCCTGCAAGGTAGACTTGCACATATGCAGACATACTTTCTTGTGTTTATGGATTACCTTTTCAATGATATTCAAACAGCCGAAGGTAGCAGCCTACAGTAGGGTCTTTGCATTGATCTTTTCAGGGGGATTCTCAGAGAGCCTGGGCCATGCCAAAAACACTTTCCTGCTAAAATAGAGGGGCAGGGCCAAAAACATATGCAAATTAGAACGTTCAACCACCATTGTTTTTTTGGTGTAACAAGTGAACCAAGTTTTACCGTTGTGTTTTCTTTTGGTTTAGTTGTTAACGATGATCCCCAGCGCTGGCAACGTTGTGGACAAATGAGCATTACCAAGCTCGCTGGTGGAGAGGTGAGAGGTTCAACACTTTAGGAAAATAATAATATTTTTAAATGCTCATGTTTTGTCAAAATATTGACAGTTTTCCAAGGTGAGTAATGCATACCTAAGTATTCATAGTACTATCCTCTTAATTTGTGTAGATTTGAAATTTGCCAAATAAAAAATTAGCATTTGAGTTTAGTTATCACACTTCGGGAGTCTAAAATTAGAAATTAATCTGAAATTAGAATGACAATGGCAACAACAAAAACCTTTATATACAAGGTAAAAATCATAGCATAATTTTAATAGGGAATAATGAAGACAACTTAATACGGAATGCTAGATTCAGTTGATGAAATACTATGCAATGGTTTAAAGTTATATTTCTAAAGACAATGTAATAACCTGAAGATATCTGTGATATAATACTAAACAGAAAATGAGATTTTAAAAATGAGATCACCTCACTGTAGAAAGAATGCACTCTGAGTAATGAGCCTGAAAAGTGTTTTTCCTGTTCTATATTTTCTAATATTCTTTAATAAACATCAATGCTCTTATCATTTTAATTAATTGCAAACTTATAACATGACAAAAGGAGAAACAAGCAGTGTCGTCCTCAAACTGTGGAGTACAATCTTTTGCAAATTTTTAAAGCAAAGTAAACAATTTATACAGAAATTAAGAAAAAAGTTTGTCTAACCACAGCTGGTCACTGTATTTTCAATAAGAAAAGTGTCATTCCATGAATGCACATTTCATCCTTCATTCAGGTAACTTATCATCAATCACCCCTGGAATGGAACTGAAGGAAGTTTATTTTTCTAGCCAGGCTGCTTTCCCGGAATGCCTACTGCAGAACAATCCCTGTGCATCAGCTGTTCTATGGAAACATCTGAACCAAAGCCATCATGGCCAGAAGCACCAAGCACTTCAAAGGAAAGTGCTGATTTGGAAGCTTGAAACTGGCTCTTTCACACTTGGTACATGGTCAACACATTCCTTTCGCTCTACCCTGTTCACTCTTGAGTTATTTGTGTGTATGCCTGTCTCCCTGGCTGCACAATACACTATTAGCATCTTTGACGGCAGCTTCTATATTTCGTTTGCCTTAACACACATACTCACACATAATTTGCATATAGTAAATGCAACTCAATTTTTTAAAATAATGAAGCCAACTTGACAAAGCCTAGTATCCTGAGTCACAGCAGGGAAAACTGTAAAACAAAATAAAACTAAAATGCCAGCTAACGGGTATTGAGTGCCCCTTAACGTCCACTGCATTGCAAATAATAACGACTGACACTTATTGGGTGTCAGGGACTATTCCAAGCACTTTATGCCAATTAACTCATTTGCACCTCAAAATAAACTTATGAGGTAGGAGCCATTATGGTCCTTATTTTACAGATGAGAAAAACCAAAGCACAGACTCCAACCCTGGCCAAATACTGCAGACTGTACACACTTAACCACTACTCCGTGTTGGCTTGCCATGAACATGTCCTCATAGTTGTCTCCTTTGCAGGTTTCAGCTTTGTATATATGGACTTGGGGAAGAATAATGATTTGCTATATTCTGTCTAGAGGAGACAGTACATCATCTCCTAGTTGGGAATCTTTAAAAAAAAATTAGACACTTAATATTCCTACTGCTGGGAATTAATTCTAAAGAAGTCAAAGGGATGAAAAGGGTATTCATATAAAGCTATTTCTAGTAGTATTGTTTCTGTATCTAAAAGAAAGAAGCAGATCACACAACATATAGGGAACAAAAATATCTAACTGTTCTACAGTCATTCAATAATATAGTGTATGAATTCAGTGCATTAAAAGGCCTCCACTAAGAAATGCAGAAGTAGGGGTGAAAACCTTAATGAGGAAAAAAAAAAAAAAAAAAACACCTTAATGAGGAGGTAAAAGACCCATACACTGAAAACTATAAAACGTTGATGAAAGAAATTAACTATGACACAAATAAATGAAATGATAACCCATGTTCATGAATTGGAAGAATTAATATTTTCAAGATGTCTGTGCTACTCAAACTTATCTACAGATGCATGCAATTCCTATCAAGAGTCCAATGGCATTTTTCACAGAAGTAGCAAAAATAATCCTAGAACTCAAATGGAAGGAACCAGAAAAGATCCCAGAGCAAAAGCCATCTTGAACAGTAAGAACAAAGCTGGAGATATCACACTTCCTGATTTTTTTTTTTTTTAAAGAAGATGGCGGGGGTAGGAGTTTAGTAATTTATTTATTTATTTTTGCTGTGTTGGGTCTTCGTTTCTGTGAGAGCGCTTTCTCTAGTTGTGGCAAGCGGGGGCCAGTCTTCACTGCGTGGCGCGGGCCTCTCACTATCGCGGCCTCTCTTGTTGCAGAGCACAGGCTCCAGACGCGCAGGCTCAGTAGTTGTGGCTCACGGGCCTAGTTGCTCCGCGGCATGTGGCATCCTCCCAGACCAGGGCTCGAACCCGTGTCCCCTGCATTAGCAGGCAGATTCTCAACCACTGCGCCACCAGGGAAGCCCCTACACGTCCTGATTTTTAATTAGAATACAAAGGTGTAGAAATTAAAATAGTATGGTACTGGCACAAAAACAGACACATTGACCGATGGAACATATATACATTAGTCAGCCTAATAAAGAATGAAATCCTGCCATTGGCGACAGCAAGCACGAAGCTGGAGGAGATTATGCCAAGTGAAATAAGCTAGACAGAAAAATAAGTGGTGATATCACTTATATGTGGAAGCTAAAAAAAAAGTTGAACTCATAGAAACAGAGAGTAGAAGTGTGGCTACCAAGGGTCAGGGAGTAGGGGGAATAGGGAGATGCTGGCCAAAGGGTATAAGCTTTCAATTATAAGATGAATAAATTCCAGAGACCTAATGTACAACGTGATGACTAAATTGAACAATAATGCATTGTATACTTGAAATTTTCCAAGCGAGTAGATATTGTGTTCTCAACACATACAAAGAAACAACGATATGAGATGAAAGTTATACTAGTTAGCTTGATCGTAGTAATCATTTCACAATGTATAACAAAATGTCACATTGTACACCTTAAATACGTACAAATTTTATTTGTCAATTATACCTCAACAAAGCTGAAAAATAAAATATTGAGCATAAGTCTGTGTATTGGAAGGAAGGTTGAATAATTGGTAGCTCTTAACATTCTCTGCACCGTGTGAATTTTACAGTGTTTTCTCCATAAACCCCACAATAATCCTTTTAAAGCTAATAACGTGCTATGTAACATAATGAATACTGCACATGCATTATCTCATTCAATCTCCACAACTTCTCTATGAGAGGTGAACATCACTCTCATTGCCACTTTACAGATAAGGTCACCAAGGCTTCGACCATGTGATTAATGTACCCAAGGGCACACATATACTCAGTGGCTGAGCCCAGGTTTGCGTCCGAGTCTGTCTGAATTAGAACTACTCTTTTAACCATTCTTATGTATTACCTCCAAACCCCAAGTTTTGAAAATTACTATCTGCCTAACTCTATCTTTTAAACAAACAAAAAACAAAGAGTAGTAGTAATAATAATGATACATGTATAGGGCTTCCCCGGTGGCGCAGTGGTTGAGAGTCCGCCTGCCGATGCAGGGGACACGGGTTCGTGCCCCGGTCTGGGAGGATCCCACATGCCGCGGAGCGTCTGGGCCTGTGAGCCATGGCCACTGAGGCTGCACGTCTGGAGCCTGTGCTCTGCAATGGGAGAGGCCACAACAGTGAGAGGCCCGTGTACCACAAAAAAAAAAAAAAAAGATACATGTATAGATGTATCCCAAGAAAATGTATGACATATGCTAGGGCTTTTTAAATATTAAAATTACCTTGAAAACTCCATTAATAACCTTGAAGGTCCTTTGAGATATGGATATCCAACATATGGTCACCCACTACATGACCTCTAAAATCCCTTCTAGTTCTATGATTTCATGAAAAACCTTTAAAAAAAAATTTTTTTTTAAATAAAAAAAGAAGCTCTAGATGGTCCCCATTTCTCCAAGGGACACTGAAAGAAAACCATCTCTTCAGGTGCTTTACATGAAATTGAATGAAGCATTAGTTTCATCAATGTCAAGTAAAATTTTTTTTTGGCTGCATTGGGTCTTCGTTGTTGTGGCGAGCAGGGGCTACTCTTTGTTGTGGTGCACAGGCTTCTCATTGCAACGGCTTCTCTTGTTGCAGAGCACGGGCTCTAGGGCACGCGGGCTTCAGTAGTTGTGGCTCACGGGATTAGTTGCTCCGCAGCATATGGGATCTTCCCCAAGCAGGGATCAAACCTGTGTCCCTGCATTGGCAGGCAGATTTTTAACCACTGCACCACCAAGAAAGTCCCAAATGTCAAGTAAATTGAGAGACCACCGTCAGGATTTGAATGGTTCAATACAGAACACCCAAGGAGATGGTGGGTGAAAAGTTCCGGCTTTGATATGTTAAATGTGAGATACTTACTAGGATCCAAATAGTGATGTCAGCTAGACAGTGGATATACTAGTCTGGAGTTCAGGGACAAAGTTAGGCTGCAAATAACATATCTGAGAGTTATCAGCCTGTTTTTGTATTTAAAGACAAACAACTGAACTGGATTACCTACCAAAAAAATGTAAATAGAAAAGAGGGCCTGGGGCCAAGATCCAGCCTGAGTGGGAGTTAGGGCAAGTATAGAAGCCAGCAAAGTAGACTAAGAAGGAATATCAGAGATATGAAAGTAAAGTCAAGAGGAATCAATTTCCCAGAAGCAAAGAGAAAAGGGGATATTGCAGAATATGGAAAAGAACAAAAAAACAATGAATAATGCCGCATGTGGAAATTTTCTTTTTTGAATGTTATTTCAAGGTAAATCAAGTGAAAATAGTAATTTTTCTTTTCCTCAACTGACCTCATCACTGAGTTCATCAACAAGTGACTCAAAAATAATCCTTAGGGAAGCTGTACCAAATGGAATAACGGAATATAGGAACACTGAATTTAATCTTGTTGTTTTATGCTTCCCAAGCAGACCTTCCTGAGTCATCTCAGGGGACCAAGAGTGTCACTTTAGCCAGCTTAGTTATTATGAATGTCATTATTTGATGATTATTTCAAATCCAAATATCAAGGAAACTTCAAAGGTAAGTTCCAGGCTACAGAGACATAAGTATAGCCGGATGTTACCTTATACAAAGAAGCAGCAGGATAGACCATACTCTCGGTCCCAGAATTGATCAGATAAGGAATCAGATCTAGTTTGAGAAGAGCTTTAACACAGTGCCCTGAATCAGTAAGATATGTGAATCTAGAAGTGGTAAGCATGCCAGCCCGCAGATCTTCTGAGGACAGACCACTGGGGTCCTCAGCGTTTAGCAAGGGACCCATGTAAGTCTGCAATGGCTTGCGGTCCACATGAGTACATTAAAAGGTAAGAATCTCCTTCCAGACTCCAGATTTTAGAAGATTAGGAAAATCCCTAGCATGTAACCAGGACAAGGCTTGCTGTGGGCATTGGCCAAGGAACAGAAGCTAAGTATGGAGTGGAGCTTTTCCCAGAAAGAGGCAAAGTTCAGTTTTGACTCAGAACCAGTGTCCTATACTAGACAGTTTAAGGAGAATTCAAGAATGCATACTGTGAAATCCATGTTCTTCAAAATGATTGATGGCAAGGAGGCTCTGTCCAAAATAGTCAAGGGATCATGCTCTAGATCAGATTGAGTCCGAAACTAACTGGCCTTGAAATATAATGTCAGTACTTTCAAGGTTTCTCCAGTTTAAAAATATATCTGTCATCCCAAATGTCAATAGAAGCTGAAGAATTAGAGAATATCTACTTCTGTTATAAAAGGAATGGCTAGAAGGTTTCTTCTCATTAAGAATCCCCCATATGCTCCGGTACATACAAAATTAAATTTGATTTTCTCCTGTTAAAAAAAAAATCCCCTGTATGCATTAAAAAATAATTCTAATTACATGCAACTTTTCAAAAACCATTTTTGGAAAAGAGAGATACGCCTGCACTTTCCTAACACGTTGTCCTTTTACAACAGCCCTTAGCTGAATTTGACTTGTATTCTTTTTATTACTTTATCTCTCATTCAGTTTTGGCCTCTTTGTGTATTGACACCCCCTCTCGTTCTCTACACTTTTCCCTCTTCTCCTAGAAACTAGAGCTATGCCTTACATAGAGGACGGTCTTAATAAATTTTTTTTAAAGATTTATTAGAATAAATATTGATTAAATGAGTAGTTGGTGAGAGAGGACGAAAAGAAGGAGCAAAAAGGAAAGAGAGAGAGATTACAGATCAGGGCACTGAGCACAGACTTTGTAAGGATCTGAGAAAGGCTGGTGGTGTGTCACTTTACAGTGAAATAGCTTGTAGATGAAGGACAATTAGAATGAAAGGATTTGTCTCTCTAGGACACCTATCAGTCAGCCTTACACGTAGTGCATTGTTCAGTGAGATACAATTTATTTTTGTGATAGAAGCTTAGACTTGCTTCTGACTGACCTAGGAATTGTGTTACTTTGCCATTTACTAGCTGGGCAAGTTGGTTAAACCTTTAAGCCTGAGTTTCTTCATCTGAAAAAAATACAGACAATAAAGGTACATGTTGCATAGGACTGAAGGACCCCTTAAGTGAAAGGATGCCTGTAAAATGATTAGCATGCTGCACAGTACCCAATAAATGTTACCTATTATTATGCAGTAGGAGAATAATAACTTTGTGTTGAGTGTCTGAATATGTCATTTGATATACTCAAACTATGCTTGTAAAAGTGTTATGCTGAAAAGTATTATGTGGGATTGCCTATATGCTACCATTATTGACTTTCAGAAGCAAATTCTATATGACTCAACCTACTAACAGTAAAGGGAATGATCCAGCAACCCCACTCCTGGGCATATACTTGGACAAAACTATAATTCAAAAAGATACATGCACCCCCATGTTCATAGCAGCACTATTCACAATAGCCAAGACATGGAAACAACCTAAGTGTCCATCAATAGATAAAATAGATAAAAAATAGATAAAATAGATAAAAAAGAAAATAAAATGAAAAGAAAAAATAGAAAAAAGAAAAAAAATAGATAAAATAGATAAAAAAGATGTGGTACATATATACAATGGAACACTACTCAGCCATTAAAAAGAACAAAATAATGCCATTTAAATACCATATGATATCACTTATATGTGGAATATAAATGAACATATTTATGAAACAGAAACAGACTCACAGACATAGAGATCAGAATTGTGGTTGCCAAGGGAGATGGGGGGGAGGGATGAACTGGGAGTCTGGAATTAGCAGATGCAAACTATTATATATAGAATGGATAAACAACAAGGTCCTACTGTGTAGCACAGGGAACTATATCCAATCTCCTGGGATAAGCCATAATGGAAAAGAATATTTTAAAAGACTGTATATATATATGTGTGTGTATAACTGAGTCACTTTGCTGTACAGCAGAGATTGGCACAGCATGGTAAATCAACTATACTTCAATTTAAAAAAAAAAGGAAAAAATAAAAATGAAGTAAAATAAATTTTTAAAAAAATTGTAAAGGGACACGACTTTGGCTCTTCTTTCCAGATGCTGCTGCCAGAAAATACTCTTAGAGTCTCTTCCAGAAAGTAAAAATACTCTCTTCAGACATAATTTCTTCAGATTTACCGACATATGTAAAATTCGTATTTTATTTTATGAATTAATTTTATGAATATTTATGAATTCATAAATTCACATATAAAATTCATTTATATGAACATATAGAAAATGTTATTCAGAGATGTCTTGTAAAAATAAATATATCCATCTGATGTTGGAATCTTCCAGCTGCTATGAGTAACTTCCGGAGAAACAAATATCTGTGCTCCAAGCAGGGCTTTTGTCCCCTGAATGATAGTTGGAATATTATTCTCCCTTCCCTGTTTATCCCACAGTCAAAACTCCCAAATTAAGATTTCATTTTCCTCTTCAGGTGAGTCCAAATTTGTGCTAACAGGTATAACATAAATTTCAATTAGGCCATGTAGATAAACCTAAAGTCAGGACATTTTATATAAACTATCTTTTAACTGTAACAACTCATTTATAAGTAGATGAAACAGTGCTCATCCTTCATTCTACTTAAAGAGGGATTCTGCAATATAAGGTGACACAGGAAACTAGTAGTGGAACCAGATGTAATACAAAATTTCTCCCAGAAAATGTTAGATAGACCGGCCAGGCATTCTGTCTATGCAGCCATGTAAATCTTTTTCAGTCTCAGGATAGATCATGAAGGAATCAATGAATCAGTGTACTTTACTGAACAGTTAATATGTGCCAGACATTCCCGTAGGTTCTTTTATGGACAGTGTTTCATTTGCACATCATGACAGTCTTGTAAAGTAGTGAGGTTTTATTCTGAGCAAATGGGGTCTTAGAGCAAACGAGCTAGCAAGATCACAAAATTAATAAGTAGCAAAGCTGGGATCCTAATACACATCATTCAATTCCAACATAGCCTACCTTCTACCATCTTGCTTGGAATCATCATCTCCCCCAAATTTGTATGCTCTTTTTAATGAATGCATTCTCCTAAAAGCTGGTTGTATAATCAAAGAGACAGTTTACTGACTTAGGTAAAAGATCACCTTTTCACTACTTTTTTCCCCTTGTTATTAAATGTTGTCTACAATTTAAATCGAGAGAAACTGACAAGAGAGGATGGAAGGTGTTGCAAACAGAACAAGAATAAGGGAAAATCTGGCTGACAGTCTTGTCCCTCTGACTCCATGAAGTAGACGGCATCTCAATCCTCTTTGCATCCTCTACAGTACCTTGTATATTTAAATGATGAATTAAAAAATGACCTACTGGGGCAACCTTGAACAAGTCAGGCAATCTCTTTGGAAGAGATGGATCATATAACCTGGCAGAGCTCCGATTCTGTGGGTCTGTGTGATCTTTTATGGCCACTAGTCAACTTGTACAGGGTTTACGTGAAGGATGAAGAACTCATGAAGCTTTGTTCTTGGTCACATGATTGTAAACAGTCTCAAGAGATGATAAACAATCTTTCCAAAGACTAGTTATCCCCTGGGAGTTTTCTCTAGGCATATCTATCTTAGAAAGTGTTGACTACTACTTTAGTTGTGTTCTTTGGGATAATAAAGGAGGAGGTGTTCCAAGTCAAGGTTTTATATTTGGGAAGTTTGGGGAGTTATATTTTCCACTGAGTAATAGCCAATCTAGGGTCTAAATCAGTACTTTTAGATCGTTTCTACTTAGGTAATCTAATTAGCACGAGAGACAATTTACATTCCTAAGGTCTTGGTGATCAGTCACCAAGAAATCTCTCGGAAATCTTATGTTTTTATTTCCCAAATTCATGCAGATCTTTTTTCTATGCATACTATCTCCACGTTTTTATTTTTATATATCCAAAAATTTTCACATTAAAATTGACTTTTTTAAAAAGCTGTGTTCTGTTGATGCTAGGACTTCACTTTGTTCTAGACACAGCTCTGTACCTTCTAGATTCTAGACTATATACATTCTAGTCTAGGAAGCACAACACGGATCCCAATAACCGCGACTATTCCTCCAGATTTACATAAAGAATGAAGTAAGCAAAGCACTCAGTTATTTGTTTGCATGATGCCCGACATTTGGTTCAATATTTTGGCATCATTTAAAACAAATATGTTCCAGACCGTCTTTTGAAAAATGTGTCTAGTTAGTTTCTTCTTTGCAATAACAAAAGCAATTCATATAATCTAAAGTTGAGATAGCTTCCAGGTAAAACATAACTTACAGCTTTATCTTGTCACAATGAAGAGACCACAATGAGTGAGAAACTTTCTTTTTAAATAAATTTATCCATTTATTTATTTTTGGCTGTGTTGGGTCTTCGTTGCTGCGCACAGGCTTTCTCTAGTTGCGGCGAGCGGGGGCTACATTTCGTTGCGGTGCACGGGCTTCTCACTGCGGTGGCTTCTCTTGTTACGGAGCACGGGCTCTAGGCGCACCAGCTACAGTAGTTGTGGCTCTCGGGCTCTAGAGCGCAGGCTCAGTAGTTGTGGCACATGGGCTTAGTTGCTTCTCGGCATGTGGGATCATCCTGGACCAAGGCTTGAACCAGTGTCCTCTGCATTGGCAGGCGGATTCTTAACCACTGTGCCACCAGGGAAGCCCCCATTGTTTTTTGTTTTTTGTTTTTTGTTTTTTTGCCCCCATTGTTTTTAACCAAACACTTTCCCTCTGCTCCTTATGAGAGAAAGAAGGGAGATTTTTTTGGTTGCATTGGCAAGGGCAGTATTTACTAGATGAACCACAGTCTAAATTATAATTATGCTTCTCTTGTCTGGAAATACTGTAATCAAACATTTTTGGTCTCTGATCTTAGGTGCTCTTTTTCCAACTGACCATCCAGAGTTCTACCTATGGCTGAACTATAACCAATCAAATAACAAAACCACTTAGGAGATATAAAGTATAGGGGAGGCAGTGCAGTATAAATAAAGATTAAGGACAAAAGCTCTATAGACAAACTTTCAAATCCCAGCTCTCCCATTTCCAACTTATGTGACTTCAAAGCACCTTTTTCTTTGTTTGTTTGTTTTTGCGGCACGCGGGCCTCTCACTGCTGTGGCCTCTCCCGTTGTGGAGCACAGCCTCCGGACGTGCAGTCTCAGCGGCCATGGCTCACGGGCCCAGCCGCTCCGCAGCACGTGGGATCTTCCCAGACCGGTGCACAAACCCGTGTCCCCTGCATTAGCAGGTGGACTCTCAACCACTGCGCCACCAGGGAAGCCCCAAAGCACTTTTTAACTTATTTTTAATCCTGTATGTCTTCATCTGTAGAATGGGTATGATAATAGTACATGCCTACTAAAGTGGTTTAATGGATGAAGTAAACTAACCCATTTAAGTACTTTCACTTTGCCTAACACTTAACATGGAATAAATGATAATTTGTCATAAGACAGAGCCCTCGTCCTCCAGGAACCTAGAATATAATTTGGGACAGAACATACAGATACAGTAAAGACAGTATGTTAGCTCTAAAATTATAACATGATGAGTGACATAGAATTTCAGAGAAAGGAGAGAGAGATTTAAACTGGAGTGGCCTAGGAAGACTTTGCAAAAGAAGAACATAACCTAGAATTTTAAAAGTGGGCAGGATTTGAATCCGACAACAGAGAGAAGACTTCTAGCTAGAAGGAAAATAGAATTATATGAAGCAGAAAGGAGAATGATGGATAAGAAGCCAATGAGTAGACCATACGGTATATAACAGGGATAATTGAGGGCCATAGTGGGATTAGCCTAAAAAAGTCTGATCCAGGGCTTCCCTGGTGGCACAGTGGTTGAGAGTCAGCCTGCCGATGCAGGGAACACGGGTTCGTGCCCCGGTCCGGAAAGATCCCACATGCCGCGGAGCGGCTGGGCCCGTGAGCCACAGCCGCTGGGCCTGCACGTCCGGAGCCTGTGCTCCGCAACGGGAGAGGCTGCAACAGTGAAAGCCCCACGTACCACCAAAAAAAAAAAAAAAAGTCTGATCCAGGAGACACTGGAATAATCAGCAGAGGAGTGAGAAAGCTGTCATTTAATACATAGGAAGGCCTTGAAAATTTTTAAGCAGATGAATAATATGATAATTGAGAGCAGGATGTATTATAGAGAGAAAAGAAGGGAAATGGAAGATTAGATGGGAGGTAATCACAAGAATCCAAATGTAAGGTAACAATGGATAGAACTAACAGGGCAGTGGGAAGGGACCAAAGTAATAGACATGAGAACTTTTGAAAATTTTTATTTTATATTGAAGCATAGTTGATTAACAATGTTGTGTTAGTTTCAGGTGTACAGCAAAGTGATTCAGTTAAACATATACATGTATCTATTCTTTTTCAAATTCTTTTCCCATTTAGATTATTACAGAATGTTGAGCAGCGTTCCCTGTGCCATACAGTAGGTCCTTGTTGGTTATCTATTTTATATATAGCAGTGTGTACATGTCCATCCCAAACTCCTAATTTATCCCTCCTTCCCCACCCTTCCCCCCCGGTAACCATAAGTTCATTCTCTAAGTCTGTGAGTCTGTTTCTGTTTTGTAAACAGGTTCATTTGTATTATTATTTTTTTTAGATTCCACATATGAATAATATTATATAATGTTTGTTTTTTGATATGAGAAAAATTTGAAGGACCAACTATCAGTATTTAGGGACAAATGAATACTGGTATTTATTGGATAAAGGAGAGGAAGCAAAATGACTCAATAAAGTCTCTGGGTTTTGAGCTAAATTACAGAGCTTGTGACGCAATATCCCAATGTAGCTCTAGCACAATTTTCTTTAAACTACGACACACAGCTATTTATACATTCCTAAAATTTCCCATTTCAAGTTTCCCATAATGAATTGATACCCTATTTTATCTATTTTGTTTTTGTTTGTTTGTTTTTGCGGTACGCGGGCCTCTCACTGTTGTGGCCTCTCCCGTTGCGGAGCACAGGCTCCAGATGCGCAGGCTCAGCGGCCATGGTTCACGGGCCCAGCCGCTCCGCGGCACGTGGGATCTTCCCGGACTGGGGCACGAACCCGCGTCCCCTGCATCGGCAGGCGGACTGTCAACCACTGCGCCACCAGGGAAGCCCTATTTTATCTATTTTGTACCTTTGAACTTTAAATTGACTTTATTCATTAATTCATTCAGCAAATACTTCTTGGAAAACTTTCTCTATCAGGTACTATGCTAGGCACTGGAATTAAAGCAAAGATCATCAAAATCCCCACCACCGAGGATTTCTCAGTCTTCAGTACTTGAGGGTAAAGGTGGCAAATGTACACATGATAATGTTCCATGATCTGCTTTGAAATGAAAGTGTGCACATAATTGCCAAAGTACTTCCATGAATGGAAATGTTGGGAAAGCATCGTATTAAATGAGAGGCACCTAGAGACGGTGTCATCTTTCCTTTTCGTAGGTCCAATGCCATACCCATGGAAGAAATAAATAAAACTGTTTGATACAAAAAACTGCAAAGATACTATTCTTCTTTCGTCCATTCTCAGCTGACCCAAAGGTACAGGTGGTGATTTCTGTGGCTTTCCTGGTGATGTACCTGACCAGCCTCCGTGGAAATGCCATCATTGCAGTTACTGTCCAGATCCACCACTCTCTCCACGCCCCCAGGTACTTTTTCCTGGCTAACTTGGCAGTTCTGGAAATCTTCTATACATCTTCCATCACCCCACTGGCCTTGGAAAACCTTCTTTCAATGGGCAAAACTCCTGTTTCTATCACTGGATGTGGCACCCAAATGTTTTTCTTTGTCTTCTTGGGTGGGGTTGATCGTGTCCTGCTTGCAGTCATGGCTTATGACCGGTTTATAGCAATCTGCTACCCTCTACGATACACCCTCATCATGAGCTGGCCCTTGTGTGTGGAGTTGATGGTAGGATCCCTGGTACTGGGGTTCCTGCTGTCGCTACCACTGACTATTTTAATCTTCCATCTCCCATTCTGCAACAACAGCGAAATCTACCACTTCTACTGTGACATGCCTGCCGTCGTGCGCCTGGCTTGTGCAGACACGCACGTTCACCAAACTATCGTCAGCTTCATCGTCCTAAGCATCCCCCTCTCAGTAACCTCCATCTCCTACGTCTTCACCGTGGAAGCTATTTTACAGATCCAGTCAGCAGAAGGGCACCACCGAGCCTTCCCCAACCTGCTCTTCGCACATCTTAGTGGTCCTCCTGCAGTATGGCTGCACCAGCTTTACATACTTGTCCCCCAGTTCCAGCTACTCTCCTGAGATGGACCCGGTGGTGTCTGTGGTCTACACTTCTATCACTCCCATTTTAAACCCCTTGATCTATAGTATGAGGAACAAGGAATTGAAAGATGCCCTAAGGAGGGCACTAAGCGCGTTTTAGGTAGGATGGTTCTACGACTTATTTAAATCAGGACACTTCTGAGAATGAAATGGGATGCAGTTAATAATTATGCTGGGATGATATACATGAGCCAGGACTGTCCTCAACAAACTGAGACATAGTATTCTAGAAGAATAATGAATGCACCGGAGGAAATGAATACTACTAATTGAAATAAAGCTTTATCGCACAGGGTAACATGATGTCCTGGGCATGGATGCAGGAGCTTCAGCATTTATTTATTGGACCTCTACTGCGTCCTAGGTACTTTATGTGGGTTATCTCACTCAGCCTATAATAAGTATAATTGTCTTCATTTTTAGAAAAGAAAACTAAAGTAGCTAACAAAAGACATATCCAGGATGAGAACACGAGTATTCGGAAATCTAAACACTAAGCTGTCTTCACACAATGACACTCCCCTTGTTCTAAGCTCGCTCTGCCAGTAAGAATATACGTTACCTCGTGCACGTTTCTCCATCTCTCTAGGCTTCAGTTTCCTTATTTCTGAAGTGGCAGAGATGTGTTCCTTCCAAGGTCATAACATTATGTTCTAAATATTGGCCCAGCAGACCCTGAATGGGAAAAAAAAAAAAAAGAGGCTTTGCCGTTAGCCAAAGGAAGGAGGAATTTTTTTTACATTTCCTGTTTTGTTAACCAAAATGAAAACTCATGATTCTGTTCATAACGTTTAAAGAGCACCCCAGTAATAAAAAGCATAGTAATAATGGAGGAAATGTTCTTTAATTTAATAAGTGAAAATATAGGAGAGGAAGAAAGTGGGCATCATTGAATTGGATTCCTTGAGGATCTCTTCTATCTCAGAGAGTGTTCCAGACTCTGCTTGAGCTTCCAAGGAGAGAGATCATCAACTTGTAAGACACTCCATTCCTCGCTGGACAACTCCAGTTGTTAAAGTACTGTACCTTACCTTGAGCTAAAGTCTATCTACAAACAACTTCCTCCCACTGATCCTGCTTTTCCTCCCTAAGAGCTCTCTTCTACATGACAGCTCTTCACATGTGTTAGGATCGATTGTGCATCTTCTATAAGTCTTCAGTCCTCTTTTCTCTAGAGCAAGTACTCCATCAACTCTTCCTCCAGGATATTACATTTTTTTTAATTTTTGAATTTTATTTATTTTTTTATACAGCAGTTTCTTATTAGTTATCTATTTTATACATGTTAGTGTATACATGTCAGTCCCAATCTCCCAATTCATCCCACCACCACCACCCCTCCCACCACTTCCCCCCCTTGGTGTCCATACGTTTGTTCTCTGCATCTGTGTCTCTATTTCTGCCCTGCAAACTGGTTCATTTGTACCATTTTCCAGGAGATTATATTTGAACCCTCTCATCATACAGGTCACCTTCTAGATTTTCCCTAGCTCCATATTCTTCTGCAAATTTTCAGAAATAAACAAAATACACTGGGAATATTTTGTTCTGGGGAACTGCTACTTTTACCTGTGAACTATGTTTCTATTAATTCATCTTGATCCTTTTAGTTTCATAAATATGGTATCAAATATAGTTTTCATATGTCTTTCAATGCTGCCTTCTCATAATTTATTTTACTAACATACATGGAAGACTTTTCATTTAACACTGATATATTGTGTTTTTATTAGTTTTGGCCAAGTGACTAAACTGACAAGTCATCTTCAGGATTTATTTTATTCATCATAATTTTGTGTCATGGCCAAAATTGCATTCATTTCCTTTGTCTAAGTCATTAACAAATATCTAAAAGAGGACAGGATGAATGCAGCATCTATGGTAGTCCTCCTCTGTGACAACTGTTGTCCAACTAGATAGAAACCTGCTCAGTTAACACCATCTGTGTTACACTGTCACCATTATGATCCCCACTCCCTGTTGACCCCATCATCCTGTATCCATGTTTTTAGGTGACCCCTGTCACCCATGGATATGTGACTTGCTTTGTTGCAGGCAGAGGTTTTACCCTTACCCTTTGGTGCCTGTCCTCTCTTGCTGCCCTGAGACTGACATGTGAAGAAAGCAGGCCTAGAATGACACCTTGTAGAACACAAATTGGATGTCAAGTTGAGGCTCCCTAGACCAATTCCAGTCAATCCACCAGATGACTGCAGCCACATTAGTGACCCCAGTAAGACCAGCAGAAGAACTGCCCAGTTGAGCTAGGCCAAAATGCTGACCCACAGAAACCTGGGCAAATAAAATCATTGCTATTTTAAGCCCTTAAGTTTGGAGTGGTTTCTTTTGCAGCAAAAAAATAACCAATTCGCCATCCAATCTATAATAAACCATCTCTCCAAGAAGGATATCATAGGAAGCGTATCAAATCCTTCCATACAATCAAAATACACTGTAGCACTTATATAAACTGAAGCATTTAGAAGCCTTATTTTTAAAGTAAGGTGCATTTGTCTTCAGTAACTTCCTATGGGCTCTTAGTCATCACCAGGTTTTTCAAACGCTTACAAGTTATCTGCCCAATCATGCACTTCCAGAATTTTACTAGAGATTGGCATTGAGATAGCTATTTTATTGTTTGGAAACCCACTAGTAAAATAAGTCAGAAAGAGAAAGACAAATATTATATGTTATCACTTACACATGGAATATAAAAAATAAAACAAACTAGTGAATATATCAAAAAAGAAACAGACTCACAGATATAGAGCACAAACTAGTGGTTACCAGTGGGGAGAGGGAAGAAGCAGGGGCAAGATAGGAGTAGGGGATTAGGAGGTACAGACTACTATGTATAAATTAAATAAGCTACAAGGATATATTGTACAGCACAGGGAATATAGCCAATATCTTATAATAACTAGAGTATAATCTATAAAAATTGTGACTCACAATGTTGTACACCTGAAACTTAAATAATATTGTAAATCAACTATATCTCAATTTTTTTTAACTAAAGGAAAAAAGAGAAATGAGCGCTCCTTTTGCAGCACATATACTAACATTGGAATGATACTGAAAAGGTTAGCATGGTCCTTGTGCAAGGATCCCACGCAAATTTGTGAAGTGTTCTATATTTTTAAAAACAAAAAAGCAAACTCATAGGTACAGAGAACACATGGGTGGTTGTCAGAGGTGGGTGGGGCGGGGAGAGAGGAGGCAAAATGGGTGAAGGGAGGGGTCAAAAGCTACAAAATTCCAGTTCCAAAAATAAATAAGTCCTAGGGATGTAATGTACAGCATGGTGAGTATAGTTAATAATACTGAATTGTACATTTACAAGTTACTAAGAGAGTAGAACTTAAAAGTTCTCATCATGAGAAAAAGAAATTTGTAACTATGTGTGGTGACATATTAACTAGACTTGTTGTGATGATCATTTTACAATATATACAAATATTGAATCATTATGTCTTATACCTGAAACTAATATAATATGTCGATTATATCTCTATAATAAATAAAGAAAATTAAAAATAAAAGAAATGTGCATGAGAGCAATGTGGACAGCAGATAACCAGCTAGGCTGTGTGTAGGCATGTGCGTGTGTGTTAATTATAAATTACAAACTTGAATATCCTCCATGTGTTTGACTTGTACAGGACAATCTTCTGATCTGTATTTTGCCAGTCCAATTAGACAGCCCACCTACCCAGGGGTATGGTACTAGATGGTCTTTGACTTTTGCAGTCGATGTACAACTTGTGGAGGCAACTTGGCCTGTACATAATCTGTTCCAACCATCTGGTGAGTGTTCACAAACTTCAGAACCTAAAAGGATTTAGACTTCCTAACAACTTAGGATGTTATGTAATTTCCACCACTCAGATGCAATCCCTCAAGACATGAATTAAAACTGAGTAACCTGGAGGAAGAAGCGCCCTGAGCATGAGGCTTCCACTTTTGCTGCTGGGAGTCTAGCAGATGAGATGTGGTTCTGGAGCCAAAAATTCCATCAATGGGGACTCCTTGATTACCCAGACTCTTTCAGATAAATGTCATGTTTCCTCTGGGTGTCCAGTTCTGTGCTATAAAGTCTTTCCTAGAGTCCCAGCCTAGAGCCACCTTCTCCATCTCTTTCAATGATTTGGTAAGCACACATCTCACTACATCCAATCTTTTCTGTTTAAAATACAGAGGATTGTTAAAACCTAAACAATATACCTCCACGCTTTCCTATTAGATATCTTGTAAAGATATGTATTTTTTATTGAGCTATTTAGCCCAGCAACATGTCATCTAAAAAGGCTTTCCTGACCACGCTTCCCATGCCAGAACAAGTGACCACACTCTCCCCCATGCTCCCTCTGTACCTTGAGTATAACTCCATCACAGCATCTGTAACATTGTAGTGCTCATGTACACTCTGACCTCTTTGGAGAACGTAACTATTTCTGTTAGCCTGGTGTCTAGAGATTTCAAAAACACCAAATTAAGCCATTAATCGTTAATTCACAGTCATTCTTTCAGGGCAAGCTCACCTCCACCATAAAGCCTTACCTGACTCTTATTATCCCTCTGTTCTCAACTATGATAACATCACTTTCAAGGGACAGTCTCACATTGGACTTCATTATTAGGGAAACATTCCTGGCCTGTGTGTTTTATCTCCCAAATCAGATGCTGACCTCATTGATTCCAGAGACCCTGCCTAATATATCTTCAAATATCTCATAAATTTGCCACAATGAATGGGTGACACTCAAAAAAAAATCATCTGGAGAAGTACAGGTTAAATAACCTAACGGAAGAAACTGAACACACCAATCAAAGCACAGAAATACTCCAAAGACTAACACAGACTATATAAAATACTGTCTTTCTTAGTTATCCACCACTACTCTTTATTAAACATGTAGGAAGATGCACTATGATCAGGGTCTAACATCCAACTCTTCTTTTGTGTCTGTTTTTCAAGATTCCCAGCCTTTTTGTCATCCTTGCTTTCAGTGATCCCAGGATGGGGAAAGCCCCCAGCTGTGCACAGAAAGAGACTTTCTTTATCCTTAGTAGCTAGGTGCTTGTGGTTCAGTGACAACCTTTCGATAGAGAAAGGCTGAGTCTCCTAGAAGTAACTTCCTAGCAATGTACATTACCAACCTATTTACACATCTTCCAAGATGAAACTCCAGGCAATATCATGCTATTCACACTTCACGGGATGCTTGGGGATATTATTGTTTTTATTATTGAAAGAATGGAACTAGGGAAGGAAGGAAGGAAGTAATGAAGGAAGGGGGGGAGGGAAGAAGAAAAGAAAGAGAGAAAGAAAGGTGGGAGAGAGGGAGGGAGGGAAGATGAAATAGAGCCCAGGTCAAAGGCACTTTCTCTACTACCTCTCTTTAGAGAAAGCATAAAGTATATTCTATTTATAACGTAATGTAATGAGTTAGTTCTGCTCCAGTTGCAATGATCCTCTGAGTCTTGGTTACAACAATCAATAATTCCTTCCTTCATTCATTCAGTGGGTATTTACTGAGTATCTACTATGTGTGGCAACCTGGAACATACTGGGAATGCAGCAGTGAATGAACAGAGAAGATCTTTGTTCTATTGAGTTTACAGACTAACGGGAGAGACATAGAGTAAACAAAGTAAATAATTACATTTCAAGATGGAATCTCTGTAAAGGGTTGCTCAGTTGAATTAAGGTGAAGGATTGCATAAGATGCTATTAAAAGGAGTTGGGTTTTTGAGCACAAGCCACCTGTTCTCCTTGCTTGGCCCTGCAATAAACCTGTCTCTGCTCAAAAAAACAAAGAAAAAGAAAAGATGCTATTAAGAAACAGGCCTGGGCTTCCCTGGTGGCGCAGTGGTTGAGAGTCCACCTGCCGATGCAGGGGACATGGGTTCGCGCCCCGGTCCAGGAAGATCCCACGTGCCGCGGAGTGGCTGGGCCCGAGAGCCATGGCTGCTGAGCCTGCGCGACCGGAGCCTGTGCTCCGCAACGGGCGAGACCACAACAGTGAGAGGCCCGCGTACTTCAAAAAAAAAAAAAAAGAAAGAAACAGGCCTATATGTGATGCTTCATTGTGAGTTCTGGGAGGAAGCAGTGACTCTAAATTTTAACCAGGATCCCCTGGTATATAGAGAAGTAAGGAAACGAAAGATGCAATGACAACAGTCTTTGCCTACTGTACATTTTTGTGTCAATTTGCTAATAAATTAAATGCTGGTGTTAAAACAACAGAAAAGATAATTATAGACTGTGATAATTGCCATAAAGACAATCAACATGGTAACACAATAGGAAATAAATGACTGAGGAATATCTATTTTAGATAAGAATGAGTATGTACACACTGTACTCAGTTTCCCCTATTGGTAACATGACTAAAGTACATTTGTCATAACTAATTAACCAATATTGACACATTCGTATGAATTAAAGTTCTTGCTTTATTCAGATTACTTTATTTTTAACATAATATCCTTTTTCCATTCAAGGATCCCATCCAGGATACCACATAGAATTCAGCTGTCATGTCTCTTTAGGTTCTTGGCTGTGAGTTTCTTGGACTTTCCTTGTTTTTAATAACCTTGACAGTTTTGAGAAGTTCTGGTCAGGTATTTTGTAGAGTGTCCTTCAAATTGAATTTGTCTGACAGTTAGACAAGGGGTTATGAGTTTGGGGTAGAAAGACACGGAGGTAAAGCATCATTCTCATCACATCATGTCAAGGGTACATACTGAAAACATGACTTCACTATTGACGTTGACTTTGATCACCTGACAGAGGTAGTGTTTGTCAGGTTCTCTAGTGTAAACTTACCCTTTTTTCTCCCTTTCCAAATTGTATTTTTTGGAAGGAAGTCGCCACTTAAGTTCACACTTAAGGAATAGGGAGTTATTCTCCCCCAAATTGAGAGGGAAGTATCTACTACTTGGAATTCTACTGTATGGGAGATTTGTCTATTCTCCCCCTTTAATTTTATTCAATTATGTATTTGTATCAGCAACTAATTATGAATATTTATTTTGTCCTTTAGGTCATAATCCATGTACTGCTTTATATTTTTACACTGTGAATATTTTTATTTATTACAGGTAAGAATAGGGGGAAGATAAAAGAAAGGAAGGAATGGAGAAATGGGGAATGGTAGGAAGCAAGAAAAGAGATGAATAATAATGAAGAGACTTCTTGGCTCTGTCTTTTGAGCATACATCCATTTCAGAGAAGAGATGCAGGTCAAAAATTAGACGAAGTGTTCAGGCACTGAGTTCCTCCCCCTCTCTTCTGATCTCATCCCATATCCAACATCAGATATAGTATGAGATCTTGAGACCTAACTGTGGGAAAAGGCATGCTCCTCTCTTTAAGGATCTTATAGTCCAGAGTGGGTAACAAACATGATAACAAACGACCATGATTTGATGCAACAAAGGCTAGACTGAAACATGCATGAAGTACTGTGAGAGGCATGGTGGGGAGTGAATTACAGTCTGGGGTAACCAAGCAAGCCTTCACAGAAGATGTGGCATTGGAGCAGCTGAGGAAGGATGAGCTGGAGTTTTCTAGGAAAATAATTGGAGAAGCACACTCCAGAGAGAGAGATTGACATTTGGACTGCCGTGAGGAACTAACAGAATTGCTTATTTTACCATTAGGGGAAAAAGTATATTTATTTTCCCAAGGCCTCAAGATTACAAGGAATGAAATAATCAGGATGCTAGGGCTTTGTAAGACATGAGAAAGAGGGAAAAGAATATAAACTGTACAGTCTTATAAATGAGTTGTGTCAGTGCATGAAACAAGAAAATATCTCTGAACTATTGGCCCCAATATTTGAGAACTGGCATACTTTATTTAGATGTGTGCTAAATCTTTGTTTCCAGTTGTTATCAGAGTTCTCTTTGTTAGAGTTAATTTAATACAAATTCAACTTTATTCTTGAGTCGGATAATTATGCCTTACGGTGACACAGTGCCATCAGAGAATTATTATAACATGCCCACATATATATCCCTAAAGGTTCTAACTCCATTTAATAAGCCTCAGGGTAATGAATCCAGGGAGTGGATAATCACTGAACTAAAGCCCTGGTCTCCTGACAAATCTCTTGCTCCAATGTCAACCTTCAAAACTCCAGCTTCCATTTCTGGTTCTTGTCCAGGTTTTGAAACTAATTATTTCTTTTATTTACTGTTTTTTTTTAACACCCATGGCCTTTGGTTATTCCCTTTACCAGCTTCATTCATTAAAATGAGTGAAAACAGGCAATGCTATACTTTCAGATGACTCACCCCTGATCATCAAAGTAGAGACTTTGCATGTGTACAGTACTTTTCCATAAGCAAGGTTCTTCCAAGAATATTATCATTTTTATCCTCTTAACAGAATCCCTATGAAACGGACATTATAATACACATTTGTCAAATTGAGAAATGGAGCATCAAGACACTTAAGGGATTAGTCCAAGGTCACCCAGCTAGTAAGAGACAGGAGTAGAATACCAACTTAAATGTTCTGATTAAGTCCAGCTCACAATGAAGGCAGCATACAAGTTCCCAAAATGATGTTTCAGTATATTGTGTGGTTCTAAATAGGAAACTCGATGATCTACTCAGTCATCTACATTATGAAAACTTGGATTCCACATTTTAATTCGTCCATTTCCTCTCAACAGAATTGCACAGATTTGCATGAATATCAACCCAGCAGACAGTAAAAAGATCAACCTAATTACTGTAAGCAAATGCTGACATTTTGCCATCAGTTGTCTGTCATGGATAGAGGACCCTTTAAGATCATCTAACCCAACCTCCTAATTTTTACAAAAAAAAAAAAAAGTGGAAAGGACTCTCAGAATGTTACAAGACTAGTTAATGACAACACCAGACCTAGAACCCAAGCCAACCCGGTCATCAGCCCAGTACTCTTTCCAACTGATCACATGAAACAAAAGAACAAGACAATTTCCCACAGCCTGCTGTCTAAAACATGCTATCATGGTTATCAACCTTCAGATTCTAGCTCAGAAATTGGTCTCAGAAATAATAATAATAACTTACAATTGTATGGCAAGTTTCCATTTACAAAATGTTTTCACGTGCACTTGATCCTCAAGACCAAAATGTTCCTCGTTTGCTATTATATTATCCTCATTTGGCAAATGGGGAGTACACCTAGGTTCTGTGAGTCTGAGTGATTTGCCCAAGGTCTTCTGATGGCAAGTATATGCTCTTTCTAGTTTTTTATGCTTTCTTTTCAGTAAACTAGTAATAGGAATATTAGGGAAGATTGCATATCCAAATAGGTAAGTTGCCTTGCCCAGGAATTTAAGTTTATGTCTAAATTTGAATTTGGCATCATTATTTTCATTATAAATATAATCCATAATTATTAAAGAAAGTGTTTAAGGGGATAAAAATTAAAAGTTCTTAAAAATCCTATTTATTCCCACTACTAAAGAAAAACTGTTATTAACATTTTGTTAAATTTCCATTTGATCTCTTGTTTAGCATGTTTTTAATGTACCTGTAGTCATACATTATCCTCTTTCACTCAAAGCTATATTCATTTCCTATGTCATTACAGACCTATTGTAGACATAGTTTTTGATAACTAAGATTCTATCATGTTCTTAAGAAATTATTTGTTCAAGGGATTATGGCTAATGCTTTTTTAAAAAAAATTACCTCTTAGAGATAGATCTTAAAGTATGTGGTACCTAGGAGTTAAAATAGCCCAACTAGGGGAGTGAATGGAAATATAGATGAAAGAAGGGAAGCCAGGAGTTGATGACTGCTGAAGCTGAGTGATGGGCACCCAGGGATTCATTGAACTCTTCTTGCCACTTGGGTATTTTGACATTACCCACAATAAAAAGGTTTTTTTTAAAGAAAACATCTTACCATGTTGCAGGGAAAAGTGGGGGCATCAGAGGATGGTAATGTCCCGGGTCTCAGGCGAGTCCTGGGACGGCCACCAGGTGTGGATTCTTGGCTTTGCACAGGAAACAATTCAAGAGTGAGCCATAGTAAAGTGAAAGCAGGTTTATTTAGAGAGCTGTAGATTCCACAGACAGAATGTGGTCCATCTCAGAATGTGAGAGCGGCCCTGGAAGAAACACACTCCCCATACAGGGTGTGGGCCATTTCAGAAGGCGAGAGGCCCCGAAATATGGTGTAGTTAGTTTTTATGGGCTAAGTAAGTTTGTAGGCTAATGAGTAGAAGGAGATTATTCCAACTATTTGGGGGAAGGGGTGGAGATTTCCAGGAACTGAGTCACCACCTACTTTTTGGCCTTTTATGGTCGGCCTCGGAACTGTCACGACGCCTGTGGGTGTGTCATTTAGCATATGCTGATGTATTACAATGAGCGTATAATGAGGCTCAAGGTCTAGTGGAAGTCGACTTGTCTGCCATCTTGGACCTAGTTGGTTCTAACCAGTTTAAGTTTTGTCCTCAATGGCCATGTCATCCTTTTAAGGATGGTGCCCTGCCCCCTTTCTGTCTCAAGCATGTGATTGTAAAAGTGTGTTGTAGATTTAGACTGTCATTCTCAATTCATCACTCTCTCCCTCTGCCACATGGCCTGGCTGTACCCTAGAGGAGGCAGAGTAAATTGGCGGGCTCCATCGACGTCGGTCTTGGTCACGTGACTCTCTCTGACCAATGGAATGTTAGCACACATGATGGAGCACAGATTTCAGACATGCTTGCTTGACTTGACTAACCCCTTACCTTCCTGTATCACAATGAGGAAACCATGCCCCAGGAAGCATGACCCTTCAGTTTGGTCCCAAAACAAGACATGTGCAGAAGACCTAAACACAATCTGAAGCCTGAAGCCAAGTCTATCCAACCTTCACCCTGAAGCAGAGCTGCCCAAGCTGGCACACAATCACCTGCACAATTTTTTTAAGTAGATAAATAAATTCATGCTTATAAGTCACTAGGTTTGGGATTGGTTTGCTATACAACATCTTTGCAGCAATCGCTGATTAACACAGAGTCAAACCATTCTCCCCAAACTAAACATTTTAGGTATTTCCAGTTTTTTAATAATACAAATAGTGTACATGTTTTCGTACATAAAATTACTCCACTTTTTCTGATCATTAAGTTCAGATATGCTGTTATGATGCTGTTTATGTGGGTAGGTTGAGAAAGTTTTATTTGTGAATATTCTTCTAAAAAGGAAAAATATGAAAAGAATTAGAACAAACTCATGCTTTGTTTCTTAATGTCAGAAAGATTGTAAATATAATTTTGTTTTCTTTCTTGACATTCAAAAAGATTCTTTCCTCTTTCTCATGGAACTTGATAAAACTAGCTCATCTGTAATGTTTCTCAAGTTCTGTCTCTTTCTTCCCACATTCCAAGAACAAAAAAAGTACAGAGGCCTGATTGTGTAGCAGTAGCATCCCATGTTGATGTGGGTGGGCTTCCCTGCAAATAAAAGGGCCCTTTTGTTTGATTTTCTAGAGACTGATCGATCTTAATGGATATATGTCATATGTTCCGTTTACAAACACTGGAACTGAATCAGTGAATCCCACCTAGATCCATTTTCCACCTGGAAAATTCAGGAATACGTGGCTAACTGCTAAATGGGCCAAAAGGTATTATAGTATCTATGGGCAACGGGACCCAGTGTCCAGTGTTGCAACAACTTGTGAATAATTCTTTGGAGAGAAACTCTGTGACCTCCTCTGAGTCATCACTCTGCTGAGAACTCTAATTGTTCTCATGAAAATTCCAACTATGTTTTGTTACTGTATCTAAAATAAGGAGGGAGTAGAGTAGGGAGAGGGGAAGGAGAAGAGAGAAGGGAAAGAGGAAGAGGAAGGGGAAGGAGATAAGGAGGAGTTGTTCCTGGAGGTCAGGGAAATTATATATATTCTTTCAATACTTAATGCAATAGTTGCTAGAGAAGAAGGAGAAGGAAGAAAATGAGGAGTGAAGATGGGGGGGGAGGGGGAGGAGATGAAGGAAAAAAAGGCAAAGTTGAAGAAGGAGCTGTTCCTGGACGTTAGAGTTAGGGTTAGGGACCAAACTGTGCGTGTGCGTGTGCATAATATCGAACACATAATTGCTAGACAAAAATGTTAAATCACAGAGGAGTCTGTCTGGCTTCTCACTCTTCCAATTAATAATATGCACCTGGAACCAAGTTGGTTCCTCTGCAATGCTACTTTACAAGGGCGATGCTCAAAGCGCAGTTCCCAAGGCCAGGAGCGTCCACATCACCTGGAAACCTGTTACAAAGGCAAATTCTCAGGCCCTACCTCAGACCTACTTAATCAGAAACTGGAGAAGGTGCGGTCCAGCAACCTGAGTTTTAACAAGCCTTCCATGTGATTCTGATACCTAATAAAGTTTAAGATCCACTGCTCTAGAACGTAGCCCAGCTGGGACGTGATCAACATTCACAGCTATCCCCCAATTTTTACCATCCATTCTCCGTCCTCATTCTCTTCCGGGAGACTAGGGTTGGCATGGTTACTATCACCACAAGCGTCAGTAATTTCTCTGGTTATTAGAGTCAAAGTGTGGGAAATTCTCTTACCACCACTACCCCTTTACATTGTGGTTTCAATGTCAGTTCCATTTTCAGTAATAAGTGATATTTCAAAACAAAAATGCGATATTCAGATACGCTCCACATGTGTTCCACACAGTGGCCAATCTGGCACCTGAAAAGCGATTTATCTGTTAGTTCAGTTCTCAAAGTCTTTAGTATGCTGTTTGGAATCATTTCCACTAGTATGTGGCTCAGGGGTGAGCCCAGGAGTTCATAAACAACCTTATCAGGTCATTTTCCTAAGTTCCTCCCTCTCCAAAATCTCCTTGGTATTTTCCAGTTCCCGAAGGTTCTCCTATTTGGGTCAGAAAGCTGAGGCTTTATTTACCCTATGCTGAAGGGAGTTTCCCTCGACAGCACCCAAGTCTGAGTCCAAGCAGCAGGAAGACGGGAGAGAAGAAATCGACAGGGGTTCACCTACCTTCTAGGACAACAGGTCCTTTGATTGGAGAAGAAAGTACCCTCCCTCGGAGTTCTAGGCGCCTTTGGTTCCCGCTGCTGCCATTGTCACCACCAGCAGGTCCCTTCTCACTCTTCAAGTCTGCACCAGATGGTTTCTCTTGGAGCCCTGTCTATCCTTGTCAAAACCCACTTCTGGGTTTCAGGCTGCCTTGAGTCCAGGCCAAGGAATACCAGAGAGGGAACAAAATGCGATAAACCAGCCACCAGTTGAGTAGTACTTTTTTTTTTTTTTTTTGCAGTACGTGGGCCTCTCACAGTTGTGGCCTCTCCCGTTGCGGAGCACAGGCTCCAGACGCGCAAGCTCAGCGGCTATGGCTCACGGGCCTAGCCGCTCCGAGGCATGTGGGATCTTCCCGGCCCGGGGCACGAACACGCGTCCCCTGCAGCGGCAGGCGGACTCTCAACCACTGCGCCACCAGGGAAGCCCAAGTTAGGTAGTACTTAATTCTGGTCTTCTTCCCCAAACTGTCTGCGACTGTTTGCTTTTCAGAGTCCCCAAATGGCTGCTCCTTGCATTTTGTCCAAGTTTTATATCCACATTCGGTGGGAGGGATGGGGTAGATGATGCTTACTTTATTTTGCCCAGAACCAGAACCAATCTAGATATTCCTTTTTTATTGAACTAAAAGCTATCTCTCCATAATTTCTTATTTTTAGTTTTTGTTTTACATCCTGGCGTCTCACAAAATAAAGCTTACTTTCCCCCTGCTCAAATCCCTATATCTTCAAGTTTCCTCTTCTCAAAGCTAAAATTAAAAGTGTAATGGTTTTATAAAACTTAGATTTCTTATTTTAGGGTAAATAAAGTCGAACCACAGATGGACTTGGTAGGTACAACTTGTGGGGTATCCAACTTCATTTGCTTTTTTGATCTCCATTTGAAATTGAAAAGTAGACATTGCACAAAGTTTCTTTTCTATCATAAGATATATCAGGATTGGCAGAACTCCTGCATCTGGAGATAACCTTTGTCCCCCACGACCCGGCCACTGCAAATCTGCTCCTTATCTTGGTTTCAAGATGAACCCCAAGACCATCCACTGTGGTCTCAGTCTTACTCCACATAAGTTCTGCAGCAGCTCTGGTCTCTGGTTCCTGGTCTTCTGGAGAAAAAGATAGTTTGCATTCTTTATGGATTTTGGCAACTCTCTATTGACCTTATATTGACTTTTCTCTCTATTGAAAGCTTCAGTGGCTCTGAGCTCGAGAAAATCCAGTTCAGAACCCTGACTTGTTCAATTTGCCTGAAACATATGTACTAACCGGTTTCTTTTTTTTAAGTTGTTCTGATTTTTACAGTAATTTGACATGTTCATCTTTGGCTCTTCTGCAGCATCTACACCTAACCTGCCTAGGTTTTCTCTTGTTTATTATGCTCTCATTAAGTGATGCCATTTTCCCATGAAGTTTATTTCTGTTAAAATCTCTCCTCTCACTAAGAGCAGTCCCCAATTTTTTCTGTTTCAAAGTTCTGCTCCTTTGGGGGACAGTTCCTCTAGGTTCCTGTTTATTATCTCCACTTCTCAGGTCAGTTGCCTGCTTGAACGCTCATATATCATCTAGCACAAAGAAGAGACTCAAAAATAGTTGTTGAACAAAAACCTACTGTGAGTCTCAAGAATGATCAAGGCTTTCCAGTCTAAAGTAGTTCTTCCCATATCATTAGACCTTCTTTGATGTCTCATTATTTATATGCCCATGAAGATTGATTTAAATTAAGCCAACAAATATCCATTAACTACATGTGTAGAATTTTTTTAAAAAGCTCACCATTGTGTTTGATTTTAGTCAGACATGTAGTCTAATAATTTTTAAGTACATAATATTATCTATAATATGAGACAGAATGCCATAAGGAAGGTTTATATAAGTTTAAAGAAAAGCCTGTTCCTGATTATACTATTAGGAAAGACTTTATGGAGAAAATGGAACAGGATAGAAAGCCCAGAGATAAACCCACACACATATGGTCACCTTATCTTTGATAAAGGAGGCAGGAATGTACAGTGGAGAAAGGACAGCCTCTTCAATAAGTGGTGCTGGGAAAACTGGACAGGTACATGTAAAAGTATGGGATTAGAACACTCCCTAACACCATACACAAAAATAAGCTCAAAATGCGGCTTCCCTGGTGGCGCAGTGGTTGAGAGTCCGCCTGCCGATGCAGGGGACACGGGTTCGTGCCCTGGTCCGGGAGGATCCCACATGCCGCGGAGCGGCTGGGCCCGTGAGCCATGGCCGCTGAGCCTGTGCGTCTGGAGCCTGTGCTCCCCAATGGGAGAGGCCACAAGAGTGAGAGGCCCGCGTACCACAAAAAAATAATAATAATAATAATAATAAGCTCAAAATGGATTAAAGACCTAAATGTGAGACCAGACAGTATAAAACTCCTAGAGGAAAACATAGGGAGAACTCTCTCTGACATAAATCGCAGTAATATCTTTTCTGATCCATCTCTCAGAATAATGGAAATAAAAACAAAAATGAATAAACGGGACCTAATTAAACTCAAAAGCTTTTGCACAGCAAAGCAAAGCATAAAAAACAAAACGAAAAGACAGCTCACAGATTGGGAGAAAATATTTGCAAATGATGTGACTGACAAGGGATTAGTCTCCAAAATTTACAAACAGCTCATGAGGCTTAATATCATCAAAACAAACAACCGAATCAAAAAATGGGCAGAAGACCTAAACAGACATTTAACCAAAGAAGACATGCAGATGGACAAGAGGTACATGAAAAGATGTTCAACATCGCTAATTATTAGAGAAATGCAAATCAAAACTATAATGAGATATCACCTCACACCAGTCAAAATGGCTATCATCAAAAAATCCACAAACAATAAATGCTGGAGAGGGTGTGGAGAGAAGGGAACCCTCCTACATTGTTGGTGGGAATGTAAACTGGTACAGCCACTATGGAGAACAGTCTGGAGGTTCCTTAAAAAACTAAAAATAGAGCTACCCTCTGACCCTGCAATCCCACTTCTGAGCATATATCTGGAGAAAAACATGGTCTGAAAGGATACATGCAAACCAATGTTCATTGCAGCACTGTTTACAATGGCCAAAACGTGGAAGCAACCTTAATGTCCATCAATAGAGGAACGGATAAAGAAGATGTGGTATATATGTACAATTGACTATTACTCAGCCATTAAAAGGAATGAAATAATGTCATTTGCAGCAACATGGATGGACCTAGAGATTGTCATACTGTGGAAAGTAAGTCAGACAGAGAAAGAGAAATATTGTATGATATCCCTTATATGCAGAAGCTAAAAAGAAATGATACAAATGAACTTATTTACAAAACAGAAACAGGCTCACAGACTTAGAGAACGAACTTACGGTTACCAGGGGGTAAGGGTGGGGGGAAGGGATAGTTAGGGAGTTTAGGATTGACATGTACACACTGCTGTATTTAAAATGGATAACCAACAAGAACCTACTCTATAGCACAAGGAACTCTGCTCAATGTTATGTGGCAGCCTGGATGGGAGTGGAGTTTGGGGGAGAATGGTTACATGTATATGTATGGCTGAGTTGCTTTGCTGTGCACCTGAAACTTTCACAACATTGTTAATTGGCTATATTCCAATATAAAATAAAAAGTTAAAAAAAAATAAAGTTCCCCAAATGAGTTCATTGTGTGGCAAAAAAAAAAAAAAAGAAAGAAAGAAAGAAATAGCTTCTGGGGAAGAACTACAATCCTGCAGCCTGTGGAACAAAAACCAAATTCACAGAAAGATACACAAGATGAAAAGGCAGACAGCTATGTACCAGATGAAGGAACAAGATAAAACCCCAGAAAAACAACTAAATGAAGTGGAGATAGGCAACCTTCCAGAAACAGAATTCAGAATACTGATAGTGAAGATGATCCAGGACCTCAGAAAAAGAATGGAGGCAAAGATCGAGACGATGCAAGAAATGTTGAACAAAGACCTAGAAGAATTAAAGAACAAGCAGAGATGAACAATACAATAACTGAAATGAAAACTACACTAGAAGGAATCAATAGCAGAATAACTGACACAGAAGAATGGATAAGTGACCTGGAAGACAGAATGGTGGAATTCACTGCTGTGGAACAGAATAAAGAAAAAAGAATGAAAAGAAATGAAGACAGCCTAAGAGACCTCTGGGACAACATTAAATGCAACAACATTCGCATTATAGGGGTCCCAGAAGAAGAAGAGAGAGAGAAAGGACCAGAGAAAATATTTGAAGAGATTATAGCCGGAAACTTCCCTAACATGGGAAAGGAAATAGCCACCCAAGTCCAGGAAGTGCAGTGAGTCCCATACAGGTTAAACCCAAGGAGAAACATGCTGAGACACATAGTAATCAAATTGGCAAAAATTAAAGACAAAGAAAAATTATTGAAAGCAGCAAGGGAAAAATGACAAATAACATACAAGGGAAATCCCATAAGGTTAACAGCTGACTTCTCAGCAGAAACTCAACAAGTCAGAAGGGTGTGGCGTGATATACTTAAAGTGATGAAAGGGAAGAGCCTACAACCAAGACTACTCTACTTGGCAAGGATCTCATTCAGATACGAAGGAGAAATCAAAAGCTTTACAGACAAGCAAAAGCTAAGAGAATTCAGCACCACCAAACCAGCTCTACAACAAATGCTAAAGGAACTTCTCTAAGTGGGAAAAACAAGAGAAGGAAAGGACCTACAAAAACAAACCCAAAACAATTAGGAAAATGGTCATAGGAACACACATATCGATAATTACCTTAAACGTGAATGGATTAAGTGCTCCAACCAAGAGACACAGGCTCGCTGAATGGATACCAAAAAAAAAGACCCATATATATGCTGTCTACAGGAGACCCACTTAAGACCTAGGGACACATACAGACTGAAAGTGCGGGGATGGAAAAAGATATTCCATGCAAAGGGAAATCAAAACAAAGCTGGAGTAGCAAAACTCATATCAGATAAAATAGACTTTAAAATAAAGAATGTTACAAGAGGGAGCTTCCCTGGTGGCGCAGTGGTTGAGAGTCTGCCTGCCGATGCAGGGGACATGGGTTCGTGCCCCGGTCCGGGAAGATCCCACATGCTGTGGAGCGGCTGGGCCCGTGAGCTATGGCCGCTGAGCCTGTGTGTTCGGAGCCTGTGCTCCACAATGGGAGAGGCCGCAACAGTGAGAGGCCCACATACCTCAAAAAAAAAAAAAAAAAAAAAAAGTATGTTACAAGAGACAAGGAATGACACTACATAATGATCAAGGGATCAATCAAAGAAGAAGATATAACAATTATAAATATATATGCCCCCAACATAGGAGTACCTCAATACATAAGGCAACTGCTAACAGCTATAAAAGAGGAAATCGACAGTAACACAATAATAGTGGGGGACTTTAAACCTCGATTACACCAATGGACAGATCATCCAAAATGAAAATAAATAGGGAAACACAAGCTTTAAATGACACAATAGACCAGATAGATTTCATTGACATTTATAGGACATTCCATCCAAAAATAGCAGATTACACTTTCTTCTCAAGTGCGCACGGAACATTCTCCAGGATAGATCACATCTTGGGTGACAAATCAAGCCTCAGTAAATTTAAGAAAATTGAAATCATATAAAAAATATTTTCTGACCACAGCGCTATGAGATTAGAAATGAATTACAGGGAAAAAAACGTAAAAAACACAAACACATGGAGGCTAAACAATACGTTACTAAATAACTAAGAGATCACTGAAGAAATCAAAGCGGAAATCAAAAAATACCTAGAGACAAATGACAATGAAAACATGATGATCCAAAACCTATGGGATGCAGCAAAAGCAGTTCTAAGAGGGAAGCTTATAGCTATACAAGCCTACTTCAAGAAACAAGGAAAATCTCAAATAAACAATGTAACCTTACGCCTGAAGGAACTAGAGAAAGAAGAACAAACGAAACCCAAAGTTAGCAGAAGGAAAGAAATCATAAAGATCAGAGCAGAAATAAATGAAATAGAAACAAAGAAAACAATAGCAAAGATCAATAAAACCAAAAGCTGGTTCTTTGAGAAGATAACCAAAATTGATAAACCATTAGCCAGACTCATCAAGCAAAAGAGGGAGAGGACTCAAATCAATAAAATTACAAATGAAAAAGGAGACGTTACAACAGACACCACAGACATACAAAGCATCCTAAGAGACTACTACAAGCAACACTATGCCAATAAAATGGACAACCTGGAAGAAATGGACAAATTCTTAGAAAGGTATAACCTACCAAGACTGAACCAAGAAGAAATAGAAAATATGAACAGACCAATCACAAGTACTGAAATTGAAACTGTGACTTAAAATATTCCAACAAACAAACGTCCAGGACCAGATGGCTTCACAGGTGAATTCTATCAAACATTTAGAGAAGAGCTAGCACCCATCCTTCTCAAACTCTTACAAAAAATTGCAGAAACTCTTATAAAAACTCTTACAAAAAATTGCAAACTCATTCTATGAGGTCACCATCACCCTGATACCAAAACCAGACAAAGATACTACAAAAAAAGAAAATTACAGACCAATATCACTCATGAATATAGACGCAAAAATCCTCAACAAAATACTAGCAAACAGAATCCAACAACACATTAAAAGGATCATACACCATGATCAAGTGGGATTTATCCCAGGGATACAAGGATTCTTCAATATACACAAATCAATCATTGTGACACACCATATTAACAAATTGAAGAAGAAAAACCATATGATCATCTCAATAGATGCAGAAAAAGCTTTTGACAAAATTCAACACCCATTTATGATAAAAACTCTCCAGAAAGTGGGCATAGAGGGAACCTACCCCAACAAAATAAAGGCCATATACAACAGACTCACAGCAAACATCATCCTCAATGGTGAGAAACTGAAACCATTTCCTCTAAGATCAGGAACAAGACAAGGATGTCCACTCTCACCGCTATTATTCAACATAGTTTTGGAACTCCTAGCCACGACAATCAGAGAAGAAAAAGAAATAAAAGGAATACAAATTAGAAAAGAAGTAATAAAACTGTCACTGCTTAGAGATGACATGATACTATACATAGAGAATCCTAAAAATGCCACCAGAAAACTACTAGAGCTAATCAGTGAATTTGGTAAATTTGCAGGATACAAAATTAATGCACAGAAATCTCTTGCATTCCTATACACTAATGATGAAAATTCTGAAAGAGAAATTAAGGAAACACTCCCATTTACCATTGCAACACAAAGAATAAAATATCGAGGAATAAACCTACCTAGGGAGACAAAAGACCTGTATGCAGAAAACGATAAGACACTGATGAAAGAAATTAAAGATGATACCAACAGATGGAGAGATATACCATATCCTTGGATTGGAAGAATCAATATTGTGAAAATGACTATACTACCCAAAGCAATATACAGATTCAATGCAATCCCTATCAAATTACCAATGGCATTTTTTATGGAACTAGAACAAAAAAATCTTAAAATTTGTATGGAGACACAAAAGACCCCGAATAGCCAAAGCAGTCTTGAGGGGGAAAAAAAGGAGCTGGAGGAATCAGATTCCCTGACTTCAGACTATACTACAGAGCTACAGTAATCAAGACAATATGGTACTGGCACAAAAACAGAAACATAGATCAATGGAAAAAGATAGAAAGCCCAGAGATAAACCCATGCACCTATGGTCAACTAATCTATGACAAAGGAGGCAAGGATATACAATGGAGAAAAGACAGTCTCTTCAATAAGTGGTGCTGGGAAAACTGGACAGCTACATGTAAAAGAATGAAATTAGAACACTCCCTAACACCATACACAAAAATTAACTCAAAATGGATTAGACACCTAAATGTAAGACCAGACACTATAAAACTCTTAGAGAAAAACATAGGCAGAAAACTCTTTGACATAAATCACACCAACATCTTTATTGATCCACCTCTTAGAGTAATGGAAATAAAAACAAAAGTAAACAAATGGGACCTAATGAAACTTACTTTTGCACAGCAAAGGAAACCATAAACAAGACCAAAAGACAACCCTCAGAATGGGAGAAAATATTTGCAAACGAATCAATGGACAAAGGATTAATCTCCAAAATATATAAACAGCTCATGCAGCTCAATATTAAAGAAACAAACAACGCAATCCAAAAATGGGCAGAAGACCTAAATAGACATTTCTCCAAAGAAGAAATACAGATGGCCAAGAAGCACATGAAAAGTTGCTCAACATCACTAATCATTAGAGAAATACAAATCAAAACTACAATGAGGTACCACCTCACACCAGTTAGAATGGGCATCATCAGAAAATCTACAAACAACAAATGCTGGAGAGGGTGTGGAGAAAAGGGAACCCTCTTGCACCGTTGGTGGGAATGTAAATTGATACAGCCACTGTGGAGAACAGTATGGAGGTTCCCTAAAAAACTAAAAATAGAATTACCATATGATCCAGCAATCCCACTCCTGGGCATATACCCAGAGAAAACCATAATTCAAAAAGACACATGCACCCCAATGTTCATTGCAGCACTATTTACAATAGTCAGGTCATGGAAGCAACTTAAATGCCCATCGACAGACGAATGGATAAAGAAGATGTGGTACATATATACAATGGAATATTACTCAGACATAAAGAGGAACGAAACTGGCTCATTTGTAGACATGTGGATGGATCTAGAGACTGTCATACCGAGTGAAGTAAGTCAGAAAGAGAAAAACAAATATCGTATATTAACGCATATATGTGGAACCTAGAAAAATGTTACAGATGAACCAGTTTGCAAGGCAGAAGTTGAGACAGAGATGTAGAGAACAAATGTATGGTCACGAAGGGGGGAAAGCCGCGGTGGGGTAGGGATGGTGGTGTGATGAATTGGGAGATTGGGATTGACATGTATACACTGATGTGTATAAAATTGATGACTAATAAGAAATGTATAAAAAAGTAAATAAAATAAAAATTTTAAAAAAAAGTGTGGGACACATAGCCAGGGCTCAGATACACGTGCTGGTGTAGAGTCAGATGATTCCAGGGAGAAGTAACATGGGTACTGGGGTTTGTAGGCACAAGCAGAACCTGAAATAAGTTTAGAAGGGAATATTCAAGGTTTTTTACATCTTGCTCTTAAAAATATATTCATTTCTTGAGAAATTGAAAAAGTTTTCCTGTCTTTTTCCATTAATAATCAAAATAAGATTATATTTATATATATTTTTATATATAGGCCATGAATTTAAACTGCAGTGAGTTAGCTGTCTTTTTTGATAAACTGAATAATCTGTTGTAACTTGTCTGGTGTTCTGTTAATTTGGTGTGAAGACAGTCTTCTGTTCTTTCGTTTACAGGGTCCCTTTAATTTTGTGGCTTCCCTGGAAGTAATTCTTTTTTTTTTGCTAAAAGGTAACAGAATTACAAGTGCAAAACATTTATTTAATTTGTTTAGATTTATTAAACCATGCCCATTCTCTAGGCCTTTGGGGGCATGATCTCGATAAGAACATATGGCATAATTTATTATTTTCTCAACTCTAGTTATGTGGTAAAGCATTGTTTAACTGTCAATGAGAAAATCTCATATTGCTCTCCTTGGAAAAGTGATTTTTTGGATAATGTTCAATTAAATTTAATAAAGGAACATTTTATTTTCTTTAAAAAAAAATCTAGAAACAATAAATGCTAGAAAGGGTGTGGTGAAAAGCAAACCCTCCTGCACTGTTGGTGGGAATGGAAATTGATAGAACCACTATGGAGAACAGTATGGAGGTTCCTTAAAAAACTAAAAATAGAACTACCATATGACACAGCAATCCCACTACTGGGCATATACCCTGAGAGAACCATAATTCAAAAAGATATATGTAAAACAATGTTCATTGCAGCACTATTTACAATAGTCAGGACATGGAAGCAACCTAAATGTCCATCAACAGATGGCACATATATACAATGGAATATTACTCAGCCATAAAAAGAAACAAAACTTAGTTATTTGTAGTGAGGTGGATGGTCCGTCATACAGAGTGAAGTAAGTCAGAATGAGAAAAACAAATACCGTATGCTAACACATATATATGGAATCTAAAAAAAAAAAAAAAGGTACTGATAAACCTAGTGGCAGCGCAGGAATAAAGACAAAGACATAGAGAATGGCCTTGAGGACACGAGGTGGTGGGGCTGGGGGAAGGTGGGGGGAAGTGAGAGTAGCATCGACACATATACACTACTGAATGTAAAATAGATAGCGAGTGGGAAGCAGCTGCATAGCACAGGGAGATCAGCTCGGTGCTCTGGGATGACCTGGAGGGGTGGGATAGGGAAGGTGGGAGGGAGGCTCAAGAGGGAGGGGATATGGGGACATACGTACGCATATGACTGATTCACTTTGTTGTACAACAGAAACTAACACAGTATTGTGAAGCAATTATACTCCAATAAAGATCTAAAAAAAAAAAAAAAAGTAAACCCAAAAAAGAAAAGGAAAGTAGTATTTGGAGAATTAATGGAAAGAAACAAAGTATCACTGGTTCAAAACATTTTCATTGATATCTTATCTTCCTTGATGCCACCATTAAATTTTTATTTGTAATTAAAAATAGCAATTTTTAATTACTTAATATTTATTCCTAGTTTTTTTCCATCTCCATGTGAATAAAAGTATTCCATATTACGTGCAAAAAAAAAAAAAGGAAATATTTCTGGGAATTCCCTGGCAGTCCAGTGGTTAGGACCTGGTGCTTTCACTGCTGAGGACCTGGGTTCAATCCCTGGTCAGGGAACTAAGATACCACAAGCTGCACGGCCAAAAATAATCACTATCATCATCATCATCATCCCTTTCCCGGATTGTGTAAATGATGAGGGGAATAGTTCCCAATGCCCCAACCCTCGCTCTGCAATGCTCAGAGAGTCAAAAAGAAATAAGGGGAGCAATGACACTGTCAGCTCCCCCTTCTCTTACCAGTTCAGTAATAGACAAATGTGCAACAAAACTGGCTTTCTGCTTTTATCTTCCAATGCCATGATCTACCCCAACAAACCATCATATTTCCTCACCTCTAACTGACAGCCAAACACATACTCATACAGGAGAGATGTCCCTGCAACCTGTTCTTACTGTCAAGGCCTGGTCAGCACAGAGCTGCCCCTTCTGGGATCCATGGCAGGAGTGGGGGGCCTGCATGTTCTCTTACTCATTCTTTTTTTTTTTAATTTCATTAATAGCTTTTTAATATGATTTATTTATTTATTTATTTATTTTATTTATTTATTTTTGGCTGTGTTGGGTCTCTGTTGCTGCGCGGACTTCTTCTAGTTGAGGCAAGAGGGGTCTGCTCTTCGTTGCAGTGCGCGGGCTTCCCATTGCGGTGGCTTTTCTTGTTGCAGAGCATGGGCTCTAGGGTGCGCAGGCTTTAGTAGTTGTGGCATGCGGGCTCAGTAGTTGTGGCTCACGGGCTCTAGAGTGCAGGCTCAGTAGCTGTGGCGCACGGGCTTAGTTGCTCCATGGCATGTGGGATCTTCCCAGACCAGGACTCAAACCCATGTCCCCTGCATTGGCAGGCGGATTCTTAACCACTGTACCACCAGGGAAGCCCTCTTACTCCTTCTTGATTCTCCTTTTAATAGCCCTTCATAGTTTCACCTAGTAAATCTTTTTTCACCTTTAAATAAATAGTATAGGGATGTCCCTGGCAGTCCAATGGTTAAGACTCCGCACTTCCACTGTAGGGGCATGGGTTCCCTCCCTGGTTTGGGAACTAAGATCCCACATGCCCCACAGTGCAGCCAAAAAAAAAAAAAAAAAGTATACAAAACAAACACTTAAACTTTAAAATGTTTTCTCATTATACTATCAAAAATCATTTTGGACACCCCCAGTGGTTACCACATACCACATGTGGTAGGCTGAAAAATGGTCCCCCAAGTCCTAATCCCCAGAAACTGTATGTTACTTTATATGGTAAAAGGGACTTTGCAGATGAGATTAAGGGTCCTGAGATGAGGAGATTATCCTGGATTATGCAGTTGCCCCCACTGTTATCACAGATTATTTATAAGAAGGAGGAAGGAGGGTGGGAGAGAAAAATGTGACAACAGAAGGAGGGTGAGAGAGGGAGAGTTTGGGAGATGCTATGCCGCTGGCTTTGAAGATGGAGGATGAGGCCATAAGCCAAGGAATGCAAGCAACCTCTAGAAACTAAAAAAAGGAAGAAAACAGATTCTCGCCTAGTGCTTCCAGAAGGAACACAGTACTACAACCCATTTTATTTATTTATTTATTTATTTATTTTTATTTTTTATTTTTTATTTTTTTTTGCGGTACGCGGGCCTCTCCCGTTGCGGAGCACAGGCTCCGGACGCACAGGCTCAGCAGCCATGGCTCACGGGCCCAGCCGCTCCACAGCATGTGGGATCTTCCCGGACCGAGGCACGAACCCGTGTCCCCTGCATCGGCAGGCGGACTCTCAACCACTGCGCCACCAGGGAAGCCCTACAACCCATTTTAGACTCTGACCTCCACAACTATAAGAGAATAAATTTGTGTTGTTTTAACCCACTAAGTTTGTGGTAATTTGTTACAGTAGCAATAGTAAACTAATATACTACCATTCAGCACTTAACTCATACCTAATAAACTACCCCCGTCCTGCTCAAGACACTTTACATAACAGATTCTTAACTTTTTACATAATAGACTCTAAAATATATTATTAGCTGTTGGAGGCTGTCATTGAAAGGACATGATCAGGACTTCCCTGGTGGTCCAGTGGTAAAGAATCCACCTTCCAATGCAGGGGATGAGGGTTCAATCCCTGGTCGGGGAACTAAGATCCCACATGCCGAGGGGAAACTAACTCCATATGCTACAACTACTGAGCTCGCGCACCTCAACAAGAGAGCCCGCCGCAAACTACAAAGCCCATGTGCCCTGGAGCCCACGCCATAACTAGAGAGAGAAAACCCACACGCCACAATGAAAGATCCCGCATGCCTCAGTGAAGATCCCAAGGGCCACAACTAAGACCCGAAACAGTCAAAAGAAAAAAAAAGAAAGAAAAGATAAATAAATAAATAAATAATTTAAAAAGACATGATCACCCATGGAGCCATGAGCTGGACCCTGGCAATTGGATACTACACACCCCCTCCTCTGTCCTTGTAATGTACACTTTGCCCACCATTCCCACAGTGGGAGCTATTTTCAAGGACAAGAGAGTAGGATGTTGTTGAGACCACCTGGACAGTATACCTGACTGGCCCTGTTCTGGGCTCCGTATAAACTTTTACGATTCTGGCAGGCGGGTAAGGAGATCTACTTGCTTGCGGCTGCCCAAGACAAGCCCGTATGTAAGTTCTCTTGCTCTGTAGGTACTTCCTACCACCTACCAATCTGGAGTGGCTGCCTCTTTCTTCAGGCTCTCCTTGCCCTCTATGTATGGGGGGCCAGTGTGTGAACCAGCATGAGCACGGGCCATTTATTTATCTTGTTAATGAGAGAACCGGCAGGATGTTAAGGCTGGTTCAAAAGAGATATAAGAAACTATGAACTATAACTAGTGTGGAAGAGAATGCTGGAGGGGGCTTCCCTGGTGGTGCAGTGGTTAAGAATCCGCCTGCCAATGCAGTGGACACAGGTTCGAGCCCTGGTCCGGGAAGATCCCACATGCCGCGGAGCAATGAACCACAACTACTGAGCCCGCGAGCCACAACTACTGAAGCCCACACGCCTAGAGCCCATGCTCCGCATTGAGAAGCCACCACAATGAGCAGACTGAGCACCGCAACAAAGAGTACCCCCCGCTCACCGCAACTAGAGAAAACCCTCGTGCAGCAACAAAGACCCAACTCAGCCAAAAATAAATAAATAAATAAATTTATTTTAAAAAAAAAGAATGCTGGAGTAAGACTCAAATGTTAAATATCATACCAGTTAATATCCGGCAAGGCAATAAAACTGTCCCCTTTGGGATTATCTTTTCTATCAAAATGAAATCATCGGGCTTCCCTGGTGGCGCAGTGGTTGAGAGTCTGCCTGCTAATGCAGGGGACACACGTTCGAGCCCTGGTCTGGGAAGATCCCACATGCCACGGAGCGGCTGGGCCCGTGAGCCACAATTACTTAGCCTGCGCGTCTGGAGCCTGTGCTCCACAACAAGAGAGGCCGCAATAGTGAGAGGCCCGCACACCGCGGTGAAGAGTGGCCCCCGCTTGCCGTACCTGGAGAAAGCCCTCGCAGAGAAGCGAAGACCCAACACAGGCAAAAATAAATTAATTAATTAATTAATTAATTAAAAAGCCAAGCATTAAAAAAAAAAAATGAAATCATCTCAACTGGACAAAATTAATTTGCAATTTAGCAATCTTCTACAAATTAACATCTAACTTTACTGAGTCTGGTACCTCACTAATAGTAAATACTAAGTCAAATAAAGTTGCCTCCCCTAGAACTTCAAATTATCCTGAATCAGGCTCGTTAGACAATGTTCTTGTTATAACATAGAAGGGGCGCACAATAACCTTTTTTCCTTATTTCCCAGTTTTGTACAATTTTTCTAAACACACTTGTCCCAGTTACCTATTAGTGAGTAATAAACTACTCCAAAATTTTGTGGTTTAAAACCACAACCATTTGATTATAATACCACAATTTTATGGGTCAGGTATCTGGGAAAGGCTCAGCTGAGTGATTCTTCTGCTTCACATCGTGTTGAGTGGGGTCACTCGATGACATTCAGTTGCTAGCTGAGCTGGTCTGGACAGCTTCATTCACATGTCTGGTGTGGCTGGTAAGCTGGGTATAGCTGGACCCCGCTTCCTCTTCACGTAGTCTCAGGGCCTTTCCACATGACCTCTTCAGCAAGGTAACTGGACATCTTACATGGACTTACACTGTCAATCTTCTTAAAGACTAGACACAGAACTGGCATAGCATCACCACCCCCCGCCCCCTGCTCCATTGGTCAAAGCCATCATAATCCAGTCCAGATTCAAGGAATAATGGAAGTAGAACCCACCTCTTGATGAGAGAACAAAGAATTTGTAGCCTTGTTTAATCTACCACAAGTTTCATCTTATACATTTTTATTTTCATTATATTGCTAATCCTTTTGTCTAAAGTCTGCTGCACCAAGAGCTCCCATAGCTTTCTGGGATGTCCGTCACAACTTTGTTGGCTACATGAGAAATGACCCTCTGGGCAGCCCACCACTCTTTTTCTCCCTCTCTATAACCCTTTGCAAGCACTCATGGACAATATCTTAAAGCAGCGGTATGCAAAGTGTAGTCCTAGAACCAATAGCATCAGCATCACCTGGGAACTTGGCATAAATGCAATTCTTAGGTCCCACTTCAGACCTACTGAACCAGAAACACCAGGGATGGGGCCCAGCAGTCTGTCGGAACAAGCCCTCTTGGCGAGGCTGGGAACCACTGTTGTAGAGCTGTACGTTACTTAATGAAAATTAATACAACATCTGAAACTAGTCTCACAAGAAAGTACATTTTATGTTCTTTTACCATGATCTAAAAAAAGAGAAGCATGTAGAGAATCTGTAAATACCACAGTGGATTATTTACAGCCTCTGGAGAAAGGACAGACAATACCAAAGCACGGTGGCTTTCACTAACTGATGTTCTCTCTCAGCTGTGAAAAGCCTTTTCCATATACCCAGGCTCGCAGGAAAGACTTTTCTTCCACTCACTCAAGGGACACTCTCCAGGGGCCTCATATCTTATTTCTACAGAATTACTTGTGAAAAGAATTTGTATCCTCTCCATCTTAATAAGGGGCCTATTACACAGCTCAAAAATATACATTATTCACCTAAAGGGACTCTCATTAATCTCCCTCAAAGACAGTTGGTGCATGGGAAAAACAGGTAATTTTATTGATTGTCTATATGACACCTTGTTTTCTGTTTCCTTCTCTGCTCTCTATTATTTCTTTCCTTATCTTTTCTTTAAAATTATCCTACAGTTCATTTATATTCAAGCTTTCCTATTTTCTTATATAAACTGCTTTAGCTGTATCCTAAAAGTCTTTATATGTTAATAAGTTTATCATTCAGTTCTAAATATTTTTTGCTTCCCATTATGTTTTCTCAAGTAGTCCATTAATTAGAGGCATGGAGTTTTTTTTGTTTTGTTTTGTTTTAATTTCTGATCTCTAACATAATGATCAGAAAACAGGATCTGCAACATCAGGAATCAGCAAACTCTTTGTGTAAAGGGCCAGACAGTAAATATTTCAGGCTTCGCTAGCCAAATGGCCTCCATTGTAAGTATACAACTCTGCCTTGGTTGCCCTAAAGCAACCAAAGACAATACGCAAAAAAATGAGGGTGGTTGTATTCCAACAAAACTTTACTTACAAAAACAGGCAGCTGGCCAGATTCGGCTGTGGGTCACAACTTGCCAACCCTTGGCCTACGTGGCACCAGTTCTTTGGTCATTGTGCTGTTACCCGTACTATGTGAGGTTTTGTAATGTTCCATGCATGCTTGAAAGCTAATTATCATCTTATCCTTGGCCTGTTCCACTTTAAGCTTTAGGCCTGGCCGATGCAAACATTCGCTTTTGTAAAACCGTCACAGTGATTAAGACATTGGATTTTTGGAATCAGAGAGAACTGGTTGCCACTTTCCACTGGGTGGTTTAGGATAGATGAATTAACATCTCTAATCCTCAGGTTCCACATCTATAGGGAAAGTAACAGTACCTACCTCACAGGGTTGGCATAAGGCAGACTTCAGTCATTAGTAGAAGTAGTATTAGAATCATCACTGAACCACTACTCTGTGAGGCAGTTTTCATTAAACCCATTTTACAAAGAAATTAAGCCTCAGACGTGTTTAGATAACCTGCTCCACATCTGACAGCCAGCGACAAAGTACTGATTCCCACCCATAACTTCTAGTTCCAAATCCAAAGTTTCCACTACTCAGACTCTGATTAATCAATCTGGTCATACTAACATGTAAGGAATTTATGCCACTCCTAGGCGAGCCTGCATTTTAAGACACCGCGAGAAAGGAGTTGCGAAATTCACTCCTCAATTCTTCGAATTAATTCTTTGTGGTCCAAGTTTAGTCCTTATGGGGAGAGAAAGAGTTCTCCAGGGCCGAAAGGGCATGCAAGGTGCTAGCGGAGGTAAACCCCCCAAACAGACTTCTGGAGGCAGGCTGCCGAGGCTTACACCCAGGACAAACGTTTGTCTGGGCTTGATCCTCTAAGCAGGTGGTGTCACCCAGCGGCGCACTCAGCCTCGATGACCTTGCTGCCCACGGCTGTGCTGCCCTTCTTGGCTCTCCCACTTCACCTGCCTGGAGCGCCTGGGACCTAAAAATACCTCCCTTGTGGAACCTCCCGGAACAGGCATTCGGCTTTTTTTTTTTTTAATCGCCCTCATCACTTTGAGACACACAAATCACAGCCCTGACCCGCTGTCGACTCAGCGGGTGACGTGCCGCTGAAAGTGGCGACGAATTCTGCCCATTTCAATGACCTGAACTTTTATTTTTTCCCCTCCACTCGGCGCATTATCGTATGTCGTGAGGAGTGCCAAGCAAAACCCGCGAAGACCGTGTTGGACGCTGGCAAAACAGTCTAGGAATCTCCATTTCTCCCAGTCCAGGCTAATCCTGGGACTCTTCAAAGCCTTACCCTGTGACAATCACAAGGCTTTTCTCCGCCCCGTCGGTGACGGAAAACTCGTGACTCGAAACTGAGCGCCGGGCGGACACACAGAAGCCAGAGGCGGAGCTACAAGTCCAGATCGCGAGGAAGCCCCCGACGGGCGGCGCGTGCGCAGTGTCTCGCCATGGGACCTCCTTCCCGCCGCTGAAACTAGGAAGCGGGACGCCAAATCTGTCCCCGCGCAGCCGCCGCCGCCGGGCGCCGAACGGGGCGGCCGCCCTCCCCGAGGCGCGCCTGCGCACGTTCCCACGCACGCTCCGGCGTACGGCGGCGGCCAGGGGTCGCGAGCCGGTGGAGGACCCGCGCGCGGAGGAGCCCGCAGAGTCAGCGCTTCTTCCCTCCCTCCCCTATTCCCCTCCCCGCTCCCTCCCCCCCCCAAGAATGTTCCGCTACGAGGTGAGTTGTTTCGACCGGAAGTGACCCCTCCCTCCCTCCCTCCCTCCCGCACGCGCCCCTCTTTCTCCGTCACCCTCCGCGCGTCTGTCCAGCGCTCCTGGGGGGAGGGGGGGCGGCGGGACCCGCGGGACCGAACGGAGTGCGTTGGGTCTGGGGTCGCGGGTTTAATCCGAGGGCTGTGAGCTGGCTTCGGGGGGCGGGACTGTCCTATCAGTTGCCACTGAGGAGAGCTGACCTATGTTTTGGGGTGGGGAGGGCCCCTTACGTGCCTTAACCAGACCACCCCCCACCCCCGGAGGAGTGAGGAGTAGAGAGCGTTGCACCCACCCTCAGTGGCTCTTGAGGAAGCTTCACCCGAGAAAGCCCAGAGACGCGTTTCCCGCCCTGGACCCGGAACCATCTCCCCTCCAATTACTTATACACACCCCCTTACAAACCGGCGACCGTCAGGTCCCGGGGGCCTGGACTCGCCCTTGGACTAGGGCCAAAGACCGTTTACTAAAGAGGACTCCGAGTTGGGAAGGGGCGTGTCCAGCAGAAGTTCCTTCTGGGCGAGTGGAGGGGGACGTGGGTTTGGTGACGGTCCGGGTATGTAGCAACAGTCGAGAGTCCTGACAGTGTCACTGGTTCGCTGTATGACCTTTAGCGACTCTTAATCATTGGACAGGGTTTCTGGATTTGTAGAACCAAAGGGTTGGTTTAGATGACCCCTAAGAGTCTTTCCAGTGTAAAAAGCAGTGATTTGGTTAAGTAGATCTTTGTGATTTGGGAGTGCTTCTGGAAGTTGCCTGTGATGGGGAGGCAGTTGCATGCTTGCTTTGTGTAAGTTTGGGAGACTTAAGATGGGTAGGATGGCCGTTTGACCTAACCTTTCATTTGGGAACATCCTGGCTAAGAGGTAGCCAGTCAGGGTGTATCCGAAATGTGACTGCAGAGAGCGTGTGGAATTCCGATCCTGAGTCTTTGAAAACTGAGGACACATATACTTGGTATTTGATAGGAATGGTTCAAGATCAAACTGCCTTTATGTAAACATGGAGAGAGATGATGAGATGCAGTAGGCAAAGTTCCCAAAAGAAAAGAAAACTTGGAAAATAAATCAGTTGAAAACTGAAATGGGGGTGGGAGGGTACGTTTAAGATAGAACACACCTAAGTGGTTAAACTGGTGATATCTAGCGTTGTTTAACAATACCCAATGTTTGCCTAAATCTTTGCCTCATTTGATCCTCACAACAACTTTCTGAGGTAGGTGGTATTGTCCCTGCATTACCACTTAAGAGATTGTGGCTTAGAGGCTAAGACAGCCTGAGACAAAATAGATGCTCAGGGGGTATTGAATGAATTTATCAGAAAGGATGTGACTTGCCCAAGTTGGTATCACTTGTAAGAGTAGAGACACAACTTAAACCTGTCGCATCACAGCTTTTCAAGAGTTCACTTAATTGTGATTGAACACTTAGCTTTCTCCTGTATCACCAGAGTTTGGATCTGTAGGAAAACAGAAGGGGAAAAGGAAAATGAAGAGAAAGCTTTAAAAGGGAATAATAAAATAGTTGAAAAGGTGACATGAATATGGGGAAGATGAGAATTTCGTTGAAAAATATAGGTAGAACTCGAGCAAAATAATAAAGTGTTCATTTTCACTTGTCATTATTATTGTAACCAGTGATGGAAAGGAAGTTGGCAGGCCTCATTTCTTGGTTGCATGAGGAAATGCTGTTGTTATATTCTTGATAAATAGAGAAATGGAAGTTTGGGGGAAGAGGTTAAATAAGGAATAGGAACGAGAAGCTGAAGGAAAAGGTACTGAAGTCTTCCAGTGTCAGGGAAATTGGGGGATAGAAAAAATGCCATGTGCACCAAAAGTCATAATGAAGCTATTGTGTTGATCGGGAAGATAAAAACATTTTTTTAGAGCGAGGTTGTGAACTTCATGAATAGCTGATCTCTTTTTTCTCTTTTTTTAGTCTTTGGAGGATTGTCCTCTGGATGAAGATGAAGATGCATTTCAGGGCCTGGGTGAGGAAGATGAAGAGATTGATCAATTCAATGATGATACATTTGGGTCAGGTGCAGTTGGTAAGTGATGTCTTTCTTTTATAATGTCATCTTGGTCTCTTGCTGTTTTCAAATGCTCTCTTTTATAAGTACTTTTGTCTAAGTAGGCGTAACCTCATTCACAAAGTTGGCAAACTGTTCTGTTCTTCAATCCAAGCATCTACCCTCCTCCTCTGGGCTTCTTTTTGCCTCACTTATAAAACCAAGTGTTTTCTAAGCCCTGTCCCTTCCAGCTTTATGATCTATGGCTCTAAGTTGACACTATAAGGAATTCAAATGATTAGAGAAGTGGACATTTTACAAAGGTTTAAATAATCCTAGAAGAAGGAAATTTTTATTTGTGGAACATGGAACTTAAGGAAAACTAGTGGACTAGGAGAAGATTCAGATGTATATGTTTTAAAATTCAGTTGATCAATAATATATTGCATGACCCTGCTATTGCCCTATAGTATATTCAATAAATAAAGTTTTTTATTCCAAGAATTTTGGTGATAGAAAGTCTTCATAAGTTAGAAAAATGTTGTGCACAGGTGAAATTTTCTCATCCTTGGGTATAGATAAATATTCCTGGTGTTGGAAGTGGTTAAAAAATTAAAGAGCCAAACTAAACTAGAGGCCACAGTTATAATTACTGAGATGAAAGGTTTAGGGAGCAAGCTTACATAATAAAGTTTGAGAGTTAGAGATCCTGGAATATTAGTATACTAATAAGTTAAAATTAAACTGTACTTCGGAAAGATGAATAGGTAAGGGAAGTCCCTGGTGGTCCAGTGGTTAGGACTCTTTGCTCTCACTGCCAAGGGCCCAGGTTCGTCCCTGGTCGGGGAACTAAGATCCCGCATACCCCGTGCAGCCAAAAAAAAAAAAAAAAAGAATAGGTAAGGCCAGAAACTATAAAACCCTTAGAGGAAACATAGGCAGAACACTCTATGACATACATCACAGCAAGATCCTTTTTGACCCATCTACTAGAGAAATGAAAGTAAAAATAAACAAATGGGACCTAATGAAACTTAAAAGTTTTCCACAGCAAAGGAAACCATAAACAAGACGAAAAGACAACCCTCAGAATGGGAGAAAATATTTGCAAGTGAAGCAACTGACAAAGGATTAATCTCCAAAATATATAAGCAGGTCACGCAGCTCAATAGCAAAAAAACAAACAACCCAATCCAAACATGGGCAGAAGACCAAATAGACATTTCTCCAAGGAAGACATACAGATTGCCAAGAAACACATGAAAGGATGCTCAACATCACGAATCATTAGAGAAATACAAATCAAAACCACAATAAGGTATCACCTCACACTGGTCAGAATGGCCATCATCAAAAAATCTACAAATAAATGCTGGAGAGGGTGTGGAGAAAAGAGAACCCTCTTGTACTGCTGGTGGGAATGTAAATTGATATAGCCACTATGGAGAGCAGTATGGGGGTTCCTTAAAAATCTAAAAATAGAACTACCATATGACCCAGCAATCCCACTACTGGGCATATACTCTGAGAAAACCATAATTCAAAAAGAAGCAGTACCACAATGTTCATTGCAGCACTATTTACAATAGCCAGGACATGGAGGCAACCTAAGTGTCCATCGACAGATGAATGGATAAAGAAGATGTGGTGCAGATATACAATGGAATATTACTCAGCCATAAAAAGAAATGAAATTGAGTTATTTGTAGTGAGGTGGATGGACCTAGAGACTCATACAGAGTGAAGTAAGTCAGAAAGAGAAAAACAAAAAACAAATACCATATGCTAACACATATATATGGAATCTAAAAAAATAATGGTTCTAAAGCACCTAGGGGCAGGACAGGAATGAAAACGCAGACGTAGAGAATGGACTTGACACGGGGAAGGGGAAGTTGGGATGAAGTGAGAGAGTGGCATGGCCATATATACACTACCAAATGTAAAACCGATGGCTAGTGGGAAGCAGCCACATAGCACAGGGAGATCAGCTTGGTGCTTTGTATCCACCTAGAGGGCTGGGATAGGGAGGGTGGGAGAGACACGCAAGAGGGAGGAGATATGGGGATATATGTTTATGTATAGCTGATTCACTTTGTTATACAGCAGAAACTAACATATCATTGTAAAGCAATTATACTCCAATAAAGATGTTAAAAAAAAAACCCAAAACATTGTATAGAGGTAACATTTTAACCACAATTCTGTCAGTATTGTGGGGTTTTGTTTTAGTATTGTTTTAAAATAATTTCTGTAATTGTTTTAAAATATTATCTTGTAGCTTTAATTTTGTCCATTCCGTTTCAATAAGATTTGATGAACACATTTGGGGAAAAAAAAAAGATGAATAGGTAAGAGTCCATGGAACTCTCTTTGCTTTGACTGTTGGTGTTGAAAAGCAGCAATGACCACATTTATGTTGGGATCTGTGAATATGTGGGATTTCAAATATTCAAGTTAAGTAATAAGAAGAGGAAATTTATCAGTAGTGGGTAACCCTAAAATGTTCAATATCAAAAACAAATGAGAGGTCTTAAAAATGTTGTATTAGGACTTCCCTGGTGGCGCAGGGGTTAAGAATCCACCTGCCAATGCAGGGGACATGGGATCAATCCCTGGTCGGGGAAGATCCCACATGCTGTTGAGCAGCTAAGGCCGTGCGCCACAACTACTGAGCCTGCACGCCACAACTACTGAAGCTCGCCCGCCTAGAGCCCGTGCTCCACAGCAAGAGAAGCCACCACAGTGAGAAGCCCGCACGCTGCAACAAAGAGTAACCCCTGCTCGCCGCAACTAGAGGAAGCCCACGTGCAGCAACAAAGACCCAATGCAGCCAAAAATAAAATAAAATAGTTGTACTGGTTACTGGTTTTGCACTGATCTAAACAGCTTAAGTTTATTTAAGCTTAGACTGAGTTGAATGAACCGGCAAAAATGAAAGAGTATACTGTTTTCAATCAGGGTTTACAGAATTCCTTGAAGAGCTAAAACTGCTGCTTTTGGAAGCAGCAAGAGAAGCATTTAAGGTAGAAGCTAGGCTTATTACAGAAGGGAACCGAAGACCTTTTGGATTACAGCCATAGTTTAGGGGATGAGATTGTCCAAGAGGATGACATGATCTCAGATGCTGTTCTCTATCCATGGAGATCACAGGGAAAGGGACATAGAATAGAATGACGAAAGCAGGGAACTGATGTGAAGTGCAAATTATATTTGAAACTTTAGTAAAAACCTATAGAATACAATAGAAGCTATAAACAGTGTGTGCTTGTTTCTGGAGCTCTTTTTCTCTTAAAATATTGTACTGAATGTTACCATTTTTTCGCAAATTCATCTGTGTTAAAATGAAAGTTATTAAAATGAAGTATGTTGAGGTTAGCCAGCATAGTAAATGTCCTCAGTTTTTAACCTGGACAGAAGAGGAATAGTTTGGCCTTCTCATTGACTTCCAGAGTGCTAGACAGTCTTTTTTTCTGAGTTCCTATGTTTCTCACAAGATGAGGAAAGTATTGCCTTAAAAGAATTTTAGAGTGTGCAGAACTGCATTTTATGTGATGGAAAATGAAACAGCCCCTAGGGTTACACAGTAAAAGAATAGGTGATAAAAAGTAAAGGCAGTTGGGCTTCCCTGGTGGCGCAGTGGTTGAGAGTCTGCCTGCCGATGCAGGGGACACGGGTTCGTGCCCCGGTCCGGGAAGATCCCACATGCCATGGAGCGGCTGGGCCCATGAGCCATGGCCGCTGAGCCTGCGCATCCGGAGCCTGTGCTCCACAGCGGGAGAGGCCACAACAGTGAGAGGCCCTCGTAGGGCGCGCAAAAAAAAAAAAAAAAGTAAAGGCAGTGAAGTAGCATATGGTTAGCCCATTTTGTACCCTGAGGCACAAGGATGATTAAGGACTTCTTGGTCAACAAAGTTTATAATGGAGAAAAGATTTCCCAGTGTGAGCCCTTTCCATTGAGAGTATAATATACTTGAATTGTGAAGTTAAAACCTTAGTTCCTCATCTTGATATAAATACTATACGGGTTTATAAAAAGAAAATTGCTTTCTAAGTCAACCTGCGACTTGTTTAATATACTTCTAAAGGCGGATATACAGCTGGTGTAGAGAATTTAAACCAGGAGATAAAATGTCAGACCTATGACATACATTTTGGTTTGTTGGTTTTTAACTCAAGGAGTATCTTGAGTAATACCTGTTAGTACAGTAGTTATTTTAAGTCACTGGCTACAGATGCTCTGATGTCACCTTTCCTTAAGAAACTAGTCACTGTCTTCTGCATGGAAAAATGTTTGCATCATCTTTGAGCAGTAAATGGGCCACAGTAATCTCAACTTGTTCTCTAAAAATAAAAGCTTACACTTACAAGGTGCTTATTATGTGCTAGGGACCATTCTGAGTGTTTCATGTATATTGTTAATCCTCGTAGCAGCCTTGCAAGGTAGGTACTATTATTATCCTCATGTTAACAAATGAAGAAGGAAAATGCCAGAGATGTTAAGTAACTCTAAATACAGTCAATGTAAGCTACCAGTTATGTTTTAACAGTCTCTGGGGGATCTTTGGGAATCTCCTGCCTCCACATGGAAGGGCTCCCCATTCTTTCTACTTCCTTTTTATTGATAGCTGCTAAAATCTTTAGGGACTGAGATTGCTCTAAAATTAAATCACCTCTACTTCCTGTTCATTTTGTTTTTATTCAGAAACAAATATCTCTGAGACAGACTTGAGGGGAATTACCACAGCAAGCATACATTTATAAAAGCAGCCAGGGGGCTTCCCTGGTGGCGTAGTGGTTGAGAATCTGCCTGCCAATGCAGGGCACACGGGTTCGAGCCCTGGTATGGGAAGATCCCACATGCCGCGGAGCAACTGAGCCCGTGAGCCACAGCTACTGAGCCTGCGCGTCTGGAGCCTGTGCTCCGTGGCAAGAGAGGCCGCAATAGTAAGGCCCATGCACCGCGATGAAGAGTGGCTCCCGCTCGCCGCAACCAGAGAAAGCCCTCGCACAGAAACAAAGACCCAACACAGCATAAATAAATAAATAAATAAATAAATAAATAAATAAAAAGCAGCCAGGAATTCAGTAACCCACCTCAGGGTATAGGTTAATTAGTTCAAGGAAAACAGTTGTCTCTTTCCCTTCATTTCTCTGTTATTTTTTTCCCCTACCCTTTATCATTTTGACCAGTGTGGGTTGAGGTCAAGCATTGGCATATCTAAGTATGTTTTTAGGTCATTTGAAAAAGATACAGGGTGAGGTATCCTTTTATACTAAGGACGTGTGATCTCTGACATTACTGTTTCAGATGATTTTTCGCAAGAGCAAGAAATATCTAAAATGAACATGATGGTGTTCTGTGGCATAGGTTTCTTTGCTTACATGTTTGAAAAAGTAACAATTCGCAACAGAGCCTTTCTCACAGAATATGGCTACTTAACCAGCATTTTTTAAATTAATTATTAAGGACAAATAGATTATCATCTTTGGTGGGACCTAGTAAAGTTAGTAAATAGGATTATGAGAAGTGAATGAAATCAATGCAAATTAGAACTCTTTTGCATTAGAATCAATCTTAACAAATCAGTTTCTTAAATTTGGGAAATAAATGTTTAAAAAAATCCCTTAATTCAGGATTATAGACTCCCTTTTTTTTCCCCCCCGGCATTGTTGAGTCAGTAAAATTGCAAAAAGCAGTTAGTCCTTCAAAACATGCTTAGCTTACTCTTCCTTAGCAAAGATGATACAAATATTAATATCACAATTGATTTTTAATTACACTGTTCTTTAAGCATATTTTTTAAATAGCTGATAATTTAAATTAGTGCTGTAATTTTCATCTAAAGTAGATTTTTCCCTTTACCACAAGTAGTACATTCACATCTACCACAGTGCTCAAAGACTAGACGGTGGTTCTGATCATACAAATTATAAATTTGGGGGTCCCACTTACCTCGTTTTTTTTGTTTTTTGGCCGCGGCATGCAGGATCTTAGTTCCTTGACCAGGGACTGAACCCGTGCCCCCTGCATTGGGAGCATGGAGTCTTAACCACTGGACCACTAGGGAAATCCCTTACCTTGTTTTTGTTTTGGATCACTAGTGTTATATGATACATTGTTATATAATAAAAGTAGCAATTTTAAATGTTTATAATCTGACCCTGAAAGGGACTTAGGCTACTTAAATTTGTTATACATCTGAAACTAATGTAATGTTGTACATCAACTATACTTCAATAAATAAATTAAAAATTGCAAATAATCCAAATTTCCATCAGTAAGGGATAAGTTAAATTACTTTATTAGTAGAGTAGAATCTTATATAGGTATGAAAAAGAATGAGATGATATTATCAGTAGTTATGTGTTCCCACTTTAAAAAATTTAACATACCTGAAGAATTATGGGGAACTTTCACTTTCTAAGTTACATATTTGTGTAATGTTTAAATTTTTTTAACAAACATGTATTTTAACAAGTTGCATATGAGCCCTTCAGAAAGTCTAAATCTTTTTTTAAGTGGCTACCATTAATTACACCCTTAGTATATACCAGGCACTTTTTTTTTCTTTTTTTCTTGTCGTGGTGCTCCCACTTCTTCCTTCTCCTTTCTTTAAATGAGGTATATAGAAAAATATGGGGAGGATTGTCATTAAGGACACTTTTTCAGAATTCTGTGTTTTTATGTTAGTAATTACCTGTTATCTCTCTGTTTTGAATTTTGCAGGACATACAAAACAAAACTAAAATAAGAATAAAAATATATAACATTTACAAAAGAATACATGGGGTTTTGGTGGGTTAGAAAGTAGTGCATGTTCAGATGAGGTGAAGGTAGAATTAAAATGAAAAGATTATTTAGGGAAAGCTTCAGTGAGGAGGGAAAGGTATCTGAATTTGAATGCTGAAAGGAGCAAAGTAGTAGAGCTTTTATGATGGAGTCAGAAGGGCATGATGAGCGATGAGGTCGAGGAGAACTGGAATGAGAGAAGTGACGGAAGTAAGGTCTGGTTCTAGAGAAGCCGATAGAAGGTTCTGAAGATTTTCATCTGTGCTATAGCTGGACCCAAAAACAATGCTGTGTCAGCATAAAAAACAAAAAACAACAAAATAACCTAGTGCCAGTGCTACAGATTATATAGTAGTATGTAGAAATAGACAGTTAAAGCAGAAGAGGACCGACGCTGGTCCAAGTCACCCTCACCTTTCCTGTGGCATACTTGTAGTAGCCTCCTAACAGGCCTCCGTGCTTCCAATAGTGTTGCCCCCTTCTCTGCAAATCTGTTTTCAACACAGCAGCCAGAGTGATTCTTTCAAAAAGTCAAGCCACATCCAAACCTCCAGCGGCCCCCACTTCAGAGTGGCTCTAAAGGCCCTGTAGGAGCTCTCCCACTTTGACCTCATTTTTCTTCTCCTCTTCACCCCTGTTCATTCCAATCCAAGCACAGTCCTTGCTGCTTCTCAAAATCGTCAGTCTCTCATCTTAAGGCCTTTTTACTGACTGTCCCTCTGCCTGAGACACTCTTCTCCTAGATATCCACATGGCTAACTTACTCTTGATATTTTGCTCAAATGTCACCTTCTCAATGAGACATACCTCTGACCATCCTAGTTAAAGTTTTCAATTTGCTTCTCTTCCACCGTATTCCTGTAGCATATCATCTTCTCATATAGTATCTAATTTACTTATTCGTTACATTCATTATCTATTATCTGTCTCTTCCCTGCTTAAAAAGCCACAGGAGGGCAGGGATCCTTGTCTGTTTTGTACACCAATGTACCCCATGCACCTAAAACAATGTCTGTCACATAATAGATGCTCAAAAAATACTAATTGAATGACACGAATGGATTTAAAAGCTTGTAAAGAAGATGACACTTACCTAAGAGAAAGTTGTACGCTAGCGCGAGTTTTTGCCTGAAATATCACAGAATCTCAAACCAACAGGTTGTACTATATCACCAACTTAGAAATTGGTTTCAGAATATAGTTTGCACATCGTTGCTAATGTATTAAGCTATTACTCCAAAAGTCTGAGTTTATTCCTGGTAGGATGTTAGTTGTTCTCAATAGTGCAAAGCCCACTTTAAATGTGCCCCTTAGTTTAAACCTTATTTCATGACTCTAGATGGATAACAGAAGAATTTTATAAAACTTTTTTATTCCAATATGAACTCTCTTTCTTTTTTATGATTTCCTTATAGATGATGATTGGCAGGAAGCACATGAGCGCCTGGCTGAATTGGAAGAAAAGCTACCCGTGGCGGTTAATGAACAAACAGGCAATGGAGAAAGGGATGAGATGGACTTGTTGGGTGATCATGAGGAGAATCTGGCAGAAAGGCTCAGTAAGATGGTGATTGAAAATGAACTAGAAGATCCAGCTATCATGAGGGCAGTACAGACCAGGCCAGTGTTGCAAGTAAGTTACTGTGATTTGAGAGCTATAGCAGACTGATAATTAAAGCAAAGTATTGGGCTTGGCTATTTTATTCCACCTACTATACTGAGAGAATTACATGTGCTATAGAAATTTGGTAGTATAATTCCTGATGATAGCAATTCTAGAGATGAAGTCGGGAAATAAGGTAGATTCTAGAACACTGTAGTTTCTGTTCTCAAGCAGTTGAGGCGCTTTGGGAGCTTTGCTCACCGAAAGCTGGTAAGTTGCCCAGCGAGCCCGCCCTCTTCTAGACTTTGTGTGTGTGTTTTCCTTTTTTGTTAGCCCCGACCAGGAAGTCTCAATTCCAGCATCTGGGATGGATCTGAAGTTCTGAGGCGAATCCGAGGACCACTGCTTGCTCAGGTATTAAACGTTTTCTCGTTGTATAAAAATCCTAATACCCCAAAGCTGGGTCCTGTTGTTGTCCTTTCCTTACTGGAACAATGTATGGATGTATATCCTCTGCCGGTCTTAACGTAGCTTATGTCGCCAGCACCCATAGCTGGACCTGTTGGCTGTGCCCTCTCCCAGACTCTGTGGTAATGCTCACTTGACTGTGCTTTCTTTGAAGTGGTTGAAAGGAGCCATTGGGACTCAAAATTTGACAGCTTATGATTTGAATTACTTAAAGTCATTTTTAGGCAAAACTATAGGGACAGAGAACAGATCAGTGTTTGCCAGTGGTTGGGGGCGGTAGGAGAGGTTGACTACAAAGGAACAATACAAAGGAAGTTCGGGGAGTAATAAAACTTATGTGTCTTGATTTTGGTGTTAGATCCAGGACTCTCTGCATTTATCAAAATTTAATGCTATACGCTAAAGAGGGTAACATTTTTACTGGATGTGAAATAAAACTAAATGAAAAAGTTTTAAATAATTTCTCAAGATATCTGGCATCTGTAAAGGTTATTGAAACATTTCAAGGTAGCTAATTTTTTTAACACTACTTCCTCAATTAGGAAATGCCTACAGTGTCTGTGTTAGAATATGCCTTGCCTCAGAGGCCCCCACAGGGCCCAGAAGATGATCGGGACGTTTCTGAGCGTGCATTACCGAGGCGGTCAACTTCGCCTATCATTGGGAGTCCTCCTGTTAGAGCTGTCCCCATAGGCACCCCACCTAAGCAGATGGCTGTACCCAGCTTCAACCAACAGGTACCTCTCAATAACAGGCACTCAGCCCAGGATATTGGGAATCTGGGCAAAATTATTTGGGAAATTGGTGATGCTGGGAGGAGGGTGGAAGTTTGGGGTAGGCATTAGATTAGAAAGAAAAGTAGCCAATTAGAGGAAAAGTTAGTACAAATAAGAGACACATTCCCCAATGCCCATTGCTGGTGCTACTACTGTTGCTGCTGCCTTTTAATTGGGGGAGAAAAAGGGTAGTGAACCACATTTAGTGTAAATGTCCTTTTTAAAGTGTTTTTCTGGCTGCCCAAAACATTGGCAGAGAGGTAACTGAAAGCTGGGGGGAGTGGGGACACACAGCATTGTCCACATCCCTTTTTACCTTTAAGATATCCCTGCTTTCCCTAGAGCCTGTGCAGTCCTGTTCCATAGACTTTCCTCCACCTGAAACCAGCAGCTGAAAAGGAAGGCCAATTTGGAAGGTATGGGGGGAGGGTGGTATTGGTATGGCCTAGTTAGGCTCAATATCCTATGAAATGGTGGAGTCACAACGTACACGAAAGAGCTGAGCATGGCGGCCATATCATAGGGACTTCAGAATAGGACTTAGTTAATCCTCCAGCTTTCTTATCATTCCATCTCCCTCACTGCTACCAAAATATATCCTCTTGGAGAGAATTTGCAAGTCAGAATATCTGCTGGTACCTCCCTCAGATAGCATGGAAGGGTGGGGATAACTGGAGAATTAGCTAAATCTTCCTCAGTTAAAAGTGGCACATTGCTTGATATTTGTGAGAGGAAGTGACCAAAGGTTCTGTATGTGGACCAAAGCCATAGCAATTTGCTTAGAAGTAGGGCTTTGCATTGAGTTCTGTGTCTCTGCCGGTACTCGAGGGGAGGAAGAATAGGTAGAGGAAAAACTGACTTCACTGAGTGTAGTTGTATATATGTTTGTCCTGATAGGTTCTGTGTCCGAAGCCTGTCCATGTTCGACCCCCAATGCCACCACGCTATCCTGCTCCCTACGGTGAGAGGATGTCTCCAAACCAGCTCTGCAGTGTCCCGGTATGTCACTTTACAATCTAATGAAAATATTTTCTGATCACTGCCTGGTATATAGACATCTCCTAAATCTTACATGTTTTTTATAGTATCCATACTTGAATTTCTGGATCTTATAGTCCCCGGGTCAGAAGACATAGTTCATCATGTTCAGCTATTTCTTACCTCAACTCTTTTCTTATCTTAAAAATCTAAACTTGACATGATCCGGTTTCTTGCTATTATAGTCCCTCATTCTACTTCTTTCTCTTTCACGTTACATGATCATTGTGCTTTCTAACTTCTAACATTACTCTTTCATATTCCTTCAGTGGACAGCTCAGCTCTACAATTTGAGAGTTTTTCTATCTAAGTTAATTCTGTATTTCTATTGAGTTCCCATGTTATTTACCTGTTTTCATGGTATAAATATAATTTTTTTTTTTTTTTAGAACTCTTCCCTACTGGGTCACCCTTTCCCTCCTAGTGTTCCTCCTGTTCTCAGCCCCCTCCAGAGAGCACAGCTTCTTGGAGGAGCACAGGTAAGCCTAGGGTTAGCTCAGCCCTTAAAGAGATTTCTCACTTTCCAAAGGTTCACTAGCTGATAACCCCCTTTTTTGCTGTTAATCAGTCACTGCCACCTCTTATTTTTTCCTTTACTTTCTCAAACAAAGTTACTGATGGAAGCAGTATTCACTTTTCTGTGGATAAAAGTAAGGGGACTTGCTGATCAACTGAATCTAAGATCTTGTGCCTCTTGTAGCTACAGCCTGGACGGATGTCTCCCAGCCAGTTTGCACGGGTCCCTGGATTTGTTGGTAGTCCACTTGCTGCCATGAATCCCAAGTTGCTGCAAGGGCGAGTTGGGCAGATGCTTCCCCCAGCACCAGGCTTCCGTGCCTTCTTTAGTGCTCCAGCCCCTGCTACACCGCCTCCTCCTCAGCAGCACCCTCCTGGCCCAGGGCCTCACCTGCAAAACCTAAGGTACACAAAACAGATGCCTCCGTTTATCCATTGTCATCTAAGCCTCCTGATCATTGACGTTTAGTGCTGTAACATAGAAGTCTGTTGATATTTGCAAGTGATATATTTTGAGATGTTATTTGATCCTCAAGTTGCCAAGCACAGAAATGTTTGACCGTCTCCAGGCTTTCTTATGAATCACATTTCCCTCCAGTCACATGCTTCCTGTGTACATTTGCACATTACTAATCACCTTTTTTATTTCTCCTGAAGTTTCTTGTGTCTCACTTATTTTACAAACACACACATACTTACGTATGCACGAACTGTTTGTCATTTAACAAGAATTATCATATACTAAGGAACAGAGAGGAAGTTCCCTGGTGGTCCAATGGTTAGGATTCGGTGCTTTCAGTGCCATGACCTGGGTTCAATGCCTGGTTGGGGAACTAAGATTCTGCAAGCTGCACGGCTCAGCCAAAAAGGAAAAAAAAGGGAACAGAGATACAGATGCTGAGTTGTCAGCTAATCTCAGTGCTAGCTAGTTGCTTGCTTCCACTGTGATTTTATAACAAGAGGGGTTTAAGTTCCTGCTTCAGTGAAATTGTGTTTTATTACATATCGTATTGTATCAGTTAGGATTCTCCAGAGCAGCAGAAGCAGTAGGATATAGATAAATAAGTAAAGAAGAAATTTACTGAAAGGAATTGGCTTGCATGATTGTGGGGCTGGCAAGTCCAGAATGCATAGGGCAGGCCAGCAGGCTGGACATTTTGGTAGGAGCTGAGGTTGCAACCTTGAGTCTGAATTTGTAGGGCAGGTGGGCAGGCTGGAAATTCAGTCAGGACTTCCGTGTTCTAGTCTTGAGGCAAAATTCCTTCCCTGGGAAACATGTTTTCCTTTCAACTGATTGGGCAAGCCCCAACCACATTATCGAGGGTCATCTCTTTTTTTCTTAAGGTCAACTAATTACAAATGTTAGTCGCATCTACAAAATGCCTTCACAGCAACATCTAGTTGAGTGATTGTCCAAACAACTGGCCAGCTTAGCCAAGCTGACATATGAAATTAACTATCATACATATATGTTTCAATGTCATTCCCAAATACTTGAAACTAAGTACATTAAATCTATTAGAGACTTCTCTTTAACAGGAGCGAAAGGAAAAAGTTAAACTGCTTTACTGCTGATTCATTCTAATTTTATGATTGTCCTCTTAGGAGTTGAGAATTGGCTTTTGTGGAAGACATAAAAATACAGTAGCGTCTTCCTTCTGAAAGATCTTAGAATAGACTTTAGCATTCCCTTGGATGAACCTGTATGAAGTTATCCTGTACTGACCACATTGTTAAAAACTTCAAGTCATCAGGATGACAGAATTGCACATCTTTTCCCTTTTTGTTTAGATCACAGGCCCCAATGTTTAGACCAGACACAACCCACCTTCATCCACAGCACCGTCGACTCTTGCATCAGAGACAGCAACAGAATAGGAAGTAAGTACTTATCCTACTCCTTTGTGGTTTCTTAATTTAGCTGTCATTTTTGACTGATTTAGTTTACTTTTTAAGTAAATGTAATCAGTATTGCACTTATTTTAACTGGTTAAGTCAGATCATATATGCTGTTATTTTATGTTATCACTGCACAAATTCTTTTTTTTTGAATTTTTGAATTTTACTTATGTTTTATACAGCAGGTTCTTATTAGGTATCTATTTTATACATATTAGTGTATACATGTCAATCCCAATCTCCCAATTCATCCCGCCACCACCACCCTTCCCCGCCACTTTCCCCCCTTGCTGTCCTTGTCCATATGTTTGTTCTCTACATCTGTGTGTCTGTTTCTGCCCTGCAAACCGGTTCACCTGTACCATTTTTCTAGGTTCCACATATACGCATTAACATACGATACTTGTTTTTCTCTTTCTGACTTACTTCACTCTGTATGACAGTCTCTAGATCCATCCACATCTCTACAAATGACCCAATTTCGTTCCTTTTTACGGCTGAGTAATATTCCATTGTATATATGTACCACATCTTCTTTAGCCACTCGTCTGTCGATGGGCATTTAGGTTGCTTCCATGACCTGGCTACTGTAAATAGTGCTGCAGTGGACACTGGGGTGCATGTGTCTTTTTGAATTATGGTTTTCTCTGGGTATATGCCCAGTAGTGGGATTGCTGGGTCATATGGTAATTCTATTTTTAGTTTTTTAAGGAACCTCCACACTGTTCTCCATAGTGGCTGTATCAATTTACATTCCCACCAACAGTGCAAGAGGGTTCCCTTTTCTCCACACCCTCTCCAGCATTTGTTGTTTGTAGATTTTCTGATGATGCTCTTTCTAACTGGTGTGAGGTGATACCTCATTGTAGATTTGATTTGCATTTCCCTAATAATTAGTGATGTTGAGCAGCTTTTCACGTGCTTCTTGGCCATCTGTATGTCTTCTTTGGAGAAATGTCTATTTAGGTCTTCTGCCCATTTTTAGATTGGGTTGTTTTTTTAATATTGAGCTGCATGAGCTGTTTATATATTTTGGAGATTAATCCTTTGTCCATTGATTTGTTTGCAAATATTTTCTCCCATTCTGAGGGTTGTCTTTTCGTCTTGTTTGTAGTTTCCTTTGCTTTGCAAAAGCTTGTAAGTTTCATTAGGTCCCATTTGTGTATTTTTGTTTTTATTTCCATTAGGAGGTGGATCAGAAAAGATCTTGCTGTGATTCATGTCAAAGAGTGTTCTTCCTACATTTTCCTCTGTGAGTTTTATAGTGTCCAGTCTTACATTTAGGTGTCTAATCCATTTTGAGTTTATTTTTGTGTATGGTGTTAGGGAGTGTTCTAATTTCATTCTTTTACATGTAGCTGTCCAGTTTTCCAAGCACCACTTATTGAAGGGACTGTCTTTTGTCCATTGTCATAGATTAGTGTGTGGGTTTATCTCTGGGATTTCTATCCTGTTCCATTGATCTGTGTGTCTGTTTTTGTGCCAGTACCATATTGTCTTGATTACTGTAGCTTTGTAGTATGAAGTCAGGGAGGCTGATTCCTCCAGCTCCGTTTTTCTTTCTCAAGATTGATTTGGCTATTCGGGGTCTTTTGTGTTTACGTACAAATTGTGAAATTTTTTGTTCTAGTTCTGTAAAGAATGCCATTGGTAATTTGATAGGGATTGCATTGAATCTGTAGATTGCTTTGGGTAGTATAGTCATTTTCACGATATTGCTTCTTCCAATCCAAGAACATGGTATATCTCTCCATCTGTTTGTGTCATCTTTGATTTCTTTCATCAGTGTCTTACAGTTTTCTGAGTACAGGTCTTTTACCTCCTTAGGTAGGTTTATTCCTAGGCATTTTATTCTTTTTGTGGGATGGTAAATGGGATTGTTTCCTTAATTTCTCTTTCTGATCTTTCATTGTTAGTGTGTAGGAATGCAGGAGGTTTCTGTGCATTAATTTTGTATCCTGCAACCGTACCAAATTCATTGATGAGTTCTAGTAGTTTTCGGGTAGCGTCTTTAGGATTTTCTACATATAGTATCATGTAGTTGGCACCAGGGACGGGACGGTTTTACTTTTTCTTTTCCAATTTCCTTTTATTTCTTTTTCTTCCCTGATTGCTGTGGCTAGGACTTCCAATACTGTGATGAATAATAGTGGCGAGAGTGGACATCCTTGTCTTGTTCCTGATCTTAGAGGAAATGCTTTCAGATTTTCACCATTGAGAATGATGTTTGCTGTGGGTTTGTCGTATATGGCTTTTATTATGTTGGGGTAGGTTCCTTTTGTGCCCACTTTCTGGAGACTTTTTATCATAAATGAGTGTTGAATTTTGTCAAAAGCTTTTTCTGCATCTATTGAGATGAGCATATGGCTTTTCTTCTTCAATTTGTTAATATGGTGTATCACATTGATTGTTTTGCGTACATTGAAGAATCCTGCATCCTTGGGATAAATCCCACTTGGTCATGGTGTATGATCCTTTTAATGTGTTGTTGGATTCTGTTTGCTAGTATTTTGTTGAGGATTTTTGCGTCTATATTCATGAGTGATATTGGTCTGTACTTTTCTTTTTTTTTAGTATCTTTGGTTTCGGTATCAGGGTGATGGTGGCCTCATAGAATGAGTTTGGGAGTGTTCCTTCCTCTGCAGTTTTTTTGAAGAGTTTGAGAAGGATGCGTATTAGCTATTCTCTAAATGTTTGATAGAATTCACCTGTGAAGCCATCCGGTCCTGGATTTTTGTTTGTTGGAATTTTTTTTTTTTTTTTTTTTGTGGTACGCACACCTCTCACTGTTGTGGCCTCTCCCGTTGTGGAGCACAGGCTGCAGACACACAGGCTCAGTGGCCATGGCTCACGGGCCCAGCCACTCCGCGGCATGTGGGATCTTCCCGGACCGGGGCACAAACCCGTGTCCCCTGCATCGGCAGGCGGACTCTCAACCACTGCGCCACTAGGGAAGCCCTGTTGCAAGATTTTTAAACACCGTTTCAATTTCATTACTTGTGATTGGTCTGTTCATGTTTTCTATTTCTTCCTCGTTCAGTCTTGGAAGGTTATACCTTTCTAAGGATTTGTCCATTTCTTCCAGATTGTCCATAGAGTTGCTTGTAGTAGTCTCTTATGATGCTTTATATTTCTGCAGTGTCTGCTGTAATTTCTCCTTTTTCATTTCTGATTTTATTGATTTGAGCCCTCTCCCTCTTTTGCTTGATGAGTCTGGCTAAAAGTTTGTCAATTTTGTTTATCTTCTCAAAGAACCAGCTTTTAGTTTTTATTGATCTTTGCTACTGTATTCTTTGTTTCTATTTCATTTATTTCTGCTGTGATCTTTATGATTTCTTTCCTTCTGCTAACTTTGGGTTTTGTTTGTTCTTCTTTCTCTAGTTCCTTTAGGTGTAAGGTTAGATTGTTTATTTGAGATTTTTCTTGTTTCTTGAGGTAGGCTTATTGTACTGCTATAAACTTCCCTCTTAGAACTGCTTTTGCTGCATCCCATAGGTTTTGGATTGTCGTGTTTTCGCTGTAATTTGTCTCTAGGTATTTTTTTATTTCCTCTTTGATTTCTTTAGTGATCTCTTGGTTATTTAGTAATGTATTGTTTAGCCTCCATAAGTTTGCGTTTTTTACGTTTTTTTCCTTGTAATTGATTTCTAATATCATAGGGTTGTGGTTGGAAAAGATGTTTGATATGATTTCAATTTTCTTAAATTAACTGAGGCTTGAGTTGTGACCCAAGATGTGATCTATCCTGGATATTGTTCCATGTGCATTGAGAAGAAAGTGTAATCTGCCGTTTTTGGTTGGATTGTCCTATAAATATCAATTAAATCTATCTGGTCTGTTGTGTTATTTAACGCTTGTGTTTCCTTATTAATTTTCTGTTGGATGGTCTGTCCATTGGTGTAATTGAGGTGTTAAAGTCCCCCACTATTGTGTTACTGTCAATTTCCTCTTTTATAGCTGTTAGCATTTGCCTTATATATTGAGGTGCTCCTATGTTGGGTGCATATATATTTATAATTGATACATCTTCTTCTTGGATTGATCCCTTGATCAGTATGTAGTGTCCTTCTCTTTTGTAACATTCTTTATTTTAAAGTCTATTTTATCTGACATGAGTATTGCTACTCCAGCTTTCTTTTGATTTCCATTTGCATGGAATATCTTTTTTCCATCCCCTCACTTTCAGTCTGTATGTGTCCCTAGGTCTGAAGTGGGTCTCTTGTAGACAGCATATATATGGGTCTTGTTTTTGTATCCGTTCAACGAGCCTGTGTCTTTTGGTTGGAGCATGTAATCCATTCACGTTTAAGGTAATTATTGATATGTATGTTCCTGTTACCATTTTCTTAATTGTTTTGGGTTTGTTTTTGTAGGTCCTTTTCTTCTCTTGTGTTTCCCACTTAGAGAAATTCCTTTAGCATTTGTTGTAGAGCTGGTTTGGTGGTGTTGAATTCTTTTAGCTTTTCCTTGTCTGTAAAGCTTTTGATTTCTCCATTGAATCTGAATGAGATCCTTGCTGGGTAGAGTAATCTTGGTTGTAGGTTCTTCTCTTTCATCACTTGAAATATATCGGCCACTCTCTTCTGGCTTGTAGAGTATCTGCTGAGAAATCAGCTGTTAACCTTATGGGAGTTCCCTTGTATGTTATTTGTCATTTTTCCCTTGTTGCTTTCAATAATTTTTCTTTAATTTTTGTCAGTTTGATTACTGTGTGTCTTGGCATGTTCCTCCTTGAGTTTATCCTGCCTGGGACTCTGTGCTTCCTGGACTTGGGTGGCTGTTTCCTTTCCCATGTTAGGGACGTGTTTTTTGTTTGTTTGTTTGTTTTGTTTTGTTTTGTTTGCGGTACGCGGGCCTCTCACTGTTGTGGCCTCTCCCGTTGTGGAGCAACAGGCTCCAGACGCGCAGGCTCAGCGGCCATAGCTCACGGGCCCAGCCGCTCCGTGGCATGTGGGATCTTCCCGGACCGGGGCACGAAGCCGTGTCCCCTGCATCGGCAGGCGGACTCTCAACCACTGGGCCACCGGGGAAGCCCTAGGGTCGTTTTTTACTATAATCTCTTCAAATAATCTCTTCATCTCGGATCCTTTCTCTCTCTCTTCTTATGGGACCCCTAATGCAATTGTTGGTGCATTTAATGTTGTCCTAGAGGTCTCTTAGGCTGTCTTCATTTCTTTTCATTCTTTTTTCTTTATTCTGTTCTGCGGCAGTGAATTCCACCATTCTGGGTTCCAGGTCACTTATCCTTTCTTCTGCCTCAGTTATTCTGCTATTGATTCCTTCCGTTGTATTTTTCATTTCAGTTATTGTATTGTTCATGTCTGTTTGTTTGTTCTTTAGTTCTTCCAGGTATTTGTTCTTTAATGCTTCTAGGTCTGTGTTAAACATTTCTTGCGTCTTCTCAATCTTTGCCTCCATCCTTTTTCCGAGGTCCTGGATCATCTTCACTATCATTATTCTGAATTCTTTTTCTGGAAGGTTGCCTATCTCCACTTCATTTAGATGTTTTTCTGGGGTTTTATCTTGTTCCTTCATCTGGTACATAGCCCTCTGCTTTTTCATCTTGTCTATCTTTCTGTGAATGTGGTTTTTGTTCTGCAGGCTGCAGGATTGTAGTTCTTCTTGCTTCTGCTGTCTGCCCTCTGGTGGATGAGGCTATCTAAGAGGCTTGTGCAAGCTTCCTGATGGGAGGGACTGGTGGTGGGTTGAGCTGGCTGTTGCTCTGGTGGGCAGAGCTCAGTAAAACTTTAATCCACTTGTCTGCTGATGGGTGGGGCTGGGTTTCCTCCCTGTTGGTTGTTTGGCTTGAGGCGACCCAGCACTGGAGCCTACCCACTCTTTGGTGGGACTAATGGTGGACTCTGGGAGGGCTCACGCCAAGGAGTACTTCCCAGAACTTCTGTTGCCAGTGTCCTTGTCCCCACGGTGAGCCACAGCCACCCCCAGCCTCTCTGCAGGAGACCCTCCAACACTAGCAGGTAGGTCTGGTTCAGTCTCCTGTGGCATCACTGCTCCTTCCCCTGGGTTCTGATGCGCACACTACTTTGTGTGTGCCCTCCAAGAGTGGAGTCTCTATTTCCCCCAGTCCTGTTGAAGTCCTGCAATCAAATCCCGCTACCCTTCCAAGTCTGATTGTCTGGGAATTCCCCCTGCCGTTGCCAGACCCCCAGTTTGGGAAGCCTGACGTGGGGCTCAGAACCTTCACTCCAGTGGGTGGACTTCTGTGGTATAAGTGTTCTCCAGTTTGTGAGTCAGCCACCCAGCAGTTGTGGGATTTGATTTTATTGCGATTGCACCCCTCCTACCGTCTCACTGCAGCTTCTCCTTTGTCTTTGGACACGGGGTATCTTTTTTGGTGAGTTCCAGTGTCTTCCTGTCGATGATTGTTCAGCAGTTAGTTGTGATTCCGGTGCTCTCACAAGAGGGAGTGTCCTCCATCCATTTCCACCTTCCAAAAACCAGAGCCCTGAACTTTAAATTATGTTATTAGATTTAATACCTGCCTGCATACCAATGCACAAGCTTTAAATGACAAGAGCTTATCAACTTATTTCCAAGTTACTATAATTCTGAAGTACAATTTAGATCTGGGGGGTGCGGAATCAACATTTTATATTCACTGCTTACCAAGTTCTTACCATACTTTTAACTACCTTTTGTTGACCATCTCAGCTCAGACATAATCTTGAATATAGTCTCTAGCATTACATTTGGGTCTTACATAAAGCCAACAGTCACTCTTTATCTTTGCCTCTGTTTAATCCTCATTCAAATATATATTTATATATGTGACCTCAGCTGTGTACCAGGCACTGTAGTCAGTTTTGGGGATTGAAAGAAGAACAAGACATATCAAACCCTCGCCTTCATGGAGCTTACATTCTATCACCATTCTTACATATAAAATAAGAGAATTAAACATAATTTTGAGGGGTTTTTTCAACCTTTCATTTTATGGTTCTTTGTGTGTAATTTATTTTTTCTTTCAAAAAAATTCCAGAATATTTTTTTCAGGGGGAAAAAAACCAATATGGACTCTTAAGACACAAAAAGTACAAACCATAAAGGAAAAGATTAATACATTAGACTGTTAAAATATGAAACTTCTTGTGCCTGCAGTTAACATTATGGTATTATGTACTTCAGAATTTAAGAGTGTAGATCTCATGTTAAGTGTTCTTACCACCACCAAAAAAAGAGAAAGAAAGGGACACAAGGAGTAGGTGTTGGATATGTCCATTACTTTGTTTATGGTGATGATAACACAAATGTTTGCATATGTCCAAACTTACCAGTTTGTACACATTAAATATGTGCAGTTCTTTGTATATCAGTTATCACTTAATAAAGCAGTTTAAAAGTATTTTAATAAAATTTCAAAAATATATTAAACTTCTGTGTAACAAAAGGCATCAAACACAAACATGTAATTTTCAATAGAGGAAACCTACATGGCTCATAAAAGTGAAAAGATTTTTCAGATTCACTTGTAATCAGAAGAATGCAAATTAGATAACCATTTTATATCCTCAGGCAAAACGTGAAGTGTGTCAACTGTCATTGTTGGCAGGAGTGGCATGCACAGCCTTTTGAGGGAGAATTTGGCAATAAATAAGAAGATTGATAACGTGGATACGCTGCATCCTAGCAGTTCTGCTCTTCAGTATATGCCTGTGTGTGTTATCATCAACCTGGATAAATATGAAAGGCATAATGTTGAATAAGAAACAAGGAGCAGAACTGTATGCCTAGTACCAGTTATGTAAAATGGAATAACACTGTATAATATTTAAAGGTAGATGTACAAGTAATAAAAGTATAAAAACATTTCATGGAGGTTGCATAACAAAGTCAGGATAGTGGTTCCTATAGGAAGGAAGGGAAGGTGGAAACCGTGATCTGCGGGGTATAGGTGGGCCTTCAACTGTAAATGTCACACTGTATTACTTTAATATTACTTTTTAAAAGTCTGAAGCAAATTTGACCAAACAATTTTTTTTTCATTAAGTCTAGATGGTGAGTAAATGGATTTTTTTTTAAATAGTATTTGCTGGGCTTTTCTATATGTTTGAAGTATGTCATGATTTTCATCAAGTTTTTTTAAAAGTATATAGACTTGGGGTCAAATTGGCATGTGTTCACAATCTCTCACTCTGCTGCCTGGCATCCTGCTTTAGGCTAGCTACTTGATCTCGTTTGGCCTCGGCTTGTTGTCTTAAGTGGAGAAAATAAATCCACCTTGTTACCTCATAGGGTTATTGTGGGGCTTATACAAAAGTCCATAGGTGAAAGTGCTTAGCTTATGGTAAGGCACTTGGATCTTAGTTTTATCTCCTTAATTATGTGTTGCACAGCTCTTTCCTTTCAAATTCTGTTAAGATTCGATTCTTTTTCACTCCTCTTTTAACAGAAGCAAAGAGGAACCTTTTTTTCAATTGGCCTGGTTTACTGCAGTGCTGTTACAAGGCATAATTCATGTATCCGCTTGGAGTGAATGTGGCATGTATTTCTTTTTCAGTCAGCATCGGAATCTCAATGGTGCAGGAGATAGAGGAAGTCACCGGAGCAGTCATCAGGATCATCTCCGAAAGGATCCATATGCCAATCTCATGTTGCAGCGAGAAAAGGATTGGGTCTCTAAAATCCAGATGGTGCAGCTGCAAAGCACTGATCCCTACCTGGATGATTTTTATTACCAGGTAAGTACTGTGTGCTAGTTTTGAGGATAATAGTTTAGTCCCTTACCCTGGTGAAGGTACTCATTTAAATATTGGTAGAATTAAATATTGATAGAATTTTCTTTTGAGGTAGTCTTCAAGTGGATAAGAATTGACTAAGCAAATTCTGTCCTCTTTTCAAGCTGAAGAACCTGTCCCACTATTCACTCAAAGGTTTGCATATATGCCTTTTATTTCTTACCTACGGAGGCTCTCAGACCAATATTTTCAAATCTTTTCGGCATCAATAATCTGGTTCTTTCAATGAAGAATATTGGCAGTCTAACTTTAAAGATATTTCCATTGATGATTATTTTGAAGGCTGGGATTTTTTATAAAGTAAATTCATAGCAATCTAACAAAAATTAAAGATCAATATATTTACAGAGTACAAGTAGTGTTGTTACCACTAGTATAAGTTAATTATTTCATGATAAAGAGAGACCATATTCTGTGCTTGTTGCAACTGAAATCATCTTCTCATGTGGTAGAATTATTTTGAAAAACTGGAGAAACTGTCAGCTGCTGAAGAAGTGCAAGGTGATGGCCCAAAAAAGGAGCGCACCAAGCTCATTACCCCTCAGGTGGCCAAACTGGAGCACGCCTATAAGCCAGGTGAGGTCCTTATCCCCACAGCCATAATGAAGAGATGTGGTGCTGCTGATAGGATAGAATAAAAATAACTGTAAAGATGATTGGATAGAGATGTTTGAAACTGATGTGTAAAGTATCATTGTCCTTGACAAATGCACAGGTCAGCCTTATTCAAGCATGGAGTGAATGGTTTGACAGATGGCCTTTTAGATCCTTTTCTACTTGAGATTCCATGACTTTTTAAAACCTGTTATAATTTCTAGTATCCATAAAATAGATAAGGGGGAAATACTTCAGAGTTTTATTTATTATTACAACCCAAAAAATGGGAAAGGATAGATGTTGATAAGAGATTGCTTTAGATGATACATAGATTTTTGTAGTAAATTGTTAGGCTCTGTGTAAAGAATAGAGAATATAAAGATCTTCTTTGAAAGCTGTCTGCCTGCATTTCTGAGTTTTTATTTGTTGGAAATTTTTTGTCCCTGCAGTGCAGTTTGAGGGCTCTTTGGGAAAGCTTACTGTCTCTAGTGTGAATAATCCCCGAAAAATGATTGATGCTGTTGTGACATCTCGGAGTGAGGATGATGTAAGTGTCTGTAGAATTGTGTGTTTAAAAAAGTCTGGGTCATCACCACTTCTTTGGGGGTCAGTGGATTGGAATCCTAAGGCAGCCAGGCGGGACCGGGGTGGCAGGAGCCTTTGAACTAGGTCAGTCTGGCTGCAGGCAGCATCAGCTATTGACTCCAGTTTTTAAAACTATGATTTTCTCTGTTTTAAGATTTTCCTATGATATCCTCATCTTCCACTGCATTGTGCAACTACCTCTTGCCTATCTGTGTGTTCAGTTTATGTGTGGGTTGATTCAGTCAACTCTATGACCTTTGTCCACATTAGTTTTGTTTTAGAGTATTAACTTTCAAAGAGTCAGTATTCTCAAAGTATTGTTACAAATGGAATTACCTATGTGCCAGTAAGTTATTTTTAACATGGGTAAAGAGTTCACATTGAGGAGTCTTGTCTCTTTCTAGGAGACAAAAGAAAAACAGGTTCGGGACAAAAGACGAAAAACCCTTGTCATAATTGAGAAGGTAAGTTTTAGAATTTGTTACTGTAGTTAGTTTCAAATGAGGAACTATTAAATGTATGTGTACTCAACAGTGGGAAAGTAAACAATCAGTTAGTGTGCCATGATTTTAATTAATGGATATATTTGTGTAAAGTGCCTATTGTGTGCAGGGCACGCTAGAAAGGAATGTGGCATACCTCACCTATGGTCTCATGAAAAGAACACTGCAATTGGAAGTCCTGGGTTTTTTGTCCAGGCTTGTTCAGTTAACAACTGTGAATGTTTTGGGGCAGGTCATCTTCCTAAGAAAATGAGAATAAAAATTACACTGTTCTGCCTATGAATTAATTCAGGTCTATTCAGTCAGCTCACATATATTTATCGGACATTCTCTGGGTGCTGGGCACTGTCCTGGGTTCTAAGGACGATCAGGTAATATATAAGCAGTTTGTGTTAAAGCATAAATCCATATTGCAAGGCATAGAGCATAGGGGTTAGGAGCACAGACCCTGGGAACAGTCTACAAGTCATGTCTTTTCCATTTCTCAGAGCTGTGACTTGAGGCAAGTTATTTAACCTTTCTATGCTGTCCTCTGTTTCTTTATCTTTAAAAATGAAAGCGATAAGAGTCTGTTTCTCACTGGGCTGTGGTGAGTTAGTATTCAGTAAATGAGTACTTGCAAAGTGTTTAGAGCAATATGCCTGGCACCCAGTAGTAAAATTAGCTGTGACCGTTTTTATTAACATAAGGCATTACTTGGAGCAGTGGTACACGTTGTTTATCTTACAGTGCTGTTGCCGCTGCTGGAGAATTTGGAAAGTGTGTAATCATTTCACTGTCTGCCTTCTGGATTAGAGGTCAAGGAGGTACAGGGAATGATGTTCAAAGAATTTTTTAAGTTATTGCACTATGTTTTTCTGGGTTTAAAAGAGCACTTTTTCCCTCTCAATCTTATTACAATGCGCTCTCACTCTTTTGTCTTTATCTGGTATTCCTAAACTGTGAAGTTGTTTATCTAATACTCTGAGCTTGCTGAGGCCTGCTTTGTCTCTCACTTAGACCTATAGTTTACTCCTTGATGTGGAGGATTATGAAAGGCGTTACCTCCTAAGTCTGGAAGAAGAGCGACCTGCCCTGATGGATGAAAGAAAGCACAAAATTTGTAGCATGTATGACAACTTAAGGGGGAAATTGCCTGGACAGGAGAGGTAAGAGTAGTGTACTTTGGTAAAAACATAGACTAGCTAGACTCCTTCCTCTGCTACATTGAACTTTATACATTCTACCCTTTGGATATCCTTCCTTACCATCTCAGTAAGCTCAAAGTCTTTCCTTTTGGCCTCAAATGCCACTTCATGTAAAATATTTCATAATTCTTTCCAGCCAGGAAAAAAATCTGTTTATCCTGAATTCATTTTTTCAGCAAGTACCTATTCAGGTATCTGCTAGGAACTGTGCTGGGCACTGGAGATACAGTGGGGAGCATTATTTAGCTTGTGTTGTTGAGCTTACAGATTGTATCTGGTTTATGCTTACTAATGTTCAACGTTGTGATCTTTATGTATTTTCTTTCCTACTAGGAGGGAAAGTATTATAACACTTACACTTCCTTGGGATTTCCATACAATACTTATTTGCTATGGAAACCAGTTGGTTTTCCAGTGGAGACTAAGCTCCTTAATATAACTTCTCTATATCTCTCTCATCTCTCTCCAACCCAGTATCTGGAACAGAATCTTGCTAATGGTAAATGTTCTATAAATCACAATATTTATTTGATGAATGCGAGAGGACTGTGTCTCCTAATCACTCCCTTTCTCTTTGCCCATTCAAGAGAATTGATGATTCTTCTAAGCCAGGACACACGCAAAACAGAACTTCAAAAAAGGACCTTCTTTTCGGCACACCTTTTCTGGAGTCGGGCTGACAGGGAACTGGTTGAATAAGTTTGGGTTTATCCATAGATTTGACTGTTATGCAGCCATTAAAATGTATGTAGTTAAAGTATTATTTATTGCCGTAGAAGAGTGTTCACAAGAAGTTGTTGAGTGAAAAAAGTCAAGTAACAAAGCCATATAAATTACATGGACCCTTTCTTTTAAATGAAAGATAAAAATATACAATAAACAGCAAAAATGTCTTCAAAATGATAACACTAATAAATTATCTCTGAGATTATGAATATTTTATTCCTTTTTTCTTATATATATTTTCAGATTTTGCTGTTTTACCCATGTCGTTTGTATAGTTACTTAAAAGTTAATAAAGGAAATTAATGCAAATAGTTTGATCAATTCTTTAACATAACAGTTTTTGAAATGATGATTTTCAGTATTTATGAAACGAAGAATTACTTTTTTTTTTATTATTCTTTGAGACTATACCAAAACTCCACAGTAGCTTCTTTATTTATTTAGTTTTGGCTGCATTTGGGTCTTCGTTGCTGCATGTGGGCTTTCTCTAGTTGCAGCGAGCAGGGCTACTCTTTGTTGCAGTGCGCGGGCTTCTCATTGCGGTGGCTTCTCTTGTTGCAGAGCATGGGCTCTAGGCGTGCGGGCTTCAGTAGTTGTGACGCGCGGGCTCAGTTACTCCGTGGCATGTAGGATCTTCCCGGAGCAGGGCTCGAGCCCATGTCCCCTGCATTGTCAGGCGGCTTCTTAACCACTGCGCCATCAGGGAAGCCCCGAAGAATTACTTTTTATTATTTGGTTGAGAGTTGGAGAAGTAATTCTATTTTGTAGTACAGATAATTGTAGAGTGAAAATAAATGCAGTGTGTTCACTCAGTAACATGTAAGAGGAAAAAAGGGATTTTTTACATTATTCTTGCTGGCCTAAGTTAGCATTCTTCTTTCCCTGCAGGCCCAGTGATGACCACTTTGTACAGATCATGTGCATCAGAAAAGGGAAGAGAATGGTTGCCCGTATTCTTCCTTTCCTCTCCACAGAGCAAGCAGCTGACATTCTCATGACAACAGCCAGGAACCTCCCTTTCCTTATCAAGAAGGATGCACAAGATGAGGTGATCCGCCATGTGTGGGACATCTTTCCTTTGGGTCTTCATAGTTGAAAAGATTTCTAGAATCCAGATTTCTTTTTGTCTCCTTTTCCCTTTTGTATTCTTTTATCTTTGGCAGAGTGATATGATTATTTAAGGCAAAAACTTTACTCCAGGCCTGTATTTTTAATGTCACTTTTTATCCAACAGCCCATGTTCCTAAACAGGAGGAAAGCAGTAATTCTGTCTTATTTGAAGTAGTTGTAAAAGCTGTGGTCTGTATCAGAATTGCTTGGGAAGCAGATAATTCAGCCCTACGCCAATCTTGCTGAATCAGAATTTACAGAGAGACGATCAGGGCTTCTGGGTTTATAACAACATCCCCAGCTGAATCTGATGCTCACTAAATTTGCAACTTATGATCTTGGTTACTTTGTTGGATATAAAGTATCATTCATTGGGCTGTTATTAGTAGCTAACATTGACCTGTAGACTTAGTTGAATGGTGTCCCACAGGAATTGGGCCAGTGCTTTTAAATAATTGTATCTAACCTAAACTGGGCTGGAATTTGAAACATGATTATCAAGTTGATAAGTTAACTCTTGGTAAGAATTGCTCTCTGCTTATGCGTGTCATAATACTTGAAAGATTAGCACAATTTAAAATAGTCTTAGAATTTCAAAACAAGGAATTGGTAAGGTTAGTACAAAGGGCTAGTATTACTCAATGTGAGATTCAGAATAATAGAATTTATGAGCGTGAACCTGAAAGATGTGAAAATTATTCCTTCTGAAATGATAATAGGATTGAAAGAATTTCTTCATTCAGCAAATACTTATTGAATACTTCTATGTACCAGGCACATTTAGGTCCTAGAAATATAGCACCTAGTTCGAGGTGCTGAGAGTTAGGAATCCAAAGATGCCTGCTTTGGTAGAGCTTATCTGCCAGTGAGGAAAACTTGGTTAAGTGTGGAGGCTAAGATTTTACCTGTATGCGTTAAAGAGTAATAGACCACATCTCTAAACACCGTTTTTTTGACGTAATAGCGTGTTCCAGGTCCTGAGGCATAAAATGTACGAGACAATTCTGGAATATATTGTATCAGGAAGCATGGAGGCTAAAAGATGACTAGGGTCCTGTGTGAAAGATGCACAGACCAATTTAAAGGGGCCTCCTTGTGGCCAAAATGGGATCATTTGCATCAGAAAGAAAAACTACAGGAGTGGATTGAAGTAAATCAAATATATTTAATTTAATGAGTTCATAATGGTATGAAAAAAATACACTAGTCACCTTCAGAGATTGCTAGGCTATCAACTCATTATTCTGAAAAGTGGTAAATAAAGGAAAAGAAGCATTTATCCTGCCGCATTACAACCAAATGTCATGGTGACCAGAGAGTGATAATAGAAAAGTTCTTCTTTATAGAAGGTATATCAGCTAATAAATTCAAAAGAAATGATAAAATTAGAAAATTGCAGTTTTACAGCTCCTAATGGAAAAGCAATCAATCCAGGCAGCAACCATTACTGGTGCTACAAAAGCATTAGGTAAAAGGTGGATGGAGACCTTTACGGTGGTTGGAGCAGGCAGGCGACACCTGAACCCACGAATATTTTGGTTTTATTTATGTATGTATGTATTTATTTATGGCTGCGTTGGGTCTTCATTGCTGCGTGCGGGCTTTCTCTAGTTGCAGCGAGTGGGGACTACTCTTCATTGCGGTGCACGGGCTTCCCATCGCAGTGGCTTCTCTTGTCGCGAAGCACGGGCTCTAGGCACGTGGGCTTCAGTAGTTGTGGCACGTGGGCTCAGTAGTTGTGGCTCGCGGGCGCTAGAGCGCAGGCTCAGTAGTTGTGGCGCACGGGCTTAGCTGCTCCGCCTCACGTGGGATCTTCCTGGACCAGGACTCGAACCCGTGTCCCCTGCATTGGCAGGTGGATTCTCAACCACTGTGCCACCAGGGAAGTCGCCCAGTGTTGACTGTTAACACCACTAACGGGGACAACCGGACACTATGTGCATCTTGATGTGATGCAGTAGAAAACACACAGCTCTCTCCATGAAGTTTTCTTGCCATGCACCACCCTGACCCCTCCATTGAACTTGAACTGAATCGAACCTCTAATTATCAGTTTTTATGGGAAAAAACAGAGGATGGTGAAACCTGTTAAGTGACACCACAGGGGTGCAATTAGCCAGATCCAAACTATGGGACAAATGACCCAGTTTCTTCAACAAATAAATAGCATGAGAAAAGGAGATGGACGGTGACAAAGGAGCTATTAACAGAGTTTAAAAGCCTTACCAGCCGAATGCAATGTGTGGATTTATTTGAATCATGATTAAAATAAATCAGCTACTGGGACTTCCCTGATGGTCCAGTGGTTAAGACTCCACTCTCCCAATGCAGGGAGCCTGGGTTCGATCTCTGGTCAGGGAACTAGGTCCCACATGCTGCAACTAAGAGTTCGCATGCCGCAGCTAACCATCCCGCATGCTGTAACTAAGACCCAGCGCAACCAAATAGATAAATATTTTAAAAATAAAAATAATAATTCACATTGCTGGTCCTAGACTGAATGTCCATCAAGCTAGGATGGGCATGTACCATACTGGCCAAAGCATTGAGGAAAGCCTTTGCTGTGTTGGACTATATTAACTGATGGCATTTGAAAAAAAAAAAAAAAGAATAAATCAGCTGTTAAAAGACATTTTCGAGACAGTTGGACAGACTGAATTTGGAATAAATATTGGATGATAATTAAGGAATTAAACTTTGTTAGGTGTGATAATATTGTGAGAGATTTTGTTAGCGATGCCAATTGAAGTATTTATGGATGGAATGATCTTATATGGGAATCTATATCTTAAATATAGATTTAATAAGGTTGGCAACCTGTTGTTGATTGAATTGTTGTTGAAGTTAGGTTATGGGTATGTGGACTTCACTATACTGGTCTTTGTACTTTTGTGTATGTTTAAGAATGGTTTCATTTTTAAAGCTCTGTTTATTTCGAGTAGTAGATCATGAAAAGGAGTTTTCTGCATCCTTGGATGCTGTTTAAAGTAGAACCAGCCATCACTTTTTATGCCATGGGCATTGAGTGCTGGAAGCACCCTCAATTTCCTTTCAAGTGTCATAACCTAGTTATACCAGTAGCTCTGTATTTTAACTTCCCAGTCCGGGCCTTAAGGCAAAACGGAATGAGTGGACCAGCAGGCTGGAATCCTGCAGCCTTGGAGTCTGGTTCCAGCTCCTAGCTTTGTAACCGAACACTGAGTTTCTGATCACTTAGCTTCTCTAATAATCTATAAAAATTGATTAATCATTTCCTCATTCAGCTTTTATAAAAAGATAAAACAAGGTACAGTTAACTCTGAAAATACTTCTCGATAACTCTGTAGCACTGAGAATTTTACCTGTGTTAGAGTCCCTCTCACAATGCATTAAAGTTGCCAGTTTACTCATGGCTTCTCCTCTATGCCTTAGACCCCTGAGGGTCTGTCCTGTTTACTATTTGTTTTTACCTCACACGCCTGGAACACATCTAAATGTGTTAAAGCATCTAAATATTTGTGGAGGGAATACTGATGTTTTATCGTGAATCTTGCTATGGATTTGAGAAGGGACGTTTACACCCTTGGTTCACACAAGTAATGCTGTTTCCTTTACAAGTTGAGTTGAAAAAGTTCTCAGTAGCTACCATAGAATCCGCTGTTAAGATGCTGGTAGTATCTGCTAGGCTTGTCAGCCCTTTCTGGTTAAATCTTGCCTCGGGAAGTTGAATATACAATTGAGCATCCTTCCATCCGTGCCCACTGATGGGGTGTGACTGAAGTAACAGTTGCCGAGATGTGATGCCTTTTTTTTTTTTTTTTTGGTAGGTGCTGCCATGCTTATTGAGTCCCTTCTCTCTTCTCCTCTATCATCTTCCATCAGCGACTGTCACCAGCCTTCTGCAACAGCTAATGAACCTACCTCAGAGTGCAGCTGCACCAGCACCCTCCAATCCTCACCTCACTGCTGTGCTCCAGAACAAGGTGGCCTTGCCCTTTTATGTCCCTGAACTTTGAGAGGCGTTTAAATTTGAGTTATGAGTAAAAATAATGACTGCTGTGGCAATTGTAAAAAAAAAAAAAAGGCTTCCTTCAGCCTTTTACATTAAGCTTATAGTGATAAAAACTAGAAATAACAGTGGTTTCAACAAAATAGAACATTCTGTATCTCATGTGGAATAAATCTGGTATGGTGACTGCATGGTGTCAGGGGTACAGGCTCCTTCAGTTTCCCTTCTTTGCCATCCTTAGCAGTGGCTGCCATGCTTGTGACCTCTAATGGTCCATGATGGTTGTGGAATTTAAGGTTCCACTTTGCACCAGGAAGAGAGGTGTGTTTAGAAAGCCAAGAGGTGTGGAGTAGCTGTCTGTCCTCCTTATTTGGACCTTTTCCAGGAGCTCTAACCACCAACTTCTACTTAATCTCAACGGCCAGATCTTAGTCACATGCCATGCCTAAACTGCAGGGAAGGCTGGAGAACGTCTTTTAGTTCACGCCATTGTCACCACAAATAGATCTAATAGGAGAAGGAAAGCATACAGTATTAGGTAGATAATTAACGGTCTCTGTCATAAGAGACTATTTCATATTTCATCTATATCAGGTTAAAGACCCAGAGACTCCTAGGGGAAGCTGGATACAGAAGAAGAACATGAGCTTTGAGACAGAGCAGGTTTCCACTCCTTCTCTGCCACATCCTAGCTCTGGGACCCTGAACACATTATTTCACTTTGCTGAGCCACACTTTCCTGATCTGTAATGTGGAGGTGATGAGGTCAGTGTCAGAGTTGTCCTGTTTCTTAGAAGAGAAAGCAGCCGTGAACGGTTCAGTATAATGCCTGGTACACAGTGAGCACTCACTAAGGGCCGTCTGTTACAGTAGAGGGAAAAGCAGACCCAAGGCCTCTTTCGTCTTATACCTGAAAACCTGCCAAGCATGGCTCGGAAGGGCCGCGAGTACCTCAGAGGCTGAGAGGGTGATGGTGCCTCAGGGGGCATAAGACAGGGGTTCTGGGGTAGTCAGTTGTGTGCCTTCCATGTTATTTGGTCTCTTAGCTTTAATTTTGATAAAGACAGTAGAAAAGCATGAAGTCAGACAAGGTTATGTAACCCGTTGTTTTTCCGACAATGACATGAAGGGAGCTTTTTTGGAAAGGCAAGGTTATCCTGTATGAGGTGAACTCAGAAAGGAGGGGATGGAATCCCAAAATATCCCCAGCTTCTCTTTATGGTCCATTATAGCTGTGATTCATACATTTAACCTAGGACTTGAACATCCTCTCTAAGCCTTTATATTTCCAGATATGTGTGTCCTTTTTTAAGGAAATTTTCTCTTCATTCCCTGATCATCGCAGTTACCTTTCTGTGTATGTTTTCTCACAGGTCTTAACACCATTTTTCTTAATTCAAATTCTATTTAATGTCTTTTATTCTATGAACTTTAATTTTCTGTATCAAAATTTGTCTTCATTTAACTCTCCTTTTTAATCCATTTCTGTTCTGGTGAACAGGAGAAAAGCTAAATCCCACATTGCCCATGGCAAGGAGAAGTTGTCTTGCCCTGTCGGGGTGGGGTGGGGTGTGGAGGACTGCTGGACACTGGGCAAGGAGAAGTTGTCTTGTCCTGTCGGGGTGGGGTGGGGTGTGGAGGACTAAATCCCTCATTGCCCGTGGCAAGGAGAAGTTGTCTTGTCCCGTCGGGGTGGGGTGGGGTGGGGTGTGGAGGGCTGTCCCGTCGGGGTGGGGTGGGGTGTGGAGGACCGCTGGACACTGGGGCGTCCTCCTTCCTTGGGGGGGGCTTGTTGCTGCTGTGCCAGGAGAAGGACACGGCCTCTCGGCTCGGCCCGATTCCACAGAGCAGCACAGCAGTGGGGTTCTTTTGATCCAGCGCCGTTGCCCATCTAGCGCTGCGGTCCGCGCAGCAGCGGTCCAGGAGGACTGGGTGCAGCGCCGTGTGACGCCCTCTGTCTCCTCTCGCAGTTCGGCCTGTCACTGCTCCTCCTCGTGCTGAGCCGGGGGGAAGACCTGCAGGGCTCAGACCCCACTTCAGAATCAACGCAGAGCAACCAGTGGTCAGTCTAGACTGTGTTTCTTCTCTTATTTTAAGTTCTTTTAGGTAATCTTTTCATTCTTTTCTTATATTGTTATTTTTGATTTTCCCTTTCAGGACGGAGGTGATGTTCCTGGCAACCCGAGAACTTCTGCGGATTCCCCAGGCAGCCCTGGCCAAGCCAGTCTCTATACCCACAAATCTAGTATCCCTGTTTTCTCGTTACGTTGACCGACAGAAACTGAACTTGCTGGAGACAAAACTGCAGTAAGTTGGAAACAGGAGAGTTCCACATCTCACTGAAGTTGGCACTTTAGAAGTTATGTTGAGGAGGCTGGGGGGGGCATAAAACTGCATTTGGTGGAAGAGATTAAAGATTTCTGTCAAATGCATGAATATCTGCGAGATATAAAAGACTGTATTGGATGCAGCAGAACCCTCATTGTTAAATAAATGTGAAGGGTACAAATACCTTAGGTGTTTTGTTACGAGAGTGCATACAAGGATGTAACTCTGATACAAATGACTGACTTCTGTTTTAACTCATTTATACAGGTTTCCTTTCTCTCTTTCTTTGTACCGTAGGCTAGTTCAGGGGATACGATAAAAGATCTCCACATGTGTCCTGTACCTCCTTTTGGCTGCCACCTGCACTGCTGCCACCACCAATGGAGTGTTGTTTTTAATGAGGGAGGGAAGGTAGCTTATTCCCCAGAGCGTCTTGTGGGACCGATTCCTGTTCACAGGGGTTGGCTCTGAATGCCAGGTATTTCCCCACTGGTCTGTGAAATGTGGCTGGGTGATACTTCTGCTGGTTTCTTCTTACCGTCTGTGTTACAATTCTGCATGTCCTACTTTTACCCAATTCTTCTCAATTTTGCATTTTCTTTGCCCTAGAAACACAAATATAATCTCTCCCTTTATCCCACCACCACTACTCCAGTTCAGAGTAGATTGTAGCTTGCCAAAGGATTCCTTCCCTCATCCTACTGAAATCTTTTTTCATTGCCCCATATTAATATGACTGTAGGAGAGCCAATTAAGTAGAAGTCTATATATATGAGCGCACACACCCCCCTATACACACACTTATGTGGTCTCCAAAGGATGCTTAAAGAATGAATTTTAGATTGAGAAATATTTAGGTGACACAACCCTTCTTTAACCACAAACCAGTTGATGTATTTTTAATCTGATTCTCGTCCCTCTTGTAATGAATTTGGTGGGTTCTACTTGTTTTCATATAAATATAGGGTATGGGGCACGTTTAATAAAACCAGAACTCTTAATTGGCTGCTGCCCAGCTCTAGGCTGAGAAGTTCTTTATCTCCTCCCCACTTGTATTTCCTTTGGTTCTGTCCACCTCAGTGAAAACAGCACACGGTTAAGCCTTTTTCCTGCTACAACTGCAGTGTACTTGAGCCTGTCCCCTCGAGTGCATGGAAGGTTGCCCAAGATGACCCTAACCTAGAGCCCGCTTCCACAGTGTAGCTTTTGCACACTCAGTCTGTCTTCCTGAGACTACTTCAGTAAGCCATGCTTTCACTTCTCTCTTTTCTGTTTTTATTTGGTGCCATGGGGAGAAACCTCCACACCTAACCATGGAAGCTAAGTCCGGCCTGTGCTGCTCTTCAGTTTCCTCCACACTGTGGGCAGAGCTGCCGTCCTCGCTGCTTCATCTCACCCAGGTCCCATTCCCAGGCAGCCAGGGGCCTGGGTCTGAATGCGAGCAGGGACAAGCCTGCTGTGACCCTAGTCACTTATCCCTCCCCCATTCAGCAGTCAACCAGGATAAAGGGTTTTGATCCCTGGTGATTATAGCCCTCAAGAAAATTAAATCTGAATTAATTTCACATGACTGTCCTGATGCACATTTTGCTGTTCTAGCCTTTTCGAATGTAGTGGGGGGACAGGTTATGATATTTAATGAGATTTAACATTTTGCACATAAATGTACAACAGTAAGGTCCTCAGTTATATCCAGCTCTCCTTGTTCTCCACCTCCATTTCTTCCCATTCAGTGGCCCTAGGTTCCACCAGCTGTTCCCCATGACATTCCCTAGCTTGCCCTCTGCCATCATTTTCCACTAGGCGCCTTTCCTACCTTCCCTTCACAACCGATCAAGTGAAGGCTTGATTATTATTTCTTCTTTTCTGTGCTTTATCTTTTTTGTTTGGTTTTAATTAATAAAAATTAAAGTTTCTAAATTTACATTTTTATAGGGTATTGTAAATAAAAATAAATTGTATACTTGAAAAAAAAATGTGCCTCCATTTCTATTTATTACTTCTAAGCTTTTTAATGTGTTTCTAGCATATTTAGATAGACCTCTTGGTGTTGTGGATTGGTAAGGATATTATTACCTAATTTTTTATCTTTTTTATTTTGTCATAAGGGAGACAACACATAAAGATCTTATGTTTACGTGATAACTTTCCTTTAAAAACCTAGCGTGCTTTCAGGACTTCCCTGGTGGCTCAGTGGTTGAGAGTCCGCCTGCCAGTGCAGGGGACGTGGGTTCGAGCCCTGGTCTGGGAAGATCCCACATGCCGCGGTGTAACTAAGCCCATGCACCACAACTACTGAGCCTGTGCTCTACAGCCCAGGGGCCACAACTGCTGAGCCGACGTGCTGCAACTACTGAAGTCCATGCACCCTAGAGCCCGTGTTCCACAACAAGGGAAGCCACTGCAGCAAGAATCCCGTGCACAGCAACAAAGACCCAATGCAGCCAAAAATAAATAAATAAATTTATCAAAAAAACAAAAAGCCTTTTTAAAAAAACCTAGGCTGCTTTCGACCATTGTCATTTGCCCGCAACTTTTTCTTTTATATAAATTTGTTTGTTTGTTTCTTTTTGGCTGCGTTGGGTCTTCATTGCTGTGTGCGGGCTTTTCTCTAATTGTGGTGAGCGGAGGCTACTCTTCATTGCAGTGCGCGGGCTTCTCATTGTGGTGGCTTCTCTTTGTTGCGGAGCATGGGCTCTAGGCATGCGGGGTTCAGTAGTTGTGGCTCGCTGGCTCTAGAGCACAGGCTCAGCAATTGCAGCACACAGGCTTAGTTGCTCCATGGCACGTGGGATCTTCCTGGACCAGGGCTCGAACCCACGTCCCCTGCATTGGCAGGTAGAACCTAACCACTGTGCCACCAGGGAAGTCCCTCCTCTCCAACTTTTAACTACAAAGCAGAATTATAAATTTCAATAGATGGACTGCAGTTCATCTTCATCTCTAGACATATGGGACATTTTAAAAAAAATTTTGGCTGCGTTGGGTCTTCGTTGGCGTGTGCAGGCTTTCTCTAGTTGCAGCGAGTGGGGGCTACTCTTCGTTGCGGTGGCTTCTCTTGTTGCTGAGTACGGGCTCTAGGCTCACAGGCTTCATGAATTATGGCTCACGGGCTCTAGAGCACAGGCTCAGTAGTTGTGGTGCGTGGGCTTAGTTGCTCCGCGGCATGTGGGATCTTCCTGGACCAGGGATCAAACCCATGTCCCCTGCATTGGCAGGTGGATTCTTAACCGCTGTGCCACCAGGGAAGTCCTGGCATATGAGACTTTTTAAAGAAACTTCACGTAGCCCAGTTTGGCCTTAAGCTGCCCTCATGGTTAGTATTTCCTTAGCTCTCACTCATATCTCCTCAAAAGAGGTGGAAAAAAGTTGGTCATTCTTTATAGTAAATTCATGTTAATTATTTCAAACTTATCACAGCATTATTCATAATAGAAAAATTGAAATAGCCTAAATGCCCAAGATCACAATAATGGCTAAGTAAGTGATAATCTGTGTCATGGACAATTAGAATATTTAACCATGGAAAGTGTTCATGATCTAGTATGGGGGAAAAGCAGAAAGTATATATGCTTTGAATCCAATTCTTTTTTTAAGAAAATGTATATATGATGAGAAAAAAATTGGGAGGATATGCCCCTGCAGTTACCGCTGAAGGTGTCCATCTGTAGATGGCGGGATTACGTGGAACTTTCTTTTGCTTTCAGTATTTTCCAAGTCTTCTATAGAGAAAATGCATTGCTTATATCCTTAGAGGAAATATTGTCTTTGAAGAGCTTAGTTACATGGGAAAATACTTAATATAATGTTAAGTATAAATAGTTTTTATATGTGTATATGACTTAATCTGTGTGGGGAAAAAAATGGGAAAGGAATGCAATCAAGGGTGATCAGAGAGCAGTGGATGCCTTTAAGGGGAAGGGTTGTGGAGGATTTTGTGTGTAGTTGATTGTTCCTGCTTTTCCATTGTCCAGATTGTCTTCAATGAGCATGTATTGCGGTTACAACCGAAAGGGGGTTATTCTCTAAAAACAGCTAAAATTAGTAAACCCTCTACTTTCTGGTGAGAAAATAAGTTCTAGTGGGACAAAAATGTCTGACCTAGTTGTGCTTGGTTTCAGAGCCAGTGCATTTGACTTTGTAGCAGATGAATGTGCTGAAAAATATGTGGAAACAAGGCAATTATCCTGTGAGATGTGGTCAGGTATTCCACTATTGAACATTTAAAATGATATACTAGGGACTTACCTGGCTGTCCAGTGGTTAAGACTCTGTGCTTCCACTGCAGGGGACACGGGTTCGATCCCTGATTGGGGAACTAAGATCCCACATGCCATTCAGCATGGTGAAAAAATAAAATGATGTACCAGTTGAGGGGGTCGAAGAACCACTTTGATGAGTCCAAGCCATATCTCCCAGTAAGCTTCCATATGTACACGAAATTGCATTTTTTCCTGACTGCTAAATCAAGATACATGGATCCCAGCTCCATCTCCAGAAAGATCTGCTCAAATCCATTTTGGTCTAAGTTCCAGTCAGCTAGCTTTCACCAAACCTGCCCTGTCAGTCGTCAGGAAGGCCAAGACGATCTTCTGAATTTGATAGAGGTCACTGGATGCCCTCCACCATCTACTTTTGGAGAGCAATAATGTCCATTGTGTGAAAAGTCCAAGTGGGAGATTGGAAGGCGTCTTATACTTTCCTTCACCCAGCTATATTTAAATATATTGATACTGTGATCCTTAAGAAATTTATTTATGGGTTTTTAGGCAACAAGTCTTTAATCTGAGGAATCCGTATCTTACAATCACCATTTACCTTCTTGAAGAGAGGCACAGTTGTGAATAGATTGCAGGTCTCATAACAGCCTCTACTTTGCCTTTTATTTTGTGAATGTTGCACGTAAGGCTGTTCCAAGGAGCTTGTCATTTATTATTCGGCGTGACTCTCTAAGCTCCCCAGTTGAGGCGAGTTCATTCTCCACGGCAGTATTAACCTAAATCAGACCTGAGAGCTGGGAAACATCTAGAAGGGGGCTAGGTAATCAGTGATGTGTGCACTTTGCCAGTTGCGAATAGAATCTCTCCTAAGTTGCTTAGATTTTACCAATCTAAAAAGAATTCCACCACCACCACCACCCCGGAAAAACCATGGCTAACAGTTTGGCATATCGTCCTCTAAGTGATTTTTCTATGCAATTGCATACATAGATAGAATGGTAGATATTTTTACTTTTTTCTCAGTACATTGTGGATATCTTTCTGTGTTAGTATATAGAGAGGCATCATGTTTGTTTTAATGGTTGTATGGTGTTCCACTGCGTGCCATAATTTATTCAACTGCTCCCCTATTAATAGATTCAATCTCCAAATATTTTTTGCCAGTCATTATTGTTCATCCAACAGTGAACAAAGGTAAACCCACAATATCGCCTTACATTTCTGTAGGGTTTTTTTATAGTGTAAAAAGAACACTAACATGCATTTACTAGTTCAGATCTTCTCTATAACTTTTTGAAATAGAATGGGCAACTGCAACTGTACAGTACCAAAACGAGATCAGCAAGACCATCCAGCTGGTAAGGGCTAACACTAGGATTTAACCCGTAAAGTTTCAAGGTCCACATCAAGCGTCCTGGCTACAAGAAGGCTCCTGTTCCTGGACTCAAGTTTCATGTAAGAGCCACCTGAGAAGCTACAAGCATTTAAGGACACATCTGCAAACCCTTTTGATTGGGTTTTAATGCCTTCATTTTCAGTAGACAGATTAAATAATTCCCTCTCAGTAATGTCCAAAAAGGGTAATTCAGGTTTTAACTATTGGAGCCAATTGCAATATATAAGGACCTGAATTACAGAAAGGCAGCTGTCAGGCATCTGTATGATCCTTTTGGTTTAAGCATCTTGAACAGGAGATTTAAGAAGAGATTTCCTTCCACACCACTTCATCCCAATATTTTGAAATGCATTTTTTATATTAGATATATTCGGTCACAGGTGGTTGGCTCACTAATTAGTTCACTGCGTTAATCTGTGAACTCCACAAATGCAGCAACTGTCTTGTTCACAGCTGTGCCCCAATTCCCAGCACAAGGGCAACACCTAGCAGGCATCCAACAAATGTTCATGAAATAGTTGGGCTGTGAAGAAACAGCTTAAAGGGGTTATTCAGAGGACAGACCTTAATGTAATAAGTTAATCTGTGTGTGCAAGGCCCATTCCACGCTACACTGTCACTCATTTTATCACAACAACCCCTAGGTCAGGAACAATTCGATAAGGTAAATCAGACAAACGTTTGTGAATGTCCAGCGTTACTCCAGGTACAGTGGTGACAAAAACAAAGGCTCTGCCCTGGGAGGATAGTTGGTGATAAGTGCTAAGAAGAGAACAAACGAGGGTAAATGAATGAAGAGTGATGGGATTTGTACTTTAGACAGAGAGGCCAGGAAAGGCCTTGATGGGCATATGATATTTAAGCAGGTACATGAATAATGAGAAGAGGACAGCCATGCGAAGGTCTCAGAAGAGCATCCCAAGTAAAATGCAGGAGATGGCCTCTCCCTGAGATGAGAATGGGTGAGGAGTTCATGGGACCACGGCGGGTTAATGTCGCTAGAGTGAAGGGAGCTGGTAGAGTGACCACGCTACCTTGAAGGGATTTATTCACATTGCAACGGGAAGCCTTTGCAGAGTTCTTAAGGAAAAAGTACAAAACATCTGATTTATGCTTTTAAAAGTCACTTTGCTAGCTGGGGGGTATAAATTAGGAATTTGGGATTAACAGATACACACTACTGTATAAAATAGATAAACAAGGACCTACAGTATAGCACAGGGAACTATATTCAGTATCTTGTAATTATAAGGGAAATAACCTGAGAACGATTAGATAGATAGATAGATAGATAGATAGATAGATGTATAACTGAATCGCTTTGCTCTTCACCTGAAACTAACACAACATTGTAAATCAACTATACTTCAATTTTTTAAAAATCACTTTGCTGGAAATTCCCTGGCTGTCCAGTGATTAGGACTCGGGGTTCAATCCCTGGTCGAGGAACTAAGATCCCGCAAGTCGCGCTGCACTGCGAAAAATAAAATAAATTTAAAATAAATAAAAAATAAACATCACTTTGTTGTATGGAAAAGGAAATCGGCAAAAGAAGGGGCCACTTATGAGAAGGCCTCGCAACACTGTTCCTGCTCTACAGAATGAGGAGAGCGAGCCTTTAAAAGGCAAAGTGACCGAGGGACTAATTTTTTTTAAGTAGATTTAGGACGGATGTTACCTTGGGGTGTGTGTGGGGCTGTCGTTAAGAGAATGGGATTGGTATAAAGATGTGGGAAATAGGTCATTTATATTTCTTACGTTGAGTTGTGGGATGACAGGGATTCATTTTATTTTTGTGCTTCGTCACTTTTATATATCATGTGTTCTGTGAATGTTATGGGCTGAATTTTGTCCCTCATAACTCAAGTTGAAATGCCATTTGCAGCAACATGGATGGACCCAGAGATCATCATACTAAGTGAAGTAAGTCAGAGGAAGACAAATATCATATGATATCCCTTATATGTGGAATCTAAAAAAATGATACAGATGAACTTATTTATGAGACACAAATAGAGTCACAGATGTAGAAAACAAACTTATGGTTACCAGGGGGGAAGGGGGGAGGGATAAATTGGGAGATTGGGATAGACATAATCATACTACTATATATAAAATAGATAACTAATAAGGACCTACTGTATAGCACAGGGAACTCTACTCAATACTCTGTAATGGCCTATATGGGAAAAGAATCTAAAAAAGAGCAGATATAGGTATATGTAAAACTGATTCACTTTGCTGTACAGCAGAAACTAACACAATGTTGTAAATTGACTATACTCCAATAAAAATTAAAAAAAAAAAAAAAAACTCAAGTTGAAGTCCTAACCCTCAGTACCTCAGCATGTGACCATGTTTAGAGACAGCACATCTGAAGATGTATTAAGTTAAAATGAGGTCATTAGGGGAATTCCCTGGCAGTCCAGTGGTTAGGACTCTGAGCTTTCACTGCCAAGGGTGCGGGTTCAATCCCTGGTCGGGGAAGTAAGATCCTGCATGGCATGGCCAAAAATCTGAAGTCATTAGGGTGAGTTCCAATCCAATATGACTGGTGTCCTTACAAGAAGTGGTGGTGAGGACACAGGCACAGACAGGAGACCATATGAAGATACAGGGAGAAGACAGCCATCTAAAAGTCAACACCTCAAGACTTCCCTGGTGGCCCAGTGGTTAAGACTCTGCACTTCCACTGCAAGGGGCACAGCTTTGACCCCCTGTAGGTGAACTAGGATTCTGAATGCCACACAGCCAAAAAAAAATTAAAAATAAATAAGTCAGCACCTCAGAAGAAACCAACCCTGCCAACACTTTGATCTCAGACTTCTAGCCTCCAGAATTGTGAGAAAATGAATTTCCATTGTTTAAGCTACCCCATCTTTGGTACTCTGTTATGACAGTCCTGGAAAACTAATAAGTTTAGGTGTCAAATATTTCAACATTAATTTTTTTTTTAATTTTTAAAAATCCATAGGATAGTATGTATCAAATATGTATCAAACTGTTAACAATGGTCATTTCTGGAAGTTGTGATTATGGGGAATTCTGATTTTCTATATTTATATTTCTGAACCCTTTATATCTTTTATAATGAGTATATTTTGGTTTGTATTTAAAGGAAGGAAGAAAAGGGAGAGAGAGCATGGACATGATTTGTCCAATACTGTAGTGAGTGAGTGGCAGAAAAAGAAAAACTGGATTACATTGACAATCATTTTCCAACATTTCTCCATCTAACAGAGAAGCAGACATGTTGTATGGGACTTCCAAAACTGTTCCTTAAAAGAAAGGAGATTCCCTTTTGTCCTCGTTCCTTCCCTCTTCTTCCTGCCTAGAATGGAGCTGTAATGACTGGAGCTCCAGCAGCCATCTTGGGGCAAAAGATAATCTCAACAATAGTAACAATGCACAGTGGAGGAGAAAGACGGAGGCTGTGTCTCTGAAGACTTCAGTGAGCTACCATACCAACCCTGAGCTGCCTACCTCTGCTTTCTTTTCGATGTGAGAATAAACTCTTACGTGTTTAAACCAACATAAATTGGACCTCTGTTACTTGCGAATAAACCTAATCCTAATTATTACAAAGGATTTTTTGTTTGTTTGTTTTTGTTTTTTTTGCGGTACGCGGGCCTCTCACTGTTGTGGCCTCTCCCGTTGCGGAGCACAGGCTCCGGACGCGCAGGCTCAGCGGCCATGGCTCACGGGCCCAGCCATTCCGCAGCATGTGGGATCTTCCCGGACCGGGGCACGAACCCGTGTCCCCTGCATCGGCAGGCGGACTCTCAACCACTGCGCCACCAGGGAAACCCAAAGGATTTTTTTTTTAGTCATTCGATATTAGAGCTCATTAAGTGCTATTGGGGAAAAGTTATTTGAATAATCTTTTTAAAAAAATATTACTAATTTGAGGGAATTCTCCACCCACAGCCTCCATTTTCTCTGAAGTGCATGATTATCTGATGTGAAACAGGAGGGTTTGTGTAGCCTAAAGAGGGTGATTAAAATGTTGGTACAAGTTCCCGGGAGGAACAAGAACAGGGGCAGGGCTAGTGATAACTTTTTAAAAATAAAAGAAACAAATTCTATTTTCTGTTATCAATTTTAACTAAACATCAGTTCATTGTGTGGATGACACATGACTTAACTATTTGAATAGTTTCTGTTATTAAGAAAAAAAAAAGATTCCAAGCCACCAGCAGTATGAAGACTGCCAAGGCCTCTTCATATCTGTGTTTGAATGCTGGCTTTGCTTTTATAAATTATTTTACGTGTTTGAGTCTCAATTTCCCCATCTGTAAAAGGGATGGCAAAAACAACTGGGATTGTGACAAAGAATAGATGAAATTACATTTGTAAAAGTGCTTAACACTCAGTAAAAGCTATTCCCTCACTTTATTAATCCATTTGTACCTCATATAAAGTTCCAGTATTTCTAGGCTTGTCATACCCCCAAGGAAGACCTGTGGGTCCCACCTGGATGAGTTATGTTGTGCTGCAAATATAATCTTAAATAATTAATAATTTCAGTTAGCGTTTATTGATCATTTACTATAGACCAGGCACATTTCATGCGTTTTTATTTAATCCTTCCCCAAAACCTTGAGAAATAGATGCTATTAATATGGTCATAAGGAAACGAGGAGAGGTCAAGTAAACAGTCCAAGATTTTTTTTTTTTTTTTTGGCCATATGGCACGACTTGTGGGATTTTAGTTCCCCAACCAGGGATCGAACCCAGGCCTTCGGCAGTGAGAGCTCGGAGCCCTAACCCCTGGACAGCCAGGGAATTCCCAACAGTCCAAGATTGCATTCACTTAGGACAAGCAGGATTTGAACCATGGAGACAGTAAAAAGATAACTGGTCGCCAGGGGTTCAGGGAGAAGGAGGGAGAGATGCATAGGAGGAGCACAGAGGATTTTTAGGGCAGGGAAACGATTCTGCATGATACTGTAATAGTGGATGCATGTCATTATACATTTGTAAAACTCACAGAATGTACAACACCAAGAGTGAACCCCAACGTAAACTATAGACTTTGGGTGATAATCAATTATAACAAATGTACTACTCTGGGTATTGATGGTAGGGGAGGCCGTGCGTGTGCGGGGATGGGGGATATTAGAATTCTCTGTACTTTTGGCTCAATTTTTCTGTGTACCTAAAACTGCTCTTTAAAAGCCTATGTTTAAAAAGCATGAAAATGTCCAAAGCATTGGTGATTGTCAGGTAAAACAGTCTGGACTAAACAGAGGAGTAAAACAATGGGATAGGAAAGGAAAGTTTGAACCCAGTAGTGAAGGGCCTTAGACGGTCAGGTGGGTAATTGGGACTTTAGCCTGTAAGTCAGCGGGGGTTGTTGAGGATTACTGAGCAGGGAACTCAGGTAAAGAACAGACTTGTAGGAATAAACGTCTGGCTGCTATTGTGTGAGGAGAATTCGGGAAGATAGAGTGGAGGCAAATAGAGTAGTGAAAAAGCAGGTAAAAAGCACAAGTGGGGGGATTTCCCTGGTGGTGCAGTGGATAAGACTCTGTCCTCCCAATGCAGGGGGCTTGGGTTTGATCCCTGGTCAGGGAACTGGATCCCACATGCATGCCGCAACTAAGAGTTTGCATGCCACAACTAAGGAGCCTGTGAGCCACAACTAAGGAGCCTGCGAGCTGCAACGAAGACCTTGCGCAACCAAGTAAATGAATAAATAAATATTAAAATAAATAAGTAAAATAAAATAAAACACCAGACCATAGGGTAGAATTCCAAATGATATTAAAAAAAAAAGCACAAGTGGACCTGTAAAGAAAGGGGTGCATAGCTGTTGGTGGGAATGTAAATTGGTGCAGCCACTATAGAAAACAGTATAGAGGTTCCTAAAAAATTAAAAATTGAACTATCATGTGATCCAGCAATCCCACTTCTGGATATGTACCCCAAGGAAAGGAAATCAATACATCGAAGGGATCTGCACCCCTCACTGCAACGTTATTCACAATGGCCAAGACATGGAAACAACCTAATTGTGTGTCAATGGATGAATGGATGAAGAAAATGTTATATATACATATGAATATTATTCAGCCATGAGGAAGAAGGAAATCCTGCCATTTGTAACAAAATGGATGGACTAAGTGAAATAAGTCAGATAGAGAAAGACAAATACTGTATGGTCTTACTTATATGTAGAATCTTGGTTTTTTTTTTTGGCTGCGTTGTGTCTTTGTTGCTGTGCGGGGGCTTCCTCTAGTTGCGGCAAGGTTGCGGTGCGCGGGCTTACTGCGGTGGCTTCTCTTGTTGCGGAGCACGGGCTCTAGGCACGTGGGCTTCAGTAGTTGTGGCACACAGGCTCAGTAGTTGTGGCGCACGGGGTTAGTTGCTCCGCGGCATGTGGGATCTTCCCGGACCAGGGCTCAAACCCGTGCCCCCTGCATTGGCAGGCGGATTCTCAACCACTGAGCCACCAGGGAAGCCCCTTACTTATATGTAGAATCTTAAAAACCCCAATTCACGGACTTCCCTGGCTGTCCAGTTGTTAAGACTCCACGCTTCCACTGCAGGGGGTGCAGGTTGGATCCCTGCTCGGGGAACTAAGGTCCCACATGCCACGTGGTGGGTCCAAAAAAAAAATGGGTTCACTCTCCTAATCCCTTCAGTTGCTTCCTGTTGTACCTGTAACAAAACCCACACTCCTCAGGAGGACTTGTAGGCCTTTCACATGTACACTCTCCACCTCTAATCCCTCTACCTCAGGTACTGCCTCTCTTTTCCCCCTCAGGTCTTCACACAAGAAAGACTATCTCCATCCTTTCCTTTCTTTTCTAACTCCTCCCCGGTTGCTTAAAGTGAGTTTAATCCCTGTTTGAAACAGGTTACACCGTCATTCTCTTTCATAGCACCTTGGTTGTTCTCCATGTTACCTCAGGTATATCATTACTGTACATATTTTCTCTATGCAAATACTGTATATATTCGTTTGTATGCTTCTAGTTTAATACCTGCCTGTCCCCAAGATCCTTTACGTTCCATGAGAAAATAGAGCCTATCGGTACGTTCACCACTCTGCCCCCCAACACTTGGCAAAAGCCTGGAGATGCTCAATTCATATTTGTGAAATGAATGAATATGCTAGGCTGTGTGCTGTCATGCGGGAACCAAAGATGAAGCACTGGAGGAACTCACCCTCGAGTAGGGGTGATACGGCAGGAACATAAATAACTGTAGAGCGAGACAATGAACATCACAGGAAATTCAATGAGTCCCGAGGAAGGGGCATTATTCTAGGCAGGGAATTCAGAGCAGACTCTGCGGAGGGAGAGTACTATGTTGGGCCTGAAAGGAGGGAAAGCGGAGGGCAAATGTGGATAAGACATAGGGATCAACTTAATTGGAGTGTGGAGTATATCAAGACAAAAGAGTCAGAGAAGCTGGGAAAGAAGTGACACCAGATTGTCAAAGGGCTCACTTGCCAGGCTAAGAAGTCTGGACTGTATTCTGGAGGCAGCGGTGGGGCAACAACAGTAACTCAACTCACCCTTTGAAAACCTTTTTTTGTTTGTTTGTTTGTTTGTTTGTTTTTTGCGGTACGTGGGCCTCTCACTGCTGTGGCCTCTCCCTTTGCGGAGCACAGGCTCCGGACGCGCAGGCTCAGCGGCCATGGCTCACGGGCCCAGCCGCTCCGCGGCATGTGGAATCTTCCCGGACCGGGGCACGAACCCGTGTCCCCTGCATCGGCAGGCGGACTCTCAACCACTGCGCCACCAGGGAAGCCCTGAAAACCTTTTAAAAATGTTTTCAGGTATACAGTAAAAGTAGAGATACTAGTACAATAAATACCTGCATGCTTCTCACCAACATTCAACAACTAACATTTTGACTATTTGCTTTATATATAGATACACAGTTACGCAGATGTAGATATATAGATATGTGTGTGTGAGCATTTCAAAGTTTGTGTTACTTTTCTCTTTCTTCCCGTCTTTCATCCTTCCTCCCTCCCTCCCTCCCTCCCTTCCTTCCTTCCTTCTTTCATTTTCTGAACATTTCAAAAGAAATCAACAGACTCCTAACATTTGTTCAAAATTTTTTTGTCTTTATTTATTGATTTTCTTCCAGTTTTATTGAGATATAATTGACACACAGCACTGTGTAAGTTTGTGTACAGCATAATGATTCGACTTACATACATCATGAAATGATGACCACCGTAAGTTTAAAACCCATCTGTCATCTCATATAGATACAAAAGGAAAGAAATAGAACAAAAATGTTTTCTTTCCTGTGATGAGAACTCTTAGGAATTACTCTCTTAACTTTCATGTATAATACAGTATTAATTATATCGATTATGTTGTGCATTACAGTTTCTAGTACTTATCTATCTTATAGCTGAACGTTTGTAACCGTTGGCTGCCTTCACCCAAGTGCTCCTCCCCTACCCCTGCCTCTGGTGACCTCAAATCTGATCTCTTTTTCTACAGATTTGTTTATTCACTTGTTTTTTTGTGTGTTTTTTGCGGTACGCGGGCCTCTCACTGCCGCGGCCTCTCCCGTTGCAGAGCACAGGCTCCGGACGCGCAGGCTCAGCGGCCATGGCTCACGGGACCAGCCGCTCCGAGGCATGTGGGATCCTCCTGGACCGGGGCACGAACCAGTGTTCCCTGCATCAGCAGGCGGACTCTCAACCACTGCGCCACCAGGGAAGCCCCATTTGTTTTTGAAGTATAACTGACCGACAACACTATGTTAGTTCCTGTTACACAAGATAGTGATTCGATATTTCTATATATTTCAAAATGTTCACCACAGTAAGTCTACTTACCATTTGTCACCATACAAAGATATTACATAATTATTTATTACCCACACTGTACATTTCATACCCATGACTAATTGACTTTGCAACTGGAAGCTTGTACCTCTTAACGTCCCTCATCTATTTCTCTCCTTCCCCCAGCCCCCTCCCCTCTGGCAACTGCCTGTTTGTTTTCTATATCTATGACTCTGCTTCTGTTTAGTTATGTTTGTTCTTTTTTGTTTTTTAGATTCCACGTATAAGTGATAACATACTTTCTTTCCTGCCTTTCTCTGTCTGACTTATTTCATTAAACACAATACCCTCCAGGTCCATCCATTTTGTTGCAAATTCAAATTTTCATCCTTTTTTTTAAGGCTGAGTAGTATTCCATTGTGTGTGTATACCATATTTTCTTTAGCCATTCATCCATCAGTAGACAGGCTGTTTCCATGTCTTAGCTATTGTAAACAATGCTGCAGTGAACACGGGGGTGCAGACATCTTTTTGAATTAGTGTTTTCATTTTCTTCAGATAAATACCCAGAAGTGGGATTGCTGGATCATATGGCAGTTCTATTTTTAATTCTCTGAGAAACCTCCGTACTCTTTTCCATAGTGGCTACACCAATGTACATTCCCACTAACACTGCACAAAGGTTCCCTTTTCTCCACATCCTCGTCAACACTCGCTATTTGTTGTTTTTTTTTGATAACAGCCATTCTGACAGGTGTGAGGTGACATAACATTGTGGTTTTGATTTGCATTTCTCTGATGATTAGTGATTCTGAGCATCTTTCCACGTGGCTGTTAGCCATCTGTATGTCTTTTTTGGAAAACTGTCTATTCAGATCCTCTGCCCATTTTTTAATTGGGTTGTTTGGCTTTTTGATGTTGAGTTGTATGAGTTCTTTGTATGTTTTAGATATTAACCTCTTATCAAATATATTGTTTGCAAATACCTTCTCCCATTCAGTAGGCTGCCTTTTCATTTTGTTGATAATTTCCTTCGTTGTGCAAAAGCTTTTAAGTTTGATTAGGTCCCATTTGTTTATTTTTTCTTTGTTTCTCTTACCTGAGGAGACATATCCCAAAAAATATTTCTAAGACTTATGTCAAAGAGCATACTGCCGATGTTTCCTTCTAGAAGTTTTATGGCTTCGGGCCTTACATTTAAGTCTTTAATCCGTTTTGAATTTATTTTTCAATATGGTGTGAGAGGGTAGTCCAGTTTGATTGTTTTGCAGGTAGCTGTCCAGTTTCCCCAATACCACTTATTGAAGAGGCTATTTCTCCAGATTCTAAAGATGCTTTCACTCATATCCATCATACCTACATTGAACAAATACATTGAACAAATGTAATAACTGCTTTTTACTGGTATTAGATCATCTAATACCAGTCCATTTTCAAATTTCCCCAGCTATCCCCCAAATGTCTGAAAAGCAGTTTTTGGGGTTTTTTTGTTTGTTTGTTTTTTCAGAACCAGAATCCAGTCAAGCATTTGATTGTGTGGGTTTCTTTTTTAAATTAAAAAAAAGTTACAACAATCACCACGTGACTCTTTGTTATGATATCACTTTTCCTTAATCTTTATATCTTATCTTCTGTAAAACCAGTTGTCTTATAGAATGTCTCACATTTTTTATTTACTTGATTGTCTCCTTGGGGGTGTTGTTTATCTGGTTCCTCCAGCCCCTGTAACACCTTACGTTTTTGTAGCTGGTTAGTTTATCAAACACGTTCGTATGCATTTAATCACAACAGAATCGCTATAAGGCTTTATCCCTATTTAACAGAAACGAATACTGAGGCTTGGAGTGCTTAAATGACTTTTCCAAAGCCAGAGAGCCAGTAAGTAGCAAAGGCAGGACTCAAGCATAAAGGGATTCACTTTAGTTGAGTTAAAACAACAACAATTAATCCCAAATAGCCTACATCTAACTGCAGATTTTCAAAGTGCATTCTCTCTCCAGAATTCAATAGATATTTCTTTTCTTTTAAAAACGTTTTCAGAAAAAGGACCTTTTGTTGTTGTTTGTTTTGTTTTGTTTTTGCGGTACGCGGGCTTCTCACTGTTGTGGCCTCTCCCGTTGCGGAGCACAGGCTCCGGACGCGCAGGCTCAGCGGCCATGGCTCACGGGCCCAGCCGCTCCGCGGCATGTGGGATCTTCCCAGACCGGGGCATGAACCCGTGTCCCCTGCATCGGCAGGCGGACTCTCAACCACTGCGCCACCAGGGAAGCCCAGAAAAAGGATCTTTTAAGAAATATTTTATTTTCCTGATACCGTGAAGCACATTGCCAAGAAAAAGCAATTTGTTTTACAACGTCTAACAGCTATTTCTCTTGTCCAGCAAAACTAGCAAAATGTAACAGATATCAGGTTCCCCTCAAAGCTCCGTTTGTAACAACAGTTCACAACGTCTAAACGTTAAATGAGTTACTGAATTTATGACTTTCATAAATGTGTAAACAAAGTCAATTTATCTAAAAATAACTATTCTCTGTCCAAAGTTAAGCATATACGTGTGCGCTTATGATGCTAAAACCAACAAGGGCCTTTAGGACTGTTAGAGACGCCGTTCGGAAGTACACGTAAAGTCAGGTCTTCAGTCTATTTTCTCCTCACAGCTGGGTCAGAAACTCGTGGAACAGAATTAGGAGAAGCTTATAACAGTCTACAATCAAGAGATAAGGGGTGTGGTGCGACGATGAGCAAACCAGGCAAAGGAATTAGGATGATGGATTCAGGAGGAAACTGGGGAAGACATTTCTGGGCTCCCCAGGAATTCAGGCCTCCAGCTTGGAGCCAGCTGCTAGAAGGGGGCCCTAGAAGGGAGAGACATAGGCAGGGGCTGAGTACTGAGAAACAGTGTTCTCAACAAGAAACTATGGAAATCTTAACTCAGAGAGAGGGATTCCCAACACTGCCCATACATCAAAAAACGTTTTTAAGAAGCTGACTCGCTTTCGCCTCTCGCAAACTTCCACAAAGGTGGAAGCAGGCGAGCACGCCCCGCAAGTTCCCTTCCCTGGTTTTATTGGCTGCCCTGGCCTGCCCCTTTCTCAATCTGTTTCTTTCATTGGTTAGCATTGATATGCTCCTGCTTTCACAGACAATTCCCGGAACCAATCATCTCCAATCACCGCTCCGTCTCTCCGCCGACTTGTGAGTGGCATCCATTCCAACCAATAAAAAATGAAAGTGAGGCTGTGGAGCCTACACTCCTCCCCTTTCTCCTCAACTCTTTCTGCAAATGGTAGAAAAGGTTGAGCAGCTGATACGAACCACCAATCCGTAAGGGCGGAAGAGGGGCGAGGAGAAAAGTGATGGGAGGGGGTGACGTGGCGGTGACGGAGGCATAAACTAAAATGAGTGGCAGAAATACTAGCCAATCGACAGTCACACTGGCTGGGTAGACTGCATTCTCGAGTCCTCCCTGAGCGCTGGAGACTTCGGGAAAGCACCAATGAGCTTTTCATGAGTCTGATTGGCCTTCACCTGCACCAATCAACGGCGTGCCTGGCGGAAGCGTCCCACCACGGGCTCTCACTGGGCGCTGGTGGAATGACAGGCCCAAGAGAAATGCCAATGTCCGAGGGGTCTTCCGCAAGTGACACTCAGCGTCACCAATCGACTTCCTCCTTCCCGGCGGCAGAGCCCTCCTCCCCGCGGCCGGCCTGGCTGGGCGGGGACGCTGCGCGGCGGCGGCTGATGCGCTAGCCGAGTGGGGCCCTCCGGGCGGCGACGGCGGCTCTCGTAGGCGGTTCCGGTCCTGTATCTCCGGGCGGCGGCGGCTCATGGCGGCGACGGAGCTGAGAGGAGTAGTGGGCCCGGGCCCGGCAGCCATTGCGGCCCCGGGCGGCGGCGGCGGCGGCGCCGGTCCCCCCATGGTGGGAGGAGGCGGCGCCGGTGGCCGCGGAGACTCGGGGCCGAGCTCTGGGATCGCCCCGGGCACGGTGGCCGCGGTGGCTGCGGGCGGCCCGGGCCCCGGGGCCGGGGGAGTGGCGGCGGCGGGCTCGGCTCCTGCGCCGCCGGCGGGGGGCTCGGGCGCTGGGGGTTCGGGCTCGGCTCGCGAGGGCTGGCTCTTCAAATGGACCAATTATATCAAAGGCTACCAGCGGCGGTGGTTCGTGCTGAGCAACGGGCTCCTGAGCTACTACAGGTAACTGCTTCCGGGGCGCCGTCCCCCACTGCAGCCCACAGTCCCTGTGCCAGTTACCCTCTCCAGCCCGCGCAGCAGCCAAGGTCGCCCCAAGCCCCTTTTCCTCACTTGCGCTCTTTGACAGCCCGCGACACGAGTCCACCATCACGAAAGTGAACGCCCCAGGACTTACCGCTCCACCTGGGTGATCCACCCTTAGTGCCATACCTTCCCCTCGGTCCCTGGCCCTTCCATTTGTTCGGAGAGCATCTACTCTTCCATTGTGTTTCCAACAGCGCATCGGTGCAGTGATTAATTCTGCAAGGAAGGCGCTGTTGTAGGTGTTTAAGGGACACGTATGGGAGGGCAAAGTCCAGGCACCGCTCGCAAGGAACTTACTGTAAAAAGTCCCAAGGCTTAGCTCTCTGTGCCTAGTCTCCAGAATTAAAGGTTATTAGCAGCCCTTGATGTACCCGCCTTTGCTCTCTCCACATTCAAGCACAAGGACACCACGCGTAGGGTGGCCTCGGTATCTGTCCCCTCTCTTTATCTCTCCAAGATTTGCCTAGGCTTTCGCCTTCTGGACAGACCAGAATGGAGAAGGGCACTCCAGTGTTTCTTTCTGCCTGCCCCACGTCCTCCTGTGGGAATCATTAAGTGTTCTATCCAGTATTTCTGGGATCTCTCTGGTCAGTGAGGTTTAAGTTTCATTAAGAGAAGAGTCCGTGTCTTTTGTATGACTACTTCTGTTCAAAAATGCTTGTTTTGGGATGTTCAGTATATTTTTACGGTGACCCACAATCTTCTCACAACATAACATGCTTTTGGCTACTCATGTTACTATAGATAGAGAGGTTAGGACACTGGATTTGGAGACAGGACATAAACATTTCCTGAGTGCTGGACAGTTTGGATGGGTGTTTAACATACGGTATTCTTTGACTCCCCAAAACAATCTGGAAGTTAGGAGATATTCCCATCTTTCCAATGAGGAAACGGAGACTTAGCTTGGGCAACTTTCCCAAGGTCTTGAGTCAGGATTTGAAACTAATTCTTTTCACACCAACACAACCTAAAACCCAGGTTAGTGTTACATGGATCAGTCAGATATAGAGATAACTACTTATCCATAGCTAGTACATTTATAGATCATGATACTATGTATATTTTATACAAAATGTATAGAAGTTCCCTGTAAGGGAGATTTTGCTTAATATAATGGCATTTCTAAGTGAAATCTTTTTATAAAGACCATTCTATTTGGGCCCCAAAACAGTGTTGTTAAGAACGGCTCACTCTATATTTCTTTTCCTCTGCCAGTAGTCACTTTGCCACCAGGAGGGTTTGGGTGAACGAATCTCTTTTCCACCAACTCCATTGTATTGGCTCTTAAAGAATTTTGAGAGGAAATTGAAGATGGGAGTTGGATTGATGGAGAATGAACAGTTTCTAAAAAAAAAAAAAAAAATGATGGGGGTTGGAGGTTGTTGAAGTAGGAACACAGGCTTATCTGGTCTCTAACAGTGGAAAATACCTTAGCACATCCTCACTGCTTAAGCCACATTAATTGTGAACACTTGTGTATTACATTTCTTTTTTTTTTTTTACCATCTTTATTGGAGTATAATTGCTTTACAATGTTGTGTTAGTTTCTGCTGTATAACAAAGTGAATCAGCTATACGTATACATATATCCCCATATCCCCTCCCTCTTGCATCTCCCTCCCACCCCTCTAGGTGGTCACAAAGCACCGAGCTGATCTCCCTGTGCTGTGCAGCTGCTTCCCACTAGCTATCTGTTTTACATTTGGTGGTCTATATATGTCAGTGCTACTTTCTCACTTCGTCCCAGCTTACCCTTCCCCCTCCCTGTGTCAAGTCCATTCTCTATGTCTGCGTCTTTATTCCTGTCCTCCCCCTAAGTTCATCAGAACAATTTTTTTTTAGATTCCATGTATATGTGTTGGCACAGGGTATTTGTTTTTCTCTTTCTTACTTCACTCTGTATGACAGTCTCTAGGTCCATCCATCTCACTACAAATAACTCAATTTCATTTATTTTTATAGCTAATGATTCCATTGTATATATGTGCCACATCTTCTTTATCCATTTATCTGTCAATGGACACTTAGGTTGCTTCCACGTCCTGGCTGTTGTAAATAGTGCTGCAGTGAACATTGTGGTACATGACTCTTTTTGAGTTATGGTTTTCTCAGGGTATATGCCCAGTAGTGGGATTGCTGGGTCGTATGGTAGTTCTATTTTTAGTTTTTTAAGGAACCACCATACTGTTCTCCATGGTGGCTATATCAATTTACATTCCCCCCAACAGTGCAAGAGGGTTCCCTTTTCTCCACACCCTCTCCAGCATTTATTGTTTGTAGATTTTTTGACGATGGTCATTCTGACTGCTCTGAGGTGATACCTCATTGTGGTTTTTTTGTTTTTGTTTTTGTTTTTGCGGTATGCGGGCTTCTCACTGTTGTGGCCTCTCCTGTTGCGGAGCACAGGCTCTGGACGCGCAGGCTCAGCGGCCATGGCTCACGGGCCCAGCCGCTCCGCGGCGTGTGGGATCTTCCTGGAACAGGGCACGAACCCATGTCCCCTGCATCGGCAGGCGGACTCTCAACCACTGCACCACCAGGGAAGCCCCCTCATTGTGGTTTTGATATGCATTTCTCTAATGATTAGTGATGTTGAGCATCCTTTCATGTGTTTGTTGGCCATCTGTATGTCTTCTTTGGAGAAATGTCTGTTTAGGTCTTCCGCCCATTTTTGGATTGCATTGTTTGTTTTTTTGATATTGAGCTACATGAGCTGCTTGTGTATTTTGGAGATTAATCCTTTGTCAGTTGCTTCGTTTGCAAATATTTTCTCCCATTCTGAGGGTTGTTTTTTCGCCTTGTTTATGGTTTCCTTTGCTGTGCAAAAGCTTTTAAGTTGCATTAGGTCCCATTTGTTTATTTTTGTTTTTATTTCCATTTCTCTAGGAGGTGGGTCAAAAAGGATCTTGTTGTGATGTATGTCCTACAGTGTTCTGCCAATGTTTTCCTGTGAGAGTTTTATAGTGTCTGGCCTTACATTTAGGTCTTTAATCCATTTTGAGTTTATTTTTGTGTATGGTGTTAGGGAGTGTTCTAATTTCATTCTTTTACATGTAGCTGTCCAGTTTTCCCAGCACCACTTATTGAAGAGGCTGTCCTTTCTCCATTGTATATTCTTGCCTCCTTTATCAAAGATAAGGTGACCATATGTGTGTGGATTTACCTCTGGGCTTTCTATGCTGTTCCATTGATCTGTATTTCTGTTTTTGTGCCAGTACCATACTGTCTTTATCACTGTAGCTCCATAGTATAGTCTGAAGTCAGGGTGCCTGATTCCTCCAGCTCTGTTTTTCTTTCTCAGGATTGCTTTGGCTTATGTATATCATTTGCATTATTATATTCAGAGTTGATTTTCATTTTAACCCTTTCTAATTACTGATCCAGGACTATCAGTTTAAGGTTAAATCACAAATCTAAAATTTTAGTCTGCTCCAGAGTTTTTCCCCTACTCAGGTTCATGTTTTCCTGTTACACTGGCCATCATTCTAATGTTCACTTGATTCATGTCCTAACTTGGCTTGTAAGTCACTGTTAACACTGATTCCCCATTTTCAAAAGTTGTGTATCAGCTGAGGGCCTTAATGTGTGGTCATCTTTCCTCATCCAAGTTCCTAATCAAATCTGCTTTCTAGCCCAGTTGAGTCTTTGATCAGTACCAGTCTTGATCAGTATTGATCTTGGTTGGACAGTAATAACCTATATGTTGCTATCTTTTAAGTACTTGTAACCCCTTTTCACTTCTCTCTTACAGTAGCTAGTGGTACCTGTCTGACTACAGCTAAAACTACTTGCAAAACATATCAAACCACATATTGGGAAATATACCACGGGCCTGTCCTTGCCAGCTAAGATGGTTCCACCCACACACCAACCAAGCAACAGGATCCAAAGTTATCAAATCTACGCACTACCCTCAGAATCACATTGAAGTACTTCCTATCAACGAATTGGTAGTTTATTCTTTCGAACATGTTCTTTGGGTCCCCATCTCTGTATTTAGCCAACTCGTCTTTCCTCCTGCTTTTCTTGCCTCCAAAACCAATCGTATCTTGTATATGCCTTTTACAAAATACTGTTTTCTTTTTAGCTGAGTACTTCCTAGACCCATGCTCTGATGAACTGTCCTAATAGGCTTTGGCAAGCCTTCTTTTTACCTATCCCGTTCTTCCTCACAAAGTTACACAGATCTCCGGTTACTTAAAACCATATGTAGAACCCCAGCTCTCCTAGACACATCATGACAAGCTCATAGTATTAGTTTTCCTGGCTAGCCTCTAGAGACTGAGTTACTATTTCGGCTGGCCTTTTCAGGGAAGACCTTACTAACCAGAAAATACCACCTAATACTGAGGTGCCTAAAGAACTTATCTTGCACTCTGAAAAGCATGTCTTTCTCGCCTCTGCACTCACCATTTATAAGCATAGGTGTACCTGCTTGAACCCAAGGGCTCCGAAGTTAAGCCCGCCCTACTTCCAGAGTTCTTTGGTATTTTAAAAACTGCTACAGACATTATGTGATTTGAGAAACTTCTTTAGTTCATGAAGATGACCCAAGCAGAAGAGATTCCTAGGAAGTGGCTTGTGGAATATACCAACACGTTGTGAGGAGTGTGGTAGACGGTCCAAGCAACACCTTTGGAGTAGAAAGCAAGGGTGAGCTGGCCTGTCAGCTGCGGGTCTGTAATTCAGCCTGCATTATTCATAATGTAACTGAAGCTTGGGGGCAGGGGAGGGGAGGTAAGAATAGAAAAACCAGGGATTCACGTTACAGTGTGGCAGGTGCGGGCGCGATGGAAGATGGCCTGGTTTATTGAGGACCCGTACCCCCCTCCCCCCGCCCCGGCCATCCCATACTGCTCATTTGTGCATCTGAGGAAGAAAAACCAGTTTCATGGGACAAACCGAACGATAGCAAATCTGTCTTCCTAAACACAGCACACAGACTTTCTCAAAGCCACCAAATCTTAGTTTCCAGAGATGGAGTGTGTGTCGTCTCTGGCATGCAGGAATTCTGGACGTGCCAGGTATGTTTGGCCGCTTGGCACTCGTGAAAGAGAAACGGCTCTGCTTTGCACTGTGGCAGTTGGCAAAGGACTTTGACCTCTTTATGTTCCAAGTTGGTCAGGGAAAAACTGCAGTCTCAACATGCAGGTCCCTGGGCATAATCAGCGGGTGGGGGAAATGAGCACAGTTTGCCCTGTACTCTCAGTTGTGCTAGCAGCTTGATCTTTTATGCCGGGTCTCTTGTAGCTTGTTGTCACCAACCAGTGCTGTAAAGTTCAAAAGTTAGTCTATTAATAGAACTGTCAGTCAGTAGAAATGGGGAAAATTTTTATACCCAGTCCTCTGAGAACAGATTTGCTGAATCTCTCCTAGCTATTAATAGGATGGCTTAGGAGTTCCCACCAATAGAGGTCAGTGGACCTTAGGAAAGAATATATTCCAGAAAGATTATACCACCTGGTGATTCTTTAATGATTATTCTTTCTTTACTCCCACAGAAAGCTAGTTATTCCTATTTCATATCATTTGAGCTGTAGTCAGTATTTAATACTCTAAACGTCTAAGGGTGCCTTACACTTCTGCAAGATAGTTGTTAAGAGTAGTATGAGAATTTCATTTGGGCTGAGTTATAGTTGGGGGAATGGGTTGTTCAATACATGTAAAATGGAGCTATTCTTTCTCTTAGAGAATAAGATTATTTTACAGAATTTTGTTGCATGAGTTTATAAAGCACTATTTCATAATTATATCTTGCTAAGTAAAAGGTAATTCCTGACTGCAAAAGGGCATGAGGGAACTTTCTGGGGTGATGGAAATGTTCTACATCTTGATTGTGGAGGTGGTAGCACAATTGTATATATTTGTCAAAACTCACTAAATTGTTCTCTTAAAATCGTTGGGTTAATACCGTATGTAGTTATCCGTCAGTGAAGCCTGTTCTTTAAAAGCTAAGGGTGAGAGGGACAGCAGAGCAATAAAATCTTATAGGCTCTGAAAGGAAATCCCTACTGATTGTTTTTTGAATTTTAGGGAGCCATTTGAGGGAAATATTGGAACTTGCTAGTTCCTAAGACTGCTGTATTTTCGAAAGGCTTAGAGTTATGAAATGGAATGTGATGGAGGATAAACCACGCATCAACTTTCTACTTAGCTTGTCTTTGGCTCGTTATTGCAGGTCAAAGGCAGAAATGAGACATACCTGCCGTGGTACCATCAACCTCGCCACAGCCAACATCACAGTGGAGGACTCCTGCAACTTCATCATTTCCAATGGGGGTGCTCAGACCTACCATCTGAAGGCGAGCTCAGAAGTAGAGCGGCAGCGCTGGGTCACCGCCCTAGAACTGGCCAAGGCCAAGGCTGTGAAGATGCTGGCAGAATCAGGTGGGGAGCAAAGAATATTGTGTCTGGGGAACACTCTGTTTGCCCCTCTTATGCACGAATCTTATTTTGTCCCTCATTGTCATTGTCATTTAATTAGCAGCTATCTCCTGGACATCTCAGGCTTCTGCTCACCAGGCAGAATTTCTCCTGGAGTGCTGGTTTTCAGCTGGGGGCAATTCTGCCCCAAAGGGGACATTTGGCGAAGGCTGAGCATTGGTGGTGCTAATGGCCTCTAGGGAGTAGAGGCCAGAGGTGCTGCTGAACCTCCTGCCGATGCACAGGGCAGCCCCACAGCAGAGGTAGCTGGCCCAAAATGTCAGAGTTGTTCAGATTGGGAAGCTGTCTTAGGAGCATATGTTATCCTTTTGGCTCTTAATGCCAACTGACTACCTTAAATTTTGAGAAATAATTATTTTATTGATAGATCAGTCAGGATTATTACAACTCACACTTCGGATCTGTCCTTACTTTTTTCTTTTCTCCTGACATCTTCTTACTTAACTCTTTTCTGGTTGAGTTGAAACCAGCAGTCTTCGTAGATGGCCAGAAACATTGTACGTGAAACCCCCTGGCAGTGGGCAAAGAGACACCTGATGGGTGGTGCTGCTCTTATATCAGTCTGGGCAGAGGAGTGCCCAGCCCTTTGTTCAACCCAGCTTGGTGCCTGGGCTGGTGGCCAGAGCTGTTTCATGCTTGAGGCGCATTAAAAAAATAATAATTATATGTGATATTTTCTGTGAAAAATCTTTATTTTGCTACCATAGTCTCACTAAAAAGAACAATCTAATTATGTTTTGATTTTTCTTAAAGGAAAATGGTAGGATTTCCCTGCAGATGTTGATAGTTTAGTCATTCTGAGCTTGTTCACTTAGAGCTGACCAAGTTGCTCACCTGCTAACTTCTGTTCATCTCTTGTGTTTCTTATCCCTTGTTCTTTCCCATGCTGTGTTTAATATCTCTTAAGCAATGAAAGGAAAGTTTGCTGCTTTGTAAATTTCCGGGTAACAGGTTATATTTTGACTCTGGCCCTGCCTGTTTGCCTAACAGATAGGGCAGGTCCTTCCTTGTTTCTTTTGTTTTGATTTTAGTGCTGATTTTAGCTCCCCCAAAGGAAGTGACATTGCTGGAAAAGAACTTTGCAGTTACAAAGTGTTAAGGACAAAACTGATAGCAAGAGGCACAACACAGCTCTCTGCTTGACTTATTATTTGAAAGTCATTTAACAGAAGACCTTGCACAGCTTTCAGTGCAGGGGTGGCTTTAGTGTCAGATGAGCTCATCCTGAAGTTCCTGAGTTCTCCTTTAGAAAAGATACGTTAATGAGCCTTTTGATGATGTGGACATGGTTTACAGAGAGCATCTAGACTGCAGTTCTCAACCCATGTCATACAGGCCCACTGATCACCCAACAGATGATAGTGGATTTGCACTAATAATCAGTGTGACTGGATTGGGACCCTCAAGCTAGGGTTAAAAGGCTCAATAATTCATTCCCAGCCCCAAGAGCCATATAGCTTCTCCATCCTGTCCTCTGGGTCACTGGTTCGCAAACCTCAGTGTGCATCAGAGTTACCCGGACAGCTTATTCGAAATACAGATTTCTGGACCTTGCCTCACACCAGCCAAATCAAGGTTTTTCTGGGGGTGGGGCCAGAGACTGCACCTGTAAGAAGAACCCCAGGGTTGGGACATGAGGGGATGGAGGAGGGTGGTCAAAAAGTACAGGCTTCCAGGGACTTCTCTGGTGGCGCAGTGGTTAAGAATCCGCCTGCCAATGAAGGGGACACGGGTTCAATCCCTGTTCCGGGAAGATCCCACGTGCTGCGGAGCAACTAAGCCTGTACTCCACGACTACCGAGCCCACGTGCTGCAACTACTGAAGCCTGTGCGCCTAGAGCCTGTGCTCTGCAACAAGGGAAGCCACCGCAACGAGAAGCCCACGCACCGCAACGAAGAGTAGCCCCCGCTCGCTGCAACTAGAGAAAGCTCACTCACAGCAACGAAGACCCAACACCACCAAAAAAAAAAAAAACATTAAAAAAAACAGATTAAAAAAGAAAGGTACAAGCTTCCAGTTATAAGATAAATAAGTCCTGGGGATGAAAATACAACATGACGACTGTAGTTAACACTGCCGTTCGGTGTATTTGAAAGTTGTTAAGAGAGTAGATCCTAAAAGTCTCATCACAAGGGGAAAAAAACCTTTTTGTATCTATATGAGATGATGGAGGTTAACTTATTTTAACCATTTCACAATATATGTAAGGTGTATATGCTGTACACCTTAAACTTGTAGCAGTGCTATATGTCAATTACATGTCAATAAAACTAGAAGGAAAAAAAGTGTGAGCAGAAAAATTGCTTATTGTTGTCTGTCCCAGGAAAAAAAAAGTAGTAGTACCCCAGCTGTTTGTGACACAGGTGGGCTGTGGACCACCTGTAGGCAAATCGTCTGGCAATGGTGAGCTCTCAGTCGGTCAGAACGCACAGCCTGAGGAGTGTCAGTTTGGTTGTGGGCAGAGTGGGTAGGGTTCCGACTCTCAGCCCTGGGCGCGGAGTCCTATCACTCACCTTTCCGCCCGTACAGATGAGTCAGGAGATGAAGAGTCCGTCTCACAAACCGACAAGACCGAGCTGCAGAACACCCTGCGGACCCTGTCCAGCAAAGTGGAGGACCTGAGCACATGCAACGACCTGATCGCCAAGCACGGCACGGCACTGCAGCGCTCGCTCAGCGAGCTGGAGTCCCTGCGGCTGCCGGCCGAGAGCAACGAGAAGATCAAACAGGTCAACGAGCGGGCCACGCTCTTCAGGATAACGTCCAACGCCATGATCAACGTAAGCGCGCACATGTCTGCCTTGCTTTTTGCTTCTTTCCCTCTTTGAAATGTAATTCTTCCCAAATGCTGGAAAATTGTAGTTGGTAAAGCATAGGACGTTAGGTCCTGCTTAATCGTTCAAGGGATTTGAGTTACATTTTTTTTGTTGCATGAAATGGAACAGGGTGCACAGATGGAATGACATTCCCGCTCTGCTTGAATGGTCAGGAGGACACTGCTCCAGCCCTGCGTCTGCCCCCAGCAGGGCATCTGATGGTGATGTTAGTTGAGGCCCTTCACCTCTCTGGGTTGTGGTTCTATCTATCTATCTATCTATCTACCTATCTATCTATCTATCTATCTATTTTTCTCTAACTTTATCTATTGGAACTAAAAGGTCTTCATGGGCCCTTTCCACTTCCATGTTCTTTGAGATTTTGGTTGGAGTCTGACCCCTACTTTGCTAACGCACCCTGGCCTACAGTGTGGTAAGTCCCCGGGGGCTGGATTAAGTGAGAACCTGTAATCCTGGTTAGTCCCATCTTGAGTCTTGGATTTGAGGGGTAATTCTGGGTGATAAGACAAAATATTCAACGTTGGGTACTTTTCTTTTCAAAAGAAGGGGCCAGTGCTTCTGCCTCCTTATGACTAGCTCGGGTGCTGTCGTTGCTTTAGGGAATACTTGGGCTGCTTGGGTGCAGGGCTCCAGGTAAACCCAACGTGCCACTGACGTTGGTGACGTGTGTCCGATACTGGGTGATAGGTATGGAATGAGTGCACAGTTTAAACAGCGCCCTTTTTCCTCTGCTGGCGACTGATCCTCACCCGGCAGGTTCGTCAGCTTCCGCATAGGAACACGAGAGGATGCTTCATACGGCACGTGAGAACACTGCTCTTTGAGAAGGGGCTTGTGCAGGTGGTGGTTTTGTTTTTGTTGTTTTCCTATCTAATTAAATGGGATGAACTTACTTCACTAGGGTCAGATTTTTCCTTGTTTGAGGAGTGATAATAAGGCATCTGCTTAGAATTAGTTGTGTTCACGTGGCTCTTAGAGATCGAAGGTCTTTTCCTATGACCAAGGGAAAATTTGTTTTTTTGCATTTAAAACCCCTTTGTTTCTTAATAGAAAGTTGTAGTAACTTTTACTTTCGTGTCATTTTCTGAAGCGTTGAGCACTCTCTTCAGTGCTCTGACTCCCACGAAGTAGAGGAGAGAAATTATTTTGTCCCCTTAAGGACTGCAGGCAGATCAGTGTCTCCCAGCACCATTCTGCAGACCAGCACTGGCGCTTGTGTTTCTGATGTTGGGTCGTGTGCTCTCTTTCCAAACTCTCGTACTTCTTGGTGCCTGTGTGCCTGTTTTTCTGGTCCTCCTGTGATCAGGAAAACCTCATAAATCATACAGGTCATTTAATCAGTAGTAAATAAATATACTTTTGAAATAGAACAGCTCAGGACACAACCATCTGTTAACCTTTTATCCGTGTCAGGTGAACACCCTCCTCCATGACAATTTTTTTCCTACTCTGATAGGAAAAATTTGCTAAATAAAACACCTCTTGATTTAAAAATGTCTCATAAAACTAGAACTTTATTTTGGACTTTTCTCTTGAAAATATGCTTATCTTCGTTCCTGGCGACAGTTCTTTTTCCCTGAGTTCTAGGTATCCAGAGTTTGTGTCAGTTCTCATTCTGTTCTCCCTGGGTGCACTGTCTCTGCCCCTTTTATAGCCAGTTACTGCAGGAAATGCATTTTTTAGCCCTGCGTTATTTCCTTTGTACCTTTTAGGGGATGATGGCAAGGCCTTAAAACTGACACGCTAGCACATCACATCTCTAAACAGGCAGTGTTATAGCAAAGGAAGAATGCACTCATTTCACGCAGTTGCTTGCTTGCTTAGGATATAGCTTTTCTTATTATCAGAGTGAGGCTAAGCAGGGGAGCGCATTTGACACTGTTAGCGTATGCATTTGCTAATGCAGTGAACACCTATTGAGCACCTTCTGTGTTCTAGGCACTGTGCTGGGGATATAAAACTAATGTGGCTGTGGTCCCTGCCCTCAGGGAGATGACTGTCCAGTGAGGGGCCAGAGAAGTGAACAGATCATTATGGAGTGTGCTGCATGCCAGGAGACATGTGAGCACAGGCTGCTGTGCTGTAGCACCGTGGGATTGTCTAGCTCAGACCAGGAGCACCTGAGAAGGTAGCCCCCCAGATAAATTCTGAAAGACCCGAGAGAGTCTTCTTATGAAAAAAAGGCAACAAAGAGTTTGGGGTCCTGAAGTCTAACTGCCCCAGTTCCCCTCTCTGTGACCTGGGGCACCCTAGTCCCTCGGTGGCCCCAGTTCCTTTTCTGTAAATGGTGATGATCCTGGTAGCTGCTCTCAGGGTGTGGAGCGGCTTTTATTAGATAGTGGCTGTCGAGTGTTCAGTAAAGTGCCTGGCATATAATCTTCTCTCGCTAACTTTGAATTGTGACCCCTGTTCTTCAAAGGAAGTGAGGGAAGAGAGTTGATCCAGGTGTGGTGTGTGTGGATCCCTCCCTCTCTCCCAAAGTCTAGGAACCACTTGCCGTTGACTGTTACCCAAGCAAGGAAGTAGCTAGAGATAAGGCTGAAGAGGAGCTAAGTATGGGGGGGGGGGGGCTGTGTGCAGATCCTACTAATGGGCTTGGTAGTAGTGGATTAGAAGAGGATAAGACCGATTTTGATGCAGGCTTAACTCTTAATAGATAACACCTTATTGAATGATTACTGTGAGCCTGGTCTAAGTGCTTACATGTTAAGCAACAACTTTTGAGATAGCTACTGTTGTCATTCTTTGTTTACAGATGAGGAAGATGAGTAACTTGCTAAAAATTCCGTAGTTAGATAGTAGAATGGAGCTGTGACGATTCCAGAGTATGTCCTCTATACTGCTTCTGAGTGTGGAGGAACAAAAGAAATGTACAGAGTCCAGAAATATTGAAGAAAAATCAGTAGGATTTGATCATTGGATGTGGGGAGGGAAGAAAACTAAGAATCAAGGATCCCTCTTAGTTTTCTGGCTTGGGCAGGTGGAAGGGCCCTGGAACTGTTCTTGGGATGGAGATGCAGAGTCAGAAAGGGAACATGGTGAGTTCATATGGGACCCACTGATTCTGAGATTACTCTGAGCCATTGAGTAGGCAATTGGATAGTCTGGTCTGCAGCTCCCTGAGCGCAGAGCTGGAATTACTGATTTAGTAGGCATCAGCCCATAGGCAAAGGTTGAAACCATGGGAGTAGATGTTCTATTTACCTATTAGTTTCTCTTTAACAGGGTATAGACTTTTAAGCTTACATTGCTCCCTTCCTTTATTTATTAAGCAAACTGTATCAGGCTCCCACTATGTACAGAGCAGCTCAGTTAGGAGCTGGAGATAAGTATGTGAATAAGCTGTAAACGGTGTCTTCAGGTGGCTCACAGTCCATCTGGAGAGAGAGTCACGATCCTGCTGTGGATGGTGTGAAATAGAAATATGTGCAAAGTGCTGTGGAAAGTAGAGGAGAGATGGGCTTGGGGGGGGGGGTCACAGAAGAGGTAACATTTGCCATAGATCTTAAAGAATGGAGAGGACTTGGCCAAGCAGAGAAAGGGGATAGGAAGGCATTCTAGGCCAAGCAAATAGCACGTGCTCCGATGGGCAGGCCTGAAAGAAATCTGCATGTCTGAGAAAGGGTGAGCAGTTCAGGGTGCCTCCATGGCAGGGTGCAGGGGTGGGCCCAGCTGCCTGGACAGGAGGACACAAGGGCCATTTATGTCCATGACCAGTAGTTAGGATTTGGTCCTAATGTCGATGGGGAGCCAGTGAAGGGACTAATATGGTCAGATTTGTGTTTTGTCTCTAGATCTCTTCTTCGCTTCATCAGGTAGGCTTCTAATTTTTAAGATCAGTTGTTATCTTAGTGACCAAAATAAAAACCAATTAAATTTCCCCATATTTGGTTTAATTCACTGCAGACTCTCTGTTCTCAGTGTCTGAATTCCTCAGTTTTAGGTGACTTGAGTTTAGTTGAGAATGTATTGAAAGCAATACATGCTTATCCCATGCTTTTCCTCACCTTTTAGTCCATAGGTTTCTTCTTTGGAGCAGTTCACATAGCTGCCCTTTGTGATGTTGCACAAATACTTTGTCTAGGTTTGTTGCTCACTTGGTATTTGTTGTTTGGTCCTCATGACCAGGAAAATATGAAAGAACTATGACAACCACATTCAATATTTTTTTCTGGAGTTGACCTTGATTGTGTCATGGAGCTGGCTGTCCCTGATACTGTGGAATAACGGGGAAGGCCTTTCATTTTAATTTGCTAGTTCAGGTTCCCAGAATAAGGTTACTTACTGGGCTTACAGAGGCCTGAGGGGAATCTCTGACTAGCTGAGCTGAGGTGACCTATATCGACTCTTTCTCCATACAGGCCTGCAGAGATTTCCTTGTGTTAGCCCAGACCCACAGTAAAAAGTGGCAGAAGTCGCTGCAGTACGAAAGGGACCAGCGTATCCGCCTGGAAGAGACCCTGGAGCAGCTGGCGAAGCAGCACAATCACCTGGAGAGAGCCTTCCGAGGAGCCACGGTGCTGCCGGCAAACGCTCCTGGCGGCGCTGCTTCTGGCAAAGGTGAGCTGCTGGCTTGGCTCTTGGACGGCCTGTCTGATCCCAGCCACATGCTTTTCTGCAGCTGATAGAGAGAGCTGCAGATTCTCCAGAATCAGCGACTCATGTGAGATGGAATTCGAGCCCTTTATTCTTCTGACTTCCCCATTGCTTTCTACCATTTGTTACTAGGTTTGTGGTTAATATTTGAAAGCTCCAGCTGTGCCAGGTTTTGATAAATGCAGCCCAAGGAAACAAATGCGGCTTCCTCCCTGCAGGTCAGTGCTGCTCCGGCAAAGGAGACGTGAGTGATGAGGATGACGAGAATGAGTTCTTTGATGCTCCTGAGATCATCACCATGCCTGAAAATTTGGGCCACAAGTAAGTCATTCTTGATTCCCACCCCCCGCAAAATGAGCATATCTGGCCATGGAAAGGTTAGAAATGTTTCAGTGGAAGTGTCATAGTTGTTTACTAAGATATGGACTCTTTTCCTTACGTAAGTGGAAGACTGTCAGCTTTTTTACATGAACAAGTTCTCCAGAGATGTCTATTCATACGTACTGCTTTCTAAGTGTCGTCGTTTGATCACTCATCAATAAGTTTGTGCCGTGTCCTTAGCATTCTGCTTTGTAAAGACATGGTGAGGACCAAACTCTAGTTCTGATCTTTATGCTAATTCTCATACGCTTCCCATCTGTGTAGACGTACTGGCAGCAACATCAGTGGAGCCAGCAGTGACATCAGCCTTGATGAACAGGTAACTCCTATTTGGGAATTACCAAGACTGGGGGACTTAGGTGTCATTCCCAAGGATTTGCTTATAAAGTACTAAGAGAAACAGAAAGTACTGGTTTTTTTTTTTTTTTTTAGCATGGGGGAAGGGAAGCTTATAAATAGTGGGTTTTCTGTTCTTTGTGAGTGATTGAATGGCTTTGTTTTTGCGCTTAGTACAAGCATCAGCTGGAAGAGACCAAGAAGGAAAAGAGAACGAGGATACCATACAAGCCAAACTATAGCCTCAATTTGTGGAGCATCATGAAGAACTGCATCGGAAAAGAACTCTCCAAGATCCCCATGCCGGTGAGGGTCTCGCACAACCAGGCTCTGCCCGGAAGGCCTCTCAGGCCCCGGCCAGAGGAGTGCGGCCGGGACAGCCTCCACCCACTCCTGTGGCAGTTTTCAGCCCCGGACAGAGGAGTGCGGCCGGGACAGCCTCCACCCACTCCTGTGGCAGTTTGTGGCACGGTCCTTGTTACCCTTACAGTCATAAACGATCCCTTAAAACTAGCTGCTTTAATTTTCGCTAGGGATCTGGTATGTTTCCAGATCACCTAGAGTCAGATGCATTTGTTCAGTAACAGTTATTTATGAGCAAATTCCTATGCCAGATGTGCTGAGGACCTGCAAAGATAAAATTCAGCATCGTTTCTGTTTTCAAGAAGCATGTATTTCGAGAGACAGACATGAAAACATGTAGAAAACATTCATTTCTATGATGGGAAGTACTGTGCATACAAAGGTTTGGGGAGACCAAAGCAAAACCAATTCATTCCAACCAGGAAGCTGTGGACCATCTCCCTGGTGAAGGAGGTGTTTGGACTGACCTCCCTGCCTCCTGTCATGCCCTCCTCCAATCTGTCCACACTGTTTTCAAAAGGGATCTTTTCAATATTGCAAATGTAGTCATGTCATTCCTTAGCTTAAAGTCCTTTACTAGCTCCTACTGCTTTGAGAGTAGTCCCGGTCCCTTAGTGGGCTTGATACTTCCTCCCCAAGGACAAGGCTCCGCCCATACACGTGCCCAGTGTTCTGGTCTTTGGGAGTTACCTTCAGGGACTCACCGGCATCTTTTTTCTTTTCCCCTCAGGGCATTTGCACACACTGCTCTTTCTGCCCAAACTTTCATCAGCTTCCCACCCACCTATGCCACTTTTCTTTTGTCCTGGCTGATACCCTTTTTTTCAGGATTCGACTGTGGTGTCGTCTCTTTCAGCAGACCTTCACCCGTGCATCTGGTCAGGGTGAGCCGTCTCTTCCCTGTGTTCCAACAAGTGCCACTGTTTATTTCTGGACAGTGGGTTTAACTTGCTGGTTCACTCCCCAAGAGTTTAATGACTGCCTAGCTGCCTGGGGTTGTATCAGTGTATCAGGTATAGGTTCAGTTTAAAGAATCCAAAATATGTTGGTTTAGACCAGGGGGCAGCAAACTGTGGCCCTGGGGCCACATCTGGCTGCCATCTGTACAGCCTACAAGCTAAGCATAGTTTTTATGTTTTTAAATGGTTGAAAAATATCAAAAGGAGGATAATATTTTGTGATGTGAAAATTATATACAATTTACATGTCAGTGTCCGTGAGGTTTATTGGAACACAGTAAATGCTCATTCATTCACAGATTGCCTGTGGCTGCTTTCATCCTAGAACAGCAGTGCTGAGTAGGTGTGACAGAGGCCGTATGGCACTTGAAGCCTAAATGTTTACTATATAACCTTTCACAGAAAAAGCTGGCCAACAAACATTAGCTTAACTCATTATCACGTTAAAGTCCAGAAGTAGGTGGTCCAGGGCTGGTACGATACTCCACACTGTCGTGACCAGGCTCCTTTCTGTCCTGTTGTTCTGCTGCCTGTGGCCTCAATTCCCAGGTGTTAAGTGGCTGCTCCAACTCGGGCCGTCAGGATCGCATTCCAGTCAGCGGGAAGAGGGAAAGAGGAGAAGGGCATGTCCTGCCTTTTAAGGGTGCTTCTTGGAAATATCATGAACCATTTTGCCTTCAATCTCTTTGGCCAGAACTTAGTTATATGGCCTCAGCTAGCTGGAGAGGAGACTAGAAATGAAGACTTCTGTTCTTGGTGGCATGACCTAGTTAAAAATTGGGGATTCAACTACTTGCAGAAGAAGGGAAGAATGGAGAGTGGGGCATGGCTGCAGGCTCTGCCCATAGCCGGTTGCACGGCATACAGACAGCATTCTCCTAGCCTCTTGGGGCTGATGGACCAGTGAGTGGTTTCTTTCTCTCCATAGACTGTTCTTCACGGGCAGAGACTGGTCTTTATATCCTTGATGCTTAGCCAGTGCCTGGCACATACATATCATTCAGCAAATGTTAAAGTAATTAGTTAACTGAGTCTTGGAAAAAAAATAGATTTGTATGTAAGTGCATAGGATTTCTGTTAGAAAAATGTTGACCTCCAGACAGGAAATGGCCATGAGTAAGCACACTGGAGAAGCATAAAATAAGTGGTTGACTAGGGGCCTGAAAAGAAGCCCCGCTTCTTTGCCTAGTGCCTTGAAGGAAGTGGTGGAGAGGTAGGCTGGAAATTGCAGCCTCAGAAATGCAGTTCCTGCTTAGAGATAGGTTCTGAGTCCAGGTGACCTCTCTGTCCTACTTTACCATTATTTCCTTGTTGACATCGTTACAAGGAATGTGCAGTCCGGTACCTGTTGGCCTGTGGATCTGGTCCTCACCCTTGCCCTGCTCTGTGCTGTGTCACAGGAAAGCTGATCCCTCTGGGCTGTGTTTCTCAGGCTTCCATGCCTGCTGACTCTGGCTGGGCTCCACCAGTGCAAGGCACCAGAAGGAGTTTGGAGCGGGAGGATGGGAGAAGTCCCAGGGCACTCCCCGCCCCGGCTACATTCTCTTGGGCAATGCTCTGGCAGCAGCTGTGTGGCTCTAGTTTCCACTGCAGGCCCCCCTGAGGCTTTAGCTTCTGTGCACGCCTCTGGCCTCTGCGCTGCGGTAATAACCACCGCTGCTCTTTGTTCCTCCTGCCTGTCAGCAGTTACGGCTTCCTGCCGCTGCTAATCTCCAGGCTGTCATGTTATGCTGCCCAGCTCTCCATCAGCCATATAACTAACGCCCTGCTTCTTTCCACTGTAAATTCTCAGATTTGTTTGTTTCCCTGTTAGCCCTCTGAGGGATAAAATGACCAGTATAAAAAGCTTGGCCCTTTCAGAGAAACTGTGGTTCCTGGAACAGCTGTTGGGGGGCAGGGCTGTGTGTGTGTGATAAGCGGTGATGGGCTAAGTAAGGATATACTGATTCTAGGCCCAGGTGGTTCTCATCTGTCCTGTAGCCACCAGCGGAGCACATCGCCTGTCTCATTTTCCTCGAAATGTATGGAAATGTTACTGCATGTTGCCTGCAGTTCTGCCACGGAGAGATTTTGTTGGCATAGTTAATAAGTACCGTCTTTTAAAAAGACACTTGAGGATTTGAGTTCTGTCCAGCCGTTTACCCTCGGTGTGCATTTTTCTTACCATAGTGCTTTTCTCTGTGCGGACAGCATGGCTTTGGAGTGTGGTACAGTGTTTTTAGCTGAGGCAGGGTAGATCCTACTTCCCCCTTGGGAAATTTTCACAGAGAAATGCTTAGTATATTTCTCAGAAAAAGCAGGCTCTAGTAATTTTTTTATGTATAAATGCATAGAAACAAATATGAAACTATTAATAGTGGTTATCTTTGGGTGATGGTATTTCAAGTAGATGTTTTCCTTTATACTTTGTTTCCAAAGTTTGTTATAGTGGAAATTACAAGATGTTTCATAATTGGGAGGGCAGTAAGCATTAAGGTAGTATGTGACTCCGAGATTGGGGGGTAGAAGGTTGGATTAAAATGCAGAAAAATAAAAAGAGGTAGGACTGTAGGAAAGAAAAGTGTTGTTTTTGTTTGTTTTATTAACTGAAATTTTGCTTTAGGTCAGCTCCATTCAATACAAAGGACATTTTTTTCTTCCTTCCTCTCTTCTTCGGACTCAACTCAGGCTAGTGATATTCAGGCTTCTTTAGCTGTATTGCTGGTTAAATAAGCTTTGTGGACTAGCCTGGGAACCTAACCTCTTTTTATAGTAAGTTTTTAAAGTAGTAAAGTCATCATAAGTTCCAGACAGTCAACTTAGAAGCTCATTCTTTGGGGGATGAGGGGACAATGTCTCTTTTGTTCACTTCTCTATACCTGCTGAGTTGTATAGGGTCTGGCACACGTGAGGGCTCAATAAATATCTGTGGCACGAATGGACATCTTCTGCCCGACAGAGGTGCGCAGACACACACTTGCTTCATCCTATGGCTGAGTGCCCTAAGCTGGCTCTAAAACTTGAAAGGTAGAAGCACTCAGAGCCCTCTCTTAGCCCCCATCATGAATACTCCAGCTGCAGAAGCACAACTGTCCAGCCTCAGAGAAGAAAGCAGAATCCTTGCCTGATGTAGCACTGAACTGAGACTCAGCAATGGTCTAGTCTGGGAGTGGAAGCTAACTACTGTAATGTTTTTTCCACTAGTCAGGACACGACTGCACTTAGAATTTACTACCCTTTCTTTCCTCCCTCAAAAATGTTAAATACCTAACTTCTTCTCTGCATATACTTGTGCTGAAGTCCATTTCTCCTTTTATTCATTCATTCAGTACCTATTTGATGACAGTTTCTCATGGGCCAGGCATCAGTGGCTCTTGGATATGCAGTGGTAAGCAGAAGAGGCATGGTTCCCATCTCAGAGTGCTTCCAGTTAGTGAAATAAATGAAAATGGAATTTCCACCACTCATTGACATGAACAGTTGGCCGAGGAGAATGGGCTGCTTTCAGGCTAGATCTTGGAGTTGCTCTACTGAGCAAAGGCCTCTTCTTTTCCCAGTGATTTGTTTTATCATCTTGACATCTTGATATGTGTCTCCCTCCGACTGCAAAAAGAAAAAAAAAGAAAGGAAGAAATTGTCTCATTTGGATGTGCGGACAGAGTTTTTATATCTGCTCTTTTCCTGACAGGTAAACTTTAATGAGCCCTTATCCATGCTTCAGCGCCTTACTGAAGATCTGGAATACCACGAGCTGTTAGACCGAGCTGCAAAGTGTGAGAACTCTCTAGAACAGCTCTGTTATGTTGCAGCTTTCACCGTGTCCTCCTACTCCACTACTGTCTTCCGTACCAGCAAGCCGTTCAACCCACTCCTTGGGGAGACCTTTGAGCTAGACCGATTAGAGGAGAATGGGTACCGATCCCTCTGTGAGCAGGTAAAGGAGCCTCAGGACTGTGACACGTCTCCTTTTTGAAGAAAGGGATGATTTCTTTGGTTGATACCCCTGGGTGTTAACGTTTGCAGAAATTCCAGACCCCGTCATCCCAAACTGCCTTCTTTTCCTTCAGGACTTCAACACTGGAGGCCCTGGTATTCATCTACTGCTATGGGTGTAAAAATGTCAAGTGTGAATTTGGGGTGTTTATCACCAGTTAATAGGCAGTATCTTTTTTTCTCCTTTCTTCCTTTTAATTTGAACCACTGATTTCTTCAAGGTGAGTCATCATCCCCCTGCGGCTGCACACCACGCTGAGTCCAAAAATGGCTGGACGTTGCGTCAGGAAATCAAAATCACCAGCAAGTTCCGAGGCAAATACCTCTCCATTATGCCGCTTGGTAAGGCCACCATCTTTGTAAGCATTTGTGCTCCAGGAAGGAAAGCTTTTCTGGCAGGATGGAGGCGGTTACTGGTTCAGTAGTCAGGAACCTGGAGGTCTGATTCAGGCACTGAACCGTACGAGCTAGCTTTGTGCAGGTCATTTAACTTCTCAGCTGCTGGGTGGGTTGGGGTGTGTGTGAGATTCTTTAAGGACCCATCCGGTCATAAGTTCTTTGTCTTCTTAGCTATATTTAATGCATCTTTAAGTACTATTTTAGAATACACATTTTAGCATGCATTTAAAAAATTCTTTTAGTTGGTGTTGTTTACCCCATTATCCTAGCAATCAGCTTCTCTCTATAGATCAGAACTCCTGTGACTGCAAAAGGTTAGGGTTCCTGGGTAGCCCCTCCTCCTCTCCTTTCTCCCCTCACTCTTCCTCCACCGGAGGGGTTAGGTGTCATTTATGTGACAGCTGAACTCCAGGTAAAATGAAACTTTATTTTAAAAGATCTTATTGGATTACAAGTTAATTTTGCACCAAGATCAGAAAGGTCAGGCCTGGGAATAGGAATCCTAGTATGCAGTGTTTGTGTGTCTGTACTTTAGGGGAAATGAGATTATTCAGAAAGGGTAGTAGATTCTTGATGCTCTTTTGAACTAGAGCCAGCCACATTTGGCCACGTGTGTACTGAAGAGTGAACGTTGGTCTGCAGAAAAAGAAACACAAAGCAGGTAGAGAGAAAGCAAGTGGCTCCCTAGAGACAGCGCTGGTAGCAACTGCCTGAGCTCTCGATGGCTTTCCATTTCCTGGTTCTAGTCTTTCATGTGGCAGAGCTGCAGTGCTGGGTTATTGCCGTACAGTCTTCTGCTTTAATAAATCCCCCTTTCTCTCAGAAACAAGGTAGCAGGTACAGTGCAAACTAGAAATTAGCCAGAAAAAAATCCAGGGATGTTCGTAACATATTAAAAGACAAGAAACTGAAATGTTAACTCTGTTGCCTCATGGTTAATATGCAAGAGGCCCTTAGATGAAAAGGAGACTAAGTGATTTTGGTCTTGATCTTTACTGAGAACCTTTGAACAGGTTCTAATTGCTTAACTGTCTTTGAAGCTGATAGCTTCCGAAGTGTGTTAGGTTAAGAGTAGTAAACACCTGAGATGTTCACACCTAATCTGCAGAACTAGGGTGTCAGTAGTCGTATTGCAGTATAACTTTCATCCATGCAGAAGGGTTTCAGAGGCCCCCTGAGGATTGCTAAAGGGATGGGTTATATGTATTTAATTCTAAGGAAGTTTATATACATTTTAAAAACGGCAGTAAACCTAAATTACCAGCGATGTGCTGTGCATTTTCTCTGTAATTTGACTAATCTAGAATTCTTTGAGGGGTAAATAACTATAGGAACATGATATAAGTGGTAGATCTAATTTTTTAGAGTTAAAAAAACCTTTGATAGGATTTCATTCTTTGGTTGTTTAAGGATTCATCAGGATATATTATCTTAAGTCACCCCATCTATTAGATACTGAGTATACCTACCACGTACTAGGTATGGTTCTAAGGTGCTCGGGAAATGCAAGTGAACAAAACAAAGATCCCAGCCTTTGTAGGGAGATTGAACAAGAATTGACATCGTGGGACTTCCCAGGTGGTGCGGTGGTTAAGAAATCCACCTGCTAATGCAGGGGACATGGGTTCGATCCATTTTCAGTGGTGTTCAGCTCTCAGAGGGTAAATTATTAAGCCAAGAGAGGCCATTGAAGAAAGACAGATGGACGGGGTGTGAGTGAGTAGGCAGGTGGATGGGTTTTTGAGGTGGTGGAAGGTAGTCTGAGTCTTCCAGTAAAATTGACTGAAAAGGTTAGAATTCTTGCAGTCTGGAAAAAAGAATGCTTCTAGGAAATATGACTGAAGTTTGCAAAATTATGAAGACTGCGGTAGAGGGTAAATATGAGTTTGCTCATCCACTCATTTTGGAATTGGGTGGTAGCTTCAAGTTTAAAGAGATACATTTACATAGAGGATTATTTTATAGTTTGGAGTTCTCTAACCCAAGAAGAATCACAATTTGATACTATGAATGAAACAACCACTCAGCCTGTTGATCTCTGTGTCAATGACACTGCTGGGCTCCATGCACCTTGAATCTGCCCCAGCAGCACTTTAGTCAGAAAGTCCTCCTTATATATTTTATCCATTTTTCCAATTTCTGCTTTTTGATTAGAGTGATTAATCCATTTATATTTATTATAATTACTGATTAGTTAGGATTCACATCTGCCATTTTGGTATTTTGTTTCTGTACATCTTATGTCCTTTTTGTTCCTCCTCTACTCTGCCATTCGTTCCTTCTTTTGTGTTAAATAGATATTTTTCTGGTTTACCATTTTAATTTCCTTGTTATTTCTTTTACTATATTTTTTAAAGGTATTTTTATGGTTATCCTGGGTATTAAAATTAACACCTTCTAATAATCTAGTTCAGATTAATACCAGGTGAATTTCAACAGGATATAAAGACTTTGCACTTACATGGATCTATTACCTTTTCCCTCCTTTGTGCTTTTATTTTCATGCAAACTATTTTTCTACGTTATAATTCCATCAACATTGTTTTATAACTGTTGCTTTATGTAGTTGTCTTTTACATCATATAGGAGAAAAAAGTTATAAGCAAAAAATAGATGTATGCTTGTGTCTTTTATGTAGTTTAATTGCTGTTACCTTTACTGGTCTCTTAATTTCTTAAGGTAGATTTAAGTTACTGCCTAGTATCCTTTCATTTCAGCCTGAAGGACTTCCTTTAGCATTTCTTGAAGAGCAGATCGGCTAGCCAGGAATTCTTTCAGTTTTTGTTTTGCTGGGAATGTCTTAGTTCTCCTTGTTTATGAAGGATAATTTTGCTGGACATGGAACTCTGGGTTTGATGGTCTTTTTCTTTCGGCATTTTGAACACGTCATCCGACTGCCTTCTGGCCTTCGTGGTTTCTGAGGATCACTTGTGTGTGACGCATCACTTCTCTCTTCCTGCTTTCCGGATCCTCTGTTTGTCTGTGTCTTTCTAGTCTGATTACGGTCGGTTTCAGTGTGGTGCTCTTTGAGTTGATCCACTTGGCATTCACTGGACTTCTCGGAAGTGGAGCTTAGTGCTTTTCGTCAAATCTGGGGAATTGGGGGCCATTATTTCTTCAAGTGCTCCAACTGTTATCACCACCTGTGGCAGCTGTTGTGTTAAATAATTGCCCCGGATTGTTGATAATTGCCCCAGGAAGAAGGCTGAGGTGAGCGGTGCAGAATCAGATCAAATAAAGATAAGCCCAGTGAGTGGGAGTTTACTGGGAGCCACCAGATAGGTCAGAGAACGACAGTACTTTGGAGCTGGGCTTTGGGAGCTTCCTGTTCTACTCCCTCCAGTGTTTGCTAGACTGCTTGCTGGTTTTCACGGCTACCATGACTGTGAGGCTACCAGTTTTCAAGGCTACTGCTGAGCTGGGGAGAGAAGGATAGGAATGGGGCAAGTTAAAACGCCACAAAGCTCATTTTGCTTACTGAGAGTCAGCCATTTTTCTTGAGTAAATGTTTCTTGGAGTATTGTAAGCCTTTGGTTAATTTCCAGAGTTATGAAAAAGTTGATTCTGATCACTTTTGTTAGTGTGTTCTTGTTGATTTTACTGGGGAGCTGATACATGGAAGTTCTTACTCTACCATTCTGCAAGTGGCTGTCTTCCCCTTTATACACTTTAAATGGCTCAGGTTTGGGATCTTTAACTTATTGTCAAGTTTTCAACGAAGGTCGTCACAGGGTGTTCTTTATTTTTCCACCATCCCAGTGAACTGGAAGGGACACTGCAGAACAACAGGTACATCATCAGGGTGGGATATAGGGTTATGGTATTGGACTGTACACATGTTCTGCTCTTATTTTGAACTTCAGCTCTAGCTGTCACTAGCTCTGTGACCTTGGGAAAATTATTTGACCTCTCTAAGCTCAGAGTCTTCATTTGGTAAAATGAGGATGTGGTAGGTTGAATAATGCCCCCCTGCCCCCAAATATATCCACATCCTAAGCTCTGGAACCTATGAATTTATCACTTTACACAGTGAAAGGAACTTTGGACATGTGGTTAAGGATCTGGAGATGGGGAGATAATCCTGGATTATTCTGTGGGCCTAATGTAATCAACAAGGGTATTTATAAGAGGGAGACCGGAGGTTCAGAGTCAGTGACAACAGAAGCAAGAGGTTTGAGTGATGCTAGGAAGGGTCCACAAACCAAAGAATGCAGGTGGCTTGTAGTAACTGGAAAAAGCAAGAAAATGGATTTTCCCCTTGAGCCTTCAGAAGGAACACACACCTGCTGACACCTTGATTTTAGACTTCTGACTTCTAGAACTGTAAGAGAATAAGTTGTGTTATTTTTTAAAATTTATTTATTATTTGTTTGTTTTGGGCTGCATTGGGACCACATTGCTGCGTGCAGGCTTTCTGTAGTTGCGGCGAGCGGGGGCTACTCGTCATTGCAGTGCGAGGGCTTCTCATTGCGGTGGCTTCTCTTGCTGGGGAGCACGGGCTCTAGGCACACAGGGTTCAGTACTTGTGGCATGCGGGCTCAGTAGTTGTGGCTCACGGGCTCTAGAGCGCAGGCTCAGTAGTTGTGGCGCACGGCCTTAGTTGCGCCACGGCGTGTGGGATCTTCCTGGACCAGGGCTCGAACCTGTGTCCCCTGCATTGGCAGGCGGATTCTTAACCACTGCGCCACCAGGGAAGTCCCAAGTTGTGTTATTTTAAGCCACAAAGTTTGTCATAGCTGGTTTCAGCAGCAGTAGGATACAAATGTAGCCTGCAGCTAAGGTATCAACAAATATTTGAGTGCCCACTATATGCTGGTAACTGTTTCTAGTTGGGTACATAATGGTGAACAAAAGCTCCTTTGCCCTCATTTAGCTTGCATTCTTAAGTAGACACAAAAGTAAATAAAACAAGTACTTTGATTTTATATAGTGGTGGTTCAGTGAAGAAAATAGAGTAAGCAGAGATGGGGTGAATGATGGAGGAAGGAGAGTGTTGTGTGTTCCCTTGTAGCAGAGTCAGGAACTTCTCTGAAAAGGTTACATTTGAGCAGAGACCTGAGAACAAAAAGAAACAAAACCAAAAGATGACTGGCAGAGAGAACCCCAAAGATAAGGGCCCTGGGGATGGAGCAAGCATAGCACGCATGAGAAACAGCAAGGCCACAGCAGCTGGTTCAGAGTGAGGAGGGGGACGCGGTGCATGAGACCAGAGAGGGTAGGCGGGAGCCTGCTCTTGTAGCGTCTTGTACACCGTGAAAGGAGTTGAGTTTTATTCTAACTACAGTGGGGAGTAATGGGGAGATTTTATGGTGTGGAAAGTTGATATGACATGTTTTAAACAGATCATTTTGACTAGAGACTTGAAGGGGGGCCAGAGTGGAAGCCGGGAGGCCGAAAAGAGGTTCGGGCAAGAGCTGCTGGTGGCTTAGACTGCAGTGGTGAAGAACAAGCGATTTAGGCCATAGTTAGGCAGAGCAAATGTTTTTGAAGATGGCTGTGAAGAGTAAATGAGTGAGGAGAGCCTAGCCTAGCCTGTCTGGTACACAGCAGGTGTTCCCAGCAGAGTTGCCATTGCTACTGTCAGTGTCGTTGTCACCAGTGTTATCCTCATCAGCATGACTGCTGCTGCAGCCACCAGGGCTACTTTAACCTTTTTGTACAAGAAGGACACGCCTCAGCCACGTTTAGCGTTCGTTTCATTAGTGGTTACAGAGGGAGCTTAGAGTTATACCGTTACTGGAATTAACTGTATTATTTAATGTGTATATCTTCTGAAATTTTTGGATTATTTTGAATCTCCACTCACCTCTGTTGAAGCCACTGATTTTGGCTTGGTATTCATTTGAGATTATAGGAACAGGAGAAGACCTTACGTACTGAGTGCTATAAAGGGTACAAATCAGGACCAGCCCCATGGAGAGACACATAGCAGAGGGTGTGGGAGGATCCTGGACATGAGTTTCCATGCCCTCTCCCCATGAAATCAGGGCCCAGCACCTTCCTGGCACATTGATGTGTTTAACATCCTAGAAACTCCACCAGGCTTCCTTGTCCAGAGATTTTATTGGGGTTTCATCGTGTGGGCACAGTTGATCAAATCCTTGGCCACGTGACTGAACTCAATATCCCGGCCTCCTTCCCTTCCTGGAAGGAAGGAAATATCATTCCCAGGAGGTCAGGAGGCCAGATCTAGCCCGTATCAGGTGACCCGCAGCCGCTGCTCTCTAATGACATGGTTGGTCTTTCTGGCCCACCCTCATCCTAAGTCATCTTGTTGGCATAAGCGATCTAGGGGCCCACCTGAGGCACCTCATTGGCATATATCACCAGGGCCCTCATGAGTAACAAAGACACTACTGTCACGTGGGAAATTGCAAGCGTTTAGAGGTTGGACAAAAACCAGACAAATTCTTTATTATGCAACACGTGCTCACACATCGAATGAGTGTTGGAGCCGGTGCCCCTGCTCTATCCACTACTCCCCCCCCGCCTTTTTTTTTTCCCCACTATTAAGGCCCATAGGTAGACAAGTGGTTTGCTTAAAGTCACACAGCTAGTTACTCACAACAGGGTTTGTCCCCAGTACTGACCACCAGTGTGTGCTCTTTTCCATATGCTGCTTTATTTTTTCATGTTGGGGCAGATGTGACCTGTTCCTGTAAATTTTGCAGCTAGTATAGCAGGTACAGTTAGTAAAAAGATTGGGGTTTTTGCTTTCATTTTTATTTCTACATTTGCAGAATATTACTTCCCAGCTAAGCTGTATCAGCTGTCAATGTTTGTCCTCATTAGTTATATTTTATTCATAAATTTTAAAATCACATGAAAAATTCAGTCAGTGCTTCCAACATTTATAAAGGTTATAAGTCCTTTTTGACTTATTGTTTTCTTTTTAAAAGTAAGAAATATTGATAAAATCAAATCAGTCCATCATTATTTCTAGCCAGCATGGTGCTGTTTCTCTAATATTTGGCTTAATTTGTGTGCCACTCTCTGCTTCTAGGTAGCATCCACTGTATCTTCCACGCAACTGGGCACCACTACACTTGGAAGAAAGTTACCACGACAGTGCACAACATTATCGTGGGCAAACTGTGGATCGATCAGGTGAGTAAAGGGACTCAGCATGCTTCTGAAGTTCAGAAGAATACGTCCATCTTTGTAGTATTTAGGACGTGTGAACTGGCCCCAGACTGCTGTTACTGGTTTATCAGTTTTGCCTGAGGAATTTCTCTCAGGCAGTAATCCCACCCCCAAACTCCCCGAGTTTCTATACCACAAACTATTACCTATAAATGACCAAGTTACAACATTCATTCAGTGACTGCTGTACTAGGGCTGTGTTAGGTACTATGAAGAATACAAGAAAATAATAAACATGGCTCCCATCCTTCATCCTTTCATTATTCATCAAACATTTGTTGCCAAGCTGAGTGCTAGGTCTTGGGAATACAAAGTCATATGAGGCACTGTCCTGCCAAGAGTTATTTTATCATTGGAGATATATGACAGATATGTGTAGGATGAAAAGTATTTGCCAAAATAGACTAGTGTAAGAGCTGTACTAAAATACTATCTAGGGGCTTCCCTGGTGGCACAGTGCTTAAGAATCCACCTGCTGATGCAGGGGACACGGGTTCGAGCCCTGGTCCAGGAAGATCCCACATGCCGCGGATTAGCTAAGCCCGTGCGCCATAACTACTGAGCCTAGAGCCCTCGAGCCACAACTACTGAGCCTGTGTGCCACAATTACCGAAGCCCGCGTGCCTAGAGCCCGTGCTCTGCAGCAAGAGATGCCACTGCAATGAGAAGCCCACTCACCACAACGAAGAGTAGCCCCCGCTCGCCAGAACTTGAGAAAGCCCGCACTTAGCAATGAAGACCCAACGTAGCCATAAATAAACAAACAAACAAACTGTCAAACTATCTAATTCATTGTCAGTTTGCTCTTAAGACAGTGGTTGCAGTAAATTCAGAAAAGAGAGGGAATTCTGTCTAAGCAGTCAGGAAAGGCTTCACGGTAGATGTGGGAATGAAGCTGAGTCTTAAAGAGCTTTTTGGGATTTGCAAGATAGAAAGGAGGAGAAAATGCAATGAATGAAGTGTAGAAAGGCCCACCATATGTAGGGTTGAAACCGTGAGTAGAATACTTTAAGCACAGAGTTCATGAAGGGTACGAGTGGAGGACTGGTTTGGGAAGGTAAATTATTATGTGAATATCATCAATGTGTGTGCTGAAGTTCGAATTATGCCACTGAACATGTGACACAGTTTTTTTAAAAAAGGTCATTTGGCCTTGATTCCAACCTGGCATACCAAGATTACAAAGGGATTCCACAGCATCTCAAGGTTGGCTAAGACCTGAATCTTAAGTACAGGAAAGCTAGAATGTAAGATTGAAAAGAATTATGATGAATGAGGCTTAGCATATATTCAAGTCATCCATTCTTAATAAAACCAATCCATGATTCTTTTCTTTTTATAGTCTGGTGAAATTGATATTGTGAATCACAAGACAGGAGACAAGTGCAATCTTAAATTTGTTCCTTATAGCTACTTCTCTCGGGATGTAGCAAGAAAGGTAAGAGAAGTTGAAATTAAAATGTTTTTCACTTAGTGTGTATCCCGTAGAAAGTCTGTTCCTTTGGAGCTGGTGTAGGTGGATGGATTGTGTGTGTGCAAAAAAAAGGAGAGATAAAGGAGAAAGTCAGCAAAAGACAACAAGTTAGAGAATAGAAGTCAAGAGCAATGAGGGATCGGCATTTCCTGGCGGTCCAGTGGTTAGGGTGCTTTCACTGCCGTGGGCCCCGGTTCGATCCCTGGTCGGGGAACTAAGATTCTGCAAGCTGTGCAGGCGTGGCCAGAAAACAAAAGAGCAATGAGATTTGAAAATGGGCAACACCGAGGAAGGACGAAGCAAAGGGTTACCGGAAGGAGGCATGGGTACCTTGAAGTCTGAGTGAGAGTTCTGGTACCACCGCAGTGGAATTGTGCCGGGAGTTTTGATGGGAGAGTGAAGAAATCTGTTTGTGGCTCTCTCTGCTTTCTGGAGAGAAGAATATAACATAATTCTGAGGACAGTCAGATCCTTCTCCTACATATATCATTACAACAAAAATCTGTACAACAAAATGGTAATGAATCCTCCAACTCATGACTCAGTTATTTTAAGCAGCTCAAGGAAACATAACAAAATAATTTGAATGATTCCACGGAGTTTGTCATAACAGGATTTAACCAGTATTTACCCTAGGACTTCGGTGTCCAGAGTAGTCAGGGAAGCTGACACAGCGAATGCCGTACTCCAGAGCCCTGCTCTCCCTCTGTAGGTGACAGGGGAAGTGACAGACCCATCAGGAAAAGTTCACTTTGCCCTTCTGGGGACGTGGGATGAGAAAATGGAGTGTTTCAAAGTACAGCCAGTCATCGGGGAAAACGGGGGTGACGCTCGGCAGCGAGGCCACGAAGCAGAGGAAAGCAGGGTCATGCTGTGGAAGCGGAATCCTTTACCGTGAGTATCAGTGTGGGTCCCGCCCGGGTCCTGCTGTGACCTCAGCCTTGGAGCGGTGTTGCGGCATTTCTGCCTTCCTTCCCACTTAATTCTGTGAGGGACTGAGCGCGGGTCATCGGAACCTGGAGATATGACCAGAAGGTGGTCCCCGTGTGGTTGGGTTGTAGCGTGCCTTGTCCCAGGAAAGTTCAAACCACTCAAACCACGTCTGCCAGAAACATTTGGTGTTTCCTAAAGGTCCTTTGGATTGTGATTCCGAAGGAGGTTTTTCTATAATTTAGAGTAGAACTATTCAGAAGTGGCTAGAGGAGAAAGATGCCCACCACCTGTGGCCCAAAGGCCTAGCAGCAGTATAAAGGTCCCTGAGATAATGTACAGGACTTTGGAAAGAAATTAAGATGGAGGCCATTTGTCTCCTGTCATTATTTAATATGTTCAGTCCTCAGTAATAGCCAAGGTTATCCCAGAAAGAGGTTAAAAAGAAAGCGAAGGAAACAGGAGGAAAGAAGTTTTATTTAGTAGAATGTTTCATCCTTCCTAATTTCACCTGAGCATAGCACGGGCCCAGAAAACTATCCAGTTGAGTGATCCTGGGGAGGGGATGGGGAATGGTCCAGTCGGGTCTCTTAATTAGGTGAACCTGATGTGGTTGGTCCTGGCGTCTTTCCATCTGTAGCACAGCCAGGGTGATGTAGCCCTTGTAGTGAACTTAGTTGGTGCTCTTTAACTAACAAGGGTCTCAGCTCCGGCATTACCCTTCCTCTTTCTCACCCTTTACTTTTAGGAAGAATGCAGAAAACATGTACTACTTCTCAGAGCTGGCTCTAACTCTCAATGCCTGGGAAGCTGGCACTGCCCCCACAGACAGCCGATTACGGCCCGACCAGAGACTGATGGAGAATGGGCGCTGGGATGAAGCAAATGCAGAGAAGCAGCGCCTGGAGGAAAAACAGAGACTTTCCAGAAAGAAGAGAGAAGCCGAAGCTATGAAAGCCACGGAGGATGGTAGTGGACGCCTTCTACTCTGTTTCCCAGTCCCGACGCGTGGCAAACGCCCATGTGTTTTCGGCTCTGATTCTGTTTTTCTTCACCCTCTTTCCCTTTTAGGCACGCCCTACGATCCCTACAAGGCACTGTGGTTCGAGCGGAAGAAGGACCCTGTTACCAAGGAGTTAACCCATATTTATAGGGGAGGATACTGGGAGTGTAAAGAGAAACAGGACTGGAGCTCGTGCCCGGACATTTTCTGAACCGGCCGTGACAAAAGGAGGAGGATCCAAAGGAGAAGAGGACAGAGGATGCGCGGGAAAGCTGGCAGTTGTGACTCTCTTACGGAGAGCTTTCCTCAAGTTTGTCTGTCTTAACCAATCATTTTTTCCAAATCAATCACCAGAAGCAGACACCATTGGCGGTGATTGGCTGGTTGCCTTAGCTGATTGAAACTGAAGTCGACATTCTGGATACTGTGTGTGTGAGGGAGAGGCGTCCTGGCTGAGTGCTAGTGTCGTCCCGCTTCTGCAGAGTCACGTGCTCTTGACCCTTTCCTCTCCCTCTGCCCCGGTTTGAGATGCTGTCCCTCACCCTCCCCTCACAGAGCCTGCCCAGCCAGGACCTGCGGAAGAGGATGACGCGGGGGGCGTCCGGTGCAGTTCAGAGCGAGAGCTGATTTTAGAAGTTCCCTTTAAAAAGAAACACCACGTAAGACTTACCAACAGAGGCATCGTGAATGCTCGAGGTGGAGCTTGGGCGTGACGTTAGGAAGTGTTCACAGATGGGGTCAATTGAACGGGGTGTCGGTGCGGAGAAAACCGTGGCACTGGAACACTGGTGAGAGGGACTGTTTTGCAAGGCCGGGACGTTCAGAGTTAAATTCTTGGAAGTTTCGATCTTCACTCGCGTAAAACACCCTGCTGCTGTTCTCCATCTTCTTTGACAGCACCCGGGGCCACTTGGGTGGTCGGTAGGAGGCTTGCGTTATCCTCACAAAGGGGTTTTACGGACTTGCTCAGGCGGAGAACTTCTGAGACCACGAGGCAGGATGGAAGAACACTGCTGGCCACTCTTGCTTTCCCCGCTCCTCCTCTCCCCCATCCTTCATTGCCTTTCCTCTCTTCTCCCTCCGCGCAGTACTGCTTCGGGTTTGTGCCCTGTGGAGCAAAGCGTTACCTGTCCCATTCTGATATACTTCAGAATCTGAGAGAAGGAGTTTATCTGGAATAAGTTTTCACCATCTCTCAAGCCCCATGGACTGGAGCCACCTCTGGAATAATGCGTTAAGTATCTGTATAGTATATATATGTAGAGAAAAATCTAATTCTTTTTTGGTTTGATTTTCCTTCTTCCCATTAAGAATCTTGATTTTTGATATCACTTGTCTCCCTGGGACTCTCTCTTGGACACACTGATGTGGATTGGAGCCCCCTCTGCTTTCCCTCTTTCAGGGGCAGACAGATTCCAAACCTGATCAGGATCCCGCCCAGCGGTTCCTGAGCAGGGACCTTGTCCATGGTTTATATCATGAGGTGCCCACTGCTGTCTAAACTCTGCTCTTCTAATTACCTGACTCTTGAAAATGAAATCCTAACCTCTTTCCTACCTTTTTTCCTTCTCTTACTAGGAAGAGTGTGGGTAGAAAGTCAGGAGGGTAATTTCCGGTTTGAGCCTGCCTCTGTCCAGATCTCAGCACACAGAGCTGATCCCCAAAAGAGCCTTCTTCCTAGGAGTCGGGGCGCCGTCGCGTGGGGTGGGGAAGAGAACTGCTCCTGCTGGGCCCTGGTTTCTTTCATTTTTTCCTTCTGTACTTGTTTAAGTTGTCTTGTTCAGAAATCTGACCCCGCCGTGCCACCCGCCCCTGGCTGAGGATCACAAATGAGGTGCCTTCCGTGTACGCTTCCCGTTAGTGCTTTTCGTTTCTGTTCCGTAACTGCCGAGCCTCAGCCAGCGTGGGTCCTGGGGGGAGAATCATTCCAGAGGAAGCCGTCCCGGCAGGGAGATTGGATCTGTACTGGGTAAATAGCATCTTACTCCTTCCCCGCCATCCCTTCCTTCCTAGCTGTGATGAACTTGAGACAGGGACACCTCCTGGGGAAGTTCCTCCTGCGAACTCAGCTCGATCCCAGCGATCCCAGCGTAAGCAAGGGATTATTCCAGGGCTACTTCTTTGAAGGAGGCCCATAAAAGCGTTGATGTAACTGGGGTGGGGACGGAGCTTTAGACAGCGGGAACTCCCCAAACAGACGGAACTTCCCTGCTCTGTCTCCCGCTCCCGCTCCCCATTGTCTGCACTACGTTTCCAGCCTGATCCCCAGTGAGGTTCCTGCTAATGGAAGAGGCTTCGAGTCCTTCAGGTGAAATAAAGTCACATGAAAACAAAACAAAACTATATATATTTTCGGTTTTTTTGCCTTATTGTTTTTTTTCCAAGAAAACTACTAAATTAAATAATTTTTAAAAAGTCATATTGTTTGTCTGATTCACTTCTACTTAAGGAGGAGGCAGTGGGAAGAGGCGGAGAAGTGGCCCCTGGGTGATTTTTTCTTGGCAGTCTGGGAACTTGATCTTCATGGGAGATGGAAAGAAAAACTGGGCGCGGATTTCCAGATGCTTCGACTATTCAACAACATTCCAGAGGACCTAATGACCACATGAGTAGTTTTAAGAGCCCCCGACGCTTTAGTGCCATGTCACTGTCAGGGTCCCACCTTGCCATAGGGGAACGGTTTCTAGTGTTTTTGGTACTGGGCCTGTTTCGCGTCAAAAAATAAAAGTTCTTGAATTTCATCTCTCTTGCCCATTTAGATTTTCAGGATCTTAGTTAGCTGTTCCGTGTAAGGATTCAAATTCTGTATTTTGAAACATAAGCAATTGAGTATTGATTTGAAGACCTTGGAGAGAAGTAAAGGACAGTGAAGATGCTTGTTCAGTTTTTCTCTGCACAGTTTAGGGAGGGGAGAAGGTGGCCAAAGTGATCGAAGGGGAATGGAGAGGCCTCCGATGAGGGTGAGCGCCAATTCCTGCCCGGAGAGGGGGCCCGCACATCACTGAGCATCTGCTTCTGCGTCCAGAGTGCTGAGACTGGAGCTCTCAGCATTGCCAGGCTTCCACTTAAACAATTTCAAGAAGTATATTTTACAATTGTCACGTTGAATATGAGGAAAGGCGCTCAAAAAATAAATAAATTTACTCAAGGTCACATAGCTGATTGGTTAGTCACAGTACTGGAATTCAGAGCTGGGTTGGTTTAACCCCAGAGTTTGTGACCTTTACAAACTTGTGCTCTGTGAGAAACTGGGTTGGAAGGCGGCTGGTAGTTAAGTCATTTCCTCCTGGATTATACATCGTGCAGAAATGCGTTTCTCTGTTTCCAGAAGCTTCTTAATGTCGATGATATTATTTTGGGAGTCCCACGTGAAGGAAGGCGCATTGGAGCATTCTTTTTTTTTGGCCATGCCGTGTGGTATGCGGGATCTTAGTTCCCCGACAAGGGATTGAACCCACGCCCCCTGCGTTGGAAGTATGAAGTCTTAACCACTGGACCGCCAGGGATGTCCCGGAAGGAGCATTCTTGAAGTTCAGCCTCCTGGCTCCTTGGTTTCTCAAGGCTCTCATGCCCACAAAATCAGCTATGTTGTCAGGGGTCGTCTTTTCTAGCCTGGTTCCTGGGAAGGCCACTTAGCCTTGATGTTAAGTATCGGCAACGTTTTTTTTTTTCTGGCAAGCTAAAAACCACGGTAGTCGACCCTTGACGCTTGTGAGAGCTGCATCCTGCAATTTTGAATACCGTATGGTATGTAATTTCCTCCAGTAGGGTCCAATGTACCTGAAACTTTTGAATAATCCCTCCTTTAGTCCTTTAATGGGCTCCTGTGACATAATGGGTTGAGATGTGGATCGCGAGGAGTGTAGCTTACTCATGATTCAAAATTACACCTGTCAGGGACCTCTGAAGTCCCACAAATATGTTAAACCTATACATTTCAAAGGTCTGCAAGATAAGTGAAAATCAACCTATAGTAGAGTCCTAAAAGGAAGTGTAGAAAAGTCTAGAATTTATTCACTATAAGGTATATACCTTGTGAAACCCTAAGACTATCAAAATTTAGAGCTTCTAAAAGTTCATAAAGCTTTTGCCCAGTACTGTGCCCTGCCCTGTGAGAGGCATCCCTCAATCCTTCCCTGGCTTTCCCTTCTGAAGCTCATAAAATAATCTGTGGTTATGTTCTCCTCAGTCTTTCCTCCCTACTGTCTTTTCAAGTAGAGTGCTCCTTTTGGGGTTCACAGTGATCCCCCGGGGTCACTGAAGCAAGATGGTCAGATGAGGCAGCTTTAAAGGCAAGAACTAAGGAGCTCAGAATCTTCTGTCAGTACCTTGCAGAGGTCACACTTGAGTTTGACCAGGTGATTTAAGAAGTTAGTAAAGAACCAGTTGGCCCTGAGAGAGGTATGGCTAGGAATGTCTCCATTCGTTCATTCATTAAACATTGACTTCCAGCTTGTTACATAACATAACATTAGAGATACAAATGGCGAGAAAGAGCTCAGATAAACGGGCAATTACGATCTAGTTTGATAAATGGCATGAAAGCACTGTAGAGGGGCAACAAGCCTATAGAGAGTGGGGAGGGAGGGGATAAAGACATGGCAGGGAAGCCTTCTATTCAATACAACTAGGAGAAAGTATCTGAGTTGAGAGTTGCAGGTTTGATAGGGGTTAGGGAAAGGGCACCCTGTAAGATGCTGCATGGATAAAGATGGAGAGCAAAGTCGAGGAAAGCATCCTGCTTTTGGATGGCTGTATGAATGGCTGGAGTTTAAGGTCAAGGAGAGGGCACTGATACAGTGATGGAGAGAGGTAAGGCCCAAGTCATGGAAGTCTTCATATACCACATAAAGAAACCTTGGTTTTCGTTTTCAGCAAGGGAGCCAGTGAAAGATTTGTAAGCAGGGTGATAGGTTCCAGTGTGGAAAATGATTGACAGGTAGTCAGATCAATTAAGAGATTGGAGAAGTTGTGAGAATGAAGAGAAGTGCAGGGATTCCAGTATTGACTGGAATGAACAGCACTTGAGTATGATTATTGGTGGAGAGCAGAGGGAGGGAGGAAGGGAGAAACTTGTATTTTTCTTGCTCAGGAAACTTAGAAGGAAGGTGGTAGCAAGCTAAACAAGTCTAGAGGGAAAGATGGGTTCATTTTGGGGCATTCTGAGTTGGAGGAGCCTGTGGAGAGGTTGAGTAAGCGACTTAAAACATGGGTCCAAATGTAATGGCTACATTTTTGTGAGAACTGAGGAATGAGATGCTGAGAGAGGCTGCACATTAAAATCACCTGCAAGTTAAAAGATATATAATCCTGAGCCCCATCTGCAGAGATTCTGATTCAATTAGGGTTAGGGCTAGTGCAATTTTATATATATATATATATATATATATATATATATATATATAAACGCAAGGGTCACAAAATTATGAAATGAGAGGAGGAGGTGGAATAAATCAGCATATTAGGGGATATTATTAAACCACAGCTCGCTTCTCAGAGTTTGAGAGGTCTGAGCCAATTCCACATTTTGACAATGTCTATATGTTTCAATTTTTTTATTTTTTTATTTTTTTGCGGTACGCGGGCCTCTCACCGGCCTCTCCCACTGCAGAGCGCAGGCTGCGGACACGCAGGCTCAGCAGCCATGGCTCACGGGCCCAGCCGCTCCGCGACATGTGGGATCCTCCCAGACCGGGGCACGAACCCGTGTCCCCTGCATCGGCAGGCGGACTCTCAACCACTGCGCCACCAGGGAAGTTCCTGTTGCAAATTTTTTAAACGTCAAGATGAGATTACAAAAATTGAGGTATACTTTAAATAGGTTTAGCAAATCAATGCTTTTAACATACAATGACTCTATGTATACTTCATCAGGAGGTAACATTGAAAATTGACATTTGAAATTTTATAAATGGCCTTCCTGTCTGTCCTCTTGCATACACTTCTTGAGACCACTTTGACAATATCTGAAAAATTCAAAATGTTCATGTATTTTGGCCTTGCGAAATCTGCCTTGTCACAAGGAAAACAAATACAAAAGGATAGTCACTGCAGTATTGTTTTTAATAATGAAACCTAGGGGAAAAAAGTCAAAATGTCCATCATTAGGTATTTGATTACATGGATTGTGTTATAGGCATCCAATCCGATACTGTGCGTGGGTTAAAAAGAATGAAATAGGTCTACGTACATAGCTGACATGAAAAAAAAAAGTCCATGTTTTACTTTTAACTTTTTTTCTTTTTTGCGGTACGCAGGTCTCTCACTGCTGTGGCTTCTCCCATTGCAGAGCACAGGCTCCGCAGCTATGGCTCACGGGCCCAGCCGCTCCGTGGCATGTGGGATTCTCCCGGACTGGGGCACGAACCCTCATCCCCTGCATCGGCAGGCAGACTCTCAACCACTGCACCACTAGGGAAACCCTCCACAATTTAGTTTTAAATGAGAAAAGCAAATTGCAGGGTAGTTAAAACAGAGAAAAGTAAAATTATTTATCACTTCTAGCTTATAAACAGAGGCCTTGCCTCATCACCTCTAATATTTAAGTGCCTACCTCCAGCTGAACCTATATCCGAATCCTTTTTACTGCAATGGAACAGATATTATTTCATTATAGATATGAGGGAAACCTCTTCCAAGGAAAGCCGAAATAGCTCAGTTGGGAGACCATTAGACTGAAGATTTAAAGGTCCCTGGTTCGATCCCGGGTTTCTGTGACTATCCTCTTTCCAATAACGTGCGCACTCGTCTACCCCTCTGTGAGGCGGGGATCTCAGGCTGCTGCCCAGGTCTCACTTGAGCATGGATGATAATGTGCTTGGGTGGATGCGGAAGAACAGGCCAGTTTTCTTTCTTTTCTCTGGGAAGGAGGAAACCGTAAAGGGATTTATGTCTTTGCTTTTAAGCTGCTCTGTGTGGCTGCTCTGTGTGGCCGGCGGGCTCTCCCCACACACGGTGCGCCGTTCGCTTTCTAATTCATCCCAGCCCGCCGGCTTCTTGCCCACCACTTTCCAGGAGCTGCCGGTGTTGGACTCTCTCTCCGCTGGGACGGGCGCGCCGACGCTCCGCAGGGGGAACTGGCGGTCATGGAGCCACCACGTGCGGGGCGCGGGGCTGCACCGAAAGAAATCGTCGATTTCAGCTTGGGGTTTAACAATAACAAGGACAGCTTTTGCTGATGGTGGCGGCGGCGGGGTGGGGTAGGGTTGGAATTCCTTTCTGGTGTATGTCTACACTAGCGTTATCAAATCAAATACAGGACGCCCAATTAAATTTGAATTTCGGAGAAACAAGGACTATTTCTAGTATAAGCCTCCCAAAGATTGGCATGGGACATAATACACATTCGTTATTTTTCTGAAATTCAAATTTAACTGTATTTTTATTCGCTAAATCGCAAACCACTATTGTACATCATATCCCCACACATCTCTGGATGCGCCCCTCCACCCCACACCGCGGTCCCGGAAAGATATTCAGAAACTATAGTCAGGACGACGTGGATTTCAGAAGAGACTGGTAATTTCTTATTCTCATCTCTCAGGTTTCAAAATGCATTTGTGTCCATCAGCTAATTTGTTCTCACCACCACCGGCCAAGACCTTGGTGGGGATCACCAGGAAACACCCCAGGAATCAGCCATCTCACCTGGTCCCAGGCTTCCAGAGCTGTCCGCTCTGGCCTGGGATGGGGGTGGAGGAAAGGGAGATTTGGAAGCTGGAATGAATCTTAAAAATAAATAAATAAATAAAATATCGGGCTTCCCTGGTGACGCAGTGGTTGAGAGTCCGCCTGCCGATACAGGGCACACGAGTTCGTGCCCCGGTCCAGGAGGATCCCACAAGCCGCGGAGCGGCTGGGCCCGTGAGCCATGGCCACTGAGCCTGCGCGTCCGAAGTCTGTGCTCTGCAACGGGAGAGGCCACAACAGTGAGAGGCCCACCAAAAAAAAAAAAAAAAAAAGTCGTGTTAAGACGATGAGCCACTCCATTCAAGGCAGTGCAATGGAACACACGCTCAGGGAATGCTTTCTTTTCTGCCAGCTCCCAGGCTGGGACATGGGGAGAGAGGAATGAGACCTAGTCCTCACATAAAAGGCAACATGGAGAACTATTGCTTTTGGACCTATTATTTGTCCTCCCCTTTCTGTTAATCTGTGCCAAGATGCCTGCTGACGAGGGGCTTCAGCCCCCAAAACTTTGCGCTCTTGGGTGGAAGGATACATTTTGCTTAAGGGACTCTGAAAAATTCAATGATCATCAAAAGGAAGGAAAACAAAATGGTGGATGAATAGATCGGGCAGTTCAAACTTTGCATGATGTATGTCGGCACGTGTGATGGTGAATTTTATGTGTCAGTTTGGCTAGCTATGGTGCCCAAATGCCAGCCTAGGTGGTGCTGTGAAGGTATTCTTTAGATGTGATTAACATTTAAATCAGTAGACTCTGAGTAAAGCACATTACCCTCCATAATGTGGGTGTGCCTCGTCCAATCAGGTGAAGGTTTAAGAACAAAGACGGGGGGTTCCTGATGAAGAAGGAATTCTCCTCAAGACTGTAACACAGAAAGCCTGCCTGAGCCTCCAGCTGGCTGCCCTGCTGAAGCTGGACTCAAGATGCAACATCAACTCTTACCTGAATTTCCAGCTTGTTGGCCAACCCAACAGATTCTAGACTTGACGGCCCCCACAATGCCCTGAGCCAATAAAAATAAACAAATAAATCTCTATCCACCCAGACAGCATGCTTTAAAGTGTTACAGGTACGAGGGAAGGGTGAGATTTTTATTATTGCTCCCGAGGAAAAAGTGCTCTGAACGAAGGTCAACCACCTCGGGACCATGAAGGTGGGCACCATACTCCTAGGAAATGTTGGGCCTTTGCCCTAAAAGGGCAAACCCTTCCCAGTTTCCAGCCTGAGGAATCCCTTTGGGAAGTATTTGGATACATGCAGGAAGCTCCGAGAATACAGGTGTGTCTGCCTGCATCACCAAGCTCGCAAGCCTGGCACACCCCTACTCACCTTTCAAGGCACGGTTCTAATGTCTTTTTTTCCTGCCAGGTTCGGCTCTACCCACCTTCTAGTCATTCCTCAGTGTTACCAAAGTATATATTCCTCTATTAAAGCATTGATTACAGGGTCCCAAAGGTCTGCTACCAGCTCTATAGTAGCTCCACAGTGCAGGGGTGGAGACCAGGGATGGTGCGGGTCACCAAGAGCTTCCCCGGTGGAATGGAGGTTAAGCTGAGTCCTCAAAAGTGCTTTGGGCGGACGAGGGGGAAGAAGTGAAAGGGAGGTTGCATTCCAGTTAGAGGGAACACCGTGAGCCAAGGCCCAGAGGATTGAAAAGGTATAGCGGGATCTGTAGTACGAAAATAGTGGCGTGTACGCTTGAGAAGTGGAGGGAGGTGGGTTCAGCCGACCCAGAGTGGGGTGAGCGCGCGTGCGCAAAGGCCAGGCCCGTCGGGGCGGGGCTGGCGAGGGTGGCGAGCGGGGCGCGGGCGCGCTCTTAGAGCCCAGGGCGGTGGTGGCTGCCACCACTTCTGGCTGGATCCCAGATCGTCTCTTTCAGCTCATCCGTTTCGTGGGCGCCTAGGATGGGAACAAGGAACTGCGAAGTGGCGCTTCTCGGGAGAAGTAGCAGCTTGGTACCTTTAACACTGAACTGTGGTCTCCGACCCTGTGCGCTTTGGGTTTAGGGCAAGGAATCGCGGAGGGGCGGGGACAGTGAGTAAGCGGCTTCTCCTCCCTCCGCAGGGTTTTGCAGAAATCAGGATTCACGTTTGCCAAGGGGTCTCTATATAAAAGAGGACGTGTTCTGTTTTATTTGAGAAATCTGTATTCATCTGCCAGAGAACGACTTAATCACCTTTCCACACTCCCCACTTCGCCTGCCCGGCGCCGTGGGATCTCTGTACTGGAATTGGATTGAATCACACACAAAGGAGGAGTCCGGAAACTCATTCGGTATCCCGCCCATTAGCTGCAGCGCAAACGATTACATGGCTTTCACTCACCGGAGTGACAGACTTTGTTGTGAGCCCGGATAGCTCAGTCGGTAGAGCATCAGACTTTTAATCTGAGGGTCCAGGGTTCAAGTCCCTGTTCGGGCGGAGTTTCTTTTTCTTAACAGGTATTTTAAAAGTGAGAACTAGCTTTAGGGGCCTCTGATTTTTAGCCGGTTGCCTTTGGAAAAGGGAGTAAAATGTGGAGCGTGTACCCTGCGTTTCCAACCACTTCCCGGGGGTAAAAGGCAGGCAGACACCACGGGCCTTTGTGCAAAGACCTCCAGGAGATTCGCAGTGCATCGCTGTAGGGTCTAAATAAGCTGGCTTACTCGGCAGCCGCCGACTGGGCTGCTTGGTCTCAACTACTGCTGCAATTAAAGAAAGGGGGACGAAGCCTTCAGGAAGTCGCTGGGGCTCCCGCAGTCGCCGCCTCCCTTCGCTCTCCGTGAGCGAGCCCTGCAGACCCTCTCTCTCGGGTTCCCTCCCTCAGGGTGCCTGAGGATTGTGGGACGGATCCCGCACCCTTCCACTCCACCTTGCTACCCTTCTAGAGAATATTTTTTGCGCTCTGAAAAGGAAGAGATGCCATCTAGAAACTGAAGCACCAGGCAGGGCAGCTCCCCCTCCCTACCGAGGTCCAGTCTCTCCGCTAAGCCCCAAAGTGTGACCCTGAATCCAGGGAGAAGTTGAGGTTGAGATGGTAGCTTCTGCTGGTGGGAGAAGGAGGGTGCCTGCTGGGAAAGAGTGCGTTTGAGGGGCTGGAATGCGAAGTGTCCTGGAGTTCGAAAAACAAAAATGTTAGCTCCCACTGACTGCAAATTAATAAGGACAGCATTTGGCTCCTGAGAAGTTTTGAGGAAGTCGGGTTGTGGACACAAGAGCTCAGGCATGGATTCACCAAGACTAAACTAATCTTCCCTGTGAGGTGAAGGGACCAGGTACATCCTTGCCTACCTGGAGACTGAGCCTTCCTTGCTTCTGCCAGGCAACAGAAGAAAGTCGATCTTGAACTCATTAACAGGATGGGGATGTGGGCTGATTGAGTCAGCTGCCCTCTTAGGTGATGGACTATGGTACCTAACGTACCCAAAGGACGCTGATCGGTGGGGCAGGGCGAAGGTGGACATAGAACTCAAGTGAGAGGCAGGGCCTTCACCCCTTCACCCTCCAAGCTGAATGCCTTACCCTGTGCCTACACAGACCCACAATTTTCTTCTCTCCAAAGCACAGCTTCCTCATCAGGAGCAAGGGAATGATAGTAACAGCATCCCTCTCATAAACCTGTGCTGATTAAATGAGGTAACAATGCATGCAACAGTGCTTAGTAGAGTCTTTGCCCCAAAGTGAGCATGCAGTACGTTGCAGCTATTATTATTACAGAGCTTTCAGTCTAGGGAGGGAACAAAAGACACACTGAAACAGGTAAGAAACCATTTCAAAGAAATATGTTCCCAATATGTGAAGATCGTGAACCCGTATTCACGTGACTTGTGTTGGTTGGTATGTGCTGAGGCGACAGCAATGGTCACCGACCCAAGGAAGAATGGGATTCTTTCTGGAAGGAAGTGAATCATGGCACTCAGGTGGCGTTCCAGGGGAACAAAGTAAGGGAGCTGAGGCAAACACTCGGATTTTGCCTCTTCTTCCTCAGGAAGTCCCCTGGAAAGTGAGCAAGTCCATTTCTGGCAACCTTGAAAAGTGGAGTCTCTTTGCTCCGATCATTTCCTGACTGAACAAGAACACACTAGGCGGGGGAAAGGAGAGGACAAGGGGAGGAGAGCACTGAGACCTCCTGGCTCTTTCCTCCTTCCTGTCCTCAAGTTCACTCCCTCTCCCTTTCACCAAGGGGTGAAAATGAGAAAAAAGCAAAACAAAACAAAACATCAAAAACTAAAAGGAAAAGACAGATCAAAGTCTCTCTCTACCAAGACCTTTCGAGCTTTGGAGCTGAATAGCTCTGCTTCGGTTCTGGATGATTTGAGGGCAAATTAGTTATTTCATTTAAAAATTATCATATTATATCAACCTTAAGGCAGGGGTGGGGGGGTGGGGACTGAACTGACACCACGTAGAGGACGTGCTGGGCACACAGTAGGCACACAGTAGGCACTTAGTAGGCGGCTGTCTTTCCTCTTATTAGGGTCCTGGGGAGACGTAAAAAAAGCCTCAGGAAGACAAGAATATGTAGCCTGGGACAATTTCCCCACATTGACAGAAATTCTTTTTCTCACTCACTGCCCTCGGAATCTCAGAGCTAAAATAAGATGCAATTTGGAAGGTGAAATTGGGAATTGGAAAGGTAGAGATGAAAGAAAGTCTTAGTTTTTTAAATTTTTTTCTTAAGTTTCCTTAACACGGTCAAGAAAACTATCGTCCTCGCCGAAATAGCTCAGTTGGGAGAGCGTTAGACTGAAGATCTAAAGGTCCCTGGTTCAATCCCGGGTTTCGGCAGAGTTTTTGCTGACTCATCATTGGACAGGACTGGAGTCTGGAGTACCTTCCTTTTCTTACAGTGTCTCCCATGCAGGCTCACCTCCCTCCCCGATCCCACACACTGCGAGGATCCTAAGAGCTTAAACCTCGTAAAGATATCACAAATCATGGAATGACCTGGACCCAGTCCACTTAGACTATGTGTCGGGTGTTTCATAGTGTGATGGCCACCACTTCCGGTCTGCACGTAGAAGGTCTTGAGTTTGATGCCAAGTATAGTTACGCTGGGCTTGCAAGCGTTTCTCATTGACGACAGACATGAAGACTTCAAAAACGTTTGTCTATACACGCAAGTCAGGGTCCTATCAGCGTGTTAGAAATTTGGTGAAGAATGGTTCTCGGCGGAAGATGTGATTTATAAGCACGTGTGTTGACCTGAAATACTTCTTGGAACCCCAGTCTTCTCACCGCGCTTTTAATAAACAGTGTGTGAACTATTATCACTTAGTGCCAAAATTTGCACATTTACTGCCAGGAGCATTACCATCCGTGACTCTGACGATGTTTATTGATGTTTCTATATAAAATAATACATGTTAGTTTTAAGGAAAAAATATCTGAAGACAAAGTATCTATCATACAAGGTTGGAAGAGAAAAGACTGAGGTTGGAAGAGAAAGTTATCAGTTGCTTTCCTCACCTTTCACTTTTTCTGCAAAATCCACCTTTGGTCTGGCCTGGGTTGTAAACTCCAGGAGGGCTGAATCAAGTGTGTTCTGCATAACCTCACACCTGCTCAGCGAGAGTGGTGTGGACACACGCTCAAATTTGTTTTAGGAGTTTAAAATAACCGCCCGCACAGGGACTTGAACCCTGGACCCTCAGATTAAAAGTCTGATGCTCTACCGACTGAGCTACCCGGGCTCGGAAAGGCAGCCTGGCTCCTAGTCTATCCACAGAAAATAGACCACGTGGCCCTATTCTTTTCCTATTCGATTAAAATCCTGAGTCTTTTTGTTGATTACGTGAGCGGTGAAACTGCAAAATCAAGGTCGGGAAGGCGTTTGGCGAAGGAATCTTTTCTGATCCCATTACAGAAAGGCTACCAAGAAAATAGACCGTGCTTCCACGCCAGCAGCGCCCCCGCCCCTCGCATCCTAAAGGGAACATCCCAGGAGGAATTCTCCAGATTTAGAACGTCTGGATTTCTAAATCCAATCTTGGTCTGTGAAGAGTCCCGGAGGGTCTTGTGGGTGGAATCTTATGAGTAATTGATTAGGTCTCCAATCTTTATTAGTCAGAACACATCCAGGACCAAGACCCGGTCCTGGTCCACAGTGGGGCGGGAAGGCACGCAAAACAGAAGTCAAGCGCTTTGATGGTGGGAAGCAGGTCAACGCCAGAAGTAAGCGTCCTGCCAAGTATTCAAGCGGGAGGTGATGCCCGGATGAGCTACCAATGGTGACTGGGGCCCTGAAGGCTTGGGAAGAGAATTTTGAGCAGAGGGAACAACAAAAGGAAAAGGACCTTCGCCAGGGAATCTGAACATTTTCCTTGAAGCTCCCATTGAAAGGTTTGGATCCGGCTGGAGTTTATATTTTTAGGAAGTCCCATTACCCTGGCAGCTGTGTCCTGAATATAACTAATGTGGACACACAAAAAACAAAAGTTTCCTGCCATTTCAGTAAACAACCCATGTTGCCTACCATTCCACTAAACAACGAATGTTGCAGCCATCCAGCCACCAGCCCCTGCACCTTCCCTGTTGGTGCGCCCAGAGGGGAATTCAGGATGGAGAAAAACAGGATACTGGCCCTAGAGAGTTAAGATGCATGTCAAAGGAATATTTTCAATGAACCCAGACCCTTGCGTCTTCCCAAACTTAGAAAAGCACTAAAATAATTAACTTGAGATGTCTGTTTTGTGTGTGTGTGTGTGTGTGTTTGGCAGTAATCATTTGATGTTCAACTACATGGTTTTTTTTTCCCAGCAAAAAATCCTATATATCCTGGCCCCTCCCTTACCTTCCTGGAACAGTTCCTCAGAGCTGAGAGGCCGATTCCCTGGCTATAGTCTTCAGTAAGGTCCCTGAATAAAACGAAACTCTCAAGTTTTAGGTTGTGTGTTTTTTCAGTTGTCACTAATAGGCGCATTTTTTCATTACTCCTGTTTCTTCATTGCCATGTTATTCATTGAGGCACTGGATAAGATCCCTTGAAAGGGAAGGGAAAGGAATCCTATGGGGTAGAGCCTCATAACCATTTTAGCTGCCTTCGGATTTCAGAGACACTCTGAACTCTGTTGGGGAAGGATGACGTCTGCAGTCTTTTATGGAGAAATATATCCGTGTAACCGAGCAGGACCCTAGGGGGCCTTCCTGAGACAGAGACCCCGAACTCCACCTAGTGTGCTCCACCTGCCTCTTGTTTGTAGAAAAGCTTTAGTCTCCCAGGCCTCCCAAGAGTCAGAAAAAGCTAGCTCAAGAGGTAAGGATTGGAAGAATGTGAACATATAGTAACAAAAGCTAGCAGTTGGGCGAGGAGAACTGGTAACAATGTAAACAGGTCAGCCCTATAGGAGTCACAGAATCTTTAGTTCTTTCCTGAAGGACATAGACAACAGTGTCTGATGCACATTCCTGAGTTGTTTTGCAGATACTAAAACCACCACCAGAGGGAAAATCTAACTGCGTGATGACCAGACCGTAGCCTCGACACAAACTGCTCCATCTTGGGCAGTACTGAATCTATGACTTGCATACTTCCAGAAATTCGCCTCAAGGAAGTGGAACCAAACCGACCCTGGAGTTGAAGATTAACTGTGCTTAAAACGGGGTGATTCCGACCAGACCACCGCATGAATCATTTTGAGATGATTATCGGAGCTGTCTGTGCTGTTCTGCACATAGCCCGCACACCCCTGCAACTTCCTGGTTTTTCCCTATAAAACCCTTTTCCCTCTAACTGGCAACTTGGAGATGGTTTGGGGGACACTAGTTTGCTATCTTCCCAGGTTGCCGGCTTCCTGAATAAAGCACCAACCCTTGTGTCTCTCGAACACTGACTTTTGAGTGAGATCAGCTGAAACTGAGCTCGGTTCCGGCTCCGGTTGGTAACCTCAGGAACTATGAACAAAGTTTAAGAAGTAATCCACTAGGGAAAGATAGTCACGTTATGTTAAACAAAAATGACAGAAGGTGCTAAACCACACGTATGATATAATATTTGTGGAAAAGTCAAACGATGTGTATATGAATATATATCCTGTAATTGTATATATAATTAATTATATATATTTGTATATTTGTTGCTTGCATGTACATAAGAGATGTTTAAGGGTAGAAAACAATCTGATAAAAATGACCACCTTTTGAGGAACGGCAATGAAGCGTGTGAGAAGAGTCTCTCACTGTTTCCTTTACGTACATCTGTATTATTGCATTAAAAAAGCATGTATTGTTTTCAATAATAAAATAAATGAAGAAGAAAAAAATTGTCAGTTAGATTATTCCATCCTTCTGAGATCACGTAGGCAGCCCTTTAGATCAAAGCATCCCTGATCCTGTGTTTTCTACAGATCCCAGCAAAGGAAGGTGAAAAGCAAATTTCCTTCCCAGTAGAGGCATCCTCCATGCTTCAGGGTTTTGGAGGGGAGTATCTGGTGTTGGGGAGGAAGGACTTTTTCCCTCTATCCTTCTTAGTTCTGGCTGGTCTAAGAATTAAATTGACAAGACAGATTAACAGAAGAAAACTAAACAAAAGTTTAATAATATGTGTACATGGAAGGGACCTAGGAAAATTAAGTAACTTGCCGAAATGTCTGACAACCTCACCTTAAATATTATCTTCAGCTGAAGCCAAAAGAGGATGTTGGGGATAGTGATTTGGAACCTCAAAGGGGAAGAAGGAATTGGCATGAATATGGAAAAGCAAATGTTTGGTAAACACGGTTTGCTGGGCCATGCAGAGACCATGGGACACAGAGAGGAATGTTAACACTTTTAGACTTTGCTAGGTTTCTCCCTGTCTACCCACCTGGTTCGTACTATAGTAATCTATGGTGATAATTCCTTTCCTGGAACAGATCCTTCATCTACATTCTTTAGGCAGTTAGGGAGAAAGTCCAAAGTCAAACTTTCTTCCTGAGTCTTTTGGGCCTTGATTGTTTTCAGCTCTAAACAATCCGCATGCCAGAGAGACATTTTGGGGTGGTAAATTTTGCTCCCCTACACTGGTATTGAAAAATCACCAGTGAATTAGGTGCGCTTTTCACAAATGAAGATGTAGATCCCTAAGAATCATATGACATGGCTGGATTTAGCCAAGAAAAATAAGAAGATTCTCCCCCCCGGAAAAAAAAAAATTGCCTGTAAGATGAAGCCAATCCTCTGGGGGAGTTAGTGAGCCTTTGGTCGAACCTCAGCTTCCTACAACAGTTCTGTACTCAGCTTTGAATGTAACGCAGGAGAGGGTGAAGATTTGTTTCCTGTTCCCCTAAGGCAGACTAGATTGACAGGCATTGAACCCTGAGAACAAAAGTCTCAAACTGTGTATAATCAAGTGTTAATGGTGTGGAACTGGGCTGCTTAGCGTAGAGACAGTTAACTGGAGCTGTGTGTAATTTCATTTAAGAAACTATCCTGTTTTTTTTTTCCTACGCACCACCCCTCCATCCCTCCGTCCGCCATCTTGAAATGTCCCCTCTTCCCACTTTCTAAGTTCTTTGGTTTGGGAAGTTCCCTCTGATCCTTAAAGACAGGGATCAGAACTTGCCGCAGAGATCTCTGCTTGATCCTCTCCAGAGGGGGTTGGGTCCCGAGGACTCTGAGACTGTCCGTATTGCTGCTCCCACCACAACCTCCCTTCAACACCTGTTTAATGGTCTGTCTTTCCTCCTAGAATGTTTCTGCTGTGAGGACAGGACTTCTCTGTGCATCTCCACTGTTCTCCAAGCAAGCTCTCAAAAACTGCTGAATGAATGAATGGACAGTTGACTGAGGGCCAGGGGTCAGGGAAGGCTTTTCGTGGAGGAGGAGGGGGCAGAACTGGTCCTTGGAAGTTTTTGTTTGGTAGAGAGAGGGGAGAACATTCCTGTCAAGGTGAATGATTTCCATAATCAAATGGAATAAGTTTGTCCTGAAAAAGTTCTATGCCACTCTATCGTGCCACTCCACTTAATTCTTTGTAAGAGCTCATCGCCATCTGAAATCCTCCTGTTCATGAACCACCTCTTCCCTCTGTCCCTCTGTCCTGTAAGTGCTTCTGGACAAAAACCTTGTCGGTTAAGGACCTTCTATTTTTTTTTCTTTTCTTAATGTTATTTTCTGTTTGGTTTACTTTCTTTTCTTTCAAATCTTTGCATTCCCACAACCTCAGCGTTTAGAACGGTATTTGGCACATAGCATGATCTTAGATAATCTCTATTTCAAAAAGGGAACGTTTTTACTGCGTAATGTACCCCTCGCCCCCTCCCCTACAAAGTAGTATAGTTTCACGCAGACGTTTACTTTTCGCCTTCCAAACCGTCGGTTCTGAAGCTATTGCTACAGTTTCTGCGTCTGCTATAATCTTTCAGATTAAGTCCTCAGGAATTCGGAAAAAATGACGCATGTCATGTTCAGAAAACCAAACGGACTTGTACCAGAAGTGGGGTTCGAACCCACGAGGATATAAATCCATTGGATCTTAAGTCCAACGCCTTAACCACTCGGCCATTCTGGTACCCGCCAAACTCATCCTTATTTTTACATAACCTGACTAATACTGAGCTACGAAAAGTTGCACAACAATTTAAAAATTTTATGCCTTATGTAAAAGAACAATACGGGGATGGGGGGGAATGGGAAACTCGCTAACTTTCATCACATCCTGTGATTTCCTCATGTCCAGTCACCAGAAACGAGCCACACGAAAGCGATGAAGACTCAAGTAGCAGGATTCCTAACACATTCACGTCTGAGGACACCACAGGGTACTGGAATGGGCTCCTTTTCAAAGTGGGCGAGTCTCCTCGGAAATAGTAGGTAATATGTCTTCCTCCTAGCGCTTTCCTTATTAAAACAAAAGCGACTCTGGTGGGACTCGAACCCACAACCTTTGAATGCCTCCATCTAATCTAGAAGTCCAATGCGCTATCCATTGCGCCACAGAGCCCGACGAGTCAAAAATCTTCCGCGTTGCTTACATCAAGGCAGGAGCGGCGTCTGTCTGGGGGACGGTCGCCGGCACGTCGGGTCACGCTTTCTTTCTCGGACAAACTGGGAAGCCCGCGTCGCCAAGGAGAAGCGTGGATGGGCATTGCGCTTGAAAGTCTGAAATCTGTTTGAAAGTTTCTTCTCGCGAGCGATCGCCAGGCATCAACTCTCAACTTCATTACACATCGGGAGAAAAGTCTTTGTGTGAATAAAATGTCTTTATTGTATCCTGGCGGGAAAGTGCAGCGGGAGGTTCCATAGTGTAGCGGTTATCACGTCTGCTTTACACGCAGAAGGTCCTGGGTTCGAGCCCCAGTGGAACCACAGCACGGATTTAACCTTTTTCAGGGATATTTTAACGTTTCTTTTTGCCAGCCGGAACTTGAGTTTTACTCCAGGAAGTGCGAGACGCCGCCGTTTCCAACCGGTCTCCGCGCTGCGCCCCGAAGCGCAGGCTAGGCTCCAGAGGTGCCCGCGCACATCGGCCATCAAGGCTGCCCCCTCGTGGCGTCACTAGGGAGGTGCAAGCGGCCCCGCCCTGCTCAGGTCATCGCGCGTCTCTGCGCCTGCGCGCTCCCGACTACGCCCCAGCAGTTCCGCCTCCAGGTGCCTGGGTAGGTGTCCGGATCCCGCTCCTTCTAAACCCTGCTTTGCCATCTTTCAGTGTTGCTGCCACCACTCAGTTAGGGGTTATCCCGAAGGTCACCTCTCTCCTTTGTTGATTACTTCCAAGTCCACTGACCTCGTACTTCTATTTAAATTTAAAAAACTTTTTGAAAAATTATATGCTCATGGTGGAGAATTCAAACAGCCCCACGTGTTTTACGGTGCTGTTTCCCTCTGGCAAAGAATTTTCCTTTGACTAAACTCTAGCTGGGCTCCTCTGAGCCCTCCTCTCAACTAGGCGGCCTATAAGACTTGAAAAAACAGTTAGCACTAATATAGTTTTTAGCAGCTCAAGGCTGCATCCCTAAAGTGACTCTAGTTTCAGTGAAAGTGTCAGCCTGAGAAAACTGAATGCTGCCGCCGCCCCAGCCCCATTTACTGTTTGTTCCAGCCAACAGCTGAATCTGGGGGCCCGGATCAGCAGTATAACTGTACTTTTTCTTTATAAATCACTTATGATTAGTGTACAAAGGTAGCGTTGCCAGAGGTACTGCTCCACCCCAAAAATATTCTAGAAATCCTTCTATTTCCTTCTTAAGCCTTCACTCATCTTTTCACTTCCGGTGTTTGGATATATCCTAATTCTTTAGTCTGTGCTTTTTGATGAGCGATTAAATTGTATTCAGTCTTACAGACGATACCGTAGTGGAATTCCTTGGTCATTGGTTTTGGGGTGGATCACTATGTAGAACAATAATAGCGGAAATCTTGAATAGTCATTATTATCTAACCCATTTTACAAAGGACTAAGAGGAAGCACAGAGAAGTTACGTAATGGCCCAAGGTCACACACTGGCCCTAGACAATTAAGGTGCAGATCAAAGTAATGATTTCAGTAAGCCCAGACTCTTGCATTTTCTCATACATAGAAAGGGGCTAAATTCATTAATTGAGATGTCTATTTCCTTAATCACCAGTACTCTTTTGATGTTTGACTATGTTTTTTTGTTTTTGTTTTGTTTTTTTGCAAAAACTCCAATATATCATGGCTCTCTCTTACCTCTTCAGAACAGTTCCTCAGAGCTATCTGAGCGGCTGTATCTCAGGCTTAAGTCCTCGGTAAGTCCGCTGAATAAAACATAATTCTCCACTTTTAGGTTGTGTTTTTTTCTTTTCTTTTTTTTCATTCGACATAGGTTTTGAGGCTTCGTCTTTGGAAATAAAAATCTCAGTTAAATTCTTAAACGTCCGCCAAAGGGAGAATCATGGAAAAGGAATAGGTCCCTCTAGTGGTGAGAAGACATTATGAAACATTTTGCTCTGTAGACACTGCTCCTAGATTTAAGAGGTTCTTTGAAATACAGCTTCCCAACATCTCCCAAGGTGGGAGATGTTGAACATTTAGCCAAAACGCAAATACCCTGTGTTAGAATCCATATGTTAAAAGATTGTTGTCAAGCAACACGTTCTCATTACATGGAAGGAGAAGGAACACATTTTCATGGGAAATCGATTTTAATGTATACTGCTTCTCTCCAAAGTACTGTGGTCTTTTAGGAACCCAGTAATCAATTAATTGTCTCTTAAAAGTAAGTGTGTGTGTGTTTGTGCGTGTGTTTGTGTGTGTATGTGTGTGTATCCTGGGATAGTCTCAAAGTAAAAAGTGTGTATACATGTGTGTGTGTATTTTTTTTTTCCTGGAACTAGTCTCTTGTGAATCCTCAATTCACTATTTGCCTCTAGAAAGTAAAGATTAAGTGCTAAAAGAGGTATGCGAGGGCTTACCTGGTGGCGCAGTGGTTGAGAGTCCGCCTGCCGCTGGAGGAGACATAGGTTCGTGCCCCGGTCAGGGAAGAATCCACATGCCATAGAACAGCTGAGCAGCAGAGCCTGTGCTCCGCAACGGGAGAGGCCACAACAGTGAGATACCCGCGTACCGCTAAAAAAAAAAAAAAAGACGAAAAACCGTATGTGGAAGGGAAGTTTTTTGGTTTTGTTTTTTGGTAATAAAAAATGATTCACAAGGAAGAAAGTAGCTGCTACTGTTGATAAAGGAACATACTAGTTATGGCAGAATATGATTCTGTATTCTTTGGTTCCAAGGGAACCTTGAATTGTTTTTGACGTTTTTGTTACATGGGTAATTAGGTACAAAATTCAAGGCTGAAGTCAAAAGTGTGGTGAATGATTTTAATTCTAGGTAGGAAGTAACACCCACCCCAAAGAAGCAAATGTAGATTTTTAAAAGATCTTCCAACTTTAGTAAAGCATCCATGAGTCCAGGATCAGACATGAGCAAATGTGAATTTCGTCAATAGCGTCTGCCTTGTGTTGCCCCTGCCACCTGGCTGAAGCGTTCCACCCTTCTGTACCTGGGTCTCTGGGCTACCTTTACACCCCGGACTTGGACTTACCTCCCTCACATGCACCCGCTGCAGCTTTCCTGTCCTACATCTCTTCCACTCTGGGATGACACCTGGTGCCTTTGGCTGCGCCAGTAGACCACCTGAAATTAATCCCTAGTGAGATAATACTGAGAATGGATTTAGAGATTTGACTTCCAGTGGACCTTGAGCCCCATTATATGCTCATTGTAATATATTAGCATCTAAATGACATGCCCACAGGCACCGTGACAGTTCTGAGGCCAACCAGGAAAGGCCAAAAAGTGGGCGGTGGCCCAATTCCTGGAAGTCCCCGCCCCTTCCCCAAAACAGTTAGAAAACCCCTCCCACTCATTAGCCTTTGAAATTACCCAGCCTGGTGGTCCAGTGATTAGGATTCCATGCTTCCACTGCAGGGGGCATGGGTTTGATCCCTGGTCAGGGAACTAAGACCCTGCATGCCAAGGCCAAAAAAAAAAAAACGTTACCCAGCCCATAAAAGCTAGCGACCCCATATTTGGGTCCTCTCGCCTTCTGAGGTGGCCCACACTCTGTCTGTGGGGTGTATATTTCTCGAAGTAAATCCACTTCTTACCTATCACTTTGCCTCTCACTGAATTCTTTCTGCGCTGAGACATAAAGAACCTGAACTTCAGCAGGTCCTGAAGCCAGGTGTGGGATCTCAATTACAAGACAGCGGGTTCGCGTCTGGAGCCTGTGCTCCGCAACGGGAGAGGCCACAGCAGTGGGAAGCCCGCGTACCGCCAAAAAAAAAAAAAAAAAAAAAGATAGTGGGTTCAAGACCCAATCTGAGTTTTGGCAGGGTTCAAGTGCTGGCGGGAGTTGTGTGCTTTCAGTCGCGTTGTATCTAGCTTGAACCCCATGAACTGTGTCTAATTTATGAAATATCCCGCGAACAGGAATTTCAGGACAACACCAAGGGGGCAGCAGTAGGCAGGGATAGAGCTGGTTGGGAGGGGCTGGATTTTGGAGCAAGTTTCCCTTGTTTGTGTTTCCCTCCTGAATCCCTCTGTGCAAATGGCTCTTTACTTCCCTTACATCTGTCCATCAGACATGGCTGGGAGATTAGACTGGGATATAACAGGCCAATCAGTACTTCCAGTCCAAATTTTAGTTGACTACAGTTTTCATCTATTTACTCGACAAAAATAATAGGTTGCCAGGAGACCCGCTGGAATTTATTTATTTATCGTTTCTATTCCCTTAATGCGGAGGCTTTAAAGAAAATGCTAGAAAGAGGAACGAGGAAGAATTTAGAATGGGCTGATTTGTAATCTTCTAGACAATCAGTCCCTGAATAATGGAAAGTCAGTTTATTCTTAAGCCTTTGCTTCTTGTGAACCTGGGACTCAGGCTCATTCTAGCGAAGCAGACAGGATAGGGTTCCTTTCTCCCTTGAGGGCTGGCCCAGAATAAATGGCAGGAAAATGATGCTGAAATTCTTAGAGGTACAGAAGCCTTATCATATGTACTCCTCGGTCAGATAATGACAACAAAGTGTCTTTCATGACATTACAATAGAGGATAAATTTTTATAGATGAGCTTGATGCCCTCAAATCCTGCCTGAGACAACAGGAGTAGTCAGACATGCATTTAGCTGATGGTCAGAGATCTCAGATCTAGCCTTGCCCGAGCCATTTATTAGCTATGAAAACTTTGAAAAAATATGAACGTTATCTCAGCTTCTGTAAGGGAAACCCAAAGGCTTCCTTAGAAAAACAGAACTCATATCTTCCACGGTGGGCAATGGAAAATTTCCACAAAGGGAGGGGTGGCTGGATTTTATAGCCTGGACTCCTGGTCCCTGGAGATCGTTTTACTAATTATTGCTTGGGCTGCACACATGGTACAGCCACAACTCAAGAACTGAGAGGTAATCTTCTCTCAGACTTCATTTCCTCACCTGTAAAGTGAGGTGTTCGAGTGATATAAGCTTTAGAGTCCCTTTCAGAGCTGACAAGTTACAGACCTGAGACTCTAAGTTGCTGACAACCACGCCACGAGACGGTTATTTCAGACCATCCTTATTAGAGGGTTCTGCTGTAGGGCAAAGGGAAGACTCTGGCCTCACGATGGGCTGTTGATTGGGGTTTTCTATTGTGTTGTGAGAAAATACTTTTCAATTCTGACTCTTCCAATCTGGACTTCACGGCATCTATTTCTTTTTTTAAAAATAAATTTATTTATTGTTGGCTGCATTGGGCCCTCGTTGCTGTGCACGGGCTTTCTCTAGTTATGGAGAGTGGGGTCTCCTCTTCGTTGTGGTGCGTGGGCTTCTCATTGCGGTGGCTTCTCTTGTTGCGGAGCACGGGCTCTAGGCATACGGGCTTCAGTAGTTGTGGCCCGTGGTGGGCTTAGTTGCTCTGGGGCATGTGGGATCTTCCCAGATCAGGGCTTGAACCCGTGTCCTCTGCATTAGCAGGCAGATTCTCAACCACTGCGCCACCAGGGAAGCCCGGCAGGTGGATTCTTAACCACTAGGGAAGTCCCCTATGGCATCTATTTCTTTTTGTAAGGCCCAAATCTCCTCTTCAGTCTTTTCATGGCTGACTTCATCTCCTGGTTCCTCAGGGTGTAGATCATGGGGTTCAGGACAGGAATGATGACAGTGACGGTAATGGAGACAGCTCTGTCCATGGGGAGGGCAATGAAGGGCCGGGCGTAGACGTAGATGCAGGGCACAAAGTGCAAGGTCACCACCATGATGTGGGCTGTGCAAGTGGAGATGGCTTCTCCCCAGTGTGAGACGTCAGCATTGTCAAGATGACTGTGTAGGACACAAGCAAGATGAACCACAGTGTAAAGATCAAGCCATTATTGGAAATCATTAAGACCTCAAGGGCAAAGGTGTCGGTGCAGGTGAGTTTGAGGACCTGGGGAACATCGCAGTAGAAACCATCCACAACATTAGGTCCACAGAAGGGGAGTGGGAGTAAGAGGAAAATCTGCACGATGGAGTGGACGGAGCCCCCCACCCAGGAGGCCACAATGAGGGCAGTGCATCACCCCCTACTCATGATAGTCACATAGCGCAGGGGCTTGGAGATGGCCACGTAGCAGTCAAAGGCCATCACAGAGAGAGAGAAAACATCTGCCCCACCGAGGAGGTGGAAGAAAAACATCTGTATGGTGCGACCATTGAAGGAGATGGTCTTTCTCGTTGTAAGAAGGTTTACTAGGACCTTCGGAACAGTGATGGAGGAGAAGCAGATGTCCAAGACAGAGAGATTGCAGAGCAGGAAGTACATGGAGGTGTGAAGGCAAGACTCACAGGTCACGGTGACAATGGCGAGGAGGCTTCCCATCACGGTAGCTGTGTACACCAAGGATAACAGAAGAAATAAGACCAGGCTCAGCTCTTGGGGCTGGGTCAGTCCTTGAAAAATGAATTCTTTCACCCTGGTGTAATTTCCCTGCTCCATCGGGTCATGTATCTTCTTCTTCTTCAATTACCTGGAGAGAAAACAGAAAATAGAATATAGAAAAGGTATCATTAGAAACAAAAGGAGTGGGAGTTATATGACCAGGCTGCCTTGGGGGTTATTTTTATGATTATTTTTCTTTGGGGCAGGGATGCCTACAATTCTATCTCTAGTAGATGGCATTTTCTGAGTTCTCTCAGAGCAAACCAGAGCGTGGGTTTCCAACGGGTGTAATTAACTGAAGCTCCTAAATCAGTACGTTATTAAATTCTTATTAAAAATTTTACAGGCTTATCATTTTGTAGATTCTATATGCCTCTTAAAAAGTCACTGAATGCTCTGAGAAGTGAAGAGACTAGTTTTGCTTTTGTTTTCATGCACACTCATGTATCTCATTGTTAGGAAGTGGGAAACACACGCAGGGGAAAAATATAAAACACAGTCTGTGGCTCTAATGGAGGCTTACAGTTTCTTCTCTCATCTTCTTCCACAGGAGACCATCTGCTTGGCATAGTCCGAGCAGATTTTCATGATACCGGTGACCAGCTCTAAATTAAGGCCAAAAAACCAGTTTACGGTTTACTGTCTCCCTAGGATAAATAGCTTTGCAGCAGCTAAGACAATTTAATTGAGTAAATCACTGTTTCTTTCTTCTTCTTTCTTTTTTTTTTTCCAGTCTCCCTTCTTTTGGTGTCTTGTTTTCCTCTGATTTCCCTGGCCCAAGATTGGGACTTGGTAACTGATAGCTATAGTCCCTGCTCTCCATAATGCTCTTGGCAAGAACTTCACCCTCCAGGACACTGGACAAGTGGTTTTCCTTTCTAAGGCTCCCTTCCTTTCATCACTTACATTTGTACGTCCCTCCTTGCCGCCTCAGTATTTGTAAAGGTTTTAGTTTTGCACAAAGAGCAAAGATGTTAGTATCAGCAGAACTGAATTTGTGTGTGTGTGTGTGTTTTAAAAGTTTATTGAAGTATAGTTGATTTACACTGTTGTGTTAATTTCTGCTATACAGTAAAGTGACTCAGTTAAACATGTATATATATATATATATATGCTTTTTCATATTCTTATCCATTATGGTTTATCACAGGATATTGAATATGGTTCCCTGTGGTATACAGTGGGACCTTGCTGTTTACATTCTATATATAATAGTCTGCATCTGCTAATCCCACACTCCCACTCCATACCCCCTCCCCAAAGCCCTGGCAGCCACAAATCTCTTCTCTATGCAGCAGACCTGAATTTGATAGACTCTGTCACTTAATTGGTAGGTAGCTCTGAGCCTCAGTTTATCATCAGTAAAAATGCATATAATCATGTTTGTTTTACAGGATTGTGAAGCTTAAAGAAACTTGTTTAATTCACTTAAACTGAGGTCGGCACAGACCACATTTCCACTGCGTATAGCACAGTTAACATTTTGCAATCTTTTATACACATTATTTCAGAAATGCTGACGAAAATACACTTTTTTATTCTTTTCTTATAGAATATGATTCTTTGAAATAATTGCAACTATTATCAAATCTAGCATTTCAAAAGCAGGTACGTTTCATACAATGGGATATTATTCAGTGATAAAAGGAACTGAGCTCTCAAGCCAAGAAAAGACATAGAGGAAACTTTAGTTACATTACTAAGTGAGAGAAGTTGATCTGAAAATGTCCATACTGTACGATCCCAACTATATGACGTTCTGGAAAGGATAAAATTATAATGAAAACATTAACGATTGCCGGGGGCTGGGTGTGGAGGTGGGGAGGGATGAATAGGTGAGACACAGGGGATTTTTAGGGCATTGAAACTATTCTATATGATACTCTGACTGTGGATACGTAACATTATGTATTTACTAAAACCCATAGAACGTACAGTGCTAAGAGTGAGACCTCATGCAAACTATGGACTGCAGTTAATAATCATCTATCAATATTGGTTCCTCAATTGTTACCTAACGTAGCACACTAATGCAAGATGAATTAATAATAAATGCATTCCTAATAAGGGAAACTGGGGTGGCAGTGGGGAGAGGGGGCACTCTGTACGTTCTAATTTTTATGTAAACCTAAAACTGCTCTAAGTAGTAAAATCCGTTACTCTAAAAACAAACAAACAAAAGTATGCCAAAGGATAAAACAATTTAGCACATTTCTAGTTTGCAAAGGAGCACAATTTTTTTGTTTTGTTATTTTGCGGTACGTGGGCCTCTCACTGTTGTGGCCTCTCCCGATGCGGAGCACAGGCTCTGGACGCGCAGGCTCAGCGGCCATGGCTCACGGGCCCAGCTGCTCCGCGGCAGGTGGGATCCTCCCGGACCGGGGCACGAACCCATGTCCCCTGCATCGGCAGGCGGACTCTCAACCACTGCGCCACCAGGGAAGCCCAGGAGCACAATTTTTTAAAAACTTTTATTACCAAGATTCATTTCCTATAAATCCTACTTGATGCTTTTCTCCTGTTTCCCACCCTGTTTTAAAAAAAAACATTTAGAATAAATTCCAGTTCGGGTGTTGACAGGCATCAGGCTATTGTGATTTTGCCAACTGCTTAAAACAAAACTGTCTTTTGTAGCTTTTTTTTTTTTAATCGGCTTTGTTGCGGTGCAGCTTCCATACAATGAACTGCACACATTTAGAGGTAAATTTGATGAGATTTGACATACGTGTACACCCATGAAGCCATCGCCACAATTAGGATAAGGAACATCTCCATCACCCCAAAGTTTCCTTGTGCCCCTGAGAGCTGCAGAATCTCGGCACCTAATGACTCTGTCCAGACCTGCACCAAGAGGTGACCAGACTGTAGCATGGCCTCTGGCAGCGCAAGGCTGTGTCCTTAGGATGACCCCAAACCCCCATTAAAACGCCTTCCTGGGAAAGCACAAAGCTGCCAGGTGAATTTACTGTTTGTTCCAGCCAACATCTGAGATAGGCCGCTGACCTCCTTTACTTAGAACATGTATGGGAAAGGCCTTGTAACTGTGAATATGTATATCTTGTGACTAACAAGTGTCTCTCTCAAGGACTGAGAGCCTTTCCTCTAACTATGATCAATAGGAAGGAAGGGGCCTCTGTCTCCCAGTCTCCGTGGGGGGATTACTTCCAGCTCCCAGACACAACCAGCCTAATCGCACTGACACTGACTAACTCTTTGCAATTTTTCACTTTTCTGGCTCTACTGAGCCCCAGCTTGTCCCCCTCACTCTCCCTTTAAAGCACCCAATCTCTTTGGGCAAATAGGCTTGGAGCTTAGCCTTTTCACTATTGTTTTCACTAACACTGGGCTGTGTTCACCTTTGACATTTCTTTGTACCACTTCCCTCTGTATTCTGTCTGTATTGAAGCCAACCTCTCATCCTGCTGTTCATGACTCAGCTCTCCGGATCCCACTGTACTTTATTTTTCATTTTCTCATCAGAACAGAACTTCTATATTACTAACTTTCCTCCTATTCCCTTTCCTGTGAAGCCCAAGCAACACAAAGCTAATTTTCTTAGCTCATTCCCAGTGATCTATGAATCCATCAATAACTCCCAGAAGATTTCATCCTTTTCAAATATTTTTAGTTTTTAAAAGGACCAGTTAGGGACTTCCCTGGTGGCACGGTGGTTAAGAATCCGCCTGCCAATGTAGGGGACATGGGTTTGAGCCCTGGTCTGGGAAGATCCCACATGCCACGGAGCAACTAAGCCCGTGCGCCACAACTATTGAGCCTGCGCTCTAGAGCCCTTGAGCCACAACTACTGAAGCCCGTGCGCCTAGAGCCCGTGCTCCACAACAAGAGAAGCCACCGCAATGAGAAGCCCATGCACCACAAGAAGAGTAGCCCCTGCGCGCCACAACCAGAGAAAGCCCGCGTGCAGCAACGAAGACCAAAGCAGCCACAAATATATAAATAAATTTATTTTTTTAAAAAAAGGGCCAGTTATTTTCTTCAGAGTAAATGGTTTTTACAGATTTTTAAAAGAAAATGATCAGAACACATGAAGTTTTTTAGATAATGCACAGAGGATTTTTCTTTTTCTTTCTTTCTTTTTTTTTTTTTTTAATGTTGGACTATGGTGGGAAGTATTGTGGCACAGAGAAAAGATACCAGCTTGGGAGATCTGAGCTCTGAGGCCTTCATGGAACAATAGTGGAATCTTTAAAGGCGTGTAAACTCCAGGATGTTCAGTCTTTTCATGAGTGAAATGGGAGCCTTCACTGCCTTGAGTCCCTTTGCAAGTAGGCAAGTTCTGCACAATATTAAACAATATTAAATGGATCCATTGATCTAGGTGATTTCTAGACCTTTGGAGCTTTTTTTAAATTTTTAAATTAAAAAATTGTTTCTTGTTGGAGTATAGTTGCTTTACAATGTTGTGTTAGTTTATACTGTACAACAAAGTGAATCAGCTACACGTATATACACATCCCCTCCTTTTCAGATTTCCTTCTCATTTAGGTCACCACAGAGCTTTTTAAAAAATATATACATTTTGGAGGACTTTCCTGGAGGTCCAGTGGTTAGGACTCCACACTGCTACTGACGGGGGCCCCGGGTTAAATCCCTGGTTGGGGAATTAAGATCCCACGTGCTGCGTGGTGTGGCCCAAAAAAAAAAAAAAAAAAAAATATATATATATATATATATATATATATAAATTTTTTTATTGGAATATAGTTGATTTACAATATTGTGTTAGTTTCAGGTATATAGCAAAGTGATTTGGAGATATGTATGTATGTATATATCTATATTCATTTTTTCTATTCTTTTCCATTATAGGTTATTACAAGATATTGAATATAGTTCCCGGTGCTATACAGTACATCCTTGTTTTTTAAATCTATTTTATATATGGTAGTGTGCATCTGTTAATTCCACATTCGCAGTTTATGACCCCCCAACCTTTGGAGTTGTAATACTCAATTGTTTTAAATAACGTTGCCCTCAATTACCTTGTGACGAGTCTAAGACTGTGTTCCGTCCATTGCTTTTACCAACATTTGAACCTCAATTAATTGTAAACCTCAACTGTTTCTTGGCAGTTAACTGATGGCTTATTAGTGGTGGCAAGAAAAACGGCTGCGATCAAGAATTTCCAGGGGCAGTCTACCGTAGTGGTTAGGAGAATAGGCTTTGTAACCCAAATGCACGAGGTTCTGTGCAGAAATTAGTCATGAAAGTAATCAAGTCACCAATGCAACTGAAAAATGGGTACACTTCCCTGCACAAAATACATGCACAACTAAGAAAGTGAAGATGGAGGGTGGGAGGACAAATGAGAATCCCTCTGTATGTGTGTCTGTAACAGGAAGGAAGAAGAGAAAACAGAGAACTATTGTTTATAAGTTTGCTGTTGTCCTTGCTTTTGGTAAGAATGAGTTCCAGATCTCAAGAACTGCTTTAGAAATAGGCCGAGGTAAACCCATTCTAATAAAACAGGCTTGAGAATTTCCTGGCGGTCCAGTGGTTAGGACTCGGGGCTCTCACTGCCGGGCCAGGTTTGATCCCTGGTCAGGGAAATAAGATCCTGCAAACCGCACAACTGGCCAAACAAACAAACAAAAAACCAGAAAAAAAAACCCCCAAACCCCCCAAAACAGGCTTATTGAATTTCATAGAGTCCCCAACTTGAGGGAATCCCCGCCCCAATTGCCCACCAAGCATATGTTCCTCTATCCCTCTTGACAAGCTGACCTTCTCTCTATGCTCCTCAAGTCCCCTTCCTAATACTGAAGGACTAATTATCTGCTCTGTATCACTAAAGTTTTTAGCTTTAATATTCAGTATCCTCTACCTTTCAGGAGCGTTATTAACATTCAAAATATTTCTGAAATCCACAATAATATTTCAAAACTGGTAGTGCATGGGCACACATGCACAGACGTATAGTCAGACACACAAGCACATAGCCAAAAGCCCCCAATGTCACAAAATATCCTCCCTTAAAGCTCCCGACCTCTAATCCCTACCCAAGAAGCAGTGCTAGCCATTCGGTTGCATACACTGACCTTAGGAATGATTGATTATCAAGGAATACTCCTCTTTAAGGTAGACATGCCTCTGGGGGTTGGTTGGTACAGTACCTTCTCTCCTGATACAGGAGGCAAAGGGTAGGCTCCCAGAATTGCCTCTGAGTGGTCCTAACACACTGCCCCACGGTGCCGGTGCCGTGAGCACCAGTCTCTCAGCCCCAATGGAAGGATCCCCAGAGGGAACACTTTTGGAAGTGATTGTTGAACCTGAGTAGCCAGACTTTCCTATTGGGATGCAGCTCCCTAGAGTGTTATTAAGAAATTGAACGCACACTAGAAGGGGTATGCGAACATGCACATCTTGGTTTTGAAATTCTCCTAATGCAGGGGAGGAGATGTATCCTCATAGACCTTGGGATTAGAGCCCAAATATCTTTGCCTGAAGGGCTAATAGGGGACAAACAGAGGAGTCTGTCTCCTTAAGAGGCGGGAATGTAGGGAAAATAAATAGAACTCCCAGGAGGGTGTGTCTCAGTCCATTTCATTTCTTTCTTTCTTACTTTTTTTTTTTTGTAGGCAGGTGGTTTGCTTGTTGTCCTAATAATATACATAATCAGATGCATCAGAAAGACTGGGAAATGCATTTTCTCCTTGTTTTCCACCAAACTTCTCACACAAAGAGGGAATATAGCAGACAAAGGATGGGTTGGTACCATTCATCCATTAAATATTTAATTATAAAAGATTTACTGAGTACCTTCCATGTTCCAGGCCCTATAATCCCAAAGATTTCCATTTTCTCTCTCCTCTCATTTCTTGTTTTCTTTCTTTTTTCTTTTTGCCATACCGTGCAGCACGTGGGATTTTTGTTCCCCTACCAGGGATTGAACCTGTGCCCTCTGCAGTGGGAGCTCAGAGTCTTAACCACTGGACTGCCAGGAAAGTCCATCTACCTCCTCTCCCCACCCCCTCATTTCCAATATCTTTTTTTTTTTTTTTTTTCCGGTACGGGCCCCTCATTGTTGTGGCCTCTCCCGTTGTGGAGCACAGGCTCCGGACGCGCAGGCTCAGCGACCGTGGCTCACGGGCCCAGCCGCTCCGCGGCATGTGGGATCTTCCCAGACCGGGGCACGAACCCGTCTCCCCTGCATCGGCAGACGGACTCTCAACCACTGCGCCACCAGGGAAGCCCCCAAATTCTTGTCTTATGCAGTTGCCCTGCTGTAGTTCTTTCTCTGATTCTGGTTTTAATTCTTCTATTTCTTTTTTCCCCCATTTTGCTCTTTGAACCTTAGAAAAAAATCCTTTAAAGACGACAGTTCCCCAGGCAGCACTTTCCTTTTTATTCATACAGAAGAATAAGAGCCCCTTTTTCATTTCATTGTCATTAATTTTTGGTGTCTATGTCAACAACATGGAGTGATAAGAGTACATGTTCAGAATAATGATCACAGAAGATTTCAACTGTCCGGAATCCTAAAATTCCCCACACTAACTACTTACCGTAACTAGAAAGTGGAGAAATCATTCCCAAAGGAGTCTTTGGTTAAAGCTGGAACATAGAAATATTTTAATTGATGACAGCATCTTATTCTAGAATCTTTCTTTTGTATATTGGAATGATAAGTGAATGGTTTTCAAATCTTCTGCTCAGGAAACCACATGACAAAATTAAGAGCTTCTGTGTCACCTGTTCTCTTTCTCCCTCCCTTCTTTCTTCCTCCTGTTTTTCTTTACTATTTCTATTTTCTTTCCTTCCTCTATATACCATTTCCAGGACAGTATTAGGGTTCTCCAGAAACAGAGCTAATAGGATCTATGTCTATATCTACATCAGCTATATCCATCATATTTATGTATATATACACAGTTAGAGAGAGAGAGAGAGAGAATTATCGTGCAGAATTGGCTCACGCTATTATGGAGGCCGAGAAGTCCCGCAATCTGCCTTCTGCAAGCTGGAGACCCAGGAAACCTGAGAGTGTAATTCAGTCCTAATTCAATGACCTGAGAACCAGGGGAGCCACTGGTGTAAATGATGAGACGAGATGTCCCAACTCAAGCTGTGAGACAAGAATATGGGGGTACATTTCTCCTTCCTCCACCTCTTTTGTTCTATTCAGGTTTTTTTTTTTTGGTACGCGGGCCTCTCACTGTTGTGGCCTCTCCCGTTGCGGAGCACAGGCTCGGGACGCGCAGGCTCAGCGGCCATGGCTCACGGGCCCAGCCGCTCCACGGCATGTGGGATCTTCCCGGTCCGGGGCACGAATCCGTGTCCCCTGCATCGGCAGGAGGACTCTCAACCACTGCGCCACCAGGGAAGCCCACATCTGCCCTTTTTAAAATTGGATATTTTTCCTTCTATTGAGTTGTATGAGTTCTTTATACATTTTGGATATTAACCCCTTATCTGATATATGATTTACAAATATCTTCTCTCATTGTGTAGGTTGTCCTTTCATTTGTTGATTATGTCTTTTGCTGTGCAGAAGCTTTTCAGTTTGATGCAGTTCCATTTATTAATTTTTTGCTTTGTTGCTTGTGTTTTTGGTGTCAGATCCAAAAAATCATTGCCAAGACCAATGCCAAGGAGCTTTCCCCCAGTTTTTCTTCTAGGAGTTTTATGGTTTCATGTCTTATGTTTAAATATTTAATCCATTCAAGTTAATTTTTGTGAGTGGTCTATGATAGGGGTCCAATTTCATTATTATGCATGTGGTTATCCAGTTTTCCCAAAAATATTTATTGAAGAGACTATCCTTTCTCCACTGTATATTCTTGGCTTTTCTCCAATTCATAAATTAATTGATTGTAGTTGTATGGAGTTATTTCTGGGCTCTCCGTTCTGTTCCGTTGGTCTATATGTCTGTTTTCATGCTACTGCTATGTAGTTTTGATTATTACAGGTTTGTAGTATAGTTTCAAATGATAAGTGTGATGCCTCTAGCTTTGTTCTTTCTCAAGTTCGCTTTGGCTGTGGAGGGTCTTTTGTGGTATCACACAATTTTAAGGATTGCTTGTCTATTTCTGTGAAAATTGCCTTTGGAATTTTGATGGGGGTTGCATAGAATCTGTAGCTATCTTTGGATAGAATGGAAATTTTGTAATAAGAATTCTTCCAAACCATGAGCATGGAATATCTTCCCATTTATTTGTATTTTCTTGAATTTCTTTCATCAGTCTTGTATGGTTTTCAGTGAACAGATCTTTCACCTCCTCGGTTAAATTTATTCCTAGGTATTTTATTCTCTTGATGCAATTGTAGATGGGATTGTTTTCTTAATTTATCTTTCTGATAGTTTGTTGTTAGTGTATAGAAATGAGGTACTTTTTGACTTTGGTGAGTTACAGTTTTGCCACAATGTGACTATATGTGGACTACTTCTTATGCATTCTAGGATGATATGTTATGAATATGGGAATTTGTATTTCTCCTCAATTATAGAAATTTCCCTGTTATATCCCATAAAATAGTGACCCTTCCTCATTCATATTATTTTTTCATTCTGGAACTCATGCAGATATATTACTTATTAGATTTGTTCATTTTCTTTTCCAAGTCTCCTAACCATCCTTCTGTGTATATATGTGACCAATTTCAGGGAGTTATTCAGTTGGTTATAGCTTTCATTTCTAGAAGTTCTATTTCATTCTTTTTACAAATCTACTTTTTTTCTTTTATTATCTTTTTTTCTTGCTCATTTAAAACACTCTTTTAAGGGACTTCCCTGATGGTCCAGTGGAGAAGAATCCACCTTCCAATGCAGAGGACGTGGGTTCGATCTCTGGTCGGGGAACTAAGATCCCACATGCCGCGGGGCAACTAAGCAACTACTGAGCTTGTGCGCCTCAACAGGAGAGCCCGCGTGCCACAACTAGAGAGAAGCCCACATGTAGCAACTAGAGAGAAGCCCACTCACTGCAACAAAGATCCGACACAGCCGAAAAACAAACAAACAAAAACTCCTTTAATTTTTTTAGCTTCTTATTCACATTACATTCTGTATATGATTACTCCAGTGTTCAGGTCCTTGAGAGTCTGTTATGCTTTGGTTGTTTCTTTTGATTCTTGCTAATAATGGCTAGTTTCTTCATGAATTTTTAATTATGAATTTATGTTCAGCTACTTATGTGGAAATCTTGGAAGGCTCAGGTTCACTGTGCATTCCTTCAGAGAAGGCAAATATTTGCTTCTTCCAGGCATCATAAGTCATTATTAACCCTGAATTAATCTTAGTTAATTTTTCCCTTTGGAGTTTCCCATTTCATGTAGGCAATGCAAACTTGAACCCAAGACTCCTGTCAGGGTTTTGAATTCTCAGAAGAGATGATTTTTTTTCCACTCAAAGCTCAGGTTGAGGCAAACCATTTCATTGTGATCTTTGCTGTGGGATGATTTCTATCCAGTTTACCCTTCCACTGATGGAGGAGTATTCAATTCTCTGGTTTTCTGCTTTATGTTTATTTTTGGTCCTGAGGCTTTCCCTTCCCTTCTTGTGAGTTCTGATATGCACTGAAGTGTATATTTGCAAGAAGCAATGCATGTGCATGTTTAAATCAGGACTTTACTTCATGATATGTGATCTTTCATTTTGCCTAAAATAGCACTTATTATATTTTCTCCATGAATATTGATGGTGTATAGAAAAAAAATGATGCATGTAATTTGATTTTATATGTTACCACCAAGTTGAATTTTTTACTATTTTCAATAATGTTTCAGTGAATTCCTTATAGCACTTTGGGTATATCTTCTCAATATCTGAGAATAATGACTTTTTTTCCTCCAGTTTTCGTACCTTTATATACTTTCTCATTTTTGTAGTGTTTTTGAATTGTAAGTGAATTCAAGTTTAATAATTAATATTAGTGGTGATAGTGGGCATTATTGTCTATTTATGAACAGTATTAAAATTGTTTTAATGTTTAATCATTAAGTATAATGTTTGCTATATAGTTCTTGTTGATACTATTTATTGAGGGGTTACCCTTTTTTCCTCAGTTCCTGGCTTCTTAGGTGTTTTGTTTCCTAGGGATGTAGGTTGAATTACAGTGAATATTTTCTACATCACTGAGATAATTGCCTTGTTTCTTCTTTTAACCTGTAATTGCAGTGAATTATATAAATATTTCTCTCTGAATTTCTGGAATAAATTCTATTTGGTCTTGTTGCTGTGTAATACATTGCTATGTAACTTCCTAATGTTTTATAAGAATTTTACATCTGTCTCTAAAGATGTGAGTGGTATGTACACCTATATTAGATATGTGATATTATTAGATCTATTAGGTGCTATTATCTAGTTTTTCAATTGGGTTACGCTAATTCTTATAGAATGAGTTAAGGAGCATTCTAAAATGTATAAGATTTGTAAATTACTGGCTCCTTGAATATTTATTGGAAATCATCTGCAAAGTTATTTAGGCCTAGCATTTTTTTAAACAAGTTTATTGGAGTATAATTACTTTACAATGGTGTGTTAGTTTCTGCTTTATAACAAAGTGAATCAGCTATACATATACATATATCCCAATATCTCCTCCCTCTTGCGTCTCCCTCCTACCCTCCCTATCCCACCCCTCTAGGTGGTTGCAAAGCACCAAGCTGATCTCCCTGTGCTATGTGGCTGCTTCCCACTAGCTATCCACCTTACGTTTGGTAGTGTATATATGTACATGCCACTCTCGCACTTCGTCCCAGCTTACACTTCCCACTCCCCGTGTCCTCAAGTCCCTCCTCTACGTCTACGTATTTATTCCTGTCCTGCCCCTAGGTTCGTCAGAACCTTTTTTTTTTTCAGATTCCATATATATGTGTTAGCATATGGTATTTATTTTTCTCTTTCTGACTTACTTCACTCTGTATGACAGACTCTAGGTCCATCCACCTCACTACAAATAACTCAATTTTGTTTCTTTTTATGGCTGAGTAATATTCCATTGTATATATGTGACACATCTTCTTTATCCATTCATCTGCTGATGGGCACTTAGGTTGCTTCCATGTCCTGGCTATTGTAAATAGAGCTGCAATGAACATTGTGGTACATGACTCTTTTTGAATTATGGTTTTCTCATATATTGGTATATGCCCAGTAGTGGGACTGTTGGGTCATACGGTAGTTCTATTTTTAGTTTTTTAAGGAACCTCCATACTGTTCTCCATAGTGGCTGTATCAATTCACATTCCCACCAACAGTGCAAGAGGGTTCCCTTTGCGCCACACCCTCTCCAGCATTTATTATTTGTAGATTTTTTGGTTATGGCCATTCTGACTGGTGTGAGGTGATACCTCATTGTAGTTTTGATTTGCATTTCTCTAATGATTAGTGATGTTGAACATCCTTTCATGTTTTTGTTGGCAATCTGTATGTCTTCTTTGGAGAAATGTCTGCTTAGATCTTCCACCGATTTTTGGATTGCATTGTTTGTTTTTTTGATATTGAGCTACATGAGCTGCTTGTGTATTTTGGAGATTAATCCTTTGTCAGTTGCTTTGTTTGCAAATATTATCTCCCATTCTGAGGGTTGTCTTTTTGTCTTGTTTATGGTTTCCTTTGCTGTGCAAAAGCTTTTAAGTTTCATTAGGTTCTATTTTTTTACTTTTGTTTTTATTTCCTTTTCTCTAGGAGGTGGGTCAAAAAGGATCTTGCTGTTATTTATGTCATAAAGTGTTCTGCCTATGTTTTCCTCTAAGAGTTTTATGCTGTCTGGCCTTACATTTAGGTCTTTAATCCATTTTGAGTTTATTTTTATGTATGGTGTTAGGGAGTGTTCTAATTTCATTCTTTTACATGTAGCTGTCCAGTTTTCCCATCACCACTTATTGAAGAGGCTGTCTTTTCTCCATTGTATATTCTTGCCTCCTTTATCAAAAATAAGGTGACCATATGTGTGTGGGTTTATCTCTGGGCTTTCTATGCTGTTCCATTGATCTATATTTCTGTTTTTGTGCTAGTACCATACTGTCTTGATTACTGTAGCTTTGTAGTATAGCCTGGGGTCAGGGTGCCTGATTCCTCCAGCTCTGTTTTTCTTTCTCAAGATTGCTTTGGCTATTCGGGGTCTTTTGTGTTTCCATACAAATTGTGAAGTTTTTTGTTCTAGTTCTGTGAAAAGGAAGGACACTACATAATGACCAAGGGATCAATCCAAGAAGAAGATATAACAATTATAAATATTTAGGCACCCAACATAGGAGCACCTCAATACATAAGGCAAATACTAACAGCCATAAAAAGGGGAAATTGACAGTAACACATTCATAGTAGGGGACTTTAACACCCCACTTTCACCAATGGACAGATCATCCAAAATGAAAATAAATAAGGAAACACAAGCTTTAAAGGATACATTAAACAAGATTGACTTAATTGATGTTTATAGGACATTCCATCCAAAAACAACAGAATACACATTCTTCTCAAGTGCTCATGGAACATTCTCCAGGATAGATCATATCTTGGGTCACAAATCAAGCCTTGGTAAATTTAAGAAATTGAAATCGTATCAAGTATCTTTTCTGACCACAATGCTATGAGACTAGATATCAATTACAGGAAAATATCTGTAAAAAATACAAACACATGGAGGATAAACAATACACTACTTAATAACCAAGAGATCACTGAAGAAATCAAAGAGGAAATCAAAAAATACCTAGAAACAAATGACAATGAAAACACGATGACCCCAAACCTAAGGAATGCAGCAAAAGCAGTTCTAAGAGGGAAGTTCATAGAAATACAATCCTACCTTAAGAAACAAGAAGCAACTCAAATAAACAACCTAACCTTACACCTAAAGCAATTAGAGAAAGAAGAACAAAAAACCCCCTAAGTTAGCAGAAGGAAAGAAATCATAAAGATCAGATCAGAAATAAATGAAAAAGAAATGAAGGAAACGATAGCAAAGATCAATAAAACTAAAAGCTGGTTCTTTGAGAAGATAAACAAAATTGATAAACCATTAGCCAGACTCATCAAGAAAAAAAGGGAGAAGACTCAAGACAACAGAATTAGAAATGAAAAAGGAGAAGTAACAACTGACACTGCAGAAATACAAAGGATCATGAGAGATTACTACAAGCAACTCTATGCCAATAAAATGGACAACCTGGAAGAAATGGACAATTATTAGAAATGCACAACGTTCCGAGACTGAATCAGGAAGAAATAGAAAATATGAACAGACCAATCACAAGCACTGAAATTGAAACTGTGGTTAAAAATCTTCCAACAGGGGGCTTCCCTGGTGGCGCAGTGGTTGAGAGTCTGCCTGCCAATGCAGAGGACACGGGTTCATGCCCTGGTCTGGGAAGATTCCCGCATGCTGCGGAGTGGCTGGGCCCATGAGCCATGGCCGCTGAGCCTGTGCGTCCAGAGCCTGTGCTCCACAACAGTGAGAGGCCCACGTACCACAAAAAAAAAAAAAAAAAAAAAAAAAAAAAAAAATCTTCCAAAAAACAAGAGTCCAGGACCAGACGGCTTCACAGGCAAATTCTATCAAACATTTAGAGAAAAGCTAACACCCATCCTTCTCAAAGTATTCCAAAATATAGCAGAGGGAGGAACACCCCCAAACACATTCTATGAGGCCACCATCACCCTGATACCAAAACCAGACAAAGATGTCACACAGAAAAAAACTACAGGCCAATATCACTGATGACCATAGATGCAAAAATCCTCAACAAAATACTAGCAAACAGAATCCAACAGCAGATTAAAAGGATCATACACCATGATCAAGTGGGGTTTATCCCAGGAATGTAAGGATTCTTCAATATACGCAAATCAATCAACATGATACACCATATTAACAAATAAAAAGAGAAAAACCATATGATCATCTCAATAGATGCAGAGAAAGCTTTTGACAAAAATTCAACACCCATTTATGATAAAGACCATCCAGAAAGTAGGCATAGAGTGAACTTTCCTCAACATAATAAAGGCCATATATGATAAACCCACAGCCAACATCATCCTCAATGGTGAAAAACTGAAACCATTTCCACTAAGATCAGGAACAAGACAAGGTTGCCCACTCTCACCACTATCATTCAACATAGTTTTGGAAGTTTTAGCCACAGCAATCAGAGAAGAAAAAGAAATAAAAGGAATCCAAATCGGAAAAGAAGTAAAGCTGTCACTGTTTGCAGATGACATGATAGTATACATAGAGCATCCTAAAGATGCTACCAGAAAACTACTAGAGCTAATCAATGAATTTGGTAAAGTAGCAGGATACAAAATTAATGCACAGAAATCTCTTATATTCCTATACACTAATGATGAAAAATCTGAAAGAGAAATTAAGGAAACACTCCCGTTTACCATTGCAACAAAAAGAATAAAATACCTAGGAATAAACCTACCTAAGGAGATAAAAGACCTGTATGCAGAAAACTGGAAGACACTGATGAAAGAAATTAAAGATGATACAAACAGATATAGAGATATACCATGTTCTTGGATTGGAAGAATCAACATTGTGAAAATGAATATACTACCCAAAGTAATCTACAAATTCAATGCAATCCCTATCAAACTACCACTGGCATATATTACAGAACTAGAACAAAAAATTTCACAATTTGTATGGAAACACAAAAGACCCCGAATAGCCAAAGCAATCTTGAGAATGAAAAATGGAGCTGGAGGAATCAGGCTCCCTGACTTCAGACTATACTACAAAGTTACAGTAATCAAGACAGTATGGTACTGGCACAAAAACAGAAATATAGATCAATGCAACAGTATAGAAAGGCCAGAGTTAAACCAATGCACGTATGGTCACCTTATCTTTGATAAAGGAGGCAAGAATATACAGTGCAGAAAAGACAGTCTTCTCAAAAAGTGGTGCTGGGAAAACTGGACAGCTACATGAAGAGAATGAAATCCCTAACACCATACACAAAAACAAACTCAAAATGGATTAAAGACCTAAATGTAAGGCCAGACAGTATAAAACTCTTATAGGAAGACATAGGCAGGACACTCTATGACATACATCACAGCAAGATCCTTTTTGACCCACCTCCTAGAGAATTGGAAATAAAAACAAAAATAAACAAATGGGACCTAATAAAAAGTAAAAGCTTTTTCACAGGAAAGGAAACCATAAACAAGATGACAAGACCACCCTCAGAATGTGAGAAAATATTTGCAAATGAAGCAACTGACAAAGGATTAATCTCCAAAATTTACAAGCAGCTCAATATCAAAAAAACAAACAGCCCAATCCAAAAATGGACAGAAGACTTAAATAGACATTTCTCCAAAGAAAATATACAGATTACCAACAAACACATGAAAGAATGCTCAACATCACTAATCATTAGAGAAATGCAAATCAAAACTATAATGAGGTATCATCTCACACCATTCAGAATGGACATCATCAAAAAATCTACAAACAATAAATGCTGGAGAGGGTGTGGAGCAAAGGGAACCCTCTTGCACTGTTGGTGGGAATGTAAATTGATACAGCCACTATGGAGAACAATATGGAGTTTCCGTAAAAACTAAAAATAGAACTACCATATGACCCAGCAATCCCACTACTGGGCATATACTCTGAGAAAACCATAATTCAAAAAGAGTCATGTACCACAGTGTTCACTGCAGCTCTATTTACAATAGCCAGGACATGGAAGCAACCTAAGTGTCCATCAACAGATGAATGGATAAAGAAGATGTGGCATATATATACAATGGAATATTACTCAGCCATAAAAAAACCGAAATTGAGTTATTTGTAGTGAGGTGGATGGACCTAGAGTCTGTCATACAGAGTGAAGTAAGTCAGAAAGAGAAAAACAAATACCGTGTGCTAACACACATATATGGAATCTAAGGGAAAAAAATATCATGAAAAACCTAGAGGTAAGACGGGAATAAAGACACAGATATACTAGAGCATGGACTTGAGGATATGGGGAGGGGGAAGGGTAAGCTGTGACAAAGTGAAAGAGTGGCATGGACATATATACACTAACAAATGTAAAATAGCTAGTGAGAAGCAGCCGCGTAGCACAGGGAGATCATGTAGGTGGTTTGTGACCACCTAGAGGGGTGGGATAGGGAGGGTGGGAGGGAGGGAGACGCAAGAGGGAAGAGATATGGGAACATATGTATATGTATAACTGATTCACTTTGTTATAAAGCAGAAACTAACACACCATTGTAAAGCAATTGTACTCTGCCAAGACCGGTGGGAGGTCACAGAAGAAATGGTTGACGATGTTGGGTCCGCAGAAGTGGAGCTGAAACATGAAGCTGGTTTGGACCAGGGAGCTCAGGAAGCCACTGACATAGGCCCCAACCACCATGCGTGTACAGAGGCCCCGGGACATGACAGCAGTGTACAGCAGGGGGGCTGGAAATGGTGGCGTATCGGTTGTACGCCATAGAAATCAGGAGGAAGCACTCAGTTAGACATATGCCGACAAAGAAAAAGAACTGAGCAGCACAGCCCAAGAATGATATGGTCTTCTGCTCCTGGAAGACGTCAGTGAGCATTTTGGGAGCCAATGCGGAAGAGTAGCAAATGTCAACGAAGGACAGGTTGCTGAGGAAGAAGTACATTGGTGTGTGTAGGTGGGTGTCACCTCTGATCAGAAAGATGAGGGCCAGTTTCCAGGCCAGGGTCACAAGATAGATGCCCAGGAAGGTCACAAAGAGGGGGGCCTGGAGTTCTGGATGGTCTGCAAATCCCAGGAGGATGAACATGGTCACTGATGAGCCGTTCCAGGCCTTAGTTGTGGACATGTTTCCCATGGACCACAAGGACAAGACGCAGACCTGGGATAATAATGGTACTCCACAGTGCAGGCGATGTCTGCAAATCATTAAATGCACGAGAGGAAGGGCAGAGTATTACAGGAGGTTACAACCTATGCAAAGATTCTCTCTCTCTCTTTCTCTCAGAAGGCAAATATCTTAAATATTTGCTTTTTAACATAATATAATATGGTTTATATGAACTTAAACTTTGGATTCAGACTCCTGTGATTAACTCCTGCCTCTACCTTTTAGTAGCTGTGTCACTTTGGATGAGAAGTTAACATCTCTAGGCTTCAATATCCTTATCTTTAAAAAGGGTGACTTTATCTACTTCACATATTTGTTTTAAGAATCAAATAAAGCAAAGTGTATAAAGTGACGGACACATAGTAAGTCCACAGTGAAAACAGTTTTGTGTTTCCCAGGGGAATCACGCCATGCCCTGAAGTAACTATTTATCTGACATTATTCCAGTTTCAGTATTGGAATGGAGAAACCAACAGATGGACAGTATTCAGCTCTTCACTTGTGAAACAGTCAATCAGACATTTTGAATGTTTTTAATCCAAAGGATTAGGCCAGATGTGCATGGAAATGCTCTTAATTGTCAAATATTAGATCTGAATATACTAACGTGGTTCCAGTCTCAAAGTTGTGTTCACTCTGAGCTCTCTAAGCTGTTCGTTAAGAATGGGGACTCTAGGGCTTCCCTGGTGGCGCAGTGGTTAAGAGTCCGCCTGCCAATGCAGGGGACATTGGCTCGAGCCCTGGTCTGGGAAGATCCCACATGCCATGGAGCAACTGGGCCCATGCACCACAGCTACTGAGCCTGCGCTCTAGACCCCACGAGCCACAACTGCTGAGGCCCGTGCGCCTGGAGCCCCGCGCTCTGTAATGGGAGAGGCCATTGCAATGAGAGGCCTGTGCAGCGCAGCAATGAGTGGTCCCTGCTCGCCGCAACTGGAGAAAGCCCGCGCACAGCAACGAAGACCCAATGCAGCCAAAAAAAAAAAAAAAAAAGAATGTGGGCTCTGGATTTGGACTGCCTGGAATCAGTTTCCAGCTTTACCACTTAATAGATGTGTGATCTTGGACAGGTCACTTGAACTCTCTATGACACTCTGTAAAATTAGAGATCATAATAGCACTTACCTTGTTATTAGAAACTATCATATCTATCTACCTATCATCTATCTGTCATCTTTCAACTCTCCTTTAGGACATTCCTGGCCCATAGTAAGCATTCTACAAGTGTTTGTTGTTGCTATTGTTTAAAACCTAAATTGCAAACTATCCTCGACCAAATTCTTAGAATTTTCAATGTATGAAGCGTCTTTCGAGATCGGGGACTTGATTCCGTTCAATCCACATCTGTAAAAATTCCCATCACCACCTCACACATCCACACTGAATCTCAGTCCACATCAATCAGAAGAGAACTCTGCCATTGGTCTCTGAAGCTGAGGTCCTGTCCCTGCAGGAGACTCTAGGAGAAGTGTGGTCAGAGGACTTGGTGGCTCATGGTGAGTGACCCTTAAACGTTTGGAATATATCTTGATCCTTCTTCACGTCTTAACCTAAACAATTTGGAAATCAACCAAATTACCTTAACTGTCTTTTTTTTTTCTTTTTTATTATTTTATTTATTTATTTTTTGTGGTACGCGGGCCTCTCACTGTTGTGGCCTCTCCCGTTGCGGAGCACAGGCTCTGGACGCGTAGGCCCAGTGGCCATGGCTCACGGGCCCAGCCGCTCCGCGGCACGTGGGATCCTCCCGGACCGGGGCACGAACCCGTGTCCCCGGCATCGGCAGGTGGACTCTCAACCACTGCGCCACCAGGGAAGCCCCCTTTAACTGTCTTTTAAGCCATATTTTCAGCCTATTCTACCTAACTCTTAAAATAGAGTAAATCCCACAAATTTCATTTACTTTTCAAAAACAAAATGTTATTTTATGAATTTTAAAGCAATATGTGAGAACTGTAAAATAATTTGATCAGCAAACAACTGTGAAATACTAAACCTAAAAATCATGTGCAATTCCTCATCGACACACAAAAACCCTCCAAACTGGAAATTATGGCCTTCTAGCCCCTGAAATAAAAGCTTTTAATATTTTGGCCTGTTCTTCTCATGTGCAAGGATATGTATATATGTGTGGGTGTTTGTATCATAGTACACAGACCCTCTATAACTTACATATATTATAGAAAACATTCTAAGTTAGTAACTTCACAATTTGGGAAGTAACACTTTCTCTATTTGCTCTGAATTTTTCTGGCTCACTTTAGGAGTGTGACCTCATTTTAATATCCCCAGTTTTTCATAAATCATTCCATATCTACCCATTGCCAGTCAAGGTCTCATTGACCTTCTTCACTTTCTTCTTGGTACTTGCACAGAGAGATGCCCTTAGAATTGGGGTCCACCTTCTTCCCTCTCAATAGTTCCTACTACAGAGTTTTCAGTGCTAAAATGCTCAAATTTGGATAGTGAGACAGTGTGAACCTCATTTTAGCCATCACCATGCCATCATTTGTGCAGTTTAGGAGATCTCTCACAATGCTAATCTTACCAATGTGGTTTTAAGATTTATCCTATGTTCAGAGGTTATGCATCTGTTTGTGAGAGGTATGTAGAGTTCTGAGAATCAAGAGAGGATTCTTTCCTCTTGAAGAAAAGAAAGGGACCCACAGCAAATTTAGCATGGTCTGCCACAGGTGGAGAGTCACGTGGAGAAACTGAGAGCTAAACAGAAACAGCTGTGCTGGAGTCCTCACCCAATTCTGAGTAGGGGCCACCATTTAGCAAGTTAGGGACCTGAGGTTCGTGGTGTGGTTCAGGTTGTTTGGGGCAGCTATTCAGGTTAGCAGAAAAGGGATAAGGTAGTGGGTATGATTCTGGGTAGGCTTCAGGACAAGCCGGGTTCTAATCCTGACTCTGCCACTTGCCAGTGGTGGGATATTGAAAAACTCATTTCTCTGTTCTGAGTCTCACTTTCTCTATTTGCAAAACAGGGAGAACAGTGACTACGGAGTTGTTTGAGGATCAGTTAACAGAGGTGTTTGAGGATCGCATGAGACAATGTGTGAAAGGTTCGTGGGTCCTGAGATAGAATGTTTGCTTAATAAATTGGCACTGTGATTGCTATCAGCACTGAATTTTTTTTCTTTTTCTTTTTTCAGTACGCGGGCCTCTCACCATTGTGGCCTCTCCCGTTGTGGAGCACAGGCTCCGGACGCGCAGGCTCAGTGGCCATGGCTCACGGGCCCAGCCGCTCCGTGGCACGCGGGATCTTCCTGGAGTGGGGCACGAACCCGCGTGCCCTGCATCGGCAGGCGGACTCTCAACCACTGCGCCACCAGGGAAGCCCAGCACTGAATATTTTAATAACCTTAAATAATTATTTATGAAACTGAGCCTTTATTGGAAACAATTCCTCCTCATGTGATAGGTTAAAGTATGCTTTTCTTACAGAAAAAAGGAGTTCACTGATGGACCATATAGGATTGTAAGAGGTGTACAGGGGTGAGGTTGCAGAATTTGACGATCTGGAACTTGATGTGTCAACTGAAAGTCTGTTTTGAATGTTGCCATTAGGAGGGAAAACTTTCATATTTAAGAATGAAATTTCCCATCCCCAGAAACAGAAAGTGAAGCTGGGCATACTGAAACAAGAGGAGAGGCTTATCCAGGGTTTTATTCTCACATATGGATGCCCTGAATGTTATTCTAGACCATTAAATGGAAGTTATCTTAAGGGTTTATGAAGCACTTTACATCGCTGAACTCTGCTCACAAAGAGGTGCTTCTTCCCTTGAGAAAGGAAATCTCCTTCATTCTTGCAGCAAACTCTGGGAGGTTCAGTTTGGTCTGAATCTGGACTCCCTATGATCTTGTGGTGTAGATATAATCCAACACCAAGCCTATTTTACAGAGCTGAAGAGAGCTTGAGGGGCTCAGTGACTTTGTTGGATTTATACCTGCTGGGGCTGCATCTCTGTGAATAACACTAGCCTTCAAAGCCATAGTGAAGAGATAACAGTGCAGTAAAATGAACAATCTAGCACGTGGAAGACAGGCAGAGACTGATGGGATCTGGTAGCACTGATTTATAACTCAACTCATCTTTTATGAAAGATCTTCAAGAAAGTGTTAAATTTTATCACTAACTATGCCTAATCCGAGTTTAACAGATGCAGTTGGGAATGCAAGAAAAAAATGCAATAATGACAAGGAGAACCTTAGCTAAACTGGTTTTCTGTGATCTTGCCATCCTTCCTGAGTTCATGAGGCCTCCTCCCCTCACTGGGCAAGAGCCCAGTGCCCTCAAGGCTTGCCCTTCTAGGTCTGTCTATCATCTGGATGTACAAATGATTGACGGGACTGAATGAGTCCCTCTCCACGTAAGGTGAGAACTCAAAGGTGCCAAGACATTAAGATTCAGATGGCAACATTCAAGTCATCAGTCAGAAGAGAGAAGAAAGGTTTCAGAGGTCTCTGCATTGTCTGGAAAATCTGCTATGCAAAGTCTGCCCCAATTACAGCCCTTCCAAATTGCTTTTCAGACAACTTGTTAATAATTGGGGCCGTGTTCAAGGGCATAGAAGTTCCTTCAGAAATTTTATGTCTGCTTAATTCTATTCCTAGTTGCAAGGACTTAATATGGTTCCAGATGCCCATCAAAGGAGCACTAAGGTAGAACCAAGATGGGGGCTGAATTTGGGCAAAACAGGTAGAATTGAGAGGTACAAGGGGAAAAAACTGAAAGCCAAATAACTCTTTCGTCATCTACATAGGCTCGTAGATCTAGGGTGCTCTATAAGGTAAGATTAATATGGACATGAATATGAAAAGTAAAAGATGAATGACTGCACTTACCCCTCCCTCTTGCTTTGTCTGTCATTTAGCTTATACTTGTCTTGCGTTCTGCTTTGGAAGGAGCTAATCATGCTTCAGTACCTGCTTCCAGTACCCAAAGCGCTAACAAGTTTGAAGAGCAAGTTTGAGGTTGGTTTGTTCACCAAAGATAAAAATATCCACTTGTTGCGTAGAATGTGTGTTTGTGGGGAGAAAAGTAGAGGGAAAAGATGTATCGGGAGAAGAAGGAGAGGATGTAATCTTTAAGAATCTCTTCTGGTATCAACTAATGTCTGCATTTGAGGTCATTTTGGAAGTTTTAAAACCTGGGGTTGGGGGTGAATTTGAGAAAAAGGGCTTTTTCTCTCTCCTTGGAGATGTTTTATTACATTTGCCCTGGAGGGTCTTTTTTTTTTTTAAAGAGAAAGGAATGTATCACCCAAATTTCACAGATTTGTAGTTAATTGGTCTCTGGGGTGGAATGGAGAACACATATTCACATAAATGCTCTGAAGACAATGCTTATTAAGCTCTATCCCAGTGGCCAGGTCCTCTGATCCCCCAAGGCTAATCAAGATCTCTTCTGGTACTTGGTGATCAAACTCAGGATAGCAGCAGAACACAAAGGATAAGATAAACACTTACTCTGTAGAAGAAAACACGATTGTATATCTATATCTATATCTATCTATCTATCTATCTATCTATATATCTTTTTAGAAAGTTACTTCTTGTTTATATCTACATAATATATACCCCCAGAAATAATTGTATTGTGTACACACGTTGCATATAAGTATGCAACGTGTATCTACACATGTATTCACATTTACTTTCTTCTACTCCTTCATAGAACCTCTTTGGCCTGAAATATGTTAGATGAATGGGAACTCAATCTTATCAAGCTCCTACCATGTGCTAAGCTATGCGCTAACTGTACTGGGTGCTTTATGTGTGTTAACTTACTAAATACTCCAAAATCCCCCTTGAAGAGGAGGAAACCGAAATTTGGAGAAGCTAAATAAGTTGCTCAAAATCTTATAGTTGGTTAGGGATTGGTTCAATATTTGAACCCGTGACTATGTGACACCAAATCCTGCGTATGAATGTATGGTACATGTTGTTGTTTTCTTTATTATATTTGTTGTGATGATTGTGATCAGTGGTCTTTTTTTAAAATAAATTTATTTATTTATTATTTATTTTTGGCTGCATTGGGTCTTCGTTGCTGCGCATGGGCTTTCTCTAGTTGCGGTGAGCGGGGTCTACTCTTTGTTGCAGAGCAGGGGCTCCAAGCACGTGGGTTTCAGTAGTTGTGGCACAGGGGTTCAGTAGTTGTGGCTCGAGGGCCCTAGAGCACAGGCTCAGGAGTTGTGGCACACGGGCTTAGTTGCTCTGTGGCATGTGGGATCTTCCCAGACTAGGGATTGAACCCATGTCCCTTGCATTGGCAGGCAGATTCTTAACCAGTGAGCAAACCAGGGAAGTCCCGTGATCAGTGGTCTTTGATGTTACTACCATGACTCACTGAAGACCCAGATGATGGTTGTCATTTTTTAGTAATAAAATATTTTTATTTTTTTAAATTAATTAATTTTTTAATTTTATTTTTTTGTATCTTTTAAAATATTTTTATTTTTTATTTAAAAATTTTTTTAACATCTTTATTCGAGTATAATTGCTTTACAGTGTTGTTAGTTTCTGCTGTATAACAGAGTGAATCAGCTATATGTATACATATATCTCCATATCTCCTCCCTCTTGTGTCTCCCTCCTATTCTTCCTATCCCACACCTCTAGGTAAAGTACAGAGCTGATCTCCCTGTGCTATGCAGCTGCTTCCTACTAGCTATCTATTTAACATTTGGTAGTGTATATATGTCAATGCTACTCTCTCACTTCGTCCTAGCTTACACTTTCCCCCCTCCCCCCCCCACCATGTCCTCAAGTCCATTCTCTACGTCTGTGTCTTTATTCATGTCCTGCCCCTAGGTTCATCAGAACCATTTCTTTTTAGATTCCATTTATATGTGTTAGCATACAGTATTTGTTTTTCTCTTTCTGACTTACGTTATATGACAGACTCTAGGTCTATCCACCTCACTACAAATAACTCAATTAAAAAAATTGTTAATTTAATTAAAAATTTTAATTAAATTAACTTAAGTTGAACTTAAATTAAATTTAAATAAAAATAATTTTTAATACATTTTGTAATTTTTTAAAATTAAAAATATTTTTATCTTTCAAAGTTTTTTTTTTTTTTAACATCTTTATTGGGGTATAATTGCTTTACAATGGTGTGTTAGTTTCTGCTTTATAACAAAGTGAATCAGTTATACATATACATATGTTCCCATATCTAAAGTATTTTTAAATTAAGGCATGTACATAGCTTTTTTAGACATAATGCTATTGAACACTTATACACTACAGAATAGTGTAAACATAAATTTTATGTACACTGGGAAACCAAAAAATTCTTGAGACTCCCTTTACTGTGATTTCCACTTTATTGCAGTGGTCTGGAATCAAACCCACAATATCTCCGAGGTATTCCTGTATTTGCCCAGGATTTTCCCCAAATAAATCGACAATATCTTTCAAGCTTGGGAGGAATAATTTCTCTTCTAAAAGGTTAGAGTTTGCACTTGTTCTCCTGGAGCATGCTGATTTTGAATCTAATAACAGGCTGGTAGCAATAAAGCGTGGTTTGGTGGGTCTTGACGTAAATAGGCATCCTCTTGCAAGGCAATTGCTTCACATGAGGTTAAGAAATGCCACTGAGCAAGGATGGCTAGTCTCTTCAGACAGGTTAAGAGGGATTGTCTCATGGCTAGTGAAGCTCAGGGTAATTCGGGAGTTCAAGATTACCAGCTTCATTTGAGCCTACTAGTAAGTCCCTGGTCCGAATCTCAGGGTCTTGTTCTTTTTCAAACGTGTCATTACATTAACTCAAGAGGCTCTGCAACCCACACAGTTAAACTGGGTCCTGATTTTAAGTCTTATCAACCCTGAATCTACAATAAATAAAATATTTATTTTAGTTAGAGAGGGTGTGGGGAAAATGGAACCCACCTACACCGTTGGTGGGAATGTAAATTGGTGCAGCCACTATGGGAAACAGTATGGAGGTTCCTTAAAAAATTAAAAATAGAGTTACCATATGATCCAGCAATCCCACTCTTGGGCACATATCTGGAAAAGACAAGAACTCTAACTTGAAAAGATACACGCACCCCAGTGTTCATAGTGGCATTAGTTATAATAACCAAGACATGGAAGCAACCTAAGAGCCCATTGACAGATGATTGGTTTAAGAAGATGTCACACACACACACACACACACACATACACACACACACACACACACAAACACACACATGCTGGAATATTAATCAACCATAAAAAAGAATGAAATATTGCCATTTGCAGCAACATGGATGGACCTAGAGAATATCATACTAAGTGAAGTCAGTCAGACAGAGAAAGGCAAATATATGATATCACTTATATGTGGAATCTAAAAAATAATACACGTGAATAATACAAATGAATCTATATACAAAGCAGAAACAGACTCACAGATATAGAAAACAAACTTATGTTTACCAAAGGGGAAAGGGAGGAGGGAGGGGCAAATTAGGGGTATGTGATAAACAGATACAAACTACTGTACATAAAATAGTTAAGCAACAAGGATTTACTGTATAGTACAGGGAACTATATTCAATATCTTGTAATAATCTATAATGGGAAAGAATATGAATATATATATATATATATATATATATATATATATATATATATAAAACTGAAAAAAAGAATTAAAATAGCCTGTATTGGGCTTCCCTGGTGGCGCAGTGGTTGGGAGTCTGCCTGCCGATGCTAGGGGACGCGGGTTCGTGCCCAGGCCCGGGAGGATCCCGCATGCCGCAGAGCCGCTGGGCCCGTGGGCCATGGCCGCTGGGCCTGCGCGTCCGGAGCCTGTGCTCCGCAATGGGAGAGGCCGCGGCGGTGAGAGGCCCGAGTATCGTAAAAAAAAAAAAAAAAAAAGCCTGTATTGCTAGCTTTATACATATAGCTGGCTATATATATGTATATATATGCATAAAATAGAGACACTTCAGTTGTCTGGGAAGTGAGCTGAGGGTTTAAAACCTCAAGCGTATCGACTTTTTGCTGTAAGCTCTCTAGTGGAGTCAAAAACAAACAGGCCATCTAGTCGTCATAGTAGTCATCATTACTAACATAATGATCAGGGGCAGCAGTTGCTTGGTTTTCCAAAGTTTCCCTTCAGTGAAAACTTCATCCGAAGCAATTATTATATAAGCAACATATGAGCAAAGTCCTTACCTTGTCTTCTGTTATGTGTGTTTCTAGCTTCGTCAACTGGAATACTAAAGAATGCACTGCATAGATCAATTACAGTAAAGAATTTACTTCCGGTGGGAATGGATGTTAGTAACATACGAAGGTAGGAAAAATAGGGTGTTGAGAGATAACAACTTTGTTTATTGCTTGAAGGTTGTTTATTGCTTGAAGGTCCTGGACAAACCTCCACCCTTGGCCCTTAGGTTTTCTCACTGGTAAAATGAGGTTGTTACAGGGGCTACAGCAAGAGATAATGAGGCCTTGAACCTTGTAATCTTCTATTATGGGCTTTATGCCTTGAAGGACTTCTTGACTTACAGGGTATTGATTAATTCTGAGAAGACGTTTTGAAGGATCTATTTGAATCTTGATTGGGAGATGCACTGTGAATTTTGCCAACATCAGTTGGAGATTTTGCCCATAAGGAGAATGGTAGTTAATTCGATAAGGACAAATGATCAGTGTTTCCAGAATCAGCTCTAGTACTGTCACAGATGGAACAAATAAAAGATGTCAAAGTGTCATTTAATTTACCTGGTTGGTTAGTTTGATGACTACTGTCAAATTCTAGGATTATTTCCCCCTTTTGGGAGAAAGAAATTCAAGCATGGTACTTCTCTAAGAACTCAGCCTAATGAATGGGTGGGGTGGAGGAACTAAGGAAAAGAGGGTGTGTATCTCTCAAAGGGCTTAAACAATAGGGGATAGGTTCAGAGACAGGAACCTCTTGAGGTTCGTTAGAGATCCCCACTATTTGAACTGTTTTAGGACTCCAAGGCAGGGGCTGTTTTCTAATAGCAGGGTTGAGCACCAAGAATGTGGCTCTGGTGTCATTTAGGACTGGAAGAGATTCATCTCCAATCTGGAGAAATGTTTCTCCAAGCCAATTAAGAGGGAGGGTTGGGAAGAGCCCCTGTAGTTGCTGGAAAGATTTGTTAGAGAGCTGCAAGTACTTAGATTTATAACAATATTTTTTCCAATGTCCTGGCTCTTTGCAATAACAGAACCTAGGAGGGTTTGGCTTCATTTACTAGAGATGAAGGTTAAAAATTATGGTGGTCTTTCTCTTAGGTGACTCATCTAGTGTATGAGAGAGCTGGTTTGCCAGATTAACTAAATCTGGGGTGGACATAGTTTCTCATTCCATCCTGGTCCTTTTTACTGGAAGAGAAAGGTCCCAGTTCAGTCCATAAATAAACATAGAGTTAAAGCTACCCAAGTAGAATTAACATCTGAAGGAAGACCAGAATTTTCTTTAAAAATAATCTGAAGTTGATTGTAATAGTTTTGAACAGGCTCATCAGATTTTTGTGTGTAAACCTGAATTTCATTCCAATCGACAGGTTGTTATTAAAAATTTTTGCTGCAATTTTCATTATATCAATGGTTAAGGAATTTTCATTTTATGTGTTAATCAACACATAATTTCCTAATGGCTCATTTTGAGTTTAAGTCTTATCTAGTAATTCCAAAGAGTCTAATATACTCTAATATTTTCCAGAAGTATAATGTTCACATTATTCATAAGTAATTAGTGTTCCTACTAATATTAATCTCATAATAATAAAAAATTGACAGTGACAGCAAAGGTAATTGTTTATCAAAAATCACTATGCCAAGATTTTCTGAAAATGAAAGTCTTTTTAAAACTATGTCCAAATTAGTTGACATTTTAATTAAAACATACAGTTAGCTTGTATTTAATGAAAACATATAGTCAGCTGGGAACAATAATAATATACATTACCATGCATTTCTAATAAACTGGTATCAGAATATTACAGTTGGAGGTATTTCTTCAGAGACAAATGGGAATTTAAAAATCAAAATGATAATCTGTCCTATTTGAATAGTGCTTACATAATGGTTTTCATATGGGTTGTATATCATATGATCCTCCCACAAATATACAATGTTGACATGTTTAGGTGCATCTCACAGATGAATGAAGGGCTTATGTGAGATCAGTTGAGGGTCACAAGACCACACAGATGAAAATAGGCAGGATTCAATCCTATGCCATGTGATAACATTATCACTTTTTTTTTTGAAACTATGATGCCCACTCTTTGAGACTGTTCTTTCATTATGTCTTGATGCCTCTTTTTAAGAATTAAACAGTATGATTTGTTTAAAATGGTACTGTGAATGTGTAACTTACCTGTTCTCAATTACATTATCCTTCTGAGAATATATTTGTTTATTAATGTTATTCAACGCTTACAATATACTCAGTAAATTCCCCGTCTCCCTGGTCTGGTTTCTTTCCCAGAATTAAACTGCATGAAAGTATCAAGCTCGGGTACTTGAGGAGCTCCTGGTAGAGTGATGAGAGCATGATGAGCATACAGTGTTTTTGAGGAAGGTCAATTACTACTGCAATGCTGGGTTCTCATGTGGATTTTGGTCCCCCAGTCACCTCTTAAAACTCACCCTACGGGCTTCCCTGGTGGTGCAGTGGTTGAGAGTCTGCCTGCCGATGCAGGGGACACGGGTTCGTGCCCCGGTCCGGGAGGATCCCACGTGCCGCGGAGCGGCTGGGCCCGTGAGCCATGGCCGCTGAGCCTGCGCGTCTGGGGCCTGTGCTCCGCAACGGGAGAGGCCGCAACAGTGAGAGGCCCGCGTACCGCAAAAAACAAAACAAAACAAAAAAGACAACTCACCCTACAGATTAGGCATACTTCTACCAGGTGGTAGCAACATTCCATAGTGGGGCTAAACTAGTAGGCATCTCTGAACATAATGGCTTGTTAATAGTTATCTCAGTTGTAACCATGCTGTTTGGGTTCTTTTTTTTTTTTTTTTTTCTCGGTACGCGCGCCTCTCACTGCTGTGGCCTCTCGCGTTGCGGAGCCCAGGCTCCAGACGCGCAGGCTCAGCGGCCATAGGCTCACGGGCCCAGCCGCTCTGCGGCATGTGGGATCCTCCCGGACCGGGGCACGAACCTGCGTCCCCTGCATCGGCAGGCAGACTTTCAACCACTGCGCCACCAGGGAAGCCCGAGAAGATAGGCTTTTTTGCAGTTTACCCAACTACCCAGGAGAAAGTGATGCTCATTCATTAATAATAATTAAATCTAGTGCTTAAGATGGGGATTGGCACAAGACGAATAAAGCAAAAACGATCTGGGGTTTACAGTAAGCCAAGTGTTAAATAAAACTTTGCAAAGAAGTTTATTCATCATGGAGCATATACACAGATCAGATATACATCAAACAGAATATTTTTGTCACTAAAAGAATCAGATATTTTATAGCTATTTGAAACAGGACGAGGTACATCTGTCTCCAGGGGGCGGCTAGCTAGCTGGAGATAAATTCACTTTAGTAACATTACCACAACTCAGGGTGTGGTGCTCATTTTGCAACGTCTGAAAACCTTTTCCAGATGGCCTGAAGTTAGCCACGCTCAGAATAGCTGGCTGCATACGCCAGTGTGCCATTTTTAGTTTTCAGTGAAGAACAAAGCCCCCAAGTTTGTACTTGTGCCAGTGGTACCATTTTTCCTCTAGCTGAAGAAACCACGTGGAAAGGCAAATTACAATTGAAAGTCTGTGTGTAGAGACAGGAATCAAAGCAAAGTGGATAACGTATATCAACGTCTGATGTGCCCGGCTACCGCATCCAGATAGGCTGAGGCCCTGGGCCAGGGAGCTACCAATTTTTCTCCCCAAGCATTCATTTTTCTGTCTTCTAAGTGACCATCTTCCCTTTTAATCAATATATTATTTACAGATTGACTAATTGACAGCTTTTCCTTCTTTTGATCTCAGAAATATTTTGCCTCTAAAATGCCTGGTTTACACATTTTAATTATCTATTGTGATCTTGTTTTGTGCCTTGTTTTTTAACATTTCCAGAAACCTGAGTAGTGTCCATATCTGCCTTCTACATTTCCCTAATTCTTTGGTAGGTATATATGATTACCCCCACTCCCCCATACACACACTCATTCACAAATTAGTAACTGATGCATTAAATGAGCTCTGATGAGATTTTCAACTTTTTTCTAAAGATTACTAGTCTCATGTTTCTGACCTTAAACCTCAGCAAACCTAGAGTTTGCTTGTTTTGCGCTGATCCACACGAATAAGGAAACATTTGCATTTCACTTCCCTGTGTCCAGAAAACGGATCTGGATTTCCCTGACCTACAACGGAGCAGGGAGAGTCTGAGGTCTTGCCTGCAAGGAGATAAAACATGTATCCCAGAATTCTCCCATCATCTTGATCTACCACTATTATCAACCAGGGTTCTTGGCCTCCTTAATTAATAGAAATTGATCAGAGGTCAGACAAGAAATTCAGGAAAGGCTTTGTTGGGGCCCCTGCTGCAGCACAGGGGAGTGAGAACAAGCAAGAGATTCCCTTGCTTGCCAGCTCCCTGACGGGGGGGGGGGGGGGGGGGGGCATGGGGGCGGGGTGAGCTTGTTCCTTATATGGGTGAAGGTAGGGGTGTGTCCAGGGGTTGGGCTGGAGGGGGGGTCGCTTAGGTGGTTTGCCCACCCCTTAGGTGGAGTGTTGTGTGCAGGGGGCATGCACAGTACCCTGCTTTTGCTCTGGGCTCTTCAAAAGTGGCAGTTGGGTTTTTTGTCTCTTTGTATGTTTTGTCCAGAATTTGCCCTAACTGTGCATGCATGCAGTTACTTTTAGTCCCATACAGTTTCTTTGTATTTTGTGGCCCAAGGAAAGGTGTGTCCCCATGCGAGCGTTGCAGCACTGCAGCAAAGGGTCCCGGGTCCCAGCCTGTCTCAAGGCTACTTTCTCTGAATTTTTGGTGCACCTCCTTGTCTGTAACATCTCCTAAATAACTGGGGAAGAAAAACCAACTGTTTAGTTTTGTTTTTTTGGTTTTTTTTGCGGTACGCGGACCTCTCACCGCTGTGGTCTCTCCCGTTGCGGAGCACAGGCTCCGGACGCGCAGGCTCAGCAGCCATGGCTCACGGACCCAGCCGCTCCGCGGCATGCGGTATCTTCCCGGACCGGGGCACGAACCCATGCCCCCCGCATCGGCAGGCGGACTTTCAACCACTGCGCCACCAGGGAAGCCCCCAACTGTTTACTTTTGACTTTTGCTGGTTTTATTCCATCCTCACTCTTCATGCTTCCCTATCCCTTTCTAATGATGGCCCGAATCTCCTATGTGCAATACCACATATGATCTGGCCAGGGACGAGATTCCCTTCATTCCTACAAGTAAAGAAATAGCCATGGCGGGCTCTTGCAGTCATGGCTTGGAACTGTTATAAACTGGGTGTGGCAGCATCTCCCATCAGTGTTGCCAGACTAGATGGCTGGCACCATCTGGTTGGAAGACAGAAAAACCACACACTTTGGTGGGACCACACTCTAGAAATAAACAGGCATCTGGGATCCAGGGAGACCTCACAGAAGAACAGAGGTTTCATCTCTCTCCAAGTTCTTCTGAAATAGAATCACGATGTCTGATTGGACTTATATATCAACATAAGTAGAAAAACTGGCATGTGTAAAGTATCACGTTGATATTGTATGGTATATTCTTTATTCTAATAAAACCTCTTTTTTATGCAAAGGAAGGCTGGGTTGTTTTCATCTTACGGAATCCTTAAGGAGCAAAATTGATCCACATGGACCAGAGGGAGGAGATCCTTATATCAGATACACAATAAAACCCATAGTCCATTTTCTAACAACTATAAGCTAAGGAAGCAGCATAGCAGGGATCGTTTCACCCTTCAACTTGATCCTCAGTCTAGAAAACAACCTCTCTGGGGTTGAGAAGCAGCTGGGAGGTGTCCTTGAGCCTAATCAAGAAGAGGTGGGTTCTGGGAAGTCCTGCATCTCAGCACTCCTACCAGTCCAATCTTTCCTTTACTTATTTCATGTATCCTGTGACATACACTATTTATAATTTGCTGTTATCATCTGTGCTATCTCTCTGGATGACACTTTTTTTTTTTTTTCTTCCAGTTCCTCTTTTTACCCAAAGGCAAAGCAAGTATTCCTTCTCTGTTTCACACTTTTGGTGTCTGTGGCTTCCAGATCTCTGAAGGTTCTGGAATTGTTTTTCATCATACGTGCTATTCCTGGTAGTTTTCCAACAGAATGTCATATGTGAGATTTTCCTGCTTTGGCCAGTTAAACACCTTTGAGGAAAACTCTAGCCTTCTTTATTCATTTGATTTAATTTTGTTTAACAATTACAATTAGGTATAACTCACTGTGAAGGGGAAAATATTTGTTAGTTTGAAGGGGAAAATAACCTTTTCTGTCCTCAGCCATCATTGCTTGAATGGGATTGGTTCCAACTCTGGGTTTCAGGGTTGAACCCCGACGGGCTTAGGACAATTAGAAAATATCTGAAATGCAAATCAAAACCACAATGAGGTATCATCTCACACCTGTCAGAATAGGTGTCATCAAAAAGTCTACAAATAATAAATGCTGGAGAGGATGTAGAGAAAAAGGAACCCTCCTACACTGTTGGTGGGAATGTAAATTGGCATAGCCACTAAGGAGAACAGTATAGAAGTTCCTTAAAAAACTAAAAATAGAGCTACCATATGATCCAGCAATCCCACTACTGGGCATATATCTGGAAAACACACAGAAACTCTAATTCAAAAAGATACATGCACCCTAATGTTCATAGCAGCACAATTTACAATAGCCAAGACATGGAAGCAACCCAAGTGCCCATCGAAAGAAGATTGGTTTGAGAAGATGGGTTATTACTCAGTCATAAAAAAACAATGAAATATTGCCATTTGCAGCAACATCCGTGGACCTAGAGAATATCATACTAAGTGAAGTAAGTCAGACAGAGAAAGACAAATATTATATGATATCACTTATATGTGGAATCTAAAAATAATGCAAATGAATGTATATACAAAACAAAAATAGATTCACAGATGCAGAAAACAAACTTATAGTTACCAAAGGGGGAAAGGGAAGAGGGATAAATTAGGAGTATGGGATTAACAGATACAAACTACTGTACATAAAACACATAAGCTTCAAGGGTTTACTGTATAACACAGGGAACTATATTCAATATCTGTAATAACCGATAATGGAAAATGATCTGAAAAAATATATAACTGAATCACTTTGCTGTACACCTAAAACTAACACAATATTGTAAATCAACTATACTTCAACTAAAAAAAAGAAAATATCTGATAGCCGTTGCAACTAGCTTAGTGTCGAAGTGAGGGGTATAGCCCAGTCAAAACCAGAAAGATGCAAGGAGATGTTTGCTGGGCCTTTTGGGAGAGAAATGTTTTTCTCTTCTGTGGAAGCTACAAGAAGAGATGCTCTCTTCTTTTGGATGATGTGAAGTGACTCTGTGAGATCTAGAACTTGTACAATTTTGTTACCACGGGATGGAACATTTCTGCATAAGGCAAATGAAACAAAAATGAAGAGACTGGACGTTTATGATACTGTTTGAGCCACTGGATCACAATTTCTCTCACTACTTTTTTTCTTTTAAGCTTTCAAATTGCACATCTTTTATTGAATAGATCAATTATAAAGGTTATTTTTTAATTGCCAAAAGGTACATGAATGAAGTTAAAATGAAGAGAGAAACGCACCGATAATTCCTGTTAAAGAGTAAAACCTACACGGAAATTATATAAAACAGATTGATACTGATCTACTAACTGACACATTAAATTGGATATAGAGTATTTAAACTAAGCAAACAGGTGGCAGAAAGCTCAAAGAAACTAAGAGGGCTAGCAGAATGGTACATAAATAATCAGCAAGCCAAATATACAGGAGACAGAGAAAAGAAAACAAAATAGTATATATCTGTGACTCTAATATCAATGAAATGAACTGCATTTTAAAAATGAAGCTTTAGTAATTTCAAGAGTCCAAAATATGTACCCAGTAATATCCCTCAAAGAAAGATCTGCATTTAATTACTCGTTAAATTCTTCACCAACTTCCACTTCTACAGTCCAACATATTATGACTACTTCAGTTTTATGAGCTAATAGATTCACTTGATTGTTTTGATCAGTTCTTTTTTTTCTGTCATTAAAAATGAAAGATTCCTGATCCTGGAAGTAATTGTGTAATATATACCAAGAATCAAAAAAATATGATTCTTTTTGCTTAAGTCAACCCTATTCTTAATATATTAATTACTTACTGCTGTGCAAGAAATTGTTACAAAACTTTGTACCTTGAAACAAAAAGAGATATTTATTATCTCATCCAGTTTCTGTGGATCAGGAATCCAGGGGCAACTCGGCTGTGTGGTTCCGGCTCGGGGTCTCTCATGAGGCTGCATTCAGTAGTTGGTCAAGGAGTAGGCTTCTGAAGCTAGATCAAGGCTGGAGGATCCACTTCCAAATAGATCTCTCACATAGCTCGCAAGCTGGTGCCGACTGATGGCAGAGAACAATATTCTCGGCTGCGTGGGTTAGCCCTGTTATATATAGGAAGGGTCTACGTAAGTTCAAGGATCATTGGGGACCATTTTGAAGGCTGCCTGTCCCACTCATTAGAAATGTTTCAGAGTAACGATATTCGAAACATTCACTGAAAATTTGGAAACAATTTATATGCTATGTGAAGAAAAGGGTTAAATACGTTAAGGTAAAGTCAGGGGTCTATTACAATGCACATGGAGGAAAATAATATTTGTAATGCACTCATGAGGTTTTGATAATCAATCCACAAATTTAGGGACTCAAGAAATAATTTTTATTATTTTTCCATAACATTATTTTTCCTTTGCCCTCCCCTTACTTCTCTACTGGGAAAAAAATTGGTTAATTCAAGGGTCCTTCGCTCTTCTCCCTACATTTGTGTCTAAGTTCTAGAGGGCTTGAATGATGCCAGGACAACGGGGGCTCAGGTCCTTGACCTCTCTCCATAGCAGCATCTCCTGAAATATCTATTGCCTCATCAGATTCCTGGCTGTCAAATCACACATGGAATTCTGCCGCTGAATGCCATTTATCCCCATCATCAAGACATGTTAGGTCTGATGACTATTCGTAGCTACTCTTGGTTCAATGGGAACTGTTGAGGAGACTCTGTAGAACCCAAGCCGTCACTTCCCAGTGGACCTGAAGCACTATGATTACATTCTCTTAAGTTTCTGCCTGCCGACCCAGCCTCTATCCATCTTTTGGTTAGGGTCTCTCTGTTCTTGGTGTCTCTAAACGTATTTGATAGCTGTGCTATTGCCCTTGGGCTGTGTCTATAAGCCATCCTGAAGACTCACTCATGTTTTTGACCTCATCACGTCTGCTTCAAACTCCTTTTGCTGTCACATCTCTTCTCTGAGGCTCAAAAACCTAACAACGTATCTACTTGAAATAAGGGAATGGTTAGATATGTGGGGAAGAATATATTAGGTAAAACTTTGAAAATATTTCAAAAATATTCTCTTTAAGCTGTCACATACAGCTAAGTGCAAAATTTAAAAAGAGGGTTGGATGGGAATAAACCAAGAGATTAAAGACATGTTAGAAGCATGAGCAGACCTTATTTCTAATACATCACAACTAATATATTAGAAATAGGCTGGCCTCTTCTATCCCCTCTAAGATGTCCTTCCCACGTAGTGTCTGGGGAGAGAAAAGCCAGACCTTGAGGATCAAAGGACAATGACTTAGTCTACCTTAGTGTCTTGGCTACAAAACAAAAATTACTTCTCTTCTTGTACATTTTGAGAGAGAAGACAGCAAAGTGGTGTGAAGGGAGGTGGAAGGACTCCTCGGTGTGTGTTTTGGGGAGATCAGTTTATTAACTTTTCAAAGTTTCCTACACACTTCGCCCAATTCTCCCTGTTTTTTCCTCCTTATCTCTGTACCCTTGTCTCTACCCTTGCCTCTACCCTCTCATTCTCCCTTTCCTTCTCTTTCACGCCTTTAAACCAAACAGTTGGAGCTATGGGAGAGAAGAGAACTATTTATGTTTCTTATTCCCGATTCCAAATCTCTGTAAGGTCTTTCTGAACATGATCCGTCTATGCAATGCCATCCTAAAGTAAAAAACAGAAACCAAAAACGCATCCAAGATAGGATGGCAGAGAGTTGAGACTCACTCTGCTGTAAAGAATCAGACACAGGGAGTCGGGAAAAAGTCTGGACCTGCCGAAGAAGCAAGAGACTTTTTCTTCCCTCTTTGTTATCTGGTGCGCGAGGAGAGGGGATTAAGAGCGCTGCTTAAAGGAGCTCCAGAGACGGGCGCGAGCCGCGGCTAACAGCGCGGACCCCAGAGACGGGCATGAGACGCTAAGGCTGCTGCTGCCGCCACCAAGAAGCCTGTGTGCGAGCACAGGTCACTCTCCACACCCCCCTTCCGGGGAGCCTGTGCAGCCCGCCACTGCCAGAGTCCCGGGATCCAGGGACAACTTCCTCGGGAGAACGCACGGCGCGCCTCAGGCTGGTGCAACGTCAGGCCGGCCTCTGCTGCCGCAGGCTCGGCCCGCATCGTGCCCCTCCCCCCCCCCCCCACCCCGGGCCTGAGTGAGCCAGAGCCCCCGATTCAGTGGCTCCTTTAACCCCGTCCTGTCTGAGCCAAGAACAGACGCCCTCTGGCAACCTACACGCAGAGGCGGGGCCAAATCCAAAGCTGAACCCCGGGAGCTGTGCGAACAAAGAAGAGGAAGGGAAATTTCTCCCAGCAGCCTCAGAAGCAGCGGATTAAACCTCCACAATCAACCTGATGTACCTGCATCTGTGGAATACACGAATAGACAACGAATCCTCCCAAATTGAGGAGGTGGACTTTGGGAGCAAGATTTATGATTTTTTCCCCTTTTCCTCTTTTTGTGAGTGTGTATGTGTATGTTTCTGTGTGACATTTTGTCTGTATAGCTTTACTTTCACCATTTGTCCTAGGGTTCTATCCGTCCGTTTTTTCGTTCTTTTTACTTAAAAAAATTTTTTTTTCTTAATAATTATTTTTTTATTTTACCTTACTTTATTTTCTTTTCTTTTATCCTCTTTCTTTCTTTCTTTCTTTCCCTTTCTTTCTTTCTTTCTTTCTTTCTTTCTTTCTTTCTTTCTTTCCTTCTTTCTTTCTTTCTACTTTTTCTCCCTTTTATTCTGAGCCGTGTGGATGAAAAGCTCTTGGTGCTGCAGCCAGGAGTCAGTGCTGTGCCTCTGAGGTGGGAGAGCCAACTTCAGGACACTGGTCACCAAGAGACCTCCCAGCTCCACGTAATATCAAACGGCGAAAATCTCCCAGAGATCTCCATCTCAACACCAGCACCCAGCTTCACTCAACGACCAGCAAGCTACAGTGCTGGACACCGTATGCCAAACAACTAGCAAGACAGGAACACAACCCCACCCATTAGCAGAGAGGCTGCCTAAAATCATAATAAGGCCACAGACACCCCAAAACATACCACCAGACATGGACCTGCCCACCAGAAAGACAAGATCCAGCCTCATCCACCAGAACACAGGCACTAGTCCCCTCCACCAGGAAGCCTACACAACCCACTGAACCAACTTTAGCCACTGGGGACAGACACCAAAAACAACGGGAACTACGAACCTGCAGCCTGCAAAAAGGAGACCCCAAACACAGTAAGATAAGCAAAATGAGAAGACAGAAAAACACACAGCAGATGAAGGAGCAAGATAAAAACCCACCAGACCTAACAAATGAAGAGGAAATAGGCAGTCTACCTGAAAAAGAATTCAGAATAATGATAGTAAAGATGATCCAAAATCTTGGAAATAGAATGGACAAAATGCAAGAAACATTTAACAAGGACCTAGAAGAACTAAAGATGAAACAAACAACGATGAACAACACAATAAATGAAATTAAAAATACTCTAGAAGGGATCAATAGCAGAATAACTGAGGCAGAAGAACAGATAAGTAACTTGGAAGATAAAATAGTGGAAATAACTACTGCAGAGCAGAATAAAGAAAAAAGAATGAAAAGAACTGAGGACAGTCTCAGAGACCTCTGGGACAACATTAAACACATCAACATTCGAATTATAGGGGTTCCAGAAGAAGAAGAGGAAAAGAAAGGGACTGAGAAAATATTTGAAGAGATTATAGTTGAAAACTTCCCTAATATGGGAAAGGAAATAGTGAATCAAGTCCAGGAAGCACAGAGAGTCCCATACAGGATAAATCCAAGGAGAAACATGCCAAGACACATATTAATCAAACTGTCAAAAATTAAATACAAAGAAAACATATTAAAAGCAGCAAGGGAAAAACAACAAGTAACAAACAAAGGAATCCCCATAAGGTTAACATCTGATCTTTCAGCAGAAACTCTGCAAGCCAGAAGGGACTGGCAGGACATATTTAAAGTGATGAAGGAGAAAAACCTACAACTAAGATTACTCTACCCAGCAAGGATCTCATTCAGATTAGATGCAGAAATTAAAACCTTTACAGACAAGCAAAAGCTGAGAGAGTTCAGCACCACCAAACCAGCTTTACAACAAATGCTAAAGGATCTTCTCTAAGCAAGAAACACAAGAGAAGGAAAAGACCTATAATAACAAACCCAAAACAGTTAAGAAAATGGGAATAGGAACACACATATCAATAATTACCTTAAAAGTAAATGGATTAAATGCTCCCACCAAAAGACACAGACTGGCTGAATGGATACAAAAACAAGACCCATATATATGCTGTCTACAAGAGACCCACTTCAGACCTAGAGACACATACAGACTGAAAGTGAGGGGATGGAAAAAGATATTCCATGCAAATGGAAACCAAAAGAAAGCTGGAGTAGCAATTCTCATATCAGACAAAATAGACTTTAAAATAAAGATTATTAGAAGAGACAAAGAAGGACACTATATAATGGTCAAGGGATTGATCCAAGAAGATATAACAATTGTAAATATTTATGCACCCAACATAGGAGCACCTCAATACATAAGGCAAATACTAACAGCCATAAACGGGGAAATCGACAGTAACACATTCATAGTAGGGGACTTTAACACCCCAGTTTCACCAATGGACAGATCATCCAAAATGAAAATAAATAAGGAAACACAAGCTTTAAATGATACATTAAACAAGATGGACTTAATTGATATTTATAAGATATTCCATCCAAACACAACAGAATACACATTTTTCTCAAGTGCTCATGGAACATTCTCCAGGATAGATCATATCTTGGGTCACAAATCAAGCCTTGAAGAAATTGAAATTGTATCAAGTATCTTTTGCGACCACAACACTATGAGACTGGATATCCATTACAGGAAAAGATCTGTAAAAAATACAAACACATGGAGGCTAAACAATACACTACTTAATAACGAAGTGATCACTGAAGAAATCAAAGAGGAAATCAAAAAATACCTAGAAACAAATGACAATGGAGACACAATGACCCAAAACCTATGGAATGCAGCAAAAGCAGTTCTAAGAGGGAAGTTCATAGAAATACAATCCTACCTTAAGAAACAGGAAACATCTCGAATAAATAACCTAACCTTGCATCTAAAGCAATTAGAGAGAGAAGAACAAAAAACCCCCAAAGTTAGCAGAACGAAAGAAATCATAAAGATCAGATCAGAAATAAGTGAAAAAGAAATGAAGGAAATGATAGCAAAGATCAATAAAACTAAAAGCTGGTTCTTTGAGAAGATCAACAAAATTGATAAACCACTAGCCAGACTCATCAAGAAAAAAAGGGAGAAGATTCAAATCAATAGAATTAGAAATGAAAAAGGAGAAGTAACAACTGACACTGCAGAAATACAAAAGATCATGAGAGATGACTACAAGCAACTATATGCCAATAAAATGGACAACCTGGAAGAAATGGACAAATTCTTAGAAATGCACAAACTGCCAAGACTGAATCAGGAAGAAATAGAAGATATGAACAGACCAATCACAAGCACTGAAATTGAAACTGTGATTAAAAATCTTCCAACAAACAAAAGCCCAGGACCAGATGGCTTCACAGGCAAATTCTATCAAACGTTTAGAGAAGAGCTAACACCTATCCTTCTCAAACTCTTCCAAAATATAGCAGAGGGAGGAACACTCCCAAACTCATTCTACGAGGCCACCATCACCCTGATACCAAAATCAGACAAGGATATCACAAAGAAAGAATACTACAGGCCAATATCACTGGTGAACATAGATGCAAAAATCCTCAACAAAATACTAGCAAACAGAATCCAACAGCACATTGAAAGGATCATACACCATGATCAAGTGGGGTTTATTCCAGGAATGCAAGGATTCTTCAATATACGCAAATCAATCAATGTGATACACCATATTAACCAAATGAAGGAGAAAAACCATATGGTCATCTCAATAGATGCAGAGAAAGGTTTTGACAAAATTCAACACCTATTTATGATAAAAACCCTCCAGAAAGTAGGGATAGAGTGAACTTTCCTCAACATAATAAAGGCCATATATGACAAACCCACAGCCAACATCGTCCTCAATCTTGAAAAACTGAAAGCACTTCCACTAAGATTAGGAAGAAGACAAGGTTGCCCACTCTCACCACTCTTATTCAACATAGTTTTGGAAGTTTTAGCCACAGCAATCAGAGAAGAAAAGGAAATAAAAGGAATCCAAATCGGAAAAGAATAAGTAAAGCTGTCACTGTTTGCAGATGACATGATAGTATACATAGAGCATCCTAAAGATGCTACCAGAAAACTACTAGAGCTAATCAATGAATTTGGTAAAGTAGCAGGATACAAAATTAATGCACAGAAATCTCTTATATTCCTATACACTAATGATGAAAAATCTGAAAGTGAAATCAAGAAAACACTCCCATTTACCATTGCAACAAAAAGAATAAAATATCTAGGAATAAACCTACCTAAGGAGACAAAAAGCCTATATGAAGAAAATTATAAGACACTGATGAAAGAAATTAAAGATGATACAAATAGATGGAGAGATATACCATGTTCTTGGATTGGAAGAATCAACATTGTGAAAATGACTCTACTACCCAAAGCAATCTACAGATTCAATGCAATCCCTTTCAAACTACCACTGGCATTTTTCACAGAACTAGAACAAAAAATTTCACAATTTGTATGGAAACACAAAAGACCCCGAATAGCCAAAGCAATCTTGAGAACAAAAAACGGAGCTGGAGGAATCAGGCTCCCTGACTTCAGACTATACTACAAAGCTACAGTAATCAAGACAGTATGGTACTGGCACAAAAACAGAAAGATAGATCAGTGGAACAGGATAGAAAGCCCAGAGATAAACCCACGCACATATGGTCACCTTATCTTTGATAAAGAAGGCAGGAATGTACAGTGGAGAAAGGACAGCCTCTTCAATAAGTGGTGCTGGGAAAACTGGACAGGTACATGTAAAAGTTTGAGATTAGATCACTCCCTAACACCATACATAAAAATAAGCTCAAAATGGATTAAAGACCTAAATGTAAGGCCAGACACTATAAAACTCTTAGAGGAAAATATAGGCAGAACACTCTATGACATAAATCACAGCAAGATCCTTTTTGACCCACCTCCTAGAGAAATGGAAATAAAAACAAAAAAAAAACCAAATAGGACCTAATGAAAATTAAAAGCTTTTGCACAGCAAAGGAAACCATAAACAAGACCAAAAAACAACCCTCAGAATGTGAGAAAATATTTGCAAATGAAGCAACTGACAAAGGATTAATCTCCAAAATTTATAAGCAGCTCATGCAGCTTAATAACAAAAAAACAAACAACCCAATCCAAAAATGGGCAGAAGATCTAAATAGACATTTCTCCAAAGAAGATATACAGACTGCCAACAAACACATGAAAGAATGCTCAACATCATTAATCATTAGAGAAATGCAAATCAAAACTACAATGAGATATCATCTCACACCGGTCAGATTGGCCATCATCAAAAAACCTAGAAACAATAAAGGCTGGAGAGGGTGTGGAGAAAAGAGAACACTCTTGCACTGCTGGTGGGAATGTGAATTGGTACAGCCACTATGGAGAACAGTATGGAGGTTCCTTAAAAAAAATACAAATAGAACTACCATATGACCCCCAAATCCCACTACTGGTCATATACCCTGAGAAAACCATAATTCAAAAAGAGTCATGTACCAAAATGTTCATTGCAGCTCTATTTATAATAGCCTGGAGTTGGAAACAACCTAAGTGTCCATCATCGGATGAATGGATAAAGAAGATGTGGCACATATATACAATGGAATATTACTCAGCCATAAAAAGAAATGAAATTAAGCTATTTGTAGTGAGGTGGATGGACCTAGAGTCTGTCATACAGAGTGAAGTAAATCAGAAAGAGAAAAACAAATACCGTATGCTAACACATATATATGGAATTTAAGAAAAAAAAATGTCATGAAGAACCTAGGGGTAAGACAGGAATGAAGACACAGACCTACTAGAGAATGGACTTGAGGATATGGGGAGGGGGAAGGGTAAGCTGTGACAAAGCGAGAGAGAGGCATGGACATATACACACTACCAAATGTAAAATAGATAGCTAGTGGGAAGCAGCTGCATAGCACAGGGAGATCAGGTAGGTTGTTTGTGACTACCTAGAGGGGTGGGATAGGGAGGGTGGGAGGGAGGGAGATGCAAGAGGGAAGAGATATGGGAACATATGTATATGTGTAATTGATTCACTTTGTTATGAAGCAGAAACTAACACACCATTGCAAAGCAATTATACTCCAATAAAGATGTTTTATATATATATATATATAAGTAAATCAATAAAGTAAGTACAAATAAAAAATAATGAAAAAGTATTTTTTTTAATGTGTAAGATTGTCAAAGAGTAAAGCTAAATAATTATGGGCAGTGTTGAATGGGATGGTAAGGTATATTGTCATAAAATCTTGAACTTGTGTAAACTAGTACCAATTTTTAGACAGCGGTTTGGCAACATCTGTGTGCTTATGTGTGTGCACACGTGTGTGTGCAGAAAAATTTGCCACAAACTATCACGTATAACTGAGAAACGGGATTCCCAATGTTTTTTTAAATACTTTTTATAATTTCTTACATTGTTTAAAAAAGTTATCTTGACTATGGATAATTTTTGTCCAAAAACATGAGACTATATCCAAAACAAGTATGCTTCATAATATTAAAAATAGACAATCATTAACCCAAACTTCTGCAGTTTGAAGGGACTTCAAGACAAGGGCTGGAGGAAGGAACAATACAACAGGCACCAAATTTATCCTCTTGGGATTCTCAGATTCTCCCAAGCTCAAGATTGGTCTCTTTTCAGTGTTCTTGGGGACTTACCTCTTGACAGTGGCCTGGAACCTGGGTTTCATTATCCTGATTAGGATGGACTCCTCCATACATACACCCATGTACTTCTTCCTCAGCAGCTTATCTTTATCCTTCTTAGATTTCTGCTATGTTACTTCTACAACACCCAAAATGCTCTCAGACTTCTTCCGGAAGCCTGAATTCATCTCCTTTATGGGATGCACCATGCAATACTTCTTTTTCGCTAGCCTGGGTCTGACGGAATGCTGTCTCCTGGCAGCGAAGGCTTATGATGGCTATGTTGCTGTTTGTAATCCTCTGCTCTACACAGGTATCATGTCCCCCACCCTCTGTGTGCAGGTGGTGGTTGGAGTGTATATAGTTGGATTCTCTGGCTCATTGATCCAACTGTGTGCTTTACTTCAGCTCCATTTCTGTGGACCAAATGGTATCAATCACTTCTGTGACCTGCCTCAATTATTAGTCCTCTCCTGCTCTGAAACCTTTCTCCTACAAATGATAAAGTTTCTGATAGGAGTGATTTTTGGTGTGGCATCCGTCTTAATCATCGTGATATCTTATGGTTATATCCCTGCCACCATCCTGAAGATCAGCTCAGTTGAAGGCAGGGCCAAGGACTTCAACACCTGTGCTTCTCACCTGGCAGCGGTGACGTTTTTCTTTGGATCAGAACTCTTTGTCCGTATGCACCCCAGCACTGATCATTCTCTGGGCTATGACAAGATGGCATCAGTCTTCTATACAGTGGTGATCCCCATGTTGAATCCTTTGACTTACAGTCTAAGAAACAAGGAAATCAAAGATACCCTTAAGTGGTGTAAGAAGAAGAGAATGTTTTCCCATTGTCACAGTTAATTAAAGGTCTGGTAGATTAGTGACCCTGTTGACTGGAAGTTTCTAGACTATGTAAGAGAAATGCATTTAACGTTATTCCTGGTGCTCTGGCAGGATTTCAAGTGAGTCAACACATCTAAATCCAGCACTGGCTCAGTGCCAGGCAAATCCTGTGGCTTCTTTGAGTCTTGACAGTTGACTCTCCTCTCTTACGCCAGCAATGACTTATATTAATAAGTCATTAATTAATATATTAATTTTATATAAATTAATATATTAATTAATTTATTAATTTTTAATAAATTAATATATTAATTTTTATGTCAATATAACCTTCAGTTTCTCAGTGTTTGACCCTTACATACCCTTTCAGAATTTCAGACTGCAGGCAGGAGAGAATGGGACTAAACACAGGTCAGTAAATGATCTTTCTCATACACAACATCACAAGTAGAACAACAACCACTTTGTTATAGACTTCAAACTCTCTGGGTGCCTAGGTAAATTCCAGTTGATGAAAATGGGGATGTGGAGAGAACCATAACTTTAGACTTTGACATAACTTCCTCACCATGGAAAATAATACCACACGGAGTTTCGTCTAGAGTTTGTTTTCTGAGTTTCTATTTTTAGAACCTAACACCAATAGGAGAATGAACAAGGGATTTCTATGATACTATCCTGACCCAGGAGAGCTAAAGTACAAAGAAAAGAAGTGATCATTTGAATTCTGAAATATATTGAAAAGATTACATTTCTGTTATTATGGCAGATTGAATAGCATAGATGCACCCACCACTGCAAAACTACTAAAGATGCTGGACAAAATATTTTTTAGAAAATATTTAAAAATACACTTCTGAGCAAACAAGAAAAGAAAAGGAGATCTCCAACCTCCAAATGTAAAGAAAAATCAGGAATCCTGAGAGTAAAGGCAGCTCTGAAGATGACTTTCACATTGGGGGGATCTGCTGAACTCTGGTAATATTTGGCCTGTATTGTGACAAGCACGTGAGGCTCGGGGAGAGGAGACCAAACCCAAACTCTCGGGGAGAGTTTGATAGGAGACCCAGACATACGTATGAGAGTCCAGTGGACTAGACCTTGATATGAAAGGAAATTAAGGAAAAAAAAGTCCTATCTCGGGCTTCCCTGGTGGCGCAGTGGTTGAGAGTCCGCCTGCCGATGCAGGGGACACGGGTTCGTGCCCTGGTCCGGGAAGATCCCACATGCCGCGGAGCGGCTGGGCCCGTGAGCCATGGCCGCTGAGCCTGCGCGTCCGGAGCCTGTGCTCCGCAACGGGAAAGGCCACAACGGTGAGAGACCCGCGTACAGCAAAAAAAAAAAAAAGTCCTATCTCACAAAAAAGAAATCTCAACTCTCTCAGGCTTACTGCTGGGTATGGGGAAAAGTAAACTGAAAATTTGTAACCATGCACCCTCATGGAGATTCGTGGTCTGAATTCACACAACCTCTGCAGATAAAGGAATCTTAGGTGAGAATTAATTTTAAAACAGCCCCAGGTTGGTAGTACCCTCAAGTACCAATCAAAAGCAAATGCAAATCCTTAAGAGAAAATCTTAAACCCAAGCTGAAATAATTCCCCCATATAACTTGCTGAAGAAAATCGAGTTGTACAAATCTTAAAGTACACAAGGAAACAAGACCTGATGGATGAAAGCTAGAAAGACCCGTCATGTCAAACCTACAAAGACATCAGGAATGGCAATTGTCTTAATACAAATAAACATTAGATATGACTGATATGGTCAAAGTCAAGAAGGGGAATTGAAACTATCTTTAAAGACCAGGACAATGGAGGATTTCTGCATCTGGAGGTGTGGTGAATTATATGTTATACCTGAATGACTCTCGTAACTGAAACACCTGAAATGTTAAATTGGAAATAAAATCATCTTTTAAATGAACTTCCAGTTAACTTAATGAAAAGGAGTAATAAGCTAAACCCTCAAAAGTAGTGAAACCAGGAACGCAGGAGAGTAAACAAGTGCTGGAGAGTTGGAGAGTCTTGCTAAAGGCTAGAGGCCCTGACTTCTACTATGCGGGCTGCATGGGTGGTGGAGGCTCAGAAGACAAGACTTAGGACATGCCCCAGGGGAACTGGAAGGCTATAACCTCAGTATAAATTAGCAAGAATTCCCACAGATTATGTTCAAGAACGAAAAAGAGCAGTTCATTGTAAAAAATAAAATAAGCACAAACCTCTATCTAGAGTCAAACGCCCATAACTGAGAACCGGCAGGGGCAACATAGTCCCTAGAAACAGACCTGAAAACTCTTAAGATATTGGCATTATTGGTAAAGAGGATAAGGCAGTGAGGCCTAGCTACGGGGAAACACAGATGAAATCTCCCCTCAAAAGAGATACCCCCCTCCTCAAAGGGAGAAATACTAAAAATAGGTCAGAGACCTGGTGAGTCAGAGCTAAAAACTGTAGAACCGAAAGGAAGAAGGTTGCCATTTGCCACAAGTGGATGGAACACAGGGGCATATGCTGAGCCAATAAGCTGGACAGAGAAAGACGAATACATAGGATCTCACGTGTATGTGGAAGACAAACAAACAAACAATCTCACAGACACAGAGAACAGATGGGTGGTTGCCTGAGGCAGGGAGTAGGGAGAAGGCAAGTGGGTAAAGAGAATCAAAAAGTACAAACTTCCAGTTATAAAATAAATAAGTCATGGGGACATAATGTACAGCCTGGAGACTGTATATTGAAAGCATTGTTAAGAGAATAAATCTTAAAAGTTCTCATCACAAGAAAAATAATCTGTAGCTATGTGACGATGGATGTTAACTAGACGTTGTGGTGAGCACCTCATGATGCATACAAATATTGAATCATTATGTGGTACCGCTGAAACTAATATAACGTTATATCTCAAAAAAAAAAGCAAAAGGAAGAGCGTTGGTATATCTATGCAGTGGAATATTATTGGGCCATAAAAAGGAGTGAGGTGCTGACATCTGCTACAATATGGCTGAACCTTGAAAACGTCGTGCCAAGTGAAAGAACCAGTCACAAAGGACCACATGGTGTATGATTCCATTTTAATGAAATCTTCATAATAGGCAGATCTATACAGACAGAAAGATTAGTGATTGCAAAGGGATAAGGGGGTGGGGAGGAAAGGGGAGTGGCTGCTGGTGAATATGGGTAAAAATATTTAATGGAAACATCCTAAAATTAGATTGCAGTAATCGTTGAAAAACTCTGTGAATAGACTGCAAGTCACTGAATTGCACACTTTAAAAGGCTGAATTTTATAATACGTGAAGTATACCTCAGTAAAGCTGTATGTTTTGTTTTGTTTTGTTTTTTAAAGAAAGAGGCTGGAAAGTGCACAGGACAAAAGGCAAAGGTCTTGGGAAGGCACAATTTCTGTGGTGGGTATTCCTTAAATATTTGGTAATGAAAGAGAAAAAGGAAGTGAGCAGGGAAAATTAAAGGTCCTAAGAAAAATTTTGAAATCAAGCAAAACACTCACCCATCTCTGTTCCTGAGTAAAGTGACTATACAAAAGAAATTGCTCTTCTCTGTACCAACAGAAGAGGACACCCTTAAGCTAAGAAACCCAGTTTAACGTTCAAGCCCCATTCCCCGTTTGATCCTCATAGAACCCTGCACAGTCTCAGACCTCAGGCCCTGGTAGAAACATGATTGAGCAATACTTCCAGGATCTAGCAATTCCCCCACCTGTTGTGCTGTGGCATGGTCCAGATATATCGTTCACCAACAAGACATATACCGAACAACTCAATGTTCTTGGGACAGTGTTACCTAACTCAGGTCCGGCTGCTCGCTGCTCAAAAATCCATATGTAAGAGAGAGACAAATGTTGGTAGAAGGGAAAGTCGCTTTTAATCAGAATACCTGCAATCTGGGGAGATGGTGGACTCCGTGTCCCCCAAAAACCATCTCCAAAGATTCTGCTTGGCCATGAAAGTTTTTAAAGGGAAAAAGGGGAGCAATGTCAGTTAATCATTGAGATATGGGGTCAAAGTCATCCGCATACCCCGCTGTGTGTAGACTTGTGTGCAGGCTTACTGACTTTCTGTGTTTTTCTTTAGATGCTACCTTTTTCACGCAGCCTGTGAAAGGGGAAGTTAGGGAAGAGATCTGGTCATCTGTTAATTACTTATTCTTCATTTCTACTTCTTGGGTCTACAGAAAGAACCAACAGATTAGGCATGGTATTGTGTGGCCAAAATATGTGAAATACGTGTGAGGGCCGGAGATGAGTAGAGCGTGGGGGTGCCTGCTTTAAGGTTAGTGACAAGACAACAGGGTCTCCCGCTGAGAGCTCTTTCCTGCGAAAAACCGCTTACAACAGAACTGAGACAAATGAACGAGCAGGAGGGTGCAGGGAGCCTTTTTGGTCAGAAGTAGAAATGAAGAGATTCACCATAGGCTTCCTTGAAATAGCCATTTCTCTTTATGCACTTAAAATATGGCTTGACTTGTTTAGTTCCATATAGATTGTCAAGAATGTATTACATAGCCATAAAGATGACCAAATTAACCAATGAATTTGAAGAGGCAAGTAAAATGGAACAAAGTCTTATATACATATGATATATCGGTTATGAGACACCAACATGTGATATCCTGTTAGACTTTCATTAACCAGTAGAGGGAGCTCCATCAGAAGACTCTACTGTAACTGAGGACTTAACACAAGACTAGGAGAGCAGTGGACAGATTTGACTAGTGACAGCGATGACACTGACTTCAGTGTAACTGTTTACAGTTTGCATCCACAAACTTTTGGTCTTCATGACAGCTTGGCTTTGAGACCCTCATCTTGTAGATGAGGAAGCAGAACCCCAGCTCACATTTGGAAAGGTGGCCTAGCACACGATCAGCAGACGAGGGACAAGGCATGCACGTGCAACTACGTCATCCCAGGGGACAGAACATTAACACGTCTCCCACAGTGGTCCAGATAGGATACTCTTTTCTCCCAGGAGTTGCCACGTTAGCTGGAATTATCCCTTCAAACTTGGTATGGCTGTCTGAGGAAGGCCAAATGCATTCACCACTGCTCTGTGCCTAGGACACATGAATACTTACCTTCAGTACTTCTCTTCACCCCAAGGGTTCACAGCCTTTCAGTCCCTTATAACTGTGGATTAAGATAAGAAAATTCTCACTGTAAGAAAACTCCTCCTTGAACTAAACAACAAGCTCTTTCCAAGTAACTTCAACCTGGTTTCATCTGCAAAAGGGACGTGAAAATATCCTCCCTCCCAACTTCATAAGATGCAAGATGTGACACTCTCCTTGAAGAGGTGAGTAAAGCTACAAAACTCCATTATCTTCTCTTACCCTGTTCAGGAGGAAGACAGTAAGCAGAGAACCCAGCCACACTGTGCTCAGAATTCTGACCTACAGAATTGTGAAATAATAATATGCCTATTGTTTTTTTTTGTTTGTTTTTTTTTGCGGTACTCAGGCCTCTCACTGTTGTGGCCTCTCCCGTTGTGTTTGTTTGTTTTTAAGGTTGGCATTCTTTTTTTTTTTTTTTTAATTTTTATTTATTTATTTATTTTTGGCTGCGTTGAGTCGTTGTTGCTGCGCGCGGGCTTTCTCTAGTTGCACGGAGCGGGGCCTACTCTTCATTGCGGTGTGCGGGCCTCTCATTGTGGTGGTTTCTCTTGTTGCGAAGCATGGACTCTAGGCACGCTGGCTTCAGTAGCTGTGGCTCGTGGGCTCTAGAGCGCGGGCTCAGTAGTTGTGGTGCACAGGGGCTTAGTTGCTCTGCGGCATGTGGGATCTTCCCGGACCGGGGCTCGAACCCGTGTCCCCTGCTTTGGCAGGCGGATTCTTAACCACTGCGCCACCAGGGAAGCCCATGCCTATTGTTTTAAGCTGCTAGATTTGTGTTAATTCATTATGCAACAATGGGAAATTAATATCTTCGTTTATATTTTAGTTTGCTTCTCTGTAAATCTACCCTCCTCTGAACTTTGCAGTTGATACCCTGATGAAGTTTTAAAAGTTCCTGTATAGAAAAATTGTCCTGTTCAATTCAGGAAACAGTCACCAAGCTTCTGCTTGATGCCGAGCACTGCAATACAAAGATGAATAAGAAGTTGAAGCCCTAAAAGACCTCAAAGAGAAATAATACAAGTAGACGCATAACTGTTGTCTGAGTCAGAAAGTGATAGATGCCATGAGAGCGTAACAAGTACAAGTTACGAGAGTTTAGAACAGGGAGAATTCATATCCGGTTGAGGGTGTCAAGAAAGGTTACCTTGGGCTGGCTGTGGGGAACATGATAGGGAGACAACAGAAGGCTCAGGAAGGATTTTACGCAGCAGTGAATTTCTTTGTGGGGTTGTAGACCTCATTTAAATAGCTGATCTCACCAGCAACCTAAGTCTGGGAATAGTACAGGGAAAAAGAAGAAAATCATGAGGGGTGGTAGTAGGAATAGCTTAGAGCCAGTAGACTCATGAACCTGGGAGGGTTTGAGGAACAAACAGTCACCAAGAATAGGTTCACTGACAGTTGCATAGTAGAAAAAGAAGAAGTTTTGATAAAGGGAAATGTTAGGGTTTGAGATTTTTAAATTTAGCTGTCTCCCATTATGGTGAGGTCTGGGATGGGGCTACCACATTGTGTTACTGGGGTAGCATAGAGGTTGAAGTTGGTGGAGGCATAGAGGTCAAGACAGTGTACAGCTAGGGAATTTCTAGGCGTCAACCTCGAAACCATCTGATTTCTCTTTCCGGTTTCCCTTAATCGTAGAGAGCTAAATAAATGTTGACTTGAGGAGCAAACAGAAGAATGAAAGAATCAGAGTGAGGTGAAGTCAATCCAGAAATATTTCCAGCATTGCTGAGTTCAAAATTTGGTCTTGAGGAGAGGCAACAAATGGGTGAGTAATAGGTTCTTTCTTGCCATTCCTAGCATGTGTGGTTGCTCTTAAGCTGACTGCCCAAACACATTGGGTTAGAGTGACGTGTTGAGACCTCAATCAGAGATATAATAGAGGCAGTGCACAGAGAGAAACTGTTGGGTTTTCCCTCTATCTATCTGTCACATCTGATAGAGAGAATTTCAAGACCATTTTCAGATTTTCAGCTCATTAATGATTCAGTAAAATAAACAGATACTTGATACCCGACAGCTGCTCTCTCCTCTCTTCCTCTCTTGCCTCTCCAAGACAGCAACATCCATGTAGACTAAAATGTTCCTTATTCATCTGGCTTTTTATGGCCTCATAGACAAGGCCTTTCCCACCATCTGGGATCCAACTGGATAGCGCTCTTCAGTGAACGTTAATCAACCTGACTGCCTGTATCCAATCACAGCTGCCTTTTCTCCATGAAATTCAGCCCACTGAAATGTGCTACTTTTAAGATAAAGCAAATTCAGAGTGGTTGTACATTTCCCAAGCAACATCAGCTCTGGGTCATTTTAAGGTCTGTTTTAAGGGACAACTCAGCGTTGCAATACACAGTTAATTGGATGCACGATTCCTACTGGCTCCATGCTTGTCCATGTTCTGTGTCCCAGAAAGGCTTCTTCAGGAACGTCTGGGGTGGGCTCTCTCAGCAGGGGATACCACAGCAATGCGGCTTCCCAGAAGAGCCTCAACCCTTCCCATCACTCCAAACAGCACTGAAGGCTCAGAGTCTCTTGAAGAACAGACAACAGACAGTGTGTGTGAAGGGCGACATCTGCCTGACACGTGTGGTTGAGCAACTATTTTCTAGGTTTTACGGTGCTGGTTTATAGATCTATTCTAAGACTGAGAATGGATTTCAGAGAATACCTTCTGTATTTACCCTGGACCCAGAAAAGTAAATAAACTTCTATGTAATTTTCAGTGAGCTAAAACAATGACTGGCAAAGGCAGACGAGACCAGCTTTAAGCAAAAGCATAGCGTCCTATAATTTTGCCCTCTGTGCCACCTCCTTCCTTTTTAAGCCCCTCCCTTCCTGATTCTGTGTTCCCTGATTCACTGATTACCATTTGCCTCCATTGTTCTCATCCAACCTTCCTTCACCTCTCATGATTGGAGGCACAGGCTTAAATTCTGGCTTCTGCCAATGACTGGCTGTGATCTGTGAGTAGCCATGACTGAGAACTACTGCAGCAGAGTATCCATCTCCAAGGCCTTTCCTTCAGTCTCCAGATCTGTTCCAATGTCCCTAATCTTGAGAATTCTTTCCCCTGACCTTGCCAGCCATGACACCAGCTTTCCCATTTCCTTCTCTTCTTTTACTGCTAAACTGGGATCTCATTTTTTTCTGCACCTGGCTTTACTCAAACCCTCTCTGATCCCCACTCCAGATATCCCATCTGAGATTGATGGGCTCCTACTGAAACTGTGCTGGGCAGATCACCATTTCCTTCTTGCCACATCCAATGGCTTTTTATTCATATTTTTCTATCTTTGATTTCCATGCCAGGTTCACCAGGCATCACTGGGTGGTAAGGGCTTTGAGGATCAGGGTAAGAAACTTGGGTGTCGTCAGGCTATTAATGAACAATACGAATGAGTATTCTTGAGCAAGGAGAGACACGTTTGGACCTGTGTTTAGGGAGGTCTTCCTGCAGGTCAAGGAGGAAGGATTGACTTGGAAAGAGTCTGAAGGCGAAAAGAAAGCAGTTGGAAGACTTTGGCAGATTATGACCAATCAGGTGAAAACTGCCCGACAAAAAGGGACTGGGATGGAGATGCCACGGAAGGCGGACTTTATTCTATTGAAGATATTCTTATTCTGCCAATGTCAAAGAAAGAGAGCCCTTTCTGAAATTTTGCCTTGGGAAGAAGGGAAGGAGATAGGCAGGGGTTTTTAAAAACACCACAGTCTTCCAGTAATTCCATCCTTACACCCTTGACTCTGCAACGAGGAGTAAGAAACTAGAGGGTTTTTTGGGTTTTATTCACATATTTTTTTAATCTAGAAAAGATTAATTACATACAAATGACTGCACTGACCATGGTGACCCTTTCCCCAATGTCAAGCCTTAGAGAGATCCCAAGAATGTAGGCCTAAGGCCAAGAGCTGGGAATTTGGGGAAGGGGTATAATTATTTTAGCTTCACAGTAAGAGATTATGACCCTGATAGGAGAGAAGTGGATGGGGTCTGGGAGTGGAGAAGGGAAGAGGCAGAAGATTTTTCTCATCTGGCTGCAGCTTGAAGAACTGCCAACATAAACAGGGTGTGGCTGCCATCTTTCACAAATCCTCGAAAGGAGCCGCAGAGTCCTGTGGGTTTGCACAATACCCACTTCCTTCTGTTCCTTCCATGTCCTTTCACCAGATACACAAATAGATTTCAAGTCTTTTCAAGTTGGGTATTTGATAAATCATAAACAAAACATGGACATGAAGGAAATCTGGCCTTAGTCAAACACCAAAAGTTATTTTTCTTTTAAATTCCCGACACATAGTTTTTTTTTTTTTTTTGAAAAATGAGGCCTATCGAGTGATTTTTTTCCCCCATTGCCATCCGTTTTTCATGTCCTTGTGGGGGTGGGCGACGTGGGGTATAGAGGACTGAACATGGACTTTGGATTCTGGAAGACCTTAGTACAAATGCCAGCTTTATCACAAGCTCTCTGCATGACCTTTGGTAAGCACTTCCCCAAAATTCCTTTCTCTCACCTGAAAATGCATTTAAGAATGCTTTCCATTGGGAGCTACCGTGAGGCTATTATGAAACAAAGGATACAAAAGGCCCAATCTATACAGCCAAAAATAGTAGTACCTGTCAGTCTTCTTTCCTCTTTTTCCTCATTGTACAAAATCACAGAATCTTAGAATTTTGAAGAACCCATTAGGTCATCTAATTCAGTCTCTCTGTCTCTCTCTCAGATAGCCTATTTATTTTACTTTCTCCCAGTTTTATTGAGATACAAATGACATAACATTGTATCAGTTTAAGGTGTACAACATAACAATTCGGTACAGGTATATACTGTGAAATGATTACCACATAGGTTTATGTAGTTATGATACATCACCTCACGTAGTTACAATGTTCCTCCTTGTGAGGAGAACTTTTAAGATCAACTCTCTTAACAACTTTTAAATATATGATGCACTATTGTTAACTATAGTCACCATGCTGTACATTACATCTCCAGAACTTATTTCTCTTACAACTGGAAATTTGTTTTGGTCACCTTCACCCATTGCCTCTGGCAACCACCAATCTGTTCTCTGTTTCTATGACTTTCTTTGTTTGGTTGTTTTTAGATTCCACGTATAAGTGAGATCATCACTGTCAACTGTACTATCTTCTCCTCACGTACTTCCAGTGATGGAGAATGTACTCCTTTCCAGAACACCCATTCTACCTTTGGCCTGTCCTATTGTTTCCTTATAATTTCTCTGTCTCTGTCTCTTTCTTTCTCTCAATTTTATCCATTCAGTCCTAGCTCCAACCCTTGGAGTCATTCAGAAGATATTTTTACATTGAAGAAGTTCTGCAAAATAACTGGTGCTTTACAAAGGTAACTGCCGTTGATGATATAGTTACTTATTTTGAAGCCGAAAGCCACTCTTGGCTTTCACTGCCTCTAGGGATACATTACTGGAACCAGACCAGGGACTAGAAATATAATGGAAGCAGGGCCAATGGAAATCAACTCCACCCAACCAAAGCTGGCATCCTTTTTCCCTCCGAGCCCAGATGGGCAGCCAAGCTGCCAGTAGGTTCTCTCTGGGATATGTCATACCCCACAACTAGAGAGATCCAATGGTACGTCAGAGAGAATGGACCTTGCTTTAAAGCCCCATCAAGTCCTTCCCTTGGTGGCCAATTTAAAGTAGCTACGTATAAATTTTGTTTATCTTTTTGGCCAACACCAGTGTTCCAGGTTCAAGCAGAGATGGGTTTCATTTTTGTCACAAGCTTCTGGTCTTAGCCATCTGACCGAAACCCAGAGTTTAGGGAGTTGTGGGTGAGTTTGCCTTTTACCCTTCTTTAGATATGGTTCATGGTGAATTCTATCGCAGAATGAGAGAGTTAGAAAGACCCTTGAAAATGAGGAAGGTGGAGCAGGCAATATGCTGGAGTCCTCTTCCCTACTGCTCTGACTTTGACCAGAGGAGCTGAACTTGACCTATTTTATGTTCTGGAATTCTGCAGAAGCTCTCATTTTTAAAAAGTTTCTGCTATTTACAAATGGAAATAAGGAAGGAAAGAAAGAAGGAAGGGAAGTGGACTAGAAAATAATGATCTAAGCTGATTTTTTTCTAGTATAGACAGGAGATAAGAAGATTAAAATTCAGAAAGGCAAATATTTTTTCCCAGGGTAACACAGCAGAAAGGTAGGAGAAACAGGACTTGAAGCACTTTTCTTTTTCTTTTTTTTTTTTTTTTAAGGTTTCAGTCCAGGGCTTTTTACACTATTCTAGACTCATGAATACGTGCATGTGTGTGTCTGCAATTAAAAGAAAAATCATACAATTTCCTTAGATTCTCTCTAGTGACCATTGAAACTCCAGGTTTTAGAATAAGGTAAAGCAGAAAGAGCTAACCTTGGAGAATGAGATTTAGGTCCTAATTTCACCTCTGGTGCCAACCAGCGGTACAGACAATAGCTCTCTCTCTTTGGCTTCAGTTTTATTTTTTATAATGGACAAAGGCTAGGCTAACTGGTTTCTATCTCTGATATTTTATTATTTTAGGTGTATCACCAGAATTTTCTGGACATTCAGGGAGTATTTAAAATAGGGCAGATCCAATAGTCTTGGAATTAGGGAAAGTTTATAATGTCTATATAGTAACTATCTTATAGCCCTTTATTCAACCAGATGACATATATTCATTGGACACCTATAATCTGCTATGCACTGTCACAGAGAAGGAGAAAGAATTGATGAAAGCAGAAAACACATTTCTTTCCTGCATGTTATTCTCTCTAAGTTTTCTTCATCATACCCTACAAAGTCATCTGAAGTGCAAATAGGCTCTATACCTCAATTATATCATTTCTTTGGGAATCACCACATTAGAACCTCATTGCTCTTTATTTTGGTAGTGGCTTAATTTTGTTAAAATATGAATGGACTTGCTCAGGTTGAGGAGAAGAAAACTCTTGACAATGATTTTCAGAGTTCAAGTTCCACATAACCAGTCTTGTCCAGTCAGTTGGGATGGGGAAAGTATAATATCTATTGCTGCTCCATCTATACGATTGTCCTATGGATTGCCCAGACCCATGGCCAGGTTCTTTCAAAGCACTCAGGAGAAACAGGCTCTAGAGTCAAAGAATCAGGCGTTTAAATCTTGGTTTAGTCATTTAATATCTCCTTGAGCTGTCATAACTTCAATGAGATTCTTGTCTGTAATACATGTCTTTTGGAATTGTAAATTGAACTCATTCAGCAAATACTATTTAATGTCCACTATGTTCCAGGCACAGTGCAAGGAATTAAGGTTATAATGCCCTCCCAGACTTCACAGTTAAGATTACAGACAGAACAAGTCAGCAAGCAAAGAGTAAATACAGAGTGAGGTAAGTGTTATCAAATAAGCCAACACGTTGCTATAAATATTGGCAATAACAAAGTTTTTATTACTTCCTACATCATAAAGGGCATATGGTTGATGTAGCAATTATTATGTACAAGCACATGCACCTGGGGTTAGTCAGCCGGTGCAGTGGAGAGCAGACCCTGGATTAGGGATGAAGTACATCTGGGTTCAAACCCTGATAGTGTGGATCCTTTGTTAAATAATAAAAATATTTATTTTCCCCTCCAAAACATGATGTGATTTATTTCATTTAATATTCACAACCTAGGAGGTAGTCCTAGTATTGCCTCCCCTTTACAGTAGAGGGAACTCAAAAGAGATTTGAGAATCCTGTGTCAGTATGAGCAAGGCCACATAGCTAGTGAGTAGTGACGCAAGGATTGGAGACTAGCTATGTCTGACATCAAGGCCATGCTTTGGAGGACCACCAATACCATGAGCGATGTGAAAATTTTGTAGAAACTTAAAAACACTAAAAATAAGTGATGGTGGTTCTCAGACCATGCAAACTAATTTATATATAGTTATTATCATAAGGAAATTTAATGTATGTCTCATACTCTATTTCTGTATCTTTACCTTCAGATAATTCAGGTCAAAGTGACCAGGTTATCGATGTAGTAATCACATAAAAGAATTGGCAATTAGCTTTTATCACACTCTAAAAATGTAATAGACTAGGTATCACAGAACCTTGAGGCTGAAGTAGCAAGAATCAGGATGAATCTTACTAAAATATACCTTTGAAAACAACTGTAAATGTGAAAAATGAGGGGGGAGGGACGAGTTGTCTGGCCATATATGGTTTATCTTCTCGACTGCACTGCAGAATGAATGGTGCTGTTACATCTCAGGGAAGAATTTGTTTCTAAATCTACCTATTTTAATTCAAATCATCATCAGCTTTCTTCCTGGCCTTTGAAGCAACTTTCTATTCTTGCAACTTTCCAATCTTCCTTCTCAGCCTTCTTTCACTCTCATCCATCTTTTACACTGCTTCTGCACTGCTCTCAGTTATATTGTTAAACATGTACTTGAGGGCTTCCCTGGTGGCGCAGTGGTTGAGAGTCTGCCTCCCGACGCAGGGGACACGGGTTCGTGCCCCGGTCCGGGAAGATCCCACATGCCGCGGAGCGGCTGGGCCCGTGAGCCATGGCCTCTGAGCCTGCGCGTCCGGAGCCTGTGCTCCTCAACGGGAGAGGCCACAACAGTGAGAGGCCCAAACAAAAACCACGTACTTGACATCTAGTTCCTTGCTTACAAAAAAAAGTAAAATTTAAAAAACAAACAAAAATAAAATGTTCATGTCTTCCCTTTGGCCATAGGGGAAAGGTCAAACTCCTTAGCATGATATTTATTCAACAAATAGGTATTGAGCATCTACTATGTGCTAAGCACTGGTCTAGGTGCTTGTGATACTTCAGTGAACGAAAGAGACAAAAATGCCTAAAAATCTTGGTCTCCATAGAGCTTACATTCCTGATGAAGGAGAGAGACAATAATCAACAAACCAATGAACTATATGCAATAGTAGGAGGTGATAAGTCCTATCAAAAGAAGAGGGCAGGGCAAACGGGACAGAAGCCCAGAAGCGGAGAGAAGGTTGAAATTAAACATGAATATGTAAACACATATATGCAATTATATATAATAGAGTATGTGCAATTATATATGGAGCAAATGCAATTACGTATATGAAACATTTCAACAAATGTCTTCACAATCTTTGCTTTTGAAGATCTTTCACAATTTGTTCAGCCCCTGCTGTCTCTCAAAAGTAGCCTTATATTATCTTCTCTTTTTTTTTTTTTTTCTTGCGGTACGCGGGCCTCTCACTGTTGTGGCCTCTCCTGTTGCAGAGCACAGGCTCCGGACGCGCAGGCTCAGCGGCCATGGCTCAAGGGCCCAGCCGCTCCGCGGCATCTGGGATCTTCCCGGACCGCGGCACGAACCCGTGTCCCCTGCATCGGCAGGCGGACTGTCAACCACTGCCCCACCAGGGAAGCCCCTATCTTCTCTTAATTCTATTTAGTCTGTGCTCCTGCCATGCTCATGTTTTTAAGGCGCCTCAAACAGTATGGTCTCCTGTGCTTTCACAAATACTTTTCCCATTTTTAATATAAAGCCTTGAGCCAGCCACCTGTCAACCGCTCACACACACAACTTTCATTCTGGTAACCCCTTCCTCATTGCTGGACTCCTCCTCAAACACATCTCCTCTCGGAAGCTATGTCCAGGACCCAGGGCACTGTGCAAATACTACTCTGAGAGCACTGTCACGCTGTGCTGTGATTTGTCTGTTTCCTGACTATCCTATACAGTATGTTGAATATTTTCAACTTAATAGGAATGTTTTATTACTTCGTACATCATCCGCATTTCTCTATCAAACACATGGGGCAAGGTGAGTTGATAATATTTGTACAAAATGAGCATAAGCTTTTCACAGGGTTGAACTTTTGTTTCCTTATCCCTTTCTTGAATCTCTAAAGGGGATGCCAGTGTTTCAGATCTCTAAGTGCTTCGTTCCTCTGCTTTAAGGAAAAAGAACACCTTGACCCCATAAAACCTGGTCAGAACAGACTATGGTGATAAGAAACACAAAATCGCCTCTCTAGGCATTTCTTCTCAAAAAGGAAAAAAAATCTAGTATAAATCTGAGTGGCTCATTAATCCAATCACAATGCTTGGATCAACTGGAAAAAAAATGGGGGTACTTAGTCCAAGGGCTATTAACAACCTCCTTTGATGAAGTCGTGACATTGACAGTGAAGGTGATGATCCAGGTAATGCAAAAATGCCAGTCTCTTCTGGGACCTGTCACTTCTGCATAAACAAATGAATCGGATCAGGGTGGTGACAATCTCTTTGAAAGACCCAATAAATGCTGTAGAGGGGATTTCTGCATTGGATGGGGGTAGGACATTTGCCTTCCACTGTCTCTTCTGGCTCTGGGGCGTCTATGTTTCCATGACAGAACAAAATGGTTTCTTCACCTGGATTTTCTTTGCCCCAGGAATCTCATTTTGGGGCTTTGAAGGCAGCGGAGAGAAGAGAGATGGCCCTGGGAAGGAATATCAGCATGATGACCAGTTTCATCCTTTGGGGATTTTCAGAGCCTCCAGAGCGGCAAGTTACCCTCTTTGTACTGTTTCTGGGGATCTACTCCATGACTCTGGCTTGGAACCTGGACCTTACTGTCGTGATTGCCATGAAGTCACACCTCCACCCCACCATGTGTTTCTTCCTTTGTAACTGTCCTTCACTGATATTTCATACACCTCCTCTATAGCCCTTAAGATGCTCTGTGACTTCTTCAAGGAGCAGAAGACCATCTCCTTTGTGGGCTGTGATGCTCAATTTTTCTTCTTCATTGGCATGGTGAGCACAGAGGGCTGTCTCCTGGAAGCCATGGCATATGACTGGTACGCTGCCATCTCCAACCCTCTGCTCTACACAGCCTTCATGACACCCACCATCTAATGGGGGTGGCCATTAGAGCGCATGCTGGAGGATTCCTCACCGGATTGGTCCAAGCCAGCTCTATATTCTGGCTCCATTTCTGTGGGCCACGAATCATTAACCACTTTTTCTGTGACCTGCCACCGCTGCTGGTCTTGCCTTGTCTTAGTACCTTCCTCAGCCAGGTAATGAACTTTCTTGTTGTGTGTACAGTTGGTGGGACTTCAGCTCTTGTGGTCCTGGTTCCCTATGGCTACATCATTGCTGCTGTCATGAAGATCCATTCAACCCAAGGGCCAACAAAGGCTTTCAACAACTGTTCCTTTCATCTGACCACAGTGATTCTCTTCTATGGCTCTGGTCTCTTCTCATATCTCCATTCTAGTGCTGGCTACTCATTAGACCAAGATAAGGTGGTGTCCATGCTCTATGGAGCTGTGATTCCCATGATGAGCCCCATCTCCCCATCAAGGAGATCAAAGATACATTGAAAAAGCTCAAGGAGAGAAAGAAGCAGATGTCCTCTCTGTGTCTTATAGTTCCTTGAGTTTAAAAGAAAAAACAAACAAAAATCCCTTAAGTTTTGCTATATGTAATCATAATAATAAGTGGCCCACTTATTATTAGTAATAATAGGAATCTGAATAATAATTGAAAGAAACTCTTTCAAATAAGATCCCCAACCTACATGCCTACTGTGTAATTAGGCTCTACAAAGGTTTGTTCCTTCCTTTTACTTTTCTTGTCATAGACTGGTAGGGTTTCAATTTTGATCACTTGCAATAGAAAATAAATATGCTTTGCTATGATATTCCTTAGCTTTATGGTCTCAGGTGCTGTGTCCAGGTTGCTTTAGAGCCAGCTGGGGCATGGCCTAGGACCATGAGCATTGATTAGAGACCTGTTTACAAAACAACACTCATACCAGTCCATTCACTATTTGGGACAAATTTTTTGTTCCCTTTGCCTTGGATACTTACCTATCCAAAGGTTGATACTGACCAGGAAGGCTGACTCTCTGACCTGAGAGCCCTCATTGAATTGGGTTCAGCAGTGGTGACTCAGAGCCAGCAAAGCAATAGGGTATCTGTAAACCGTGTGTGAAAAGAGACCAGGGTCACATCTGTGGGGTCATGGTGTCCCCTGGGGTCAGAAATAGGGACCTAAACCAGCAGATCCAAAGATGTGAAATCACAGTGAGCAAAGAGCAGAGATAAGGGTAAGGGAGAAGCCCTAAAGGAGAGCAGAGTGCCATACGGTTAATTTTCTTGGTTGAAACTGCCTAGTGACTGGGTGGGACCTGATTTAAGGAACAGAGTCAGAGAAGAGAGTCTTCCTCTGGCAGCTCTGATTCCATACCTGTTCCCTAGACCAGCTTCCACTCTTGCTCTGTGCATATTTGACTTACTCTCTGTTCTCACCTCAACCCCAATTGACTTTCACTCCATATACTAGAGTTTGTATCTTTTCTACTGTTGCTCCGGAATTTGAATGCAACCTGTTCCATGATTCTGGCACCCCTGCTTTCATTTTCATGCATTATCTCAGAAGGGGCCCCTTCTATGTCCTATCCCAGATCTCTATGACATGATTTGAGATAGGACAACCAAGTCAGTGAGTTTGCAGCAGAATTGAATGTGGATTTTAATTTGTCTTTGATCCTATTCTACAAGATGGTTCTTGAGCAAAGGACAAACATTTATGAAGTCTTGCTTCTTTAGTGGTTGTGTATATAAATCATGGTGAATCGTGACAGCCTTCCCTAAGTTGCATCAACTTTGGCTGTAACTCTTCTGCTTCTGTCCTTCTTCCAGTTCATGCTGGTATTTGATCCATTCTCCTCTGACCACTTGGATTACTGGGAGTTTAGGTATAGGAGGGGTATGACTTTGAAGTTTGTCTGTAAAGCCTTCCTTGGCCCTTGACTCCTCCAGACATAGTAAAGAGTTACTGCAGTGTATTCCCATAGCATCCTCTATTTCATCCATCAGCTCCTACAACACTACTATTTTTATTTTGTTTATTTATCTTCCTTCTACTCAAGTTGTAAACTACTCCCTACTGTTTCCCTGAAGCATAAGCTATGACTGGGACAAACCCTGTGTTAATAAAATTTTTTAAATAAATGAATAAATAAATCCAAATTCACTTGGTAGATGATTTAGAGATTCATCTTAGGCCAAAGGAAGGAATTAACACTTATTAGAAGCTTATTATATGCCAGACATTGTTCTCAGAAGCTTTTATAAACTTCATTTCAACTCTATAACATACAAATTCCCTATTCAAAAAAAATTAAAACACCATAGGTAAAGGGATGTTTAAACCAGAACCCTCAATTTTAATCCCTTCCTGGTCTCCCCAAGAGGTAGCTATGGTTTATGTTGGCAGACATGTAAATTTATACTTTTTCTGCTTAATAACATTCACATATGTACCAATCAAAAATACATCGTACTGCTTTATGTAGCTCTCTGTGTATTCACATAAATGAAATCATATTGAATGATCATTCTATACCTTGATTTTTTAGAAATTCAATCATTATTTCCTGGACCTCCTTCCATATTATACATATAAATCTACCTTAGTCTTTTTCATTGTTTCGTAGAATTGATGTGCCAAAATGTATGTACCTATTCCTCCCTGATGGACATTTAGGTAGTGTCCAGTTTTTGCTAGTTTATTACAAACAGTGTTGCAACATGCATGTCTGTACATACACTTCCTGCTAATATGCACTTTTATGGTAGAAACTGAGAAGTTGAATTGCTGCTTATAGGACATGTATATTTTAAAATTTTGATAGACACTGCCAAGTTCTCTCTAGAGCGGCTCCCAATGGACCCTCCTGTCAGCAACGTAATAGGGCAGCTATCTCTTCATACCCTTGGTGAAGGATGATACTATCAAACTGAGTTATTTTTCCTCCCTGATGCCTCTTTAAATGTATTCTTTTAATCCTTGAAATGATCCTATTAGATAGGATCGTTTATTGTCCTCATTCACTTACTACAGAAAGTCTCTAATATACACAATTTTTTTTCTTTAGTTTTCACAACCACACTATGAGATAGGGGTGTTAATCGTCTTTATCTAAGAGATGAGATATGTAAGACTCGGGAAGGAGGTTACGTAACATACACAAAGGCACACACTAACAAGCTAAGGAGATCCTAAGTGCATGTCTACACGACACCAAGGCCATTCATTGAAAATACATATTCTTACACGTATGCTTGGCATCGTCCAGAGACGAAGAAGGAAATATTAAAGCAAATTCTGTAAAAAAAAAACAACAGAAAAACAAAAAACGACTAATTTCTCAAGTCAGGCCTGATTTCAGTGCATAAAGAGAAAGGACGACTGACTGACTTCCGTTAAATAGCTAGGATTAGTTTCAATAAGATCACCACTTAAGTTCTATACCAGGAGCTTTATTTAAAACAATAATTTAAAAAGCATTATTCAAAAATAGATTTGTTAATGGAACAAATATTTTTTACATCTTTATTGGAGTCTAATTGCTTTACAATGGTGTGTTCGTTTCTGCTTTATAACAAAGTGAATCAGTTATACATATACATATGTTCCCATATCTCTTCCCTCTGAATGGTTTGATTCCCAAATAACTATGAAACAAGGAGAAACCAAAATGTTAAAACAAAACCAAAATTGAATTAGTAATGAATGAATAATGTTCTTCAAAGGTAACAATAGTAATGGAGCTCCAACCCAACTTATAGCATCTGTTTCTATATTCAGATAAAGAAATGACCAGTTGTGCTGTAGGCTCTGGTGAAGGAAAAGTCTTGAGAGGCAATGTATCAAGATATCAGGGATAGGGGGATAATAAGAGGCAGGGCAGGTTGATGCCTTGAAGTTTCACTCTGGATTAAGCCAGATAAAAAAGAATTTAGCAGACAACATTGTACCAGCATTCATAGTGAATCGTTTAGCGTGGAGGACCCCAGAAGAATTTTACTCTCTAACTGCTTTCCTATCAACAATTTTTCCATGTTTGTCCCATTAACACCGTGAATTGCATCATTGAATATGGAAACACCAGCTCTTTCTACATTGATTGCTGAGAAGTTTTTTTTTTTTTTTTTTTTTTTTTTTTTTTTTGCTGAGAAGTTTTGAGTAAAATTTGTGACTCATCTGTAGCAAGAATTTAGGTAACTCTGAGGAGCACTTTTATTCTTACTCCTGGCTCTACTCTGCAATTCTACTTTTTTCTCTCACCAATCTTTTAATCTGTTATTTTGTACATTTTATATATCTTTGCAAGCTGCTTGCTCAAACATTTTGGAACCAAGTAGAATATAAAGATAACCAAAGAGTTTGCTTTACCCACCAGATCGGTGCATTAGAAAGTGAATCCATTTTGGTTCTTTGGGTCACCTATATCTCTAACCTTAGCTGAAATCAAGCTTATCTCCCTCATCTGTAGTCATCCAAGACGCCTTTTCCATCATTCTCCCCATTCTCTGTCTCTTTCTGTTTTTTCTCTCTGCTTCTCTCATCTGTCTCTGTCTCTCTGTGTCTATCTCCTTCTACCTCTGTGTCTCTCTGTGTCTCTGTCTGTCTCTATCTCTGTCTGTCTTGGAGGACCGCCCGACCTGCTGGTCCAGGTTGAGACCTTCCTCTCTGGTCATTTATAACCCTGTACTTCCTTTTCCATATAAAGCATCATTGTTCAGTGTCTATCTTCCCATTAGACCATAATCTCCATGCAGAGCAAGTGGTGTCTGACATAGTATTTGCACAATAAGTTTCTGTGAGTACGTTAGTAATTTGCTCTATCTCAGAACATTTTTAGTCGTCAGTGATCTCCTAGTGACTAGTCTATTCCACTTCCCTCTTTCACAAATAAAGAACTGAGCCTCTGGGTGGTGAAATAATTTGCAAATGACTCACAGCTGGCTACTGAAAGCACTCCTCTCCAGCCCAGCAATCTTCCCATGTCTACACAACAGCTGGCCGTTACCATCAAAATCTTACCCAAACTGCGGTGAAAGGTCCTATAAGAAAGAATGCAATACGGTCTAAAAACCATATTGCCTCACAGTCTGGCAGCTTTGACTTCCTGTTTTCAGGGAAATCTTCCCACTTCAGCTCTGTCTCATGAATTTTATGGCTAGGGAAAGTTTTCTCCTTCTCATAATTACAATGCCCCAACTGGAAGAAACTGTAGAAACTGTACATAGACTGGCAGTTTTCAAACTGTATTCCAGGGACCCTGGTGATCTGCCTCCTCCAAGTGGTGAGAAGGAAATGAAGCCATTGGGCTTTGGGGCTTTGGCCCTTGTTCATTGGAGGCAGCTCTTCTTTTCCATGAAAGTTTCCCTGAAAGACTGCATTTGAAAATAAGGGTTCCACAGCTAAAATCATGTTTATAATCTACAAATTTAATACAATCCTCTAATTTGGGGAATTAGAATTAGGAAATAAAAGCCCAGAGGAGAGAAGCAATTTGCAAGAGAACAACGAGGCTGGGATTCAAACTGAGTTCTCCCGCCTCCCTGTGTCTTGACCACGCATTTTTCTCTACACACACACACATATACACACACACACATACATACACACAGACACACACACAGACACAAAACCACACATAGACACAGACACACACACTACACACACACACACACATACACTACACACATACATGCACTACACACATGCACACATACACACACTACACACATAGGCACATACACACACTACACACAGACACATACACACACTACACACATATATACACACTACACACAGACATGTTCACACACATACACACACTCACATGCACTCACACACACATACACAGTCACACACATACAGATACACACAGTCACAAACACATACACACATACACACTCATAAACATACACTCACACATACACGCACTCACACAGTACACACTCTCACACACATACACACACACATAAGTGTGGAAATGAAGGGGAAGGAGGGAAGGAAATGGTTCTCGTTGACATCCTACTGTCTGTAAAATTGGTCCGAGATCTTTCTCCACCAAAGGACCTCGGCTTTCTCCATCCTTCCCTCCCTCCATCTCACGCGGTAAGCAGCTGCTCTCCATGCCCCGTGCCTCATGAAACATTCTGTTCTCGTCACTTCCTGTGGAAGCTGTTCACGATGTTCTCCACCTTTCTCCAGGGGACGCAGGGAGAGGGAGAGCAGAGCACATTAGAAGCTCGACTCTCCCTGCAGAAGGAGAGCTGTCCCCTCTGGAGACAGGGTCTCAGACTTCAGTGAAGGTGTTCTTTTACTGGGAGGAAGGGACGTGACAGCAGGAAAGTTTGTTCTCCAAAGCCCTTGTGCCGCAACGTATGTGCCCGCACCCCCATTATACCTATGAAAAACTTAACTGCACAAAATAATCATAACAAGAGAGGATTTGGCTGGTTGAGCTGACCCAGGGGAGACTCCCACACCTTAGACACACAGGCACAGACCCATTTCCGCAAACACAAAGATTCAAGCTCAAAACCAAGAAAGGGAAATCTGCGGGTGCTAGAAAGAGAGCGCTCACAATCAGAGCAGCGAGTGGGTACTTAGGCCTGTGGCTGAGGGACATTCGGAGCCAGACGCCGACCTCAGAGCAGGGTACTGTGGCTTTAAGGGCTGTGGGAGATCACCCAGGCCACTGGTCCTGTGTACAATGTTCAAGGGAGGCTGGAACCATCCTGGGAATCAAGAAGCACTGCCTCTGCCACCACCTGCCGATGAGGAAAACTCCACCCACGCGCCCGTGGAAAATGGCTAGGACTCCTGCCATCTTAACAGAGATCAGAGAACCCCACGCATGTGTTGACACAGATGGAAGGTCTTAGTTCACATCGACTCCAAACCAAGAAATTAACACAAACTCTGGTCCAGTATGATTATAAGGCCTCAGCAGAGACAAAATGAAAACCACCTTGGAGGAAGAGCTGAACAAACCGGTGCAAACCAGCCTTACACAGCAAACCTCAGTGGAAAAGGGGCTCGAGTCACAAATGTCAAACCACACAGGGAAATAAGTCACCAAAAGGAAGTTTCAGCAGGAACAACATGGGAGAACATACACGCCATGACCTGCACAGAACAAAATCTTCTAAAACTTTTAAAATAAAAGATCGCAGCTGTAGCTTTCAAATTGAGGCAGGTTGTAACTGGAATGCAGACTCGTGCCTCATGAAGATGCTGGAAAGGACCTCAACACACCCTCTTATTTTACATATTGGGAAACAGAGAGAGAGGGGGGAAATGACTTGTCTAAGGTCACCAGCAGGTTAGTATAGAATGAGGAACAGAATCCACGTCTCCATATTTCTAACCCTGTGCTACTTTTCCTGCCCCACGATGCCCTAATTTCCCAAGATAGAAATTAAAAACCTACCTTCAAGAGAAGACCAGGAGGAAAGGGGGGCAGAAAAGCCTACTTAAGACCCAGGAAACCCCCAAATCAGGGCTCTGACTCTTATTAGCAAAGCTCAGGTTTGGTGTTCGAATAACTAGATTTTTTTTTTGGCCATGCTGCACGACATGCGGGATCTTTGTTCCCCGACCAAGGATCGAACCCGTACCCCCTGCCTGGGAAGCATGGAGTCCTAACTACTGGACCACAAGGGAGGTCCTCTAGAATTTTTTATTAAACCCCTCCTATCACCATTTTGCATTACACTGACCTGTTTTTCTTTCCTATTCTTCCCCTATTTCCCTTAGTCCTTCTCTTGACTGTCCGCAGAATGGAAATGTTATCAGAATTGGGCAAGTCAGTTCTGTGATTGTTGCTCCTTCGTTCTTAACCTCTGTTCTACCCTCCAGGCAAGCCCTGCTTGCACACTGCATAGGCAGATTAGGGAGACGGAAGGGGAAAAGGAATGGGGTGAGGACCAAGTATCCCAAGGCCAGCTTCACTAGATGCAGATACTTGGCAGGGATGGGAACCAAGGTGGGTATGCAAGCAGGTGTGGGTTCAGTCCTGCAGGATCAAAACTTTAAATACCAGATCAGATGTAAATAAGGCAGAAGGAGTTGGCACATAGGGACATTCCATCTGGGCTCTTATGATTCATGTATTATGTAAGACACTAAGCTTACGCCCTCCCAAATTCACCAAGACACAATTACAGACCAGAAAACCAAATTAAATTTTGTAATAAGAAATACAAGTCACACAAGCTAGGCTCAGAGTAAGTGCTCAGAGATACTAATGTAAGTTGAAACAAAAATCCTATCATAATTTTGCTTCAGCTCAAGTATTCATTCCCAACCACTCAAGACCTGATTTACTGAGGACATGTTCTAGAAATATTATCAGCTGTGTTGGCTTTATTCACTTGTTTATTCATTCAATAGTAACATATATTGATTGGGTATCTGCTATGTACCAGATATAGCACCAGCCTCGGGTAATACAGTGATGAACCGAAAAAAACATGATCTCTTCCCTTTAGGAGCTTACAGTTTACTAGGGGAGAGAGTCAGACAAGAAGTCCATTAAAATAGTGATAAATGCAAGGGATGCCATGGAGCACATAGAGGAACATTATAATATTAATTAATACTCTACATTAATTAATGTTTCATTGGGAGGTAAAATCCCAGGGCAGCAAATGTAAAAGGAAAAGGGAGGTAAGGCAGCAAAGGAGACAAAGGAAGTCTAAGGGGCTGTATTACTGAGCTGATCACAGTTTAAGGAAAGACACAGACAATTGTTTAGTCACGCAAATGTCTTCAGAGAGAGCACACAAAACCACCAGTCCTCAAAATAGTCCACTGGAGGGAGAAACGAAGAGCAAATTACGTGCCAGATTCCTCCTATCTCTCAGTGTCACTAGCACAAGGAATTAAGTCCTCTGTATTTCTGGGCTGCGTTATCCAGTATTCGCTTACCAACTACTGGAGAAACCACATCTCACATCTGGTGGCCCAGTGCTTCATGTGAGCTCAGAAGTGAGAAGAAGCCAGGCCTCTTTCGGTCCAGTAGTGTTTAGGGTCTCCAGATACAATATAGGATGCTCAGTTACATTCGCATTTTATTTATTGGGGTTTTTTTTTAGTAATTTTATTTATTTTTATATATTTTTTTGGCCACACAGCTTGTGGGATCTTAGCTCTCCAACCAGGGATCGAACCCCAGTCCATGTCAGTGAAAGCACAAGTCTTAACCACTGGACCACTAAGGAATTCCCAAATTTGGATTTTAGATAAACAATGAATATTTTTCTGAGTGTAAGTATGCCCCCAGTGTTGCATAGGACATACTCTGACTAAAAAATTATTTGTTGTTTAACTGGAATTTAAATGTAATTGGGCATCCCACATTTGTATCTGCTAAATCAAGCGACCCTCCCCTTGCTGTGGGTCAGGTGGAGACTATGTCAGAGTCCAGACCTCCTCCTGGGAGAGGTCAAGTGGTCTTTGGAGGTGAGGGGTTGGAGGACCAGCCAGAACTGTTCGCAGGGGAAGTATCTGAGGGTTTGGGAGGCTACTGCAGCTGAAGAAAGATTTAGCCTGGAGAATCTGGGGAGTAGTTCAATCTGAATAAACAGCATTCTCTGCTCAGCACCCAGACAGAGGACTTCAAGTTTGTGTAACTGCCTTTAGCTGTGTTTTTGCCTGCATCTCAAAAGGCAGCTCTTCAGTTCGAGTCTGCCTCTGCAACACCCCAAATAAATACACATTGTCAACATTTTCTTGCATTTTCACACCCCTCATTCTTCTCTGCCCCAACCCCTTTCTACTTTCTGTCTTTATGAATTTGCTGCTTCTAGGTACGGATGCCGAAAGTCGGCCTCTGTGCACCAGTGCCGAATTGCATCTCAGAGACAGAGTTTTGGGTGAAATAGAAAAGAAGAGCTTTATTGTTTTGTCAAGCAAAGGGGGACACAGCAGACTAATGCCCTCAAAACTGTGTGACATGGGCTTCCCTGGTGGCGCAGTGGTTGAGAGTCCCCTTGCCGATGCAGGGGACACGGGTTTGTGCCCCAGTCCGGGAAGATCCCACATGCTGCGGAGCGGCTGGGCCCGTGAGCCATGGCCGCTGAGCCTGCGCGTCCGGAGCCTGTGCTCCGCAATGGGAGAGGCCACAGCAGTGAGAGGCCCACGTACCACACACACACAGAAAAAAACAAAAACAAAAAACTGTGTGACCCAACCTGGTGGGATTTGGTGAGGAGTTTTATAGCAATGGTTCCAGGGCGGGGTCACTGATGGGATCAGGGTGCGTGCAGGGCCTGCATTCCTTTAATCTGGCCTCAGGTGCCCTCCTGATGAGCTTCTGTGGTTCTCGAGGTTATCAAACTGCGACCTTCTCTCTAGAATGAAGAATGTTTCAACAAGTAGTTATCTTCCATTTGTTGTGGGTTTTAGTTCTGCAGAAGAGCTCAAAGAGGAACTTCCCTGGCGGTCCAGAGGTTAACACTTCACCTTCCAATGCAGGGGGTGCGGGTTTGATCCCTGGTTGGGGAGCTAAGATCTCACATGCCTCGAGGCCAAAAATCAAAACACAAAACAGAAGCAATATTGTAACAAATTCAATCAAGACTTTAAAATTGGTCCACATGCAAAAAAAAAAAAAAAGCAGAGCTCAAAGATATTGTTACGTGTATCCCTTGAGGTTGAACCAGGATGTCAGTAAACCGCAGACCCCAGGCAAAAGTCAGCCCCCACTTGTTTTTGTAAAGATTTATTGGAACACAGTCATGCCCATGCATTTACATATCGTCTACTTTTTTTAAAAAAAATTCATTTATCTTGGCTATGCCAGGTCTTAGTTGTGGCACGTGGGATCTTTGTTGTGGCATGCCGACTTCTTAGCTGCGGCATTCGGACTTCTAGCTGTGGCGTGCATGCAGGATCTAGTTCCCCAACCAGGGATCGAACCTGGGTCCGCTGCATTGGGAGCATGGAGTCTTACTCACTGGCCCACCAGGGAAGTCCCACGTATCATCAGCTTTTGCAGTACAATGGCAGAGTTGAGTAGTTACCACAGAGACCATTTGGTTGCAAAGCCTGAAAAATTTACCGGCTGGCCGTTTACATAAAGAGTTCGTTATTCCCATTCTAAGAGACTCCCGAAATGAACTCTTTGATAAAGCATCCAGTCATTTCTGATTTACCTGTGTTGTTAATCTAGATGGCATGGCTACTATATTGTTTTCCTTAAAGATATGCATATCTTTGTTCAGGATATTAATAAAAAATATTCAGGTGGTCTCTCTGAGTCAGTAGGACTTCCCGTGCTATCAAATGGATGAGCAGAAAAAAGTCAAGTTCCTGAGATGCTCTAATACGGCTTTTCTCCCATTCCCCTCCTGTGAGGATTGAACTACAGAGTCAGTCTGAAACCTGCAGCGACAAGTCCAGCAAAGCTAAAAGTTGATATACAGTGAGCTCTTGCTTGGGTCCTACAGAGCTTTACATGCATGGCTTCTGTTAATCCTCTCAACAACTTCATCTACTGCGTAGAGGTAGATGCTATTTGTGTGTCACAGTTGAGGAGATGGGGGCTTAGGGAGACTCTAGAACTTGCCCTAAGTCACATATGGAGCCAGGATATTACCTGTATTTCAATTCTGAAACCTCTATTTCACATCTGTGCACATCAGTCTAGCTGCTGAGATATTTTCAGTGACTGTACAAAGCAGAACAAAGTCTAAATAGACTCACAACCCAGCCCATGCTCTTAATTTCGTATTTAGATCACAAAGAAGTAGTAAAGACAATAGGAAAATTTCAGTGGAGGAGCCAAAGCTCCCAATTCCACATAATTCCATGATGGAAGAACAACCTCCCCTAACTCACTTGTTTCCATGGTTATTTCAGGTAGAAAGAAAAATGGTGGCAATTTTTACTTCATCTCTGCTTGAAGTCCCTCTGAAGATCCTGCAGGAAAAGAGGAAAAGATTGAATGTTAGATTGGTCTTGTGTTACCCAATAATGCAACAAGTATAGAAATGTGAACTCGGCCAGCAGTCCAGAGTCCAGATGCCACCCAATCACTTCTTTTGCTCAAATCTTCCTCCAAAGAGGAGTTACGCGACAGGCAATGCTCGGGGACTAAGAAACGAGGGAATAAGAGAAATCCCACTGTGTTTCCAGTCCTGTTGTGGGCAAAGCTCTCTGTGTTTAGCTGCTTTCAGCTGAAGGAGAATATAAGAGGCACTCTTGGGCTTCCCTGGTGGCGCAGTGGTTGAGAGTCCGCCTGCCGATGCAGGGGACACAGGTTCGTGCCCCGGTCCGGGAAGATCCCACGTGCCGCGGAGTGGCTGGGCCCGTGAGCCATGGCTGCTGAGCCTGAGCGTCCGGAGCCTGTGCTCCGCAACGGGAGAGGCCGCAACAGTGAGAGGCCCTTGTACCGCAAAAAAAAAAAAAAAAAAAAGAGGCACTCTTCATATTAGACTGGTGTCATTAGGAAACCTGAAAGCTGATGGGGAGGGGGAATGGGTTGGTCCTAACTGCTCAGTCCAGTGGAGCTTGGCTTGGAGAATAGAAAAAAAGGAAGCAGTGCTTCCAAGGGCACATCTGCTCAGCCAGACTCTTAAAAGAGCATTAAATTTGACATTGGCTACGCCAAAAACAGTACCTGCAATGGGTGCCTGAGTAATAGGCGCTCAATGAGTATTTATTTAAGGGGTGGGTGAAATAGGCTTCCTTTAGAATGTTCTGTGGAACTGGGCTAAGAATGATAATGAGGCAGCCTCAGAGCTCAGTGGAATTAATGGTGAGATTGATTAGTGATGTCTGCCATGACACGCAATAGGGAAGTGGTAGCTTAAAGAGGAAGTCTCTGCCACATTAAGATTTCCTTCTTTAGTGCAGTGGAAGTATCACCTTAAATCACGGACTTGTGTCCTCCAAACCTAAATATGGAAATGGCAAAGAGAAAAAAAAGAGCAGAAGGGGAAAAGTTGTTGAGGAGGAAAAGAATTAGAAACAACATGAGGGACAAATGCTAATAGAGAAAAGAAATAAAATGGTCGAGGTGGCCAAATTCTAGCATATTTACTGGGAATATGTAGAATTTCACATGGGCATTCTGTTGTTTTTTTTTTCCTCACAAGATGAAAAGGAATCAAGAAACCACTGTGTTCTGACTTTTGTGGTCAGGACATAAACAGTCCTGCTGAGAAGAATAGTCTCTGAGGAGAAGGAGCTGACAAAGCAGTTCTCAGAGCATTAGGTTAGCAATCAACTGTTCAGAAAAGAAAATATCGTCCCGTTGTTACTGATTCCTCCTGGATTTGCCAGAACCAAGTTTATTCCAGAGTCTTTGAGAGTCATAGTTCTTTGATCCATTTAGGGACTATTTGACTGTCAGATTTCAGACTCTTGCTAAATCCAGTTTCCTAGATTCCTGCTAAAAATAAGCAAGGGGATGGTCCCTGCAAACACAGCCAAACGTTCCTCCCTATTTCAGACCACAGGTGAAATGCAGAAGTAGGGAACACCTGGACCAGCTCCAAGCCCACACAGAACTGAACCTCAGACATGAATCATGGTTTGGCTCTGCGTGAGCTGGTGTCAGAAAGCACGTGCTCAAACTGAGAAAGAAAGCAGATGTGGGACTTCCCTCTTGCCTCTTTTTGGAGGAAGTGAAATCACTCTTTTGCAACACAGATGCATAACTTTTTTTTTTTTAACATCTTTATTGGGGTATAATTGCTTTACAATGGTGTGTTAGTTTCTGCTTTATAACAAAGTGAATCAGTTATACATATACATGTGTTCCCATATCTCTTCCCTCAGGTGCATAACTTTTGTAGAAAAGTTGCCTTTTCCAAAGTTTAGCTTTTAGACACAAGCCCTTGAGAGTGGCCATTTGGAGAGTTTATGCGGTTGCCTGTGCCTTTCAGGACAAGAAAAAGTGGAAGAAATTGCTGGTGAGCAGAGTAAAGCAAGACAAGAATGGGTGAAATGCTCTGGTCAAACTCTTGGAGGTCGATTCCTCCTATGTGACCATTAGGAGCACCAATCGCTGCTGGTGGCATATGCAAATTTAAGTTGAGCCGAAATTCCCATTTGCACTTCTTCTTTCATTTTTTCCCCATGAATTGCAAAGAGAACTTCCTTGAGCACAGCAAACACAGTCATAGGCTTTGGATCATCTCCAAATGATATATGGAATATGGAAATTCCAGAAATATTTGGTTTCTTTTGTTTTTTAAATGTATATTTGCTGCTCACTTTTCTGAGCGCAAAAGTGATGGCTACCCATCCCTGTGTTTGGTACTTGGTAGATTCTCAATAAAAATTTGTTAAATGAGTAAAAACATGCTTATTGTTGAAAACTCAAAATGTAGAGAAGAGTGGAAAAAATTTAGATAATTCATAAAACCTACCTACTAGATATAATTACTGTCAATGGGTCCGTTGGTGTATATTCCTCTAGTTATATTTGTACATGGTTGAGGTCATATTGAATGTATGTCATGCCTTTTTCACATAACATTATGGCATAAGAATTTCTCATGTTATTAAAATTGTTTGAAAATATAATTATGATGGCTGTAAAATATTTTGCCATATGGATGTAATACAATTTCACTCTTTCTTGGCTCTTTTAGTCATTTTCAATCTTTTTTTGCTATGATAAAAGTGAAGAGGAAGGCTGTCCAAATGTAAATGACAATGACTAAGTGTTTAGAGATATAGGAACACCTGAATATAGAATTATCTATATTCACCTTGTTTGTATTTTCACTGAAGAAGAGTGAAGTCTCCTCAGGATCTATTAAAACCAAAACAAAAAGTAAGAAATTGTCAGCAGGTCTTCATAACAATGTAAGTGAGTTTTCTAATTCTGATGAACTAGCCCTGAAAGAGTTTGAAGAGAAGTATTTGGATATTTCAACAGACTTACTGGAAGTACTCAAGGGCTTTCAACTCTAATTTTTCTAATTCTAGCATCACTCTACTGAGCTATAAATTTATAACTAACTGATTTATAAATTAACCAGAGGCTTGCTTCTCTAGCCAAGTAGAAAATGGACACTGGTTCATAAATTAATCCCTCTTGAAAGTAAGTGAATTCCCCAGAGCATGATAACTGAGGCATGAATAGACCCAGAATGTGGTATTTCTGGGTTCACAGAATACTATCAAGGTTTTTTTTAAAATTTATTTTATTCAAGTATAGTTGAGTTACAATTTTATGTTAATTTCTACTATACAGCAAAGTGATTCAGATATCTATCTATCTATCTATCTATCTATATATAGATATATAGATAGAATATATATATATAGAATAGATATATAGATATAGATATATAGATATAGATATAGATATCTATATATCTATATATATATAGCTATATCTATCTATATATAGATATATCTATATCTATATCTATATCTATATCTATATATATAGATAGATAGATATATCTATATCTATATAGATATATCTATATCTATATCTATATCTATATATATAGATAGATAGATATATCTATATCTATATAGATATATCTATATCTATATCTATATCTATATATCTATCTATCTATATATAGATAGATAGATAGATATATCTATATATATATAGATAGATAGATATAGATATAGATATAGATATAGATATAGGATATATATATTCTTTTACATATTCTTTTCCAATATGGTTTATCACAGGATACTGAATATAGTTCCCTGTGCTGTACAGTAGGACCTTGTTGTTTATCCATCCTATATATTATAGTTTGCATCTGCTAATCCCAAACTCCCAATCCATCCTTCCCCCACTCCCCCTCCCCCTGGGAACCACAAGTCTGTTCTCTCTGTCTGTGAGTCTGTGTCTGTTTCATAGATAAGTTCATTTGTGTCGTATATTAGATTCCACATATAAGTGATATCATATGGTATTTATCGTTCTCTGTCTGACTTACCTCACTTAGTATGATAATCTCTAGGTCCATCCACGTTGCTGCAAATGGCACTGTTTCATTCTTTTCATGGCTGAGTAGTATTCCATTGTATGTATGTACCGCGTCTTCTTTACCCATTCACCTGTCAATGGACATTTAGTCTGTTTCCATGTCCTGCCTATTGTAAATAGTGCTGCAATGAACATTGGGGTGCGTGTATCTTTTGGAATTAGAGTTTTCTCCAGATATTTGCCCAGGAGTGGGATTGCTGGGTCATATGGCAGCTCGACATCAAGGTTTTAATAACTAGTGGTGCTCAGCCTGTGAAGCTAGGCAACTGGCCTCATTATTTCTGAAAACACTTGTCAGCTGCATCAGTGACAATCTGTGGTAATTCAGTTGCTTGAAACCTTCTTTCCAGAATGCATACAGGTGACCTGTACATTGAACCATGACTTTTTCAGTCTCAGCACTGCCTCCGTTTCACGGTATGGTTTACGGAGCCATAAGGGTGAAACTGGGAGTTTCCATTAACTCCTCTGGATTCCCTGGTTCCCACTAAGTGTACTAGTTGTCCCACAGAATTGACAGAGCTGGGCTTCAGTTAAACCTGGTTCTAGATCAATGGGCCTGGAAACACTGCTCTGAATTATGGGGTTTAATAGACTTAGCATTAGCATACAGAAACAAATTCAGGAAATTCTCTTCTCCTAATAGTATAATAAATGAACTGTTGCTTTAAAAAATTGAGTAATGAAGAGCCCCATTCATTTTTACGCACCTATCCTGGTTACATGCACTTGACAATGGCATGAAAAAATTAAAGTTATAGTAGTAGGTACCAGCTTATTGCCAACTGTACACACAGGAAAAGGAAACTGGTATTGAAGTCCCAGGAGAGAGTAGTCAGGGAAAAGCTGAAACATCAAGAGAGGGAACAAAACCGAAGCTTTCTTTCAAAGCTAGAAAACTCTCCTGGGGGTAACAGCAAAGTGTGTGGTTACAGTTTTTCTGAGTGCCCACTGCTGCTGCAGAGTAACCAGCCCTGGGGGAGGTGGGGGGCAGTTAGGGTAGTTAACTGGTAAGGGTATAGGGCTAAGTTTGCATATCTAGTACAACACAACTTTTTCAAAGTCCCGATTGACCTTAATATTCCAATCGACTCTCATTTTCCCATTTTGCGATTAGATTAGCCTAAAGAGGAACTAGTGGCTTTAGGAGAACTGCTGAACTTTCTGTTTCAGCCACGGCTTTCTTTCCCATCAGCTCAGTCTGCCCCAAGCTTGCTGGCTGCTACTTGGTGCTAGTGTGTCAGGCTGGGGCTATCTGAGCCATGAACAGCGTCAGGGGTGCCGTGCTTATCTGGGCAGTGGCAGCATGGGCTAAAATGAACAAACCTCTGGGAGACACAGATGAGGATGGATTTCAAAAATGCAAGAATGCCTTAAAACTACCTGTTCTGGCAGTCTTACCTGGAGGCGGCTGGGATAATCTGCGGAATGTGGACATGGGACGGGTGATGAACTTGACTTACACCTACTGCAGGACCACAGAGGATGGACAGTACATCGTCCCTGATGAGGTCTTTACCATTCCCCAGAAAGAGAGCAACCTGGAGATGAACTCAAAAATCCTGGAGTCCTGGGAGAATTACCAGAGTAGCACCTCCTACTCCATCAACATGGAGCTCTCCCTTTTTTCCAAAGTCAATGGCAAGTTCTCGCCTGAGTTCCAGAGGATGAAGACCCTTCAGGTGAAGGACCAAGCTGTAACTACCCAGGTTCAGGTAAGAAACCTGGTCTACACAGTCAAAATCAACCCAGATGCAGAGCTAAGCTGGGGGTTTAAGAAGGAGCTCATGGACATCTCTGAGCGTCTGGAGAAAAACCAGACGCGGATGGCCACCTACTTGGCGGAACTGCTGGTCCTCAACTATGGTACCCATGTCATCACCAGTGTGGATGCAGGGGCTGCTCTCATTCAGGAGGACCACATCAGATCTTCCTTGCTCCAGGACAGCCAGAACAGCCGCAGTGCAGTGACAGCGTCCGCTGGAATCACCTTCCTAAACATCGTAAACTTCAAATTTGAGGAGAACCACACCTCACAGAACGCCTTTACCAAGAGCTACCTCTCCAACCGAACCGACTCCAGGGTGCAGAGCATTGGAGGGCTTCCTTTTTACCCAGGCATCACCCTCCAGACCTGGCAGCAGGGCATCACCAACCACCTGGTGGCCATGGACCGAGCTGGCCTGCCTCTGTATTTCTTCATCAACCCTGACAGGCTGCCTGACTTGCCAGGACCCTTGGTGAAAAAGCTGTCTAACACAGTGGAAACTGCCGTGAGACGCTATTACACGTTCAACACCTACCCCGGCTGCACAGATGTCAACTCGCCCAACTTCAATTTCCAGGCCAACATGGATGATGGCTCTTGCGAGGGGAAGATGACCAATTTCTCCTTTGGCGGGGTTTACCAGGAATGCACCCAGTTCTCAGGGAATGAGGTTGTCCAACTCTGCCGAAACTTGGAGCAGAAGAATCCACTCACTGGCGATTTCTCCTGCCCCTCTGGCTACACCCCAGTCCAGCTGCTCTCCCAGACCCACGAGGAGGGTTACAACCACCTGGAGTGTTCCCGGAAGTGTACCCTCCTTATCTTCTGCAAGACGGTGTGTGAAGATGTCTTCCGGGTGGCCAAAGCAGAATTTAGGGCTCTTTGGTGCGCGGCCAGTGGCCAAGTACCTGAAAACTCAGGACTACTCTTTGGCGGCCTCTTCAGCGATAAGAGCATCAACCCTTTGACAAATGCACAGTCATGCCCAGCTGGCTACTTTCCGCTGAGACTTTTTGAAAACCTCAAGGTATGTGCCTCTCAGGACTATGAGTTGGGATATAGGTTTTCCGTCCCGTTTGGCGGGTTCTTTAGCTGTGCAGTCGGGAACCCCTTGGTGGATTCTGTCATGGACAAAGATTTAGGGGCACCTTCTCTAAAAAAGTGTCCGGGGGGTTTCAGCCAACACCTAGCCCTCATCAGTGACGGGTGCCAAGTGTCTTACTGCGTCAAAGCCGGGCTTTTTACAGGAGGGTCTCTGCCTCCCGTCAGGCTCCCACCTTACACCCAACCACCCCTCATGAGTCAGGCTGCCACCAACACTGTCCTAGTGACTAATCTTGAGACTGCAAGCTCCTGGATTAAAGATTCCCAGACCCACCAGTGGAGGCTCGGGGAGCCTCTCGAGCTCCGCAGGGCCATGAAGGTCATCCATGGGGATGGTAGTGGTCTGTCTGGAGGGGCGGCAGCTGGGGTCACACTGGGGATCACCACCGTCCTGGCAGCTGTCATTGCCCTGGCCATCTACGGCACCCGGAAGTACAAGAAGAGGGGATACCAGGCGGTCCAAGACGAGAGGCAGAGTTTGGTTACAGACACGGCTGTGCATGGAGATGCCCTTGACCAAGAACAGGTGCAGAGTCCAGCCTAGGCTCTCCCAGGAAACTATTTCTCTCGTCTCCGGCCAGAGCTTCAAACATGTCTTTCATTTTTTCTTTCCACTTCTGCTTTCCTAAGTATTGATGTGGTAAATGCAACAAAAGGCAGGTATAACTTTGGGACTTTCTTAGGTCTTTGGGCCAGAAAATGAATAGAGCTACGTGGACAAAGTTGTGGGAGAAGTTGGAGAACAGTTGTGACTTTTTAAGCAAAGGTCCTCCTGGAGCCTAAAACACTAGGGAGGTGTCTTTTCTCTACCTGCGTCAGTAAGTATCTTCACCTGAATGCCCATGTGTAAAAAGAGAGGAGGGAGAATGTTGATATTTGAATCTGAAGACGCGTTTAATCTGGGGTCAGCCATGGTTTCCAATCCATGAGCTCTAAGAATTTATGCCTTTACGTGTTACCCTCCCACTATTTTGTGTTTTTAAAAAGCTGTCTGGATTTCATACTCCTGGAGGCGGACAGAGCCCCCAGAAGACACAGGAGGTCCTGCTTGACTATTGCTTTTCAGCTTTGAGGGCTCTGAATTGATGAACTGTGTCATCTCCTCTGGGTCCTCTCAACATCATCTGAACCGAGAGATGGTGCCTATACTAGGCCCACTTTCTCCACCTTCACCACAGTTAAGACTTACTGAGACCAGGCCACTCTTGGACTTCAGACTAGGGTCATAAAGTCCTCAGAAAACATTTTAACATATAAACTTCTATTAAGAGGGAGAAGGGATGGTTTGGAGACCAGGAGTGAGTGAAGAAAGGGTAAAAACTAGAAAAGATTCTGGTGCTCATGGGAAATTGAAATTCTTACCCACAGCCAACTATGTGGTTTTGTCCTCTTAGCTCATCATAAATGGGCAAAGAAAGGAGCTGCAGGTTTGGATAGATCAAGCATTACCATCTCATTTTCTGTTACCAAGGTACAATCCCTTTCTCTTCCATGGATGGCCATCCCCCCTTCAGGTCGTCCCCATCACATGCACACACACCCTCAAACACACACACACCACATTCCAACAAGAAGTCTGCATTCTTCTGGGGGTGGGAGACAAGAAAAACACAAGAAAGTCAAAGTAAGCCCATACCTAAGTATCACTTCATCCCTAAAACCTAAACAGAGTAAAAATTACCAATTAGGTACCCTACCCTTATTTTTTTTTTTTCCAGCAGAAAGCGGGTTGACATGATCAAATCAATTCTTTTAAATGAAATGAAAAAGCCATCCAACATCATTTGTGACACATTTATTTCAGTTCCAGGCTGACTTCCCCGGGTCATGTAGCATGATACACGATTGTTACTTGGAAGTTGGGGCTTTGCCCAATTTAAAAACAGTATCACCTAATTGTAATTATTAGGGTGAATCTGTTAATATTCTTCTGCAACATTTTTTAGAGTTACATATTTCTTCACCAAATCAAATGTCATTGCTGAGTTATCTTTTATGAAGGATAATTTGTCCTCATTAACATTCACAGTCAAGAGTTTAGGCTTATATTAGGTCCTTCTTCTGAGTAGCCTGAAGCATCCCAGACTGTGGGGAGATGGGAGGGGGCGTCACACATTCACCTCTCACTGTGCTACAGGGAAGTGATTCACAGAATTTGAGTCATGCTCTCAGCCAGAGACATGGATTTCTACAACCTCTCTACCAAACCCCTGCTTCTTAAGCATTAAAATGTTCTCCTTAAGCTCTGGGTGTTTTGTGGGTATGTTTCAGCCAAGCTAACCACTTTCCTGCCAATACTGACTTCCCCGTGAATTCTTTGAAGATTACTGAGTCAGAGAGACCAAGTATAGCTAAAGCCTCCCAGACTTTTTTTTTTTTAAAGAAGATGTTGGGGGTAGGAGTTTATTCATTAATTAATTTATTTTTGCTGTGTTGCGTCTTTCGTTTCTGTGCGAGGGCTTTCTCTAATTGTGGCAAGCGGGGGCCACTCTTCATCGCGGTGCGCGGGCCTCTCGCTATCGAGGCCTCTCTTGTTGCGGAGCACAGGCTCCAGATGCGCAGGCTCAGTAGTTGTGGCTCACGGGCCTCATTGCTCCGCGGCATGTGGGATCTTCCCAGACCAGGGCTCGAACCCGTGTCCCCTGCATTAGCAGGCAGCTATATTTCTAACAACGTTGCACATAAATGTGCACCCAAATGTGTACTTAAGGAATACTCTGTTCGACTGTTCATCCACAGGAAATCAGAATGAGGGAGTCTGTGGCTTAGTCATCAATTCACTTTACAAATCAGAACCTCCATGCGGGGTTCACAGGCTCCGCTTTCCGAATCCTGCTTTCCTGACCGGCTAGCTCAGGCTGGCATCTGTGGAAACACTAACCACACTCCACAGACGATCAGAAATAGAGACACATTTGGGTGACAAAGGCGGTTTTGCAATTGCATTTTATTTTTGTGATCTCATTAGTATCGAGATGATCAATACTAAACATGTATTTGAAAAACAACAGCCTGTAAACTATTGAAACATACACGATATTGTAGTCAGGTGAAGGGAACTTTAAGAAGCAAACGTTCATGGCTTTTAAGACGGTCTTTCCCCCTCAGTTTCACTTACGTACTTCCCCTGTCACATGGTCTGTTCCTTTAGAGGAACAAGAAATCAAGCTAGGTAACTTGGTCAAACGTGTGGGTAGAAAAGATGTGAAAAAATTAGAAAAAGGGACTCTCCCGTTCAGTGGAAGGGCTTGTGGTTGCTTACGGACTGAGGGAGGTCACCCCGATGCCTCACAGGTTGGTGTACTGGTCTACAGAAAGCAGGTTGACGGCAATTCTGTGGTTGTTCATTTACCATTTATTGTTCTGCACATACACCTCATGAGCACCAGGTGGCGATGTCCTCTCACAGAGCAACACCAAGGACGTCAAAAGACGCTGGTTTCAAACAATGATTTGCGACAGGACATTCACCTGCCCTCTCCCAGACCCACCTTCTCCCCACTCCCCATCAGTGTCAGTGGCCACAAACAAGGAAAGAGGACAGGGTCCTTTCTTGTACCACACGGGACCTTCCCCCAATCCTCTCATGCCCACAACAGTGCAATACCAGGACAAGCACTTTTGACCAAGTATAAAACCACAGAGAAGTCCAAGCTTTACAAATGGGGGACGAAAACACAAAGGCACACACAACTACACATACACAATTCATCTTTTAAGGGATGAGCATATAACAAGGTTTGTCTCCAGTCCCACGTGTCATCCCTGGAGACTCAGGAAGGGAGAAACTAGGCTGCTGGTGCTAAGACCATGAAAGGAAAGGCATGAAATTCCCTGCACGGGGCAGGGAACACAGCAGGGCTTCCGCTGGAAGAACTTCCTGTGTCAAAGGGATGGACGCACAGGGCCTCTGCTGGAGGGGGTTCTCACCGAACCCGAGACTGTACCTTTCCAGGTTGGCACAAGAGAGAGGGCAAAGGAATGCCTCCCGCCTTGCCTGACACAGTGTTAGAAAGGAAGTTGAAGATTCCTTCTTCTGAGAAGGTCCCACAAATAGAGCAGCATGAGGATGAGGTAGTCCCTACTGTGCATCCTTAGAGAGCAAGAGACACGGGGCGCCGATACTATCAGCGCCCTAGGGGGGGAAGGCTTGAAGGTACGAAGATGGACTCTCAAAGGGGTATTGCCCCTGGCACACTGCCTGCCTTACACGTTCCCTGCATCCTCTTTCTGCTCCTGGCCGCCCCCTTCTCCACCCACACCTTCTTCTTCCTGATCCAGGGAAATCAATCTCTCCCCACGGCCCTCTGCCGGTTGTCAAAGCATTCTTCTTTCTTTCCCGTCTCCTACTGCACAGCTCGATCTACCCGCTGACGCTCGGTCTGTTTCCTCATCCCCTGTGGGTGAGGAACCCAGGGGATACTTGACAAGGGTGCTGACTGAAGGTAGGGGTGGTACGAGGCATATAACGTGGCTCATCTCTGGCACGGCGTAGCCTTAGCCTGGCAAAGGGCATGGACGTGACATCAAAAGCTGCAGGGATGTCTCTCCCGTTGAGTTCAGATGTTTCCTTCCCCACTGTGGCAGGAAACTGCCCCATGGTGCGGTGAACTCAGGCCCTGGTCTGCTGGTGAGATAAATGACGGATGAGAGAGACTGGAACTCAGCCAGCAGGAGCCATTCCTCCTGTCAGAGCTCCCTCTGCTGGAGCCGATGCACACCCCTATAGCCATTTGGAAAAGGAGGGGAGCGTGACCCAGAAGCTGGGTGACACCCAGGTGAGCCCACTGGCCACCCGACAGTCAAAACGCCTGCAGGCGTTTGGAGCAAGCAGCTCGGAGCCCGCTCTCAGAAAAGCTTGGCTTCTGCTTCTAACTTAAATACCAGTTTTGAAGGTTCTTCCGTTTCCACCTTTCTAGCATCGAAAACCTTCCACATACTATGAAATATATATGCATATATATACGTCAAATCCCCAAACGTGAGGTATATAAAATCAAATTAGAATCCAGAGGAACTTCCCCCAAACACGTAGTTCAAAGAACCCACTTTCAAAGGGAGGGTTGGGTTTCCCTTCTTGGTCCCCCTTCTCTCCTCCCTGACACACAATCCCTTCCTTAACGGGAGCTGAAGGGAATGTCAGGGAGGGGCTAGACAGGGTCTTGGGACGCAACCCAGACGCAGGTTGGACTGGACCCTAACGTGGCCCCAATCCTGCTGGGAATGGGCTAGGGTCTCCCTCACGCTCTGGGTCATCCTGTAATCGACGAGGGAGGTGAGGGGCCCAGCACCACCTCCGGGCTCTGGTTAGCAATGTGCACGGAGACAGAGTGAAGCCCTTGTCGTCTGGCTCAGATCTCATCTTGAAAGAGACATACAAAGGGGTCAGTCCAGCCCTCACCTTACACATCTTCCCAAGCATAGTTCTGTCTTCTTCTGGGTCCAAGTTTCCTATGGGATGGGCTGGCAAAGGGTGAAGCAAGTCAAGGGCTGTTTCATCCCCATCAGAATGGGGGTTTGACATCTTGCAAAACAGAGTGTGAGAACACGACGGGACCCTCCACCAACCTGGCCCAGCAGTGCACACACGCGCACACACGCACGTGCACATACACATACATGCACGCACACAGATGGCACAGAGCCCAGCCTGGGCTCCACTCACAGTGACTGGATGAAACTCATGGAATCTTTGAGCCGGTCTGGCATGAGTTGGGAAGAAGGCTATGGGCTCCTCTCCCTGAGGACTGTTCAGATGCTAAGTTGGATGCAGGCTTGGATCTGATCAGAGAGGGGCCAGAGACATCGTGGGATGCGGCCCCAGAGAGGAACCCCAGAGCCTATCCATCTGGATGCCTCTTTGGACGGGTCAAAGGTGGGAGGAGGAGGGAGGGCCCAGAGAAGCCAGGGCGATGATGAGAGCTGAGCCTGCTCCCGGGAGCCTGTGCCACCCTGACCCTCTTGGCGAGACGTGCTTCCTTGCTGTACACCGAGGCACGGATTTCTGACGTCACAGCAGTTTCACGGTTCACCACTTTGCCCCCCAGTCTCGCACAGTGAGAGCCCCTCACCTCCAGCGGAGGAGAGAAAAGCAGAAACTCCGCTCTCGAAGCAGAGTGGAAGCAGCAAGGAATCGGCTGAGGCATGAACCTCCGGCTTCACAAGGCCAGGATAAGGAGTGCCCATACCCTAAGCGTGCTGCCCGAGCCCCCTGCTTAGGGGGGTGAGGGGGGTCCCTGCCTACCCAGCACCGAAAACTCCATGGGAACAGACTGAGGATGGCCCTCATCCCACGTCCCCTTTGCGTTGGATGAGGTTTGTGGATGACACCAACCACCTTATTCATTCTGACTGCTCCCCCCAGCCTGGGGCTGGGAGGGATGGGGGGTGGAGGCAGGACAGGAGGGGAGACAGGGAGTTGGGAGGGCATGGCGCCAACTTCCACCTTGACTCTCCCCACTTCCTGACCTGTGGTCCCATGGCCTCTCCCACCCCAAAGCCCCTCCGGTTCAGTCCTTCTCCTGGGCAGTACTGTCCTCAGAAATGCCCTGGGCAGCCAGTTCAGCCAGCACGTTATCCAGGTAATTGGCATCTGGGTAGCCGTGGCCAGTGAGATTAGAGCCAAACTCTGTCTTGTGATGGACCTCATTCCAGATGACGGTATCTGACTCGCCTGTGGTGCTGGACGTACCGATGGCAAAGATGAGACGGCGATCCCAGGCCACAAGCAGCAGCTTCAGGACCTAAGAGAAAAGGCAGGAGATCAGAGTCGGGCATTCAGTGGTGGTCAAAGACTATCCCTTGGGAAGTGGAGAGTCCTCCCAAAGGTCCTAGCCCCTCCTGCATCGTGATACCCTGAGTAGCACAGTGAATAGAAAGGGATTTGCAAATGGAGTCAGGGACCTGCAGGTTAAGTCTCGACTCTGTCGTTGACTAACTGTGTGACCGTGGACAAGTTACATCACCTCTCTGAACTTTCATTTCCTTACTTATAAAACGGCAATGGTACACTTTACCCCAGAAGGCTGTGCGCAACTTAGGGAGTACTATGTGAAAAGCACTTTCACAGTAGTGCTTGGCACACCTACTCAACAAATGCTAGGTGCGAGCATCATAGCTGCATTTTAAAAGCTGGGATCTAGGCATCCAAGGCACTTATGATCTGAGATCTTCTGAGCTATGCCCTCCCCCACCGCCATCACCACCACCTGAATGTGGTATTAATTGATCCACAGCTAAAGTTGTGGAATATCTCTCCAGGGACATGGTGGAAGCGTTTTGACCTCTTCCAGGCTATTTCATATTTATTTTCTCATCTGATCCTCACAGCCACCCTTTGAGGCAGGTCTGGCAGGTACTAATATTATCTCTGTTTTATAGGTGAGGCTCAGAGAGGTGTTAGGGCTTGCAGAATGTTCTAATTCAGCTGCATTAGAAAAATCTTTGTTAAGATGAATGCCTGACACCCTGACCAGCATGAGGAAGGCACCCGATTAAAATGCACTGGGTTCAAAACTGAATGACTATAACCACGGTGCGAGCTGGAGGTGGGGAATCTTAATAGTAATAAGAGTAGCAGGCTCTGAAACTAAGAGTTACCATTTCCTGAGTGTTTACTTACTAATGCCAGGCACTGGGTCATGTAATGGTTATAATAATTGGCCAAGACAGGATACTCATTATCCCTTCTCTGCAGAAGAGGAAACAGGCTCAGAAGACAAAAGATTTGCCTTGATCACAGCTAGAAAGTGCCAGAGGGAGCCTTGGCTTCAGGACTGCTTGACTTTCCCATCCCTGCTCTCAGTCATGTCTCTGTTGACTCTCAGGTGGGGGTCAGTATAGATTTCACGGAGGAGGCTGCTTCTGAGCTGATCTCAGAGAGAGGGGAGGATGTGAGGTATATTAATAGAGTAGGACGTAGAGACACTGGAAACACATATCATCCAAGGCATGGATAATTGAGATTGCTGCCACCACGCTGGGCATGTTACAAACGCGACCTTCATTTAATTCTTACAACATCCTGTCCATAGAGCTAGAAGTGATCACCATTCTTTTATAGATTAAGTCAACTTCACGTCAGTTCCCACAGCTGGTAAACGGCAGAACTAGGATTTGAACCCAGGCTCGTCTGGCTCCAAAGCCCACGCTCTTATTACTTTGCTCTGCAAAGGAGCCCAAGGTTAGCATCTGGGAACGGCAGACAGGAGGGATAAGGGTGAGGAATTGGTGATAGGGGACCCACACTGTAGTAGGTCTTGTATATTAAGCAGAGAAGATTGTCCTTGTGAAGAAGGAAGGGAAAGCCATCCTAACAATTTTGTATTGTTTTCTCTCGCTTTATTTCAGTTAAGCAAGGAGAGTGATGCCAGAAACTGTGTTTCAGGATTACTATTCTGGTGACAGATAACTAGGTTGGCGGTGGCAGGATTAGAAAAGGATGCAAGCGGTTTGGAGGGCAGTGCAGGGAGAAATGTGTGGTTCAGGGCCAGAGTCCGAGATGTTCATGTGTCCAGTTTGGTCCCAGGGATGCAGGGTATGTCATTAACATGAAGAGGGAGGCCTGGCAGAGGAGCAGCTGTCGGCAAGAGGATTCTAATTTTGACGGCAGGACTTGATGGTGGAGACGTTTAGCCAGCTTTAGCCAGCAGTTGGAGCTGTAGATCTCGAGCGTAGAGACGTGGCTGTTCAGGGCGAACAGGTATCAGGACTGGCCCTGCCTCCTAATCTGGGGACACTGAACTGGGCACCTCTTCAGGATGATATGATTCTCTTACGGTCCTGAACTATCTGATTCTTCCCCTCTGAGAGACTATAGCCACACTCTTTGCCAAGGGGCCTCCCTGTAGGCAGGGCACCAGCTCCTTGTCTGGCTTGTCCGTGACTTGCTGGGGCCTATGAAAGGTGAGTGGGAGTAACAAGCTTCCAGGAGCAGCTTTAATGGGATTGTACACTCCTGCTTGGATTCTCTCTTGGGAATCTGCCTCATTCCACGGGAAGGGGATGGACCACGGAAGGGCTGCTCCTTTGACCTGGATTCCAAAACAGGAAGCCACATGGAGCAGATGAAAGCTGACCCACAGCAGCAACTGAGACACAGCCACTAACATGCAAAGTACATGAGAAATAAACAGTGGTTGAAGGAAGCCACTGAGATTTAGGGGTTGTTTGTTACGCGGCGTGACCTAGAGAAAGCTAACAAAGGCACACCTCTTGTTCAATAAATCAACGGTTCTTTTCACTTTTGAGATCAGGGAATGTTTTGAAAATCCAATGATTTTCTGGCCTTATCCACAGGAAAATGAACATGAGATTTTAATTCTAATTTTAGAGTTCATAGAACCGCCGAGGCCTCACCGGGAGTCACTAAGAATCCAGAAACCCAGTGATTTTTCCCTCTACTCTTTTGGGGAAAATCAAAGTATTCATTAAAAAATAAATAAGCAAATAAAATTCCACAAATTAAGATCCCTGCCCCAGAGCAGTGCTTCTCAATCTTTAATATGCTGTCAGATCGCTTGGGATCTTGTTAAAATGAAGTATGTCCTAAGGTTCTGCATTTATATCAAACTCTTAGGTCTTGTCACTGGTGTTGGTCCCAGGATCTGCCATTAGACAGCAAAGCTCTAGAGGAAGGATCCTAAAATAGAGGAATTATTGCCAGTAAAATCCAGGAGAGGAAAAAGCCAAAAGCCCAGGCCCCACCACCCTGCAAAAATAAAATTCTAAACATATCCATCCTACCTCTAGTTGACTTGACTACGACTTTGCTACGTGGGCATCTAGAGTTACAAGAGACCCAGTTCTGTTTAGGGAGCAAACTTGAGGCCCTAAGAGACAAGAAATTTCCCCAGCCCTTCGCTGAAACCTGCTCTCACCTTTCTCCCTTTCTCGCTGTCTGGAAGGTAACAGTGTCGTGGGAAGCCACGGGCGCTGAAACTTTTCCCAGGATTTGGGTGTTCTGGCCCCTGAAAGCAAAAAAAAAAAGAGAGCAAAGAGCATTTTTCAGAATCTTTTGGATGCAGGGGATGCAGGCTGTGATTGATTCAAATAATGATGAATACTAATGGCCGCAGAGTCTAGACAGAGAACAGACCCAAACAGCGGTGGGAGTAGCGGTTTAACACATACTCGGGTCCTCGGACCTGGCTCTGGACCCAGAGCTGCTGCCTCCCAGCTGTGTTAGCTGGAGCTGCTCTTCCTCGGGGTGTTAATTCCCCACCCCTTAACTAAGGAAGATGTGGGACCCTTATGAATGTTAAGGCGCACGTTCAGAGCTCAGCAGCTGTTTATCACCCTCATCATCATCTATTCTGGCTCTTTTGTTTTACAAAAGAGGAACACTGCAGCCCCAGAGGTTAAATGACTTCCGTTATGGTAATGGTTTTGCCAAATCGTAAGCCCAGGTTTCCTGAAGCATACTCTGGGCTTTTTTAACCTCTAAACTACTCAGGATAACATAAGTGCCTGTGAGCTTTGAGCCAAGAACCATGCGATCAGAATTATCTGAATGAATCTTGGGGATTTTCTCCTTTGTCCTCATGGGTTTTGGTTTGTTGTCTTATTTAACAATATACGTTGGCATATTCACGCCTAAAAATCTTCTGACATTGCAACTGTCATCATCCAATACCCCTATTAAGCAAGCGGTCTCAAGCCACCAGGTGGGAAAGAAACGGAAGCAGAAGTTAGCCAAAAACAAGGCTTCCTAATCAGGGTTCAGATTGGTCTGCAGGTCCCTTTGAGAAGCTCATGAAAAATGAGGGATTTTCTCCCAGTAACAATGCACATATTTTCCCCCTACACACAATGTTTGTCTATAATTTCTGAGCACCCCTGGCCCCCCTCAGAGTCTGTGAAACCCTGTTTTAAAATCCCTTCTAGATGAAGCCGATATAATATTGATAATTCCACACAGCTCCTGGTACAAGCTCTCACACCGTAGATCAGTAACCGTATCCTGGCTGAACAAACGAATGAGCGAGTGAATGCAGGAATGAATGAATGAGTGACAAAACTTCAAGAAAACACAGATTTTCCATTTTCTCTTACTATGGACGACAGTTCCAAAATGATTTAAAAATTATGGGATTAAAACAATCTTTTCTAATAGCGTGTTCAGGATCAGGCATGATTTTGCAAACTGAACAGCATGACGAGTACAGTGGAGTCTCAGAGAAGGGAACGATCACAGAAAACGGAAAGAGGCAACAGTGTCTTCTGGGAGACGCGGGACTTGAAGGTTCTGAATTTGACATTCTTATGAAATCACATTTACAACATTCCCACGGCCACGGCTGCTTCTAAGCCAGGCTGGACAACTGATGGTCGATTCTCACCACGGTTCTGCCCGCTCCTCTCCCGCCCGGGACTTGCCTGTTATGCGGCCAACACAGACACCTGCTTGGCCAGCCCAGCAAGGCTGTGTGCTCCCCGCACGGTGCTAAGCTCAGCAGTCACGACTCTGCCTTGGTCCCGCTCAGAGTTTCTCCCCCAGAGAATCATCGTCTGCAGTGAAGGCAGAGCTTACAGGGCCTCACTCCTCATGAAAGCCCAAGCTGTGTGGCCCCTGGGGTCTCCAGGAAGGGACTTTGCCCTGAGGGTTCTCCTACCGACTCTCACGGGTGGTCTACGGAACGGCTGCAAGGACAGTGCACGGATGCATTTCCTTTGACACAAGCTTGGGTTTTCCTAGGGAAGCCATGGCACCTCCAGAGGCAGCAGGCGGGCACCTCTACACCCTAGTGCAGGCTCCCCGTTCTTTGGTCCTGGAGTCCGGGAACAAGGAACATCCTCCAAAGTGGGTGCCCCACCCCAACTTTGCCCACGTCAGTCTGTCCTACTTCCCCCCGAGGCCATTGGCTGTTTCTCGGGACTCCCGTACTCTCATTCTTGGCCCTATTATACCCTCCCTGGCAGTCCTAGAATCAACCCAGAAGTCTCACTTGCCCTCACATCCAACCATATCTCCCTGGTCCCGGCCCCTCCCTTTTTCATGACTGGAAGCTAAATTATCGCAGTGGTCTCCTAATTGGTCTGTCAGGTCACCCCCGACTCTTTTGCCAGACTAGTCTTCCTAAAGCAGCTTCCCAATCACACGACTTTCCATAATCCTAACCAACGCCCGACCACCTTGAGGGACGCCCCGCCACCAGCCTGTCAAGGAGAACCCACAGCCTTCACCCTGGTGTTGAAGGCCTCCTGACCTGGCCACAGTCCCCCTTCTCTGCCCTCTCTCTCACATCCTCCTTACTCCCTCCTCCTGTGGCCTACTTCGGCAAATCTTAACCCAAATTAAACTCTTCCTTATGGGCCTTCCACACCCCCTTTTTCTCTCCTTTGGCAACTCTGTTGTGTCCTCCAACTAAAAACACTCTCCTCCATTTCTTCATGTCTTTCCTCTGCTACTGCCCCCAGAAAGTCTCCTCCAACCCTCCCAGACGGACAGACGTAGGCCCTGTTCCTTACCCTGACATGTAAGATACTCATTAATGATGGAGACCAGGTACTGAGCACCTTGGTTCTGTACCCTGGACCACAATATGCACATATAAACATTATCACCCATCTTTACAAAACCCCCGCACGTTAGCTTCCCGGATGCGCAGATAAAGCAACAGGGCTCAGGAAGGTCAAGTGGTCAAGGTCCCAAAATCACCAGCTCAGGAGGAATCAGCCAGGAATTGGAAGCCAGGTCCTGTCAGACTTTGAAGCCCTGTGTTGTCTGTCCGTCCTTCTTCCCAAAGCTTGTATCAGTGGTGCACATCAGTGTTTACTCTATAGTTTAGTGATGTGTATTTATTTCTGCCTGACTGGTTGATACGTCCTTCAAAGAAGAACCATGTTTTTGAATTCAATTTTTTACAGGCTATTACATCTCCCTGTTTTATTTCTTCCTTATGTCACTAGAAGGGGGACTTCAGGGAAGCAAGGACTGTGTCTGTTTTGCTCACCATTCTTTCTCTAGCATCTAGAACACGCCTGGTCCCCTGTCCACACTCAAATGTGTGTTAAACAAAAGACAAAATGGAGGAAGGCAAGGAGGAAGGAGGAAAGGAAGGTAAACTGATAAATATTTGTCAAACAAATGAATCCAGTGAACACCCTAAACATCTAGAAAAAGCTTCAACGTGTGAAGGAAGGGACACGTTTGTGTTTACTGCCAGGAAAATTGTTCAATTTGTTCCTTAGGGCTGTCTTTTGAAGAATCACAAGAAATGTCCACAAAAGTCAAGGATTATCTATCAAATTACAAACGCAAATACCATTTGACAAAGAAAAAAAAATCCACTTCTAGAAAATTATTCTACAGATATACTCACATGCGTGCAGGGTTATTCATGACGGCATTTTGTTGTAGCAAAAGATTGGAAACAATCCATGTGCCCATCAAATGGAGATGGCTGAATATAAATTATGGTACATTTATACAAGGGATGATTATGCAAAGCTAAGAAAGAATGTGGAAGTTCTCTCTATACTGACATGGAAAGATCTACAGACTATATTGTTCATTGAAAATGCAGGGTGCGTCCACGTCCTGGCTATGGTAAATAGTGTTGCAATGAACATTGTGGTACATGTGGGAAGCAGCAACATAGCACAGGGAGATCAGCTCAGTGCTTCCACGACCTAGAGGGGTGGGCTGGGGAGGATGGGAGGGAGGCTCAAGAGGGAGGGGACATAGGGACATGTGTACGCATACGGCTGATTCACTTTGTTGTACGACAGAAACTAGCACAGCATTGTGAAGCAGTTATACTCCAATAAAGATCTATAAAAAAAAGAAAGAGAGTGCAGGGTGCAGAGCAATATGTCTGATATGCCACCCTTTGTGTGAAGATGGGAGGAGTGGATGAAATCTTTGTCGCAAATGCACAAAGAACCCTGAAAGGATACATAAGAAAGTGAGAACAGTGGCAGAGAGTCGGGGAGGGTGAGACTGGGTAGACGGGGGACCAGAGTGGGAAGGAGACTTTTCATAGCATAACATTGTCTTAGCAGCTCTGGCTGCTATAAGAAAATAACATAAACTGGGTGGTTTGTAAACAACAGAAATTCATTTTTCACAGTTCTAGAGTCTGGAAAGTTCCAGATCAAGGTGTCGGCCGATTCAGTGTCTGGTGAGACAACACCACATAAATTGCTCTGTTTCACAGGTTCACAGCTGGAGAGGAATTGGCCTCAGAATGAATTCTACCTTGAGTCTCACCCTATCTAATGTAGATGATATTTAGATAATTCCACTGAATTTTAAAAGTGGGTGAAACTTTAAAGTGGGTGCTGGAATGTGTTAAGACTTGGGGGCTATTGGGATGGAATGAATGTATTTTGTGTGCAGGAAGGCCATGAATTTGGGGAAGCCATGGGTGGAGAGCTGTAGACTGAAAGTCTGGGTCCCCCCCCATAAATTATTATGTTGAAATCTAATCCCCAATGTGATGGTATTAGGAGGTGTGTGGGGTCCCTTGGTGGGTGATTAGGTTATGAAGGTGAAGCCATCACGAATGGGATCAGTATCCTTATAAAAGAGATGCCAGAGAGGTTGCTCGTCCCTTCTGCCACGTGAGGACACAGTAAGAAGACGGTGTACAAACCAGGAGGCGGGCTGCCACCAGACACTGAATCTGCTGGCATCTCAACCTTGAACTTCTCAGCCTCCGGAACAGTGAGAAATAAAGTTCTGTTGTTTAAAAGTCATCCAGTCTGTGGGTTTTTTTGTTTGTTTGTTACAGTAGCTTGAATGGACTGAAGACAAACATTTACCTGCAAACATTTGAACTTTAAATGATAAAAGCCAGTGGCTCAGGGTGGGCTCACCTGAATGCCAGGGGGGATGCTGTAGATGATTCGGATGGTCTTGCAGTCTGGGTGGCCAGGCAGAGAGTGGGGAATGAGGTGGTACTCCATCTTCCCTGGAGGCTGGGTACCTGTCTTCACCCCATAAATGGTCTTACAGGTTGGACACTGCAAACTCCCGTCCTGAAGAGACAAGGTCAGAATAGGAAACAGTTTTAGTAATGACCTTCCCACCCAATCCCAAAAGGTACCAGAGATAAAGGGTTGGGGTCGGGGGCAAAATGCACCCAAATGAGTAACAGACCTGAGTTGCCCCCCTGCTTGGCCACTGAGGCCATTGAAAGCTGAAGCTTTCTCCAAAATAAGAGGAGGAAACTTCCACACCAACCCCATGCTCCACGCTAAGGGACATGTAAGAGAGACCCCATCCTTCATAAGGAGACCGGGCTTTGCCCTGCATCTCAGGACTCTGATGGGGGGATGGTGGGGGACTCTGGGTACAGTGACGTGAGGGGTCGTGGTTTCACAGCGGGACCTGGTGACGTGTCTTCTGGAAGGATAGGAGGAGAGCTTGGGAGAGAGCCTGGACAGTAAATCCTGTTCCCAGCTTGCAAAAAGAAAGGGAGTGAGGAGAAGGAAAGCGTGGGCAGGAAACAACATGTGTACAAAGTGCTGTCACACAGAGGGGACCAGAGCTCTCCAGGACATCCAGATCTCCTTGGGGAAGACTGGGATCCTCTGCGGGGCTATTTAAGGACGTTTCCATTCAAACTCTACTCATTTAAAGGGACAGCTTGTATTCAGGGCAATGGAAGTTACTCCGTGTGATCAAAGGATGGGAATCCAAGGCCAGGGTCCCACTCTCTGTTCTGGCCTTAACTTGCTTCGTGACCTTGGATGAATCACTCCATCCAATAAATTCTCTCTGGGCCTTTTCACCCCGCTTCTCTGTAAAGAAGATAAAAACTGCGTGCTTCAAAGTATTAGTGCAAAAGAGAATAAAGGATAGTGTCTTCAACATTTTTGAAGCACCACGGAAATAAACGCAAGAGTCCTAGATTATTCTTGAATACAGTTATCAAAAAAGGGAATACATCTTCTAAGAAACCTCTTTAAACCCAAAATAACCTCTTCAAGTGCCAAATCCCGATGAAACCTTTTGTCTTAGGGTCAGGAAATTGGGCAAGGGATACAGACACACGTGGTTCACGAATAATTGAGCTCTCTGAGACAGAGAGAGATCCCAAGATCAGCCCTTCGGGAATTTCAACCACAGGGCTATATTAGGATGAAGGGAAAAAACATACACCCATAATACAAAGGAGATACTACTAATTTGAATAACAATGCTAACAGCACCCTATAAAGTAGGGATTGTTTTATCTCCATTTTCCAGATGGAAAATGAAATGTCCGGGAGGTTGAAAATCTTGCCCAAGGCCATTTGGCCACTGAGCCAGGGTTTGAGCTTAGGTCTGCTGCCTTTACTCTTTTCCCACAGCAAGAGAAGTACAGAGCAGCCTCTGAGAGTCAAACATTTTTTTGGATGAATAAGCGGTTGGAGGATATCACAAAAATCTCAGACTCTGAGGCAATCCAAGCTGGGCCTGGAGAAATGAGTAGAATTCAAATTCATGCAGATGGGGAATGAAGGTTCTTCCAGGCACGGGAGAGAACGTGAGAAAACTCAATGGCTTAGGCATTGTAAGCAGAGAGTCATCATCTGAGGACACTCCCATATTCCTGGAAACCGGCTCTCTTGGACAAGACAAGCATCACAGACAGCCTTCCCCTCCTCGAACTAGGACCCTAAGGGACTTCCAGTTATACCTTGATAAAATCTTCAGTGCTTTTGAAGGGGCGGTGAAAGGTGTTTTGAAATTGTCCACCGAAAATGAATTGTAACTGAAAATCACTAGCCCTGGGAGAAGGAAGGGTGATGGGAAATCCATCCATGCCAGTATGACTGGATACTAACCCCTGGCCCATCATCATGGACCACTCCCCCCCGGGACTCTCAGGGACAGAAGTTTACACCTTTCAGACCACCACTCAGTGTCGATACAGGGGGAGAATCGGGTAGCATAGACCAAAAGGAAGGTAAAGAGAGATTTTACCAACATCATAATTTCGTGGAAAACTGATCCTGCTGAGAACAACCAAGTTCATTACTCCTGCTGCCCTGGGATGCCTCTGAGACTCCCCAAGCCACCTGCGTGCCACTCCAATACGGCCTCCATGCTCTCGCAGCCCAGGGCCCCCGTGGGAGGTGGCAGCAGCCCCACGGGCTGGCACTAACCTTGTTGCCGTTGTTGTACATGGCGACCAGGCAGTAGATGTGGTAGATGTGGCCGCATCTGGACAGCTTACCCACTAGGTCAGGCTTGACCGTCGGCTGTGGCCCCTTGTAGCCTGAGGGGGCTGTGAGGCGCTCCATACAGATGGTGCAGTCCTGGGGGTGGGAGGGGACAGAGGAAAGAGGACATCAGCTCTCAATCAGCCTAGGAGGCCTAAGCGTCTCCAAGGTGGTTCCCGCGTGACCTCAGAGGTCAGGTGAGCTCTTTCTTCTCCTCTTCTAGAAAGCCCACAAACCAGGGTAAACATGCCTTTGGGAATCTAAATAGAATTCTGCCCTGCTCTGCACCACAGAGAAATTCCTGAAATGATTCCTGGCGGTGGTACGTGTTCATTTGGGCTGGCCCACAGAATGATAACCTCCTTGGGGGCTGTGACTGACCGTCCTTCCTTGGTATCCTTCAGTGGCTTGTGGCAGAAATCAATGCTTGCTGACTCACCGACAAGCTTTACTTAAATGGAACATCTGTAAAGGAATTGTATTTGGAGCGTCCTGGAGAGGCTGCTGTTTAAGTAAGTCTACAGCAGGATTTCTCAACCTTGGCACCCTTGACATTCGGGGCCAGATCATTCTTCGCTGTGGGTGCTGTCCTGGGCCTTCCTGGGCATTGTAGGGAGTTTAGCAGCAACCTTGGCCTTTGTCTACTAGACACTATCAGCATCCCCTCTCCCCTCCAGTCACATAAAATCACCTCTGGTTGAGAACTGCTGGGACATCAAGCCCCCTTTTAAAGTCAGTGCCCATAGCTTATCATACTGCCTTTCTTAAATGCAGACTCTCATGTTAAGGCAGTTTAGAATCAGTCAGCAGTTTGCTGAATGGGGAGGTGGGAGAGGTTAAGCTGCAGCTATCGCTCAGGACCGTGAACCTGGGAGCCTGGGCGTCCGCTCTGACCAGCTCTGCACCAGTCAGGACTTAGAAAGCAGCTCCTGCCGCATCCTGTGGAAAACTCCAGCAGAGGAGATGCTTGTGGGTGACGGAGAAGGTGAGCCCCGCCCTGTCTCCCCTGCAGTCACCTCGTCTGGTGGATGCCGGACTTTCTGCAGATACTTCTTCAGCACCTCTTCTGGGGTTTTACCTGTGGGGACAAGATATTCAGTGGGCCACCAAGACAAGCTGGATGTGCCAGAGAGAGGGGAGTTGTTAGCCAGGCTCAAAGCAGAAAAGGCAAGCAGTTCATTGTGCAATTGGATTTAAGAACTGAAAGGGAACAGAGTGGTAGAAGATGGAGGGAGGTGGTCTGAGGAGGTGGGAGGTGTTCACATCCGCCTTTATCTCCTTAGGTCACTTCCCTGACAGCCCCCTGCCTAATTTCAACAAACCCACTTTTTAACTGACAGAGGTTGAGTGGGTTTCTCTTCCACATCATCGAAGAGACTAGACCCACCCAAACGATGCAATGAGATGACAAATGAAAGCACTCTGCATTGCAGCTCTATTTACAATAGCCCAGAGATGGAAACAACCTAAGTGTCCATCATGGGATGAATGGATAAAGAAGATGTGGCACATATATACAACGGAATATTACTCAGCCATAAAAAGAAACGAAATTGAGTTATTTGTAGTGAGGTGGATGGACCTAGAGTCTGTCCTACAGAGTGAAGTAAGTCAGAAAGAGAAAGACAAATACCGTATGCTAACACATATATATGGAATCTAAAAAAAAATGTCATGAAGAACCTAGGGGTAAGACAGGAATAAAGACACAGACCTACTAGAGAATGGACTTGAGGATATGGGGAGGGGGAAGGGTAAGCTGGGACAAAGCGAGAGAGAGGCATGGACATATATACACTACCAAGGGTAAGGTAGATAGCTAGTGGGAAGCAGCTGCATAGCCCAGGGAGATCAGCTCCGTGCTTTGTGACCGCCTGGAGGGGTGGGATAGGGAAGGTGGGAGGGAGACGCAACAGGGAAGAGATATGGGAACATATGTATATGTATAACTGATTCACTTTGTTATAAAGCAGAAACTAACACACCATTGTAAAGCAATTATACTCCAATAAAGATGTAAAAAAAAAAAAAAGAAAGCACACTGTAAACTGTTACACATTTAAAAGCATTAGGTAGGCTTATGGCATTCCGTTTACAATGTGCTAAGTACTGTCTCAATGAGTAATGTGGAGTCAAAGTGCTACTGTTTTTATGGGAAACCAGGAATTTATGACCACAGCTTCAGGACGGTCTTCTTCGGCTGTTGATGGCATGATCACTGCCAGCAGAGGTAGCCCAGCAGTAGGGAAAGGGTGATGCTCTGGGAAGCAATTACCTGAAAGGTGCATTGATTCTGGAATTTTGGGGAGAGGAGGAACTGGACCCCTAAGGCTAGACAGCCTAGCCTAAAGGCAGGGAATGGGATGATACGGACTCACAAAGAGGCATAGAAATTTGTAAAAAGGGTCAGTGCCTCCCTGGGTGACCTTCTTAACGTCTCTAAGATTCTGTTTTCTCACCTAGGAAATGGGCAAGAGCAACCGCTAGCACGTACTGAGAGTGATGCTTTGACAATTAAATGAGCTAACGGGTGTACAGTTCTTTGGCACTTTACCTGCTAAGAGTCTGATATATGCTATTAATAATAACAGGAAGAGTGGGAAAGTGCAAAATCCTGCCGTTTCCTATGAGACTGCAAGCAAGGCAATCAAGTTTATTTAAGCAGAGAGCTTTTGATAGACTGGAAAAGTAGGACAAGGGTTTGAGGAAGTGGATCCTGCAACATTCAAAAGCTGGGATGCAGGTCCTTCCTTCCCACCGCCCTGCTTCTCTTAGAAGAATCAAGCTTCTATTAACTGAAAGCCTAGTGCTTGCCGGGCTAAGTCACAATATACATGTGATCCCACTGAAACTTCATAACAAGTTTGCAAGGTGGGGACTTAGGGGTGATGGTGAAATCATTTAACAACCAATACCAGAGACTAGAGAGACCAGCCACAGAGCTGAAGTGGGGTCCTTGGGGCCCTGATAAGCACAGGTATTTGACCTCCTAGTTGTAGGATGTGAAAAGGGAGAATGGAGCTCCTAAAGGGGGATTTGAGGGGCCAGAGCACCTGGAGTCTACAGAGGGACACAAGACAGTGGTTACTTCCCTAGTGACATGGATACATTACAGGACATACCTGCTGGGTACCGGTTGTGCCCCTTGTAAAGGTGAGAAAAGAAGAGACTGGGGTCACAAGACTGCAAGGGACAAAGTTGGGATATGAGTCAAGTCTGTTTGGGTTCCAATGTCAAAGCGATCTTTCTCTCTAATGTATCGCTATTTCATCTGTGTCCGCATCCTATTTTATATTTCTCAAGGTGTCGCCATCTGAGCCATACCTCACCCACTTTGATGTAATCATCAGAACAGGTACTAGGTAGGCCCATTTAGCAGATGCAGAAATTAAGGCACAGAGGGGGAAGGCATGGGTGTGACCCTCAGTGGTGGAGGCAGAGCCAGGGCTGGGAGCCATGTCTGTGACCTCCCCGCCAGGACCCCTTTCGATAAAGAGGCCGATACCTTTCTTGGCTTGTTTCTTGGTGGTCTTGCGGCTTGTGTTGGAAACCCCTGGAATGGACTTTATTTCACTCTTGCTGACGGGGGGTGGGTGGAGGGCCAGCTTTGGTGGCCTGGTGAGACACACAGGCAGCCCTGCCGCACTCATGAGGATCCCAGTGATTCCTGGAAGGGCAAGAGCATGAAAGAAGGACTGGAGAGTCAGCCCCCTCCCCCCCCCCCCCCCCCCCAGTAACCTCCTCGCCTCCTTTCCACCAGCATTCTCATAACTCATGGATTCTCTACGTAGCCTCTGCTTTTCTCGGAAACGTATCCATTCCCTCATTTTCAACAGCAAGCTTTGCTTTTCACGATCAATTCTGCCCAAACTCTTCCTGCCCGTCCAACCCAACTCCTCACATCCTCATTTGTCTTAATCAACATCCGAATTCTCTCTCTTTTTACAAATGCTCACTATACCTATTTCATTGCTTTTGTTTTTCTACCTTCAGCCGGGGGCTTCTCTTACCTGCCAAGGCTGGGTTGACAGGACTGGACCCACTTAGGTTCTTCACTGGGACAGTGGGGACCCTGAAAAAGGAGAGAACAGACACATCATGCTTTTGACAAGTGGGACAAAATGGGCCAGTGGTGGGGACCCCAAAACTTCACCCACTGAGGGGTTCCCCTTTCTTACAGGAACTACTTATTCCTACTAAAGATGCAGTAAGTTCTTAGCCCCTCAGCCAGAGCTGATACCTTCAGACCTTGTCAGTCCACTCCACAGAACCTCAAAACTCAGAATGGCCCCGCAGTTCCCTCAGAGTCCCAGGAAGGCCCACACAGCCCTGCCTGAGCTGCCAAAACCCCCCACCCCAGTCCCCCCAGCTCTCTGGCCTCTCCTCAAGTCACTCGCCTCTTTACTGCACTCTAGCTGTTCCTCCTACTGGCCAAGAACGTTCCTGCCTCAGAGCCTTTGCATAGGCTGTTCCCTCTGCCTAAAATGCTGTTCCACCTAACACCTACTTGGTTCCCTCCTACAACTTCTTCAGCCTTGGCTCAAATGTTCCCTTCTCAGTGATGTTCCTGAGGCCATCTTATTTAATACTGCTACCCACCCCTCCATCCCACCCTGAGACCCCCCCCCCCCCCCCGCAACAAGCCCTCTTACCCTGGTCTTTTTTTTTTTTTTTGGCCACGTCCCATGGTTTGTGGGATATTAGTTCCCCAACCGGGGATTGAACCTGGGCCCAGGGCAGTGAAAGTGTTGTGTCCTCACCACTGGACCGCCAGGGAATTCCCACGTATGATCTTTGAAAATAAGTTGTTGCTTCTTATCTTCCCTCCTAAAATCTAAGCTCTACCAGGGCAAATATCTTTGCCTGTTTCACTCAGAGCCTGACACTAGTAGGCATTCAACAAATATTGGTTGAAGAAATGAAAAAAACATAAAGAAGCAAGTTCAAACTTGGGTGTATAGTCACCTCAGAAGCTTTTGAAAAGACAAAGCCCCTTGCCTGCGTCAGAAGCACTACCTGTGGGCCAGGAGAATCTACATTTTGACAAGCTCCTGCCGAGAGGATGCAGAGGCAGCCGATCCCTAGTCTAACATTTGGAAACCATTGCTCTAACAGCTGTCACTTCTCCTTTTCCCTGAGAAGCATAAATCAGGCAGGGCCTCCTCCCTTTTCTGTCCTTCTCCCCAGCAACTTGAGCCAGGATGGAGAGAAGACAGCACAGCTGCCTGGGAAAGTTGAGGCCTCCCACGGTGCTGAATGGAAAAATATGAGACACACGGGGCTAGGTCTTGCACCATCCCCTTGTCACCCAGGCCTCCACAGCTGGGCTTGGAAGGGGATGTGGGCTTGGAGATGGACTGGGTCAGCGACGACTCCAGGAACCAGAGTTTCTGCTGTGGGGGTAGGGTGGTGCTGGGAAAGTAGGGGGAGGGGGAAAAGCACTTGTTTATTTGTTATTAATTTATTTGTCCATTCATACTGAGCCCACTTTGTGTTGGATACTCTGCTGTATGCCAGGGACACAGCAGTGAACAAGACAGCCCACAGCCCTTCATCCCTGTGTTAAAATCGCTAACAAGAGTAGAGTCAGGCACTTAATCCCAGGCACCGTTCTACCTGCTCACAGTATATACATCCATCTGACCCTTCCAACAACCTATGCAAGAGGTGTTATTATTATTAACTCCGTTTTAATAGGCAGGGAAGGTGAGATACAGAGAGGTTAAGCAAACTTGACGAAGGTCACACGGCGAAGGATTTGAACCCGGGAAATCTGTCTCTGGAGCCCATTGTTTTAGCCACTCACTAGGCTGTGCTCTTGTGTCTGTGTAATCCTCATCACACCCCATGCTGCAGACAGAAAACACGAAGCTTCAGGTTTAAGGAATGAACCCACAACTCAGAGGGGAGGTTGGAATGTCACCTCAAGGCTGAGCCCTGGGTCTGTCTGTCCCCCACGTGCCCAGAAGGATGGGTGCTTGCCTGGCCACGCTGAGTCTTCTGGGGTCTCTGTCCCTTCCCAGGGATGATGACGTGTGCACCAGGGCTGTGAGAAGGATGTGGAAGTAACAAATGTGGGTGTGTTTGTGTCTCAACAGGCCCCCAAAGGCTACTTGTCCTCAGAAACTGTCCCCAGGATAAGTCAAATCCCGATGGGACGAGGTGAAAGCTGAATTCAACACAAAAGAAAGACACCAAGAAAAAGAGGCACAGACTTGATTCCGGACTCTGTAACCTGCCCCACAGGGCCAGGCATGGTATAGCGGATGGGGGGTCAGAGAAATCAGCTTAAAGACCCAGTCCTGCCAGTAACAATGTCCATCAGCTTTTCTGAGCCTCAATTTCCCTGTCTGTAAAACTGTGAAAGTCTTGGGTTAGAAGCTGCCGAGGAGACTTCCTGATGACTTCCCACCCCAGTACCTGGGGACCCAAAGTGCAGTCTCTGCCCTGGGTCCCCCACCTGGGGCCGATTCTCCGCCCACCTCTCTCTGGGGAGGGGGGGTGGGCAGGGTCCCTCCTCTGTGCCTGGATCCACACCAGGGGGCAGTGGGCGCCACCCAGCCCAGCACCTGCCTTCCCCCCTCACCATCTCCAAGGCCCCCACTTCAGCTGATAAGTAGCTGTGATCTGGGTGACAAAAGCCACCTTTGTTCCCACAAACTGGACTGGCAGGTTTCCACACCCAACCTGGTTAACCAGGAAATAGTCCAATCCCCAGAGCGCACATCCCGGGCAGCCCGAGAACTCAGCGCTGGGGGCAAGGTCTGGGGAGAGGGAGGGTGTGCTGGTGAATACTGTGGAACAGGTGGGTGTCCCTGCCACGCCAGGACAGGGACAACATGGCGGAAGGGCTTGTCAGGAGGCTCTGGATGGTGGCAGCAGGGCTTGGGGAAGAGGGGATATTTGCTTATGAAATACAGAAGGGTCCAGCGGAAGGGGCCCTGCAAGGGGGTCAGGATATCTGCTTCTAGCCCAGCTCTGCACCGACTTTGTGCCTTTGGGAGTACCGCGCAGTCTCTCTGCCATTCAGGACCGCCTCCGAGTTACCACGCAGTAAACAGGGCACCCTAAATCCCTGTCCCTGGGTTCCCAGGGAGGGAGGATTTAGGATCCAGGTCGAATACTTTGTAAATAGCAAGCCCTATGCAAATTTGGGTGACTGTTTACATTTTTTGGTTCCCAAAGGAAAGAGGAAGTTGGGCTTGATAAAAGCCTTTTCCTGCTTAATATTCCAATTTTCTCAGATTCTTGAGGATGTCAGGTGTAAAGTGTTAATACAAAGTTGAGTGCTGGGCAGATCGCTGGGCTGGCAACACTTGACCACCCTTCCCTCACCGTTCTTCGTTAAAATGAAAACCAAGGAGAACAGCCTGTATGGTCCACACCGGGCACACCCTGTCGGGGCCCCCAGGGTTATAGGTGCCTGAGTCCTTTTCCTAGAGGTCAGTAACCCAAAGGCAGGTGAGCATTCACATCCTCCAGGCAGCTCAGCTCAGCAAAAGCTGCCTGACCCAACTACTCGTTGGCCCATCAGCAGACACCCCCTGCCCCCGTGCCGTGGGGAAGTTCCCAGTCATGGAGGGTGCACGTTTTAATTTCTGTCTCTAACATACAAAACTAAGAAAAGAGAAGAGCTGGCAAGGTGGCAGGGGAAGGGGGGGTTGATGAGGGGAGAATAGCTCTGCAGATACCATGGTGAGAAGTGTTTTTCTGGGAGTTACGAGCCAACCCAGGAATCCTCGGCGGAACAATGGTCTTGTCTCTCCAGCAACTGAGGTCTCGCTGGAGATAGAGAAGCCTCCATTCTGGAAAAGACGGCCAGAGGGGCGACTCCCGCCCCCCTCAGCACAGCCCTCCTCTCTCCTCTTTAGAAACCCCCTGCTTGTGTCTCTGAATAATTCACAGGATCTTTTGTTCCCCCCAAACCCTTCTCTCCATCCCACCTCTCCCGCCCTCCCTGGTCTTCCTTTTTTCCGTGGGAAAGTTACTGGAAGAGGTCATGGGCAGAGAGGGGAGGGGGAAGGGGCCGTTGGACGACAGAAGGTCGATGGCAACGGCAGACAAAGGGAATAAACACGCTAATTAAATGGCCAAGAAAGACTGGAGGAGAAGATGGTAGTGGGGGTGAGGGAGGTGGTAAGAGGTGAAAAGGAGAGGGCTGGAAGACAGAGAGGGTAGGGAGGGGCCTCCCTTGTCAGGAAAACAGAGCAGAGAAAAAAACAACTTGTTTCTCTAGCCCTTTTGAAATTGCACTGCCCAGACCTCCGCCCCAATTCTGCTGCTCGGATTCTATTGGCAGGCAGATACTCGAGCAGAGAGATAAAGAGCTGACGAATCCTTCATTGACATTTAAAGCGATCTGGGGTTCCCCTCCCTCAAGTATGGCATGGGGTCACTTGGCTTTTGTGTAGGGCGCCAGAAATGAAGTAGGGCGTCAGATTCGACTCAGTAACTACAGAGCGCATGGATACTGTTCGTAATAGTAATAGCAGCTAATACTGAAAAGACTCTTATTATGTGCCAAGCACTGTAGTAATTCCACACTGGATATTTCATTTAGTCCTCGTGACGAACCCTATAAGCAAGGTACCATTCCTATCCCCATTTTACAGATGAGTAAACTGAAGATAGAGGATGCAAAACTTGCCCCAAATTACACAGCCAGAAACTTGGGTTCCAGCCCAGCCAGTCAGATTCTAAAGACTGTGTTCTTACCCACTATAGGAGCCTCCCTCTGCCATGCCAGCAGTCGCCCTGGAACTCCGTTAGGGGCCCCGGGATGCTGCTGTACGCCAGTGTGGAGAAACTGAGCAGCGGCATCGTGCGGGTACCCCTTCCCCTCTGCCAAATACTTCTGCAGGCTCAGAGGAAGTCATGAAAACCCCGGGCATCTGACTAGCATCTGACCATTTATAAGTTGCCTTTGAATACAACGAGGAGCTGGGCTTTGGCCAAAAGAGCGGCAGACTAGAAGACGAACATCTAGGTTCCAGCTCCCGCTCTGTAACACGTGGGCTGTGCCTCTCTCCTTGGGGAGTTAATTCCTAGCTGAGTGCCCATGCCTGACACTTGCATCATGGTGTAAAGTCATGAGTTAATGCCGGCGAGCGCATCGGGTCAGCTGTTAAGGGGTGACTGCTCTTAGCTGAGGTTTTGACACTGACTCCATGGGGTAGGCAAGGCAAGCATGATGATCCCCATTCCACACAGGGGGAACACGGACCTTGCAAAGATTCCACGCCTCACCCAGTGGCAGAGGCAGGAGTAAAGGCCCGGCCTCACGGTCTGCAAGCTACCCTCCTTCCTGTCTCCTCCCGGCGCTGAGCCTCTCTGTGCAGAGATCTTCCTCTGGGCAGCCTGACCTTCACACTCTTGGGTCCAACCTACCTCTGAACCATGCCGAATGTCTGGGGCTTGGGTGGCAGGCAGGGCCAGGCTCCTCCAGAGAAAGGGAAGATTGGACAGATATAAGAGGCCAATCTCACAAGAAATCAGGGGCTGGCAGGCAAAGGCTACGGGTACCACGTGGACCTGTGTCTCTCCCATTTTATGATCAGGAAGGCCAAGAGGATGATAAAAAGCAGTCATAACAGAATCTACAACATCCCCAAGTTGTCACAGGAACGACTGAGACGGTGCATGGGAACTGCCTGGGAGGTAGTAAGTACTCATTAAACACGGGCTGTTATTCCAGTCTGGAGGCACCAGAGGAAAGGGACTAACCCTCACCTGGCACCTGCTGTGTGCTGGACACCGTGGTAGGTGATTGACAGGGAAGCAGCATGGCTGAGTGGGGAAGAGTCTGGGCTCAGACCTCCTGAAGTCTGAATCCCGTTCTCTACTGATGATTAGGTATGTGCCCTGGAGCGAGTGAAACTCTCATGTCTTCAAGGGTAAAATGGGATCAAAAATGCCTACTCCAGGGGCTTCCCTGGTGGCGCCGTGGTTGAGAGTCCGCCTGCCGATGCAGGGGACACGGGTTTGTGCCCCAGTTCGGGAAGATCCCACATGCCGCGGAGCGGCTGGGCCCGTGAGCCGTGGCCGCTGAGCCTGTGCGTCCGGAGCCTGTGCTCCGCAACGGGAGAGGCCACAACAGTGAGAGGCGCGCGTACTGCAAAAAAAAAAAAAAAAAAAAAAAATGCCTACTCCATAGACTTGTTGTAAGGATTAAGTAAAGTGATGAAGCCCCCAAACTAGAACGTGGTGGGAGCCCCTGAATGTTGCCTGCTGTCTCTCGGTAGGCATCACCTCCTTTAATGCTCACTGCAACCCTAACATGAAGATTACGGCCAGCATTTACAGATGAGGAAGCTGGGGCTCTGCGAGGTTAGGGATCCGCCCCTATCACAGGGCTAGGAAGAGGCAAGGTCTCCATTAGAATCCAGATCTGCTGGATCCCAAAGGCCACATCCTTGCTTACCCACCACACCGTGCTGCCTTCCACCTGCAGCCAGGGGGTCAGGGGAAGACGAGGAGGACCTTAAGCCTCGGCAGCCCTTCCTTCATCTCTGACCCGGATGATCAGTGACGTCTGATGCCCCTGGTGAGTTGACGCTCAGAGGCAGCCATGGAAGCACCTACCCGGAGGCGATCAGCACCCGGGACTGGGCGATGGCCAGTCGCTGCAGGTTGGTCCGATTCAAGGTCGCCAGGGCCACCCTTCCGGTCTTGCCATTGGCTCCCGGGGGGCTAGCAGGGGAGACCGCATTCGCCCCTGCCGGCGTGCTGGAGGCTTGTCGCCGGATCGCCTGCGATGGGACCATCTTCACCGGGCCTCGAATGGTGCCCGTGCTGTCCAGTGGCTTGGCCCCGGGGCCCGGTGGGGGAGGCATCTTGACCATTCCAGACTCGGGCATGTGCTTGCGGGCAGCTGGGGGCTGCAGGGGTCCAGCGCTCCCATTGGCCACCGCGGCCTTGACGCTCATCACCAGGACGCACTGCGGGCAGGAGCAGGGCGCGGCGGGCGGCGCGGCGGCAGGCCCGGGGCTGGCCGGCCAGGACTGGGGCTTGGGCAAGGTGCCAGTGACCATGGGGTAGATAAGATCCAGCCGCCGGCGGACGCGGCGCTGGCGCTGGGTCTGCCGGTTGATCTGGCCCATGGTGCTGAAATCAATGACGTAGCTGAAGCCGATGGAAGTGAGGTCGATCCAGGGGTGCTGCTTCTCGTAGGCGTGCTGGATGGTGATGCCCACTTCCATGTCGTAGGGCGTCCAAGAACCATTGTCGTTCTCCCACTCCCACACCACGCCCTTCCCAGGGGCCGAGGTCGGGTCGTAGTAGTTGCGGCGAACCGGACGGAGGGTCCCTGCCAGAGTGGGACAGAGGAGAGGATCAGGGTCACCAAGGGATGAAACTGAATCGTGTTACGTTAATAGGCAGACATTAAACGGGTCCTACAGTGTGCCGGCACTAGGCTGCCTGTTGAGATATCAGCTTTGAATGAGGCTCATGCCTGCCCTTTTGAAGTCCAGCAGTCACGTGGGGGTGGAAGCAGATGAGTTACACGGGGAAGGATGTGGGAGATAGTAACAGGGTACCAGAAAGAGCACTTCCTGGTTTGGAGTCGGGAGACCTTAGTTTGCAGGCAAATTTGATCACTTAATATAACACCCCACACCCTTCTTTTCTCCCCCAAGAAACAAGATGATAACTCCTTTGCCGAGTTTTTGTAAAATTAAATGTGGCTCACTCAATCAACGAATATGCATTTGTCTGTGGCAGGACCTGGATTTCTCACGCGCCCTGTACTCTGCAATAAGGTATATAAAGCCCTTGACACGTGCTAGGCGCTCAGAAACATCATTTCCCTTCTTCCCTGATTCTCCACTTGCCTCAGCCCCGAAGGCTACAGGGGAAATGAACACAGGGTCATGGGACCCTAGAGGATAGAGGAAGACTCTGCCCCCAACCCAGGAAGGCTGCCCCAGGGCTGGGGGCGATGGCTGGCTCTCTGGACTTCTTTGGGTGTGGTAAAAAAAAAATAAAAGGTCAGGTTGGAAGAACTCTCTCATACTTCCCAGCATTAAGTCTTATATCAACAACTGCAAGAGTGATCGCAAGAATAACTTTCTATTTATCTAACGTCTTCCCCCCCCCCCGCCCCGCCCCCGAGAAGCTCAACCTTCCTAAAGATAGGAGAGTCTCAATTTCGATAGTCTCACAGTGGGTGGGATGGGGGGTGGTGAGGGCAGGGAGGAGATGAGGGTTTGTTGCAGGGGAATAGGACAGCAGAAATGAACCTGCAGGACTGTCAGGGAAAACTACACCTGTAACTGTTGCCTCTTTCTCCTCTATCTACCGGAACCTTGAATTCAGATCCATGCCCGACCAGGGCTCATTTCGTGGATATTAACATCAAGGCTGAAGATGCCTGGTTCAAGGCCGGGTAGGGAGACTGGGGAGAGCTCCAAGGATGCTGGAATCTCTGCATCCGTCAGCTTAAGCTCTATCCATCAAAGTGGTGGGAAAAGGCTCCCCTTCCCTGGCCTCTGACCCACCCCCTCCTCCAACCCAGAGGGAGACACCAAGACTGGGGACAGAATCTCATTCAAGGGGGAAGAAAAGGAACAATGACTATTCAGGCCTTTGCCAGGTCATAACCCCCCCCCCCCCGCCCCCATCTCCAAGCCCCTTAATGACCCAAAACATCAACATTCAGAAGCAGGAGGGAGAAGCAGAACAATCCCCTCCCTATTCAGCGCCAGGAGGTCTGCTGGATGTGGGGGGAGTGGGAGAGCAGGAGGAACGGGGTGGCCAGTAGGCCCCTGGTTTGCCGCCATTTCCTTCCTAAGGCGCCAGCTTGCTGGGGGACAAACAGCGCAACCTTTGGATCCAACAGCAGAGTTTCCGTCCCTTCCAGCTGTGTGATTAAGCCTTAGTTTCCTCATCTGTTTGGGTCCTGGGTAGCTTCTTCAAAGGGTGGATTTGAGGATTAAAGGCAGGAATGGATATAAATGCTAAGATAATACCTGTCGCTTGGCAAGGGCGCAATAAAAGTTGGTGATTATTATTGTAATTTATCTTCTATTGTATGTCTTAGCAGGATGGAGAAGTCACGGGGAAAGTTTAGTCCAGGGGATGTGAAATGTGTGTGTATGTGTGTGTGTGTGAGAGACAGAGACAGAGACAGAGACAGAGACAGAGAGAGAAGAGGAGGACCAGAGAGAGAGTTTAAACTCCCTCTTTGCACAATCTTTGTTACTTAGAAAACACCTTCAGCTATCCTATCTCATTTGATCTCCCTGGCAATCCTGTGAAACAATGTTTAAAGATGAGGACATTAAGTTTAGAGAGCTTAAATGACACTATTTTATTCTCTCTCCAGGGTAGCAGGGACAAACAATGCCCTTGACCAATTCTCATAAATGTGCTTAAAAGGCATTTTTCACAAGGGTGGTGTCAGTCCCAGCTATGCCTGGGAGTTGCCCCAGAACTTCTGGAAACTCTGCCCTGCCTCTTTCCAGGTGTATCCTCCTCTCTGCCCTGGACAGATGTCCCCTTTTCCTCCTGCACTCCCTCAGTGTTCCCTGACTCTCCGCTGCCCCTGCTATTCACCAGGTCCCGTCTATCAAAATGCCCTCCTTTGCTGCTTTGATCTACTGAAACTTTCCTTATCGTTCAGGTCCTATGCCACTTGCCATCCATTTCTTGAAATGCTCTCCTAGTCCGGGCTCCATCTTCAAGGAGTCTGGGGTGCACAGCTGCTTACGTCTGATGGGTACAAGCATCTTGGCACTTTTCATATCAGTGCCTAACGCAGAGTCGGCAGTAACGAGGGCTCCACAGACGTGCTGTGATGGGGTGAGGACTTCTGGCTACGTTGGCATTTGATCATTTAGCCCACATTGCTGAGTATGCGTTAGCTGCTGTGGGGAATGCAGATTCACGCACTCCTGAAGCACCCCCCAGTCTAAAACAAGACAAGTGCCTAGTTATGAGACACGCCACCGAAAAGGGTGTCAACAAATGCAACGCTAGCAGAAAATGTAACCACAACCCCACCGGGCTTCGATCCCTTCCATGACTTCCTTGTAGGTCAAGACCAAGATGCTCTCCACCCACAACCTCTGTGGTCTCCTCGAATCCTAACACACTCTGCCCACATTTCTGCCCCACTGGCCTCCTGCAGACTCTCGCCACTGCCTCTTCTCCTCTCTGGGCTGCTTCACAATCTTGGTCCCTCCCCTCACACGCTCTGGCATCCTCCTGGCTACCCATCCTTCAGATTTCAGCTCACTTCCTCGAGGAAAGCTCTCTGGGTTGTCCGACCAGGTAAAACTCCTGCTCCTATATTTTGCACTGTCCTGAGGTGCAGTTACACATTTATTTGTGTGATTCATTTGATGAATGTCCACCTACCTCATGGGACTCCCAATCTCATGAGGGGGGGCATCCAGGAGTTTGCTTATGGCTGTAGCCCCCATGCCTAGCATGTCCTGAGGGTTCAGTAAATATCCCCTGAAGAAAGGAAGTAATCATAATTTGGAGAACATTTCAAGAAATGGAGAGCATAACAGAGAACATAGGGCCTGAATGAGGAGAACCTCAACAGGTGAAAATGATGAAGAAGGGCATCTCAGGAGAAGGGACCTTGTGAATAGTTGGCGGGAGGGTGTCTACGGGAATGCCTGAGAATAAAAGGCACATCTGTTTGGCGGGAGTGGAGGAAAATATGGGCATACAGGAAGATAAACTTGGAAAGGCGCGTGAGAGCCAGGGCGTAGATGGTCTGGACTGCTAGGCTATGAGGGCTTTTATGTACAGGCCACGAGGAACCAGTGAGGTTTGTGACACAGAGAAGTGATGACACCAGAGCTGCTCTGTTTATTAGTTCCAAATGAGAAGTAATGGGGGGGGGGGAAGGGGGAGGTTGCTGGCAGCAAAAATGAAAAGCAGGTGATAGACCAGAGGGACCCTACGTAATGGGTAGGACCTGACCACAAGTAGCTGAATGCATTCCAAGTGATCCAGGATCACGTGCTTTCAAATCTCCTGGGGAACAGATCAGCAACACCCTCCAGACCTGAGGGCCGGCATCCCTGGGAGCTGGGCCCGGGAATCTGCACGTGAACAACTGCAGAGTGTTCATCGTGAATGCTCAAGTTTCAGCTTCCGCATGCCTGTATATGTGGGGCATCCAAAAAGAATGACGAGACGAGTCAAAGACCCCTGAGGCTTTGACCACGGGCGAGCGGTAAGGTAGTGACGCCATTTAACAAGAAGAGGGGTGTCACAAGGAAGAGCTGATTTTTGGAAGGAAAGATGCTGCGTTCAGTTCAGCCCTAGAGGGTTAGTTAAAAACAGAAGGCAGACCTCAGCACGAAAGTCGTGGGACAAGAGAGATGGTGGGATTACATTCTCTGATTATTCTGAGATCACTCCATCTGACATGGGCGAGTCCTGGACCTTTCTATAATCAGGACCCTGAATTAGATGATCTGAGGAAAGCCACTGGGTCCTAAGTTGCAGTGTGACCCAAGGACAAGGCTTCTAATGGCAGAGGGATAAAGGATTTCACAGACTAAGGAGGAAGAAAGAGGAAAAAAGCTTCTTCCAGCAACTCAGACACGTACATCCCAAAGCACCCAAGTTGTTCTGGCTCCTGGGAAATGACAGACAACTCCTTTCAGGCATGACCCTAGGACTCCAGGGCATTTCACCCACGTCCACACAGCACTGTGCTCCTGTACCCAGGAAATCCCAGGCCTCTCTTACCAGCACCCCTCACCCTCACTAGAATGTTCCATGAGGGCAAAGACTTGGATGGTTTGCTATCGCTATATCCCACAAGCCTGGAACAGTGCCTGCAAGAAGTAGGCGGTCCTCCAAATGAAGGAGGACATGGGCACTTGGTTCAGAATCTCAGCTCTGCCGTGGACTGGCTGTAAAACTTTGAGCAACTTCATCTTTTTCAACTTGTTTCCTTTCCTATGAAGTGAGAACAATGGGTCCTTCATAAGATGGCCGAGGATGAAACCAGATGATGTGTGCAGTGTGCTTGGTGCCTCCCTCATACTGGAGCTATCACGTGGTCGTGACATTTGCTCCCACCACTCTTGTGCTCGCACAGGGTGGGGAGTATAGTTGGGGGGGGCACTAAAAATCAGCTTCTATCAAACCCTTGAATCACTCTCCATCTGACTCTCGTCACTGCGTTAAAGACATAAAAGAGGCAAAAGTTGCACAGAAAACTGAGCTGGAAAGAACCCTCCCTCATAGCATGTTACTTCTAATTAGCGTCATCACTGGCGCAGAGTCCAAGAGTTCAGAGTTCAGAGTTCAGAGTCCAGAGTTCACCTGCCGATGTGCATGATGGGAGGAAAGGAAACAGAAGGAATCTTAAGGCTGCTCTTCATTCTACGAGGGAGAATGAGGCCTGAGCAGCCGAGGCACTTGCTGAAGGCCACAGAGTAAGCCAGTGGGTCTGGAATGAGACCCTGAGTCACGTCTCCCACTGCCAGCCCGGATCCTCCCCCATCCTGCTGCCAGGCCCTGAAAATGGCAATGATCAGGTATGTTGGAAGATACAGAACACAGGGATGTTGGATGTTACAGGGGACAGAGCTCCAGCCACTGCCCTACAACAGAAAAAGGTCAGCCCAGTCCAGGTGAATGATTGTGGGTGGAGAGGACCCAACAGAGGCTTTTCGAAGCAGCCAAGACTCCTTCACCTCTATCTAGCCCTGTCTCTTCCCTTCTTCCCCATTCTCTAGCCCAAAATGCCTAGAGGAGACCAGCATAGAATGCAAATAAGCGCAGACTCAGAGACGGTCTGGGGAAGGAGAAGGGTCCAGGACAGACAGAGGTGGGCAGGGGGTATCTGCAACCTCCCAGCCATCTCCCTGGAGACAGACTGGATGAGGTCGGAACCCAGGGGAGTGGAGAGTCTGAGGACTTCCTTGGCAGCAGGGCAGGCAACTTCTGAAAAAACACAGCTCCCATGTCAGGAAATGTCCCCACACAGAGGAGGCAACAACAAAAAAAGAGAGGAATCGCCTCTGGGCAGGGGACTTCCAGCTCTCCTTTGTTTATGGGGATGTTTCTGGTTCCCAGCTTCAAACTGTGGCTTGGGGATGGTGGGTAATTTAATTAAACGTTGCCAGGGCTTGGCGGAGGTTGCCTGGGAGCCGGTGGCTTACAGTTCCTACCCTGTCACGGCTTCATCAATGAGCTATATTGAGAGGAACTGTGTGTCTGTTGATGGAGAAGACAGAGGAGGGGGGCTGTGAGCCCAGAAACCCAGAGATTCTATTCTGCTTTGACAAGCTCCCCGACAGACCCAGCAGTCCTGGGAATTCAGCCCAGTGCCTTCTCACCCAGCGCACCCAGCGCGGGGCCTGGCGCTGAGGATGGAGGCTCTCAGCCCACGTTGGCCGATGAACCAGTAGAATGAGTGGATGACACCAAAGCAGTCTGAATCCCTCAGAGACAGACAAAAAATGTAAAACACACCCTGAGGCAGTTCGAAAAATGATCCAGGGCCAGGTCGGGTCTAAAATCTGAGGAGCTCCAGCCTCCGACTTAACTGTGAACCACCAGGCAGTGGGCAGCCTGTCCTCAGGGAAGGGTGGTCAGACCTGGGGGAAGTAGCAACTGTCCTTCAATCCAGTTTCCTCCAGAACTTCATTTCTGTAGTAAGAGCCCTTCAGGCCATGACCCTTCCTAGGAACCATGCCCATCTCAGACATCCCTAAACACTGATGAAACTTTCCCCCTTCTCAAATGTGGGACAAGGCCTGGGACCTTTATGTCACCAAGACGTCTCTCCATCCGCTGCTGAGACTTAGTCTGAAATAGAAAAGCTAACACCTGCCCATCTATTCTGAGCAGGATTGGAGTCCCCTGTCAGGTAGGTGTCTTGACTGTCAGACTCTCTGACCCCACCTACAGGGCTAGCTTCCCCCTCCCCACAGTCTGATGCCTCCACCCTCCCCTCTCGGACTTCTGTCCAAAGTACACAGTTACCTTCTCCCCCCTCCCCCTTGGCCACACTTAATCCTCTTTCTCGACCTCCCCACATTCCTCCTTATTCCCTCTTCCTCCCAGTCCCTCTCAGCTCCAACCCCCTCCCTTTCCCACCAAGGTTTAAGCCCCTCCAGATGCTAACGCTTCTGGAATCCTTTCCCCAGAAAGCTTCACCCGGTCGGTCGGTGTCTACAAAGTCCTTGGCAAAGAGGTTGTTAGGAGTTATGACTAAAGATGAGGACACGAGGGTGGAAAGATACCCCTTTCCCATGACAATCCTAATTAGCGCACAGGATGCGGGGGCTTTCCAAGGAGGCGGAGATGCCTTTGCTCACACAGCTGTTCTCTGACCCTCTGGGACTCACCCGGTCCTCCCCTCCGGTCCCTCCCTTCCACACCTGTCTCTCCAGGCTCCTGGGTCACACTCTCGGGAGAGCAGAGCCAGAATCCCCAAAACAACTGCCCACCTCCATGAAGAGGCTGCTGGAGAGACAGACCTGTCCCAGGTAAATTAAGCCTGGGCACCATGCGTGGGCCACACAAAAGATGCAGCCCCCCCTCTGCCCCTCACGCCAAGGACCCGCCACCCTGACCTCCAGCCTGCAGGCTCTCTTCTTGGCTCTGACCTGGAAAGGCTGGCCAGCTGGGATGTGGGATTTGCGGTGGCCACAGTGGCAACTTGATTCTCACAAAAAGATAGGAGTTTAGTGTCCCCCATAGGGGACCTTTACGGGGCGAATCTTGGGGACAGTTTCTTTTTAGGAATTCTTCTCCTCCAAGGACAAAGCGATCAGCTTCCCAGCCAGGCATTCCGGAGCTGTGTCCCTCCCCCGCCTCCCTCCATCTGCTCTGGCCTGTTGCTTCAATGCTTGGAGTGCCCAAGCAGAGGCACTCACCAATGCCACAGCAACCCAGGCGTTTCCTGCCCTGGAATCCCCAAGTCCATCTCTGTTCCCAGGAAGGCCCCTCCCTGCCCGTACTAGACCACAGTGAAAGCCTCCCGGGAATCCCTTCTTCCTCCCCCCCAGGATGCAGCTGTGGGAAGCCATCCCACCCCGGAGGGGTAGAGGCAGCAAGGTGGTTGACCAGGGGAACGTGTGGCAGGCCCAAGGGTGCCTGAGGCACGGTAGGGTCAGTGAGCCAAGGTGATGTGTGAGGAATGAGAGCAGCAAGCCTTTCCTATCAGCTGGGATTGCTTGTGGGCTGGTGAGCCCCGGAATTTCTACAAGAGCCACCAAGCGTTTCAAAGGGGGGCGTGAAAGGGGGTTTTTTAGGAGCTAGGTTGAAGCTCGGTTTGCATAACCAAACCACGGATACTATTTGCATGGACGTTTATTGCAGGGAGTATCTTAAGAGCATCGTGGGGCGTCAAGCGCCCCCTCCACGACCCCCTCTCGGTGACACCAGTGTATGGAGATGCGGACAAAGGTGGGCCCCGGTGGGCTCGCGACGTGGGAGACCTCAGGGCAGGCAGGGGAGGAGGCGCGGGCGGGGCAGGGGCGGCCAGCTCACCGGTGTCCTGGCGAAACTGGTTCATGGACTGCAGGTCGATGATGTAGGGCGCGAGACGGCTGTCCACCTGGCCCAGCACCACGCTGCCCCCGGCGCGGGGGCCGGCGCGAACCACCGCCTCGATGTGGTGGCTCACGGCCGGGCTGTAGGGACGCCAGCGGCCGTGCTCGTTCAGCCATTCCCAGACCACCACGGCCGAGGCCAGGAGCATGGCGAGCCCGGGGCTGCGGCGGCGGCAGCGCTGCGATGCCTGCCTCCCGGGCCCGGCGCGCCCGCCCTCCTCCGCTTCCTCCTGCGCCGCCGCCTCCGGGCCTCGACCGCGCCCCCCGCCCCGCGCCCCGACACCCCGGGCAGCCTCAGCTCCGGCCCATGGGCCGCCCCCCAGCCGCGCATCCACCGGGGCCCGGAGACCAGGGCCGCCGGGCTCCGACCGCGCGCCGCCGCCGCCGCCCGGGTCCGCCGCTGCTGCCGCTGCTCCGTGGGGTCGAGTCGCTTCATGCAAATGTCCGGCTCTCTGCAAACTGGCCCCCGCCTAGCAAAGCCACCCGGCGGGCGCGCGGCCGGAGCCCCGGCGGCCGCGAGCTGGGGCTGACGGCGAGACGAGCATCAAGCCCTCGCACCAGTTGCGCCTCGGGCTCTGCAGACGCCGGGGTGGGATCTCGCCGCGCGATTGCGCTCGGACTGGCACGCCGAGTTCCCTCCCCTCCCTCCCCACCCTTTCACCGCACGTTCAGTTGTCGCCGCCTGGGACAGAGCTCCCCCTCCCTGTGGCTCCGCTCAGCTGCTTCTAGAATGAGTCGCCCCTCCCAAGCCCGGCGCTCGGGCAAACCCGCGCCTGCGGAGGGTTTCTCCGGTCCCTAGACGCGGAAAAGCGACCCCCCAGGACAAAGCCCCGGGACTGCAGCTGTCGCCGGCCGTAACTTTGCAGTCTCCCTCCCAGAAATGGAATTTTCTTTTTTTTCTTTCTTTCTCTTTAATGCAGTGTGATCGGTGTGCGTACAGCGAGCTCCGAGACACTTAGTGTCTTGCACACTCACGCTCGCACGCACACGCGCCCACATCCGCACGCTCTCCTTGGTGTGGTTGTATTACCTCATCTTCGTCCGCATCCTCAGCTGTCCGTCAAGGATGCAGAGCCACGCCCCCTGACGACTGGAGCAGGTGCCCTGGAGCTCACGCGCTCCCTGCTGGCCTAAAGAGACGCGTGCCGGCCACTGGCCACACACTAGTTAGCTCAACTAACTGGGCCTCTCTGCTTACGAGACCCAGTCCAAAGGGATGCAGCAATTTGAGAGGTGACGGATTAACACTGTCTATGGTAGGGAGCAAATGTGGTTTTTCTGGCCTGCTTAGACGTTACCAGAATCAAGAAGACACATGCTAAATTGATTTATTTTGCAGGATTTCTATGACCGAAATAATGAGACACTAAGACAGACACAAGCTAGACTTGGTTGTTTTGGTCATCAATAGTCAACGTGGAAAATAATCTAAAATGGGTGCGTTCTGACTAAAAAGGTAGATTGACATCGGGCTTACATATTAATCTTGCCAGAAAACACAAACTTTGTTTTGCTGAAGTTGCAGCTACGTAGGACAATGAATTCATACACTCAAGAGCCAGGATAGGATATAGAAAAATAAAAGTAGACTATGTGTTAGGAACCGGGATTATGAACCTTTCTGAAATAATCGTTTTCTTTCATAATATATGATCTCTTTTGCTTTGGAAGATTTGCTTTCCCTCCCTGTTTCTTGCTCTCTCTTGAATTATACCTGTCCTTTCTCCCATCACTAGTTCTTTCCAAATCTTTTTCACCCCTCTGCCTTTATTTACCTCCCTCCTCACTGAGTTCTAAGTACAAAATAAAAGGAAAAATATCAAACATGCTCTTCTTCAGGCCTCCAAAAGCACCAGGCTTGAGGCTACTCTGAGCTTTGTTCTTGCTGGTCCCCTTGCCCAGAAATCTCCCCAGGGTGACCTCCAGAATCTCCAGTAAACGTCCTCCCTAAGGCCAGTCTCCCAATCCAACCCAATCAACACCATTCATTAAAACATGGAATTTTAGGGTTTGAAGGACAAAAGGAAAAGGAGTTAAGGCTACCTCAGTTAATCCTAACAAGAGTCACCATTATTCCCATGTTATAAATGACAAGGCTTAGGGAATTTGAGCAGTTTGCCCCAGTTACATGTTTAGCAGAGGGGAAACTGGTATCCAAGAATTAGTTGGGCAAAAAAACCCAAACCAAACCAAACAAACAAGCAAACAAAAAACTCACCTTGTTCCATAACACAAGTTATGTGATGAGGAGACGGTGTGATAAGAGGCAAGACATATGGCAATGTAAAAGTGCCTCAGTGTGAAAGAAAGGAAGGGAGAAAACGAGGATAGAGTGTTCTGAGAGGACACAAGTAGAATTGAAGAAAAGGTCATGTAGGGCTTCCCTGGTGGTGCAGTGGTTGAGAGTCTGCCTGCCGATGCAGAGGACACGGGTTCGTGCCCCAGTCCGGGAAGATCCCATATGCCGCGGAGCGGCTGGGCCCGTGAGCCATGGCGGCTGAGCTTGCGCGTCCGGAGCCTGTACTCCGCAACGGGAGAGGCCGCAGCAGTGAGAGGCCCGCGTACCGCAAAAAAAAATAAATAAATTAAAAACAAAAAAAAAAGGTCTTGTAAATTTGTATTGAGCTATTTTTACTTCCAATCATGAGACCAAGTGTATGAAGACCCTGGAAACTCTCTTGTGGTCTGGGAGGTACAGATCCAGAAACTATAAACTATCAGTAACGACTGAAGGGGAGGCTGGAAGTACCAGGGAGAAAACAGCATCTGACCAGCTAAACCAGAAATTCCCAAGTAGAAAAAGCCTAACCCTGCTAAAAGGGGCATGTTCTATGGGTGCTCAAAAGGAATGTGTATTCTGTTGTTGAGTGGAGTGTTCTATAAATTTTCATGAAATGCTATTGGTTGATGACTTTGTTTCATTCTTCTTTAGCCAGGCTGACTGTCTGTATAGTTGTTCTATAAATTATTATTATTATTATTTTTTGCAGTACGCGGGCCTCTCACTATTGTGGCCTCTCCCGTTGTGGAGCACAGGCTCTGGACGCGCAGGCTCAGCGGCCACAGCTCACGGGCCCAGCCGCTTCGCGGCATGTGGGATCCTACTGGACCGGGGCACGAACCCGCGTCCCTTGCATGGGCAGGTGGACTCTCAACCACTGCGTCACCAGGGAAGCCCTCTATAAATTTTTGAAAGAGGTGTATTGAAGTCTCTAACTACAACTGTGGATTTGTCTACTTCTTTTAGTTCTATCAGGGTGTGCTCCACCTTTTTTTTGCCACTTTGTTGTTTGTGCTTTGCACATTTTAGATTGCTACATTGTCTTGGTAGATTGATCCTTTTATCATTATATAGTATCCTTCTCTGTGGTAATTTTCTTTGATCTGAAGTCACCTTTATCTAATATTAAGATAGACACATGTTTTTCTTTTATCCATGTCTTCGTGATGTATATTTTTTCCATCCTTCACCTTCAATCTGCCTATGATGTTCAATTTGAACTGAGTTTTTTTGTAGACAGTTTATAGCTGGGTCATGTTTTAATCTACTCTGCCAATCTCTGCCCTTTAATTGGTGTACTTAAACCATTCGCATTTAATGTAACTATTGGTACGTTAGGGCTTAAGTCTGCCCGTTTATTTTTTGTCTTCTGCCTGCTCTGTCTGTTTTCTTTCTCCTGCAGGTTACTTGCACATTTTGAAGATTCCATTTTGACTTATGTATAGTGTTTTTCAATGTTTCTTTTTTTTTTTTTTTTTTTTTTTGCGGTACTCAGGCCTCTCACTGTTGTGGCCTCTCCCATTGCGGAGCACAGGCTCCGGACGCGCAGGCCCAGCGGCCATGGCTCATGGGCCCAGCCGCTCCATGGCATGTGGGATCTTCCCAGACCAGGGCACGAACCCGTGTCCCCTGCATCGGCAGGCGGACTCTCAACCACTGCGCCACCAGGGAAGCCCCTCAATGTTTCTTTTTGAATAGCTTGTTTAGACGTTGCTCTAGGCATTACACTATATATTTACAACATCACAATCTACTAATGTAGTCATTTTGGCAGTTCAAGTGAAGTACAGAAATCTTACTTCCCTTTAACTCTTTTTACCCTCCCCCATTTATAATTGCTCTATATACATTTAGGACCACATCCGTGTTACGTTCTGTCGACTGATTATTTTTTCCCAGTTAGTTGGCTCTCTTCTTTTTCCTGCAGTGTTATATAGTGCCTCCTCACCGTGATGTGAATAATCCTCTGAAGTTAAGGCAAATCAGGTGGGAGAGTCCTGATTTGATTCCTGTTTCCAGATATGTAGTCAACTGAGTCACTGAGATGAGAAACAAATTTGGGTTACTTTAACTGGAGTGCAGCTGCTTATCAGTTTCCCAAGGCAAAGAGCATGGTAGAATATATTTTCCAGAAATGCCCTCAACAATATTTCTGGTCCCATATGCTCTTCCAGAACATTGTCACTCCTTTATGAAGAGGTTCCATCTGTGGGATCCTTAGCTGCGTTGTCTAATAGGGCACCACAATAGAAATGACATTATCTGACATTCAGGGGTAGGTTATAAAAGACAATAAAGTGTAAAAGCCAATATGGGATTTCAACTTCTGGGAAGAAGAAGAAGTAGACACACTTTTCCCTATGACTCTAGCGAAGTACAACTAAAAAACCTGGCAAACCATGTGAAGACTCTGCAAGTTGGAGGAAAGACAGATCATTTAGGGACCTTGGGACCCAAGGAACAAAATGGTGGTGTTTCCCTAGTTTTCCTTTTGCCTCCTATACCCAAGACTTGGATTGGAAGAAGCCAGCAACTTGGAAATGCCGTGGGCATGGACCCAAAATGAACAAACACAACACGAAAAGCCTACTCTCTCTAATCAAAAAAACAAAGAAAGGGGCAGCATAGCAAAGCTGAAAACTTTTAAATAGTAACCACTCTACTCTAGCCAAACCGCACAGAAAAACTGTGGTCCCATCCCCACCAGTGACCACAAAGGCTGAGTGGGGAACCTATGTCCTTGCCAGGCTGTCATGAAACACCCCAATGCCACCAGCTCCTTGCTGATTTTCTCCTTCTGTTTTGACAGCTGAGTGACACATACATGTTTTCACTTTCATCACTTTTAAGCTTGCCTTTACTTTTCTTGCGTTTCATGTAGCTCGTATCCAAAGCAGTGGTTAATTTCTCCTTTTAAGGAGCTGTCTGCCCTTTGGGATTTTCCTCAGATGAATATAATCCTTGAATGTGAATGCCAGTCATCTTTCTTGAACTTCTCCTGAAGCCTCTCTGACCAGAAACAGAAAGATTTCTTTGCGAGTACCTGACTTACCTTAGTTGTCTTTGGAGTCCTGAAAGTAAATACTTCACAGATCTAAATTCCTAAAGCAACTGAAACTTTTGCTTCTATTTTGGTACACGATGTACAGTTTTTTTCTGTGCAAAGTTCAGAATAAATCTCAAAACCTGGTGAATAAAATCTGATCAGAGTTGGACGTGGGACCTAAACTACAGACTAATATCCTATCACAACCTCTGTTGCAGGTAGGGTTCTCTAGAAAGCCAACTCTGAGACAGAGCTTAGTGAGCAGAATGTTTATAAAGGAGCATCCTTTGGCTTAATACCTAGGAAGGAAGGAAGGAAGGGAAAAGGGGGCAAGGATTGGGCAAAGGGAGCTGCGCTGGAATGCAGGTTCTGTGGGCAATAAAGCATTAATTGTACCCAAAGAAAGATTTGGCCCTTTGCCCTTGGCTCCTGGGAGGTAACCTCTAAGCCTTTGGAATGTCCTGATGGATAAGAGTGTCTTTGTTTAACCTGGCGGGCTTGGGCCATGACAGATAGTTTATACTAACACAACATGATATATGGTAGAGGACTTAGGGCACACAATATCAACTTGACATTTGGAGGGGCTGGCGACGAAGGTCAGCCTCATGGGTGGTCAATCACATCTACATGACAAGCCCCTAATAAAAACTCTGGACTCAAAAGTTTGGGGAACTTCCCTGGTTAGCACTACTCATGCATACTGTCACAAGTCATTGCTGGAGAAATAAAACACAAGCCACACAAATCCTCTGGGTAGGGACAGACAATGGACAGCTCCACACCTGTTCTCTCCCTATCGTCTGTCCCTTTGATGATTTTTAAAAATTAATACACTTTATTTTGGGGGCAGTTTTAGATTTATAAAAATGCTTAGTGGAAAATACATAGAGTTTCCATGTATCCCATCAGTGCCCTACCCCTTCAGTTTCCCCTAATATTAACATCTTGGGTTAGTGTGGTACATTTGCTATAATTGCAGAGCAAATATTGATACATTATTATTAATTAAAGACCACATTTTCCATTAGGGTTCACTCTTGGTGTTGTAAATTCTGAGTTTTTAGATAGAACCCATAGAACATGGGTAGTTGTAGCTGATTACTGTTTTAAGTTGCAGTTTTCTAATGACATGTGACATTGAGCATCTTTTCACCTGCTTATTTGCCATCTATCTTTGGTGAGACGTCTGTTAAGATCTTTGCCCATCTTTTTAATAGGGTTATTTGCTTTCTCGTTGTTGAGTTTTAAAAGTGTTTGTGTATTTTAGATAACAGTCTTTTCTCAGATGTGTCTTTCACAAATATTTTATCTTAATCTGTGGCTTGTCTATTCATTCTTTCTCTTTCTCTCTGTCTCTCTTTCTCTCTTTAAAGTAACAGGAGTTTGCCCCAGCTAGCCTGCTGCAGGTGCCACAGGGCCCAAGAGTGACAGGAAGTACCTCGTGTCCCAGTGCTCAGGCTTACATGGACTTTCTCCAACCTTGCCAGCACTTACCTTTGCACTGCATGGTGGTGGGGGTGAGGTGTCTTTCACAGAGCAGAACTTTTCAATTTTAACCAAGTCCAGCATAACATTTTTTTCTTTCCTTGGTTATGCTTTCGTGCCAAAACAAAGTTCACCTAGATTTTCCTTTGTTATCTTCTAGGAATGTTATAGTTACGTATTTTACATTTAGGTCTATGATTCATTTTGAGTCTACTTTTGTGAAAGGTGTATAGTGTATATCTAGATTCTTTTTTTTGCTTGTTTGATTTTTTGGCATGGAGATGTCTAGTTGTTCTAGCACCTTTCGTGGAAAAAACCATCTTGCTCCATTGTATTCCTTTTGTTCCTTCATGGAAGATCAGTTGACTATATTTTGGTGTGTCTATTTCTGGGCTATGTTCCACTGATTTTCTTCTTTATTCTTTGACCAACACAACCCTATCTTGATTAGTGCAGGTTTATAATAATAAGTAGTAAAGTCAAGTAGTCATAGTCTTCCAACTTTGTTCTTCTCCTTTAATATTGTGTTGGCTCTTCTGGGTCTTTTGCCTCTCCTTATAAACTTTAGTATCAGGTTGTTGATATTCACAAGATAACTTGCTGGGATGGTGATTGGGATTACATTGATGACAGATCAAGTGGGGAAGAACTGACAATGTGACAACACTGAGTCGTCTTATACATGTACATGGAATATACCTCCAGTTATTTAGATTTTCTTTGGAGTTTTGTAGTTTTCATCGTATAGATCTTGTACATATTTTGTTAGATTTATGCCTGAATATTTCTCTTTGCAGGGAATGGTAAAGTAAATGGTATTATGTTTTAAACTCCAAATTCCAATTCCTCATTGCTGGTTCATACAGAAGCAACTGATTTTTGTATATTAATCATGTATCATGCAACCTTGCTGTAATTGCTTATTAGTTCCAGGAGTTTTTTGTCGATTCTTTGGGATTTTCTGCAAAGTACTTAGACAACTATATCATCTGTGATCAAAGATTAGTTTTATTTTTTCCTTCCCAAATAGTGTAACTTTTACTTCCTTTTCTTGTGTTATTGCATTAGCTAGGACTTTCAGTATGATATTGAATAGGTGTGGTGAAAGCCAACATCCTTGCCTTGTTTCTGATCTTAGCAAGAAAGCATCTAGTTTCTCATCATGAAGTATGATATTGGCTGTAAGATTTTTGTAGGTGTTCTTTATCAACTTGAGAAAGTTTCCCTCTATTTCTAGTTTGTTGATAGCTTTTATAAATGGGTATTGGATTTGGTCAAAATTTTTTTTATTGGAGTATAATTGCTTTACAATCTTGTGTTAGTTTCCCCTGTACAATGAAGTGAATCAGCTATATGTATACTTATCCCCTCCCTCTTGGACCTCCCCCCCCCCCCCCACCATCCCACCCATCTAGATAGTCACAGGGCACTGAGCTGAGCTCCCTGTGCTGTACGGCAGGTTCTCATTAGCCATCTATTTTACACATGCAGTGTATTTATGTCAAACCTAATCTCTCATTTCATCCCACCCTTCCCTTCCCCCACCATGTCCACATGTCCATTCTCTACCTCTGCGTCTCTATTCCTGCCCTGTAAATAGGTTCACCTGTACCATTTTTTTAGATTCCACATATATGCATTAATATACGATATTTGATTTTCTCTATCTGACTTACTGCACTCTTATGACAGTCTCTAGGTCCAACTATGTCTCTACAAGTGACCCAATTTCATTCCTTTTTATGGCTGAGTAATATTCCGTTGTATATATATACCACATCTTCTTTATCCATTCATCTGTTGTTGGACACTTAGGTTGTTTCCATGTCCTGGCTATTGTAAATAGTGCTGCAATGAACATTGGATACATGTGTCCTTTTGAATTATGGTTTTCTCAGGGTGTATGCCCAGTAGCAGGATTTTGGGGTCATATGGTAGTTCTATTTTTAGTTTTTTAAGGAACCTCCATACTGTTCTCCATAGTGACTGTATCAATTTACATTCCCACCAACAGTGCAAATGGGTTCCCTTTTCTCCACACCCTCTCTAGCATTTATTGTTTGTAGATATTTTTGATGATGGCCATTTTGACTGGTGTGAGGTGATACCTCATTGTCGTTTTGATTTGCATTTCTCTAATGATTAGTGATGTTGAGCATCCTTTCATGTGTCTCTTGGCCATCTGTATGTCTTCTTTGGAGAAATGTCTATTTAGGTCTTCAGCCCATTTTTGGATTGGGTTGTTTGTTTTTTTGATATTGAGCTGCATGAGCTTCTTGTATATTTTGGAGATTAATCCTTTGTCAGTTGCTTCATTTGCAAATATTTTCTCCCATTCTGAGGGTTGTCTTTTGGTCTTGTTTATGGTTTCCTTTGCTGTGCAAAAGCTTTGAAGTTTCATTAGGTCCCATTTCTTTATTTTTGTTTTTATTTTCATTATTCTGGGCTGTGGGTCAAAAAAGATCTTGCTTTGGTTTATGTCAAAGAGTGTTTTTCCTATGTTTTGCTCTAAGAGTTTTATAGTGTCCAGGTCTTTAATCCATTTTGAGTTTATTTTTGTGTATGGTGTTAAGGACTGTTCTAATTTCATTCTTTTACATGTAGCTGTCCAGTTTTCTCAGCATCAGTTAGTGAAGAGGCTGTCTTTTCTCCATTGTATGTTCTTGCCTCCTTTGTCATAAATTAAGTGACCATATGTGCGTGGGTTTATCTCTGGGCTTTCTATCCTGTTCCATTGATCTATATGTCTGTTTTTGTGCCTGTACCATACTGTCCTGATTACTGTAGCTTTGTAGTATAGTCTGAAGTCAGGGAGCCTGATTCTTCTAGCTCCGTTTTTCTTTCTCAAGATTGCTTTGGCTATTCAGGGTCTTTTGTGTTTCCATACAAATTGTGAAATATTTTGTTCTATTTCTGTGACGAATGCCATAGCTAGTTTGATAGGGATTGCATTGAATCTGTAGATTGCTTTGGGTAGCATAGTCATTTTCACAATATTGATTCTTCCAATCCAAGAACATGGTATATTTCTCCATCTGTTTATGTCATCTTTTTGTTGTTGTTGTTTATGTCATCTTTGATTTCTTTCATCAGTGTTTTATAGTTTTCTGAGTACAAGTCTTTTGCCTCCTTAGGTAGTTTATTCCTAGGTATTTTATTCTTTTTCTTCCAATGGTAAATGGAATTGTTTCCTTAATTTCTCTTTCTGATATTTTGTTGTTAGTATATAGGAATACCAGAGATTTCTGTGCACTAATTTTGTACCCTGCAAACTTACCAAATTCATTGATTGGTTCTAGTAGTTTTTTTGTGACATCTTTAGGATTTTCTGTGTATAGTGTCATGTCTTTTTGAATGTTTTAATGTATCTGCTGATATGATCATATGGCTTTTCTTCTTTAGCCAGTTCATGTGATGAATCACATCAATAAGTTTTTGAATGTTGAATCAGCCTTGTATGCCTAGAATAAATCTTACTCCTTTGCTGATTTTTATCTGTATCCTTTCATTGTAATAAACCATACCATGAGGATAATGGTTTTCTGAGCTCTACTAATCTTTTAGCAAATTATTGAACCTGAAGTTGGTCTTTGGGAACTTTGGAACTTGTACCCTATAAGACTCTTGCCCAACGGGAAGCTCAGGAGCTAATAATGATCAATCAGAGATGCCTCACATTTGCCCTTTATCAAATAACTTAACATATTCATAGGTTCCAAGAATAAGGACATGGATGTCTTTGCAGGAATGCTCCCCACATTGCCCATGCAACTCCTTGTGATTTTTTTCTCACTCATGCTCAGTTCTGGGTGTACCACTTCCAAATTACAAGAGCATATTTTTGACCACACCTGAATTATGACTTGGCAAATCTGATAGAACTCACCACACAATGGGCAGTTCTGGATGAATTGTCACATGACGTCTCACGGTCAGGTGCTCCATCTTTACCTGGGTTCACTAGCATACCAAAAGTTGTTATTCCAAAGACATATAATTCTCCGCTGCAAATGGCATGGCCTTGCTGCAGAACCACGGGAGTCTGCATTGTGATTCTCCCACATGTGCCGTAAACTCTACATGGTATCTCTTTTCCACATCGGATACTTCTAATACCATAGGGTCAGCTAGGCTGAATCACCCAAGCAGCAGCGCTCTTCACCACAGACGGGCTTTTCGGCAGAACCCTTTCCTACTCTCAGTCCCATTCAAAGCTGGCAGCCTGTAACTGGGCCGAAGCAGTATACCCAGGTGTGAAATATGCTACTGTCAGAAACCAGAGGCAATGTTACCTCCTTCTTCATAGTGGGATATATGTTACCTCCTTCTTCATAGTGGGATATATCATTTTCTTTAGATGAGATGTCCTGGCACGCCCCTGACTTAGTGGGTTCTCCGTAGGAATTATCTCCCAATATCTGAAATGTGTGAGTGCCAGGGCCTCTAAGATGTTGACTGCTTCTTGGTCATCTGGCTTGATTAGCATGATATCATTGATATAGTGGACTAATGGGATAGTCTGCCGGAAGTACACACCACCCAGATTTTTCTCTCTCTATTGTAACAAAAGGAGAGTGTGTTAATACAGTCTTGGGGCAAAACTAAACAATATATACTATTGTCTCTTCTGTGTGAGTTCAACTACTTATGATCCCCTTTTCTAATAGTGAAAGAAAAAAAATCACATTCATCCAATTAATGACCACATACCGTATACCCGAGACCGTGTTTCTTTGCTTTAGCAAAGATACCACATCTGGCACAGTGGCTACAACTGGAGCTGCCACTTGGCTGACTTTGTGGAAGTCCACTGTCATTCTCCAGGACTTACTAGATTTCTGCAGGGGCCAGACTGTTAAAGCAAATGCATATACGACAGAGATGGTTAGTTCTGTGTTCTTCAGATCCTTAAGGCTCGCACTAATTTTCAGGCTTCCCCCACCCCAATGAGGGTAGGTAAGTCAATGAAAAGTGGAGCAGAGTTGCCTAAAGGCTTATAGTGCTGATGAGATAAAAATTGGAGTTCAGAATTTGATAAGGGAAGGGGTATTAGTAAATATCCCAAGCTCTCAGCTGGGACCCCTGGAGGGCAGAGCAGACCAGAGGTAGACAGAGAGCCTCAACATTTTGTAACTCCGTTTCAAGGCAGTTTCATCTCTGACTGGATTAAGATGATCTAATTTCTCTCTATCAGAAGGCAAGGTGACTCCTCCTTGGAGGGAAAAAAAAGTGCTGGGGCGGGGTGGGGATGAAGTAGGGGTTAAGATTTCTCCCAGAAAGGCAGCTGCCACTTTTTCATGTAAAATCCAACAAGATGCCTAGGTTGGGGGCTGACTGAGCTCCTGAATATACCATTTGCATTTGACTGCCAATGCCTTTCAATCCTTCCTTTGTTAGTCGGTGAGTCGGAGTTGAAAACCCCCCCAAAATGGGACGCCAGATGGAAATTCCCCTGGTCAGTTTCAACATCAGTTTAACTACCGGTGAAGGGCTGCTTTTGTTTAGAAAGTGTGCATTTTGTAGCTCCATCCGGCAGGTGGCGATGTGGTACCAGGAAACGGCCTGTCTGAGAGTTCAGACCCCCTTTCGGTCTTTAAGCAAAGCCCCGAATTCGCTTTCTCCTTTTGGGATTCTGTATTATTTTTTTTGCTGGAATATCCAGAAGGGACAGGGAACTAGTTTGGGGACAATCTACACATCCCACATGAAGCAGTTCCTAAACAGGAGAATCCCCTCTGGTACTTATGAGATGGGAGTGGGGGCATATATGGCATCAATTCCACAATAGCCGTACATTGAGTCCATCCAAAGGGTCTCATCCACAAGTTCACGTCATTTCTTTCTTCACCTCAAATCTTGCTTAAACCCCATCGACTGAACTAGGTACCTTTCCTCCTACAGAAGCACAATGTAAATCGGGGGTTACAACAGAAGCTACCATCTAGGGGGCCCAGGGAAGTCCAGGGTGGTGGAGAAAGGCCAGCTAGGGTTGAACAGGGACGCTAGTGGAGGTAGGAGAGAGGAAACCTGGTTGTCAGTCTCCTTTCCTCCTTTGGCCCCTTGCTCCAGGGTCATTGCCCAAGTGCCAGTGCTACTTGCTTTCCCATGTACATCTCAGTGTCTGGTGAGAACCAAGTTCAGGGACTTCTTTCTCCCTCCACACACACTGCCTCAGCTCCATCCCTCAGGGCTTGCTCCTGTGCCCAGAATCTTTTCCTCTTCCAGGGCAAGAAAGTGACTTGGGTGCCTGACTAGCACAATGACTGACACATTAATATGTTAACTTTTCTTTTCCCTCTTGGTAATGGTACTAATATTTTGGATCCAAAAAAAAAAAAAACCAAAAAAGGAACAAAAGGTAATATAAAGGTACTCTGGGTATACATACAGACTCTCAAAAAGTATCCCGTCAGCCTAATGCTTTCAGAAATGTCATACACCCCAATGGAACACTGTAATGGATTTCTGACTAGTTAGAAGATTCTTGGGCAGATATAGACACTTTCAAAAGGGGACTGGGGGGCTTCCCTGGTGGTTGAGAGTCCGCCTGCCGATGCCAAAGCAGGAGACACGGGTTCGTACCCCGGTCCGGGAAGATCCCACATGCCTCGGAGAAGCTAGGCCTGTGAGCCGTACCCCGGTCCGGGAAGATCCCACATGCCTCGGAGAAGCTAGGCCTGTGAGCCATGGCCGCTGAGCCTGCGTGTCCGGAGCCTGTGCTCCGCAACGGGAGAGGCCACAACAGTGAGAGGCCCGCGTACCGCAAAAAAAAAAAAAAAAAGGGGGGACTGGGGTAGTACATGGCTATCAGCTCACTGGATCATGGAGTAGGACAGAGAAAAACAGAACTATGTTGGTCTTGGCTTTTCTAGATACGGGGATGTTCTAGTTAGAACTGGATAAAAGAAAAGTTAAAGGTTTTTAACTTGCAGTCTCAAATGTTTACCATTTCTCAGCCTTCTTGTTGAAAAATTCAAGGAGCGTTTTAGACTCAGGAAAGGAGATGATGGTTTGATATGATAACAGAGCCCAGTTAGTAGAAAGAGACCCGAATTAATGTCAGTAAACTTAAGTGCAAGTCTTCATTCCACTTCTGCCTTAAGCAGCAACTCACTCTCCTCTCTCCTCGTCAACAAATTGAGGATAATAAAATCCTCCCTGCTTGCCTAACAAGGTTATGGTAAGAACAAACATTAAAAAAAATTGTTTTATAAACTGTAAAGCATTATATAAATGTAGGTTACTATTGTTATTGAATAGATCAGCCATGTTTGGGATGGTGTATATTTTCATACTATGAAATAGCATTCACTTTGTTTTCATTCCATAGTTTACTGTAATATGTTACATTTGATTTCTTGGTGTTGTTCAGGAAGTGTTACAATAGCTTTTTTTTTTTTGTGGTACGCGGGCCTCTCGCTGTTGTGGCCTCTCCCGTTGCGGAGCACAGGCTCCGGAAGCGCAGGCTCAGCGGCCATGGCTCACGGGCCCAGCCGCTCCGCGGCATGTGGGATCTTCCCGGACCGGGGCACGAACCCGTGTCCCCTGCATCCGCAAGCAGACTCTCAACCACTGTGCCACCAGGGAAGCCCTGTCTTCATATTGCAGATGGAGAAAGTATAACTCAGAGAAAATAGGTGACCTGCCCAAGCCCAGAGTTACAAAGCAGAGATGGAATTCAAATGCAGGTATAAATACCCTACAGATGGATCTTCAGTTGGAGAATTCAAAAGTGTGTTCTAGATACACTGATGTTAAAATCTGGCCTCCATTTAAGATGAAGATGATACCGAGATGGTATAATTATAGGGAAACAGATGGGAAGAGAATTGTGTAGTGCCATGAAGGCTAAATAAATGTAAAGTGAGAGTTCACCTGGGAAGTTAGTGAGAAACTTTTGCTCCAGCTTTAGTTTTAAAGAGGGATTCTGTATTATTTTTCCCCATCTATCTTCCCTCTGATGTCTCCCCAGAAGGGAATGAACAATGTAAATAAAATAGTGAAATCTTCAATAGTGATATATACCACTAGAATGAAAGCCATGGAGGGTAGCAGCCATCTGTCTTCAGAATTCCATCATCTAACACAAAGCCTGGCCCAGGGCAAGCCTTCAGCAAAGATATAGTCAATGAATGAATGAAGTGTGCATGTGAGGAACTATGCCCTGTTCTAATTGCTTTTCATAAACTACCTCATATAATTCTTACAACCCTGTGAGATAGGTATTATTTGTCCCACTTCACTAATGAAGCCTTTGAACCCCCAGACAGATCAAACTATTTACTCAAGGTCACAAAGCCCCAGAGAGTATATTTTTGGTGACTTTTGATTATGAACATTTTCAAATAGAAAAAAAAGAGGATAGTATGATGAGCCTCCATATACTTGTAACATCGGGTAATGTGCTCATTTTATTTGCAAATTTACATCATCTTCTTATTTTACTACATTATTTTACACTTAGAGACATCATGACATTTTAACCCTAATTACCACTTTCCATCTGAAAAATTTTGGACTTTTTCTTATATCAGACCAAGATCCAATTGAGGTACATAAGTTGTCTTTAATTATTATGTCTTTTGAGCTCTTCTATTCTAGAAAAAGCAATAATTTTTGAAGAGAACAGAGAAATTGTAGAATGTTCACCTCCTGGGTTCCTTCTTCACCTTGTTTAGTTTAAGTTCTAGCCCCTGCATTTCTGGTCAAGAAGAAGTTATGTAAAGACTATGCTTATTCACATGACTACTTCACAATGGAGCAGAGGTACTGGCTTCATCATTTACTGGGAATGAGCTATTTAGGAAACTCACTTCAGCCTCTCTGAGCCTTAGTTTTCTGTTTGTAAAATGAGAGATGATTCTCTCCTATCTCTCTCTCCTCCCTTTCCCCTCCCTCTTCTCTCTTCTCCCTCCTTGGCCCCCTTCTTTCCCCCCCCCCCCCCCCCCCCCGGTCTCCTCTCCCTCTTCCCTACCCCCCTTCTCACTCTTCCCTGGCTCGGGCTCCCCAGAGCTGAGGCTGGCCATTGTCGAGAGGTAGGAATCAGATCGTGGCTGACCCTAGGCTTCGTCCGAGCCCACCACCCCGCTCCCGCCGGCACGGAGCATAACACGAAGCAGCCCCTGAAATAGCTAGTGGGAAGCAGCCGCATAGAACAGGGAGATCAGCTCGGTGCTTTGTGACCGCCTGGAGGGGTGGGATAGGGAGGGTGGGAGGGAGGGAGACGCAACAGGGAGGAGATATGGGAACTTCTGTATAACTGATTCACTTTGTTATAAAGCAGAAACTAACACACCATTGTAAAGCAATTCTACTCCAATAAAGATGAAAAAAAAACAAGCAAAAAACCCCCCTGCTCCTACTTGGGTCCCCCAGGTGGGGGACGCTGCCTGGCCCAGGCCCTGGGGCCCCGGTCCCTTCCCCTCCCAGCCCCGGGGGCTGGCGCGCACCTGGCTCCCACGTGCTCACCCGCTCCGCCGCGCACCTCGCCCGCCGCCAGCGCCCCACCCAGGTCGCTCCTCATCTGGCGAAGCGAAGGCCTCGCAGCTCCGTCCAAGGCTGGCGGAGGACAGAGCTCCCTCTTCCGCTCGGACAGCTTGAAAGGAGGGAGGTGGGACTAAGACTGCCTGACTTTCGGGACTTCGGAGGCTTTTCGCCTTCCTTTCCTCCCGACTTCTTCCGGCCTTCTCTGGGTTCTTCTGTTCTTTGGACAACCGGGGAAGCGCGAAGTTGACTTTAAATCTTTTGATCAGATAAGCAAAACGATCCCTAAAGACGTTTCTTTGCTCCCACGGGCAAAATAAACTCATCACTTGGGGAATTCAACAAAGAGAAACTGGAGTTCAACTTAATATATGATTCACTTTCCCTACCTTTGAGTGCAGAGTGCCCGGAGAGAAAGTTCAAGGGACCTCAGAGGAACACAAAGGTTCTGAGTCGGAGGTGTTGGGCTGCGGCAACAGAAACTGACTAGGTCTTGCCGGGACCTCCAAGAATGTCAACTGTCGGCTCCTAGAAAGATCCGCAAAGCAACCTGTTGCTACGACAGAGCTACGTCATTTGCTTCTAGAAGTCATGGAGAGCAATAACTTGACAGAATTTTGTTTGTGTCTCCGAGGGAGGAGAGCAAGATTGGGTTATTTATTAAGGTTTTGAAGTCTGGTTTAAGTTGTGTCTTTAACGTAGAGGATTGATTAGGATAAGGTAAGGGTTGGGCAACAGTTTCGGATGTGGATATAACAAGGCGAGGACGTTGAGGCAAGGGTTCAAGAAGTCTTGGGATGTAAACTGTACTTTGAGCTTTTCTGTTGAAGAATGGTTGGGTGTTTGAGGAAAGTTACTGAAATAAACAATGAAGATATTTGCAGCTTTCATGTCCCTGGGCAAAAGCTTGCGGAATTACGTTGATGACAAAGAGTGAATAGGTCATATAAACGTAGTCACTTATAGATCTATGTGAATGTAGATGGCTTCAGTTCTCTCAATGGTGAACCTGCCTGTGAGAACGTAATCAACATTTGTCACTTAGAGTATTTTATCCTGGAAAGAAGTTCACTCAGGAAAACACATTTGCCACACATTTGTGGCAACATTTGTTTGTTACATACAGAATTCAGAGAGAGAGTGATCTTAGGAAACATTTTTTATGAAGTTAATGTTGGGTCTTAGAAGACCCATCCGTTTTTAAAATTAGAACGTGCTCCCCCCCCCTTGGGCACCGCAAAAGAAATACACATCCTTTTACTTTATTCTGTTCTTTTTACGTTTCCAGGGACAGACCTCATTTCCCCTTTCGGAAACAGCTGTAGCCAGGACTACGTTCCGGCTCCTCCACCAAACCTGAGGGTTTTTTCGAATTGTGCCCCAGCCAGTGAATTTCCCCCAAACTCCAGATCAGCCCCAGGATCAAAGGTGTAACTCACGTAAGGGAGAAGTGTCTTTCCCCAACCAAGCTCCCACTCGTCTGCTCAGGTAACGAGGCGGGAACCTCCCTAATTCCGAGATCTGGGGAACTGCGCCTCTTGCCAGTGGGCAGAGAGATCTTGGAGTCCTGCTCTCATTGGGTAACAACTCTGCTACTGAGGAAGCCGATTGGCTGAGCTCTAGCCTAGGTGTGGAGCGAGAGAAAAGATGAGTGTGGGCTGGTCCACCTCCCTCCCAAGAGCTCTTTCTCTTGGTTAAGATCGTGCTCCGCTACTCCGCTGTTCACTGCTAACAGGGCCTGCTTCAGCTCTCTAAGTCCTGAACAGGGGAAAGAGTCCGGGAAGGAAGAGGGGTCCGGGGGCGGGGAGGAGAGCCGGGGATGCGGCTAGAGAGGACTCGGGAGCGGGAGGCCCTGATAGCGGGAGGAGGCCCCAAGAGCCAGACCCGGCTGCAGAAGGCAGAGTGGGCGGGCGGAAAAGGGGCTCCCGGGTGCCCGGCAGGCCCCGCCTGGAGATCGCGGCGCGGGACGAGGCGAGGAGACACTAGCCTGGCGTCTGCAGCGCACAGCTCCAGCTGCGCAGGCGCACAGAGGACACAGCGCGTGGGTGGGGAGGAGGGGCCTAGGGCGACTCGGGCACTTTCCAGGGGTGTCATTCCCAGCAGCTGGGACAGGACCCACGACAAGGACAATTAGGAAGAAGCCGCGAATGCAGGCGGAGTGAACAGCCTCGTGGGACAAACCGATTCTCCAAACGTGCCTCCTGCATACGTGCAGAAGTTTACCAACCGGAGGAGGGAGACATCATGAACTGCAGGACGGGGCATCTCAAAGCTGACAAAGATCTCGATCGGAAAGGGCTTGCAGAGGCAGCCTGCTGTTTTAAGAGTCTCCGTGGAGAGCAGGCGTGCAAGTGTTCCAGGCTGTGCTCGGGAAGGGATCAGCGTCGCCAACAGTGACTACTTCTATGCGGTTTGACAGAGGAATATACGATGTATATAAAGGTACAGGGTTGAAAAGTGTGTTGGTAATTTCAATACGTGTGGTGATTTGGGAGAACTGGCCTTTATGCGCATACGATACACCTGAAGTGGCTAAAGTTCCTGCTTCCTCTTCTGTGGGTTCTCTGCTGTTTGGATAGAGGAACCTTTAAAAAGCAAAAAAAAAAAAAAAAAAAAAAAAAAAGGCAACAACAACAACAAAAAACCCAGCGTGTACAAAAGTTTCACCACTTACTATCATTCTCTGAATCCTTGTAGGTTTCTATATCTCTGCAGTTATCACCAGAGAATTAGTATCTGGCTGATTTTTTTTTTCATTGTGGATTCTCAAGCAGCAAACATTTCCGTGACAAGTACAAGGAGTAAAGAACACTAGGGTTGAAATTGCTGAAAACTCTGAGCTATCCTGGTGGCTTCCAAACACTGAACAGCATCCTGCCATTCGATCTGACTTATTAATATCTGATAGGCTTTTGAGACATTGCCTGAAAATTAACACACGGATCTCAGAAACCTATAAAGAAGAGTGAAGTCATCCTTTTTGGAATAAACACAGGTATTGTTGAAGCCACTACATGTACAGTGAGAAGAACTATGATGGTAATAAATACAACTGAGTCCACTGAGAATGTGTTTGTGCAGATGTGAATCATTTTCTGTGGTTTTTCCCTCCCTTCCTTCTTTTTTTTTTTTTTTTTTTTTCCTTTTGCCTTTTGTATACTTCAAAGTATAAACAAAGTGATTTAATAGACAATAGGCTTTAACACTTTCTAAGGCATGGATGTTAAGAATTCAACATACTCATAAATTTTGTTCACTGAAACAGTGCACAAGAAGATAATAAAACGTTACGATTACAGAGGGTATAAAATTTGTTCCTCTAATATCTATGCTGCTAAACCTACTATGTAGTGAGATATCTATAATTTTTTCCTAAATCTTTATGTAATTTTGTACAATTTAAATAATCTATATATAAAAAACATTTCTGGCTTGGTAAATTAGGTGTTGGTTTATTGGGAAAAGGGTGTAAAGTAAGTAATTCTTAAACCTTAAATATATTTTCAATAAAATACATTTCGGCTTAAGGTAATAGGAATATAAACTTTTTTGGATCAATGATTACTGTCACATTTTTTTCACCATTCTTACATCTTTTCCTTTTTTTTTCTTTCTTTTTTTTTTGCGGTACGCGGGCCTCTCACTGTTGTGGCCCCTCCCGTTGCGGAGCACAGGCTCCGGACGCGCAGGCTCAGCGGCCATGGCTCACGGGCCCAGCCGCTCCGCGGCACGTGGGATCCTCCCGGACCGGGGCACGAACCCGGTATCGGCAGGCGGACCCCCAACCACTGCGCCACCAGGGAAGCCCCTGCATTTATTTTGAAAGGCACGCCCACGAGCTTTGTTTACAGATGGGGAGTTCAAGAAACAAGAGAAAAAGAGGGCTCAGCGAGGACTCCTGGGCTTTTGACTTGAGCGACTTGAGCAAGGATAAAGTCTTCCTTGACGGGTATGGGAAATCCAAGGAAGGAGGGGTGTGTGTGTGTGTGTGTGTGTGTGTGTGTGTGTGTGTGTGTGTGTGAATTCTACTTTTGACATGTTGACTTAGAGATACTAATCCACTCCAACTGAATGACAAGGAGTGAAGTGAAAGGGTTCACATTCAATACGTGACAGTGAATATCCAGGGAGGGTCAGGAAGGGACATAGGACTGGACATGGGAAGGAATAACATAGACCAAAGTGAAAGAGAGAGAGAGACAGAGAGAGACACACAGAGAGAGACAGAAAAGCTTGGACTTTATGATGGTAATGAGGTTGGCCATTAACTGAGAACTAAATTTGAGATGCAGTGAAAAGGAAAAGGAAAAAAGAATTCCAAGGGAGATAGCTCATCAGAAGATAAAGAAAAAGCTTGCCTTGTTTCCCCAGATCCTCTGTTTCTTAGGTGACATTTATATTTTTACCTCCCAATGGACTTTTGCCCATTTGTAATGGCATCTCAACCAGCACATAGTTCCTGCCAATCCCAGAGCATCCTGGCTCCTTGAGCCTAGCTAATAGCTGATGCTTCACTCCTTGTCTGTTTACTGGTCACTGGAATAGCAACTGAACCATATGCTTGGAATAATTGGCCTGATGTCATTTTAGGTGGCAGTCTTCCATTTCTGTCTTAAGTGTAAAAGTGACCCTCGCCAGAAAACTAACAGCCTAGAGCTGGCTGAATCAGGACCTGTAGGTCCGTGGCAGAGCCCCAGCACTGCTTTCCCTTTCGAGGCTGTGCTCTGAAAGCTTCGATGCAAACCCACCTCAACTTGGCAACAGTGACAGAGTAGGAATTGCTCAAGGAATCTGCTGAGTCACCAAGGAGACGTCACTTTCAGCTGATGCTGAGATGATGCTGTTGAAATAGTTTGACATCCTTGAGAACAGGTGTTTGCCTTTGATAAGACTACACACTGCACAGTCCCCTGGACTCAGCACCTTGTTGGCCGTATGTAATAAGTAGTCTGCATTTCATTATAAATGTGACAAGAATACGTCTGGCCAAGTCGCAGGTGGTTGGGTTATTTAACTGTCGTCAATCCCATAATGAGGTAAAGACCACTCACACGTTCTGGAGAGATGGGAATTCATCAGATACTAAAGCCAAGCCTGAGAGAGTCAGGGGGCAAGGCCAGTGCTTTGGAATAGTGACTACTCCATGAATCCTGACAGATGTCTCTCCCCCGACCAACATTCAAAAAATCCTAACAGAGAGGACTGATTTCTGTATTTAGTTGCAAACAACATGTTCTGGGAAAAGAGAAGAGACTATTGCCTCTACCTGAGGACACTATGCGGGCGGCGGAAGAGGGAGAGAGGGATGTAGATTTGCACTTGATAGGTGAGGGATGAAGGGAACTGTCATCGGATGTACAAAGCAAAAGCAGCATGGAGGGCTAGAGCGTTGGCCTCTGGGGAGGAGCTGGGGATGAAGGCCTGGATATCCTCTTCCAGAACTGGCCCTGAGATACGCAAAAGCACAGAAGGGATGGTCTATTCCTCCTCTCCTATGAGTTCACAGTGGGCTCACCTCCCTTTGGCTTAGAAGTTGTCCTCCTTTTTAAAAGAGGACAGGAGTGGGGTCTCTAAGTTTCCAGAAGCCACATAGGGTCAGCCCTGAAGGCCTAGCAGCTAAACTGTCTACAGAGACTCCTGGTCCCTCCTATCCTAGGAAGACAGTGCACTCATGGAAGGGTAAAGCCCTCCCTCCCGGGACACCAGAGGCTCCAGGAAGGAGGCCGCCAGCAAGCCAGAATTTTTCTCTCTCCAGTAAAAGAAATACAAGGGTCTGTCATACAGAGTGAAGTAAGTCAGAAAGAGAAAGACAAATACCGTATGCTAACACATACATATGGAATTTAAGAAAAAAAATGTCATGAAGAACCTAGGGGTAAGACGGGAATAAAGACACAGACCTACTAGAGAATGAACTTGAGGATATGGGGAGGGGGAAGGGTAAGCTGGGACAAAGTGAGAGAGAGGCATGGACATATATACACTACCAAACGTAAAATAGATAGCTGGTGGGAAGCAGCCGCATAGCACAGGGAAATCAGCTCAGTGCTCTGTGACCACCTAGAGGGGTGGGATAGGGAGGGTGGGAGGGAGGGAGATGCAAGAGGGAAGAGATATGGGAACATATGTATATGTATAACTGATCCACTGTGATATAAAGCAGAAACTAACACACCATTGTAAAGCAATTATACTCCGATACTGTATTGGACACTTCAGTCCAATCTATATCCCCAGTGGGGACTTATCTGGGTCGCATTTGATCTTCACAGTCACCCCTTGATCTAGGTGTGACTTTTGCCCCCATTTCACAGGTTATGAAACAGGATAGTTTGTTGGAGGCTACAGGTCTAGTTGCGGTGGGTGTAGGGGTGTCCAGGAGGAGTTTAACCTTAGAGCCTCACAGCTTCTTAGGACCCTGCAGGGAGGCCTTAGGCAAGCTCCCTTGCCTCTTGGTGTGGGGGTGGGTGTTCTTATTTCCCTATTTGTAAATTAAAGTGATTGCCCATTTGTGATTCTCCATCCATTCCTGTTCAAACTCATCACTTGAGTAGCATTTAAAAACCACAGATTCTGGGACTCAATCCCAGTGTAAGTTCAATAGGTCTGGGGTGAGTCTCCGTAACCTGCATCTTTTAACAAGTAGAGGCATCAACAGATCTGCCTGAGAAACTCAGACCAATGCTTCGCAAAGTTTACGCTGCAACAGGATCCTCTGGGGAGCTTGCTGAAACACATTCCTGAGCTCCTGTGAGATCCTGATTCCGTAAGGCTAGAGTGTGGCCAGGTGCATTTCTCAAGAGCTGATGCCAATGCTGCTGGTGACCATCTTTCTTCATTGAACAAAACTACTCTAAGGACTTTACAAATATTAACTAATTTTATCCTTATAACAGCCATAGGAGGCAGCTACAGTCATCCCCATTTCAAAGGAAACTGTCTCCACAGAGACATCAAGCAATTGACCTCAAGACACACAGCTCTTAGCAGAGCCTGGATGACCCACCAAGCAGTTGGCACGTGACTCCCCTCCCCTCCGCCGCCCCGCCCCGACATTGCTTCTCCGCTATTGTTCTAATCAGCTTCCACTACCCCAGCCCATCTCAGCACTTCCCGGGGCTGCTCCACTCCAGTCCCGCTCCCCGATGCCCCAACCTATCCCTCTGTGACCCTCCCTCACTGCTCCTGGGACAGATCAGCGCCGACAGCCCCTTTCCAGCTCCGCCCGGGCACACCAGCAGAGCCGGAAAGAACCTCGCCCAGCCCTAGAGCAGCTAGTACTCGCTGCGGGCAAAAGCTTCTTCAGGGCGGATGGAGTTCCGCGTGAGGCCTGCAGATGGCGCCAGAGGATCAGCCTGGGGAACGGGGAGGGGGAAGGAGGCGGAGGAAAGCGGAGGTGGGTGAGAATTGACAGTCATGACGGCCAATGGCAGCATGGTGTGGTTTGCCCAACTTCCGTGCTCTGGCCCCCCAAGAGCCTCCCACCGCTTTAGGGGGCTGCAATTGTGGCAGGGAACGGAGAGGTGGAGGTGCCGCCTGCTGCGTCACGTGGTCCCTGAGTGTACCCCTGTTAGTCCAAGGTTGCAATAGCTCATGGGGGCTCAACCTTCCCCCCTCCCCCAACTTATCTTCCTCTCAGTTCACTGAGGCACATCTTACCAGTCTCTGGCAAACTCGTGTCTCCATCACTCTGGGTCCTTGTAGTTTTGGTAAAAGGCATTACTGTCGCTTTGTAGTATAGTCTGAAGTCAGGGAGTCTGATTCCTCCGCTACCTGTCATTGTCTTAGCGGCTGTTTCCCGCACTGACAGTGCAGAGCGGGCTGCTTGGCGGGTGGGGGTGAGGGGAGCAGAGTGAGGGATGAAAGGTGGGAACCACCCCCTAAATGCCAGGCATTGTGTTTTGGTGTTTGCCACAGGATTGTCTCATTTCATCATCTTTGTCTTTAATCCATTTCCTGTTTCACAGATGAGGGAACAAGGTGAATAAATTGTCCGTGGGCAGTCCTTGGATGATCTTGACTCCTGTCAGCCGCCAACGCCCAAGGGCTTTTTATTGTGCCAAGGCTGCCTTTGCAGCGTTTCAGTGCATGCAGTTCCGGTAAATCACCTCTCCCCACATAGATTCACCCTTCCGACCATCTATTCATTTATTAGGGACCCACCCGCAAGGCATAGGCCTAGTTGCTATTAAAAATACAAAAAAAAAAAAAAAAGAAAAAGAAAAAGAAAAAAAAAGAACTCTGCTATGAAGTAGAGGAGATAAAAAAGATATATACAGGAGAGTTAAAAAATATATATACACGGAATAGTGATACCTATTTTGTTCCAGATAATATGATGGTGTCTGAAGACAAAGACATGGATAAAATCTACCCTTGCCTTTCAGGAGGCCTTAGGCAGGAGTAATCCCTGAACTTTTAATTTCCCACCCCTACAATTTTTAACTAACTGAGCATCCACTCCATATATATTATTTATGTTATATATGTATATATTCTTTTGTAATTGATACATTAAATGTTAGCTCACTTAATTTCTTATTTTGGGGGTAAAATTATAAATGGAGGTGGAAGCAGTTTTTTCATTCACTCCAGTGGAGCATCTTGGGCGCTTCCTGGAGAGCTTCCTTGATCTGGAACCCCCAGGCCTGGTACATGCCTGACTCTCTCCCTTCTTTCTTTAGATCTCTGTTAAATGCCAGGTTTCCAGAGAGGCCTTCCCTGACCACTCCCTCTCCTCCTCTGTCATCTTCTGTCCCCTTATCCCAATATTTCATATACTACGTTTCACTGTAGAGTAAATATCATTATTTTTTGTTAGTTTAGTTTTTGTCTCCTTGCACTAGAATGTAAGCTTCAAAGAACAACAGGGTCCTACTGTATAGCACAGGGAACTATATTCAATATCCTGTGATAAACCATAATGAATAAGAATATGAAAAAGAATATATATATGTATAACTGAGTCACTTTGCTGTACAGTGGAAATTAACACAACATTGTAAATCAACTATACTTCAATAAAATTTAAAAAAAAATAATGAAAGCTTCAAGAGGGGCGGGAAGGAGTCCTGAACACTGGGGGCTTTGAGACAAAAGCAACAAAGCCAGAAGATTGGGGATAGAGGGAGAAAGCCTTACCCAGTGCATCCTGAAACCCCCCTGGGCTGGGGTAGGAGTAGAGGGAATATGGGGACTGTTTATTCACGCCTCTCCTGATTGCTGCATTCTTGCAATGCTCAGGGCCAGTATCACCCAGCCCTTCCCTCTCCCCCAGTTATCTATAGTCTCCCCTTTTTCTCTCTGATTTTTAGTGAGGAATTGCACATTTTCAGTCCTCACCCCCCACAGGTAGCAAAGGTTAAGGTCTGATACACAAAGACTCTGCTGTTTGTTTCTCTCAGCATCTTCTCACTTAAGACGTTTGTGGTTGTAGAAAGTGTTCTGGCCTAGGAGCCAGAAGACCTCATCTCTGTAACTGGATTTGCCCCTGAAGAAAAGAGTAAAGGGGATGGTTGAACACCCTATTCCCACACTATCTGACTTCCATCCCATACACAGGAGCCAAGGACACCTAGGAGTTGATCTTGGATTGAGCTTCTTACCCAAACTGTGTCCTGAACTAATGAGAAATGAGGAATCCTGCATGGTTGCCTGTTTCTGTGTAATGTAAGGAGAACATGGTGAGAAACCTACACAAAGTGTAGAGATTTTTATTATGATTTATAATCATTGGGTCCCAGCTGCACCAACGATGAGAAACGGTCACACACCCCTGAAGACCCAGGGAGGACAGCACAGTATAAAGTGGAGTGCACCCGTGCACTAGGTTCCCTGTACTGACATGGTGCACACCCATGCCAGCCTCACCTCTGGCCAGCTCTTTGCACTCTTACACCATTTTATAAACTTGAAGTTGGGTTAAACTCTATTTTATCCTATGATTTTGATTGTTACTCCCTATCTGAGCCGCCCCCCCCAATTACTAGTCACCCGCTTCTTACTAGCTACGTGACCTGAACAGGTTACCTTCTTTTTTGAGCCTCAATTTCCTTTCGTTTAGAATGGGAAAAAAAAAATTGGTTATTCTAAAACCAATGGGGTCACAGGGTCAAAGAAAGATATTGTGGATTTGGAAGACTTCAGAAATTATATCACTAACATACTCATACATAGAAAATACTAGAGTAAGAATTCTAACCAAACATCAAATAAATAGGAGCAGAGACCTCAGTTAGGAGCAGAAAAAAAGGAGAGCAAACAGTGGTGAGCAACAGAGTCTGGCAAATTTTATCTATATAGTTAAATCTAAACGGACAGTGATGGACACTCTGGGAATGTGTAATAAAAGTTTTAAAAAAGCATTCTTTAAGTGGAAGTGACTCACTGCAAGGGAAATTCTATAATATCTGGAGCTGAAACATTCAGGGTTTGGCTCAGGGGGACCACAGGTAGAGGAGTAGTGCATTTTGTCTCACGCATCATACTCTTCTGGATGTGGGGAGGGAGATGAATAGGGGAAATGAATCTTTTGGAGAGATGTCATCTTATTGGGATGCAAGTGGAAGCAGAGGGAGAGTAACTGGTACTTTGCCCATCTATAATAGAAGCGAATTTTTGTTCAGCTCTGAGCACTAGGAAAAATACTATTGACTGAATAAAAAGCTAATAAGAGAATGTGATGAATAAGCAAATCATAAGATTCCTTAGTGGAGGTAATATCTGTTGTTTTTCTATACACTAATAATGAACCATGAGAAAGGGAAAACAATAAAACAATCCCATTTAAAATTGCATCCAAAAAACTAAAATACCTAAGAATAAACTTAACCAAGGAGCTGAAAGACTTATACTCTGAAAACTATAAAACATTTATGAAGGACACTGAAGATGATATGAAGACATGGAAATCTATCATGTATTCTTGGATTGGAAGAATTAATATTGTTAAAATGTCCATACTACCCAAAGCAATCTACAGATTTAAAATGCAACCCCTATGAAAATACCCAGGACATTTTTCACAAAACCAGAACAAATAATCCTAAAATTTATATGGAACCACAAAAGACCTGGAATCACCAAGAAAATCTTGAGAAAAAAAAGAACAAAACTGGAAGTATCACACTCTCTGACTTCAGACTATACTACAAGCCTACAGTAATCAAAACAGTATGGTACTGGCACAAAAAAATAGACATATAGATTAATGAAATGGAATAGAGAGCCCAGAAATAAACCCACACACTCATGGTCAATTAATCTAAGACAAAGGAAGAAAAATACTATTGATTAAATAAAAAGCTAATAAGGGAATATGATGGATAAGTGAATTCATAAGATTCCATAGTGGAGGCAATATCCCCAGTAAAAACCAGCCCTTATCTTTTGAATAGACACAGGGTACAATCTTCAAAAGAGAAAAAGTATATACAGGGGAAATAAATTAATTTTCACCCCATTCTCAAGACACTACCTTTCCTGGGATAATTGATGACTATATAAGCATAATAACTCCTTTTCAACATATTTCACAGAAGCTGAGCAGTTCAGTGTTCATGCATAAGAAGACTGGCTGATCTGGCAGGAAATGAAAATTTTACCTTAGATATATTTCTCATGAATAGTTTTTTAGGTGGTGAGTGAGTATGCTCAAAAAGCGATTCACAAGCCTCTATAATACATGAGTTTGGGACACAGAAAGCTAAAGATTTGGACTAAATTTAGATGAGATCAGGAGCCAAAGAGGCTAGCAGAGAGGTGTGTGTGTGTGTGTTCATATAGGGACAGGTGGGTAGCCGTTAGACTGCTAGTGAGGTACCATGATCTCCAGGTCCCGGAGTAGGTCCTTGGGAAGACAGACTCTTCTAAAAAGTTGGTGCCCTTACCATTTTAAAATATTTTTATTATTACTCCTGGGCATCATTGTTCAATTTTAAAAATATCTCGCACAGGCTACTATTCCCATGGTGACAAGGCAAGGCTTGGTTGCCAAGAGCTTCTGTTGGACTGTCCCTAATTTTTCTTTGTGAGAACAGGTGCTTCTTCAGGGTAAGGAAGGGAGGTGGGAAGGTCCCTAGTAACCTACTCCCTCTCCCTGTTCAAAGGACTCTAAAAGAGCACAGCAGAGACAGTCCACTGGGATCAACTTTAGTGCTTCCCATACTCCTGAGCTGAGGCTTTCCCTGAAGGTAAAAGAAAAGACTGTTCACTGGGTCATGGGAAGATTCCTATGTAAAGCCCAAGACTCAGGTACTGTTTCAGGGGAGTTTGCATCCACGGTAAAGTAGGATCGGCCCAGGTTCATCTGACTGCAAGGGCAACAGTATAAGGCAAATATGAAGGAACTGATATGATGTGGAGGGTGGGACCAGCCTGGGAGAAAGAGTGGAAAGGGAGAAAGTTAGGTGGAGAGGGTGAACCAAACACGTGTCTGTCTTCTTCAAACCAATAACTATATGAAATAATGGAAAAAATAAAAAGAAACAAAAACAGAATAAATCTGCCCCAATAAGGTACTGTCATGGAGCCTGAAATTTTGAGCAGACAGATGAACACCAAATTGAAACACTTATGGGAGCAGACTGCTGTGAAGATAGGAACTGTAAAAAAACTTGAAGTTTGGGCATGATGGAAGTTGGGTGGGAGATGGCCTAGGATATCTAGTCAATCCCTGTCTCTCCTCCATCCTCACATCTCTGTTTCTCCTAAGCAACATTGATCCACAGGCAAAAGTGATGAGTGTCAGCACAAAGCTAGAGATACAAATCTTACCCAATAGGTAGTTGATGAGCACAAGCAGGGACCAGAATTAAGACTTAGAGACAAGTTTCCAGGTTTCCAGTGTCCCCCATGTGGACGCACAACCGTCGCCTCCCCCAGGGTCCCTGTAGGTCAGCTATGATGAACAGACAAACAGATGAACAGTTCTCAAACACAGAAGTAGAAAACCAGAAATCACAAAAAATTCAAGTTATAATGGTATTGTATAAATCCAACTGACATTATGTGGAGTTTCGTGTTGAAAATAAGTCTGCAACAAAAGAATATGACACACATCTTAAAGTATGTGTATTGCTCCATAAATTTCGCGATAATTTAGCATAAATGTTCATTTGTTCACATGAAAATAATAAGTATTATCTCAGGGTACACAGATTGAGCATTTATAAGCCAAGCTTTAAAAAAAGTGTATGCTACAAGATGGAAGAAGTTGAGGTCCCCTAAGAAATCATACTAGCTGCCCTCTCTTCCTTGCTAATTCTATTTTGCAAGCTGGCTAGGTAGGACCCAAAATCCAAAAGCACGGAATGATAGATAATAGGATCTAAAGAAGAAAATTAAAAAGGACAGATGCCCAGAGTTTATTGTGTCAGATAATCTTTCTTTCTAATAATAGAAGTCGAGTAAAAAGACTGAACAAACAAAATCTACTTGAAAGGGCATTTAAAGCCATAGTTAGAAGTGTCAGCTGGTGAAAACGGAAGGAATGGGTGTGTGTGCGTGGGCCAACTAATGGGATACAAGCAGTTGTATTATCAGTCTGTTATAATAGTGTAACGTAATTAGTCTGCACCCCCAGTGCCTAGCGCAAAAGAGGGATTGGGGGAACTAGGAAATGTTTGGAATATGGACACGGCGGACCATGATGTGATAATCAGAGGACACGGAAATATTTCTGAGAAAGTAGTAGAAGAAAGGGAAAGGATTGTTTCCCAAAAGATGACTCAGGAGAATAGCATTGAAAGGGTAAATAACAAAGAAAAATAAAGTATTTTGAAATTTTGCCAGGTACCTGTCCTTTCTCAGTTCACTAAACACCTTTCCACCTTAAGGATGTGTAAGTAAGTATACGCATACTTAACTTTGTCTTTAAGTATTAAAACAAGGAAAAAGGAAGGACAAAACAGATGTATGTTTGAGGAGGGAGTAGGCAGTGGTAAGCAGTTATGGTAAACTGGCTGAACTGGGCTGGACTTTATTGTTTAAAGTTTCCAGATCTGCTAAAATTAAACTCTTAGTTGCAGGGGTATGTGGGGTGGGCAACAGAGAAGGGCCTTAAGTTAATACCTAGGTTGCATTTCTTCTCTTTTTGAGGGTTATAGAAGCAAGGGTTAACAGCCAGGTTTTAGAATCAGGTAGCCTTTGTTTAGAATTCTGGTTCTTCTTTAAGCCTGAGTTATCACATCTTAAAATGGACAATAATGGAACTTTCTTTACAGAATTATAATGATGACTAAAACAGATAATGCATGAGACATGCTTCTTACAGTGCCTAGAACATGAACTTTCTACAAATATTCCATGTTGTTATTTATTTTTATCTGTCAGGGTTGTCAGGGGAGTTTGGATCAGGTGATAAGGAGTGTAGCTTCAAAGTTAATACAAATGGACTCTACAAGAAACCTACCTCTTTCTGGGTGAGATCCAAACCAACTCAGGGATTCAAAAAAAAAAAAATCAGATTGGAACCTTTCTGAGGCATCCAGTCCAAATGATGGAGAAGAAGGGTGAGAATAGATTTTGGGCACTTCTGTCTACTGAACTATCTTGCTCAGTAGCCCAAGGGGTTAAAATAGCAGAGGGTAGAGTTGCTTGGGGTGTGTTGGAGAGGAGGGACATCTTGGGATAGATTGGTTTGGGATGTCACACCTATGAGTGGCTACTTTGGGATATGATTTGAGGGACTGTGGTTGAATTTGGGTATAGGATGACTGAGCTAAGATATGAGGGAAAACCTGTGCAAGATATATGGCAGAATGATCTAGAATCAAAAAATTCTTCATCTCTATATCATATGGTTCTTGGTTGGGAACTTTTCTTTGCAGAGAAAATATGGGTTGCAAAACGTCTTTGCTAGAGGTCTCCCATGAAGGGCTGGTGAACAGTAACTGGAAATTTGGTCTGAATGATGGACTCTGAGTTATGTCCAAAGCTGCCTCCAGCATTTACTGACCTACTGTGCCCACTCCATTTTCTGGAGTGTGACGGAGCAGCCCTGAGAAGTGAGAATGCCTTTTACCCACCCTGATCTCCACCACTATGGTTTCGCAAGAGCAGGTCACAGGACACATGGCGAAATCCTTCGCTGAGCAAAGGCATTTCATTTTATGGACACGTGGCAGAGCAAAATGAACAAACCCTGAAAAATCAACAAACACTCAGGTTTCCGAGTTGCTTCCTGCAGCAACATCAGTGGCAATGTACTCCTACTCAGCTTAGCCCCATCAGTGACCCCAAATCATCCTAGCCTGCTGGAGTCAAGGGATATTTGTCACACATCTTCTGTCATACCTGCCCCTTTCTTTTGTCTGATAAGTTAATGAGACTTATTATGTGAAGGTCAAAGCTTAGAAGTTATTAAGACATCTTTAGACGTTTGAACTCAACAGACCTCAGAAGGTATCCAGTCTAATTTCCTCAGGTTTTCCACTGGTTCTCTACACCTACTCTTACCCCATCCCTGAAAACACCTCACTACACCTCCATTCCTGCAGCATTCAGTTATGAACTTAAGAATGACTCCCAAAGGGAAATTTTCCATGACTCATCCACCACTAATACCCTAGCTAGATCCATTTCTTCTGATGCATGTTCTCTTAAAACTCTGTATATCTCCTTCACATAACTCATCCCAAATGCAGATAAATATTTGTACAGTTACTTGTAAGATGCATGCCTCCTCCTCGACACTGGAAAGTAGATCCCATGAAGTCAAAGAACATATTGAAATGGTAGTCCCTAGCTAGGGGCTTATCAGTCAATACCCACTTGACGGATGAATAACGAATGAATGTAAATAATGAATAAATAAATAATAAATGAATGAATGAAACTTCATAGAGTAGTTGTGAAGATAAAGTAAAAAAAGAATACATCCTAACATGCACAGTGTCTGGTGTACATTAGAAGCTTATGAAATAATATTAGATCCCTTGGTAGCTAACGCTTGAAGGAAAAGCATTAACATTTTGTATTCAATGTTTTTATACTTACTGTTATGACATAAATATTTCCCGTACTATTTTTTAACTTAATTAATTTATTATTTTTAACAATTTTTATTTATTTTTGGTTGTGTTGGGTCTTTGTTGCTGCACCTGGGCTTTCTCTAGTTGTGGCGAGTGGGGGCTACTCTTGATTGCGGTGCACGGGCTTCTCACTGCGGTGGCTTCTCTTGTTGTGGAGCACGAGCTCTAGGCGCGCGGGCTTCAGTAGTTGTGGCACATGGGCTCAGTAGGTGTGGCTCGTGGGCTCTAGGGCACAGGGTCAGTAGTTGTGGCTCACGGGCTTAGTTGCTCCGCGGCATGTGGGATCTTCCCGGACCAGGGCACAAACCCTTGTCCCCTGCATTGGCAGGCAGATTCTTAACCTCTGCGCCACCAGGGAAGCCCTCCCATACTATTAAAGTCTTTTGATAAACACAATTTAAATGATTCCATGATATAGTCACATGGTATATTAGTTTGGGTGCTTTGGCTTAAAGTAAGAAAAAAAAAAAGCCCTGATTCAAAATGGCTGTAGTAAGGAAATTTGGTATCTCATCAAATTGAGAGTCCAAATGTGGACCAGGCTTGAGGTTGGTGCCTAGCAGCAAGCCCTTGATGTCATCAAGGAAGCAGGTTCTTTTTCCTTCTGTGATCACCATTGGTTTCATTCTGAGGTTGGTTCTCTTTATGATTGACTTGGCTGCCAGTACAGGGTCTTGTTAACATGCAAGAGATACACAGAAAGAAGTTCCAACCAGACTTACACTTTCCAGGAGAACGTCACGCTCTGATGGCTCAGACCAGTGGTTCCCTAATAATTATGAATATGAATTCTTAACTTATCATATTTTATCTCGAATTAATATGACTCCATTTCACATACAATGTAATAACAACATAATGTCATTTGCCTCCCCCCTTTGTGCTATCATCAAGTAATTTTCTGCTACATTTGCTATAACTCTGTGGTATACAGTTATTATAGTTGGATTTAAAATAGTCAATTGTTTTGAAGGAATTTAAGAAAAGAAACATAGGTTTAAACCACTTAATATTTTCAATGGTCTCCCTTTCTAACTGCAGTTCCAAAAATGTCGTTGACTTTAATTCCCTTTTGGCCTACAGACTTTTTTTTTCTTGTAGGGCAGATGTGCCTTGTTTATCTGAAAATGTTTATATTTTGCCTCCATTTCGAAAGGATATTTTGCTTGATACGGAATTTTAGGTTGAGAGTCGTTTTTCTTCCAGCATTTTTAAAATGTTATTTTATTGTAATAGGAAAGAGTCTTTGTATTCTATTACAAGTTAATCACTAAAGGGATGTTGCCTGTAAGCTTAAGTTACACATAATGGCCTATCTCTGGGAACCCTGCTTCTCAGGTAAGGAGCATTAAGCTAAAATACCTTTGTTAAGCTCACAAGAAACATCCTGACCAGGCCCACCTGTGAATGACTGCAGGGAGGAAGAAATGAACACATCCCCTCCAGAGGCTGATGGGAACCAGGAAGTGTATGACTTTACTCCCTCCCCTTTTAGGATAAAAGAAACTTGAATTCTAACTCAGGCAAGATGGTTCTTTGGGACACGAGTCCACCATCTTTTTGGTCTGCTGGCTTTCTGAATAGCTGCTGTTCCTTGCCCCACCGGCTTGTCTCTCCATTTATTGGCCTATTGTGCTGCAAACAGTACAAGCTTGGACTTGGTAACAAATTTGGGGGAGCCAGCCAGCCAGGGGCCTTGCTGCTTGTGGCCAGCTGCCCCACACACCATGCCCCACCCCCCCACCCCCATTGGGGGACTTTTCTGGTAAGGCCCTAGCAGCTGCTGAGACCACTTGTCCTGAGAATCTGCCCTTCAAAATTCCCTAAAGCAGCGCTCGGCAGTTGGAGCAAGGAATTGACATCTGGGAGATGATGGGCTCCATAGAGTAGGGTAAGTCGCTCTGGTGTGGATAGCTGGAAACTCTATTTGGGGCTTTTTCTCTGGAATAAGCTAATTTATTTTGTATTTGAGAGGGATGCCCTATTGGAGAGAGAAAAGAGTTGTTGGACTTTTACCCAATTTGTGAACCGGTTTGTCTGTTTCTTTGGATGCTAGCGTTTGTGTGTGCCATTTGTGTTTTGTTTGTCTTGAATTTCTGTCTTTTTTTTTTTTTTTTCAGTACGTGGGCCTCTCACTGTTGTGGCCCCTTCCTCCGTGGAGCACAGGCTCCGGACGCGCAGGCTCAGCGGCCATGGCTCACAGGCCCAGCCGCTCCACGGCATGTGGGATCTTCCCGCACCGAGGCACGAACCCGTGTCCCCTGCATCGGCAGGCGGACTCTCAACCACTGCGCCACCAGGGGAGCCTGAATTTCTGTCTTTAAAAGTGGATTTTTATCCACTTTCTATCTATAAAGAAAATCCTCTGAGGCACATTTTGGATAAGTGATCTGATTACAGCCATGAACCCATGACTGAGAGGAAAATGATATTTTATAGTAATGATGTGTGGCCACAGTACCCGTTAGGATCTCCACAAGGGGTTTAGGCAGGGTAATCTTGGGACCCTGTGTACCATGTACTGTCAGCCTTGCTGTGTTAATTACATAGCTTGTGGTCTCCTGTGTTGTTGGTATATGTAAAACCCCAAGACCAAACTTGGGGGTTTATCTAGGATTTTCTCTTTGTCTTTTGGGGTTTTTCGTTTCATTTTGTTTGGCACTGTTTCTCCATTTACAGCCAAATCAATTTTGTGATATTTAAAACTTTTACTGGTGTCAAATGGAGGAAAGGAATAGAAAGGGGAAAAAAAGACCTGTCTGTGGGACATTCCCCCGGAGAAGAGAAAGGTTCAACTTGGTTTCTAAAATCACCAAAAGCCCCAGCCCAGAATTCAGCCCAGTTGCTTGATGCCAAGGCAAAAAGTCATCCTTTTAATGGTTAGAGACGATCAAATCCTATTTATGGTTTTACAGTGGCTTTTTGAATGATTCTATGGCTATTTTGTGAAGAAGCAGGGAAGAATGATGAAATCCTTTATGTGTAAGCATTTGTGCTATTATATCAGGGAAAATAAGAAAAGGAAGAGAAAAAGAGTGAGGATATGTTCCTTCAAATCTTAAAATCTCAACTCCTCCAACTGAGCTAGCTGTCCCAGCCGCTCTGCCTGTTCTGCCAATACATCCACCCCTTCCACCACCTTCCGTTCCTATCCAGCCCCAATTCCTGACACTGGGGCCCAGGACTTCCCCTCCTTCTAGGGGTCAATTAGAAAATCCTATGTTAGTTTCTGGGGCACAGGGACTTGGTCTGGTATCATCTTCTAAGACCCAGCAGGGCAGCCAGTTTGGGCCAGGAGCCACTCCCAGGGCAGGGCAATTTCCATTGCTGTCATCACACGTAGGGGGCTAAGTGCAACTGACCAGACAGTTGGGTTTCTCAGACTTCTTTAACTGGAAAGATCACAACCCTTCTTACAGGGAGGATATTCTACACCCGAAGCCCATTTGGCAGTACCCACAGCTGAACCAAATTGGGACCATGGTAAAGGAAGAATGCACTTATTAGAGCATTATTTATTAGTGCATCTTGGCAGGGCTTTGAAAATGGACACCAAAGCAAATGAGTTTAAACAATGTTCAAGAAATTCAGCAAAACAAAGGAAGACCTCTCTGAACTTTTGGAAAGGATTTATCGGGACTACAGATGCCATACTAATACAGACCCCAAAGCCCCTGAAAATATTAGAATGGTAAATTTGACCTTTTTCTGAGCTAAGTACCTAAGATATGAAGAGAAGGTTGCAAAGATTAGATGGTGCATTTAGAATGAACCCTTCTCAACTGGTAGGTGTTGCTTTTAAAGTGTGCAACAGGGAACAACAGAACGCCACTTTCCTGGCAGCGGCATTGAATACCTAAAAGGCAAGTAACCCAAAGAGAGGTAAGCCACTATTGGGGAAGGAATAATGCACTTACTGTAAGGAAGACCATTGGAAAACAGAAGAAAAATGATAAAAGATGAGAGCTTCTCATATGGTAGAAAGAGAGGAACACAGTGATGAATGAAGAAGCCCAGAGGCTCCCTTGGACTTGAGGCATCTAATTCCCCACAGGAGGCCCCAGTAAAATTGACAGTGGGGAATGAGCTGATGAACTTTCTGATAGACCTCACCCTGAAGTTTTTCACCAGAACAGCTTGACATCAGAGTTTCACCAGACCACACTTTAAGCCTACAGATGGCGCTCATGAAAATCCCAGGAAAGGAGATGGAGCTCTCCCCCCACCTCCTGCCCCCAGGTCTACAAAAAGATAAGACCAGAAGTGTGTGTTGTCAGCACCCCAGGGAAGGCCGAAAACACATGGCCAGTATGAAAACCATTAAAAAGGGATGCTGGGACACCTAATCTAAAACAATATACTCTAGGCAAGGGGATCACTTCTCCCACAGATTGACTTGTCAAAATACAAACCAGTGTATTCAGAAAAGGACAGAGAGGGCCAAAGAGTGGGGTTTCACTTGGATCACACCTCATCTGGCTGGAAATGTAGTGCACAGCTGTTTTGATCCCTGAGGCACTCTTGGACACTGTGCTGTAGCACATTCGAAATAGTGCCCATTACGGGGGAGATGCCAAATTACAACGGATTCAAAAGTATATAATGGGGCCTTACCTACACAACACCATCCAGCGAGTCAATCAGAACTGCATGATTTGTGCTGGAAATAAACCCAAAGACTGCTGTTGGACATCCCCAGATGAGGACCCAACATAGGAACCCATGCCACTGAGGACTGGACTCAAATGCCTTGAGCTGCAGGAAATTTCAGATACCTGCCAGCATTTGTGGATACTTTTTCAGGATGGGTGGAAGCATATCCCACCTGGACAGAAAGTCTCAGAAGAGGATGCCTGGGTCTTGAACCAACTGAAAGCTGAACGTGAGTGTGGTATCACCATTGATATCTCCCCGTGGAAATTCGAGACCAGCAAGTACTATGTGACCATCACTGATGCTCCAGGACACAGAGACTTTATCAAAAACATGCTGACCCAGGCTGACTATGCTATCCTGATTGTTGCTGCTGGTGTTGGTGAACTTGAAGCAGTTATCTCCAAGAATGGGCAGACCCATGAGCATGCCCTTCTGGCTTATACTCTGGGCGTGAAACAGCTAGTTGTTGGAGCTAAAACAACAGATTCCACTGAGCCACCCTACAGCCAGAAGAGCTATGAGGAGATTGCTAAGTAAGTCAGCACCTACATTAAGAAAATTGGCTACAACCCTGACATAGTAGCTTTTGTACCAATTTCTGGCTGGAACAGTGAAAACATGCTGGAGCCAAGTGCTAGCATGCCTTGGTTCAAGGGATGGACAGTCAGCCCTGGCGATGGCAATGCCAGAAGCATCATGCTGCTTGAAGCTCTGGATTGCATCCTGCCACGAATTCATCCAACTGACAAGTCCTTGTGTCTGCCCCTCCTGGACATCTACAAAATTAGTACTGGTACTCTCCCTCTGGGTCGAGGGGAGACTGGTGTTCTCCAACCTGTCATGGTGGTCACCTTTGCTCCAGTCAACATTCCAACTAAAGTAAAGTCTGTTGAAATGCACCATGAAGCTTTGAGTAAAGCCCTTCCTGGTGACAGTGTGGGCTTCGCCGTCAAGAACGTGTCTGTCAAAGATGTTCATCATGGCAATGTGGTTGGTGACAGCAAAAATGACCCACTGATGGAAGCAGGTGGCTTCCAGCTCAAGTGATTTTCTTGAACCATATCAGTGCTGGATATTCACCTGTGCTGGATCGTCACACGGCTCACATTGCTTGCAAGTTTGCTGAGCTGAAGGAGAAGGTTGATCATTGTTCTGGGAAAAAGCCGGAAGGTAGCCCCAAATTCTTGAAATCTGGTGACGCTGCTATCATTGATATGGTGATTGGCAAGCCCATGTGTGTTGAGACCTTCTCTATCCTCCTCTGGTCATTTTGGTGTTTGTGACATGAGACAGATGGTTGCTGTGGCTATCGTCAAAGCAGTGGACAAGAAGGCAGCTGGAGTTGGCAAGGTCACCAAGTCTGCCCCGAAAGCTCAGAGGGGTAAATGAATATTATCCCCAGTATCTGCCACCCCAGTCTTAATCAGTGGTGGAAGAACGGTCTCAGAACTGTTTGCCTCAATTAGCCATTAAAATTTAATAGTAAAAGACTGGTGAATGATTAACAATGCATGATAAAACTTGCAAAAGAAAAGGAGAATGCTTTGTGGACCACTTGTTTTGTGTGTAGTAGTTTTTAAAATCAGCACTTTAGAAAAACACACACATAAATAAAAAATCAGTACTTTTTAATTGGTTAAAGCCCTCCTGAAGGAAATTGTCCCCTGATTTGGATTAAGGCATTGGAACAACATTCATCCTGGAGACCGCAATCAACAGGAAAAACTGAGAAAATGAATATTAATTTAACTTGGGATACAGCCTTGTCAGCTGCCCTGCTGTGGATCAGTGGCTCCCAGAAGCAGGCTTATATTAAGCCCCTTTGAAATATTGTATGATAGGCCATTCCAGGTGTCTGCCTCGGTGGGAGAATCCAGAAATGCTCTAAAAGAACTAGCAGTTGCCAAATATGGTAGAATATTGACCACTAAACTCTGTTCATGAGGTCTGCCTATCCAATGGAAGTAAATGGTAATTTCATTGTAGCTGGAGAAGCATCAACCTATTTGTTTATTTTTGTCCAAATAAATAGCATAGGAATTTAGTATATGTATTGGGAACTGGAACAAAAACTCCAAGTTCAATTACAAATTAGACAACCAAATGCTAAGGGGTTTCATCAGATTCAAATAGTTGTAGATAAAAAAGGAAAGAGGATTTTACTACTGACTAAAGATTCTAAGGAAGATTCATCACCCCCATTCAGCAGAAAGTAGCCAGAGTGGTCTTCATCCCTTTCCCCACAAGATTGTGGAATATGGACACTGACAGTGGGGAACTGTGATAAGGAGCAACCTTTGTATTCTATTATAAGTTAATCACAAAAGAGATGTTGCCTATAAGCTTAAATTATACATCATGGCCCATCTCTGGGAACCCTGCCTCTCAGATAATGAGCGTGAAGCTAAAATACCTTTGTTTAGCTCACAGGAAACATCCTGACCAGCCCACCTGTGAATGACTGCAGGAAGGAAGAAATGAACACATCCTCTCCAGAGACTGACTGGAACCAGGAAATGTTTGGCTTTAGTCCCTCTCCTTTTAGTATAAAAGAAGCCTGAATTCTAACTCAGGCAAGATGGTTCTTTGGGACAGAAGTCCACTATTTTTTGGTTTGTTGGCTTTCCAAATAAAGTTACTATTCCTTGCCCCAACAACTTGTCTCTCAATTTATTGCCCTATCGTGCTGTGAGCGATACGAGCTTGGACATGGTAACATTATCTTCTAGACCTTACTCTATAACTTCTGAAAGTCAGCCATTATTTGTATTTTTATTTCCTTATGGAAAATGTTTTTTCTCTGGCTACTTTTAAGGTTATCTCTTTAAATGGGGTTCTCAGTAGTTTAAATATATGCCCGGGTGTGGTGTTCCTTCTGTTTATTCTGTTTGAGGTTTACTGAGCTTATTCTAAGGGGGAGAATTCTAAACCCTTTAGTCTTTCCAAGTAATTTCTTTACTTATGGTAAAAAAAAAATAGAGCTCTGATTTATACATCAAATCTAAACAATAGTTGTCCCTTGCTTTTGCTGCAGGTATTTATGAAAGGGGAGAGAAGGAAATAGGTATTTCTTGTAGTGATCCACCTGCCTCCCAGTTCTTAGCCAGCTGGTTTCACAGATCAGAGTTGCTGAGTGTTGACAGGACCTTTAGGACCAGAAAGCAGCTCAGCCTTCTGGAAAAAGAGCCTCAGGAGGCACTCTGCCAATGTCTCAACGTTACAGAGCCCTGTCCCTGAACATGGGACCCGGAGGGAGGGAGTCCATCTCGCACTCCACTGCCAGGCATGCAGCTTGGTGCATGAATTCTATTACGAACCTCAGCTCAGCAGTTTTTGGATCAAACAGGTTAAAGTACACTTTTCAAGACCACTATACCCAGAAGACATATTTCATCTTCTAGAAAAATCGGCCGCCTCTTTTTTTTCTGAGGACCTCTGCAGAGACTGAATGAGAAGACAGCTTTGCAGGTGAGAACAAAGGATCATTGCTCTGAGACTCCTCATCTCCTTCTGTTTCCGCACTGAAGTGGAATGAATAAAAATGCTACTGTTGGATGTGTATAAGAATTTCTCATCTGTGTTGAGAATTATGCCAGATGAAACGGAATTATGCCAGATGAAAGGGAAGCTATTCTCTTTGAGAAACCTGTATCAGGCATCTACTGTGTGTACGGCAGTATCCTAATTCTGTGAGAAGTTTTTCACTGGATAAAGACAGGCTTTTATTCTGAATTGATAAATTTGGAGCAATTTGGGAGCTTGCCATTGGTAGATGGGTGATAGAAAATGTAATAGCATCTGGGAAGGAATAGGCTGGTTCAGGTCTCAGTATATAACAGAGATTGTTGACATACTATGCAAATATGATCTTATTTAATCCTCTAGTAACGTACTAAGTTACATAGTCAGACTTTTTTCCCCCTTGGATAAAGGATGCCCAGGGAAATTAAGTGCCCTGCTTGAAGTGTCAAAGAGACAAGGTAGATTCTAGTAAAAGAATTACAATACAGATGATATTAAATATGAATTTAAAACCATAAAAAAGAATGTAATTTAAAAAATCTCAGCTGTAATGCCCCTATATTTGGTGTTTCCTTCTAATTTTTTATCTTTACATGGTTTATGTAAATATGAACAGAAAAATACTTTATAGCTAGTTAGAATTTTTGCACTGTCATTTTAATCCTTTTCATGTTCATCTTTAAGACTCTCTCCTATGACAACATATATATCATAACTTTTATGTTAATGGGTTTTAGAGTAGTAAAATAATGATAGATCATAGTTTATGTAAATTATAGAGAGACACTGAGATTGTGTCCAATACTTCCCTGTTACTTAATATTGTATTGCTTTACAAACTTTTTCAGAGTATTTTTCTTCATTTGAATTGTTTTCTTTGAATAAATTCCCAGTTCTGGAATGGCTTTGTCAAAGGTTTCAAAGTGTGCTCTATAGGACTTTGCCCACTATCAATGCTGGCAACCCACTAAAATGAATCTCCTCAGTTTTAGTCAACTGCGTTTACTGAACACCATATTTGTGTTTTCAGTGTGTGTGTGCACACACGTACAGAAAGTTCTCCCAAATGTACTTGTTGATACTTTAATATCCCCAGTAAACTGGCATCAAATTGAATTTTTCATATTTTCATGTAATCTTTTTGTGAAATGCTCCTCGCTAATGTCTGATTAGTCTTTAGAAATGATACATGTCTACTACTGTCTTGATACTTTCCAAGATACGGCACAGGTACTTCTATTCTGGTCTGAGCCTTTTTTCAGAAGAGCAACTGGTAGAAATTCCCATGCCCAGAACATAGTTGGCCTTCTGCAAGTACTTGTTGAATGAATGAAGGAGTCTTTTCCCTCTTGGTAAGCAGAGTGACTAAATCAATTATGTTGATACAAATACATAGTACATTCAATCACTAAACAGACATCGAGTCCTTACTGTGTGTAATAAACATTGAGAATAATAAAATAAATCATTTGAGGCCCTGCCCAGAGGACTGATAATCTAGAAGACAAAATGCAATTTACTGTAACAAGTTGTGTGATTGAAATATGTACATAACCTTAGGGGAGTGCAGAAAAGAGAGTGATTTGTACTGTTTGGATTGAGGAAATAGAGGGAGTCAATAGGGGAAAACCTGAAATTTGAGTAAGACTTTGAAACGGGAGCAAAAGCTGGATTTAGAAGGTCTTCTGGAAGTAGAGCATAAATAAAATGAAGAAAGGCAGGAGTTGTTAAATCAGATACTGAGTTAAAGAAATATTCTGTGGTCTTCTGGGGAATAGAAGGACGACAGAGGAGACTAATAGACTTTACCTTGATAGTAAAAAAAAAAAAACCTCATTTACAGGACTTAAGTAAGTCTTACCAGTCCCAGTGACTGCCCACAGCAGCTACAGTCAAGATACAAACAACACTTTAAAAATTAACTTAAAATGGGTTAAAGACTTAAATGTATTAAGACTTGAATTCGTAAAACTCCTAGAAGAAAACATGGGGGAAAAAACTTGACCTTGGTCTTGGCAATGAGTTTTTGGATATGACAACAGAAGCACAAGCAACGAAAGCAAAAAATAAAGTGGGACTATATCAAACTAAAAAGCTTATGGAGGGCTTCCCTGGTGGTTGAGAGTCCACCTGCCGATGCAGGGGACACAGGTTCGTGCCCCGTTCCGGGAAGATCCCACATGCAGCGGAGCAGCTAGGCCCGTGAGCCATGGGCACTGAGCCTGTGCATCCGGAGCCTGTGCTCTGCAACGGGAGAAGCCACAGCAGTGAGAGGCCCGTGTACCGCAAAAAAAAAAAAAATGCTTATGGAGAGAAAAAAAACAGTCAACAAAATGAACAACCTATGGAATGGGAGAAAATATTTGCAAACCAATAAGGGGTTAATATCCAAAATATGTAAAGAACTCATACAAGTCAAGAGCAAAAAATATATATTATATATATATTTAATCCTGTTTAAAAATGAGCAAAGAAGCCCTGAAAAGACATTTTTCCAAAGAAGACATACAAATGGCCAATAGGTACATGAAAAGATGCTCGAAACAAAATCACAATAATACCTCACACCTGTTTAAATGGCTATTATCAAGCAGACAAGAGATAAGTGTTGTCAAAGATGTGGAGAACAGGGAACCCTAATGTACTGTTGGTGGGATTATGAATTGGTGCAGCCACTATGGAAACAGTATGGAGGTTCCTATAAAAATTATAAATAGAACTACCATATGATCCAGTAACCCCACTTCTGGGTACATATCTGAAGGAAATTAAATCACTATCTTGAGGAGACACCTGCACCCCCATGTTCATTGCAGGATTATTCACAAGAGCCAAGACATGGAAACAGTCTAAGTGTCCATAGATGGATGAATGGATAAATAAGTTGTGGTATATCTATACATTGGAATATTATTCAGTCATGAGAAAGAAGAAAATTCTGCCATTTGTGACATGGATAACTTGAGAGCATTATGCTAAGTGAAAAAAGTCAGATAGAGTAAGACAAATATGCTATGATCTCAGTTACATGTGGAATCTGAAAAAAAACAAACTGATAGAAACAGAGAAGAATAGTGGTTGCAAGCGACCAGGGGTTGGAGGAGATGCAAAGATGTTGTTCAAAGGGTACAAACTTCCATTTATGAGATAATTTCTGGAGATCTGGTGTGTAGCATGGTGACTATAATTAACAGTGTTGTATTATGTACTTGAAAGTTGCTAAGGAGTAGATCTTAAATGCTCTCACAACAATGCAAAAAGAAATACGTGACGTGATGGAGGTGATAACTAACCTTATTGTGGTGATCATTTTGCAATGTACCTATGTATCAACTCATCACATTGTACACCTTAAACTTACACAACATTATATGTCAATCATATCTCAATAAAGGTGGGGAAAAAAGAGAGATAACCACCTCCCTAGTGGTTCTGGTCTAGACTCTCCTCCCCTCAAATCATGAAGGGACCTCCCGGTTAAATGAAGGGACTATTTTTTCTCCCCAGATAACTGACAAAAAGTCCAGGTAAAAGGGAACACATATGCAAAATCAAAACATTAATTTGTCCAAGATTCTCCAACATGTTAAGACAGCAGGATCAAAACATGAAAAGAAGTCTTTGGTAACTGGAGCATGACTGCCAATAGACGCAAACTAATACTAGTTCCATTTCTCCAAGTACAGATTCTACCTGCTCATCCCAAAGGACCACTGTTCCCAAAGGGTTGAGCTGAAGAGGAGCAGGCCCTGAACACAGTGACCAGAGAGCTGGGAAGCCAAAGTAAGTAGAGAAGAAGCCAGCTGAGGTCAGTTTCCTAGCATTGATGAGCTAAATTCATGGATACCAAAAACAGACCGGGGATGACCTTTAAAAGAACAGTCAGGAACTTAGGTAAATAAATGAGTTTAAACAACAATGACTTTCTCCTAATATCTACAGGGTTTTGCATATTCCAAGTTTAATGCCATTTTGAGTCTAACAAGAACTTTCCCCATAGTTCTTGTCAGGAAGAGTTAGCCAGTCATTCCCAGGGATATGACAGCTGACATCTAACACCATCCTCTCTTCAATGGCCAGTTCTAGTGCAATCTCCTTTAAGAACGCTATAAGCTTCCACTGAGAAGTATTCTCTGTCTTTTGTGAATCTCGTAGGCCTTAGGCAGAACATTTGATTTGCCACAGTCTTCTGTCTACATTTTTAGTCAGCATGTTATGATCCAGTTCTTCTGATCATCCTAATTTCCTACAGTGAATCAAAATGCAGAAATGCTGCTTTATATTACATAGTGATATACACTATACACATCAGACTCTTAGGTTTAGGGATGGGCTAAGGCTCAAGAAGAGGTGAGGATTGGGGATAGGGTGATTGAATTCGTTTTCAATATCATTTGGTAATACAAATGAGAATAATTTATATTTTAAAGCACATCAAAATGGCTGCTTCAAAATGTCATGAATTCTATAGCATTGTGATTGCATATTTATGGGATAAGTTAGCTCTCTCTATGGGGCATATGTTTGTTGTGTACGTGTTTTATTTTCCTTATTAGATTATGAGTGCTTAAACAACAGGAAATCTAAGCTCACAGTTGCTCAGAGAGTTAGTTGATCAAAATTAAGTGTATCAGTCAGGGTCCAAGCCGAAAAGTAGATTTGTTACAGGGAATCGACCGTATGCAATTGTGTGGACTAGTTCAGCAGTTTCTGTAAGGCTGTTTCTTCCCACCTGGTGCTGAAGACTGAAGTACACAGGGAAGGTAGCTGGGAAAGGAACGTGAGAGGGAAAAAGAACAAGCTGAAACCCACAGTTATAAGCTGAGGCTCACGGGGCCAGAGAAACTTTGTCGGTCCTACTGACCCTGACCTTGGTAGAATGGGTGTCCCGCAGAAGCCAGGTTCCTTTGGTAAGGAGCTAAACACCCACACCTGGCCCAGGTGACAGACGAGCTGAAAGCAGACCTGGGGAGAGTGAGGCACTTGCCAACCCAGCCCCTACCTTGGGTCGTGAGTTTAGCTGCAAAATGCCTGCTGCTTCGACTCTGCCCTCCAGGTGCTCCTTAGGAATCTCTCTGTGGCCCACCCTAACTGGAAATGTGCAGAGAAGGGAATTCTGAGAAATGTAGTTCAGCCTAGCTGAGGTGACACTCACCACAGTTGTTGAGATGACAGTGAGTTCTCAATAAATATTTATTGAGCGATTGCATAAGTGAAAGACTGCATGGATGAATAAATCAATACTTAGGTTTCCAGGCTGGTCACAAACGTCTATTTCAATGGTAATGAAGCCATACTAAGATACCCTTGAATAAAAATCAAGGCCAGACTTTGGTAAGGAGAGCCTTTATTTGAAAGGATTATTTCAAGAGTGGGGAAAAGGAGTGCTGTAACAGAGAGAGGGTATTATTTCAACAGGAGAATTCTTAGACCATAACATCTGCAAACACCTGAAAGGTCAGGCAGGAAATGGTTATTCTTTTACGGAAAGGAGTAAGCAAGGTTCATGGGGGATCATTCTGAATGCCAGTGGTGGCTCTGGCTGAGCGTAGGTCACAGTGCAGAGCCCTGTGTGGAGGAGAGAAGCTTGACTAATGTGCGCTCAAGCCCATAACTTTTGTTAAGACATCAGAACACTTTGTTCTGATGGTTCAGTGGGGATAAACGGTCAAGCTAACCATTTATGAAGGAAGAGTAAACAGGGCTACAAAGAACCCAGTTCTTCTGCCCATTTTTTAATTGGGTTGTTTGGGGGTGGGGTTGATGTTGAGTTGTATGAGCTGTTCATTTGTTGAAGATTGGGAATTTGAAGGCTTAGTAGCTGGCCTTGTCATAGGTAACACGGGACACAGTGAGTCTTACTACGCCAAACGGAAGAAAGGACAGTGCTTTGCAGGAAGACATTTCAAAAACACAAACGGGATGGAGAAGTTTCTTTAGCAATTGCTGTTTTCCAGGATAACAGGGCTTAGGTGTCTTTGTGTGTCTTGCAGCACTCCTTGGTTTTCGATCCTCTCTTTAGATTAAGGTACCTGCCAAGATGTTCCACTTACAAGGCCCGCAACTGCTGCAGATGTTAGAGAAATCCTTGAGGAAGAGCCTCCCTGAGTCCTTAAAGGTGAGAGTGGAATGTTCTTAGGGGAAAAAGGACTAGCAACAGCCTCAGAAAAAGGTGGGCAAGAGAACAAGCATTCACTGAGCACCTACTCTGTGCCAGACACTCACTCATCTTGCATCTCATTTAGTTCACATCATCTCTCTGCAAGGCAGGTACATCATGTCTGTAGAACCAAAGAGGAAACGGAGGCTCAGTTATGACCTGACCAAGATCACAGCAATAGTGAGTGGCAATGCTGTGATTGGAATCCACTATGTTCTTTGCTGTGTGATGACCCAAAAACTTTCCCTTGTGCCCTTTCAACTCTTATGTTGTATAACACTGGAAGTTTGTCCAGAACTGGCAAAGTTAATGTGTAATTTATTCTTCCCAAACAATCAAGTGCCCGATGAAAAGTTAACCATTGTGATTCTCCTTTGTAATTAATAACTGGTCAATTTCTGTTTTGTCAAACCCCAAAGGATTATTATGTTTAACCTGGGGTGAGACAGAAATTGTGTTTAAGAAGTGATCTTATACCACAGAGAAGTGTTTTTTCTTGCAATAATATATGTTGCAAAGGGACTAGGCTATTGTTAAAGAGTGTCACTGCATTATGATAAAGGCATTAATTCATCAAGGAGACATAAGAAAGGCTGAAATGTATACACCCAACAACAAAGGCTCAAAGTACCTGAGACAAAAACTGATAGAACTGAAAGAAGACATAGGGAAACACACAGGTATAAAGACTTCAGCATTCCTCTCTCAGCAATTTGTAGAATAGACAGAAAACCTATAAATATATGTGAACTTATTACATATGAAATACAATGAACCAGCCTGAAGTAACTGGCATTTATAGAATACTTTCCACAACCACAGCAGAGTACATATTATTTTCAAGTGCACATGGAACATTTACCAAAGTAGACCATAATTTTGAAAAGTTTAGAAGAATTGAAATCATACCAAGCATGTCCTTGAACAATATAGAGTTAAACTCAAAATTAAAAAAACCTGAAAGGTGTCTGGGAAATACCTGAATTTCTAGAAATTATATACTTCTAAATAAATCATGCTTCAAAATCACAAGTAAAATTAGAAAATATTTTAGTTGAACGAAAATAAAAATACAACTTTTGAAAAGTTTTGGGATGCAACTAAAGCAGTGATAACTGGGAAATAGATAGCATTAAGCGCTTATAATAAAAAAGAATAATGGTCTCAAATCAATGCTTTAAGTTTCTACCTTAAAAACTAGAAAAAAAAGTAAATTAACCTCAAAGAAAACACAATTAAGAAAATTATGAAAGATAAGAGCTGAAATCAGTAAATTTGAGAAGAGAAAAACAATTAAGAAAATCAATAAATCTAGACTCTGGTTCAGTGAAAAAAATCAATAATGTTGGTAAAGTTCTAACCAAACTGACCAAGAAATAGAAGACACAAATTATAAATATCAGGAATAGAACAGGGAGCATTACTACAAACACAATAGACATTATAAAGATATTAGGATACACTGTTTTCAATGCTGAGCTCATAAATTTCACAATGTATGTTCTGTGAAAAGCACAAATTACCAAAGGTCACTGAAGAAGAAAAATGCAAACTATATTGTCCTATATCTATTGGAGAAATTGATTTTGTAATTTAAAACATTCCAACAAAGAAAACTCCATGTCCAGATGGTGTCAGTGGCAATTTCTACTACACATGTAAGGAAAAAATAATACCCCTTCTACACAAACTCTTGCAGAATAGAGCAGAGGAGAAAACACCTCTCAAATCATTTTATGAGCCCAGAATTACCCTGATACCAAAATCAGAAGTGGGTATTACAAGAAAAGAAAACTACAGAACAATATCCCTTGTGAACAGAGATTACCCTCAACAAAATACTATCAAGTCAAATCCATCAATATATCGAAAGGATAATACATCATAACCAAGGGGAGTTTATCTTGGAAATGCAAGGCAGGTTCAACATTCAAAAATCAATCAATGTAATTCACCATATCAACAGACTGAAAAAGAAAAGCCATATGATCTTCTCTCAATAGATGCAGAAAAAAATATTTGACAAAATGTAATATTCCTCATAGAAATAAAACTCTCAGCAAACTAGGAATAGAAGGAATTTCTTCAACCTGATAAAAAGCATACTGGAAAAATCTACATCTATCATCATACTAAATAGTGAAAGAGTGAATTTTCCTCCTGAGATCGGTAACAAGGCAAAGATATTCATTCTCACACTTCTATTCAACATGGTACTGGATATCCTAGCCAGTACAATAAGGCAGGAAAAAGAAATAAAAGACATATGTATTGGAAAGAAATAAATTAGTGTTTATTCACAGATGGTATGATTGTGTAATGTAAAAAATCCTAAGGAACCTACCAAAAAGCCACCCTAAAAAGCTCCTAGATACATAACCAAGTTAAGCAAAGGCTTTAAGGTGAATATACATAATACAAAAATTGTTTTTCTATGTGCTAGCAATGAACAATTGGAATTAAAAATTAAAAATCAATACCTTTATAAGCAACCTCCCCCCCCCAAAAAAAACCAAGAGACAACAACAACAAAAAACCTTAGGTATAAACGGTTAATTTACAAGGCTTGTCTCTAAAATAAATCTCATTTTCTTTTGTTGATGAATCACAGCTCTGGACTTCTCAGGGCAGCATGAATATGATGTATATTTCAGTATAGTTAATTACACTGACCCTGCTGATGGGAAACCTGGAAGGAATGGCATCATATTACACCTTTTTTTACCTTTTTCTGGTGCTCTGACACCTTGTATAGGGATCATGTGTAGACTCAGCTATGAGTGCTGAGTGCAGCCCAGAGACACTGAGCCTTCTGACTGAGGTAGGGTAGGGAACTGTCGAGAGGAACAAGGTCAGGAGTCAGACTGCTCTGACCCCACAAATTCATTGTTTTCTGGGTAACACTGCAAAAAGTAAACATCTCTAAGTCTCAGTGCTCTTGCATGTAAAATGAGTAAAACTGGAAAGTAAATACTCTCGGTAGACATTCCTCAACCTTAAAGAGGGTTATGATTACCTTGCAGGGCTGTTGGGAGGATTAAATAAAATATGATAAAATTTATAGCCAACACTTCTAGAACACTTGCCAAATGTCAGGAACTACACAAAGTGCTCGACATGAACTCAAAAGTCTAACTCAAAAGTCATTTGGGGCTTCCCTGGTGGCGCAGTGGTTGGGAGTCCGCCTGCCGATGCAGGGGACGTGGGTTCGTGCCCCGGTCCGGGGAGGTCCCACATGCTGCGGAGCGGCTGGGCCCGTGAGCCATGGCCGCTGAGCCTGCGCGTCCGGAGCCTGTGCTCCGCAACGGGAGAGGCCACAGCAGTGAGAGGCCCGCGTACCGCAAAAAAAAATGACTATGTAGATTTGTGTTTACTGACATGGAAATATGCTCATAGTATAGTGTGTATGTGTACGTATGGGGGGGGAATAGATGTTAAATTAATATGTATTAGGTAATTTCATGTTTAAAAACAATGTGTAAATAAACGGAATAAAATGGAAAGAGAACACTAAATTCTGCAATGTGATAGTAGATGATTTTTAATTTATTCATTTTATTTATCTGGATCTTAAAAAATATTCATATAATATTCTCATTGTTTGACCCCAAAATCTAGAACCTAGTAGAACCTGAAGATTGAACTGAATGCCCTATTAGGTACTTACCCTCATTTCATAGAAACAAACTGGACTGATCAAACGCAAGACACTTTGCCAACCCTTCCTAATAAGCTGACCCTCTCACTTTGTCCGGATACTGCAGGTTTATGGGACCGTCTTCCACATGAATCAGGGAAACCCATTCAAGCTAAAGGCCCTGGTGGACAGGTGGCCTGATTTTAATACAGTGGTTATCCGCCCTCAGGAGCAGGTAAGGTGCTAGGTGTGGAATGAATTTGCATCTATGTTTGTATTCACTATGAACCTACCATGTACCTTGCAATGTGGTAGACCCTGGGGATACCAAAATGAATTGCAGTAATAGTGAACAAGTCCCTGTCCTCAAGAACTTCACAGCCTGGAGGGAAACATAGACAAGCAAATAAATTACAACATGCTTTGAAAATGTACAAAAACATACGAGATACAGAAGTAGCACTGAGCAAGAGACGATTAAAACTGTAGATGTCAGGGGATGCAGGGAGAGGATCAGAGAGCCTTCATAACAGACATTTCACCAAAACTGAATTTTGAAGAATAATAGGTTTTTGACAGGTTGACAAGAGCAGAGATTGCATTCTAAGTAGAGAAAATAACACCCCAAAATATGTGAAGTGAAACATGAATAACGTTAAGGAAATATAAAGAACAAATTACAATGCTTGTATCTGGGAATATATTTTCAGTACCAGACTTTTAAAAATCACTCAAACTAAGTGGTTAATCTGTTTCAAATATAAATATGTTGGAAGCATATTGCAAATATAAAATAAAAATTCATCTCATAGTATTTTGATATAAATTATTTACAAGTAAAATTTAAATGTATAGTGACTTTAAAAAAGCAAATTAAACAGAATACAAAAATAAAGATAATTTAATTATTGAAATCTAAAAATGGAATAATATTCGCTTTTTTATGCAACTTTAAAACAGAGATTGTTGGTGGTATTAATGCTGAGGGCATTTCTGTGCAACACCTTCCAGCTATTCTACCCTTGTTGGGTAGTTGTTCTCTCCTTCCTTTGCCTTCAAAATAAATCTCGCCCTTTATTTGTTAATTTTGAGCAGATCTTATTGAGCAAGTGTCGCATTTCCGTTTTGTTGGGAATATGAATTATTTTGTAAACAATAGTGCATTGTGGGTTACATTTTAAAGACATCACGTGTCTTCACTCTGTATAGCTTTATCCCATGTGAGAATTCTAATACAAAGTTACCTGTGTCAATTTCAATATTGTTTTCATAATCCATTTGTTCTGAGACTCTTTGAAACAGAGTAACATTTACTCTTGCAATGGAAACTTGTCTTTGACAAAAATTCCTTCCCTCTCCTGAGGATTACAGAATTACTGAAGAATGCTTTGTAAACTGGTACGTGGTTGGCTGATTTGAAATTGTAATGTAACATATAAATACCTAGTTCATCAAGTTTTTCTTACTCATAAGTGGAATAATTCATTAAATCCTTTACTTAGTCTTATGATGTAAATGATTCAGGAATGATGATAGTACATCAAGAAGAATATCAATATTTAGGTTTGTAAAACATCACTGTATAATAAATACCAAGCACAAGTAATCCAGTCACTGGATAGAGTCAGTTTGATTTATTTGTATTACCCAACCAAACAGGATATGGCAGATGACTTTGATCACTACACCAACAGCTACCAAATCTATTCTAAGGACCTCAAGAACTGTCAAGAATCCCTTAGCACATCAGACGTCATCAACTGGAAACAACATTTGCAGATCCAAAGTATGTAAGGGATCTGGGATATGTGCTGGCTGCTAGGACTGCTCATATCTATGTACCCGTAGGGTCACTTTTTATCCTGAGTACATCCCCCTACAACCTTTATTTCCTTTTACCAAACTCCAGACACTCAGCTTGATGTTCATTCTCTGTATCAGCTGCCACCACCTCTTCAGTGGAGTTGAATTCAAGCATTACAAACTCTAAGGTTCCTTTAAGAACGTGTGAGTGATGCAAGTTCTCGTTACCGGAGGATTCATGATATATTTTTCAGTCATATTCAGGATCCCTTAGGGTGATTGGATGTGAGAGCAGAGCTCTCCCTCTGGCCTTCCATTCCTAGAATTAGAATGATAAGTCCTTGTGCCACAGAGCACTACCCCAGTCACAAGAACACCTGTCATTGTTGGAGTCAGACTCCCTTGGGTGATATCCTTGCTCTGCCTGTGACTTGCTTTGTGATCTTGTGCAAGTGATGTAACTTAACTATTATTCAGTTCCCTCACATATAAAAAATGAAGATAATTAAAGTACCTAAAACATAAGGTTAATGTAAGGGTTAAATGTGGTATCAGACCAATACCTGGGCATGTAGTATGTGAACATGCAAGGTTGCCTACTGTTTTCTAAATACCAATTCTCCTTGATTTCACAGTACTGTAGTCAGGATTTCTAGTATTATCTCTGTATTGCAGAAGAGAAAACATGCTTAGGTAGCTACATGGCCATGGTCACATGGTCACTTGCAACAGCAGAGGCAACATCGTCTGACGTTAAGTCCTGCATAGCTTCTGTTGGGAAGCTTCGTGAAGCATCTAAATGGACAATTGCTTCTCTCCTAACTTTATCCCTCTCTAGGTTCACAGTCCAGTCTGGATGAGGTGATACGGAATCTTGCAACCACTAAATCCGTTCAGGTCAAGCAAACACAATGCATTCTCTATGTGATGTCTGAGACAGCGAGGAAACTTCTTCCTTCCCTGCCGGAGACAAAGAACTTACCTGCTGGATACGGCACACCCAAAGCCATGTGAGTTTGAAAAAAGACGCTCTGCACTATTCACATCTTTCACTATTGAAGTAGCCTTCCAACTTCTCCCCTTATGTCCCCTCTTGTCTCCCTACAGTCCATTTCCAGGGTGATCGCTTTTAGTAGGGAATGTGGATTATGTCCATTCACCTGCCAAGAAGCCATTGAGGTTTCTCAGCATACTTTTTTTTTTTTTTTTTTTTTTGTGGTATGCGGGCTTCTCACTGCTGTGGCCTCTCCCATTATGGAGCACAGGCTCCGGACGCGCAGGCTCAGCGGCCAGGGCTCACGGGTCCAGCCGCTCCGTGGCACGCGGGACATTCCCGGACCGGGGCATGAACCCGTGTCCCCTGCATCGGCAGGCGGACTCTCAACCACTGCACCACCAGGGAAGCCCTCAGCATACTTTTAATAAAACCAAACTCCTTTATGGATTTTCAAGGTCCCGTAAGACCTGGAACCCATCACCTTTTGGACTTCATTCTGTCCCTCTAGCTGATTCCCACCAGCAGCTCTGGCCATCTTTCTGCGGCTCGATCTCATACATTCACACATGCATTTGCACTTTGTCTGCCTACAGTGTCCTTCCCTGTGATCTTCATATATTTGCCTCTTTCTGTCATTCATACTCTCAAACGTCATTTCCTCAGAGAGGTCTTCTCAGAGAACCCTGTCTAAAACCACCGCCTCCCATAAGTCTTCAACTGCAAAACCCAATTTTTATTCTTTATTGCATTTATCATTATCTGAAATCAGCCTGTTTGTGTGTGTACTGACCTGTTCGTTCTTTGACCCTCTCCCCTACAACGTTTCAAACTCCACAAGTACAGCGACCTTCTTTATGTTGTTCACTGATAGATCCTCAGTACCAGACTGAACACACAGCAGATGCTTGAAAAATACGCATTTAATGAGTTCACTTCACAGAGCAAAAGTTTTCCAGGAGGGCTTCCCTGGTGGCGCAACAGTTGAGTGTCTGCCTGCCAATGCAGGGGACACGGGTTCGAGCCCTGGTCTGGGAGGATCCCATATGCCGCGGAGCAACTAGGCCCGTGAGCCACAACTACTGAGCCTGTGAGTCTGGAGCCTGTGCTCCGCAACAAGAGAGGCCGCAATAGTGAGAGGCCCGCGCACCGCGATGAAGAGTGGTCCCACTTGCCACAACTAGAGAAAGCCCTCGCACAGAAACGAAGACCCAACACAGCAAAAATAAATTAATTTATTAAAAAAAAAAAATTTTCCAGTAAAGAGAAGTTAAACAAATTATATATTTTCCCCCATTGATGTCCAGTCTAACACTGAATAAAACGGAACACTGGTGGTGGAGATTTGAGCTGGAGATGCCCAATCCTATGACCCTCTGTGTGTTAATGTACCTGGAAAAGCTTTATTCACATTGTATCACACGTGACACCTGAAAAGCACCTGCACATCTATAATCTCATTTGATTCTCCCGTCCACCCCATGAGATAGACAAGGTAGGAGATATTATCCCTAGTTTCCTGACAGAAAATAGGCTCAGATAATGAAACAGCTTGTTCAGGTCCCATGGATGGTTAAGGGCATAATGGGCTTGAGTCTAGATCTCCTAGTTCCACATGGTGGGCTCTTTCTAGGACCCCCCCCACCCCCGCCACCGAAGCCTCTTTACAGCCTGCAGATGCCTTCAGATTCAGTGTTCTGTACTTCGGGGGCCGCCTGCATGCCACATCACTCCCCCTCTCTGGACTTCATTCAGTTCCCACAGTGGCCAAGGACCCTCTGATGCCAACATTCTAAGATTCCATGATTCTAAGCTCTGGCTTTATATACAGCTTGCTAGCATGCGCTTTGGGGCACTTGCCTATTTTCTGTTTACTATTTTTCTTATCTGTAAAATGGGGGTGATATCAATTCCCTCATATTAAGGGGAGAGTCACTGCATTGCTGAAAGGACCGATACTTAATTTTTATGTACTTCTTATTGTTTATGGGCACAAGTCCTAGGTACTCATGATGTAATTGCTCTTATATCAGTATTTTTGGATATCCCTGCTTTATAAAGAAGAAATGGAGGCAGAGAGACGTTACATTGCCTGCTCGAGATCACACAACCAGCCAGGTTATGAATCCCGGCGGTCTGGTTGCAGAATCTGTACCTTTACCTGTGCTCTCATTTGCATTGTCTGAAGACAATTTGGGGGCAAACAAATATGATACTCCACAGTATGTGTGATTTATGGACTGTTCTTTTTCCTTCTTCTCAATAGTAACCAAGAGATGTTTAAACTCTCATCCCTGGATCCTACCCACGCTGCCTTGGTGAATAAATTCTGGCATTTCGGTGGCAATGAGAGGAGCCAGCGGTTCATCGAGCGCTGTATCCGGACCTTCCCCACCTTCTGCCTGCTGGGGCCTGAGGGGACCCCTGTGTCCTGGTCCCTGATGGACCAGACAGGAGAGGTGCGGATGGGGGCCACCCTGCCTGAGTACCGGGGCCAGGGTCTCGTCTCCCATATGTTGTTTGTCCACAGTCATGCTCTGGACAAACTCGGCTTCCCCGTATATAACCATACAGACAGAGCCAACAAAATCGTACAGAAAATTAGTCACAATCTGCAACACGTCCCCATGCCCTGTGATTGGAACCAGTGGAACTGTGTGCCTCTGTGAAGCAGCCACGAGCCCAAGACAGTGCTGGGTGGGCTGGTCACATGGCAAGAGATGCTGGCGGGGGGGTGGGGGGGACAGAAAGAAAGAATAAACTGTAATCAGCAGTAAAGCAGTGTGTGTTGTTTGGGCTCTGGGGAAGCAGCGTGAGTGGTCAACAGAACCACCAGAGTCCCTTCTCCCAAATCACTCATGAATTTCCCTTTGGGTCCAGCAGACCTTCCTACTTCCTCCACATTCCAACCGTGGCAACCACCATTCTATTCTGTGAGTTCAACTTTTTGTTTTTGAAGATCCCACGTATAAGTGATATCATGCAGGATTTCTGTTTCTGTCTGGTTTATTTTACTGGTTCACAATTTTCTTTTAATACATATGGCTAGTAAGGAAACTATCCCTAATCAATAAGGAATAAATGCAACCCATTGCTCTACTGGTGCCAATATTCTTCTTTCCAGCACCATCATATCTATCTCTACTTAGAACGTGTACATGGAATGCAGAGTAAGACAACTTAAGTACTATAGCTTGTCATATCACAATAGCACGACAATTTAACATCTTGTTTTCCAGAAACAACACACATGCAAAAAGAAAATTGTTATTTAACAATAACTGTTAAAACGTATGTGGCAGAGATACTTTGAATTGGAGGTAAATCAGGAAAAATCTATAAAATTGGATCGAATTTGTGGGATTTTATCACACATAACATTTGTACATTCTGTGAACTAGGTTAAATCTGTAAATATTGAATATGACTTTTTTTTCTAAATTGACACGATAAAAAAATTGGCATGTTATCAACTTGTTTCAAGTTGCAGGATGAATATGAATTACTTGTATCAAGACAAGACTACTCTAGGTAGAAAGGGATACTTCAAATGTAATGTTCTTTCGTGTGTAAAGAGGAGTTTTACAATTAATATCAGCCATTATTCTCATACCAAGCTGTAGGACATTTTATACAATTTAATAAAGGACTTTACATACTGAAAACCCTCCAACTAACATTGTATGTTATGCACTAGTGTGCTGTGCGGTTTCAGAAAATTAAAGCTTCGAAAATGTTCAGGAAGATGACTTTACTCTCAGCTTTCTCTTGTAGTACAATCCACCCTTCGAAGAGTTCAGAAAGGAAACTGAAAAAATGTTGCATTGTCAGCAAATATATTTTTAAGATAATGAATTTTTTGTCTTCCTCAAAAAGGAATTTGAGAGTAGAATAGTGCATTAGGCACTAGTCTCTAGTGGTATGCATCTATATATTTATGTATATATATTTTTTTCCTCCAAGACACAGGAATTTTAAAAAATTCTCACATCTCAATAAAGCCATGAAACAACAAAATTCTCACATCTCTAATGAATTAGTGTAACCATAGGTATGATTATCAGAGAAGAAAGACACTGAGGATGTACCAGTGGTAGAAAAAAAATAAGAATTCTCCAAGCTGATACATCAAGGAAGAAGCACTTCCTTATTTCGGGAGATGACCTGAAATTCTGTTGGTCTAAGACAGCGCTTCTGTATGACATCTGCAATCAACATCGCATCACTGGAATTTTCTGAATACTGACAACATAAAACAGCACAGATTCTAGTAATAAATTATATTAGCTGCTTATTTTTTACCTGAAAAGGGCTTTATTTTATTTAAATTTTGAAGGGTATTTTCACCGGGATGTAGAATTTTATCACTGTTTTTCCTGAAGCACTTTTTGCGATACTGTTCCAGTGCACTCGAACTTTGTAGTGACGAGAAGTCAACTGCAATTCTTATTATTCCCTGAAGGAAGTGTGTCTTTTATGTCTCTGCCTGCTTTGTCCCCCCCCTTTTTAATTTTATGTATTTTATTGTGGTTGAAAAATATGAGATCTTAACTGTGTACAGCACAGTATTGTTCTCTATGAGCACAGCAGACCTCTAGAACTTTTTCATCTTACAAAATGGATACTTTATACTCATTGATAAGCAACTCATCATCTTTCCCTCTCCCCAGCTCCTGGTAGCTACCACTCCACTTTTTGCTTGTATGCGTATCATTACTTTAGATACCTCATATAAGTGGAATCATGCACTATTTGTCCTTCTGTAACTAGCTTATTTCACTTAGCATAAAGTCCTCAAGTTTCATTCATGTTGTCGTATATTGCAGCATTTCCGTCTCTTTTAAGGCTGAATAATATTCCATTCTGTGTATGTACCACATTTTCTTTATCCATTGGTCTGTCCGTGGACACTTAGGTGGCTTCCACATCTTGGCTACTGTAAATAATGTTTCAATGAACATGGGTGTGCAGATAGCTATTCAAGACCCTGAGTTCAACTCCTTTGTCTATATACCCACAAGTGGAATTGCCGGATCACATGGTAGTTCTAGTTTTAATTTTTGGAGGAACTGTTTTTCACAGCGTCTGCACCATTTTACATTGCTACCAACAGTGCACAAGTGGCCAAATTTCTCTACATCCTTGCGAACAATTTTTTGTTTTTGCTTTTGGGAAAAGCTGGAATTGGGGGGTTTCGCCTTTGCTCACTCTGCATTAAGCTGGGGGGGAGGGGCTATTACCAATGAGCGTGCACTAGTTCAAACCAGCACCTTTGTTCTCAGTGGTTCCCAACATGGGGCTCTTTCCACTCAATACTCAGACTCAGGCAAGATGGAAAAATAAGTCCCTCAGGCTGCTCCTGAAAAGTCAGACCATTGCATGTCCGGTCCAGTCCTCTCATCTTCCCTGGGACAAGCTGGGAGTTGGGGTCTTCCTCCCAGCATGAAGTGCTGTGCTGCAGGGCTTGGGGGATTACGGTAAGAAGGTACCGCATATTTCCCTAGTGGCTTCAGTACTCCTGGTTTCATGCCCACCTGGTGTGCAGGAGCCTCTCAGGTGGTCTCTGGATTTCTCACAAGGGGAGTTGAGCTGTGTCTTATTTTAAAATTGGCGTGCCTAGGCTTTGGGGAGTGTGGGGTTTCCTATTATGCCATGTTACTGACTCTGACTGCTTTTATGACTTTCCTTTTATCTTTGCCTTTCAGAAATTTAATTATTATGTTTCTAGGCTTGTTTTACTCTGTGTTTATCATGCTTAGGGTTTATTGAGATCCTTGGTTGTGTAGGTAGATATTTTAAACCAAATTTGCAATTTGGGGGCCATTAAAAAATGTTTAGTTCCTCTCTTTTTTCTCCTGGGACTGCAATTATACATCTGTTAGATAAATTGATACAATCTCACATGTCACTGGGGATCTAGCCTTATGTTATTCAGAATTTTGAATATTAGAACCAGAATTAGCTAAATTATCAGACATTCATGAACTTCACTGGCCTCCTGAGTATGACTGGACCTAGGGCCCTAAGGAAAGAATTATTGCCACTAAATTTTTTTTTTTTTTTTGCGGTAAGTGGGCCTCTCACTGTTGTGGCCTCTCCCGTTGCGGAGCACAGCCTCCGGACGCACAGGCTCAGCGGCCATGGCTCACGGGCCCAGCCGCTCTGCGGCATGTGGGATCTTCCCGGACCGGGGCACGAACCCGCGTCCCCTGCATCGGCAGGTGGACTCTCAACCACTGCGCCACCAGGGAAGCCCCAACCACTAAACATTTTTATGCACATTAGCAGATGCATATTGCATTGTATTAGATAATTTTTCATTTAGTTAATATAACATTTCTATATGCTTACCATGTACCAGGAACTTAAGTTATTATTGTCTAAGCAATTATAACTATGCATATCTAAATTAAGAAAAGATAGGATCTTATTTCTGCTTCTACCTAGGATTTAGAAAGCGGAGAAAGCTTTGTTCCCACACTAATGATGAGAAAAGGCTGGATAAACTACAAGATCATATATTTCCTGGAACTCATTAGGGATCAGTAGAGACAGGGAAACCCACTTGCCTGAATTTCCCTATTAGATAAGAGTACTATTATTTACTCCTTATTGTAGATACAGACACAGAGACATGGAAAGATCAACTAATCAGTCCAAGGTCACAGTAGGTAAGAGGTGCAGTCAGGATCTCAACCCTGTTAGTTCGGCCCCATCTTACTCATCTGAGCCCCTCTGCTGTGCTGCTTCTGTCGTCATTGGCAGCCCTAACCCAGCACCCAGAGAAACACTTCCACGAAAACTGACGCCAGTGCTCCTGAACCTTTTCCCTTGTACCTGACCCCAAAGTGTGTGAGAAGATTTATGTCTGCTGTCCTGTGTAACACAGCAAAGGTAATAACCACAAAGTCAAGGAAGTGTCACCGGCAAATCCCATTAACAATTCCCGGGGAGTGTGTACATGTCCATCCTAAACTCCCAATCGATCCCTGCCCCCTCCCACCCTTCTGCTATATTTAAAATAGATAACCAACAAGGACCTACTGTATAGCACAGGGAACGCTACTCAATATTCTGTAATAACCTATATGGGAAAGGAATTTGAAAAAGAGTAGATACGGGTATGTGTATAAGTGAAAATTCTTTGCTGCACACCTGAAACTAACAGAGCATTGTTAATCAACTATGCTCCAATATAAAATAAAAGTTAAAAAAAAATCAAAACCAGTTCCCGGGGAATACAAACAGAATCTGGGTAATAAAATAAAGGCTAACCTTTCTCTTTTCTTTTGTGCTTCATCTGGTTTCCTTTGCTCACAGGGTGCCTCGTGCAGAGGCCTCACACCCGGTGCTTCAGACCAGAGTTGCTGGTGTAAATGGCTGCACGGACGCTTCAGCTCTGAGGGCCTTGTGCAGAAGCACTGCCCACAACGCCAAGATTCAAGATGGTGGCAGCAGCAGAGGGCCGTGTGCACAGACCCTGCACCCGACACCGCCATCTGGAGCCCTGAGCAATACGCCTGCCCCAGACCCTAGAGAACTCCGCACCCGCCCTGCCAAGGAGAGAACCCTATAAGGCAGCCCTGCCCACCACCTGTCAGGGACAGCGTGTGCTCTAGAGCCAGAACTTGCACCTCTCCATTCCCTGATGGAAGAATAAAGCTTTCCTCTGCTTCTAAGCTGAACTAGTTCTCATTTTATTGGTGGGAACGATGCCACGCAGGAGAATCCTTCTTGGGGACCCACTGGAGAGGGTTGGTAACAGAAGAGCAGAGAAAACCCTTGGTTACCTGACATGACAACACTATTTTTTTCCAGCTGGGAAAACATTCCAGAGAGGTTAAGAGAGTAGTTTAAGGTTAAAGGGTAATAGAGACTCTTGAATCTTCTGACTGAGTGAGTGAGTGCAAGGGCTGACAGGACCAGGGGTCTGGGTTCAGGTGGGAGAGAGAAGGACCCTACTCTTGCGTTGTAGATAGTCTTTGTGGGATATGGACTCTACTGGGGCCAAGGTGTCCACTAGGCTGACCCCTCCCCCACCCCACCCACTTTCCCCTTCGTTAACCATAAGTTTGTTTTCTGTGTCTGTGGGTCTATTTTTGTTTTGTTTTGTTTTGTAAATAAGTTCATTTGTATCTTTGTTTTTTTCAGATTCTACATATAAGCAATATCATTTGATATTTGTCTTTCTCTGTCTGGCTTACTTCACTTAGTATGATAATCTCTAGATCCATCCATGTTGCTGTAAATGGCATTATTTCATTCTTTTTTATGAATATTATTTTATATATACATACATATATGTATATGTTTGTATATACATACCACATCTTCTTCATCCATTCATCTGTCGATGGACACTTAGGTTGCTTCCATGTCTTGCCTACTGTAAATAGTGCTGCTATGAACATTGGGGTGCATGTATCTTTTCAAATTACAGTTTTTGTCTTTTCCAGATATATACTGGGGAGTGAGATTGTAGGATCATATGGTAACTCTATTTTTGTTTTTTTTAAGGACCCTCCATACTGTTCTCCATAGTGGCTGTACCAGTTTACATTCCCACGAACATTGTAGGAAGGTTCCTTTTTCTGCACACCCTCTCCAACATTTATCATTTGTAGACTTTTTGATGATGGCCATTCTGAGACAGAACAGTTTCAATGGCCTTTAGCCTTGGAGAAAGAGTAATGAATAATTATAACAACTTCAACTCCAGGAGACAAGATGGAAAATTAACATTCTAGGAGGACAGAAGTGAACATGTGTAAACTTGTGCTGTGCTGGTTTATGGACTGAAGGAGCACACAAGGTTTTTCAACTTTCTGGACACTAGGCAACCCTGTCCCTGCTCCTCTGATTAGAGTGACTCCTTCCCTCCACTAACCTGCTGAACAAGGACAAGAGTGATGAGGTCGAGAACCCAGATAGTGTCAACCTTCCCTCCCTGGTCATTTCACAGAGTGGGCTCTCTTTTCTATGAACCCTCCTTTCTCTTCTGAGAATGGTAGAACAAGTGTTCATGTGGGGTACTGGGCACTTTGGAGTGAAAGGCTCTGGGTTTAAATTCTATCCATTTCAGCCACACTGAGCCTCAGTTTCCTTCTCTATAAAAGTGAGACTAAGGGCTTCCCTGGTGGCGCAGTGGTTGAGAGTCCGCCTGCCGATGCAGGGGACACGGGTTCGTGCCCCGGTCCGGGAAGATCCCACATGCCGCGGAGCGGCTGGGCCCGTGAGCCATGGCCACTGAGCCTGCGCGTCTGGAGCCTGTGCTCCGCAATGGGAGAGGCCACAACAGTGAGAGTCCCGCGTACCGCAAAAAAAAAAAAAAAAAAGGTGAGACTAAGAAGTGCCCGAGTTGAATCATTGTGGGGATGTTTAACGGGAGCCTCAGAACGGGCAGGGGAGAGGACACAGATTATCCTAAAAAAGCGAGGGTCCTAGGAGCTTTAGTCACCCTGTGCAATTTTCTGTACTGCATACGTGAAGGAAGAAAAGTCAGATTCTGCAAACCAGACACGAACCATATCTTTCCTAATATCTTTCTCTTATTGCAGGTACTTGAGAATGGGAAGGGGAGGAGAAAGGCATTGCCTGTACAGCGTGACCCTTCCAGTCTCTGGCTCATTGGCTTCACATAGCTTGGTTATCAGAGTAATGACAGGGACTGCGGGCCAAAGAGCAGCCCGGCGTTTCAGAAAGAGAAGCTCAGATGGCGCACTGGCAGCCTCCCAACCTTGCAGAACCAGCTCCCTCAACATGAGACCCAGAGAGCAAGGGAGAGATTTCACGAGAGCTAACACCCAACTTTTTGCCTAGTGCAAGGTCCACATGACAAGCCTCGGCTCGGCAATTGGTGAAGAAAACGTACCTAAAAGCGCTCTGCAAGACCTGCTTAACTGTCTACACCAGAGGGAAATTTCATGATCTAAAGGTCGCTCCCCTTCATTTGTTCCTGCAAAGCTTGGTGTGAAGACAGCTTTCCAGGTGAGAACTCATGCCAAAAAAAAAAAAAAAAGATAATCATTGTTTTATGACATCCTCTCCACTTAACATGAGACAAATCAAAATGCTCGTATTTTGTTCTGTTCAGAATACGATGACAAATACACCTAAGGAAAAGGAATAACTTCAACGTAAGAAACGTGTATCTGGCACCTGTTCTGTAAAAGGCAACTCGTTAGGTACTACGAAAAATTCTTGCAGTTTTTGGATCTGAACTAATACAGGAATGAGGAAAGACCTGGGCATTTTCTGGCACTGGGGGTTCTGAATGGAGCACTTAATGCGTGAAAACACCCTGTACAGCACCCTGCTGAATCCTCCTGGTTATATTTTAAAGTAGGCAGTTTTTTGTCTCCATGAAGGTTGCTGTACGTAAAGTCAGAGAGGAAATGAGTAGCTGAGTAAGGACAAGAATACAGACCAGACCTATTGTTTATTTAAATCGTATAATAAACAAACTTACTTGAAAGCTTTCGCCTCTATTGCTACTACCACAATCTATCTTTTTATTTGTCTGTGTCCTCTTATAAATGTATGCTTATGTATGTGGTATGTGAACTGTTTTAGGCCCTACGTTTTCTCATTTTATTTCAACCCTTTCCCGTGTGTCCATATGTATAGGAATTATGCTAATATCATGGAGTCGCACCATAGTTTATATTTCCCTTCCCTATTGTTGAACACTGGGATTTTGTTCAGTCCTTGCTTATCTTTGTGTAGCTTTATCGGATTCTGCTGGGAGCTTTTTTCTTCTTTTGAATTGTTTTCTTTGGATTAATTTCTTCTTCTGGGAATAACTAGGTCCAAAGTTCTGAATTTCACTCCCAAGGACACTGCCTGTTGTCCAGTTCTGCCAGCTCACAGTGAGTGTGTCCAATGCCCTGGAGAATCACAGTCTCAGTTGTTTTCATTCTACCTTATTTATGAGACACCAGGATTGGTTGTTGGTTGGTGTGTGCATCCTTGGAGGGTGGTTCCAAACCCTATACTTTTCAGGAAATAGGGTAATATTACACCCCACAGATATTTTAATTTTGTTGAAGTATAGTTGATTTACAATGTTGTGTTAATTTCTATTGTACAGCAAAACGATCCAGTCATATATACATATATATATGTTTTATAAATATATATATATTCCTTTTCATATTCTTTTCCATTATGGTTTATCACAGGATATTGAATACAGTTCCCTGTGCTACACAGTAAGACCTTGTTGTTTATCCATCCTATATATAATGGTTTGCATCTGCTAATTCCAAACTTGCATTCTATCCCTCCACTACCCCCCTCCCGCCTTGGCAACGACAAATCTGTTCTCTGTGTCTGTGAGTCTGTTTCTGTTTCGTAGATACGTTCATTTGTGTCGTATTTCAGATTGCACACGTGGGCGATATCATATGGCATTTTTCTCTTTCTGACTTACTTCACTTAGTATGAGAATTTCTACGTCCATCCGTGTTGCTGCAAATGGTATTATTTCATTCTTTTTTATGACTGAGTAATATTCCTTTGTATAATATATACATATATATGTATTTATAACTATATGTCACATCTTCTTTATCCATTCATCTGTCAATGGACATTTAGGTTGTTTCCATATTTTGGCTATTTTAAATAGTGCTGCTATGAACATAGGGGTGCATGTATCTTTTCAAATTACAATTTTTTCTGGGTATGTGCCCAGGAGTGGGATTGCTGGATCATATGACAACTCTATTTTTAGTTTTTTGGGGAACCTCCATACTGTTTTCCATAGTGGCTGCACCAGTTTACCAACAGTGTAGGATGGTTCCCTTTTTTCTCCACACCCTCTCCAACATTTATTATTTGTAGATGTTTTAACGATGGCTGTTCTGACTTCACCCCACAGATTTTTTTTTTTTTTTTTTTTTTTTTGGTAAACGGGCCTCTCACTGTTGTGGCCTCTTCCGTTGCGGAGCACAGGCTCCGGACGTGCAGGCTCAGTGGCCATGGCTCACGGGCCCAGCCGCTCCGCGGCATGTGGGATCTTCCCAGATCGGGGCACGAACCCGTGTGCCCTGCATCGGCAGGTGGACTCTCAACCACTGGGCCACCAGGGAAGTCCCACCCCACAGATTTGACATTCATCTTTATGTTGCATCTTATACTCCTTGTGAGTTGCCTCTAGATAAAAGATAAGATTGGCCTTCAGGAATGCTATACTTTTTACAGTCTTAAGAGCCTCTGGATTCAATTCTATCTACTCTCTTGAATAAACAATCCAGTGATGTCTGGGTAGTAGCCCTTTTTTTTCTTATCATAGATGACACGGTAGCACTGGATTGCATTCTGAACGGCTGCTGCAACTTTCGTGTACCGTTCTACGTTCGGGACCCATGCCTCAAAAACTAGCAGTACCCCCTCAAATAAAGAAAATCCCCTTGCCGTTTCCTACGTCGTGAATCTCTTCAGTTCTCCAGTTACTTCTTCTTCCTCTTGTGTCTCTTCGTCCTTTCTCTGGGCCACCAGTTCCGTCAGGTCTTCATCAGTAAGCTCCTTATGTGGCACAGCACGGAGTTCAGTGAAGTCATCTTATTGCAGATCTAGCTCCAGCTTCTCGCTGAGGGTCACTAAGTGGCTGGAGACTTCTTTGGACTCCTCATCCACCTTCTCAAATCCACAAAAGTCGTGCACAAAAACTGCAGGTAAAGGTTCTTCCCAACCCCATTCATGGTGACGGCTGTAACCTCACGACAAGCAAATCAATGTTTTTTATGGCTTTGTAGATGTTATCATCCTTCCAAAATTGTCACAAGATTGTTCCTGATTCATCACTCGCCTTTACTGCCAGGTGAAAAGTGTAAAATAAATAATATTTCTTAAAAGTCACTATAATTGAGACTTCCCAGGTGGTCCAGTGGTTAAGACTCTGCATCCTAATGCAGGGGGCCCAGTTTCGATCCCTGGTCAGGGAACTAGATCCCACATGCCACAATGAAGATCCCACGCGCTGCAACTAAGACCCAGCGCAGCCAAATAAATAAATATTAAAAAACAAAAGTCAATATAACTCCTTGATCCATAGGTTGGATGAGCGACGCATGTTCGCATCTCTTAAAGTTCAAAACTTGAAATTTCGTATATAAGGGACTTATTGTATTCCACCTTGGCGAAAAACAGAAGTGCCCTTGCTATTCTAAAAGCACAAATTTACCCAGTTCTGGCCTGGAGCATGTCATCTCAGGCATGGTGGGTTTTATTACAACATCTCAGAATACCTCTTCGGTGCCTTCATTAAAAAGTAACTTGGGGGCTTCCCTAGTGGCGCAGTGGTTGAGAGTCCGCCTGCCGATGCAGGGGACATGGGTTCGTGCCTCGGTCCGGGAAGATCCCACATGCCGCGGAGCGGCTGGGCCCGTGAGCCATGGCCGCTGAGCCTGCGCGTCCGGAGCCTGTGCTCCGCAACGGGAGAGGCCACAACGGTGAAAGGCCCGCATACTGCAAAAAAAAAAAAAAAAAAATTCATGCAGTATACAGCACTTTAACTCAAGTGGGGAGAAGGAAGGGGGGGAGAAGAGGAGGGGAAAGAAAAGACAGTAAGGAAGAGGAGTGGTAGTAGTAATAACATAACATATGTTCAGTGTTTACTATGTGACAGAAACTCTTTAAGCACTTATTTACTCTTTTAATGTATTAGCTCATTTAATCCTCACAACAATTCTATGAGTCTGGTAACACTATTATCCCATCTACTTTGAAGAAACCAAGGTACAGAGAATCTAAGTAACTTTCCAAGGTTGCACAGCTTATTACTGGTAGAGTCAGAAAAATCACTGATAGCAACTAAATTTCAAAAAAAATGTTATATATACTTTAGAATGTGCTTGTTAATGTAAAGTGAAGTTAATGACTAGAATTCATCAAAGTTTTAAGGTGAGCTGAAAAATTCAGAAGGCAGGCTCTGCATTTTCTGCCAGTCTCATCCTTCCTTGGAATGGCTGATGACTTTAGTGGAGAAGACGCCAATAAAGAGAGACGGAAGAGGGCTCCGGCAATTAGCAGAGAACTTGCTGCTTTTGTTTCTGAATCTCCTCCTGCTCTTCTCATTCCAGGCTGTTTCCTGGTTCTCTCCAGAACAGGCTGTCTTGCACGATGTTCCCATTGCAAGGTGCCCAGATGCTGCAGATGCTGGAGAAATCCTTGAGGAAGAGCCTTCCTACATCCTTAAAGGTGACAATGGAAAATTCTGAGGGGAGTAGGAATAGAAAGTTCCTGTGATGAAGGGAAAGAGAGACTAATATTTATTTATTTATTTATTTTTTGCGGTACGCGGGCCTCTCACTGCTGTGGCCTCTCCCGTTGCGGAGCACAGGCTCCGGACGCGCAGGCTCAGCGGCCATGGCTCACGGGCCCAGCCGCTCCGCGGCATGTGGGATCTTCCCGGACTGGAGCACGAACCTGCGTCCCCTGCATCGGCAGGCGGACTCCCAACCACTGCGCCACCAGGGAAGCCCAAGAGACTAATCTTTATTGAGCACCTATTCTGTGCCAGGCACTGGTGCACATTTTCTCTCATTTAATTTGCATAACCTCTCTACAAGACATTTGCTGTTATGCCCATGTCACTGATGTGAAGGTGGAGGCTCAGTGAAGTGCTTCGCCCAGTACCCCACAAATAGTGAGCTGCAGTGCTATGGTATAGACGTAGGAATGCCTGAGACCTAGCATTGCTTTTTGCTCCAAGCTGACTCAAAAAGTATTCCCTTGCTCCTTTCCAAGAAACGTTCCATAATAGCACTGGAAACTTGCCCAGAGTTCTCCTACAAAGTTAGCTGAGACTACATGTTAATTTTTAAATTTGTTCTCCTTAAAAGAACACTTGCCAGGTGAGAGGTTAACCGTCATGAGCCTTCTTTAAAATTAATGATAAGTCAATTTCTATTTCACTTAGATTTTCCAATTGCTCCGAACTTACGGCATATCAAGCTATTTTGTGCCTGACTCTGAGGACCTCTGTTAACCAAGTACAATTGATCAGAAATCTCAGGATTAAATAGAACATATACATAGATGCCCACATCCAGAACTGTTCGAGAGCAACTCTAATGATGGTCTGGGGTCCTCACCTGTGTTTTTCTTTAGCAACCAAAGGGATGGGGCCCATTCCAGTGGAATTTAAGTACAACCGTGTGTGTGTGAATGTGTGTGTGTGTGTGTGTGTGTGTGTGTGTGTGTGTGTGTGTGTGTATTTGGAGAACAACTTGTTTCCCTGAAAGTTTTTTGTAGAAAGAGAACTAGATTTCTACTGTTTTATAAGACACTCCTATAAGATGCATACATTTTAGATAAGATAAATGCATTCATCTGCCTCACCCCCAATAGATATGTTACTCCATCTTTCTGTATAAAGGAGAAAAATGTTAGCATTATTTTATTTGTAGATCATATGGCTTCATTTTCATTTATTAGAAATAGACTAATGAAACAACTCGCCCTGTTCTTTAATTACTGCCGAAAATGCTTTCAAATCCACTAATTTAATACTAAAATGTCACCCACTTTGGTGGATCTCACTAATATTAATCTCTGTTACCTAATATTTAACTACTTTCACTTGATAATCCTTAAGATCCAGGCAACCTCTCAAAGAGACAGTCAATTTTTCTTAGAGGTTACATCAGTTATACATGTTATGAATGCTTGCCTAAGATATTTTTATGGTAAGTAGCTATTTTTGAAAATTCTTCAACCTAAAAGTTTTTCTTCCATGCTCTGTAGTATAGAATTTTGTGATTTAAATTTCTCTTTGGTCCTTGGGTTAAGTGGACCCCAAACATCTTGAGGAAACTCTTGGTGGTTCCCAAGTGTCCTTACTTGGAGCACCTCTGTGGTAAGATAAGGCGGCCCTCTTGGGTCCACAACTTTCATGAAGAAACAGCATTGGTTGTATATGAAAGATATACATTCTTACCCTAGTTGAAATCTAGAATAGCTGTTTGCCAGGTACCTTTAATGGAGGTATAACCTAGAACTCAATACTTGCTTGAGTCTCGTTGACAAAACGTCCATCTGTTCTTCTAAGTGTTGGATATTAAGTACATTTTATTGCATGTGTCAACTCCAGCTGAGTTCATGTAGAGTAGCTGCCTGGCTCACTACGTTCTGAGTTCAGCAGAAAAAAAAAAAGAAAAGAGTTTTAATTAATTCAGCCCGGAGAATAAGAAAGAGGAAGAACTACACATATTTTCAGATCCTGTAATGGATAATGTATTAATCTAAAGCAATTTTACACACCCCCAAATGCAAAGGCATAAAAAGAAACATCTATATTTTGCCAAACTATACGGAATTTCTATATCAAGCCTCCATTCATGGCTGAAAACAATGATTTCAGATAAGCTCAGGCAACTTAGATTTTTTTCCCCTTCTCTTTCTCCATAGTGTAACATCAATAGTCCACGTCGGGTGGAGGGTGGTAGGAGGGAAGGATGTTGGTACAGTCTTTGGTCATCATCTACCCATGGTAGAAACCATTAAACTGCGTACATTGTTTTTTGACCTTTGGTCGTTGGCACGTTTCCATGCTGGTATCTGCAGAGGCTTCATGTTCACAATAGTCATGTGGCCCATGGTGGTATCCACCGCTGCATTCCCCCACCCCCAAACCACCAGGACACTTAATGTCCACAGGCTATCTCATTCATTCTCTCCCTGCTTTCCCCTCTCTCTCAACAACCTATGCAAAAAGGCGGGGCTGGGGACTCAAGACTGGACCGAGACTGTGGGCTTCCGCAGCCCATTCTCTTGAGCATTTTGCTTTAACCTTTGCTTATTGTGGGAGGAAATTACCTTTCCAGAGGGTACTGTGGACATACATGTTAAAGAGTTTTAAACATGTCCATATCCTTTGAACCAGCAGTTACCTGATGGATAATCTAAGAAAATATCAGGTGTCCATGCAAAGATTTCTGTGCAAGCATGCTCTGCAAAGAATTAGTTGTTAAAATGAAAATTTGGAAACAGCTGAAATGACCCTCAGTAGACAAATGCACAAATGAACCATGATACAACCATATAATGGAATCCTATCATTAGAACATAATTGAAAAATTTTGTATTTATGAACATAGAGATACACCCACAATTTATTCAGTGGTGAAAAATACCATGTATCAGATCATTTTACATTTGTAAAATTGTGTATCTCTACGAGTATGAATAGAAGAAAGTCTGGGGAAAGATAATATTAAATCCTACAAAAAAAAGAATGGTGTTCTTATGATCATTAACTTTATTTGTCCCAATATTTTACCATATACATGTTTGATTTATATTAGATGGGAAGAAAAAGCTCTCATCTGAGGTTAAAAAAAGAAAGTAGCATGTGGAGATTTTAGACACAGATGCCCTATTTGTCCCTTTACCGCTGTAAAATTTCACAATTTCATAGACATAAACCTGTCCTGGTCAAACAAGGCACTTTGCCATCCCTTCCTAATAAGCTGACCCTCTCACTTTGTCCGGATACTGCAGGTTTATGGGACCGTCTTCCACATGAACCAGGGGAACCCTTTCAAGCTAAAGGCCCTGGTGGACAGGTGGCCTGATTTTAATACAGTGGTTATCCGCCCTCAGGAGCAGGTAAGGTGCCAGATGTGGAATGAATTTGCATCTATGTTTGTATTTGCTATGTGCCTACCGTGTGCCCGGCAATGTGGTAGACCCTGGGGCTACAGAAATGAATTGCAGTGATAGTGAACAAGTAAGTCCTTGCCTTTAAGAACCCCACAGCCTGGAGGAGAATACAGGTAAGTAAATAAATTACAACTTAGTGTAAAATGTTCAAAAACAGAAAATGTACAATATACGGAGATAGCACAGGCAAAAGCTGATTAAACTATGGAGTTTGGAGATGGAGGTTACAGGATCAGATTAGATATACTTCTTAGTGGATGTTTCATCTGAACTGGGTTTTGTAGATAAATATATCTTTGTTAGGCTGACAAAGAAAGGAGGACAGTCTAACCAGAGAAAGTAACAAGGACAAAGATAGGAAGGTATGAAACAGGACAGTTCGTTGGCTGATTATAAAAAATTTTTTTATAATATTAGAATTTCCATATACATTTTGGGGAAACATTTAGAAATTAGTGAAACTAAATAGTTAATACATTTCAAAGACAAAAAACCCTAAGTTTATTTTAAAACATCCAGTAAAATTATAACTTTATAAAAATACAAATATATCTTTCCTACAAATAATAAGTTATTTAAAATCCATGGAATTAAACAGTATATAAAATGAAGAAATTTATATTAATAATAAAAACTGAACTGCAATAAAATTATTTGACCTTTTATCTTAAATGGGATCTTAAGAAACAAAATGTGTTAGTGGTATCATTGCTGACTTGTGAGTGTATTTTTGTGCAACAATTCCAACTATTTTTGAAAAGGTTTCGAATTCTGCACTCAAGATAATATTTTCCTGTTTCTTCTTCCAAATAATCACATCTCTTATTTAATAATTTGAGGGGATCTTTCTAAATAAGTGGTTTCTTTGTTTTTCTGTAATTACAATTTGTTCAACTCTTGTATTATTTTATGAAAGCATTTCTAATTGGTTTTCATCTTCTTTGTCTTAATTTAGTATAGATGGAAATGTCAATCCAGAAATGTCAATAACCAAATTTAATACTGTCATCTTCATAGCTTCTGTATTCTGCAAGTGTTTGAAATATAGAAACATTTATTCTTGCAACAGAAGCTTTTCCTTGTCAATTGCTTTTCTCTTCTTCCTGTTGAAGAAGATGAAAATATAGAAGAATCCTTTCTAAATAGTTGTGTCTTTGCTTGAGTTGAAATTTTAATACAATATATGGGTAGAGAATAGTATTGTTCTGTAGTTTTTCATCATAATTTGAACACCTGAATCTCCCATCTTGATCTCATGATTTAAATGATTCAGAAAAATTTCTAAAGCACCAATACAAACACCAATATTTTAGTACTTAAAAATACCACAGTATAGTAGAATTTAGAAAAAAATATTACAATCATGAAAAATAAGACATTTGTTTCGCCCCCCTTTTCTCAATGATAACAGGACATGACAGATGACCTTGATCACTACACCAATACTTACCATATCTACTCCAAAGACCTCAAAAATTGTCAGGAATTCCTCAGCTTACCAGAAGTCATCAACTGGAAACAGCATTTGCAGATCCAAAGTAAGTATAAAAGGAATGGAATCTGTGCTGAACCACATCTCCATCCTGAACAATTTCTCCTATGACATATATCTCCTTTCTCCAAGCCCCAGACCCTCAGCCTGCTGTCAGTTTTTTTTACTCAGCTGCAACTATACCTGTAAAGGGGGAAAAACACCCTCAAAGCTTATACCTAATGGGCTTCATATAGAGGACTGTAATGTAATCCCCTGAGAGCTAAGGATTTATGGCATATTTTGTGGACATATCCAGCATGCCTTAGGGTGGTTGGGTATCAGAGCAGAGCTTTCCCCAGGGACTTTCATTCCCAGAATTGGAATGACAACTCATGTCACAGAACACCTCCTAGGTCATAAAGAGCAACTTATATGGTTATGAGCGTGGTCTCCAGAGTCAGACTACCTAGGATGGCATTTGCCTGTTACTTTGCCATGTGATCCTCGCCAGGGACTTGTCCTATCTGAGATCCTGACTTTCATATATAAAAATGAGGGTAATAATTGTACCTAGGACTTCCCGGGTGGTGCAGTGGTGAAGCATCCGCCTGCCGATGCAGGGGACACGGGTTTGAGCCCTGGTCCAGGAAGATCCCACATGCCATGGAGCAGCTAAGCCCGTGAGCCACAACTACTGAGCCCGCATGCCACAACTACTGAGGCTGTGGGCCACAACTACCGAAGCCCACGTGCTCTAAGGCCCGTACTCCGCAACAAAGAGTAACCCTCACACGCCACAACTAGAGAAAGCCCGTGCGCAGCAATGAAGACCCAACGCAGCCAAAAATAAATAAATAAATGAATGAATTTACTAAAAAAATAAATGATGGTACCTAAAACACAGCAGTGTTGAAAAGATTAAATGAAATCTTAGCTAGGAATTGCTTAGTGCAATACCTGAATGTTTCAGTTAACTTTCACTGCATAGCAAACCTCATAATTCTGTGAACCAACAATTGGACTGGGCTTTGCAAGGCAGTTGTTCTGCTGGTCTCCTCTGGGTGTAGCTATGCATCTACAGTCAATTGATGGGTGACTGTGTGCTGGTTACTCTAAGATGGCCTAACTTACAAGTCTGAATGATGGTCTGACTGTCAGTGCTGGCTAGGCCCTGGTGACGTCATGATAAGAGCACATGTCTTCGGCAGGCTAGCCGAGGCCTTTTCATGTGGTGTTGGCCTCAAGTTAACCAGAAGCACAAAGACATGGTGAGCTCCAATGTGCAAGCATTTTTAAGCCTCTCTCTGCATCAAATTTACTCTTTCCCATTGGTAACACAAGTCATATGGCCAAGGTCAGATGCAGTGCAGGAGGGGACTATTCCAGGGAATGGGTACAAGGAGATGTGGGCAAACTGTGGGCCATTACTGCAACAATCTACCGCATTGGGAACATAGTAAGTACTCCAGAGATGTTGGCAACTATAATTATTATTATTTTTAAAAATTTTATTTATTTTTGGCTGTGTTGGGTCTTTGTTGCTGTGCGTGGGCTTTCTCCTGTTGCGGTGAGTAGGGGCCACTCTTCGCTGCAGTTACGCAGGTCCCCCATCGCGGTGGCCTCTCCCATTGCAGAGCAGGGGCTCCAGGTGCGCAGGCCCCAGTAGTTGCAGCTCGTGGGCTCAGCAGCTGCGGTACACGGGCTCTAGAGCTCAGGCTCAGCAGTTGTGGCTCACGGGCCTAGTTGCTCCACAGCATGTGGGATCTTCCCAGACCAGGGATTGAACCCGTGTCCCCTGCACTGGCAGGCGGATTCCCAACCACTGCTCCCCCAGGGAAGTCCTGGAAACTATAATTATTATAACTCACTTTCTTTGATCATCAAAACTGCATGATTGGGCTTCCCTGGTGGTGTAGTGGTTGAGAGTCCGCCTGCCGATGCAGGGGACACGGGTTCGTGCCCCGGTCCGGGAAGATCCCACATGCCACGGAGCGGCTGTGCCCGTGAGCCATGGCCGCTGAGCCTGCGCGTCCGGAGCCTGTGCTCCGCAACGGGAGAGGCCACAACAGTGAGAGGCCCGCGTACCACAAAAAACAAACAAACAAACAAAAAAACTGCATGATTATGTAGCCCAGAAAACTTAGTTCCAGTCCTGGTATTGCCTCTAATGGCATGACCATGGCTGAATGAATTTCTAGGCATGCTTTTGCTTTTCCAAAACAAGGAAAATTGCACAAATCCTGATTACATGAGCCCAGTCATACAGTAGCAGCACCGAGCCCATCACCAAAATTCTCTGACTAGAAATCCTCAGACACTTCTTACTCCACTGGAGAGCTTCTCCCTAGAATGGGCATAAATCATTGCATTTCTCCTTATAATCCCATCCAGGTTCACAGTCCAGCCTGAATGAAGTAATACAAAGTCTTGCAGCCACTAAATCCTTCAAAGTCAAGCAATCACAAAACATTCTCTATGTGGCGATTGAGGCAATAAGGGAACTGGCTCCTTCCCTGCTGGATGTAAAGAACTTATCACTTAGCCATGGCAAACCCAAGGCCATGTGAGTTTGATAAAAGCTCTCTACGCTACTTACGCCTCTCACTGACAGAGCAGCCTCCCAACTTCTCTTTCTGCTTTTACTCTGTCTGCCCACAATCGATCTTCTTCAAAGCGGCCAGAAGAATCTTTTTTAAAAACGTATTTCAAACCGTGTTTCTCCCCTGCTTAAAATACCCCACCATTTCTTGTCTCACCTGGAGTACATCAGGCCTATGTCAACTTCTTTGACCTGTCTTGTCCTTCTAGCTCACTCAGTCCGACAACATCGGCCTTCTTTCTGTCCCTCTGTCATTACAAGCTCACTTATACTCCAGACTTTGCGTTCGCTGTTTCCTCTGCCTACTCTGTCTCTCAAGATACTAGAGGTAAGAACAAATATAAACCTCTAAACTCATGGACTTTGCTTTTCTCTTGGAACATCCATAGTGACCAAGAGATGTTTAAACTCTCATCGTTGGATCCTACCCACGCTGCCGTGGTGAATAAATTCTGGCATTTCGGTGGCAATGAGTGGAGCCAGAGATTCATCGAGCGCTGTATCCGGACCTTCCCCACCTTCTGCCTGCTGGGGCCCGAGGGGACCCCTGTGTCCTGGTCCCTGATGGACCAGACAGGAGAGATGCGGATGGGGGGCACCCTGCCTGAGTACCGGGGCCATGGTCTCGTCACCTACGTCATCTATTACCAGACCCAGGCTCTGATCAAACGTGGCTTCCCCGTGTATTCTCATGTAGACAAGAATAACAAAATTATGCAGAAAATGAGTCGCAGTCTGAATCATATCCCTGTGCCCTGTGACTGGAACCAGTGGAACTGTGTGCCTCTGTGAAGCAGCCCTGAATCCAAGACAGTTCGGGATGGACCTGAGGATGCAGCTGGAGGAGCCGACGGGTGGGTGGAGGGAAAGAACCAATTGTAACTGTAATCGTAGGTAAAGCAGTGGACATTGTGTGGGTCCCGGGGCAGCAGTGTGAATGGTCGACAGGACCACCACCGTCGATGGGCTTGCCTTAGATATCTCAGCAGAAGCAGCATCCGGTCCTCCTGCAGTGGTTTCATACTTCTGGTCCCCATGCTTCCAGTATCTCCGCCATGCTTCTTCATCTGCTACATGTTGCCCCAAATGGCTTCCCCTGGGACTCTTAGGGCATGGGTTGGTAGACCCTTGCCAGTTTTTCCAGGGAGGGCTAACACTTCCTGGGCATTATGACTTATTCCTCTCTTTCTATGGCTTTTCCCTTAGTGAGGAGCAAGTGGACTCTACTCTTTAGGTCTGTAGACATTATCCTCTCCTCTGATTGCTGCTTTATAGGTATATTAAATATGTTATATACAAATATATATGGTATATTATGTTAAATATGTTATGCATGATATAGCAGGGAGAGTTATTAAGAAAAAGACTAACTTATGTTAGCCTGTACCCCCCCACCCTTCCACTCTGGGGAAAATGATTCAATATTGCTCCTAAAAGCTGAGCTTCCTAAAGTCACCTGAAACCCTCAAACAATAAAGAGATTTTGTGTTTGATTGTATAGGCTGAAGCTAAGTGGTTCGTGATGAGGAAACATGGTGTGAGTTAACGGGGAGAGGAAAGTGGGAACACCCAGCCCCAGGAAGGTGGGGCTTGAGAAGAGATGGAAGTTGAGGGGGTGGGGGTTATAGCATGGATGCCTACTGTTCCGCTTGACCTTGGCATATTACTTCAAGATGCCAGAATTCTGTGCGGTTCAGACCATTGTCTCATGGGAGAATCTGGTTGCTGGTGTGGAAAGATATTCTTCCTGGTTGGGACAGATTAGGTGGGAGAGTTTCCTGCCCCAGCCCTTCGAGAGAAACAGCACTAAACACCAGTACCGGGCAGCAAACAGAGCACCTGAATGAAGGTGATCACCTGGATTAAGAACTCGTTCCCTCTGGTCCACCTAAGCCTGAAATTAAGCTGTGGAATTGGGGATGAAGACCCCCACAAATATACATGCACGCGCACACCCACACACACGCACGCGCGCACACACACACCCACCCACACACACACAGAGACACACTCAACTGAGGTTTAATTTCTTCGCCAGTTGAGAGAGAGAAGGCTCAGTTTAGAGCAGGTTTCTCGACTTTGGCGCAACAGACATTTTAGACTGGACAATTCTTTGCTGTAGGTCCGTCCTGTGCATTTGTAGAATGTTTAGCAGAATCCCCCACCTCTACCCACTAGATGTCATTAGCACCCTCCATCCCAATTATGACAACTAAAAATGTCTCCAGATATTAGTAAATGTCCCCTGGAGGCAAAGTTACCTCTGGTTGACATTTAGTTTAGTGGTTCTCAAAGTTGAGCCTGCATCAGAATCACTTAGCAGGCTTGTTCAAACAGGTTGCAGGGCCTCACCCCTAGATTTTCTGATTCAGTAGATCTTGGGGAGAGTTCCAGAATTCACATGTCTAGCAAGTTTCCAGGTGATGTTGATGCTGCTGGCCCAGGGACCATGCTTTGAGAACCACTGGTTTAGTGAAATAATAGAATACATCTTATTCCCTAGACTATAGATGAAAATTCTGTTGCCATACTACTTTCCTTTCTGTATGAGTACAAGGTGATACTCCCCTCCAAGAATTCCCTGTAGTCGTCAGGGAGAGAGAGGCTTTGTGGTTCTGAAACAGGGAGAAGGAATTCAGGCTTTGGTAAAGGAAAACACACTGGTGGCAGCGTATAGCGGGTGTTGATAGCTGACATCTTGCCTCATTAGCTCCAAGACCTGGCCCCCCAACAGCCTGTAGGCTCCAGTGCTGGAACACCTCAGGCCAAACAACTAACTAGGCAAGGAACACATCCACCCCCATCTGCAGACAGGCTGCCTAAAGACTAAAGAGCCCACAGCCACCTCTGGGCTTGCCTCTAGACACGGCCTAGCCCACCAGAGGGCCAAGACCCAGCTCTGCCCACCAGTGGACCGGCCCTTCCCACCAGGAAGCCAGACCAGGCCTCTAGACCAGCCTCGCCCACCAGAGGGCAGACACAAGAAGCTAGAAAACTACAATCCCACACTGCAGGCCAGATCCCACACTGGCACTGGCTGGGCCCTGGCCCAGCCCACTAGCTGGCCAACGCAACCTTTAGGACACCCTGGACCCCATACCTAACTGAGTCAAGAACCACCCCCCACCAATAATATTAAATGAGCTCTGGGATTCCAGAGCCAGACTCTAGGAACCAGCTATGCCTACCAGTAGTCTGGCACTAACCCCAAGATCTGACTTAACCAGCCGGTGGGTGGGCAACAATCCCAGAGTCTTTGGGACCCTGACTCCGCCCACCAGTGAGCCAGCACTAGCTCCAGGGACCCCCTAGGATTCTGCAACTAGTCACCTCAGGACCAGACCCCACTATATAGCAGCCAGCTACGTCCACACAAGGCAGGGCCTGGCAACCGACCAGCTGGGGGCCTACCTGACTGCCCACACACTTATCCCAGCCCAACAGAGAAACCCACGTAGCGTTCTTAGGGGGAACGCCTAGAGCACATAGCTTGGGCGTCGAGAGGGGAGTGCACTGCTGGGACACAGGATGCCTCCTACAGAGGGCCACTTCCCCAAGGCCAAGAAATGTAACTAACCTACCACATACATAAAAATACAAATAGCAACTCAGAGAAAATGAGGCAGCAGAGGAATATGTTTCAGGTGAAGGAACAAGATAAAACCCCAGAAGAACTAAGTGAAGTGGAGATAGGCAACCTACCTGAGAAAGAGTTCGGAGTAGTGATCACGAAGATGATCAAGGAACTTGGGAGGATAGTGGATACACAGAGCAAGACGTTATAGTAAGTCCCCTACCTATGAACGAGTTCCATTCCAAGAGTGTGTTTGTAAGTCCAATTTGTTCGTTAAGTCCAACAAAGTGAGCCTAGGCACCCAGCCAACACAATCAGCTATATAGTACTGTACTGTAATAGGCTTATAATACTTTTCACACAAATAATACATAAAAAACAAACAGACACAAAAAAAAACACAACATTTTTTTTTTTTTTTTTTTTTTTTTTTTTTTTTTTTTTTTTTCTGCACTATGTGGGCCTCTCACTGTTGTGGCCTCTCCCATTGCGGAGCAGAGGCTCCGGACGCGCAGGCCCAGCTGCTCCGCGACATGTGGGATCCTCCCGGACCGGGGCACGAACCTGTATCCCCTGCATCGGCAGGCGGACTCTCAACCACTGCGCCACCAGGGAGGCCCAAGACAACATTTTTAATCTTACAGTGCAGTACCTTGAAAAGTTCAGTAGTACAGTACAACAGCTGGCTGGCATTGAGGGAAGAGGCGAGAAGAGTTACTGACTGGAGGAGGGAGAGGAGGGAGGAGATGGTAGAGCTGAAGGATCGTCAGAAATAGGAGATGAAGGGCAAGGTGTCTTTTCCCCTCACTCCAGTCTCGCAATTGTTTTCACTTTTGTTTCCATTGTTGTTGCTTGGCACTTCTTAGCAGTACCAGCTACCTCACCGCTGCTTTTATACTTGCTTCCAGACATCCTGGGCTTGAAAAAAGATACTGCACTACTGTACTCTATACAGTACTGTACAGCACACAAAAGCACAGCCACTTGTAGAGGATGCACACGCGTGACAATGTACGCCAGACATGTGACCTAACTTACGTGATTAGACATGGGACCTTATGTTTGCATCTTTTGAGAGTTCGAAACTTGAAAGTTCATACGTAGGGGACTTACTGTAGAAAATTTTAACAAAGAGTTAGAAAATATAAAGAACAACCAAAGAGAGATGAAGAATATAATAACTGAAATGAAAAATACACTGGAAGGAATCCGTAGTAGACTAAATGAGGTAGAAGAATGGATCAGTGAGCCGGAAGACAGAGTAGTGGAAATTACTGCCACTGAACAGAAAAAAAGAAAAAAAAAAGGAATGAAAAGGAGCAATCCAGTGTCCTTAAAGATGAAGAGAAGATATTTTATGGGAAACAAGACTTCCCAGCCTTTGGTGTGTTTATTTGGATATCCTTTTAACGTGTTGATTGCCTTATTGTTTGAGGTAGGTGGCAAAGAAATATCTGGGATACCCCAAGGCTTATGCCCGTGCCTGTCTAGAGACTTGAAGTCTCCAGACCCCGCGTGTCATTGCTCAATTGTCTTGGTAACTTTCTTATTTAATTGCAAGATTTCCTGTCTAGGATAAATAATAATGCTATATCAAGGGCTTTCATGAGGAAAAGATAACACAATGCATGTGAAAGTGCTTTACAACTGCTACGTGTTGTATAGTTACAGACTATTGCTTTAATATGCCTAAATCTAGTACCCTGGGTAATGGGGTAAAAACATGGGATTGGGGTCAGGAATGTATCTGAATTACGAGTATGGTTCAGCCACTCAGTGTAAGATACTGGGCAAACCCCATCAACACTGCAGATTTTGTTTTCCCATTTTTTTAAAATGCAGATAAAAATACATGCACTTGTAAAACTAGATATGAAAAGGATTGCATAAATGCAAGTTAGAGAATTGGCTCAAGGTTGCAGATGGAGCCCAGTTATCGTTTGCTGAATTCTCATCAAGTGATTGAATTAACATCAATAGGAGTCAGGGAAGAGAAAAAAGAATTTATTGATGCTCTAGGTGTGCTGGGTAATTCCTATAAGCTGGAGAATGAAAAGGAGTAAGACTATGGTGAAATAAAAGTGTAAGAAACTGGCACCTATAATACATGTGTGAATTGTCCACTAGAAGACCATGCAAGGCAGAATCGGCCCACAGTCAACAGAAGAACAGACTAGGATAAACCTAACTCAGGCCTGTTATTGGTCAGAGCTAGATTATGCAAGCGTGGCTGGTTGGCCTTTGATTCCATCTTGATTTTTGCTAAGCATTTTGCAAATGTGAGTGTTACCAGAGGAGAAGACAGTAGGGGGTAGGGGAGGGGCTTTGGGGACTGGAAGCTACAGAGAGCTCTGACCCTTGGAAGAGGGGTGGGCCTCACACAACGAGGGCAAATTACCGCCACAACTTGTAAAGTTCCAGGCCCATCCTCCAAAATACCAGGGACGTGGAGCAGTAGCTCTTTTAAAATTGTGACTAGGAACCCTCAAACTCAAAGATAAAAAGAAAACCAGGAATGACCAAAGAATTGACAAGGAAAGAAAAGCATCAAACTTGACCTGTGGATGAATTCACACCTGCTGAAAGAGAAATAGAGCAATTAGGAGACTTTAGAAAAGTATAGTTGTGGATATTTTATGTTACATTCTTAAAAAGGAATCAACTAGAGATTTCGGAAATTAAATACTGGAACTTTGAATAAAAATCTCAACGGATGGACTGAGTAGCAAAATGGACACGGTTGAAAGATAATTAGAAAGCTAAGAAGTTCTGGTAGAAGGTATATCTCAGAATATCACATAGAATGAAAATGGGATGGAAAATATGAAAGAAAATATAAGGGAACTGAACAACATTGACAAGTTTAAAGACCCATCTAAACGGCATTCCAAAAACTGAGAACAGAGCAAATGGAATGATGGAAATAATGTAAAAGGAAGAAAAAGAAGAGGTGGCAGAAGCACCAGAAGAAGCAGATTTTCCAAAAGTGAGGAAAGATTGAAGATTGAAATAACTTACTTAAGACTGAGCGTGAAAAGAACTCATTAGATATATTACTGTAAAATTTCTGAGCACCAGGGCTCTCCTGGTGGCGCAGTGGTTGAGAGTCCTTCTGCCGATGCAGAGGACGCGGGTTCGTGCCCCGGCCCGGGAAGATCCCACATGCCGCAGAGCGGCTGGGCCCGTGAGCCATGGCCGCTGAGCCTGCGCGTCCGGAGCCTGTGCTCCGCAACGGGAGAGGTCACAGCAGTGAGAGGCCCACGTACCGCCAAAAAAAACTTTCTGAGCACCAAAGATGAAGACAAGATCATACAAGGTTCCAGAGAGAGGGGATAAACTGAGGGGTTTTGATAAGAAGAATAAGAATCTTACTGACTTCAGACTTCTCCTTGACAGCCCCAGATACTTAGCAAACAGAGAAGTGATGCCATCAAATTTCTCTGAAAGGTCTTAAACCTACAATCATAGAGACAGGCAAAATAGTATCTAATTAAAAGGACAAATTAAAGAAGTGTTTGGACATACAACAACGCAACAGGTTTAATACACAGAGAATCTCTCTCTCTCTTTGAAAATGAGAGAGAGAGTAGTTCTGTGGGGTTGAAACAAGCTTACTTACGCTCAGGAAACCTGCATTCTTTTCAAAAAATAGAGCAATTTTGTCACATCTAAAATTTCTTTCATACCCTTTGCCAATCTACAGCCCTACCAGAGGCAAGGGCTGGTTAAGATCTCTTTAGTGATTAATTTTTCAGGTTCTTGAACTCTGTAAAATTAGCATCATATATTGAGTACTCTTTTATGCCTGGATTTTCCATTCACCAAACGTCTATGAGACTTAAGCCATGTTGTGTGTGTTGGTATTTCATTCATTTTATTGCTGAGTACTGTCCCATTATGTCCCATCCTATATGGGTATGATCAGCTAATTGGCAGGCCCACATCACAGGAAATAGCTCCGTCAATACTAAATTCCAATATTTTACAATCTGATCTAGGCAAGTATTGAAAAAGACTAGTTTAGTACGTTCAATGCTACCTTCAATAGGAGCAGGCTGCATTTCCTCATCAATTACATGATCAATCCTTACATGATCTAAAAGCAGGTGATTCTGGAAAAGAAATCTGAGAAAGACCTCCTTGGAGCCTCCCTGGAAGGGACTTTGTAGGTATTCTTATTTTTTTTTTAACAACTTTATTGGAATACAATTGCTTTACAATGTTGTGTTAGTTTCTGCTGTATAACAAAGTGAATCAGCTATACGTATACATATATCCCCATATCCCCTCCCTCTTGTGTCTCCCTCCCTCCCACCCTCCCTATCCCACCCCTCTAGGTGGTCACAAAGCACCAAGCTGATCTCCCTGTGCTACATGGCTGCTTCCCACTAGCTATCTATTTTACATTTGGTGGTGTATATATGTCAGTGCTACTCTCTCACTTCGTCCCAGCTTTCCCTTCCCCATCCCCATGTCCTCAAGTCCATTTTCTATGTCTGCGTCTTTATTCCTGTCCTGCCTCTAGGTTTTTCAGAGCCATTTTTTTTAAATTTTCAGATTCCATATATATGTGTTAGCATACAGTATTTGTTTTTCTCTTTCTAACTTACTTCACTCTGTATGACAGACTCTAGGTCCATCCACCTCACTACAAATAACTCAATTTCATTTCTTTTTATGGCTGAGTAATATTCCATTGTATATATGTTTCCCTTCACTGCAAATAATAACTTGTTTAGGTTATAAGGACAATCCCACCCTGACTCTATAATTTACTTCTTCCAAGTTATTGCTGGTTCAGTCAACTTAAAGAATCTCTAGGGCTTCCCTGGTGGCACAGTGGTTGAGAGTCCGCCTGCCGATGCAGCGGACACGGGTTCGTGCCCGGGTCTGGGAAGATCCCACATGCCGCGAAGCGGCTGGGCCCGTGAGCCATGGCCGCTGAGCCTGCACATCCGGAGCCAGTGCTCTGCAATGGGAGAGGCCACAACAGTGAGAGGCCCGTGTACCGCAAAAAAAAAAAAAAAAAAAAAGAATCTCTACACATAGTGGCACCTTAAAAAAAATCCACAAATAATGGATATATATTCAACTGATGCTTTTATATGTGATTTTGAAGAATGATATTCAGAGTATCATATATGTCCATTATTTGTAGATTTTTTTTAAGGTGCCACCATGTGCAGAGATTCTTTAAGTTGACAACAAAAGAAAGTTTCATTAAAATAATTTCTCATCTTTAATCTCTAATGTCTTTAATCTCTACTTTAAAAATCTCTTTATTTTATTCTACACGCAGCTTACCCTGTTTGTAAAGCATCCACCAGTGCAGATTATAAAAACTATGTTTCGACAAGGGACATGCTGGACTTCCCTGGTGGTGCAGTGGTTAAGAATCTGCCTGCCAGTGCAGGGGACACTGGTTCGATCCCTGGTCCAGGAAGGTCCCATGTGCTGCAGAGCAACTAAGCCCGCGGGCCACAACTACTGAGCCTGCGCTCTAGAGCCTGCAAGCCACAACTATGGAGCCCACGTGCCACAACTAATGAAGCCCGCCTGCCTAGAGCCTGTGCTCCGCAACAAGAGAAGCCACCGCAATGAGAAGCCCGCACACCACAAGGAAAAGTAGCCCCCGCTCGCCGCAACTAGAGAAAGCCCACACGCAGCAACGGAGACCCAACGCAGCCAAAAAATAAATAAATAAATAAAATCTATGTTTAAAAAAAAAACAAGGGACATGCCACTGAATGTCATGACTATTCATGTGCTGGTGCTAGTGCTTTCAAACAAATTTGTTTTGTGGGACTTCCCTGGTGGCACAGTGGATAAGAATCCACCTGCCAATGCAGGGTACACGGGTTTGAGGACTGGTCCGGGAAGATCCCACATGCCGCAGAGCAACTAAGCCCGTGCGCAACAACTACTGAGCCTGCGCTCTAGAGCCTGTGAGCCACACCTACTGAGCCCAAGTGCCACAACTACTGAAGTCCATGCACCTAGAGCCCGTGCACCACAACAAAGAGTAGCCCTCGCTCGCCACAAATAGAGAAAGCCCACACGCAGCAACGAAGACCCAATGCAGCCAAAAATAAATGAATAATTTTTTTAAAAATTTGTTTTATGGTGCCCACTCTATTGCATTTTTGAGTAGGTTATAAATCTTGTTAAAACCAATAAAAATATGATTTCAGAATGTTTTAAAAAGATACTCTGATCAACTACTAGCCTTTAGGAATATTAGTAAGATACTGTGAATAAACATTCATGGAATGTTTGCTGGAAAAATACTTTTGGAAAGTCTTGTTGATAAGAATCGACCAAACTTGATCAAGATTATAAAATACTGTCATTCAACCTAATCATTTGAATCACTCCAACCTGCAGTCAGACTAGCCTTTTATCAATGTTCAGAGGTATTTCCTTTGTAGTAATACTACAAATTAACTCAGACATTTGAAACTTTGAGTTATTCCTAATGAAATGATAAAAGGTTAAAATTTCTTAGACATAAAAAAAAAGTGAGGGTTGTACTAAACTGTATTACATTAATTTTATCAATGATGATACACTTTTTGGACAATACTATGAAAAGAAAATTCCTTGTGCTGTAAAGACAGACATACAAATATTCCTGAGAATCAGGAAGTGTTCTTCATGATATAACCCAGATATGGAACACCTACAGAAATAATAAATGTAACCACACCTTACGAGAGGCTCCTGGCTTCTTATCCTATGAGGGAATCAGGTTCTTCTCTGCTAAGCCAGGACTGTGGGAATCTTAGTTAAGACCATCCCAGTGTATTTCCTCCCCGACTCCCCCAGTGTACTATGGGTCCTTTCAAAGAGCTTGGAACTGTCAAGTACACCTGGAGTTATACCTGTTAGCTGATGGGACACCTCTAGCTGCACGTGGTCATCTGTGACTGTCCTTCATAATGACTATCATAATAAAGGACACACTTCAATCTATGCAGCCATCTCAAACTAGTTGATGTTCTTCAGCCCACAGAGTTAAGGATAATGGAACAGTCTTGAGTTTTCTTTGGCTGACTGGTAAGAATCTGTGCCATTGCAAACACAGTGGATTAACACCAAAGGAAAGCTGGAACAATCTATGTGTAAGATAAATAAAAGTCTCCCTGGCTTTCTATGCTTATACTACAGGAAACTGTTTCTTTTCCTAAGTTAGTTCCCTGACACTGTAAAAGTAATTTGCCCCCATACTTCTGTCTCCGTTTGCAAGATACACTCTGTATGCTATCTGACTACAGACAATGTTTTAACATGAATTTGTTTTCCTTGAATACCAGGAATCCCAAATTAAGGCAAAACCTTATCTAACATTGTGACGTGTGCATCTTCGCTTATATATAATGAGCTAGTTAGGAACGGCCGCCTTGAGTCAACATAAATGAGGAATTTGGTGAGGAAGTTTCTAGGAAAATCTCACACTGTGTATAACTGTGTAGGATGGTGTAGTAGGACAACAATGTCATCTGTTTCTGACATTCTTCTCTTCATTGTGTCACAATAGAATGATCATATCAAAAGGGGCTGGATCCATAACCACAGGGAAAAAGTATTTCACTAAATATTTTGAGAGATATTTACATATGCAGCTTACCCTACATGACGGTAATTTTGTTTTGCTTTGTTTCATTTAAGAGACATTAATATACATTTTATATTTGTCAGGCACTTACCTAAGCATTTCACAAATGTTAGCCCATTTAACTTAAAAAAACAAAAACCTAGGGAGGGATAAATTGGGAGAGTAGGACTGACATACACACACTATTTTATATAAGATAGATAACTAATAAGGACCTGCTGTGTAGCACAGGGAACTCTGCTCAGTACTCTGTAATGACCTTTATGGGAAAAGAATCTATAAAAGAGCAAGTATATATATATGAAAACTGATTCACTTTGCTGTACACCTGAAACTAACACAACATTGTAAATCAACTATACTCCAATAAAAAATAAAGTAAATAAATAAATAACAAAATAAAATTTATAAGAAAATTGGAAAAAAAAACCCACAACCTAGTGAGGGTAGGTAGTATTATTTACCTCACCTATAGATGAGGAAACAGAGGCACAGAGAGATTAGATGACTTGGTCAAAGACACACAGCTGGTAAATGGTAGGATAAGAATACAAACCCTTAGTTACAATCAGACTCCCAAATTTGCAGAGGCAGCAGAACATGTGATCCAGAGGGAGGGACCAGGTGCCACTGGACTCCACACCAGCTAACAGTTGAAGCTTCTCCTCGCTGCTTTTAAATAGACAAGGTCTACTTCAACAGCTTCAATTTAGCTATTTCTGTAGAAAAATTACCTAAACACACTTTGCAGTTCCTGGCTGTACTCGCCAGGGTAAAGGGAAGTTCATATTCTGGAAAAGTCTGCTGCTTCTCATTTGTTCCCGGGGACCTTTCTTCGTGGAGACAAGGTGAGGACTCATCTCATTGGAGAGAATCGCTGCTTTGTGACACCTGCCTCCTCATTTTCCTCTCACGACAAGGTGGGAAAAATCAAATGCTCTTGCTGGTTTCCAAATGAAGGGCCAAGCTTATTTATTGACACTTAGGTTGAAGAAAAGGGAGTCTATTCAATTTGAGAAATAACGCATTGCAGGTACTCTGTATACAGCAGGTGTACTGTGGAAAAAATTCTTGGAAGGATTAAACCAGGTTTCGTTCTAAGCAGATAAATGATATGGAGGGATTTGGGAAGCTGGTGGGTGAGTGGAAAAGTAATAACATTTGCAAGGAAGGATGCTAATCCAAGTAACATTTATCTAGCACCTAATGTGCCGAGATACTAAGCAAACATCGTTCTATTTAGTCCTTTAGGAAACTTTCTAAAGGAGGTAGCTTTTTCTTTAGATAAAGGTTAACCAGGAAAGTGAAGTCGTCTGTTCAAAGTCAAAGAGGAAATATGCAGAGGAATGTGGACTAGAATGCAGGCCAGATTTACAGTTAATTCAAATCATGTGAAGAAGAAAGTTAATTTAAAAGACTTTATCAATAATGCTACGGCCATAAAATGTCTTTTTATTTTTAAATTTATTTTTGGCTCTGTTGGGTCTTCGTTGCTGCGCGCAGGCTTTCTCTAGCTGTGGCCAGCAGGGGCTATTCTCCGTTGCAGTGCCCGAGCTTCTTATTGCGGTGGCTTCTCTTGTTGCGGAGCACGGGCTCTAGGCTCACAGGCGTCAGTAGTTGTGGCTTGCGGGCTCCAGAGCGCAGGCTCAGTAGTTGTGGCTCACGGGCTTAGTTGCTTTGCGGCATGTGGGATCTTACTGGACCAGGGCTCGAACCCATGTCCCCTGCATTGGCAGGTGGATTCTTAACCAGTGCACCACCAGGGAAGCCCCCATAAAATGTCTTTCAATATTTTGTTTTCCCTTCTAAATTTATCTTTCTACATCCTTAAAATTCTCGTATATGTTGCATATAGAATATGTGTAAGCAAAGATTTACGTATTATAATCAGGAATTACGTACTGTTTTATGTTCTACATTTTCTCCTTTTATTTTAGTATTCTCCTGTGTATATGTGTGTGTGTGTGTCATAGTTACTATGTTAATGGTTCCTAGAGTTGCAGCATACTAAGAGATCATAATTTATGTAATCTTATCCTAGTGCTAGACATCAAGATTGTGTCTTGTTTGTTCCTATTTGTTAATGTTGTTTTATAAAACTATTCTTTAGAACTCGTTTTCTCTGTTTGAATTGTTCAACATTTTACAAACATTTCCAATAAGGCAAAGGCTGGGTCTGAACTGTGGACTTTGCCCTTTGCCAAAGCTAAAAGCTCACCCTGACTGTACAGTGTTCTAGAGCCTCTTCAGGTTTCAGTCTACCCTATTAACTGGACAATATGTTTGTTGGTGGCGGTGGTGGTACTTTCCACTGTGTGTATGTGTGCATGCCTATATGCAGAGCAGTCTCACGTTATGTGATTTGCAGGTATTATAACAATGTTACAACCCCAGAAATTTGGCATCAAGCTCATTTTGCCTCTTCTGCTTCATTTTACCTCTTACAAGATGCTTCTGGATAAAAGGTCACATTTGCCTCTCGGAACGTTAGACTTCCACTATCCTGAGGCTCTCAAGGAGATGGAGCCAATGTCTGGAGACATTTTTGTTTTTCACAATTGAGAGTGGAGGTGTTACTACTGATGGCTAGTGGGTAGAGGCCAGGGACATTACTGTATGTTCTATAGTACACAGAATTGCTTCCCACAGCGAAGAACTGTCTGGACTGAAATAGAAGTAGTGCTAAATGTAAGGAACCCTGCTCTAAACTGATCAAGAAGTTTTTTAAAAGAACATGAATTACCAGTAAAGTGTCATCATGAAAAGGTAAGTTAAAACCACAATGAGATAACTCTTCACATCCATAGTTTAGCTAAAATTTAAGAGACCAGCAGTCCGAAAATGATACAAAAGAACTTATTTACAAAACAGAAACAGACTCACAGACTTAGAAAACAAATTTATGGTTACCCAAGGGGAAAGGTGTGGGCGGAGGGATAAATTAGAAGTTTGGGATTAGCAGATACACACTACTACGTATAAAACAGATAATCAACAAGGACCTACTGTATAGCATAGGGAACTCTACTCAATATTCTGTAATAATTTATGTGGGAAAAGAATCTGAATAAGAATAAATATATGTATATGTATAACTGAGTCAGTTTGCTGTACACCTGAAAGCAACACAACACTGTAAGTCAAATACATTCCAATATAAAATAAACTTTTAAAAAATAATAATAAATTAAAAGATAAAAAGACCAACAGTCCAAAGCATTGTTGAAGTGTGGAGTAATTGGAACTCTCATGATTTGCTGGTAGGAATGTAAAATGAAACAACTACTTAGAAAACACTGTTTAGCCGTTTCTTATATAGTTAAACATATACTTTCCATTCAATCCAGCTATTCTACTCCTAGGTATTTACCTGAGATAAGTGAAAACATATAACCACTACAAAGCTTTTACATGAATATCCATTGTAGTTCTACTTATTATATCCAAAAAAGGAAAGAAAAGAAACAACCCAAACACCTAACAACAGACGGATGGATAAATAAATTGTAGTATATTTCTACAATGAAATAATACTCAGAAATAAAAATTAACAAACAACTGTTACGTGATCAAATTGTTTTAATCTTAACATCATTATACCACATGAAAAGTACGTAGTATGATTACATTATATTCAATATAAGGCAAACTAATCCATAGTGATAGCTGATCAGTTCCTGAGTAGGCTAGCAGTGGGGAGCAAGTGACTACAAAGAGAAATCAAGAAACACAGGGGATGAAAGGTGGTGATGGTTTCATAGGCATGCACATGTGTCAAACCCATAGAATTGTACCCTACATATGCTTTTAATTATGCCCATTTAAATTATTCAACAATAAATGTATTTTTAAAAGATATAACCACAGCTATAGTAATGCTGTCAAAGACTCTCCTCTCGTCAAACCGATAAGTGAACATAGGGAACAAAATGGCCTGTTGGTCCCCAAAGGACTGGAGAGCACCTGGGAGTGTGGGGCAGGATATACACATGGAAAAGTCAAGAATATTCACTCATTCAAGCAATCTCAAATCTGTTCACACAGCAGGTTCCAAAAGGTAAATGAGATCTTTGGAACCATAAGCATTTTCCCATTGAAAGTAAGCAACACTGGTTCCATCTCTACAAGTCTGTATCTTAACTGACCATGCCAAAGGGCATATGTTCCTAAAAAGAAGAAAGCCAAGAACATGCTGGACAGAGATCTGGAAAGGTAAAGTGCCTCAGCACAAAAGGACTAAGTACATCAATCTACACTTTTCCTGCTTCCTTCAGGGAATGATAATAATAATGACGTATTAATATTATTCTCTGCTAGGCACTCTGCTAAGAGTTTTACATGCACTTTTTCATTCATTTGGTGCCAGTGCGTGGATTACTTCATTTAATCCTCACGTCTATGATTCTTCCCAGGGCACTATTCTAACTGAAGATGTTCGTATCGTGGTCTGTGTTTAAGTTACATCCCATTCCTTCAATACAGAAGAACAACCCAATGGACTGATTTGAATTACTGTGTAGTTAACGGCCAGGGACAATATTAATAATAACAATAATAAAAATAATAACATTTTGAGTTAATATATGCTGGAAATTTTTCTATGCACTTAATATGTATTCATTCATTTAATTCTCATAGCAATTTTCTAAGATAGGATCTCCTTCCAGAGGATTTATTAATGAGGAAACCAAGGAACAAGGAAGTCAAGTAACTTTTTGAAGATTACATAGCTTGTTAATGGTGACATTGGGATAATCATGGACAAAGATGCACTTGCATATTTAAAGAATCTGTTTGTTCGATGTGACCGACGGGGTTTAATTTCCAAAATATACAAACAGCTCATACAACTCTATAACAACAACAACCAAAAAAAAAACCCAATCGAAAAATGGGCAGAAAACCTAAATAGACAATTCTCCAAAGAAGAAATACAAATGGTCAACAGGCACATGAAAAGATGCTCAACATCACTAATCATTAGAGAAATGCAAATCAAAACTACAATGAGATATCACCTCACACCAGTCAGAATGGCCACCATTAAAAACTTTACAAATAACAAATGCTGGAGAGAATGTGGAGAAAAGGCAACCCTTGTACACTGTTGGTGGGAGTGTAAGTTGGTACAGCCACTATGGAAAACAGTATGGAGGTTCCTTAGAAAACTAAAAATAAAATTACCATATGATCCAACAATCCCACTCCTGGGCATATATCCAGAGAAAGCTCTAATTCAAAAAGATACAGGCAGCCCTATGTTCATAGCAGCACTATTCACAATAGCCAAGGCAGGGAAACAACCTAAATGTCCATCAACAGATGAATGGATAAAGAAGATGTGGTATATATACAATGGAATATTACTCAGCCATAAAAAAGAATGAAATAATGCCATTCACAGCAACATAGGTGTAAATAGAGATTATTATACTAAGTGAAGTAAGTCAGAAAGAGAAAGACAAATACCATATGATATCACTTCTATGTGGAATCTAAAATATGACACAAATGAACCTATTTATGAAATAGAAACAGACTCACAGACATAGAGAACAGACTTGTGGTTGCCAAGGGGGACGGGGCAAAGGGAGGGATGGAGTGGGAGGTTGGGGTTAGCAGATGTAAACTATTATATACAGAATGGATAAACAACAACGTCCTACTGTATAGCACAGGGAACTATATTCAATATCCTATGATAAACCACAATGGAAAAGAATATTTTTAAATATATATATATATATATATATATCTGAATCACTTTGCTGTACAGCAGAAATTAACACAGCATTGTAAATCCACTATACTTCAATTTAAAAAAAGAATATGTTTGTTAAAATATATGTGTCTTTAATGACTAAAATTCAGGGTAGTATAAGAAAGTGAAGCGAAAATTATCAGAAAGAGAACCCTGTGCTTTCTGCCCGTCTCATCCTTCCTTGGAGTTGGTGAGAACTTTAAAGACAGTGACACCAATAAAAGGCACTGAAGGAGGGCTTGGACGTAGGTATTAGGATAGAATCTTCGGTGCTTGTTTCTTTGTGTCTTCTATGAGGTGGCCCTTTCAGGACTTTTATGATGCCCTTCTAAACTCCTGTCCTTCATAGTAAGGCTAGAAATCTATGGTGACTATACTTTCTCCCCCTCTCCCAAAGCAGTTTTCTAGGCAAATTTATCTCACCTGTTATCTTCTAAGGTTCAGGTAAATGTGTGCCAATCTATTTCTATTGGTTCAGTATCTTCTCATTCCTGGCTGTTTCTTGGTCTTCTCTCTAGGCTAAGGTACCTGCGAAGATGCTCCACTTACAGGGTCCACAGATGCTGCAGATGCTAGAAAAATACTTAAGGAAGAGCCTCCCTGAGTCCTTAAAGGTGAGCATGGGACATTCTTAGGGAACCAAATGGTTGCGTCTTCTTGTAATAGAGGTGAGAAAACGAATGAGCTTTTACTGAGCACCCATTCTGTGGCAGGAACTCACTCATGCTGCATCTCACATAGCACCTCTTGGCAAGGGAGGTCTATTATACTCATGTCCCAGAAGAGGAAACAGGTCTCAGTAATATGACTTGTCTGATACTTTTAAGTGGCAAAAAAAAAAACGCTCTCTGCAGACTCAAAAACATTTCCTTGATTTCTCTTTAAAAGGTTGATCTAAGTACATACTAATTTTTAAACATTTGTGCCCAAGGCAAGGTTAACCACCATGTACCTTCTTGGAACATTTAATAGGTCAACTCCTATTTCTTTGAAATCCAAAAGATTATGCACTGTCCATGGAGGAGACCTAGAAATTATTATATACTATTCATTTTTTTATTGCAGCAATATTTGTTACAAAGTGGCTGGATTTATGCACATTTTATTTATATTTTCATTTCTAACATTCAGAGGATTGATGAAACGAGTAAAATGCTTTTCTTTCATTTTTTATTTTTTGGCCATGCATCTTGTGGAATCTTAGTTCCCCGACCCAGGATTGAACCCAAGCCCTTGGCAGTGAAAGCGTGGAGTCCTAACCACTGGGCCGCCAGGGAAGTCCCTAAACTGCTTTTTAAAAGCTCCTTTTACACCTAAAGATAGAATCTTAAGTCACATGCAACCACTGCCCAGCACCGGCACCAATGGGGACCTCGAGGTCAGAACAACGCCAGTGCAGTTCATTAGTGGCAATAAAAAGCACTTATAGCCCTTACCTCATCCCAGCCACTGGGCTTTATCTGTGAACTCATATAAACTTCAAAACTCCCATATGAGGAGGGTGTCACTCTTCTCCCTATGTTGTAGATGATGCATCTGACGAAGGAAACTTAAATAACTTGCCCAACTGGTTACTGTTGAGGCCAGAAATATAATCCATGTACCCAATTTCAACTCACCTGAGCCTACCTGTATGCTTTGAGCGAAATAGGTCCTCCACTTCAGATGCTGTTAAGAATGAGGAGAAACTGGATCTCTCCTGTATTGTTGGTGGGAATGTGAAACGGTACAGCCACGCTTGAAAAGCAATTTGTAAGTTTCTAACTAATCTTGCAACCAGCACACAACCAGCAATTACAGTCCTGCACATTTGCCCCAGACAAATACAAGTTTATTTTCACACAAAACTATGCACATGAATGTCTATAACAACCTTATCCATAATAGTCAAAACAACTCAGATGTCCTTCCATAGGCGAATGGCTAAATGAACGGCGGTACATCCATACTGTGGAATGCTACTAAACGACAAAGAAGAAACGACCTATTGATACCTGCCACAATCTGGACGACGCTCCAGAAAATTATGCTGAGTAAACAAAAAGCCAATCCCAAGGGATGACACGCTACAGGAGTCCATTAATATAAAATTCTTGAAATAACAAAATTATAGAAATGGAGAAGAGATTGATGGTTGCTGGAGGTGAAGGAGGACGTGAGCAGTGGAGGGTAATGGGTGTGACTCTGAAGAGCAATACGAGTGATGCTCGTGGTGATGAAACTGTTCCACATCTTGACCGTATCAATGTCAAAACCCTGGTTGTGGTATTCTACCGGCACAGAGACACTAGGTCTCTGCGCTTTACCAAGTTCACACAGTAAGTGGCCAGGGTTTTATTCCAGGCAGGTTAACCCTTGAAGCCAAGTACTAACCATTATGCTCATCCACTGGGCATAACGCCTTGGACATTGGTCGATAAAGTTACATATTTCAATTTCTATTATTAGTTTTGTCAAGAATATGCACCCTAATCCTACCATGGGAGTTAGGTTGATGACAGTGACATCGCATTGGTTCTGTGGCTAAAAGGGCAGACTCAGCGTCCAGCCTGCCTGGGTCTGTGCCTGCCTCTTCCACCGTCAAGCTGTATGTCGACACCACATCACTTAACTTTTACATGCTTTCGTTTTCTCATACAAAAAGGGAGTAATGAGGGACTTCCCTGGTGACCCATGGTTAGGACTTGGTGCTTTCACTGACCAGGGCCTGGGTTCGATCCCTGGTAGGGGAACTAAGATCCCACAAGCCACGCAGCCAAAATAAAAAGAAGGGAGTAATGAGAGCTCTAACCTCTTGGGGTTATTGTCAGGATGAGAAGACTTTATGTTGAACAGGTGGAACTGTGCCTTGCACACGGAGAAGACATGCAACTATTAGCCACTGTTATTACACATCAGACCATAAATTTACAGTGGGGTGAATTGTGGATGCATCTTAGGTGAGGCTAATGCTTTGAAAGGCCTGGCATAATTTGGGGTGAGTTGAATCTATTCACTTTGCTCAATCTTAACCATTTGTAAACCATCCTTTTACTCTGGGGAAGAGAAAGGTAAGCATTCTTCTACGGGTAGACTATCTGGCTTTATTTTTATTTGCTATAAAAGGACCAAAGAGACAATTGTCCCTGACCTTTAATTACTATAGCCTCCACTTATTGGTAGGAAATATTTACCTTTACCAGAGGATAATTTAAAAATATATGTTAAAAAGCCTTAAACATGTAGATAACTTTAGGCCCAGCAATCTCCCTTCTAAAAACCTTCCCTAAGCAAATATCAGGTACATATGCAAAGATTTCTACAAAAAGATATTCTTTGAAGGGTCATTGTTTACACTGAAAAGTTGGAAACACCTGGAGTGGAGTGTATCTGATATTTTTCATTTTTTGTGAAGTTTGTTGCGTGTGTACATGAATAGAAGGAAATTTATTAAAGATTTTATTAAATTCTACAATGGGAGAGTTCATAACTTTTATTCATAAATTTCATTGGTCTGAATATTTTCTATATGAATATATATATTTTTTTTCTTTTTTTTCTTTTTGCGGTACATGGGCCTCTCACTGTTGTGGCCTCTCCCGTTGCGGAGCACAGGCTCCGGACGCGCAGGCTCAGCGGCCATGGCTCACGGGCCCAGCTGCTCCGCTGCATGTGGGATCTTCCTGGACCGGGGCACGAACCCGTGTCCCCTGCATCGGCAGGCGGACTCCCAACCACTGCGCCACCAGGGAAGCCCTATATGAATATTTTTTAAAGATATATTTATTGGGGCAAAAATTAGAACCTAAAAAACGGTCTGCAGAAATTCTCATTAGGTGCTTTCCAATCAAAAAATTTCATTATTTCATAGAAATAAACCTTGTCCTGATCAAACAAGGCACTTTGCCGTCTCTTCCTAATAAGCTGACCCTCTCACTTTGTCCGGATACTGCAGGTTTATGGGACCACCTTCCACATGAACCAGGGAAACCCTTTCAAGCTACAGGCCCTGGTGGACAGGTGGCCTGATTTTAATACAGTGGTTATCCGCCCTCAGGAGCAGGTAAGGTGCCAGATGTGGAATGAATATGCATGTATGTTCGTATTTGCTATGTGCTTACCATGCACCTGGCAATGTGGTAGACCCTGGGATTATAGAAATGAATCGAGGTGTTGGTTAACAAGTCCTTGTCCTCAAAAAGCCCACAGCCTGGAGGAGATTATAGATAAATACACAGGTAAATTACAGCGTCGTGTGAAACAGGCAGGATCAAAACACAGATAGCATCCTGCTGCTGCTTAAGACCAAACACACTTTGTCATTTCTTGAACAGGTTGTGGGAATAGAGGCAACCAGTGGGAGGCTGTGGTAATGTAGGATTATGTAGATGGTCACTTTTGTTAACGGTATCAAAGGAGCATTTCCCAGGCTAGAATTCTGCATTGTAATAAATGAAACCCATTTTAAACCCTTAACCCAAGGGGAAAAAATATTTCCTACCTTTTAAAAACACCAGTTTTGAAACCACACCAACTCATTCATGCTAACTCAAAACTTCTCATTGTGATACTGTCTTCCCATTGAGATACTGCAGGGTGTTATAACCTACTGTCATCAATAAAGCAAATAAAACAGGGCAGGAAAAAGACTATATGTGGTAGAGGTTGCAGGGAGAGGATCAGAAATGCTTCTTAGTAGAAATTTTACCAAAACTGGATGTTGAAGGCAAATAAGATTTTTTACATGGTGGCGGGGAAGGACAGCCCTCAAAGCAGAGAAAATAGTAGTTGCAAGGCATAAGGTCTGAAATAACAGAGTGAACTAAGGAAAACTGAGGAGCAAATGACATAGTTGGAACTGTTGTTTACATATTGTATGATAATTTTTTAATTAGTGAAATTGAATAGCTAAGACATTTCAAAAATAAAACATATAATGATATTTTAAAACATCAAGTAAAAATCTAAAATTTTAATGTAAATGTAGTTTATAGAACTTATATAGAAGTGAAATTGGTAAGAAATATTATTCAAAATAACCAAATTAAATAATCTGAAAATGAAGACTTTTAATTATTGATAGAAACCTGAGCTACTTTCAAAAATACAGTCTTAAAAATAAGATTTGTCCAGCTTTACGAGCGATTATTGACATATAAGATTTTGTAAGTATAAAATGTACAATGTGCAGATTTGATACACATATATCATTAAACGATTCCCACCATAGCTTTAGCTAACACTCCATCAGGTCACATAATTACCATTTCTTTTTTTTGGTGAAAACATTCAAGATCTACTTTCTTAGAGACTTTCAAGTACAGTTGACCCTTGAACAACATGGGCTTGAACTGCACGAGTCCACTTATATGCAGATTCTTTTCAATGATTTCATGCTACAGTACGACACCATCTGAGGACGGTTGAATCTGTGGATGCAGAACAGCAGATACAAGGGCTGACTGTAAAGCTATATGTGCGGATTTTCAATTGCACGGAGCGTTGGGGTCCATAACCCCTGCATTGTTCAAGGGTCAACTGTATATAATACAGCCTTGTTAACTATAATCCCCATACTGTATATTAGATCCTCAGAATTTATTTATCTGGTACAAACTAGAAGTTTGTACCTTTTGATATCTCCGCGCTTCCCCCACCTAGGCCTCCCCAGCCTCTAGTAGCCACCATCCAACTCTCTGTATCTATGATTCAGCTTTTTAAGATTCCACACATAAAGAAGGTCATACAGTATTTGTCTTCCTCTGTCTGACTGATTTCACTTAGCATAACGCCTACGAGGTCTATCCATGTTGGCACAACTGGCAGGAGTTACTTCTTTCTTGTGGCTGACTGAAATTCCATTGTAAAGATATGCTACATTTTCTTTATCCATTCATTTTTTTTTCCATATTTTGGCTATTGTGAATAATGTTGCAATGAACATGGAGTGCAGGTATCTCTTTGAGATCCTGTTTTCATTTGCTTTGGCTGTATACCCAGATGGGATTCCTGATTCGTATGACAGTTCTATTTTTAATTTTTGGAGGAATCTCCATACTGTTTACATAGTGGCTACACCAATTTACATTCCCACCAATAGTGCACAGCGCTCCCTTTTCTCCAGAGCTTCCCCAGTACTTGTTATCTCTTGTCCTTTTCTTTCTTTTTTTTAAAAAATTAATTAATTTATTTGTATGTTTATTTTTGGCTGTGTTGGGTCTTCGTTTCCGTGTGAGGGCTTTCTCTAGTTGCGGCAAGCGGGGGCCACTCTTCATCGCGGTGCGCGGGCCTCTCACTATCGTGGCCTCTCTTGTTGCGGAGCACAGGCTCCAGCCGCGCAGGCTCAGTAGTTGTGACTCACGGGCCCAGTTGCTCTGCAGCATGTGGGATCCTCCCAGACCAGGGCTCGAACCCATGTCCCCCGCACCGGCAGGCAGACCCCTAACCACTGCGCCGCCAGGGAAGCCCATCTCTTGTCCTTTTGATGATAACCATTCTGGTATGTATGTGGTCTTGATTTGCATTTACCTGATAATTAGTAATGTAAAGCACTTTTTCATGTATCTGTTGGCCATTTGTATGTCAATTCCTCTGCCCATTTTTAATGGGATTGTTTGGGTTTTTTTAATATTATATTGTATGAGTTTTTAAAATATGTTTTGGGTACTAGCCCCTTATCTGATATGTGATTTGAAAGTATTTTCTCCCATTTGATAGGTGTCTCTTCATTTTGTTGATTTTTTCTTTTGCTGTGCAGAAGCTTTTTAGTTTGATGTAGTCCCAGTTGTTGATTTTTTGCCTTCTTTACTTGTGCTTTTGGTGTCATATCCAAAACATCATTGCCAAGACCAATGTCAAAGGAGCTTTATCTCTATATTTTCTTCTAGGTTTTTAAAGTTTCAGTACTTATGTTTAAGGCTTCAGTCCATTTTGAGTTAACTTTTTGAGTGTGTAAGACTCGTTCTTCTGCACATGCTTATTAAGCTTTCCCAATACCATTTATTAAAGAGACTATTCTTTCCTGATTGAGTGTTCTTGGCTCCCTTGTCAAATATTAGTTGATCATATATGTGAGAGCTTATTTCTGGGCTCTCAATTCCATTCCATTTGTCTATGTGTCTATTTTCATGCCAATACCTTACTGTTTTGATTTCTACGGCTTTGTAGTATAGTTTGAAATCAGAAAGTATGAAGCCTCCATATTTGTTCTTATTTCTCAGGATTGCTTTGTCTAGTCAACCTTTTGTGGTTCCATATAAGTTTTAGGATTTTTTTTCTATTTCTGTGAAAATGCTATTGGAATTTTGATAGAGGTTGCATTGAATCTACAGATGGCTTTGGGTAATATGATTATTTTAACAAAATTAATTCTTTCAATCCATGAAACCTTAACCAATTCATTAACCATAAATCCAAATGTATGTCTTTCCATTTGTTTATGTCTTCTTCAATTTCTTTCATCAAAGTTCTATAATAGGGCTTCCCTGGTGGCACAGTGGTTGAGAGTCTGCCTGCCGATGCAGGGGACACGGGTTCATGCCCCAGTCCAGGAAGATCCCACATGCCACAGAGCAGCTGGGCCCGTGAGCCATGGACGCTGGGCCTGCGCATCTGGAGCCTGTGCTCCGCAATGGGAGAGGCCACACCAGTGAGAGGCCCGCGTACCGAAAAAAAAAAAAAAGTTCTGTAATAGCCTTCTCTTTTCTCTTGTTATCATTCTTGGCTTAAAGTCTATATTGTCTGATACAAGTGTAGCTATTCCTGCTGTCTTTTGGTTTCTATTTGTATGGTATGCCATTTTCATCCCTTCACTTTGAGCCTATGTGTTTCCTTAAAGCTTAAAGTCTCGTAGGCAACACAGAGTTGATCTTTTTTTTTTTAATCCATCTAGCTACTCTATATATTTTGATTGGAGAATTGAATCAATTTACACTTAGAGTACTTATTGACAGGTAAGAACTTATTAATGCCACCCTATTGTTTTCTGCTGTTTTGTAGTCCTCTTGTTCCTTTCTTCCTCTTGCAACTTTCCTTTGTGAACTGATGATTTTCTGTGGCGGTAAACTTTGATTCTTTTCTCTTATCTTTTGTAAATCTACTGTAGGTTTTTGCTTTGTGATACCATGAGGCTTATGTAAAACATATTATAAATATAAGAGTCTATTTTACTCTGATAACAATTTAACTTTGATTGCATACAAAAACTCTTTTGCTCTCCATTTTATGTTTTTTTAATGTCACTATTTATATTTTTTATATTGGATATCCATTAACAAATTATTGTAGCTATAGATATTTTAATATTTTGTCCTTTAATCTTTATACTACAGTTAAGTGGCTAAAAACCATAACATTACTATATGAGAATATTCTGAATCTGACTATATGCTTACTTTTACCAGTATGCTGTATATTTTCATATGTTTTTATGTTACTAATTAGCATCCTTTCCTTTCAATGTGAAGAACTCCTTTTCGCATTTCTTTCTTTTTTTTTTTTTTTCAGAAGGAATCGGAACATTTTATTCAAGCCAAATTTGAGGATTATAACCTGGGAAGAGCATCTCAGAAAGCTCTGAGAACTGTTCCCCTTTCAGTATTTCTTATAAGGCAGGTCTTTTGGTGATGAACTTCCTCAGTTTTTGTTTGTTCGTGAAAGTTAGTGAAACATTGAAAAAAATGTTCCAATTCTTTCTTAAAAAAAAAAAAAGGAAACGCTAAAAGGAGTTCTTCAAGCTGAAAGGAAAGGATGCTAATTAGTAACAAAAACATATGAAAATATAGAGCATACTGGTAAAAGTAAGCATATAGTCAGATTCAGAATACTCTCATATAGTAATATGGTTTTTAGCCACTTAACTCAAGTATAAAGATTAAAGGACAAAATATTAAAATATCTATAGCTACAATAATTTGTTAATAGATGTCCAATAAAAAAACAAATATCACAAACAAATAGTGATAGCAAGATATTAAAAATGATATCTTGCTATCTTTTCTGAAGAACAACTTTGCTGGGTAAAGTATTTTTGGTTGGCAGTTTATTTCTTTCAGCACTTTGAATATATTACCCCCATCTTCTCATGGCTTGCAAGGTCTCTGAGAAATCTGCTGATAGCCTTTTGGGGGGTTTTGACAGTTTTATTATAATGTGTCTAAGAGAGGTTCTCTTTAAGTTGACTGTTTGGTGACCTACGAGCTTCATAAACTTGTGTATCCAAATTTCTCTCAAGATTTGGGAAGTTCTCAGCCATTATTTCTTTAAATAAACTTTCTTCCCCCTTGGAAGTTTTTATTACTTTTTGCGGTACGCGGGCCTCTCACTGTTGTGGCCTCTCCCGTTGCGGAGCACAGGCTCCGAACGCGCAGGCCCAGCGGCCATGGCTCACGGGCCCAGCCGCTGCACGGCACGCAGGATCCTCCCGGACCGGGGCACGAACCCGTGTCCCCTGCATCGGCAGGCGGACTCTCAACCACTGCGCCACCAGGGAAGCCCCTTTTTCAAGCTTCTTAATGAGTTTTATGGAGGGATAGAGAAATAATTTTAAATGGATCATTTTTGCTTGGTTTGAAAATTTAAAGCAATAACTGAGTTAGGAGTAGTTTTGTTCAGGACATTTTTCATTGTTAATTGAATCAGGGAGTCCTTGACTTGATCTCATAATGTAAATAATCCTTCAATAAAATCAATACAACGAAAAAGCTAATATTTTAGTATTTAAAAGTGTCTTAAGATAATGGAACCCTGAAAACGAATATGGCAATCACTAAATACAAGCATTTTGGTTGATTCTACTTTTCCCAACCCAAACAGGAGATGACAGATGACCTTGATCACTACACCAATACTTACCAAGTCTACTCCAAGGACCCTAAGAAATGTCAGGAATTCCTTGGTTTGCCAGAAGTCATCAACTGGAAGCAACATTTGCAGATTCAAAGTAAGGGAACTGGGATGTGTGCTGGCTACTGAGATCTCCCATGTCTGTATCTGTAGTGTCACTTTTCATTTCGAATTACAGCCCTACATCCTCTATATCTTTACTCCAAGTCCTAGACACTCAGCCTGCTGTCCATTCTTTCTCTCAGCTGCCACCACTACCTCCATAGTTGTTAGTTCACAAACTTATTTGGGAGCTTCCCAGGTGAAATCTGAAACCAGCCCCCATGTACATGTATGGCAAGGAGAGGCCTAAGAAAGGGGCAAACCACTTCCGATCGGTAGGTGGCAAGTTTAATAAGCAGGGGAACTTCCAGGCTTGTTTCCTGCAGGAGACTGCAGGATGAGTATATCACCTCACCCACCTGCCAAAATCTTAAACGTTTATATAGTGGCCTTAACTGGGTTCAGTCATGTACCCAATCCAGATATCTCAACACCACATTTCAGTCTCAAGGCTGTGTCCTTGGAGCAGCTTCTGGGAGCTGGGAAGGCAAGTGGGAAGCACCTTCCAAGGAGGGGAGGGAGTGGGGAACCTCCAATTGCCTGGGTCCAGCTCATGAGTCAACAGGTAGCACGTCTTCTTGATGACCTCCTCCAACAATAGTGAATTAGAACTTGAAGACTGCAGTACATGGGGTTTACATAGGAAATCATGAATAACATAATTTCTTAATAGCTAAGGATTCATGGTTTATTCTAGGATCTATTAGGGAGATTGAATATGGGAGCAGAGCTTTCCTTCTGTCTCATCTCCGTTTTATCATTGTCTTATTTACGCAGGAGGAATTTAGTAGTTAAGAATGTATTTGGGAATTCCCTGGTGGCGCAGTGGTTGAGAGTCCGTCTGCCGATGCAGGGGACGCGGGTTCGTGCCCCAGTCCGGGAAGATCCCACATGCCGTGGAGCGGCTGGGCCTGTGAGCCATGGCCGCTCAGCCTGCGCATCCAGAGCCTGTGCTCCGCAACGGGAGAGGCCACAACAGTGAGAGGCCCGCGTACTGAAAAAAAAAAAAAAAATGAGGATTAGAATAGTACCCCAAACATAAGCCATTTAAAGATTGAATAAGATCTTGAAAGAGAAGTGCTCAGCACCATGGCTGATTTTATCAGTTAGGTTTTCAAACCATCCCCAGAGAGTGACTGCAAACCACAATCATTTATTAGCTCACGATTTTGTGGGTCAGCAATTTGGACTAGGCTCAGCTGGGTGATTCTTCTGCTGGTCTCTCCTAGATTCACCCATGTAGCTGCAGTCAGCTGGGGGTTTTCAATGAGCTGGTACGACTAAGTCAGCCATAATCTCAAGTTCGGCTGTTAATGCTGGCTTTGTCTGTACTGGCTACTGGCTGTTCTGCTCAAGTGGCTTGGGCAGTGTATAGAAGTCACAGGTTCTCAGGAGCAGAGAGAAAAGGCAAACCTCCGTGCATAGTCACTTTTCAAGCTTTTTACTGATTCATATTTGCTATTTTTCTATTGGCCAAAGCAAGTTTCATGGTCAAGCCCATAGTCAGTTAAGAAGAAAAAAATCAAGATAGTGAAGAGGAACAAACTCAGACCACTGTAGCAGCAATCTACTGCACTGAGTGCATAGAATTTTTCAATCAATTTTGGTTATTATCTTTATACCTCATCTTCTTTGATGGTCATAACTGTACTGTGATGTATTCAGGAATTGTAGTATTATCCCAATTTTGAATTATTTTTAAATATGAGAGTGATTTGCCATTATCCTATAGAAGTCTTTTCATGATGGGACACGAGTTTTAATAATTCGAAACCTGCAAACTTTGCAGCCGTTGGACAGCTTTTTTCTGACACTTAAAGGAACAGTGATATGTCATATAATTCATTTCTTCCATCTAGGTTCACAGTCCAGCCTGGATGATGTGATAAACCATCTTGCGGCTATTAAATTGGGCAAGGTGAAGCGAACACAGTGCTTTCTCTACATGGTCTCTGAGACAACAAAGAAATTGGCTACTTCCTTGCTGGATGAAAAAAACGTATCACCCAATGGTGATAAATACAAGTCCATGTAAGTCTGAAAGAAGTTGCTCTGGGGAATTCCCTGGTGGTCCAGTGGTTAGGACTCTGCACTTTCACTGCCTGCTGAGGGCAGAGGTTCAATCCCTCTGGTCTGGGAACTAATTAAGATCCCGCCCGCAGGCTGTGCGGTGCGGCAAAAAACAAAAACAAAACAAAACGAAAAAGGAAGAAGCCTCATATCTGTCACCACTGAATTAGCCAGCACATTCTAGGACAGTCGCAGAAAAGCACAACGAACTGGAGCGCCTTTAAACAGCAGAAATTTATTCTCACAGTTCTGGAGGCCAGAAGTGCCAAGTCCATGGGCTGGCGAGCCTCTGTTCCCTTCAAAGCCTCTAGGAGGGAATCCTTCCTTGCCTCTTCCAGATTCTGGTGGCTCTAGGCATTCCTTGCCTTGTGGCTTTGATACCAACCAGGGTTCTTGGCCTTCCCCAATCCATAGAAACTGATTAGAGGCCAGACAAGAAGTTCAGGTAAGGCTTGATTGGGGCCCCTGCTGCAGCAGTGGGGAGAGAACAAACCACAGGTTCCCTTGCTTGCCTGCTGGCTGAGGCAGGGGGTCGAGCTGGCTCCTTATATGGGGTGAGGGTAGGGGTGTGTCCAGGGGTCGGGCCAGAGGGCTGGCTTAGGTGTTTTGCCCACCCCTTTGGTGGTGTTGTGTGCAGGGGGCATGCGCAGTACCCAGCTTTTGCTCCCGACACCCTGTTTTTTGCTCCTGGCTCTTCAGAAGTGGGAATTGGGCGTTTTGTGTCTTTTTGTCCCTTTGTACATAATTTGCCCCAAGTGCACATGCACACAGTTATTTTTAGTTTCTTTGTATTTTGTTGCCCGAGGAGAAGTTTGTCCAGGTGCAAGCATTGTAGCACTGCAGCAAAGGGTCCCAGGTCCCAGCCTGTCTCAGCTTCATCACTCTCGTTTCTGAATTTGCCTTCACATGGGCTTCTCTGTGTGTGTCTGTGTCTTTTCTTCTGTCTATTATAAGGACACTTTTGATTGGATTAAAGGCCCACTAGATAATCCAGGATGACTTCATGTTGGGATCCTCAATGTACTTACACCTGCAAGGATGCTTTTTCTGAATAAGGTCACATTTTCCGGTTCCAGGTGGGCACACCTTTCGAGTGGACACACCATTCAACCCACTATACCTCTTACCTTCTCTTCCAGCTTTTGCTTTGGTCTCCTAACCATCCATTTTCTGCCAAGCAGCCAGAGTAATCTTTTTTTAAAAAAAATGCACATTAGACCATGTTCTTCCCCTGCTTAAAAGACTCGAGTACTTCCCATCTCACTTGGAAATAATTCGGAACTCCAACGTGACCCTATAAGAGCCAACACCCATCTACTTTTTAGACCTCATCTCCTCTCTTGCTTACTGCCCCCAACAACACTGGTCTTCCTCCTGCCATCGACCATTGTAAGCTCAGGCTTTTTTTTTTTTTTAATTATATTTTATTTTATTTTTTATACAGCAGGTTCTTATTAGTTATCTATCTTATATGTATTAGTGTATATATGTCAATACCAATCTCCCACTTCATCCCACCCCGCATCCCCCTTTCCCCCACTGCTGTCCATATGTTAGTTCTCTACATCTGTGTCTCTATTTCTGCCTTGCAAACAGGTTCATCTGTACAATTTTTCTAGATTCCACATATATGCATTAATATACGATACTTGTTTTTCTCTTTCTGACTTACTTCACTCTATATGACAGACTCTAGGTCCATCCACATCTCTACAAATGACCCATTTTCGTTCCTTTTTATGGCTGATTAATATTCCATTGTATATATGTACCACATCTTCTTTATCCATTCATCTGTTGATGGGCATTTAGGTTGCTTCCATAACCTGGCTATTGTAAATAGTGCTGCAATGAACATTGGGGTGCGTGTGTCTTTTTGAATTATGGTTTTCTCTGGGTATATGCCCAGTAGTGGGATTGCTGGGTCATATGATAATTTTATTTTTAGTTTTTTAAGGAAACTCCATACTGTTTTCCATAGTGGCTGCATCAATTTACATTCCCACCAGCAGTGCAAGAGGGTCCCCTTTTCTCCACACCCTCTCCAGCATTTGCTGTTTCTAGATTTTCTGATGATGCCCATTCTGACTGGTGTGAAGTGATACCTCATTGTGGTTTTGATTTGCATTTCTCTAATATTTAGTGATGTTGAGCAGCTTTTCATGTGCCTCTTGGCCATCTGTATGTCTTTTTTGGAGAAATGTCTATTTAGGTCTTCTGCCCATTTTTTGATTGGGTTGTTTGTAAGCTCAGGCCTTTTGAGTCAGCTTTTCCCTCTGCCACCACCCCACTCAATCCTGACACACATGACTTCTTTTGCTGTTCAGAACTGCTCAAATGTCACCTTCCAGAGAGTCCAGCTAGACCACTCCACCTAAAATCACTTCCCAGTTATTTTCCACACATGACCCACTTTTATTTTCTTTGTAGCACTTATGATTATTTGAAATTAGGTAATTTAGTTAACGATCTTACTTACTGGATGTTTGAACTCTCCCCAACAACGTTGCAAACCCACGAGAGAGAGCAGGTACCTTCCCTGTCTTGTTCACTGATAGATCTTCCACAGCTAAAACAGTGCCTGGTATATAGTAGGTATTTAATAAATGTGTTCAGTAAATTCACTTGACAAACAAATTTTCCCAATAAAGAGAATTTCAACAAATAATATATTTTCCCCCATTGATGTCCAGTCTAACACTGAATAGAACTGAACACTGACGGTGGAGATTTGAGCTAAAGATGCCCAGTCCCATGGCCTTCCGTCTGTACTGCTGGGAGAGTTTTATTCACTTTGTATCAAAGAACCTCTCTGGATCCCCTTGTCTGCACTGTAGGATAAACAGGATGGGAGATATTATCCCCATTTTCCCGACAGAAAACAGACTCAGATGATGAAATAGCTTGTTCAGGTCCTGTGGATGGTTAAGGGCATAGTGGGCTTGAGTCTAGATCTCCTAGTTTCACCTTGTGGGCTCTTTCCAGGACACCCCCCAAAGCCCCTTTACAGCCTGCAGATGCCATCAGATTCAGTGTTCTGTGCCTTGGGGGCTGCCTGCACTTCATGTCACTGCCCCTTTCTGGACTTCAACCTCCCCACTTGTTCAACATGGTAGCCAAGGACCTTCGGACATCAACATTTTAAGCTCTGGCTTCACTGCTTGCTAGCATGTGCTTTGGGGCACTTGTTTATATCTCTGCAACGTTTTCCTTCTGTGTAAAATAAGGATAAGAACACCCGCCCTATCTAGGTTGGAAAGTTGCAGCGGAGGCCAAATGAAACAATTGTAGCTAATTTCTGTAGAGGATTTATTATCTGCCAGGTGCTTGTTCTAAGCCCCTACATCCATTGACTCATTTAAGCCTCACAATGATTCTATAAAGGAGGTGTGATTATCATCCTTATTTATTAGATGAAGAAATAGAGGAAGTGGGAAATGAAGTAATCAGCCCCAAATCACCCAAGGAGTCAGATTATGAATCTAGATAGCCTGGCTACAGATTAAATATGCTCCTATTCCCCTCTCAGAACAATTGGGGCAGGGGACAAATAAAATACTCCACAGTACATGTGATATTGTTACCGAGCCAAACTTGGGTCCACTTGCAGTAAAGCCAATCTACTGACACCAGGTTGTGGTGAAGGAAAGTACAGCATTTATTGCAGGGTACCAAGCAAGGAGAATGGGCAGCTCATGCTCAAAGGACTCGAACTCCCCAATGGCTTTCAGGGAAGGGGTTTTAAAGTCAGTGTGAGGGAGGTTGCTGCAGGGTTGTGGTCAGCTTGTGCACAATTCTTGGATTGGTTGGCATCAAGGTGAAGTTTCAAGCATCATCAACCTCCTGGTTTCAACCAGTCTAGGGTCTATGTTCTTGAGATGAGCAGTTTTCATCTGGTGGGGATCTGCTTCCTATAAAAACAACTTAGAAATGTGTGTCAGGCCCTTATCAATATCTTGCAGAGAACTGTGAGTTCAGTGATTCTGCCATGTGGCAGATTTATAGTCTAAATTGTTGCCAGTTTCTCAGCCCAACAGCTCTTCTGTTTCTAGATCTTCACATTTTCTAATCATTAACTCTGTTAGCCTTTTGACACTGAAGGGAGGTCTGGGAGACTAAAGCAAAAGGTTTTTATTTCAAAGGACAGGGATAAACAGGCTTGTATACAGTTTCAATATTATGAGCTATTCTTTCCCGTTGTTCCCAATAGCCATCAAAAGGTGTTGAAACTCTCATCCCTGGATCCTACCCACGCTGCCTTGGTGAATAAATTCTGGCATTTTGGTGGCAATGAGAGGAGCCAGCGGTTCATCGAGCGCTGTATCCGGACCTTCCCCACCTTCTGCCTGCTGGGGCCTGAGGGGACCCCTGTATCCTGGGCCCTAATGGACCAGACAGGAGAGCTGCGGATGGCAGGCACCATACCTGAGTACCGGGCCCAGGGCCTCATCACCTACCTCATCTATGTCCAGGTTCAGGCTCTAGACAAACTTGGCTTCCCCATGTATTCCCATGTAGATAGGGCCAATCACATCATGCAAAAACTGAACTTCAAGCTGCAGAATATCTCTGTGTCCAGTGACTGGAACCAGTGGAACTTTGTGCCTCTGTGAAGCAGACCTGAACACAAGACAGTGTTGAATGGACAGGGCATGTGGCTGGAGGAGCTGATGGGTGATGGAGAGAGGAGAGAGGGAATAAAATGTAATCAATGGTAATGAAGGGTCCTGAGCTCTGAGGAAGCAGTGATGGGTAGTGAACAGGATAGCCTCAGTCTCTGTGCTCAAATACCTCCCAGGATTCCCTTAATTTCCTCAGTAGGAAACAGGCCAGGCACCCCAGCTGTCTGGCTGGTACAGCTCCTACACTTCCAGCATCCTAGTCATGCTTTATATTTAGTTGCATGCTTTTCTGCATTGTTCTTCCTGGAACTACTAGCTCACTGACCCTTTCCAATTTGCCAGAAGGATTGTAATAATTTGTGGGTTCTAGGACTTTTTCCCTCTGGCTTTCTATGTGTTGTTTTTAATTGACTATAGAGTCACATGTCTTCTGAGTAGCTCTTTGAATATCCTCCTTTCCCAGGTCACTTCTTAAGCCTTGTATTATAATCACATGAAATATACTATACACACATACCACACATTTCTATATCTATAGATATAGATGGTTTGTGTGTGTGTGTATAATGCAGCAGAGATAATTAAAACAAAAAGACTGACTGGCATTAATATCTTCTTTTGCAACTCCTACTTCAGGAAAGAGATACTAACGCTGTTTCTGTCCTCTGAAATTGCACAAGGTGAGAGCTGGGAGTTTCAGATTTACTGGGGGCTTACTGAGGACTAGCCTGGGAAACAGTTTCTCAGATAGCTCTGAGGAACTCCTCCAAAGAGGTAAGGGGAAAAAGAATGGTACAAATGAACTTATTTACAAAATAGAAACGGACTCACAGATTTAGAGAAGGAATTTATGGTTACTGGGGTGAGGTGGGGTGGGGGAGGGGGAAGAGTGGGAGAGGGGATGTTTAGGGAGCTTGGGATTGACATGTACACACCGCTATATTTAAAATGGATAATCAGTCCTAGCCATGGCAATCAGAGAAGAAAAAGCAATAAAAGTAATAAAAATTGGAAATGAAGAAGTAAAACTGGAACTATTTGCCAGTGACATGATACTATACATAGAAAATCCTAAAGATGCCACCAGAAAACTACTAGAACTAATCAATGAATTTGGTAAGGTTGCAGGATACAAAATTAATGCACAGAAATCTCTGGCATTCCTACACACCAACAACAAAAAATCAGAAAGAGAAATTAAGAAATCACTCCCATTTACCATTGCAAGAAAAAGGATAAAATATCTAGGAATAAACCTGCTTAAGGAGGCGAAAGACTTGTACTCAGAAAACTATAAAACACTGATGAAAGAAATCAAAGATGACATAAACAGATGGAGAAATATACAATGTTGTTGGATTGGAAGAATCAATATTGTGAAAATGACTTACTGCCCAAAGCAATCTACAGACTCAGTGCAATCCCTATCAAACTACCAATGGTATTCTTCACAGAATTAGAACAAAAAATCTTATAATTCGTATGGAAACACAAAAGACCCCGAATAGCCAAAGCAATCTTGAGAAAGAAAAACGGAGTTGGAGAAATCAGGCTCCCTGACTTCAGACTATACCACAAAGCTACAGTAATCAAGACAATATGGTACTGGCACAAAAACAGAAATACAGGCCAATGGTACAGGATAGAATGCCAAGAGATAAACCCACGCACATATGGGCACCTAATTTATGACAAAGGAGGCAAGAACATACAATGGAGAAAAAACAGCCTCTTCAATAAGTGGTGCTGGGAAAACCAGACAGCTACATGTAAAAGAATGAAATTAGAACACTCCCTAACATCATACACAAAAATAAACTCAGAATGGATTAAAGACTTAAATTTAAGATCAGACACTATAAAACTTTTAAGGGAAAACATAGGAAAAACAAACACTCTTTGACATAAACCACAGCAAGAGCTTTTTTGACCCACCTCCTAGAGTAACAGAAATAAAAACAAAAATAAACAAGTGGAACTTAATTAAACTTAAAAGCTTTTGCACAGCAAAGGAAACCATAAACAAGACAAAAAGACAACCCTCAGAATGGGAGAAAATATTTGCAAATGAAACAACAAAGGATTAATCTCCAAAGTATACAAACAGCTCATGGAGCTCAATATCAGAAAAACGAACAATCCAGTTAAAAAATGGGCAGAAGACCTAAATAGACATTTCACCAAGGAAGACATACAGATGGCCAAGAGGCACATGAAAAGATGCTCAACATCACTAATTATTAGAGAAATGCAAATTAAAACAACAATGAGGTATCACCACACGCCAATCAGAATGGTCATTATAAAAAAGCTAGAAACAATAATTACTGGAAAGGGTGTGGTGAAAAGGGAACCCTCCTACACTGTTGGTGGGAATGTAAATTGATACAAGCACTATGGAAAACAGTATGAAGGATCCTTAAAAAACTAAAAATAGAACTATCATATGACCCAACAATCCCATTACTGGGCATATACCCTGAGAAAACCATAATTCAAAAAGAGACATGCACCCCAATGCTCATTGCAGCACCTTTTCCAATAGCTAGGACATGGAATCAATCTAAATGTCCATTGACAGATGAATGGATAAAGAAGATGTGGCACATATATACAATGGAATATTACTCAGCCATAAAAAGAAATGAAATTGAGTCATTTGTAGTGAGGCGGATGGACCTAGAGTCTGTCATACAGAGTGAAGTAAGTCAGAAAGAGAAAAACAAATACCATATGATAATGCATATTTATGGAATCTAAAAAAAAATGGTATTGATGAACCTAGTTGCAGGGCAGGAATAAAGAGGTAGACGTAGAGAATGGTCTTGATGACATGGGGTGGGAGGGCAAAGCTGGGGTGAAGTGAGAGTAGCATCGACGTATATACACTACTGAATGTAAAATAGTTGGCTGGGGTTTCCCTGGTGGCGCAGTGGTTGAGGGTCTGCCTGCTGATGCAGGGGACACGGGTTCGTGCCCTGGTCCGGGAAGATCCCACATGCCGCGGAGCGGCTGGGCCCGTGAGCCATGGCCACTGAGCCTGCGCGTCCGGAGCCTGTGCTCTGCAACGGGAGAGGCCGCAACAGTGAGAGGCCCGCGTACCGCAAAAAACAAAACAAACAAACAAAAAAACAACAACAAAAAAAAACGGTTTAAAATAGTTGGCTGGTGGGAAGCAGCAGCATAGCACAGGGAGATCGGCTCGGTGCTTTGCAATGACCTAGAGGGGTGGGATACGGAGGATGGGAGGGAGGCTGAAGAGGGAGGGGATATGGGGACATGTGTATGCATATGGCTGATTCGCTTTGTTGTGCAACAGAAACTAACACAATATTGTGAAGCAATTATACTCCAATAAAGATGTATTAAAAAAGAATAAGAAGGAAATTTGATAATACTTATAAAAAGTAAAAAATAAAATAAAATAAAATGTATAACCAACCAGGACATACTGTATAGCACAGGGAACTCTGCTCAATATTATGTAACAACCTAATTGGGAAAAGAATTTGAAAAAGAATAGATACATGTATATGTATAACTGAATCACTGTGTTGACAACTGGAAATAACACAACATTGTTAATCAACTGTATTCCAACATAAAATAAAAAGTTTAAAAAAAAGAGGTAAGGGGGGAGGTCAGCATATATGTAATTTTGGAGAAGGGGGATGTGCAATCAAACAGACTTTTTTTTTTCTTTTTTTCAGATCTTTATTGGAGTATAAATGCTTTACAATGTTGTGTTAATTTCTGCTATACAACAAAGTGAATCGGCTATATGTATACATATATCCCCTTATCCCCTCCCTCTTGAGCTTCCCTCTCACCCTCCCTATCCATCCCTCTAGGTCATCACAAAGCATTGAGTTGATCTTGTGCTATGCAGCAGCTTCCCATTAACCACCCGTTTTACATTTGGTAGTGTATATATGTCAATGCTACTGTCTCACTTCATCCCCAGCTTCCCCTTCCCCACCATGCCCTCAAGTCCATTCTCTACATCTGCTTGTTTATTCCTGCCCTGCCACTAGGTTCATCAGTACTGCTTTTTTAAATTCCATATATACGTGTTAGCATACGGTATTTATTTTTCTTCTCATGACTTACTTGACTCTGTATGACACACTCTAGGTCCATTCACCTCACTACAAATAATTCAGTTTTGTTCCTTTTTATGGCTGAGTAATATTCCATTGTATATATGCGCCACATATTCTTTATCCATTCATCCTTGATGGACATTTAGGTTGCTTCCATGTCCTGGCTATTGTAAATAGTGCTGCAATGAACATTGGGGTGCATGTATCTTTTTGAATTATGGTTTTCTCAGGGTATATGCCCAGTAGTGGGATAAGCACACTTCTTGGTAAGTCACTGTTAGTCACAAGGAACAGATACCTCTGTGAATGATTTTAGTGCTTTTCTAAATATGGGAAGACGTAAGAATTGGGGTTCATAAAAGTTTCTCTTGAAAATATCTAACTATCTGAAGACCTGTTCTGCCAGTTTTGCCAGAGCACAAGTGTCTCGTTACTGACCTCTGCCCTGAATTGTTTTCAGGGGGTGTGTTGAAGGTCAACAACTGCAGTGGCTAATGACTGGATCCTTGTAGAACCAGATGGCAAGTGACATTCTTTAGCTGGGATTTCTAAAAGCTGAGCTTCCTTAATCCCCCTCCTCCAGTCTGCATGTAATAAAGAGATTCCTTGTTTGGTTGTGGAAGCTTAATCTATGTGGTCCATGAAGGGAAATGAGTATAGAGAAAGGAGGAAGTGGGGGCACTCAGATCCAGAACAGGGAGTATCGATTATCAGGGACAGGGGTAGGGGAGGCTCTGTGGAGGGAGGAGACTAAGCAGCAGCACATTACTTTGAGATCCTTGCTCCCTCTGTGGTGTGACTAAGAGTCTTCTGGGAGACTCACTGGTGAGGCCACCAGAGAATTCATCTCTGAGTCTCCCTGGGAAGACTGTCCCAACACTGCCAGAGGAAGAGCACCTACTTGAAGGAGAAAAGAAAGAAAGAGAATGACACCAGTTTGAGACTTGGGACCACCACAGCCTAATTCCTTAACACATCAAAATAACAGCTGTGCCCTTTATACTTGAGCATCAGCTAAAGCACCACCCCCAGGATGGCCCTGACATCCGCAAAGGAAAAGGGGCTTTGTGACCCTGGAGTAGGGAGAGGAGACCTCATGACACTCAATAGAGAAAAAAGACCTCATCATACCAGACAGAGAAAGAGAGAGGATAAATGTCATGCTCCTCAGGCTATAGGGGGATTGATTACTACCTCTTGATGTGCAGCTGGGGAGAGAAAGGTTGATTTTGCATTTATCAGTTAGCTCACTTCAAATGAAATTATCTGAGAGGAGTGCTAATAACACACATTTGAAAGGGTTCACAGGTACATGAGAGGGGAGAGAAGGAAAAGCCTGCTGTGGTAGACATTAGTCTGTTAGCTCTTCCAGCCCAAACCACAAATCCTGACGGTATTTGTTCTGCAGTTCCAAAGAGTTCTTTGAGTCCTTCAGGTCATATTTACTTTCCCCTCTAGGCTAAAGCTGCCACCGGATGATGAAAACATAGGGGTTCTCATCTACTCTTTTAAATTCACTCCATGAATTTTATTATTCTGTTTACTAGTCAGTTATGACTCTAATTTTTAACAATTCCTTTTTAGTAGCCTGTAAGTTACATGTAGATCCATTTCTAAAGTTATTTATATATTAGATACTTTAAAACATCCCAAACTGTCTTTATAAACTCCGTTTTCTTTTTAAAGACTTCAATCGTCTGGCAACAAATAGAACCATCCTAAATAGCATAATTCTCATAAATCTAATATTCAAAATTTATGAATACAATAAATTCAGTGAATCTAAGGTTATCTTAGATTTTTCAAATGTTTACATGAATTTAGTAATAGTCTAACTTAAAATCATAACTCTAAGTCAATTACCAAGATACACATTTCTAGTTAAACTTAAAAGGCAATCACTCTAATAGGTCCAATTCTCTCACAAGTAACAAGTATATAAAATATTAAATATGCAGAGCTTCCTTCTTAGCTAAAAATATTAGTACTATGCATCTGATTCTCCTATACATCTGTATATTAATTCTAATTCTTATAAGAGTGGAAAGATGCATACTTATTAAGGAAGATCTTACCACCTTGGGTTATTGAAACTTTGACTACCAGCCAGACAGGAGAATGGCAGGATTGTGTTTGTCACCATAATGGGACACAATAAATATGATATATAGACATTACATCAGTAATATCATAACTTCAAGAAGAGAGTGGTCACTAAACTTACACCCCAGGAATGGAGTTATAAACATTATCCAGTTCTTCTGTCTACTCATATAATTCTTCATCTCCATCTAGACTGATCAACTGACTGGGTTTTAAATATTTCAGATATATAAATATATTTCTCAATTTAAATATACAGCCCCTTGAATTTGATGGATTCTTAAGAAATGCAAATATAACAGAGCTTTGTAGCTAATAAAATCTTTCATTCTTTCATATTCTTAGGACCATACAACTACTAAGGATGTTTAAAATGAACAGAATTTTGCATATTTCACATGGTTTTATCAGCTTGAGGCAATGTCCATCAAGGTCATTCTACTGTCATCCCTCTTTGAGCTAGAAAACACATTCTATCTAGATGGACACCTTCAACCAAGCAATCAGAATTACCACCAACACCATGTATCTTCATGTGATATACTGAGGAAAACACAGTCTCATTCATGTAGTATATCTTGCATAAACTTAATCAATTAATGAGGAAACAACCACTCAAACCCAAATTGGGGATATTCTGAAAAACACTGGCCTATACATGTATTTTCCAAAAAATATCAACGTCAGGAATGAAAAAAATCGAAACAACTCTTTCAGATTAAAAAAGACTAAAGACAGCCTCATCCACCAGAGGGGAGACAGCAGGAGCAAGAGCTACAATACTGCAGCCTGTGGAATGAAAACCACATTCACAGAAAGATAGACAAAGTGAAAAGGCAGAGGACTATGTAGCTGATGAAGGAACAAGACAAAACCCCAGAAAACAACCAAATTAAGTGGAGATAGGCAACCTCCCAGAAAAAGAATTCAGAATAATGATAGTGAAGACGATCCAAGGCCTTGGAAAAAGAATGGAGGCAAAGATCGAGAAGATGCAAGAAATGTTTAACAAAGATCTAGAAGAATTAAAGAACAAACAAACAGAGATGAACAATACAATAACTGAAATGAAAACTACACTAGAAGGAATCAATAGCAGAATAACTGAGGCAGAAGAATGGATAAGTGACCTGGAAGACAGAAGGTGGAATTCACTACCGTGGAACAGAATAAAGAAAAAAGAATGAAAAGAAATGAAGACACCCGAAGAAACTTCTGGGACAACATTAAATGCAACAACATTCGCATTATAGGGGTCCCAGAAGGAGAAGAGAGAGAGAAAGGACCAGAGAAAATATTTGAAGAGATTAGAGTTGAAAACTTCCCTAACATGGGAAAGGAAATAGCCACCCAAGTCCAAGAAATGCAGAGAGTCTCAGGTGGGTTAAACCCAAGGAGAAACACGCTGAGACAAATAGTAATCAAATTGGCAAAAATTAAAGACAAAGAAAAATTATTAAAAACAACAAGGGAAAAACAACAAATAACATACAAGGGAACTCCCATAAGGTTAACAGTTGATTTCTCAGCAGAAACTCTACAAGCCAGGAGGGAGTGGCACGATATATTTCAAGTGATGAAAGGGAAGAACCTACAGCCAAGATTACACTACCCGGCAAGGATCTCATTCAGATTTGATGGAGAAATCAAAAGTTTTACAGACAAGCAAAAGCTAAGAGAATTCAGCACCACCAAACCAGCTCTACAACAAATGCTAAGGGAACTTCTCTAAGTGAGAAACACAAGAGAAGAAAAGGACATACAAAAACAAACCCAAAACAATTAAGAAAATGGTAATAGGAACATACATATCGATAATTACCTTAAACATGAATGGACTAAATGTTCTAAGCAAAAGATACAGGCTCACTGAATGGATACAAACACAAGACCCATATATATGCTGTCTACAAGAGACCCACTTCAGACCTAGGGACACATACAGACTAAAAGTGAGGGGATGGAAAAAGATATTCCATGTAAATGGAAATCAAAAGAAAGCTGGAGTAGCTATATTCATATAAGATAAAATAGATTTTATAATGAAGAATGTTACAAGAGACAAGGAAGGACACTACATAATGATCAAGAGGTCAATCAAGAAGAAGATATAACAATTATAAATATATATGAACCCAACATAGGAGCACCTCAATACATAAGGCAAATGCTACCAGCTATAAAAGAGCAAAACGACAGTAACACAATAATAGTGGTGGACTTTAACACTTCACTTACACCAATGGACACATCAGACAGACAATGAATAAGGAAACACAAGCTTTAAATGACACATTAGACCAGATAGATTCAATTGGTATTTATAAGACATTCCATCAGAAAACAGCAGATTACATTTTCTTCTCAAGTGCACATGGAACATTCTCCAGGATAGATCACATCTTGGGTCACAAATCAAGCCTCAGTAAATTTAAGAAAATTGAAATCATATAAAACATCTTTTCCAACCAAAATGCTATGAGATTAGAAATCAATTACAGAGAGAAAAAAACGTAAAAAACCCAAAAACATGGAGGCTAAACAATATGTTACTAAATAACCAAGAGTTCATGAAGAAATCAAAGAGGAAATCAAAACGTATCTAGAGACAAATGACAACAAAAACACGATGACCCAAAACCTATGAGATGCAGCAAAAGCAGTTCTAAGAGGGGAGTTTTATAGCAATACAATCCTACTTCAAGAAACAAGAAAAATCACAAATAAACAATCTACCTTACACCTAAAGGAACTAGAGAAAGAAGAACAAACAAAACTCAAAGTTAGCAGAAGGAAAGAAATCATAAAGATCAGAGCAGAAATAAATGATATAGAAACAAAGAAAACAATAGCAAAGATCAATAAAACTAAAAGCTGGTTCTTTGAGAAGATAAACAAAATTGACAAACCTTTAGCCAGACTCATCAAGAAAAAGAGGGAGTGGATTCAAATCAATATAATTAGAAATGAAAAAGGAGAAGTTACAATGGACACCACAGAAATACAAAGCATCCTAAGAGACTACTACAAGCAACTCCATGTCAATAAAATGGACAACCTGCAAGAAATGGACAAATTCTTAGAAAGTTATAATCTTCCAAGACTAAACCAGGAAGAAATAGAAAATATGAACAGACTAATCACAAGTAATGAAATTGAAACTGTGATGAAAAATCTTCAACAAACAAAAGTCCAGGACCAGATGGCTTCACAGGTGAATCCTATCAAACATTTAAAGAAGAGCTAACACCCATCCTTCTCAAACTCTTCCAAAAAATTGCAGAGGAAGGAACACACCCAAACTCATTCTATGAGGCCACCATCATCCTGATACCAAAACCAGACAAAGACACTACAAAAAAGAAAATTACAGACCAATATCACTGATGAATATGGAAGCAAAAATCCTCAACAAATTACTAGCAAACAAAATCCAAGAACACATTAAAAGGATCATACACCATGATCAAGCAGGATTTATCCCAGGGATGCAAGGATTCTTCAATATATGCAAATCAATCAATGTGATACTCCATATTAACAAACTGAAGAATAAAAAACCATATGATCATCTCAACAGATGCAGAAAAAGCTTTTGACAAAATTCAACACCCATTTATGATATAAAAAAAAAAGACTCTCCAGAAAGTGAGCATAGACGGAACCTACCTCAACATAATAAAGGCAATATATGACAAACCCACAGCAAACATCATTCTCAGTGGTGAAAAACTGAAAGCATTTCCTCTAAGATCAGGAACAAGGATGTCCACTCTCCCCACTATTATTCAACATAGTTTTGGAAGTCCTAGCCATGGCAATCAGAGAAGAAAAAGAAATAAGAGGAATCCAAATCAGAAAAGAAGAATTAAAACTGTCACTGTTTGCAGAATACATGATGCTATACATAGAGAATCCTAAAGATGCCACCAGAGAGCTACTAGAGCTAATCAATGAATGTGGTAAAGTTGCAGGATACAAAATTAATGCACAGAAATCTCTTGCATTCCTATACACTAACGATGAAAGATCAGAAAGAGAAATTAAGGAAACAATCCCATTCACCATTGCAACAAAAAGAATAAAATGCCTAGGAATAAACATACTTAAGGAGGTAAAAGACCTGTACTCAGAAAACTATAAGACACTGATGAAAGGAGTCAAAGATGACATGAACAGATGGAGAGATATACCATGTTCTTGGATTGGAAGAATCAATATTGTGAAAATGCCTATACTACCCAAAGCAATCTACAGATTCAATGCAATCCCTATCAAATTACCAATGGCATTTTTTACAGAACTAGAACAAAATATCTTAAAATTTGTATGGAGTCACAAAAGACCCCGAATAGCCAAAGCAAACTTGAGGGGAAAAAACGGAGCTAGAGGAATCAAACTCCCTGACTTCAGACTATACTACAAAGCTACAGTAATCAAGACAATATGGTACTGGCACAAACACATAAATATAGATCAATGGAACAGGATAGAAAGCCCAGAGATATACCCACACACCTATTGTCAACTAATCTATGACAAAGGGGGCAAGGATATACAATGGAGAAAAGACAGTCTCTTCAATAAGTGGTGGTGGGAAAACTGGACAACTACAAGTAAAAGAATGAAATTAGAACACTCCCTAACACCATACACAAAAATAAACTCAAAATGGATTAAAGATCTAAACATAAGACTGGATACTCTAAAACTCTTAGAGGAAAACATAGGAAGAACGCTCTATGACATAAATCACAGCAAGATCTTTTTTGACCCACCTCCTAGAGTAACAGAAATAAAAACAAAAATAAACAAATGGGACCTAATGAAACTTACAAGCTTTTGCACAGCAAAGGAAACTATAAACAAGATAAAAAGACAACCCTCAGAATTGGAGAAAATATTTGCAAATGAATCAATGGACAAATGATTAATCTCCAAAATATACAAGCAGCTCATGGAGCTCAATATCAAAAAAGTAAAAATTGCAATCAAAAAATGGGCAGAAGACCTAAACAGATATTTCTCCAAAGAAGACATACAGATGGCCAACACGCCCATGAAAAGATGCTCAACATCACTAATTATGAGATAAATGCAAATCAAAACAACAATGAGGTATCACCTCACACTGGTTAGAATGGGCATCATCAGAAAATTCATAAACAGCAAATGCTGGAGAGGGTGTGGAGAAAAGGGAACCCTCTTGCACTGCTGGTGGGAATGTAAACTGATACAGCCACTAGGGAGAACAGTATGGAGGTTTCTTAAAAAACTAAAAATAGAATTACCATATGACCCAGCAATGCCACTACTGGGCATATACCCAGAAAAAACCATAATTCAAAAAGACACATGCACCCCAATGTTCACTGCAGCACTATTTACAATAGGCAGGTCATGGAAGCAACCTAAATGTCCATCAACAGAGGAATGGATAAAGATGTGGTACATATATACAGTGGAATATTATTCAGCCATAAAAAGGAATGAAATTGGGTCATTTGTAGAGATGTGGATGGACCTAGAGTCTGTTATACAGAGTGAAGTAAGTCAGAAAGAGAAAAACAAATATCATATAGTAATGCATATATGTAGAATCTAGAAAAATTGTACAGATGAACCTGTTTGCAAGGCAGAAATAGAGACACAGACGTAGAGGACAAATGTATGGACACGAAGGGGGGAAAGCAAGGGTAGGGGGGATGAATTGGGAGATTGGGATTGACATATATACACTAATATGTATAAAATAGATACTAATAAGAATCTGCTGTATGAAAAAAATAATAAAATTCAAAAAAAAAATTTTAAAAAGAAAATGAGGTAGTATACCCCCTACACACCCAACACACACCATCAACTACTGGATTATTTCTAAACAAATTCCATATATCCTAATATTTTACCTGGAAATATTTCATTATGTATCTCTAAAAGATGACTTTAAAAAATATACTCAGTGCAATTAACATAGATAAAATAATTAACAATTTCTTTCTGTTGTAGAACATCTAGACAGCATTCAATTTCCCTACAAGCATCTCTTTATTGTTGATTTGTTTGAATAAAGATTCAAACAAGATCTGCCACTTTTTTTATTTCTTTTTATCTCTGTTCAATATATGTGTTGAAAAAATGTTGGGTTGTGGGCTTCCCTGGTGGCACAGTGGTTGAGAGTCCACCTGCCAATGCAGGGGACACGGGTTCGTGCCCCGGTCCGGGAAGATCCCACATGCCGCAGAGCGGCTGGGCCCGTGAGCCATGGCCGCTGAGCCTGCGTGTCCGGAGCCTGTGCTCTGCAATGGGAGAGGCCACAACAGTGAGAGGCCCGCGTACCGCAAAAAAAACCAAAACAAAACCCTGAGCTCCCTGAAAAGTTTCGGCAAAGCATTTTTAAAAGCCAGGTGAGGGGGGATCTCCCTGGTGGTCTAGTGGTTAGAATTCTGCACTTTCAGTGTTGAGGGCCTGGGTTCAATCCCTGATCAGGGAACTAAGATCCCACAAGCTGCCTGGTGTAGCCAAAAAAGAAAGAAAGAAAAAAAAAAAAAGCCAGGTGCAGTGGGCAGGGTGTGGTCACAGGGTGTGTGATCAGCTTGTGCACAGTTCCCTGACTGGCTGATAGTGAGGGAACAGGATGGTGTCCCAGGGGTTAACATTATCGGTCTTTAGGCCCCAGGAGGCCTGGACCTAGGTGTTCATGGTCATCACGTAGTTAACATCTTCCATTTGGAGGGGGGTTTTCACACCTGTAAAACAACTCAGGAAATGAGCATCAAATACTGTTATCTAGGTACTTCAGAGAGGAGCTAAAGCAGAGGATATGGGGGAAGGCCCCATAGGGTCCTGCTCGGTTACACCATGACCACGAGAGCTACTAAAATAGTGTCATAACTTCCAGTACTTAGGTACACAATAGGCCTTCAATAAATACTTGAAGGCAGCTATAGGAATCAACTACATTTACATAGTTTAAATAACCTCTCTAACAACTAAATCAAGTGCTTTAACAGTCTGATTTTTCTTCACCAGTGGGCATTTCAAACAGCAAAGCCAACACCAGCAGTTTTGATATCAAAGGGAAAATTCCCTTATAATCAATTACACCTGAATATTAAATTTTTGCCAGTTAACAATCTAAATCGTCACCTCAAAATAATTTGCTCATGAAAAACATGATTCGTTTACAATTCTCAGGCCTCATAAGAGACCTCTGAGTTATAACCCTTGAAAACAGTAAGTTCTTTGTCAATATCAAATTGGCCATTTATTGGGGATTTTTCAGTGGGACCCCTTGGCAATCCCAATTCCCATTATCCTCCTCCTGCAATTCCACAAAACAATGCCCAAAATAGAATTCAGTGTCTGTAGCTACTGTATCTTGTCTTAATAATAATAATATGTATCTAATTCCACATGGGATGAGAGGAAATTCCAGGGAGCTCTCACGGCATAAGTGGCCTCATAGGCAAGTAGGTTTTGCAGACGTGCTGAGATGTGTGAAGAGAGGGCCAGACAGGATAGTAGCAGGAGCACAGAATCAGGAACTTAAGTGTGGGGCAGGCAGAAGGGACAGTGAGTGGCTGATTTCAGTGGAAGAATGGAGCTGAAGCGGCAGGAGAAGTTAGAGATAACATTGGATGGGTAAGACAGGCTCTTTAAACCCTCTCTTCAGATGTCTGAAATTTAGTATGCAGAGGATTGACGAATGTTAAGCAGAGGATGGAATTAACAGAACTTGCTTCAAGGCAATTGATTTCAGTGGCAAGGAGAAGGAAGCAAGGTAGACAAAGTCTAAAAAGGAGAATGACAGTGAGGTGCTTCTCATAGTATTTAAAGTCAGAGCTTCTCAAATGATGCCTTGATTGGGCTATAGGTAGACTTTTCACGCCACTGTGCAGACTGTGTCCATGATTTGAAAAACATTAGGAGTGACTGGATCTTAGCTCTTCCTGATGAGGATTTCACAGGGTGGGCCCTGGAGTCTGAACATTTTATGTTTCAGACTTAAAGTTGTGGGTAAGGGAATGAGTGAAACGTAAAATGAAAATGAACTTGTTTTTTAAAAGGAAGAAGCAATTATAAACATGATGTGCGAGGGATTGTTGAAAGAAAGAAAGTAAAAAAGGGAGAGAGAGAGGGAGAGAGGAAGGGAGGGGGAGGGAGGGAGGGAGGAAGAAAGAAAGGGAAAAGGAAAAAGAAAGAAAGAAAGAAAGAAAAGGAAAGAAAGAAAGAGAAAGAAAGGAAAGAAAGAAAGAAAGAGAAAGAAAGAAAGAAGGAAGGGAAGGGAGGTGGGGGGAGGGAGGAAGAGAGGAAGAAAGACAGAAAGGGAAAAAAGGAAGAAAAAGGAGAAATGGGACAAGAAAATATCTGTTCCAATAACTAGAAAGTCTCACTGGCAACACTGAGGGGCCAGGGACTCAGGAGGGAAAGACAGAAATTCTCAAAAGTCTAAGCACTCCAAACACCTGAGAGAGTCAGACATGGACAAGTAAATCAGATTATACGAACTGAGAATTTATTATCTGTTTCTGCCTCTAAATTCCTGTGTGATTTTGGGCAACTTATCTACCTAACTGTTGCTCAGCTTCCAACTATGTAACATGGGGATCATAATAATCCCTCCCTCATATGGTTATTTTTCAGATTAAATTAAATAATCCACGTAAAGCACCTGGAACAGGCCTTGAGCATAATTTTTACGTAATAAATGTTGACCAGTATTATTTTCATTTTCTTGATCATTATTGTCCTGTAGAAACAAAATCACAGAGAGATAAATGTCCTGTGTCCAAACCTGCTTATCCATCTCTAGGAACGGTAGAGCCTGAAAAGCCATTGGATGTAAATTCCCATTTCTCTTCCGGCTCTGCTTCCCGCTTCCCTGAATTAGTCCAGATGATACATTTTCTCACTATCCTACCATAGTCTCCCTGTCCTGCACCACTTCTTGGGAACTCAGTCCCTTTGCTTGATTTTCATACATTAAAAATTAAGAAGGACACAAGAGCTTTTGGTGTATAGCAGACTTCCTGATATCTGAGGTAGCAAAGCAAACATCAAGTGGTTGACCAAGAGCCATCCCTTATCTAAATTTTTTTTTTAAGAAGTTGTTGGCGGTAGGAGTTTAGTAAATTAATTTATTTATTTTTGCTGTGTTGGGTCTTCGTTTCTGTGCGAGGGCTTTCTCTAGTTGTGGCAAGCGGGGGCCACTCTTTACCGCGGTGTGCGGGCCTCTCGCTATCGCGGCCTCTCTTGTTGCGGGGCACAGGCTCCAGACGCGCAGGTTCAGTAGTTGTGGCTCATGGGTCTAGTTGCTCCGCGGCATGTGGGATCCTCCCACACCAGGGCTCGAACCCGTGTCCCCTGCATTAGCAGGCAGATTCTCAACCACTGCGCCACCGGGGAAGCCCCCTTACCTAAGTTTTTAACAACCTGAGTACCTGTACATTTCACCCATCGGGATTCCTCTTTCGCATCTCATCTCTCTTCCACACTTTCACCCTTCTGGATCACCTAGTAGAACTCCAAGTCCTTCTCTCTCTATTGTGCAGAGGAAGTTGGCTCTTGTGTGTCACTAACTCAAGTTAAGTCCCATCATTTTGCCTTTCCAGCAGCTATTAGGATACACAGCTTAAAAAAAAAAAGGATTTGCAGAGACATTGCAATTTCTCCTAAAAATGTCTCCTCTGTAGATAGCGATTGTAGTTTAAGAGGGAAATTTTTCCACCAGTTACACTTTTTTTTAATGTCACATTTATTTCAAATGAAAAATAAATTATTGCAGTACAGTTGATCTACAATATTGTATTAGTTTCAGGTGTACAACATAGTGATCCAAACGTTTTACAGACTATACTCCACTTAAAGTTGTTACAAAAGAAGAGCTACATTCCCTTTGCTGTACGGTACATCCTCGCAGCTTATTTATTTTATACACAGTAGTTTGTACCTCTTCATCCCCTACCTCTATTTTGCCCCTTCCCCCTTTCCCTCTCCCCACTGGTAACCACCAGTCTGTTCTCTATATCTGGGAGTCTGCTTCCGTTTTGTAATATCAGTTCCTTTGCTTTATTTTTCAGGTTCCACATATAAGTGATATCATACAGTATTTGTCTTTCTCTATCTGACTTACTTCACGAAGCATAATACACTCCAGGTCCATCCATGTTGCTGTAAATGGCAAAATTTCATTCTTTTTATGGCTGAATATTATTCTACACCTGTTACACTTTTATTAAAGTTGTTGCCCTTATCTTATGTCACTACTACGCCATGAGCTCCTTGAGGTCAGCAAGCTGTGTCCCGTCCCTGTGGGTCTTGCTTCCTTTCCTGCAGCCCCACACCACCCGTAACCTAGCACACCCAGCAGAAACGTGCAAAGAGAAGGTGCTTAGCAACAAGTGACGGGGTGGTGGAGAGGAAAGAGCCTCATCCTCCAAAGCTCTCTGATACGTCTGCTGATTGAGGCACATATGGCGATTCAAGAAATAATTGGGGGCTTCCCTGGTGGCGCAGTGGTTGAGAGTCCACCTGCCGATGCAGGGGACACAGGTTCGTGCCCCGGTCCGGGAAGATCCCACATGCCACAGAGTGACTGGGCCCGTGAGCCATGGCCGCTGAGCTTGCGCGTCCGGAGCCTGTGCTCCGCAACGGGAGAGGCCACAGCAGTGAGAGGCCTGCGTACTGCAAAAAAAAAATAAAATAAAATAAAATAAAAAAAGAAATAATTGGTTCAGATGCTAACATTAAAAAAAAAAAAAGGTCATTTTGATAATCACATTCACAGTTCTCTTGAAATCTCAGATCTGGCCAAACGAGACCTTCTGCCCACAAGGCAACAATCAGAGCTCAATACGTTGCTGTCCCCTTGAGTGTGTCACATACTCTCCCGAATGCCATTGAGTGAAAGCCAGCCCGCCATACCCGCATCACTATTTACATCAGCTGCTTGTCACCAGGAGGAATGTGAATTGCCTCCACTCCTGCCCTGGAGGAAAATCTGACATGAGTCCAGTTGAAGTCTTCTAAATTTACCTGCCTTTTTTTTTTTTTTTTTTAGTTTTCTGCCCCTGTCAGGTTTTCTCCTGGTCATGACATTTTTGCAATACATTATGCATTACTGTTTTATTATTTGCTCACTAGACAAGGTCAGTTTGCCCTTTCAGTTGCTCTTCTTTTGGAAATATCAGCCTAAAACAGAGCAAAGGGCAATTTTAGGTAAGCAAAAAAAAAAAAGAGTTTATTTGGGAATAGCAGAGGAATTGCATTTCAGGACAAGCAAACTATGGTTAAAACATAGACAAGTCCAGGGGCTTCCCTGGTGGCACAGTGGTTGAGAGTCCACCTGCGATGCAGGGGACACGGGTTCGTGACCCTGTCCAGGAGGATCCCACATGCCGCAGAGCGGCTGGGCCCGTGAGCCGTGGCCGATGAGCCTGCGCGTCCAGAGCCTGTGCTCCGCAACGGGAGAGGCCGCAGCAGTGAGAGGCCCGCGTACCGCAAAAACAAACAAACAAAAAACATAGACAAGTCCAGAGAATAAAAGAGGAGAGCATTCTTTTATAGAGGAAAGGAGAAAGTTGGGAGGGGTTGTTCTAAACAAAAATTCATTGGAGGACAATGAGAGTTCGAAGTGGCGGAGGATCTTATTGGTTGCAGACCAGGGGAGTCTGCGTTGCTGGGTAAGAGGAAATCTTCCTTCTTCCTGCTGAACTATGCAAGCTGTAATGAGTAGCATGTGCATGAAAGCCCTCCCTTCATGGCTTCCCAACTCCAATTTTGAGTTCCCCTTAACATATTCTCACACTAATGACATGCCAGGTCAACTACAGTGACAGCATAATGACTGCATTTCCTACCTGGAGCAATTAGCCCTAACCCAGACCTACTGAGTTTGTGGTTCAATTTTCAATGCACATTTTTCCAAGAGAACAGGTTGCAAAAATCAGGTCTTGGCAGTAAAGCATCATTTATTTATTCTGCATCAGTGTTAAACAAGGCTCAGCTCACCAGATTCTGCAGACTAAATGTGCACCAACGAAATGCCTTTTACCTGGAAAATAACTACAAAGGCTGGAAAGCTGGACGCATAGGCCTTATGCAGGTTACCCAAATCATACTTGGCCAAAAGAAAAGGGAGTCTTCATGTGTGGTAACCTGAGATTTTCAGGAGAAGTGGAGCGGGGGAGGTGCGGATGCAATCTCTACAGAGGCTGTGATGCTGTGAATCTTTGCATAGGTCAGACTCATGGTGTTGCAGTCATAATTTAGAAACGTGCAAATTTATGCTTAGTCCCTCATCTCCTCCTCCTCTCTTTATGCTTCTCCCTCAAGGATCTCAGGATCCTTATGTTGCCCAATCTGCTAAGCGTGTGCAAAGTTACAAATTCCTCCCCAAAACAGTCACATTCCCTCGGAATAGCTTATTTGGGGACTATGAAGGGGAAAACGGTAAAAAGAAGATTCTATCCTTTCAAATGCATGAGTAGTTAGTGGAAATAAGAGTAGTGAAATTACCAACAGAAGTGGAAAACTTCACCAGTGGAATCCTCCTTATCAATTTGGAGACCATCTTAATGGTCCCAGAGAACTCAGTGATGTTGCTGGAGCCCTGGACCATTACACGGGATGATTTTGAGTCTCCCTTCTCCCAGCTCTTCTCATTTCCTTAATGTTTCTTGGTCCTTTCTCTAGATTAATGTTTCAGCCAAAATGCTTGCCTTAGATGGTATCCAGATGCTGAGAACATTGGAGAAATCCCTGAGGGGAAAAAAACCCCTGAGTCCATGAAGGTAAAGATGGGAGCTTCTATGGGCGAGTATGAAGCTCAATCTCTATTGTGATACAGTCTATGGGGGCCAGCATCCCCTGACTCATGCATGCCCTTTCACCTTAACCTCATAATATTCCTGGAAGGAGACACCAATATTCAAAGATTATGAATAGGGGGGCTGAGGCCTGGGAAGGATGAGCAAAGACTAGCAAATAGTAGAGCTGAGGTTGGCCTGACTCACATTTATCTGACCCTGAAACACTCCAGTCTTTCCCAGATAAGATTTCATGGCAGAGGTGATTTTTACAGGTTATCTCCTCAAATCAAACAAGCGTGCAAACTTACGTCCAAAGTTAGCTTTGATTATTCTCTCAGACATTAGGGAGGATATGCTGACATGGTATTTGTTTGAATAGTGTGACAAATCATATCCCGGAATTTTCCAAACAACATACATATGGACATCAGCTACAGTCAGTATTCTGTGGACTAAGGGGGTCACTGGTGGAGACTTCAGAACCATTGGTTCTCATTTGCTCCTCATTCAATGCCTACTAATAGCCAGGTTCTGTGCCAAGCACTAAGGAGGTAGGCGGAGATAAGACACAGATAGGCTGTACCCTCCAGAGTCCTCTAGTCAGAGGGGACAGGGAGGGGCTTCTCTGGTGATGGTGGTTAAGAAGCCGCCTGCCAATGCAGGGGGCACGGGTTCGAGCCCTGATCCAGGAAGATCCGACATGCCGCGGAGCATCTAAGCCTGTGCGCCACAACTACTGAGCCCACGCGCCTAGAGCCCATGCTCCACAACAAGAGAAGCCCGTGCACCGCATCGAAGAGTAGCCCCCGCTCACCGCAACTAGAGAAAGCCCGCGTGCAGCAACAAAGGCCCAACACAGCCAAAAATAAATAAATTAATTAATTAATTAAAAAGAAAAGAAGGGGACAGGGATAATAAGGAAGTAACAACACTTGTCCATCAACAGATGCATGAATAAAGAAAATGTGGGATGTATATACAATAAAATACTACTCAGCCATAAGAAAGAATGAAATATTGCCATTTGCAATGGACAGACTTGGAGGGCATTATGCTAAGTGAAATAAGTTAGACAGAGAAAGACAAATACTGTAGGATATCACTTATATGTGGAATCTACAAATACAACAAACTAGTGGATACAACAAAAAGGAAACATACTCACAGATATGGAGAACAAACTAGTGGTTACCTACCACTGGGGAAAGGAAGTGCAGAGGGGCAAAACAGGGGAAAGGAATTAAGAGGTACAAACTATTATGTATAAAATAAGCTACAAGGATATATTGTACAATGCAGGGAATATAGCCAATGTATTATAACTACTCTAAATGGCATATAACCTTTAAAAACTGTGAATCACTATGTTATACACCAGTAGCTTATATAATATTGTACATCAACTATATCTCAGTATAAAAAGAAAAAGGAAATAACTATACAAATAACTATATAATTGTAACAAGAGCATGGGAGTATACATACAGGCGGCTAGGAGAACGTACAAGTGGCTCCTAATCTCCTCCAGCAGCTGGAGATCAGCACATCCTTTCCTGGGAAAGTTATTTTAAGCTGCCACCTGCAAGAGAAGTAGGGATTGCCTTTTAATTGGAGTGTTTAATATATTTACATATATTATAAGTTAATAATTATATATTAATTTAATAATTAATATATATTTAACTTGTATATATTATATATAATCCAATAATTAGATTAATCATTAAATTAATTTAATATATTAATATTAATATATTAAATATTTTAATATTTAATATAGTTACATGTCAGCATTCAAAATAAACAGAAATCAATGAAGGTATCAAACTTGAAGTCCCAGTGAGGTAGATTATTAAAGAATGCTAGAATTCACAAATTTATAGTAGATGAGAAGGACATTCCAAGGAATGTGAAGTTTTCAGGTAAAATTATACCTGTATCTATACCCATTTATCTATTTATCTGATTTATGATTTCTTTTAGACTTGTGCCCAAGATTCCTGAGGGAGCAAGGTGGGGAGACGGGGTGAGAGTGAAAAGTAAGGGAGCTGGCAGCAGAGACTCTCATGCTGCTATTAGTTTTCAAAATATCTGATCCTCACAAAATCCATGTGAGGTAGACAGGTGAGGTGATATTGTCCATCCCTACTGTACATATGTGGAAACTGAGAATCAGGGAAGTGAGGCAGCTCCTCCAATATCACACAGCTACTGGGTGAACTAAGACTTAAAGAATTAAGACTCTAAGTCAGCCTTTGGGGATCCAAAGTTCACTGCTCTTTCAACACAGTGGCTTATCCTGAGAATCTTGCTTCTCTTTCCTTCTCCTGTAGGTTTACAATCCAACTTGGAGGAGGTTATAAAAAATGTTGCCTTCACCAAATCAGTTAAGGGCAAGCATGCAGACCATCTTATTTTTGTGAATGCTGAGCTACTGCAGGAACTGTCTTCCTCTCTGCTATATTTAAAGAATTCACCTCCCAGCACTTCCAAACCCAAGGACTCATGAGTTGCATAATGAGCATACGCGGCCATTTCTTTACAGTTTAGGTGACTGTCCAATCTGGTTAGGAAAATAGAACATTTCTGTAAAGTACCTTCTGGTTTCCTACGGATTTGTACTTTAAAAAAATGAAAAATTTCCTAGGGGACATGCAGTCCCAATATTTATTGGGTGTTATATTCCTGGAAGAGCTTTGATACGTTAAAATTTCACAGGCATTATTTTTCAGATGATGAAAGCAAAGATTCTGAAGCAGATGGTATCTAAGCTGAGAAAAGAGGGGACATTTAAGAGTTGACCAGATCAAAAGGGGATGAAGAGTATTCCAAAAGAAGGAATCATATTTTTCACTTATTCATCCATTCAAGCAGCATTTACTGAGCACTTACTATGTGCTCAGGTGCTGGGGAAACAGTACTGAACAAGACAGGCAAAGGCTGTGTCACAATAATGCAGCTGCATTACAGGGAGGAGAGCTGTATACCACTTTGGTCCCTAAGTCTAAGTGGTGTTAGGAAAGACTTGAAGGATGAGTGGAAGCAAGCCAAGCAGAGAAAGATGGGGGAGAGAATGCTCTGAGCAAAGGTAATAGCAAGCAGTGTTCTAGGCCTGAAGCAAAACAGAGCTTAACATATGCACTGAACAGCAAGTACAGGATAACCTGGAGCACAGGTAGGAAGAAGGACATGGTGAGACATGAGGCTGACTAGCTAAGGAAGGAAAAAATTATATAAAGTCTTGTAAGTCATATCAAGGATGTCAGACTATGCTAAAGCTAATGGTTAATGAGAGGCTGTGGAAAGTTACTATGGAAGGTATATTAATCAAGATAGTCTGAATTATATTGCAGTGACAACTCCAAAATCTCAGTCCCTTAAAAAGACAAAGATGAGGGACTTCCCTGATGGTCCAGTGGTTAAGACTCCACGCTCCCAATGCAGGGGCCCAGGTTCGATCCCTGGTCAGCGAACTAGATCCCACATGCATGCCGCAGCTAAGAGTTCACATGCCGCAACTAAAAAATCCTGCATCCTGCAACTAAGACCCGGCACAGCCAAATAAATATATATTTAAAAAAAAAAAAACAGACAAAGATGATTTCTCTCTTACTCTTGATCACTTTTGCAATTCAGATGGAGGCTCTATCCCACGTATCCCCATTCTGAAACCATTTCAAATGTAGCTGCCCACCATGGCAGAAGGGAAAATCAAAAGGATGGTATATTGTGCATTGATTCTTAGGGCTTTCTACCCAGAAGTGACACACATAATTTCTGCACTATTTATAACAGCCAAGACATGGAAGCAACCTAAATGTCCATGAACAGATGAACGGATAAAGAAGATGTGAGATATATATATATATATACACACACACACACACACACACACACATATACATGCCACTGTATTATACATGTATTCAATGGAATATTACTCAGCCATAAAAAAGAATGAAATAATGCCATTTGCAGCAACACGGATAGACCTAGAGATTATCATACTAAGTGAAGTATGTCAGACAAAGACAAATATTATATGATATCTCTTATATGTGAATTTATATAAGAGAATTTATATAAGAGATGTTTAAACTTTCATCCCTGGATGTTACTCGCTGCCTTGGTGAATGAATTTTGGCATTTTTGTGGGAATGAGAGGAGCCTAAGATTTATGAAGCACAGTATCCAGACCCTCCCCAACTTCTGTCTGCTGGGACCTGATGGGAATCCTGAGACCTGGACCCTGAAGGACCAAACTGAGAGCTGTGATGGAGATGCCATGCCTGAGTACCAAGAACCTTGTCCCATATCTTCTACTCTCAGATCCAGGCTCTGAATAAACTGAGTTTTCCTATGTATGCCCGTGTGGACCACGACTTCCCAGTTATACAAAAGGTCAGCCAAAGCCTGAAATGGATGGCCATGCCCTGTACATGGCACCTGTGGAAGTGTGTGCCCTTGGAAATTTCTCCAGGAAAAGAAATGATGTCAAATAAAGACGTGGGGGGAGTTCCATGGTGGTCCAGTGGTTAGGACTTGGTGCTTTCACTGCTGTGGCTTGGGTTCAGTCACTGGTCGGGGAACTAAGATCCTGCAAGCCGCACACCACAGCCAAAAATATATAAAAAAGACCTGGGGCTGTAGTTTAATGAATGGGTAAATAATGAAGACACTAAAGCTTCTTGCTTGCTTGTGTTTCTGGAGTGCCCAGTAGAGTGTTTTTCACATAGCTGTTGTTCAGTAAATGTTCTTTAATAAAAAAGGAAAAACGTATTTGATTAAAAGAAATATTTGCTTAATGTAATTTAAGAACCCTCTGAGCAGTTTGGATTCATGTAAAAGCAGTTTACGCAGAGTACACCGATTTCGTTGAACAAATAATATCTTGGGAACAAGACAGTGTGTGCACTGTACTTAAGCCAAGATGAGATTAAAACATCCCTGAAGGTGTAACCTGGACCCTGAGATTGAAATGTGAGATCATCAAGGAGACCAATTTCTACCATGCTTTCATGTACCACTCTAAATATTTTGAATGTGAATACTCTTTTCCTCCTTGAACCATTTCTTCTAAATGAATTCCCAGAATTCAGTGGAGACACTGAATCAAAGGCGGAGTATGAACAACGTCCTGGTTCTTATACGGATGGCCAGAATGCCCTCTGCGGGGATGGCCCGGTGAAATGTATCAGTTTTCCCGCTCCATCCTTCCGTGAACGCCACGTAGGTAGCACCAGGCTGTACAGTAAACACGTGTATGTGGGCGGCACAGGAAAGAATTGAAGGGAGACAGTGATGCCCCCGTTTACAAATACATGACATACCCTGACGTGTTGAATCAAGGAGAGGAGACGTGCAAAAATAGTTGCTCCGAAAAGTGGAAGGAAATTCTGACACATGTTACAGCGCGAATAAACCTTGAAGACATGAAGCTAAGTGAAATAAGCCAGTCACAAAAAGACAAACACTGTACGGTTCCACTTCTCTGAGGTACCTAGAGTAATCAAATTCATCCAGACAGAAAGTAGAAAGGTGTTGCCAGCGACTGGAGGGGAGGGGTGGGGGCGGGGGAATGGTGAGCTGTTTAATGAGTGCAGAGTTTCAGTTTTGCAAGAGGAAACATTCTGGAGATTGGTTACACAACATTGTGAATATAGTTAACACTACTGAACTATACAATTAGAAAAGGTAAGGTGGTAAATTTTATGTTACGTGTTTTTTACCGTAATTGAAGGAAAATAAAATTCATTATAGCTCATAAAAGAGCCTGCCAACTGATGTCTCTTGCTGTCTGCACTGCCCTCTGCTGGTCAACGATGCCCACGACGCAGGGAGGAACACTCCCGGCTTCCAGAATAAAATCAACTGCTCACCACTAGGGGGAGCCTTTTATTTTATTGCTACTTGGCTTTTAAAACTGGCAGAAGCATGCTCAGAGGGTAAAACCTCGATCGAAAGCCTGCACCATAAACCAAGAGGGTTGAAAGCCACCGCCATCCTTCACGTTTTTTCCCCTTACGCTTGCCCCTGTGGTTGTATGCCCACATCCTCTCAAAAGTTATTCCAGCCTCTATCAGATAAACCATAACCCGGTGACTTGAAAGATTAAAAGCTACGATTCCAGGAGAAGGGGGATGGGGAATAAATTAGGAGTTTGGGATTAAAATATACACAGTACTATATATAAAATAGATAACCAACAAGGACATACTGTATAGCACAGGGAACTATATTTAATATCTGTAATGACCTATAATGGAAAAGAATCTAAAAAAGAATATATATATAAAATGGAATCACTTTGCTGTACACCTGAAACTAACAAAAGATTGTAAACCAACTATATTTCAATGCAAAAAAAATTTTAATAATGAAAGTAATAAGATTTTAAAAAAAAAAATGTAAACGCTCTCAGGGGAATTTGCTGGTGGTCCAGTGGTTAGGGCTCCGCACCTTCACTGCAGGGGAACTAAGATCCCGCATGCCATGCGGCAGGGCAAAAAAAAAAACCCCCAAAAACAAAAACCTCTCAGGATATCAGGATGTATCAGGATAGTGATTTTATCAGCGTAACGCACATTTGATCTACTGGCTTGCAGTGCACATCACAGATTGTTCTGACCCTTGGTGGAGTTTTCCCTAAATTGCTAGTCTCACCTAAAAAGGCCCATTGGCCGCAAAACAGGTTGAATTCATGGAATACTCTTCAGGAGGAGACCAGAAAAAAATCAAAGTTTCCACTCAGGAAGCTGAATGTGTTCCTTTCGACTCCAGCAGGGAACTAGGTGATTTCTGCTTCCCACTGTGGAAATGGGAAGGCAGTTGAGTGAGACAATGCAAAAAGCCCATAAAGGAGTGGTTTTTGAGATAAGGCTTGAAAGTTCATATTTGGTTGACTACTGCTGTGTAACTAGCCACCACAAAATTTACTGGCTTCAAACAATAATTCTTTATCATTCACTCTTCTGTGCTTTGACTGGGTTCAACCGGGCACTTTTTCCTTCCATGGGAGGTTGGCTGGGAGCTCCTACATAGCCTCCATGGAGACGGCACGAAGGCTGAGCTAAACTAGGACACTGGCAGAGCAGGCCGTGCATCTCTCCAAATAGTCACATGGTCTCTCCCTCTCTGTATGGCCTCTCCAGGAGAATAGCTGGATGGTTCAGGGCTCTCAGGAGTGCAGGTTTCCGGGTCTTACATTTAGGCCCTAGTGAGGACACAGCTTACTGTCTGCCACATTGAATTAGTTAAAATGAGTCACAGGGCCAGCCCAGATTCACTGTGGGATAGGACCTCACAGGGGCATGAATCCTGGGAGGGGTGGTTAATTGGGGACCATCACTGGAGACTGGTTACAATAACGGTGAGAAAAAGATGCTGAGATATAGAAGGATGAGCAGAGAGAAGAGCCTGGATAAAAGCACAAAGTATCTAAAGACACAAAAGAATGGGCTAAAGTGTATGGTTTGTAAAAAAGAGTCAGTGGACAATTGGTTTGTAAGTGAGGCAACAGTCAGACTACTGGGGACCTTGTACGTTAGGCTTAGCAATTTGGACTTCATTTTGTCCAGTAGTTCTCAAATCCAACTGTGCCATAGAATCTCCTGGGGTCCAGGGAATGCCAGCTCCCCAAATACCATCAAAAAATAACCAGCTGATGAGACAGGGAGGACTCCATCTCAGCAGAGGTTTGGCAGTGTCTCAGAGAGGGAAAGGCAAGGCTAGAATTAGTGAGAACTGGAAGTTTGGTTTACGGCAGGTCCCTCAATGGAGAGGGAGGGTTGTCTTGACTAGGACTGGGTAGAGATCACAACACAACAGTCTAAGGCAGGCAGCAAAAGCAAGACAAGGCAAAGGAGTTGTGCTTTCCTTGAGGCGTTGATGGATATTCTGAAAAGAATAATTAGGCCACTTGTCTAGGCAAGAATCACCTGGTATAGTAAAATTATGCTAATGAACAGATTGGAATACTAGGTTAACATGAAGAGTAAGCTCTGTGGAGTACAGGTAGTTTGTGTCTCAGAACTTTGTCAAAATACAGATTCTCAGAACTCATCTTCAGAAGTTCCTGTTCAGTGGAACCCAAGAACCTTTATGTTTAACAGGCTTCATTGGGAATCAATGCTATAAGCTGACGGGTAGCAGGGCGGACTGTCCCCAAATATGCTGCTTTGGTATATTGCTTATTTCAAGCTAAAGGCATTTGGAAAACAGCAAATGCAGGAAGAGGCTTTCTCTGAACTTTCCTTATCTGTCTAAAGAGAAATCTTCCAAAAGGAACTCAATTGTCATAAACCCCCCTCCCCAGGAGCTCAGCATCCAGGAAAGATGTACTACTCAACACAGGAGAGGAGACTACAGGTCAACACCAGAACCAGATGAACTTTATCACAATCACACCTCCCATCTGTCTTCTAAGGACCCATTCATCTTTCCTAAAAATCACTTGTTCTCCCTCAAGAGGCCTTTGTGGCCACCTCTTCTTTTCCTATTAAAAGGATATTTAAGCCTAAATTCTAAAGCCAACCTCTCTGAGCTATTCATTTCCCCCTGGGTATCTCCCATGTATCCATGAGGTAGACATATTATAAACCTGGTTTTCTCTGGTTAATCTGTCTTTTATTACAGGGGGTCTCAGTCAAGAACTCAGAGAGGTGGAGGGACATTATTTTTCCTGCTCTACAAAGCCACGAAGCACTGTAGGTTAAGATACAACGACGGTATAAACAGGTTAATTCAGTGACGCTGGTCAGGGTTTTTCTAGAGTCTGTACCCACTGCCAGCTTTCCTCATCGCTTTGATGATTCTGGATCTTCTCCAAGCTAAGTTGCAGAGAATACGTGTATCCATCGCCAGGTGAGGCAGACCCGGGAAAAATCCACGAGGAAAAGTATCACAGGAAAGGCAGGGGTTGTGCAGGAAGCAAGGATTCCCAGGTGTCTTTGGAAGGAGGGGAGGAGTGGGGACTGGAAGTTTCTTTATCCTACAAGTCCCTTGGTCAGATGACTCTTGGGCGTCGATGGCAGAGTGAGGGTGGGTTTCCACACAGAGGCAAGAGGAGTCACTTAGAAGTTTAACCCAGAATCCCCATCAGCTTGAATTCAGGATGATTGAGTCCATAAGACTGGAATTTAGGCCCCTGGGCTGCCCCTGACATTGAACACACCAGACTAAAAGTCCCCCAGACTTTTCAGCCTATCTCGCCCTTAATCGGCATAATATTGGTTAAGTCACCGTGTTCCTCTCCTCCCCCTCACATTCACAGATGTTTACAGAAAAGAAGTTCAAGGAGATTAAGTCACTCATCGGAGATCCCAGAGCCACTAAGTGCCACGCTCTATCCCAAATCAGTTCTGCCAATCTCCAGCTAACTTCCCCCTCTACTTCTTTATCATTATTGCCTCTTTCCCTTTGACAAGCAGCATGATTTTTTTTCAAGCAGCATGATTACTTGGTCCTTGTCCTTATTTGAAAAATATATACGCAGATAATGCTGCAGTTAATAATGTTGTGATTCTGTTGAAAGGAGTTTCTTCCTCTGTGTTGTTATTTAGGACCACTTTGCATCCTCCTTCATCCATTCATTCATTCATGTATTCCCTTCTCAAATAAGCGTCTAGAAACAAGTAGGGTGTGGAATGAGACTGAAATCAAACAGGACTCTGGAGCTCTCCTGGGTACAAAAGCCCCTCAATGTCTCCTGTTTCTTGTTTGTAGGAAAAAAAATAAAAACAAGTTTTGAGTCTGCTAGGCCTTCCCCAAGTTCCAAAGAGCAGGCTCAGCAGTTAATAGGCTAATATAGTCACAAGACTCCTAGTTCCTCCTGAAAGGCTATAGATAACAATCCGATACACACCTCTCAGTTCTTCTACAGAAACTAAGATTCACCCACCCAGGTGGATGATAGTGACCACCTGCTGACCACAAGCATGTAGACCCCAGACTAGCTGGAACCAGAAGGTTGAGACTCCGGAGACATCACCCTGTTACTTCACCACCAACCAATCAGAAGAAAGTCACACAACCTGAAGCCCTCATTCCAAATTCTGCCTTTAATTCTTCCCCCAAGACTATTGGGGAGTTCAGGTCTTTTGAGCAGCTCGCTGCCCATTCTCCTTGTTTGGCGTCCTGCAATAAACCTTCCTGCACTCCAAATTCCTCACTGGTGTCGGGCACACAAACTTGGTTTCGACCGTAAGACCCCTACATGCAGGGGCCAATATTTAGCCAGTAACCCCAGGAAGGCCACTTGCAGCTAGTGTCCGTTCTGACTGGCTTCACCGGCAACTTGCAGGGTGTTAAATATTTGGACTGTTTTCTCTGCCTATCTGCCAGGGTAATTGCATGTGTGTCCCCTAGGACTCTCAACTGGAATTGGCACTGCCTCGGGCTGTGAAGCAGGGTGGGGCCTGGACCGAGCCTGGTTGTCAGGACACAGGGACTCAGATCTGGCCCTGCTACAGTCCTGGCGCACCACACGTTCCCTGGGAATCCATTTCTCCACAGTAAAATCAACATACGGCCTGGTACCACTTTCGCAGAAGAAAACAGTATGTGTCCATGAGCCTGGGTTCACACAAGGAGACATGTCTGGAAGGATATATGCCCACCTGATCACAGTGGTTATTTGTGGGGAATAGAACTGGGTGAAGGAGGACCTTTTCACTTTATCTAATCTCTTGACTCTTCATTTTCCATAACAATCATTTGTTGTGATTTTTAAAAGTGAATAGCTAGAAAAGTCCTAGTTGTTCCTGTTTTGCAGGAAGTCACACTTTTTATCCCTGGTCCCACGGGGGCCTTGACGTCTGACTCAAGGCTGTCCTGCCTGTGTGTTCCTTACGCTGCCTCTGAACAACCGGGGGATGTGAGGGCTGAGCACCGTTTGACCCTCTTAGTCCCCGTGTCTCGGCCAAGGCTGCCCAGGGCTGGTAACAAAACATCGTCACGATTTTCCTCGCCCTCCTCTTGCTGGCATCTGATCCACGTCAGCAAAGGCTTAGCCACCATTCAACCAAAGCATGCTTATCTTCTCTTGTATCCACTGCCATAAAACACCCACAAACCTGCCCAAGGTCCTGGGAAAGAGCTATCACCCAACGTGATACATTTCCAGTTGCTTTGAATTTATGACTTGAGGTGTTTGTTCCTAAGTCACAAGCGCGGAATGTGGGAAAGCAGTGTGATTACTTGTCCCTGTCATAGGAAGATACACTGGGGGAGGGGGGGTAAGCTTTACTGCTTTCCCAGAGAACGGGAATTTGCTTCTCTAGCAAATTCTCCATCCTAAACTACCTTAGGATAAATAAATGACACTTTTTGATCAAAGAATTGCAAACATAGAGATCAGAGGGAACCACACGGTGGTAGAAAGAGCACTAGACTTTGGATTCAGACCAACTTGGGTGCGAATTCAGACCTTAAACAAGTCACTTAACCCATTTCACTGAATGAACACCCTATTTTGTGCCAGGCAACTTGCTGGGCATCTTACATCCAATAGCTCAAGCCTGAAGAGCTTTGTATTGCTTTCATCATGTAACAGAGGAGGGAAGTGGGACTCAGAGAAGAAAGCCACGCTAGTGGGAGGGCTCAGCTGCTGCGATGACGGAGTCCAGACTCCAGTTCAGATCTTGAGATGTCAAGGCCAGTACCTATTCTTCCAGAAATTACTGTCTCTCCCATACACGATGGGGAGAAAAGACCTCTGCCCCAACCACACCACTGCAAACAGGTGTAACCAGGAGTGATACCACAGGGTTCAGTGATCCCACATGCCCTTTCCAGGAGCCTTCTTTTTTTTTTTTTTTTTTTTTTTTTTTTTGCGGTAAGCGGTCCTCTCACTGTTGTGGCCTCTCCCGTTGCGGAGCACAGGCTCCGGACGCGCAGGCTCAGCGGCCATGGCTCACGGGCCCAGCCACTTCGCAGCATGTGGGATCTTCCCGGACCGGGGCACGAACCCGTGTCCCCTGCAACGGCAGGCAGGCTCTCAACCAGTGCGCCACCAGGGAAACCCCCAGGAGCCTTCTTGAACCCCAAAAGCCCTAGGAGAGACAAAAATCAAGAAGACCCTGACACTGAATAGGAAGAAGAAGCCCTGAGCCCAGATCAGTGGATGGAAACTGTGCTTTGGCATCAGATGAACCTGGATTCGAATGCTGCCTCCCCTGGGTACCTAACTGTGACACTGGGTACTTTCCCTGACTTCTCTGGGCCTGTTTCCTAATGTGTAAAAAGAGACTGGTGAGATCTTAGAATGGGATTATAAAGCACCAGCTCAGGGTGTCATTTAGAGCAGCTGCTGATCGCGGGGGGACAGGGGCCCTAGAGAGCTCCAAGCAGATGGAAGAGGAGGAAAATTCTTGGGCCCTGGACTGTTTGTGAAGTGTGCTAAGCCCCCTTGAGAAGCTCTGTCCTACGCATATGTCAGGGCTGTGGAACACTGGCACAGCCATACTTGATTTTTTTTTTTTTTAGAGCTGCCCTGAACCTGCTCTAGTCCAGAAAGGGGCTCTTTTCTGTAATATCTGCTGAAGGCCCACAAAGAAATCAGCCTGGAGTGAATGTGACCTCCTAGACACAGTGCCCACAGGTCAACTGGGGAAAGGCCCCGTTTTCCTGGGCTACTTCCTCACCGAGGCTGAACTTGACACTTGGAATAATAGGACCCTAACTGCGTCCAGTGGCCAAGAGAGAGGTGGAGACTGAAATACCAGGTATTCAACAGATGAGGTTGGATTTCCTTCGCAGAGATGAATTCAAGAGGGCCTTCGGGCAATTCGCCACTCTAATTTACTCTTCCCGGACCCAAAGCCTGGAATTAGCTTCACTCCCCTTGGTGCTTCTGATAGGAGACCTGCCTGCCATTCTTTCCTCTGAAGACTTCAGGAGAGGAACCTGGGAGGGGCTTGAGGTGGGCTGAGTCACTGCCTTGAGGCTTAATTAGCATCAGCTCCCAGGCTGAGAATTCCCCCTCTGCGACCCCAACCCTGGAGGAGCTAAGGCGCAGCAGGCTGCCCAGGCGAAGCTCTCCTCCAGCCATGGCCCTGTGCCTTACCTTGCGCCCTTGCTGGTCCTCCTCTTGGCCAGGTGCGGTGTGATGGGGGAACAGAGGGCGCCGGGCTTCCAAGGCTGCAGGCAGACCCTGAATGTGTCCGTGCTGGGGGCGCTGCCAGGAGGTGGCTGGGACAACCTGCGCAACGTCGAGCTGGGGCAGGTGCTCAGGAGAGACTATTTGCAGTGCCTCACCACCGAGGACGGCGAGTACCTCATCCCAGACCGCGTGCAGGTGGTCCCGCGGCGGGAGAGTATCGTGGAGACCCGCACGGAGCTCATCGACCACCGGGTCAACTACACTGACACCTGGGCCGCCTCCATCAACGCTGAGCTCTCCTTCCTCCCCGACCTCAATGGTAAGCTCTCCGTGGACTGCCGGAACGTCGGGAAGTACAGCCTGGAGTACCAGACGGTCACGACCAGGGTGCAGATCCGCCATGTTATCTACTCTGTGAAGGCCCCGGAGAACCCCGACTTCCAGCCCGACTTTCTGCGACATCTGCTGACCCTCAGCGACCACCTGGAGAACAACCAGACCCGGGAGGCCAAATACCTGGCGGAGATGCTTGTGCTTAGGTACGGCACGCACGTTCTCACCGACGTGGAGGCCGGGGCTGCCTTGGTGCAGGAATACCAGGTGAGGCGGGAGCTGGTGGACAGCGAAGCCCGAGACAAGATCAACATCACGTTCGCCGCCTCGGCCTTGTTCTTCCACGCGGTCAACGCTGGGGATGGGGTTTCCTGCAGGTGCAGAGCCGGCTTCTCCAGAACCTCGGGCGGAACCCGGTGGCCTCCAAGATGCACAGCCACGGTGGCGTGCCCTTCTACCCGGGCATCACCCTACCGAAATGGCAGGAGGGCATCGGCAACCGGCTGGCGGCCATCGGTAGGTCGGGCCCGCCCCTGCCGGTGCTGCTCCAGCTGGAGACGCTGCCCGAGCTCCCAGAGGCCCGGGTGGCGGCCGCGCGTGCGCTGGGGGGCGGCCGCGCGTGCGCTGGGCCATCCACCGCTACTACGCGGTCAACACGCGTCCCGGATGCTTGAAGCTTGGGGCTCCCGTCTTCGACCCCCAGGCCAATGTGGACGATGGTTCTCGCGGAGGCCGCTGCCGCGCCAACTTCAGCTTCGGCGGTGTCTTCCAGGAATGCGAGGCCGTGTCCGGGCGGCGTGCCGATCACCTCTGCCGGGCCTATCACATCCCGAACCCGCTCACCGGCAAAGCCTCTTGCCCGGCCAACTACACGGCCTGCGCCCGGAGCGGCGGGCTGAAGACGTGGAGCGAGGCCGGTCCTGAGTGCCGGCAGCACTGCCGAAGGTGCCGGCTCTTCTTCCGATGCTGCTCGACGGTGTGCGCTATCCATGAGCATCGGAATGCCGTGCGCCTGGCTGCCTCCTGGTGCGCGCCCTCGGGGGCCTCCCTGCCCACCACTGCGGGCCTCCTCTTTGGAGGCCTGTATAGCCCAGGCAACCCAAACCCGCTCACTGGGTCCCAGGCTTGCCCCTCCCACTTCTACCCACTGACACTCTTTGGCGACCACAAGGTCTGTGTCAGTAGCGACTCAGAGCTGGGTACAGCCCAGGCAGTCCCCTTTGGGGGTTTCTTCAGCTGCCAGGCGGGCAACCCCTTGGCTGGCCTTGTGAAGGGCCAGAGCCCTGGGCTCATGAAGGAGGTGTTCTACCAGGACAGCCCCACGGATTTCCCCATGAAATGCCCAGCAGGGTACAGCCAACACCAGGCTTACCTCAGCCATGGCTGCCAAATCCTCTGCTGCCTCAGGGCTGGGGTCCTCTTGGACCAGCAGCAGGCAGCTGTTCGGATGCCCCCATTTATTCCCCGTCCCCCGTTGCTCGACAGAAGCAGCACCCCCAGGCTGTCTGTCCTGGTTGACTCCAGTGGTCAGCAGGGCTGGGCGAGGCTGCAAGGCTCTGACCGCTGGCAGCGGCCAATATTAATGACCCATGCCTGTCTGCCAAGCTCTTGAGCCAGGCTGGCTGGGGACCCAGCGTGGGGGCCATTGTTGGCTTCTGGGTGGGTGCCACGGTGGCCTTGGTGGCTCTTGCTCTGGGGGTAAGCTGTGGCTTCGGGTTCTATAAGAAAGGGGCTTACAGGAGACTGCAGGAAGCCATCCTGACAGAGGAACAGAGGGCCTATGGGGCCACAGAAACCACTGAGAGCCCAGCTCAGTCTGAATGCGTACAGAACGACAAGAATTCTGTCTCGACTTTAACAAAACAGGACTGCTGCATCATTGCTAGTCAGAGCTCTAGCCCCTTCTGTTTCTTCTACTGCCTAGGTAAAAAGATGTAAGATACCTAATCATAGAACTGGCCCCACTTCCTGAAGTTACCAGGACTAAACTGTACTTCCTCAAGCCTGCCTCCAAATCACCTAGCCCAAGCTCAAGTCCTGTAGCAACCTCTCCCTAACGCCCTCTTGCTGAGAGGCGCCCCATTCTCCTTGGTGTGCTCCCATGTTGGGCGCCTCCCTTGTTGCAAGGAGCCAATAAACCCAACTTTGTTCAAATACAGCTCTATTCCTGGTGTTCTCTGCTGGAGGGGTGGGCGAACAGGGGAGACAGTATCAGCATTGACCCCAGGACATATTATGTAGCTTTGAAGTTAGAATTTTTTTTTTTTGTAACTGTTATAAAATTCATTCTGTCCATTTGTTTTCCCAGAATCATTGCCTTGAACCCAAAAAGTTTCCTCTTGGGCTTGGTTTAACTCAGAGGGTCTTTTTGTTTTTTGTTTTCCAAATAGGACCTGACCTACTTGTGGATGATGAAATGAATTAAGTTGTAATCAGCAAAATTTTTTTAATGACAGCAAAAAGTACATTGCATGAAACAGCTATAATAATTATTTTGTGAAATAGGTTAATCACATAAAATTGCCCATATCCAATTTTTTTTTTTTTTTTTGGCCACGCCACGCAGCTTGCGGGATCTTAGTTCCCCAACCAGGGATTGAACCCTCAGCAGTGAAAGCGCGGAGTTGTAACCACTAACCACTGGACTGCCAGGGAATTCCCTCCAATCATTTTTGATTCACCAAAAAATGTCAGTTTTGTATGGTTTATATGGGATCACAATGTAAGATGTGATACAAACTATCAAGATATGATCACAGTCAAAACACTGGAAAGTCAAGGGAAAACTCTTCCACTCTTCCATTTCATTCTATGTTCCATGAAACTTAGCTTTGGAAAACTAGAGTCGTCACCCCCAATGGAAGAGTCTTCCCTTTGGAGATCCTGTTTCTCTCAAGTACACCAGAGTACATTTTCATTCTTTAACCCAAGACTGCAGTCTCTTGGGACCAGTGTTCAGTTTTGCAACGTTCCTAGAACACAAGCCTCATCGCAATTTAAGCCCAGAGTGTGGGTCAGTAGTTGTCACAAGGACAAACAGGGTGTCACATTAAACCCTAACCTTGGAACCACAGGGCATGCAGGACCTAACCCAAATGGGCCCCTCATGTGTGAATTTTAGAGCCAATTCCAAAGGTACCTGGAGAGACCCTAGGGAGCCGGCAAGTGTGGCCTCACGGGGTTGACAAGACCCCATTTCCATGACCTGAGTGACCTAAGTGAGTCATTTTTCTTCTTGGTGTTTCATCTACTCTGGCTACAAATTGGAATATATTACGATCTTGATGAGATAGTGCAAACTCTGAGTCCTGAGAGGAAGAGGCAGTTGAAATCCAAATAACTCTAGATGTTTGAGATCATTTCTCCTACTGGTCTGATACGGGCACATTGGAGCCGACTGTGAGCTAAGAACTGACCGACTAGTGGCTCTCCTGAGCCTTCTCCGGACTCGTGGTCACTACCATTTGTAGAGACTTTTTCTGTTTTCCACAGAACTTAAGGTAGGTAAGTAGTTCTTATGCTATGGATGAGGAAACTGAGGCTCACAGAGGTTGACTTGCCCACAGTCATGTGACAAATAATAAGAATAATAATGGCTAGTGCCTACTACAGACTTAGAATTCATTCTGTGCAAAGATTACTTCATTTATTTCTTTGCTGAGCACAGTAGTAAAGCTATGGGCTTGGTCTGGGTCAAATATGGGCCTCTGGAAATCCCTTGTGCCTCAGTTTGGTCCTCTATAAAATGGGGTTAGCATGTTAAATTCCTAGGTCACTTGAGAAGATTAAATGAGCTAATGGATGCAAAGCACCTTGGAACAGCCTGGCCTTTCTAAATTTGAAATTGGTGACACTAACCCTTTGGGATCTTATTTGCCACTGCTTTAAGAGTGGGATACCAGAATCAAATCTGACAAACTGGGCTCAACTCCCAGCACAGCTGCTAACTAGCTCTGTGATTACGAGAAAATTGTCTCACCCCTCTGAGAACCAATCTCATCTATAAAGTGGGGATAATCATAAGACTGATGTCATACATTGTTGCAAGGATTAAATGAGACAATGCAAAGAAATACCTTGGTACAGTGCCTCACAGCTGGCATGTCACAATGTGCGGGACTGGGTACACAAAGTTGTATGATAGGGGCTCACAGTTGAGTGGGTAAGACACCCACAAAACATAAATTACCCATTGTAAAAATGTCATAGAGCTTCAAAGAAAGCATTATGGGAAAATGCATGAGGGTCGCAAATTCTAACTGGGAGGGCGCTGATAATGTTTCTAGCATGGGACGGGTCTCTTGTCTCAGCCAGGCCCCTTTTCAGATTTGCTCAGTTCTGCTGGCCCAGGAGAATCCTTTCAACAGAAACCGAATGCCCATTTCTGATGGTCTCAGTTCATTTCCTGGAATAGCCCTCCAGGCTCTAAAAACTGAGCTCTCCGACTGATACGAGCAAGATGGGGATTAGGGCATAATAAAAGATTTTGATGTGGAATAAAGAAGAAAAGGGGCAAAATGAACCATCCTGTAAGTAGGGTGGCTATGCAAGTGCTCATCGAAATCTGGACCCTGTTGAGACAAAAAGGAGGCACTATAAATAATTATATAGGACATGTCAATCAAAAGATACGTCGCTCCACTTTTATACGTGACTGTTTGCCATTGGGCCCAGGTCCACTTTATCACCCTGATCTCCAGCTAGTCTCTCCCCATGATACACATTCCCTGTGCTGATTCCCACATCATGTCAATTCCTGGCTGATGAAATATATATATATATATATATATATATATATATATATAATTTTTTTTTTTTGCGGTACGCGGGCCTCTCACTGTTGTGGCCTCTCCCGTTGCGTAGCACAGGCTCCGGACGCGCAGGCCCAGTGGCCATGGCTCACGGGCCCAGCCGCTCCGTGGCATATGGGATCCTCCCGGAACGGGGCACGAACCCGTGTCCCCTGCATCGGCAGGCGGACTCTCAACCACTGCGCCACCAGGGAAGCCCCTGGCTGATGAAATCTTGCTCATCAATCAAGACTGGGTTCAAAGGTCACCTCCCTGAGAATACACAAGAATACATTTCTGTTCGCCCCCTCTCCCCCTACCCTCACATACTCCTTCAATTTCCCAGGAAGAATTTGTCTCTTACTCCTCCTAACCTCTTTAGCAGCATGTAACTACGAGCCTGTCACTTTGCACGAGTTCTCCTTCCAACCCGCTCATGAGCTCTTTGAGTGGGAGAAAAGGAAGGTGTTGTGTTCATTGCAGTTATTTCCAGAGCTCAGCATCAGGCAGAACACCTGGTAGCTGCTCTACAAGTTTGCTGAATGAAAGAAAACCAGAAGAGATCTTGGGAGGCCCCAAGTGATTAGACCCAGCTATCAAATCCTTTTAGTTTATCTGCCCTTCTGGGATTCTTAACTGTATTATTTCATGATTGAACAAGTTTTTTTTGTTGTTTTTCGTCTTGAGTTTCTTTGGGTTTTGGTTTTTTTGGTTGCACCGCACAGCTTATGGGATTTTAGTTGCCCTGGGATCGAACCCGAGCCCTCGGCAATGAGATCACAGAGTTCTAACCACTGGACCGCCAGGGAATTCTCATGAATGAACCAGTTTTAAGCCTCATTTTGCCCAGTCTAAGTGCTTGAATAAATACAAAGATAAATAAAACTCAGTTTTCACTGTCTCAAAATATTCTAGGCAAGTAGACAAAAAGTAAAAATAAAAAGGATGGGAGAGGGAGAGGTGGTGGCATGGGGTAACCACCACATCTCCAAGTTCCTTTTAGAGCTCTGAGTAACAGGGTGGACAGCCTGCTGAAATTCCATCCCAGCTGACGATAAAATGGGGGCTGATGGACAACTTGCTGTCACGGAGCTGCTCCTTGGATATCACACAATGTCCCCTCCTGGAACAGGCTTCTCTTGAGCAACTGGGTTGTTGCGATCTTACAGACACTGTAAGTCATGTAAAACAAAGAGACCTTTCTCCTTATTTTGACTTCCAGAGAGCCTAGAGCCAAATTTTGGCCCCTTCTTCAACATTCTTGTTGCTAAACTCAACCTTAGTCCCAATTTTTCTGTACTTATATTCCCTCTTGATTAACTCATTTTTCAAAATTTTGTAAGATAGGCATTTACATAAAACACCGTGTATTATTTTTAAAAACTAAAGAAATGGATAACAGAACTGAGCAGTTGTGGAGGAAGATTCACGAGGGTGAACCTGGGAAACCTCTGAGCCCCAGCTTCCAAGCCCTCTCCTTATCCCAGTCGCAGTTTCACTACCTATAGCTTTAGCCTTGGTCCAAATCATCCTGTGGTGTTTGTTCTCTGTACTTCATAGAGAGGGACTGTTGTAAAGCAGATAGTCTCTGGTTATCTCAAGGAGTTCCTGAAAATTTGACAATGAAAGCGAATTTTAAATTTAATTTTAAAACTATGGTGTTGTTTTTAAAACAGGTTGGAAGGGGACTTCCTAGGGGTCCAGTGGTTAAGACTCTGTGCTTCCACTGCAGGGGTCACGGGTTTGATCCCTGGTCAGGGAACTAAGATCCTGCATGCCATGAGGCAGCCAATAAATAAATAAATAAATAAATAAAATAAAACAGGTTGGAGGTGCAAATAAAAGTGGCTGTGTGTTTGTTGTAAAAAGAATGTTGCAGCATTGAAAGGCTGGGAATCACTAAGTTATAGGCAAAAAAATCAGCAAGGTTGGGGGCTCAAAAATCAGACTGGGGTTCAAGGAACCTCTGCTGAGCTTCATGGTTTGGAGAGTCCAGGATGGGGAGAGCTCAGGAGGTAAGGAAGAAAGAAGGGTTTTCTGTTCTTTCATTTAAATCATTCATTTATTCATTCTTAAGGGGCTCCTAAGAAGGATGACCCTTTACTAAGTGGGGAAGATAAAAAACACTGGAGGAAAAAATATAGGGGAAAAATCTCTGTGACTTGAGTTAGGCAAAGATTTTTAGATATGATACCAAAAGCACCATTCATAAAAGAACAAATTAATAAATTGGACTTTGAAGGAAACCAGAAAGTCATCCCAAAATATGCTCTTTGACATAAAAATGATTTTGAACTAAAGGCAATTAAGAAGCAGCAAATGCAGAAAAATCTCCCCCTTTTCTGCCTAAAAGCGGAATATAAATTCTATTTTTACTAAGACAGACTCTTATCAGCCCAGAGAAGGCACCAGGGGAACCTGCAAACAAACTTTACTCCATTAATTTTCCTCCCATATATTTATCTTCCCATAGTTCCCCCCCGCCCCCAGAAGCCTAAGCTTTCCTGTGTCGCGTCATTTCTCTACAAATTTATTATTCTTGTTGACGATGCTACATAAATTGGAATTCTAAGCCGCCATTTTGAGTTACTTCTGGTTCAGTTTTCTCCTGAGTGATGTACACTGTATGCTTTTTTAAAAAAAAAATTTATTTATTTAATTTATTTGGTTGTGCTGGGTCTTAGTTGCAGCAGGCGGGCTCCTTAGTTGTGGCATGCAAACTCTTAGTGGTGGCATGCGAAATCTTAGTTGCAGCATGCATGTGGGATCTAGTTCCCTGGTCGAACCCAGGCCTCCTGCACTGGGAGCGGGGAGTCTTAACCACTGTGCCAGCAGGGAAGTCCCCACTGCATACTTTAATAAACTGTTGTTTTTCCCTTTTTGTGAAGGGTCTCAGCTGAAAATCTAAGGTGGGTAGCGGTAAAGTTTTGCCTCCCTTGCAACTTCCTCAAAGTTAAAAACTGGGCTGAGAGGAGAAGGACCCAAAGCTCTGAAGCATAAAATTCATACAGATCTGGCGTCAGCAAACATGGCCAAAGCCTGGGACCTGTTTTTGTAAATAAAGTTTTATTGGAACACAGCCACACTCATTTGTTTACGTGTTTTCTATAACTGTTTCCATGCTGCAGTGGCAGAGTTGAATAGTTGCAACAGAGACCTCATAACACAAAAGTATAAAATACTTACTATCTGGTCCTTAAGAAATAGTTTGTTAACCCTTCATATAAAGCACAGACTGTCCAATGGATGCCAAGATGTACTGATCCCTTCAACACTACAGTAACTAATTGGGGACTGAGGTTGCCAGATTTACAGTCCTTATCATGGTCCACTTTCCTCCATCCTAGAGCACCCTTCTCCTAGAACCCAGATCCTCTCCAAGTTAGCAACATTATCATTTCTGTCAAAAAGGTTGGGAAACATCAATATAAACAGTGATCATTCTACTACACACCACCTTCCATTCCCTTCATCACTATATCTACCTGCCTCCCTCCTCTCATTCAGGTAACCTTTGATGAGCATTTACATGATGCCAGGGAAAACACAGCCCCTGGCTTCAAGGAGCCCACACTCCAGCAGAAGAGAGACATAGACATAAATAACCAATATGCAGGGTACTAAGTCGTATAATAGCTATGTAAAGAAAAAATGTATATTTTTTGTATATTCAAATACCTCAATTTGAATCCCAGCTCTGCCAATTCCCAGCTCTGCAACTTTGGGTGAGTCACTTAACCTTTCTGAACTTGAGTTCTCTTATCTGTAAAGTAGAAATGATTATAACCTTGAGTGTGATGGGCTGTTGTGAGGATTAAGTGAGCTGCTTTGTGCAGAGCACCTAGTTCAGTGTCAGAGCTCCATATTATTATTAGCAGCAGCAGTGGTCGTCATAGTAATCAGTAGTAGAAGCAACGGTGATAGTAGATGGCGTACCAGGTGCAAGTCGCAGCAAAGACGAGAGGGCAGTGATACAGGTGTATAGATCAGGGATGTTTTCACAAAGCAAGTGATATGTGATCTGGATCCTGAAGCAAGAACAGGAGTTAGTCATGTGGAAAGGGAGGTAGGGGCACAGATAGAATAAAATGAAACACTTTAGAGATGAAAATTTTCCCAAGACAGGAGATGTAGAATGGGGTGATTTCCTGATGTGCCTTAAGTCTAGTAAAGCTGTAGTGACCATCAGAATCAGATCTGCACTTGGATTTGGACAAGAGAACACTTTCAGTTCCCATTATGACTAAGGCAGAAGAACTGACCTGACCTTTGGTGATTTTTATTTTTCCTTTCCTTCCTTCTTGTCAAGGTTTCTTTTATGCTGACTTTAAGAGGGTCATTGATCTAAAACCTTGAATGGTTCCTCACTGCCTATAGAATGAATCAAGATTCTTTAGCATGGGGTTCAAGACCGTTATTGTTGAGTCCCAACATTCCCAACCAGCTTCAATCTCAGTCACTCACCTCCCAACCCCTTCCTCCATGCTACCTGTGCTCCACATTCAACTCAACATATGTGAAAACCAGGCTTGCAACCTCCTGTTACCCCCAGTATCTGTTCCGCCTTCTGTGTGTCCTGCCTAATTTTTCACTCTCCTCCTAGTTGGGAGGGGGTGTTTTTGGGTTCCTCCCTCTTTCTAGGACTCACTATCCTTCTCCCCATCTTCCCATTCCAAACCTCTGTCATGATCTTCAGAGATTTTCTCTTTCGTCCACTCCCACTGTCAGTTTTAATTCAGGTTTTCCATCATCTAGATAATATTTTGCTTCTAGTCTCGCCCCCATAAACCTATCTGTGCATAGTGGCTTGAGCGCTCATTTTAAAGATGTCAACCCTAACATGTCACTTTACAGCTTAAAAATTGTCAATGGTTTCCCTTTGCAGTGTTGATCCCTTTAGCCAAAGACCTCCAGGACAATACCTATAGTCAAACAAAGTTGAGTTTATTGGCTGGTTGCAATGGGCACCTCAAAGAAGAAGGGCTAGGAGGGATTTGAAGCTATAAGCTTTGGAGTTGGGTTAGTTAGTTTTGGGAAGGATTCAATGAGGCATAGTTTTGTTCTGGAGTTGGGTGCTGTCAGAAAGCAGGGCCGGTTCTATGACTGGTGTCTTGGTCATTTTTATCTAGGAGGAGCTGTTCTTTGTTATCTACGTGAAAATACTCTTCACACATTGACTTCTGTCAGAGTTGGCTGTAAACCTGTTGCCTGTGTTCAGCAGTTAGAAGAAAATCCATTTCCCTTTCCTCACAGAATCTTATTAGTAGTGAGGGAGAAAAAAGGTAGCCTCTGATGTCCAGAATTGAAATATCGATCACAGCTGGTCTGCCATAGTGTTAGAAGTCAGCCTGGGGCTCACAGCCAGTGATCCTAAACACGTTAAACAACCCCATAGAATAGCGACCTCACACAGCTCCCTGAGACCATGATAAATGCAGCAAAACAAGGTCACTTTATAGTTTTATCTAATCACACACAAAAGCAAGGTCACTGGGCCACCGACAAAATACCCAGTCATGGACTAGAGCAAATTCCTTAGGCCCTCCCCCAAATCACCAGCCAAAGACTAAATCCTATATAAGTTCTTTCTAGAACTCTCTTGCTGAGAGAGAGTCTCCCACAGTGTGCGTGCTTCCTCACTGCAACAGGTGATAAACCCACCTGTTTAATTACAGGTGTGTTTCTCCTGGTCTTTGGCTGAGGGCCTTGGCACAGGCATGGTTCCCCTGCTCACCTGGTTTCAGCCATGTTAGCCGTCTTTCAGGCTAATGTGGCTTTGAGGACAGAAAGCTCATTCCTGCCTCAGGGTTTGCACTTAACCGTTCTCTGGGACTTCCCTGGTGGCGCACTGGTTACGAATCCGCTTGCCACTGCAGGGGACACAGGTTCAAGCCCCAGTCCAGGAAGATCTCGCACACTGCGGAGCAACTAAGCCCGTGCGCCACAACTACTGACCTGCGTTCCAGAGACTGTGAGCCACAACTACTGAGCCCGTGCGCCACGACTACTGAAGCCCGTGCGCCTAGAGCCTGTGCTCCGCAACAAGAGAAGCCACTGCAATGAGAAGCCTGTGCACTGCAACAAAGAGTAGCCCCCGCTCACTGCAACTAGAGGAAGCCCACGCGCAGCAATGAAGACCCAGCCCAGCCAAAAATAAATAAATTAAAAACAAAAAACAGTCCCCTGTGATTGAAATACCTTCAGGTCTACTGGTGGCTGCCTCCTTGTCATCATTCAGATCTCAGCAGGAAATAACCACTTGAGAAAGGCCTTCATGGCTCCTACTCCCAGTAATTCTGTATCACTTTTTCGAGTTCCTATATCATTTTTAACACTTGGTTATATTATTGTGTGTTTCTGTCTTCCCCCACCAAAATACAGATTCTAAGAGATCAGGGACTGTGTCGTGTTCACCTCTATCTCCTAGTGCTTCTAACATTTCCACAAATAGCTGAAACATATCTTACCTTGAGCAAAAGAGCATCTTCTTAATGGGTCTCTCTGCTTCCAGTAGCTTTCACCTCTAATACAGCTCTGACTTAGCTGTCTGAATTCCTTTTCTGAAACAAAGGGTAGATGCTAGCATTATCCCTCTTCAAAAACCTTTCATAGATTCTTTCTTCAAGGCATCATCCCCTCACTCCTTGCACCTCATCTTCCACTGGGGCTCTTGGGGGAACATTCTGGAACATGCCACATGCCTTCCAGCAGCCAAATTTTGACAAGTGCTTCTGCTTCTACCTGAGATGTTCTTGCCCATCCCTCACCCCCCCCCCTAATTTTTTCCTGAGGGCAAAATCCTAGTCATTTTTCAAAGCCTAGCTCCCAAAATGCCTTTTTTTTTTTTTTTTTTTTTTTTGCGGTACACGGGTGTCTCACTGTTGTGGCCTCTCCCGTTGCGGAGCACAGGCTCCAGACACGCAGGCTCAGCGGCCATGGCTCACGGGCCCAGCCGCTCCGTGGCATGTGGGATCTTCCCGGACCGGGGCACGAACCCGTGTCCCCTGCATCGGCAGGAGGACTCTCAACCACTGCGCCACCAGGAAAGCCCCCAAAGTGCCTCTTTTGAGAGGCTTCCTCCAATCCTTCCTTCCTCTGGGCTCCCCCAGCCCCTGTTTAGACTCTGGTATGACTAACCACACCCCGATTTCTGTCACAGTTGAGTGTGTACCTGTTGTCTTTCTCAGGAGACCATGAATGTTTCCAGGGCAGGGAAGCATCAGCTCTCTCTGTGCCCCTGTTTCTTCAGTTGTAACATAAAAATCTTTGTACCTACCTCATTGGGTTCTTGTGGGGAGTAAGTGAATGAATGCACATACAGCCATTAGATCGATGAATGGCTGAGTAAACACCATATAAATGTCTGCTACTATCATTAATATTCATTTCCGTATTCTTAGTGCTGGTCCAAAGTAGGTGTCATTATGCATTGTTCTTGAATTTGGTTGGAGTCTGGTAGAAGGCTTCTGAAAGATTTAGAGCTTTATTGCTTAGAACCAGGTTGGGAACTTTTATTGGTCTATTTAAGTTATTTATGTAACTCCCAACCCTCCTTCCACCCCAAGCTTTGGGGATAGGAACTAGGGATTGCTAAGTAAGAAAAGAGAAAATAGTCCTAAACCTTTCCTAGTGGTGTCGCCTAACGGTTGGTCTGACCTAAAGATGAGAAACCTGCCTCAGAAATTTATTTTTAAAAAATTTCCCTGGGCCCTTTGTTCAAATGCTACTCACGAAGAAATAACATATTTAACCGTTACCTACGAATGTGTCCCATTTTCCCCATAATATTAGGGGAGGGATGGGATACAGGACCACCAAATTATAGTAGAGATGGGGTCTGGGGAGGCAAAAGAAGTCTGGGTTATGAGCTGCTGTTCCCAGAGCTTCCAAAGGCTTGTTAGAAGGAAGGGTGCCAGAGAGCACTGGATGCAGAAGAGTGAAAGGATGCAAACAAAGAGAACTGAGGCTTCCTAAGATGATATTGGTCTAATGGAGAAGCAGGGAGGCCCAGTGGGGAATGCGCTGGACCAAATTATACTTGTAACTCTACTTTGCAGCCGGGACACCAGGGCACCTCTCTGGCTTCCTTGTGCAATGTGTTTAACGGTGAGATTGAACTAAATGAAGCTTGAGTTCCTTCTTGTGTTGAGGAGGGTGCTGGCCAATGGCGGGGTGACTCCGAGTCTGAATGCGTGCTTTAACACATCCTGGGCGGTGCCTTGGCTTGCGTGTTTCCTTGGTTCTTTACAGAGCCAGCCAGGCTTCACAAGTCTGATGCTTGTGAAAACCATCTTAGTGGATGTGGTGAACAGCCTGGTCTCACCGCTCCAGAGAGGTGGATGATTCCTGGAGGCTGTGCGTGAAACTGGGTCGGCCTCTAATGGCCAAAGGCCCATGGGCACAACAAACAGGGTGAAGTCTAGGCTGTGACCAGATGGATCCTGGGAAGCAACTGGTATTTCTAAGATAGTCTCTCCTCAGTCGAAAGTCTTCTGTTAATCCAAGCTATTTGAGGTATTAAGTATACTTGATGTGTGTATGTCATTTACAAGTATTTTCAGATTCTCAGATTTGTCTAAACCATGTAACAACCTGTGAAGTCATTTCCATTTCATAAATGAGGGAGCTCAGAAAAAGTGACTTGCCCCAAAGTTTGGAAACATAATAGGGTTTGTGACAGAGAGTGATTTTGTACAAGTCTGTGGCTGGCTTTATCCAAGAGAAGTGAATTACAGAGATGGAGAATGGATTTCAGTCTAAGACGATCTCGACTGCTAGCTGTACCGTGGCAGCTGGCTATAGTGGAATGAGTCTTGGAGCCAGAACTCTCCAAATCTGTCATACACTAGAGGAGGGACCGTGGACAAGTTAACACTCATTCTCATTTCCCTTGTTTGTGAAAGAGGAGCAAATGACATAAGACAGGGTAGAGCTGTCTGACATAGTAAGTAAATGCAGTATTCCCTTTCATACGAGTTTGAACATGTGGATAAAAATACTCTTAGCCATGCTGTATATTTTCTCCTGTGTATTTTCCTCAACTTAGTTTCTGCCTTCAAACTGACTAGAAACAGGCTAGTAAGGATCCTTCTGTTTCAAAGGCTTGATTAGGGTTCAAATACTCGAAATTAAACTATATAAAAGGAAATATTTCTCATCTACAGGCTAGCTGATAAATGTAGGGGGAATCTCCGTTTTTGAGGCTGACTGGCCTTGGGAGTCGATGCCCGTGGCCTGGCATCAGAGAGATTTACCTAGCACGCTTGAGTGAGCCTGGCCCTGGCTGGGAGGATTACATTTCAGCCAGTGTTGAAATCACTTGAAATTCCCCTTATTCATCCAGATACAGAAATAAAAGGAGCAACTCGTGGTCTTGCTGAGGCAAAATCTTTATTGTTAGCCATTACTGAATCCTTTATTCTTTCATTCTTGCATCTATCTGCCAAAAACAGACCCATCAAAGTAATCTATTATATAAAGAATCACATGCACATGGATTTTCTTATCTCACACCCCACAATCTCATCAAAAGATCAAATTATATGTTTACTCCATCTTTATCTGTAGACCTTAGAGCTCTATAGAAGCTTTTGAATGAAACAATGACATTTTTATCATTTTCACTTTTTAAATGTACCAACATTCAGATGGTTCATTCTTGGGTCTGATGCTTGAAGCTGAGGTAGGATGAGGCAGGAGGACAAACTACCCTTTTAAAATGTCCTGGCCTAAACATTTTTGGTAACACACACACACACTCACACACAGATAAATCAATTCAAGTGATATCCAAAAACTTTTTTTTTTTCCTTTTCCTCTTCACCAATCCCTTTCTCATTCTGCTGGAGGCCCCTCTGCGTCCTGCATTTCTATTTTACTCAATAGGAGAAGTTGCTCAGCTACTTCATGAGGAGTTGAGGATTCACAAACAGAAGTCATTCTAAACAATTTGTCAGGTATGTCTCCCACAAATATTTACTTGTCCTCTCCCTCTCTGACCAGCGGTCACAACAGTGAGTCATCCATTGGGCTTTAATCCACAGCAGCATGAAATAACAGCAATTCCAGGACTATGACCGGACACTTTCCATTTTTATTAAAATTCTCACTTCCCTCAAAACCTGATTGTCTTAAAGTCAATTTTATTCCATGTTTGGACTTTCAGTTTGTGCTAATTTGCAAGTCTTTCCCAAATTATCCTTGTAAATCAATGCGTGAAGTATTTATCAATTCTCATACATACAATTCCTTGACAGATTCAGGAGAACTGAATCTCTCCCCATAGAGGAGACTTTTCTGGAGGGAGTGGGATAGAAGGAATCCCCTTTATGAAATAAGAGTTAGGGGATGGGAACTAAATTTATGCCTTTTAAGACCTTATTAATATATAGAGTTATATGTATATGGCCTATTGTCAGTCCCTTATTCAGTTTGCTTCATCCATTTTAGATGAGCGTGATGCAAAGTCTACAAACTCAGAGCCACACGTTTATGTCTTTGTTATTATGGCTAAGATCCCACATGCTGCAGAGCAACTAAGCCCGTGTGCCACAACCACTGAATCCCGCGCACCTAGAGCCCGTGCTCCGCGACAAGAGAAGCCACCGCAATGAGAAGCCCGCGCACCGCAACGAAGACACAACACAGCCAAAAATAAAATAAATATAATAAATTTATTAAAAAAAAGAAATTTGAGTCGCGCCTTTCTTCATTAAATAAAAAAGCCTAAAAGTACTATACAGATAAATCTAAGTGCTTCACATTAATAAGCAAGTATTTTACCAATCAAAATACTGCTCTTAAGCACAAGTAACAACTCAAACAAGGAAAAGCTCGAATGAAATAAGCCTCTATGCATTCACTGCAAAATTTTTACCATTACCAAAATTACAAACAAAACAAAACGATAAACTTCTAGTGGTAGTGGACCCAAATGTTTATTATTGCCTCATTTTCTTCTAACCGGGCAACTCTTCTCTATTTCTCCCCTCATGACTTTTCTCTTTGTTTGGTACTCAGCCAACCTCTGAGACACAACTGAACTCCTCCCTCCTCCAGGAAGCGATTTCTGGCCCTCACTGATCTCCTTCAGCTCCATACCGCTTAAACCCATCCTACGATTCAGGTCTACCAATAGTATTGATCTCCTGTATGCCTACCATTTCCACAGATGCATCCTGGGGAGCAGGGCCGGACCTCCCCTGTATTGCCACCTTGCCTCACCCAGAGCCCTCTCAGAATATTGACTTCATGGAGTTTTGGACATAAACCCATGCAGGAAAGGACACAAGCTATGGCAGCTAGCCCCCTCTGCCTCATGGTCCTTTTAAGAATATAGAAGCCTCAAATACGTGAACCAAATTGATTTGGGCCCCCACCCAAGACCTTGAGTTTGAATTGATTGGTAGCGTGAAATAAATGATACACCTGAGAACTTCTGGATTCCCATTTGCACCACGAGTTCATAGGCCTGACTGTAAATGACCTTTTACATTAATGCCCACATTTACTAGTTGGTGCTTTTCATACCGTTTCTCTCAAGAACGTTAAATGCAGAACTGTGCCCTTTGTTCTGAAGCATGGAGGCTTTGCTCTGTATTGTTTCAGAATCACTGGCATTCCCACTGGGAACAGAGTGGGCCTCATCCTCTGCTCATGACTAAGTCCAGAGACTCTGTCTGGTGAAGGAGTTCTGTGACTTTTTAACCTGAGCAGTATTCTACCCATTGCCCATGAATGCCCGGGTTACAGTGCCTGTATCACTGCACTGCTGATTACAATAAATGTGAGGTAACCTGGTAAGCTGTCCCCAACCCCAAACTCAAGAACATTAGTGGATACTTGAAAGCAAGCTGTATGACTGCACACTCCCAGCTTCCAAAGTTCAAAAGTCTGGTGGACTAATCTTAAGATGTCCACCGCTCTCTTCTTTGCCAAATATGGGCAACAAATACTGCCTTTAACATTATCAGGACACAGTTGGGGGTTGCTTTTTCAGTGCTGGGGATAGATTACATGGATACATTTTCCAACTCTCTGCAGCAAAGAGGTGCAGTGATAGACGTTCATAATCAGGCCCTTAAAGTGAAGGGCACTAGGCTTTGGAATGAGAAAGATCTGGGTTCAAACTCAGGGTGCCATTGGCTAGATGGGTAACCTTGAACGAGTTATAAATTTCTGTGAGCCTGTTTTCTCATCTGCCAAATGGAAATAACACCACCTCCCTCAGCAGGGTTGTGAAAATTATGATATACATAAAACTCCTGACATATTGCTTCAATATAGTAGATACTCAATAAATGTTAGTTACTGTTTTTATTATCCAAGAGTTTGAATTGACTAGAGTCCATGACTTTTAATTCACTATTTCAGTCTTCTCAGAAGAGTCATCCAGGACTAAAGTTAAAAGTATATGGGAGGCTGTTAAATGCCTGTAAAGGTTATTTAGTGGGTAGGAAAGATCACAGCACTGAGGTGGAAGGATGTTGTCCCTGCCCCCACTCCCTTATGGCCCCAACACACACACACACACACACACACACACACACACACACACACTCACACATCCCTCCCCCCGAGACTAAACCTGTAGGCCCTTTTGTCCATGTCTCCAACCCTAGCTGATGAAAATGCCTGTGGTTTTAAAGGTTTTCAAAACTAAGAATGGGAAAGTGAGGCCTCAGAAAACTATATATATTCCACTAGAGGAGAAAGCAAGTAAGAGAGAGAGAGAGGGGTAACGCTACATTTTCTTGTCCTTAGCAGTATAATGGCCCCCACGTCCTGGGATCCCAGTTTGACAAGATGAAAGGACTCGAAGGTCATGGACGGACCTCACTGTCCACTGTGAAAGCTCTTGCAGCACCTTTAGGCCCCACAGCTTCTTCTCAAAGAGACCACCATCTCCAACAATAAGGGGCATCCCATCAGCCTCACTGGAAGGGATCTTGTGTTCCAGGAGCACCATTAATTCTTCCAGCTGGTAAGCAAAGGCAGCGACTTGGAGGAGAATGGTATGTATTGCTTGATGGAAGTCATCTTCAGCTGGAGTAAAATGCACCCGTTGGTCTTCTAACATTCTGGCCAACATAACATGGAAGGTACGGTAAGCTTGGAGGTTCTCTTGGAGTCGCTCTGCCTCACTAAGCTCGCTCCACCGATCAGTGCTTGCCACTGGCACACCACGCACAGAGTCCAGGTTTACGTTCTCGTTCAGACCTTGGTGCTTCACCTGGTCAAGGATACAGAAAAACTTCACATCTTCTGTAATCACTCCACCAGTCTCACTTAATCTCTAAATCTCATATAAAATCTTATTCACTTCCCTGGTCAAGGATCCAAATTGTAAAGAAAATAGAGAGTCTAGATGAGGAACTCTTCATCTGGGAACCTTGACGGACTTTAGGAAGAAGCTATCCTCCCAGAAACTATCCATACTGCTTTGACTACCTGTTCATTTCTCTTGGGAGAATGTACAGCTTTCACTAGGTTCCAAAGGTTGAAAACCACCCACTGACTGTCTAGAATAATTTTTCCTTCCCACTTGACACTCCCTCCTGGCAACTGGAGTATTATAATCATACTGGAGTTTAAGTATTTTAAATATACCTGAAGACGCTGGCCACACCTAAGCTCTAAAACATAGGCATCGTAGAATTTCTCTAACAGCCTCTCCATTGCTCGCTGTCGATGGCGAGGACAACCCTTTATTACAGGAGTCAATTGCAATTATTTTTTGAAAAACTGGTATTTCAAAGAATCTGATTTCTGACTGCTGGGGTTTTATGAAGATAAACCAATTCTCAGAGAACCTAAATTCCGAACTCTCCACGGGGGCCTGGAGTGTTTCCACGGCAGGCCTTAGATGAAGACCGAGGGGGATCTTCCTCTATCAGAAAACCTGAGATCCATGGTTAGCTCCCTAAGAATCGGACACTTCCCCAGGTCCCCAGTGATTCTTCTACGAGACTTTTTTGATAGTGTAGGTGACCTTTCTATTTAGACACAGGAACACTTTTGATTGTATAGGGTGGCTAATAATGTAATAGGAGAAACTGGTTGGTTTATACTGTTCTTCTCCCAATCCTATAAACCTAACTCCATCTTTCGTTTCTAAGCTCAAAAAATCAGAACAATGTACATGAAGAACCCAAGCTTAGAGGCCTCATGGTTAAGCTATTCTGGCAGAATTCAGACAGGTAATGAAATTAGGAACAGCCTCCAGGACATAAAGCCAATTCTACATAGAACCCCATGTATATTTTCTTATTCAAGGAACAACATGTCTCCTGAATAGCCTAGAGAAAGTAAGGTCGTATGACTTTCCTTAAGGGAAGGGGCCATGTCAAACGACAGGTGCCCAATATATAAATGACTATATGATTAGGGCTTTTGTAACGGATAACGGGGCTGGAACATGATGGTAAAGGGCTGGATCAGAAGAGATGAAGTGAAAATAGACGACAGCAAAATAGGCAACTTACATAAGATTCCATAAGAGCAGTCAGGTCTGAACGGATCTTCCTTGCTAGCCAGACAGAGCGGCTACAGAGGTCCCGGCGGCGAGGGGTCAGCGGTGAATGCTCTGTGAAAGCCATCCCCTAACTCAACTGTCCCGGGAAACAAGTGAGCTGGGTTTGTTTCTGTCTATACTGGTCCAAATAAGAAATGTGACTCTCGGGCTAAATCCACTGGGCATTTCCCTACTAATGGAATTCGGCACCCACGCCCCCTGCCTGACTCAGAGGTGGCAGCAAATTCCTGGCTGTGGATTTCTGTGCCTGTGGAATCAAAGGCCCCTTTTCACTCAGCTTTCTGTCCTGCAGCGTCTGCCTCCAACTCTCTCCTCCACTCAGGGCCTAGTGTACTTGTTTTCATGTCATTGTTTTGCTTTTGCACTTGACAAGGTCATTATCACGCTGATCCTCATGACACCCCTGCCTGATGGAATCTATTTATATACACTTATAATCAGTTCATTTTACTATCACCCTCTCTGTGCTCCCCATGTCCTTTTCTTTCTTGGCCTGGTAAATTATTCAATAATATTAAGTTATTATTATTGATATAGCTGCCATTCATTAAGCATCTACCCTAGGCCAGACACTGCTAACAGCTTTAAAGCCTTTATTTGATCTTTAGAATAATTCTACAAGATAGTTTCCTCATTTTACATAAGAAATGGAGGCTTAAGGAAATTAAATAATGTGCACAAAATCTAATAACTAGGTTCAAAATTTAAATATAGGTCTTTGATTCTATAACTGTTCCTCCCACTGAGTTTCCAATATCATTCTCTAGGTAGTTCATATTTTGTTCCAAGACACAAAGTTTACATGAAATAGATCCTGTAAAACTACAGCATTTTTTCATTCCCATCCTTTTGCTGAGTATTTAAATTTACACTTGATTAAAAATCAGTTAAGGAAGCATCTGTAATCTCAATCATGGTGCCTTCCTTGTAGCTATAGGATGAAGAAGGTACTGTTTTAGGCCTGTTCTCTTCCAAAGGACAGGAAACACCCAACCCTGACTTGGTAACATTTCTGAGGCAGTCTCACTTAAGTGACAACATGCTTTTCTTTTTCTTCCTTATCCCAGTCATACCACATTGCTTCTTAACAAAATAAGAGAATGAGCTGGACTGTGAAATGAAGGCAGAGTTTGAAAGCACTTGGAGAGTTGTTGTTCTATTGCATTTAACTCTGTAGGTTAGAGGATGATGCCAATTGGGTAAGAGTTACAAGTTTCATCCCCAAATGAATCAGTTTTCACTATTTTGTATCATGGACATTACCTCTAAATTGAAACACATGCCTTCTCAGGGGGAAATTTCCATACATAAACAATAATCGAGGGGGCTTCCCTGGTGGCACAGTGGTTAAGAGTCCGCCTGCTGATGCAGGGGACACGGGTTCGTGCCCTGGTCCGGGAAGATCCCACATGCCACAGAGCGGCTGGGCCCGTGAGCCATTGCTGCTGAGCTTGCGCGTCCGGAGCCTGTGCTCCACAACGGGAGAGGCCACAGCAGTGAGAGGCCCGCGTACCGCAAAAAAAAAAAAAAAAAAAAAAAAGCAATAATCGAGGGACATAGGGGAGAAAGAAATGAGGCTGGGGTGGCTGTCACAGTAGGCTTTTTAAGAAGGTAGGAGGATTCTACTTTTTTTTTTTTTTAAACTTTGTATGGACATCGAGTTTTGTGAAGAAGCACTGATATTAAATGCTATCAGGGTTTTGTCATTATCAGAGCAAAATTAACCCCACAGCTTCCTTAACGTTCTCTTTACTAGATTAAGAATCCACCTTTCCTAAGGTTGAAACATGGAAAGGATTTCCAACTTTGTCAAATGATCATAGGATCATATAGCATCTCAGCATTAGAAATCAAGAACTGAACTAAGTCAAAAGTTAACTACCTGATTCTCAACAAGAGCAAACAACAGTATCCGCCACATAAAACCTGCTCTGAGGGCACTTGTTTTTCTTATTTGGCAGCATCAATTATTTCACCCCAGGATAACTGCAACTCAGTACAACCAAGGAAGACCAGTTGCTTCCATGAAGACAACTTTTATTTTTCTTCTTTACATATTTATTTTGGATATGCCTTACCTAGATTAAGAGAAAACAAGGATTTGAAAAGCAGAGTATCCCTTTTATTATAATTTCTTTTTACATAACCTTTTCAACCTAGATTCAGGTAACTACCTGTCTCTCCCACCAAAGGAGAAGGGTCCTGCATATTACAACAGGCAAAAAAGGCTTCTAGGAAATAAAATATTTTAAATTGATTCATTACAATTTTTCAGTTTTCTTGAGTACACTGGAAAGTGGGAAAAAGACAGGAGGGAAAAATGGTGCTTCGAACAGCCGGACTGTAATAACTTTAGTTAGGTTTAGTACACTCTATATTTTTTTCTCCAAACAGGTTCTAAGGAAGTTCAAGTGCTCTATGTGAATGCTTTTCCATACCTCAATGTATCTATTTTTACTCCCAGTAATCTTGGCCAGTGTTTATCTAAATTCTCTGAAGCATATTCTCAATTTTACAAAATAACCCTGGGCAACCACAAACAAGGGGAAAGATGTATTTCTACAAGATGTATTTCTATATCTTGTAGAAATAATATTTGTATTAAGTACATTTTCAGAATTTAGAATTGCTAATTCAAGATGGAGAATATGCTGTGGGAAGAGTTATTAAAAAGGTAGCAGAATTTGATTAACAGTAGGAAATGTTGGGCTTCCCTGGTGGCGCAGTGGTTGAGGGTCCGCCTGCCGATGCGGGGGACACGGGTTCGTGCCCCGGTCCGGGAAGATCCCACGTGCCGCGGAGCGGCTGGGCCCATGAGCCATGGCCGCTGAGCCTGCGCGTCCGGAGCCTGTGCTCCGCAACGGGAGAGGCCACAACAGTGAGAGGGTCGCGTATCGCAAAAAAAAAAAAAAAAAAAAGAGTAGGAAATGTAGAATTTTAAGATTAAGAGTTCCTTAGAAGGACAATGAAGTAAACGTATGAGGAGCAGAATGGAAAAGGGAAAAGAATCTAGTATAAGATAGTTTACTTTAACCAACTCTTTACTTTGCTAGCACCCCTTTTCTCAAAAGGAAAAAATCTTAAGTCTGTGAAAAATATTTTAAAATTTATCGCAAACTGCTGTAATAATTTATTGAAACAAATTACAGGCAAATGAAGATGAGTAAAAAACAGAGAAAGGAGAAAGTTTCTGAGAACTAGCTAGCTGCTTTTGGTGGGGAGGAGTGTGATACAGGGAAGAATATATTTTCCCTCTATCTCATAAAGTTTTTTTTTTTTTAAATGCAGTTTGCTTTTGTGTAGGTGGCTAAAACATCTGATGACTAACAACTGCAAATGTAATTTATGGAGACAAAGGATAAGATAAATGTGACGAAGACAAAAAGTAAAGTGGGGTATAGATGCTAGCTAGTGAAACAGTACAAAATGGACTTAATACGGGAGTGGAACAACTTTGTTTTAGACCCATCCAGTCAATCTTATAATATTTTCAAATTTACTCAACATACCAAAGTCATCTCCAAATCCTTACTGTGGGCAGGAAAGCATACTCTATATCCCTTCTAACCTTATTCCATTTGCTACCCTCACACTGAAGGGGATGGCAAATCTGCAACACTGAAAAGAAACAACAGTACATTTAAGACTGTTCACTGTAGGTGTTTCACTCCCTATTCCCTGGCATCCCAACCACTGACACTAGGTGGGTGTAAAGTAAGCCTCTTTCAGAGATGACGTTTTGTTACCCTTCTTCTTGGGGAAAAAAAAAAATCAAAAGAGAAAACTGATAAACTTTGTAGTTTTAGTGTTTGTGAAAAACAAGCTGTTCCTTATTTTGTTCTCAGCAAAACTTCATTCTTTCCAACAGCCATCATACATTTCTGACAAACAATGAATAGGGCAAGCCTTTAATTCCAGTTTCTGAGGTACGTAGGAGAGACTGCCCTTCTAATTCTCTAAAAATGGGCCAAAATATGCTTTTGGTCTTCTGGAAGTTATGAAGTTGTACAAAACTGTCTTTCCCATGGACAGTAAGTAATCCACCCCATGAAAATCCCTACCTCGAGGGAAATGATAATTTCTACAACTTCAGGTGAAAACCAAAGCATTATACAGATTATTAACTTTGTTGAAGGTTTTCTTCTTCTGAAGTGTTATTAAAAGGGAAACAAAACAGAGCAATTTTCTTTTACTTACAACTGTATGACTCAGACTATTCCTTCACTGATGGCAGTGTCCTTCACTAATTGGGAGCTGGAATCAACCAATGATAAAGCAAAGCAAAGCCAAAGCTAAAGCCAAAGCCAAAGCAAGCAAGGGGCCAGAGCTGGGGTAACAGGGAGGTCTGTACAAAGAAATGATGGGGACAAAAAAGAAAATCAACAAATTCACAAGAGAAAACCTTTTATCTATAATTCAGACCCTGAACAACCTTCCTGACCCCCTCAAAATTCCTAAATCTCGATGCTCTAAAAACTCAGACCACTAATTACCACAAACCTAACATCCTTCCCTAAAGAGGTTTCCGGAAAAGCACTAGGCTACTGTAGTGATTTTGTTAGTGCTGAGGACCAGCTTTCTTTAAAGGCCACTAGAGAGCTATGATTTTAGAGGCTGGCTGTGCTTCTTCAACCCTATATCTTGCCTTCTACAAGTACCTCTTATGCAAAGGACCCCATGTCAGAATAATCTAATCTCTCCCAGCCCCACAAAATATAGCAACAAAGACAAAAAAAAAAAGAGAAATCAGACTTTGTTAATAAATAAGGAATCTCAGGTTCCACAACACAAAAACACACATGTTCAAAGTGCAAATTTCTGCCACTAGTCTGGGACTTTTCTCACTGATATAGAACCCTGTCTTATGGTCAGAGAGACCATGTAGACAGTAGTTCCCTCCCTGTTGGGAGCCTGCTTGCAAAGCAAGTGAGCACCACTGAGAACCTTATGGAGGTGTTGGGAGGGGGACTGAGGAAGGTGGTGAGGTGAAGAGGCAGGAGGTGGTCCCCATGTATCCTTCCTTTCCTAAACCCAGGGGGAATAGAGGGAAAGGGGGTGAGAGATGTGTGCTGTTTTAACAGCTCACCCTGCTAAGGGGCCCTAAAGTGCCAAGTCAAGCTGCCAGCCTCCAGAGATTAGAAGTATATGATACTTTGAAGATAAATGTGCTGCAGGGGATAGAAGCCAGAACCATAGGGAAGCAGTAAAAGAGGAGAAGGGGTTTAGAGAATATTAATATATTATTAAGAGTTAAAAGCTGATCCAGAGCACATCAGAGTTACAGGTTGAAAAGGGGGATCTGCTGATGAGCAGGAAGTCTGCCTGGCTGGAACTGAGTATAAGAATAACCGTTACTTTAAGAGCTGCTGCTGCTTTTTCTTTGTCTAGCTTTCTGGTAAAGGCAACATCAATTTTATAAAGGGGACAACAGAGGGAGAAGAGGGGGTGTGTGTGTGTGCGCGTGTGTGTGTGCGCGTGTGTGTGCGCACGTGTGCTGTGATCCACAATGGAAAAAGCAGGCCCTTCAGTTATTTTACTAGATTTTAAATGCTTTAAATTTTTTTTTTTTTTTGTCCTTTTTGTCTTTTAAATACAAAGTCTTAGCTGTCCCAGTGCCCAAAGTCTTCCCTTCCTCTAAGGTCCAGTAGAGTCTGAATCTTCAATCAGAACCTCTGTGGTAGCACCGAGTATATCCGAGTTCATGACCAGCCCTTCAGTGCCCCCACTGCTGCCACTTCCCACAAAGATCTTCCCATCAGCCATCAGGCTCACCCGTTCTGTCCCACTACAATATGACTTTGACATCCCTTCAGCTTCTAGCAGAAGGCACTCTCCAGACGTGGAGTTTCCCAAGGGCTCAGGAAGAAGAGGAAGACCCTGACCGTCTGCAGGTTGTGTCAGGGACTCTGGATTAGTGCCCAAGATATCTGTGCTGGTGATGAGGGCGCCTGCATTGGCAGCCAGAGCTTCGGCAATCAGCACCTCAGGGTGGCTTTTTGCTTTGTGAGCCACTACGCTGTCCTTCTTCTCAAATTTTTTGCCACAGATATTGCAAGAAAACTGGTAGAAGGAGTCTGCATCATGCTTCTTCATGTGCCAATTAAGGGATGCCTTTTGCCGGCAAGTGAATCCACAGATCTCGCATCTAAGGAGAGTGAAAAACGAAATAGCTGATCAAATAGAGAAATAAAGAGACTCTAATTTAGCGTCAGGGTGAGAATTGAGAGGTTATGTTTATAAGCAACAGTCAGTAATATATACTTCTTGTGAAAGATTAGGAAAAGTTAATAGATAGAAAACTAATCTGATTTTTTCCCCTTTCTGTTTGTTTGAAAAAGAGGAAAACAAAAGAAAACATGACTAAGTAGCTCCCCTAATCAATACCCACTCTTTTTTTTTTTTTTTTTTGCGGTACGCGGGCCTCTCACTGTTGTGGCCTCTCCCGTTGCGGAGCACAGGCTCCGGACGCACAGGCTCAGCGGCCATGGCTCACGGGCCCAGCCGCTCTGCGGCACGTGGGATCTTCCCAGACTGGGACACAAATCCGTGTCCCCCGCATCGGCAGGCGGCCTCTCAACCACTGCGCCACCAGGGAAGCCCAATACCCACTCTTTAATTTGGTAGAAGTAAAATAGCAGTGCCGGCTGAAATGTCTGTAAAGGGTCTAACCCTCAAGTGGGGTATATGCACTGAGACCCCAGATGTTCACCAGTAAACAAGTACTCACTGTAATGGCTTCTCGCCAGTGTGAATCATCCGGTGCACTGCCAGATTGTGGGAACTCTTGAAGGCTCGAGCACAGTATTCACAGATATAATCTCGTTGATCTGAGAAGAAAAATAATGTGGTTATTTAGTGTTCCATTTAGAATCCCTCTTAAGTATTTTTTCCTAGCTTACAACAAGCAGATGATCAGGCAGGTGAATTTAGAGGACAAGCAATACTGTTTTTAATATATAAGCACTTTGGATAAACAAAACTTATAATAATATCATTTTTATCTCTTCTTAGTCCATTCTTTCAGTAGCATACGAACCTATTTTAAAAAACAAAAATAAAAAACACAGCTAGACAGAAATATGAGAACTGGAATCCTAATCTCAATTTTACCAGTAATCCAGACCTTGGATAAATTGGTTAGCAAGTAAACAACTACATTTTACATAACTTTTATTCTTAAAACAGCTTTTTTCACAGACTGTGAAAGCTGAATGCTTACATATAAAGAATCTAGCGTTCAACAACAACAAAAGAAGTTGGCATTCCCTAAAGAAAAGTGACCCAAATATAAAGTGCTACTCATATCTTCTATTTCAGATTTTTTAAAAAGTTACCCAAGATAAACAATTTAAACTTCTCTCAAAAATTCTATGGGGCAAAGGAACACTGGACTTAATTTCTTATCAACTGGTTGGGGAGAAAGTGGACAAACAGATGCTCAACATACATTTGTTGAATAAATGGCCACTACCCATTTTCTATGCCTTTCACTTAAAAATTACTAGAAATAGTCGCAGTAAAAACACAAGGCTAAGTCAAAAGGCAAACAGCATCCAATTTAATCTTACATTCTATCCCAAACAGTTCTAAAACCAAGTGTGGGAGAAGAGTCAAGTTTTCCTCAAACTTGAATGTACTGAGGACTCACCTGGGGATCTTATTAGATGCAGACGCTGATTCAGTTGGTCTAAGGCAAGGCCTGAGATTCTCCATCTCTTAATGGAGCTAAAGTCTGGTCTATGTTCTACATAATGAGTGGTAGGGTCTAAAAATGCATACTTCTAACTCAGGGACAATTTCTTAGTATCTCTCAGGTCTTGTCCACTTTTCCAGCTCCACAGTCGCATGACAAACCCATGTGGGGCATTCTACTTGCTTAAATAAATTGTATTTTCAAAGGGAGCCAGTAAACACTAATTTGGAAAAGGAAACCTCTCTAACACTGACATCATAAAACTGTATCAACCAAATATAAATATCTAGAATGGACTGAATTTCTAAAACACTGTTTGTCATAGTAGGCTTGTAATATTTAACTAAAACAGTCTAAACTGGTTGTCACAAATTACTTTTCTATAGGATAAAACAGTGTAGCAGGGAGAAGGAGTGGAGAAATGGCAGCTTCTATCAAGAAACAGTGGAGACAGCATACTCTCTGAAGAAACATAGTGTAATGCAAAGACAGTAGACTTTGGAGTGACTAAGACCTGAGTTTAAATTGCGGTGCTATCAGGTGCCCGGCCCTGTGCAGTAAACAGCACTTTATAGGTTATCTCATTTCATCCTTGTAATAACTCAGTGTTACTGGTAACATTATTAGCTTTATTTTACAAATGAGGAAAAGTGAGAAGAAATTAAGTAACGTTCCTAAGTCACACATTTAGTAAATGATGGAAAGGGTATATATATGACACTGACCATATAACCTTGTGCAAGAGACATGAAATCTCTGCTACTGGAATTCCTAGTCTTACCCTCCAAGGATTATTAAGAATATCAAGTGTCTGGCATATGCTCAATTACCACTAATACCCAGCCTAATTTGTTCCTATTAGCTACACTGCACTGAGACTGTCAAGTGGATAAAAATGAATGACGTCTGAATCCATTCTATAACATGAATTACAAAGACATTGTTTCTCTTTTTGAGTCAATAGCTCCTCCTCCAACAGGAGGTTACATGTGAATTTAGTAGCTAGCCTTTACGATTCCAATAGGAGCAGAAGTCGAGAGCTCCTCAATAGGTAACATGAACGATGAGCAGCCCTCCTTCCCGTTTCAGCTTTCTCCACATACTCCTCATTTTCAGTCCAGGTAGTTACTACGAGTATCTATTTACCTGAGACAGAATTAGAAAACCCCGGTTCTGCTAAAACTAGCTGTGTGACCACAGGCAAGTTACCTAATGTTGCTCAGCCTCTGGTTTCTTAGCTGTAAAACAAACTTGGTGATGTTGAATCAGTGAATTTAGCTACTTGATAAACATTTTATTTAAAAAATACCTGTATGATGTTTGGCATGTCGTAGAAGTTGCTTCTGGAGCCTGAAGAGTCGCCCACAGGAGGGATGGGGACATACGTATTTCTTCTTCAGCAAATGCTGATATTTAATGTGGTGCTAAAACAGTAAAAGAAAGTGAAGGGGGATAAAAAATAAGGATTCCAGAAAGCTTAGCTTAGCTCATTCCTTTGCTAAGTCAAAAGTGCTGAAGGAAAACCAAATACTCTGTATATGAACAGGAAGCAGTATAATAAAATGATTACGAACATAGGCTACAGAAACAGATAGACGGTGATTCCAGACTAGGTCTGTCATTCACTAGTGGCATGATCTTAGAATATAATACTTCCAGATGGAAGTATTATATGGAGGTAATGATAACTGTGTTGTAGTGTTGTTGTGGGAATACAGAGATCATATATTGTACGGTGCTTAGTGCAGCAAATAGTACATGACAAAAGAAGTGTAGCTATCATTATTATAGTAGAACCAGAATCAGAAAGTAAGGCCTTAGTCTATGTTATACTTGCTGCTAAATAAAGATCAAACACTTCTTAAGCTTTAGTAATTATTATTTCACCTTCATGTTTTCTGCCAGACCTAAATACAAGCTGTATCTTTACTCATTAAAAAAAATCTGGGACTTCCCTGGTGACGCGGTGGTTAAGAATCCGCCTGCCAATGCAGGGGACACGGGTTCGAGTTCTGGTCCGGGAAGATCCCACATGCCGCGGAGCAACTAAGCCCATGCACCACAACTACTGAGCCTGTGCTCTAGAGCCCGCGAGCCACAACTACTGAAGCCCACACGCCTAGAGCCCGTGCTCCGCAACAAGAGAAGCCACCGCCATGAGAAGCCCACGCACCGCAACAAAGAGTAGCCCCTGCTCACCACAACTAGAGAAAACTCACACGCAGCAACGAAGACCCAAAGCAGCCAAAAATAAATAAAATAAAAAATAAATTTTTAAAAACATGCAGAACGCACAGCAATTTATAAAATTATTTTAAAAAACCCTGCTCACTTAAAAAAAAACACCTAAAAACTAAAAATTTTAGAATTTATTCTAAATAGGATTCAAAAAGTCATTGGTTTTAGTTGCTAATTTTATTCTTTAAAAATACACATTAAAATAAAATCTGTTCCACTGTGTCTTGGTGTGTTGTTATGCAATCATTTCTTGTATCAGGAGTATTTACACCATGAACACTGGAATATTCCAAGATCCCAAGGAAATATTTAAGCTCAGGTTCTAAATCACTTAAAAACAACAACAACAACAGAAACTCAGCTGAAGTAATTTGATGTTTACAAAAAGATTTTCCTTGACATTACACATTTAATGATAAAGCCTACACAAGTCCACAAATTGTAAACTCTCATGAAGTATGAGAACTAGAAATGGAACGTAACCTGCAAGGCTACCTTATTTAACAACTTCACTGACCTGCAAATAGCGAGGGTGAGCAAGAACAGTTCCACATCCTTCCATCTCACAACGGACATACTGGATTGGAGGCTTTTTTCTATTAGCAATATGTAGGAGAAAAGTTAGCAACAGAAAAGAGGCATTCTGCACAGTGGCCAAACTGCACTATAGGGAATAGGTATTTTACAGTATGAAGAATTAAAATCTCTAAGTTTATAGCTTGCACAGAATTTATGTTAGAAGTAACCAGAAATTGCCAAATGTTTAGAGTTTTTAGAAAAGAGCACAAAACAAACTAGTAACTCCCCAAAAGGCAAAGAAGTGTTAAAATTTTTAGAAACTTTAAGATCCTGCAATGGAAATAAAAACATAGTAACTCTGCATCAAGGACACTAATGAAGTTGCTTTTGTGAAATTTTTAACTAGCCATTCCCACAGGATAATTATGAGGGCTGAACATGTGAGTGAAGTGCCCACCACCAGAAAGAAGGCACAACACAGCAGGAGTATAAATTACTCACCTCCTTTTGGGTAATCGTGGACTTTTGTCATCTTTTCGCCTTCTTCCTCTCCTATAATTAAAGAGCAGAGTAACTGTCCACATATTCCAGATTGAAGCTTATATAGTAAAGGAGAGCTGAGGACATACCCTCAAGACCAAAGGGCAGGTGGCAGAAACAAAGGATAACCCAGAATACATAAAGCCAAAGACATATCTGGCAAACCAAACAAAGATTTCACTCTGAAGCAATTTCACTTACAAATAAGTCTGCACCACAAGTTAAAATATATACCTTTCATAAACTACACATTTCTATGGAAGATTTGGATAAACCTCAAGGTTACTACTTGAAGACTTGTTTCAGTGAGAAGTCTATCACTTATATTTAATCAATTTAAAAAGTAGAATAAACAAGTCTATTATCTAAAAACCCTAAGAACATAAACTAGACTCTCCTTGCAATAGAGACAAAAGCCTAGACACTTAAAAAAGCTATTTCTGCAACAGGAAATAATTGCTAGCTAAAAGTTTTCACCTGATCAAGGTTATTACATCATTTGCTTTATTTGCCCCTCTTCTGAGGATCCATATTTGCCATACTCTTCTTGCTGCCTCTACCTCCTCGGCATCCCTAGAGCTATTATTGTCCTACCCACTCAACTGAACGTCTCTTAAGTATTGCTTTGAATTAAACTTTTGAAGCTTTTGAGCAGAGTCTTTCCAATGAAATTGTCAGCTGCTTGAGACAGCAATATGCATATGTCAATATCATTCCTCACACTCCTACCCTTTTTCCACTAGTGGCTTGAAAATCTGTTAAATTTCCATTTTTAGTAGGAATTGCCTACTCACTTCCTAGGAGGCTCCTCATCTTCTCTAATTTCATTCTCTTCTTCTTTCACCTCTACCTCTACTTCCACTTTTATTTCTTTCTTCTCTTTCTCTTCTTTCACCTTCCCTGATTTTCTCCGTGGCTTTGGGGTTTCCCTGAAAATACAAATACATTTCAATACTGGTATCCAGCAAAGGACCCTTTCAAGGACAACTGTGACAAAAGGGTAAAGCCAGGAGTTATCAATGATTTATTATAAAATTATGCTCCTCAGGCTTCCCTGGTGGCACAGTGGTTAAGAATCGCCTGCGAATTCTGGTCCGGGAAGATCCCACATGCTGCGGAGCAACTAAGCCCGCGCGCCGCAACTACTGAAGCCCACACGCCTACAGCCCATGCTCCGCAACAAGAGAAGCCACCGCAATGAGAAGCCTGTGCACCGTAACGAAGAGTAGCCCCTGCTTGCCACAACTAGAGAAAGCCCGCTCGCCACAACTAGAGAAAGCCCACACACAGCAATGAAGACCCAAGGCAACCAAAAATAAATAAATAAAATAAATTTAAAAAAGAGAATATGTTCATAATATATAAAATGAATAAATGCAAAATTTTAAAAATTAAAATAAAATAAAATTATGCTCCTCAGTCCATGAAATGTGGTTTCCAGCCAGCTATTCCTCATATGTACATCATACATATATTTAGAGCCTATGAGACAACCCGCCCCCTCCGCAAGCTAACAATGCCTTAGAATCAAATCTCACTATAGCTGTAAAGAGAAACAAAAGTAAAAAATTCTAAGTATTCAGGCAATTCATGATACCTTAAGATAAAACAGGCAGACATCATAATAATCTGAATATGATCAAAACAAAGTTCTATAAATGGCAGAGAGGGCTATATGAGGGAGTAATAAGATAATGTTAGATTCGCAAAACAAGTGCATAATTAATTACTCATTTAAAATTACGTCCATATCCATTCGTTTGGCAACAAGGTGAAATAAAAGCATGCAACGATGCTTTCCTAACTTATTTTTCACTGACAAATCTGAGACATACCTTTCTAAGTGGGGTTTGTAGGTCTCATCCCTTGGATCATCTTTGAACGGTATTTCTTCTTCACTGATCAACATCTCGTCTTCCTCCTCTTCCTCCTCATCACTGCTAAAAAGAAGCAAAGAGGTTAGAAATTCCAGCTGTATGAATTATATCTGACTTGATTTTATTCAGTAATTTATTTAGAGGTAGCTGAAGATTTACAGTAAGTTATCTAGGATTTTCATGCTTATGGTGTAGTTGGACTGCAATCTAGCTGCTTATCCTAAAGAATAATAATTGAAACAAAAAATACATAAATCCTAGACATGCTATCACTCCATTAAAGGCAAGGCAATGATGGCTCAGTGACACTAAGAGTTAAAAAACAATTGACAATTATTTCAAGTAGAAAACAACTTCTGAGTCATGTGATATGACTGACTGTGTTCTACATCCCCAAGGGCTTAAATACGAAATATGAAAAGTTTCTTACCTAATGCCACCTGGAGACTGATGCTCTTCTGCAACATCTAGAAAAAGTCCAAAACAAAACTTTATCTATGTAGGAATAGATATTTTCTCTCTGCAGCCAAGAGACTCAAACCAAATTACTGCCTAGGGTAATTACACAAAAGGAGAATTATCTGCAAAATGTCAAAAAGGAATCCTTCCTATAACACCACACTTACCCCTGAAAGTTAAGCTGTTCTGGTAAATGTTCAACATTACGTTTAAAATCAACAGGCAACTGGTTAATAAATAACCATACTCTATATTCACTGTACCATAATCAAGCTGATCTGTATTTGGTTCTGACTTGCAGATGAGTTGCAATGAACCAGTCTTGGACCTAGAGCTTCGGGTGTTCTCTGTGTCACGATGCCGAGAGGCAGATGTCCTGCTACTGCTACGCCAGCCCCGGCTAGGCTTAGTTGCAGCAACGGAAACTTCCTGAGGGACGGTAGAACCTTCTTCCTCTTTCTCTTCCTTGGGATCTAAATGAAAACATACATCATTCTTTTAAAGTTTATAGTTAACCAATAACAATCTCTGTATATCTACTCTTACAAATATAGTCAATGGAAAGATGATAAATGGTTTTTTTCCTCCCCCCACCCCGGGGGGGAACCTCAGAATTTTACTGATATAATAGAAACAACAAGACGAGAGTAAAATTTGATAAAACTTATCCTTATTGTCATCAGTCTAAAGAAAAAACTTTGTATGTTGCAAAGTAGTTATTTTACATTTATAGTATATTTTATATATATACTAAAAAATAATGCTAAGAGAAATATACCTAAGATCTAACCTTTTGTTCTATATTTTAACCTTTAGATCTAAGACAGAAGAAACTAAATTGAGTGAGTGGTCCCAAAAAGACCAGATCTACTATAAGAAAGAAGCACACGTCTAGACGATTTAATAATCAAACAATGCTTCAAGTAAGTACTGAAGAGGAATTCCATAAAGAGGAATTCCATGGTAGGAATGCCTTCCCTTGATTCTATTCAATAATTTTACTTAGTATATTAAAAGTGAGCCTATATTGACCATAGAAGATCCTTTTAATAATCTCAGAATGGTAGTCCTTTCTAAGAATAGCACAGAATTTAGGTCTTAAGACTGATACATCTGACTATATAAACATAAAGTTTTCTGCATGGCAAATTCCTCTATAAGCAAAGTCTAACAGCCCAACAGAAAAACGGCAACTCAGTAAAAACATATGGTTTTCAGATATATGAACAAACAAAAACAATGACAACAAAGCTCAATCCACTCATAACAAGAGAAACTCAAATGAAAATCATATTGCTGTAGCATATTGGCAATGATCCAAATGTTTGTATTGGCAAGGCTGTAGGAAAATAGGAACTCTTAATAGAGATAACAGTGTGAACACCAGCAAAACCTTTCTATAAAGGACAATCTGGCAACATCTATCAAAATTATAAGTACATATACCTTTTCACGTTCATTTCAACTACTAGGAATTTATCCTACAAAACTATAATCACACTTATAAAACCCACATCCATAAAGTGTCCAAATATTATATATATGTGTGTATACCCATGGTATAAATAAATAAATCTATGTATTTATATCTATATATCACAACAACACTTCTGGACAAATTTCAAGAAATTGAGATAAATACTGGTCACCTTCCAGGGGAAGGTCCAAAAATACTTCCAGTAATTCCACCTCAAAGTATCTACCCTAGGAAAATGAACTGGCACATGGAGGAGGTTCACTATAACATGTTTATAATAGCCAAAATATGGAAACAACCTAACTCTCTACATTAAGGAGCCACTGTTTATTAAATAAACCATGATATATCACCAAGATAGAATAAAACATATGGAGGTATCTGTAAAGAATGACATGGAATTACTGGCAAAAATGTTGTTAAATGGAAAAAATAAAACTTCATACACACACACACACATATAGTATGGTAATATTTTTTGCTTAACCTTTAAAAAAATGATCTGAAAAACTATAGTTTCCTCCACTATGGAACAAGGTGGTGACTGGGGGATATTTCAGCTTTAACTACACTGTTTGAAAGTTTTATGAGAACATATTAAGGTAATGAAATAACATTCATTTGAAATGCAGATATGAATAGCAGTGGGAACTTTAAAAAAAACAGACATAATTGTTAAATCAGATATACGTTTCCTCTGATTCCCCTTTCACCATTAAAATGTCTTTCTTACCTTTCTACTATCTGAGCTACTTCAAGTATCAAAATAATAATAATAAAAAGTTTACAGTTGAAAATATCTTAAAGATTAACTAGTCTAAGTACAATCCAATGAATTTTCCCCTTAAAGTAACTGGAATGCCAATGAAGACAACTTGTTCAAGATCACAAAGTTATCTAAGCAGACTTGGATTTTAAAATCCTGTCTTGAGACTAGTAATCAAGGACTTCTACATGTAGGTCATGGCTGCTTTTAAGAAAATTTCTTCAAAGGGAGCAATTCAATACCCTCCATAAAGTACTGAACATTAAATAATGAGGAGAAAATTATTTCTTTTACTCAACCCAGCTATGCTAATTTGGACTTTAAACCTATTCCATAACTTCCTATACTCAATAAAGCTCTTTTATACTTCACGATGAAAGGACTGTATGCCTACATCTTCTCATACTGTGGATATTATCCACTGGACAAATAACAGCAATTTGATGAGAACTGCTTATCCTTATAAAGCATAATAGCCTATTTTATTGAATAACATACCCATTCCGTAAAACTCTATAGTTTAAAAACAAAGCATTGTCAGAGAGTGACATCAGCAAAAATGTCCCTTTTCAGAAACACACACACACACCACACACCTGCCAGAATCAACTTTGTAAGAACTCTGGGATATAGTCATAGGTTTACAGCAACCAAGTAAACACTGAAGCAAGAAAAAAGTTAAAAACAAGCCACGTAAGGAAATCTCTGTCAAATCACACGTTGGGCACAAGCTTAACCAAGCAGAGCCTTTAGAGAGACCACACAAGACAAAGAATATGATTTTTTAAAATATGGTCAAACAGCTAAAGGAAATCACTGACAAAGAACTAAAGGAAATCAGGAGAATGATGTCTCAACAAATAGAAAAGTGCCAACAAAAAGACAGTAATTATAAAAAGGAACGAAACAGAAATTCTAGGGCTGAAAAGTATAATATCTGCAATCATTAAACAGCAGATCTGAGAAAGGAGACAAATCAGCAAACTTTAAGACAGGTCACAACTGAGAGCATCTAGTCCGAAGAATAGAAAGAAAAGAATGAAGAAAAATTAACAGAGACGAAGAGACCTGTGGCGGACCATTAAGCAAATCAACATACAGAGTCCCAGAAGGAGAGCAGAGAATGGAGCAGAAAGAATACTTGGAGAAATAAAGGATAAAAATGCCCCCAAATCTAAAAAAAACCACAATTCTACACAGACAAGAAACTCCACATCCTCCTTCCAAGTAATGTTACATTCACAGGTACTCAGCATCTTTTGGGGGGAAACAAACTGATAGCAAGTGGCTCCATCAATATCAGACAAAACAGACTGCAAGCCAAAACACTGTTCTAAGAGTCAAAGAGGGACGCTGTATATTAATAAAAGGGTCAATCAATCAAGAAGATACAAGAATTATAAACCTATACATACCTAATATATGAAGCAAAAAATGACAGAATTGAAGGGAGAAATAGGTATTACTAAGATAATTTGGAAACTTCAATATCTTACTTTCAGTAATGAATAAAATGACTACTCAGAAATTCAAATAGGAAATGAGGACCTGAGCAACACTATTAAAACAAAATTAAACCTAACAGATATATAATACTTCACCCCAAAACAACAGAATACACCATTTTCCCAAGTACACACAGAAGGTTCTCCAGAGTAGACCATATACTAAGCCACTCAAGTAATTTAAAAAGATTGAGGGACTTCCCTGACACCACGCTTCCACTGCAGGGGGCAAGGGTTCGATCTCTGGTCGGGGAACTAAGATGCTGCCTGCCATGGGGTGTGGCCAACCACCACCACCACAACCACAAAACAAAAGAACAACATATCATAAAACATGGGCTGCAGAAAAAGCAGTGTTCTGAGGGAAATTTATAGACATCAATGGCTACATTAAAATAGGGGAAAAAATCACATGTCTAATCAATAACCTAACTTCACACCTTAAAGAAAAAGGGGGCAGAAAGGAGCAAACCAACCCAAAGCTAGCAAAATGAAGGAAATAAAGAGTAGAGCAGAGATATCTAAGAAAATAGTAGACCAACAAAGAAAAATCAATGAAACCAAAAGTTAGTTCCTTGAAAAGATCAACAAAATTGACAAACCTTTAGCTAGACGGAGGGGAAAAAAAGAGGAGGCTCAAATTACCAAAAATCTGAACACACTTCTAAGAAGTGAAGACACTGAATTAGTAGTCAGAAACCTCCCAGTGAAAGAAAAGGCCAGGAGGAACCACTTCCCAACTCATTCTGTAAGGCCAGCATAACTCTGATACCAAAGCCAGACAAAGACATCACAAGAAAACTACAGACCAGTATTCCTGCAAACCAAATCCAGCACATATTAAGACTATGCAGCACATTAAAACTATGATCAAGTGGGATGCATCCCAGGATTATGAGAGCAGTTCAACACACAAAAATCAACTGATGTAATATACCACATTAATAGAATGAAGGAAAAAAGAACCCACACGATCATCTCAATTGATTCAGAAAAAGCATTTAACAAAATCAACAAACTTTCAAGATAAGAATGCACAATAAACTAGGAATAGACTAGAACTTCCTCAACCTGATAAAAGGCATTTATCAAACCCCTAGAGCTAATAAACTCACTGGCAAAAGACTGAAAACTCTTTCCCTAAGATCAGAAACAAAATAAGGATGCCCTTTCCCTCCACTTCTATTTAACACTGTACTGGAAGTTCCAGTCAGAGCATTAGACAAGAGAGAAAAAAGGCACATATATAGGAGGAGGAAGTAAAACTCCTCTATTTGCAAATGAAATGACCTTATTTCTAACGAATCTGCAAAAAACCCCCAAACTATTAAAGGTAATACACAAATTTAGCAAAGTTGCAGAATACAAGATAAACAGACAAAAATTACTTTAACTATACCAGCAATGAGCAATCCAAAAAGGGAGTTAAGAAAATTATTCCATTTACAATTCAATCAAAAAGAAAAAAACTACTTAAATATTGCTGAAATGGCAATATTCCCCAAATAGATCTACAGATTGAATATAGTCCCTATCAAAATCTCAGCTTCCTTTTTCGCAGAAATTGAAAATGTGATCCTAAAATTCATATGAAAATGCAAGGTGCCTAGACTAGCCGAAACAATCTTAAAAGTGAATTGGAGGACTCATTTTGTCCAATCTCAAAAGTTACTACAAAGCTACAGTAATCAATCAGTACTACAGTGTGGGACTGGCATAAGGATGGACATAAAGACCAATGGAACTGTACTGAGAGTCCAGATATAAACCCATACGTCTATGGTCAAATAATTTTCGACGTGGTTGCCAAGACCATTAACGGGGAAAGAATAGCTTCTTCAACAAATGGATATCCACATGCAAAGAATGAAGCTGGACCCTTACCTTATACTATACACAAAAATTAACTCAAAATGGATCAAAGACCTAATTGTAAGAGCTAACACTAAGTAACTCTTAGAAATGAAGAAAATCTACGGAATGGAAAAAAATATTTGCAGGTCATATATCTAGAGTCTAATATCCAGAATATAAAAAACTCTCAATTTAACAACAAAAGACAAACCATCCAATTAAAAAATGGGCAAAGGAATTGAACAGTTATTTCTCCGAAGAAGATACACAAATGGCCAAAAGTCACACAAAAAGATGCTCAATATAAGTCATTAGTGAAATGCAAATCAAAACCACAATGAGATTACCACTTCATACACACTAGGATGGCTACAATAATAATTTTAAAAATGAGAAATAACAAGTGTAGGAGAGAATGTGGAGAAATTGGAACTCTTGTACATTGCTGGTGGGAATGTAAAATGGTGCAGCCACTGTGGAAAATATCTGGCAGTTCCTCAAAAAAAATAAACATAGAATTACCATACTACCTGGCAATTCCACTCCTGGGTGTATACCCCTAAAGGTGAAAACAGGTATTCAAACAAATACTTGTGCATGGATGTTCCTAACAGTACAATCCACAAATGTGGAAACAAGTGAGATGTCTGTCAAACAATGAATGGATAAACAAAATGCAGTATATCTACACAATGGAATGTTACTCATAAAAAAAGGAATGCAGTACCTTTGGGACTCACATATACACACTGCTATATTTAAAACAGATAACCAACAAGGACCTACTGTATAGCACAGGGAACTCTGCTCAACATTCTGTAATAACCTAAATGGGAAAAGAATTTGAAAAAGGATAGATACATGTATATGTATAACTGAATCACTTTGCTGTATGCCTGAAATTTAACACAACATTGTTAATAAACTATACTCCAATATACAAAAATAAAAAATAAAAGATTGTTTTTAAAATTCATAAAAAAAAGGAATGAAGTACCAATAGGTACTACTACATGCCACAACACAGATGAACCTTGAAAATATTATGCTATAGGACAAAAATCAGACACAAAAATCACGTATCGTACAATTACATGTACATGAAATATTCAGAATAGAGGTAAATTCAGAGTAATGTTTTAAGGTAACTAAGGTAAAAGCAAATTAATGTTCGTTAGAAGCTAGAAATGGGGGTGGGGTGGGAAATGACTACCTTTAATGGGTATAGGGTCTTCTTTGGTGGGGACAGAGGTGATGGTGGCACAATACTATAAATGTACTAAATGTCACTGAATTCTATGCTTTAAAATGGTTAATTTTGTTACATGGATTTCACCTTAAAAAGAAAATACAAAGGGAAAAAAAGGAGCACTCCAGGTTCTCAGAGTAGAAACTGACAACAGAGGATAACCCACACATTAGGATAATCATGACAAGATGGAAAAGAACCAAGTTCTGTCTGTGTGATGCTTCAAAGACAATTTGTAGTTGTTTCTCATAACAGTAGGTGACTTTGAAGAGGCTCCTTGATACATAAGTGATAAGAAGAGAAAAGAGCCACAGTAGCCCAGGTGAAGGAAGACACCAGGCAAGCCACTGCAGGCACAGTGAATACAACCACGTTCTGGAAAGAGAAAGAAGGGACAAATCAAGAGTGGCTGATGCTATGAATTGAGATAAAAAGATACTGGTACTACTGGCAGGAATGTTTCTCCCAATTCTTCTAGGTACCAAAAGATGAAACAAAGTAAATTTTCTCAATCCTAGAGCAACCAATAATCCTTTCAAAACAACCTAACATCAAATTCCAAAAGGTGACAGCCATTTTCATCATGACAAAATACTTCAAGTCTTAAGGTTTATCGTAACATGACCTGGTCCTCCTTCAGATTGCCTCATTTTCCTAACTGAGGCTTAGAGAAATTAAATGACTTACCCAAGATTATAGAGCTAACATTGATTTGGGGTAAATAGGGAATAGTTGGTTGATAGGCTGGAAGAAACCAGAGTAAAAGTCTCATCTCTATTTAAATATTTACGTTTCTTTTGGGAAACTAACAAACCTTAAATACTTGTTAAGTGCCTAATATTTTTTCCCTTTTTCTAAACTTAGTCCTCATAATCCTGCCAAGTAATTATTATTTTTATAGATGAGGAAAGCAAGTAACTGACTTTCCCAAGCTCACATATTAAATCGTGGAGCTGAGATTTGAACTCAGGTATATCTACGTCCAAAGTCTATATTCTTTCTACTATACCACATCTAATCATTAAAAGAGGAATGGGAACGTGCCAGTCCAAGAGCTTAATTCAGATTTGGTTCATTTCCACCCAGCCTTAGGTTCAGAGCCAAAAGAGAAGCTCATTTATGTAAGATACTGACCTAAAAGACCACAAGAAGAATTACTTCAAGGAAGTGAATTCTTAATCTAAAACTGCATGTTTAGAACATTCACAGTAGCTAGCTAAAAAGTGGATCAACTGATGAACAGATAGATCAAATGGAGTATTTCCATGCAAAGGAATGAAAATATTTATACATGCTACAACATGGATTAACCTCAAAAATCTTATGCTAAGTGAAAGAAGCCAGACTCAAAACAAACCTCACATATTGTATGTACAAGTTTATATATAAGAATGTCAGAAAAGGCAAATCTATATAGACTGAATTACACACTTAAAAATGTGTGAATTTTAAGGTGTGTAAATTATGCCTCAATAAATATTAATAAAATATGCACTGCAGCACTAGTCATAAAGGCCAGTAACTGAAAACTACCCAAATGCCCATCAGTAGTAAAATGGGTAAATTGTGATACATTCCCCCATAATGGAACACTACGTAGCAATGAAAATAAACAATCTATAACAAATACAACATAGAGGAATGTCACATACAGTGAGCAAAAGAGGCCCTACAAAAAGAGAACATAATGTATTATTCCATTTATATAAAATTCAAAAACCTGCACAACTAGTTTGTGCTGTTCAAAGTCAGAATGGTGGTTATACATAGGAGTGGTTGATCATGTTCTGTTTCTTGAGCTGGGTAATGGTTACATGACTGGACTTGCCTTGTGAATATTCATGAAGCAGTACACTTCCAGTAAGTGTACCTTTGTATACGTATGGTATGTCTTGAGCAGCCAATCAATCAGTAAATAAAATCACCTGTAATTGGGGGGACACCTGAGAAATATCAAATGTCCTTCGATCAAGTAATAGTTAAATAAACACAGAACATACATGTAGTCGTCATGGTTGGATGCCCACCAAGTATCTAATTCATCTCTTCCTCTCTCCTTAAAGAATCAAATCCACTATTAAAAAGAGGGTAAGCTAATAGTTTTGAAACTGTAGTTTGCAACCTCCTTTGGGTCCCCAATACCCTTTCAAGAAGTTTTCAAGGTCAAAATTCTTCACAAAAAAACCTGTTGGGATTTTGTTTTTGTTTTTTTTTTTGGCGGTACATGGGCCTCTCACTGTCGCGGCCTCCCTCATCGCGGAGCACAGGCTCCAGACGCGCAGGCTCGTCGGCCACCGCTCACAGGCCCAGCCGCTCCGCGGCATGCGGGACCCTCCTGGACCAGGGCACGAACCCGCGTCCCCTGCATCGGTAGGCGGACCCCCAACCACTGCGCCACCAGGGAAGCCCAAACCTGTTGGGATTTTGACTTGGATTATACTGCATTTATAGATCGATATGAGGAGAAATAACATCTTAACAATATTGAATCTTCAAATTCATGAACAAGGCACATCACTCCATTTATTTAGGTTTTTAATTTCACTCAGCAATGTTTTATACTTTTCAGTGTTTAGGCATACTTCACATCTTTTATCAGATTTATCCCTAAGTGTTTTGTATTTTTGATACTATTGTAAAAGATATTTTAAAAATTTTATAATTTCAATGTTTTGCTGCTAATACACAGAAATACAATTGATTTTTGTATGTTGATCTTATATCCTGTGGGGTGACTTCAAGAGGCCTTGCAGCTTTTGGACCATTGACCTGAGCCTACCATGACATGAAAATGTGAACTGAAAGGCCACTGAGGAGAGGGACAACTGAGAAATAACAAATTTTTGTATCTTAAACCACTAAGTTTTTGAATGGTTTGTTATACAACAATGCATAAGAGTCTAGAGAGTCACAGTACAGAAAATGGGGTTTAGAAATTTTCAAAGAGGTAAAGTTACAGAATCAGTCAATAAGAAGGTAGGATGTAAGTTGGGAGTTCAGGATCAAAGAAGCAAGCCACACGCAAGGAAGCAGGCAGGCAAAAGACAACCTCAGTTACCTCTAAGGGAATTAACTGCACTGAAGCTAAAGGGGTATCTGCCTGGATGTAGTTAGATCAACCTGCCTAGTTTTAATTCAGAGGAGCTTGATCCTTCTTGGACTTAAAAGGTCAGGGGTCATTAAATCAGAGAACTTCTTTTTGTCAGAGGTTCTCATCCACCCATGATCTCAGTGTGAGGATAATGTTATGCTTGCACGTAGAGACGGGTGTCTCTTCAGGGGTTTCAGATTCTTATATGCTGAGTGTCGGCTTGCCCACTCAGGACCTTAGGCTTCTTCTGCTTCAGTTTTCTTCTACCAGGGCATTCTGTTGCAACTCTCAATTGGTTCTGGCAGGGAAAGGAATCTCAATATAAAATCACTATTATATATAACAGAATAAACTGTGTTGAGATGGTTCGGATATGCTGAATCATAATCAGCAAATCATTATAAAGTTATTTTTTTATATGTAAGGGACAGAAAGACTCATTTACCTGAGTGATGAAACATCCCATAACTGAAAGGAGCTGATAATCAAGGCTTTCTAAGCCTATGTCACAATCCACACTAACCATAAATGAGGTATGTCTGCACTTCAGGAAGAACCACAGGAGGTCTGGATGTTTGAATTAGAAAAATGGTTTAAAGGTTATGGGGCATTGCCAACATGGAACAAGATGTTGAGCTGATCATTCTCATACTGAGAGAAATAATATGGTTCCTGTTACCTTAAGATAAAGGGCTAGGAAGGAAATAGGATAGATAAAATGCCTATCTAAACTACTGTCAGCCTCTTGAGACGTAAGCATTATAATAGTCAGAACTTGAGTTTCGGAAACCAGATCGTACTACTCTGTGTATTTCGATAATTATCTCTACTTTGTTTTCCATAAATAATTAGTAAAGCCCATTTTGAAATATTAGCCAATCTCAGCAATATTAAAAGAAGTCAGGGAAAGCGAGTCCTTTTAATGTTTCAAGGAAGAATTGTGAAGACAATGTTCTGTACATCGTTTGCACAGAAACTCAAATGGTAAAAATTAAGTTAGATTTTTCTCGTTAGAGTGGGAAAAAAAGGTGGGAATTCCTGTTCTATATATTAAAGGATGACACAAATATTGTTTAAAAATACTGGAAATGAGAGGATAAGAAATAATCAAAGGTATTCCAACTCAGGAAAACAGAAACACTCTGATGAAATTAAAGCTATGAAATTTATTAACTAGATAAGGCAAATAGTCAAAACTTTAAACAATCTAAGTAACTTCATAGATCTGTTATGAACTCATTTGGTGATTCTGTCTAGGCAATCTTTTCCAAACATCACTACTCCGTAACAGGAAGAGTAACTAAAAACAGTAAAATGATTTTGAATAAAAGATGAGACCCAAACTTTTATACAATCAAATTTTCAAGCACCCAGGATTCCAAACTGTTTCCCATAAGCTCTAATTTCATGAGCTATTCTTTAAATGGAGGAAAAAAAAGAAAAAAAGGAGGGGGTGTCTTATAGGTAATTCTGCATATTTTGGTATTTACATTGCATAGTACCTGAAATCAAAGTCTCTGAGAAGTCCTGCAATAAATAACTTTGATGACTCAAACACTGCCCACATTTATTTGACTCTGTAATATTTGTTATTATCCCATGAAACTCTTGAAACATTTAATAAAAATTAAGATACTACTGTCTCCTTTTTTACGATTTATCTTGGGCAGTTCTGGTTGGAGGTTTGAAAAGTGAAAGAAATTAAAATTAGCAGACAAAGTAATGCTGGGATTATTAATAATTACATTTAGTCAAACCATTCCTTTACTTCATTACCTTAAGTATAACATTGGTTCAAAACAAAGACCGGAATGAAAACATAAAGCCAAGTTAAAAAGGCATTAGCCAGGCCCCATCCCTCAGAATTTCTGCTAACATTCTTGGAAGCTCCACAATGATGGTGATAATCTCTGGCAGTGGTAAACCAAGCTTTCATGTTTTAAGCGATCACTTGTTGAATGAATTAATAAACACTATTCGCAAAGCAACTTTCCATTCTTTTACATATACCCATCAGGGTTAAAGAAATGTAGTAGGAACAGGGACCTACACTAATATGTTTCTTTACTATTATTTCAGCTTGAAAAATGAACATGGCATTTTGCAATTTAATAATTTAGAAACAACGGCAAGCTGTTTTTTTGTGTGTGCCAAGTCATTTATTCTAACACGTCCAAAGTTCTTATCTTTAGTTGAAGGGCAGCACATAATTTCAAGTTGTTTGGAGTAAATAAGAGTAAAAACAATCCTGAAAACATCTTTTCAATGTAAGAAAACAAAAAGATAGCTGTACCTTTAGAAAACCAACCTCCATTTCTTTATTCACTATCTAGTTGTATAAGATAAGATATACTTCTGTACCTATATATACTGTTCATAGAGTTGAACAGCTACTGTACAAGTAAACTAATGCAGAGACTGAGATGGGGGTTGGAGAGTATTTCTTGGAAATTTTACAAACTTAACAACAGCTACCTTTTATTGAGTCCTTACTGGATTCAGTGTATTGGATTATTTGCAATAAAAGGAAGAACTTGAATTCAAACCCTGAGCTCTAACTCTAGATCCAGAGTATTTAACTAGTGGATTAAAGTGGGATTGATTTAGACTGAATTAACCACAATGCAGTTTTAATCTCTCCTCAACTGCAAATCTGTACATAACATGCCAACCTCTGGTTTAACAAACTGACACAAACAGTGATTAATTTATCTCCAGCAGGGTTCAAAATTTCCACCGTATTCTGTGACCTCGCCTCAAGACAACCCAAAATAATTTCTTTAGACGTAGTCTTTAGACACAGGAGGTACTTTTAGCTCTGATAAAGGCAGGTTGCGGTTTTTGCTTTTTGTCTTAATAGAAACTGCTCTGGTACCTGACTGCCACCTGTCTACATTTCCCCCTCATCCTAAAATTTCTAAAATGATCTCTGAGTAAGGAACACAAGACTTTCCATTCTTAGCAGACATATTCTAATTTCTAAGTATCAACAGCAACAAAATCCAAAACTTGCTAAACAAAATAGTCATGCAAAACTTTCTACACAAAAAACTTGCCTAGTACAAAATACTTACGCCTGGTATACTATGAAATATTAGCCTTAGATTCTAAAATTCAGAGAAAAAAGAAACCTGGTCACTGACGTCTAATTATTTACAAAGCAGCCACCAATTCAAGTTACTGGTTCCTAACCACACTGTCATTCTTCTCAATGGCATCAATTCAGGTTTTACACTTGCCTTATACATATTTGCAAAGCATTCTTTGTAAAAGAAAAGTCTACGTAAGAAAAGTAAGTATTTATGTTATATATATACATAATGAATTAACTGATCAATCCTTTAGGACTGGACCAAGACCAGACACTGTAAATGAAATATGCTTAAAAGTATCTCTGTTCCAGTTTTAAGAAGGACGCTGTGTATCTGAATGCAGCATCAAGGAACACAGCCAATAATTAGGGGAAAAAAATTTAATAAATGAGCAACTGGCCCAACATGACAGGGGCAATTTTAATAACCCCATCTGCAAAGCCAGAATAGTCTTTTTAAAAAAGCATTTAAAACGATAAAGTGAACATCAGCTTCCCTTCATAATCCAGATAAGCAGAAGAGTACATTTAATACATGTATTTGGTTTGCTTTTTGAAAGACCTAATGACCCGATTTAATTATTCACCAGGCTAAAATCTTAGAAAACTCTTCTCTCCACATTCTTCAAACTGCATTTATAACATGAGTCTCTACAAGCATCAAGAGTTTGTCTATACTCTACTCTACTCTCTATACTCTGTATATATAGTCTACATATACTCTGTCGATATATGCTGTCTATATCATTCCTCTCTGTTACTTTACCGAAAAACCAAATAGTTTTAAAAATTGCAATAAAGTGACATCAAATAATCTGATTTCCCATTATTAGGTTTCTAAATAATGCCAAAATGTTCCACTTGCCCAAACCTTCTGCTAACTTAAATAGGTTCTATCTACTCCAGTAATTCTTTATTAAATAAAAGTCACTTTTAAATAGGAACAATTTGAATTATTAGGCTGAAGCTCATTCTAATTTCTATCAGATTATAAAGCAGTCATATAATGTACATGAGGTAAGAATGACTCAGTCTTACCTTTGTCAGATGATACTTTTTCTGTGCATCTGAAAGAAAAGAGAATCAAATATTAAATGAATAATCTTGCACACTTTCTTAAAACACAAATATTTACCTCTTTCAGGTTCATCTCCAGAGTGATGCAGAAAACATCTAGAGTAGTACTGTCCAACAGAACTTTCTGGAGTGATGAAAATATTCTACATCTGCACTGTCCAATACGGTAGTTGCCATGTGGCTACTGAGTGCCTAAAACAGCTATGTAACTGAGGAACTGAATTTTCAGTTCCGATTAACGTAAATTTAAATAGCCACATGTAGCTATCATATTTGACAGCACACAGCTAGAGTATCATTCAAAAGTTGTTTTTAACTGTAAAAAGATATTAATACAAAGAAAATATTGCTAATTTTGTTGTATTAAATGGTCATAAGAGAAAAATGTCCTTATTCTACACAAATGCAGTAACTTGGGGTGAAATGAAATAATGTTTGAGATTTCCTCTAAAACACTTCTACCGAAAGAAAACGAGGGGGAAGGGGGATAAAGGTAGCAAGCATGGCAAAATCTCAATTATTAAATTTAGGTGATAAATACTGGGGTTTCAATATACTATTTCTCTACTTTGTGTTTATTTGACAATTTTCATAATAAAAATTTAATGAACCTAAAAGAAAACCCTAAAATTATTCATTTGTTAAACCCAAGTCAAAATCTATTTCTAAAAAGGCAACAGACTGGACCTCAGAAATAAATGTAACTTGCACTTTACAAATTGGAGAGGAACAGTAAAGAGGCTAATGTGTAATAAAATACTGGCTAAAAAAAATGTCATCCCCATGTTTTTAATTCAGGAAAATTTCTATCACACATAACTGTCGAGTAAGGTATAATGAATCCCCTCACAGCCATTACCCACATTCAAAGTTGACATGTCTTGGATCTTTACCATAAAGATGCCACACAGCATCTCTGAGCAGTACAGTTTTCTCTTTTTCTCTGAAAGCAAACCTAACACAAATGAAGACTCTTATGTTACAAAAGAATATCTAAACAAATACAGAAGCCACCGCATAATATAAATATTCTGTTCTCTTTAGAAAGACTAGATATCATTTTCTCATCCCATTTTTTAAATAAAGCTTGGTATAACTTTAAATTATGTTATTAATGTCCCAATTAACAACTAACACAAGAATACTGCTAACCATGTTAACTCTAAATGAAAAGTACAGAAACAATTGTTAGATCTTGAAACACTATACAATTAACTTTCTGAAAACCTTCTGGAATGGTTCAATGTTTCTTTTACCACACTGATCACTGTTAAGAGGAAAACTCAGGATTTCAGGCTTAAATACAATTGAAGCCTTCTCCAAAGAGTCAAGAAAAGTTTTTCCAATTCAGAATGTTACTGCCTCTTCATTCTCACCATTATGACCATTGCCTTTTCCTTACAAAAGCAGTCAGAAGGTATCATGCTAAGGTTTACTATCATTTTACTTTCAGCAAGAAAATAAACCCAAAATGGAACTCCATATACCAGAAAACAGAGCAGTATTTGTTTCCTTCATTTGTAACCCATCTGAGTCTGTAGGTTTACCTCTAGTAATATTCAGTTTTAGCCTGTATTCCCTGTGGTGAGGAAAGAACACCTTTCCTCAACAGCTAAATGAGAAATTAAAAAAAAAAAAGTATTTAAGTGTTAAATTCTGAAATGCATCAGATAACTAAAGGACTTATTATCACATGGGAGAAAGAAAATAAGCCTTTTACATTTAAAGTAGTCTTATTTTAACAATATATTGTTTCCATATTAGCAGAAAGCAAGAATGTTTTAACTTATGAATCAGAAATAAGCTGGAGTGTGTGGGTGTGTGTGTATATAAATTCCCATATACATATACACACACACATATACATTTTTAAGTTAGATGAGTATATAAACATCTGTATTTGAAAGACATATACATTTTTAAGTTAGATGAATATATAAACATCTGTATTTGAAACATAAGAATGTTAACTCCAGAGTTTATTGGTTAAAATACGGCAAATGAAAAGCCTAATTCTTAGTACGGATATATAATCTTTCTTCAAATTTGGTTTATCTTTCCTTAATATTAGCCTTTAAGTTTTAATTTATAATGATTATAGATTTAACTTCATGCCTTTATCTTGAGCACATTCACTGAAAAATTCTTTATTTCCCTTCACAAAGAGTTCCTACTCTTTTCATTAATTTCTGAACATTTCAATGCAAATAGAAAAGTTGTTATAAGCTTAGGAAAGTTTCTAAAAATGATAATTATCATCTAACTATAAAGCTCATTTCACAAATCATAAATTATCAACTAAAGATGAAGCATATTTAAGGAGATTAAGTGACTTGCCCAAGGTCACTTAGTAAGCAGTAGAAAGCAATGTTTTTTCCTCTGTTATTTTGCCTTGTAAGAGGAAAAGAGGTTACAATCAATCCAAGTCTCTGTATTTACTGACATTATTAAGCTACTGTACACTCTGCTGTCTCTTCTATCAAGAGAAACAAATGTAGGTTTAACAGCTGATGACTGGGAATTTATTGGGGGAAATGTTATTTGGAAAGTAGGGCTGAATCAAGGTGAGAAGGCACTAGACCAGGGTTCAGTAAACTGAAATGTCTTAAAGGACTGTTTCTCACTTAATTAGTTTCAAAATTTATTTTATCATTCTGAAAACCTGTAAACCATGTACACATTTGACAAATCTCCACTAATCAATGCATCTTCCTCCTTTACTGCAAAGTCCTTGAGGATAAAGTCCATGTCTCATTTTCCTTTATAAACCCTGGGTCAACACAGTACCAGGACCAGTTACTGCTCAATCAAGGTTGGAGCTGAAATGCTTTAGTTCTTTGATTTCCAGGGCATGCAGTAAATTGAAAATGTGTAACAAAAAAATTATTACAATGAAAATGTATTGTAACAATCCAATCAAAACTGGATTTTATATATATATATATATATATAAAATCAAGAGAGAGTTCTGAGGCTAAGTGAAGGTAAAAGAACACTACTCTCTTTTATGATATTGGATGACAGAGAAAGGGACTTTAAGAATTAAGACTATTCTTCCCTCCCCACAAGGAATATTGTGAGGAAAAAAACTGAAGGGGTTTAATTAAGTCATCTTCATCCAAGTTCAACTACAGTAACATTTATAATGTGGAAATAAAAAAAGACTCATTAGTACTTTTTTGCCAAGAGTTAGGGAACGTAATAAACCATGACAGCCGGTAAAACTACCACTCTATGTATAATCTTAAGAGATCATTTCTATAAGTAAAGCTGGTGGATCAGTAGGAGGGAAACGTGGCAAGGAGATATAGGTATGGGTAGATGAAGATAAAAGGGAATTAAAAAAAATATATTAAGATATTAACCTTCCTGTGTATGGTAACAGAAAAAGAATTAAAAATCCAATTTCACAGAATTTACATGAAAAAGACCACTACACACTAGTTTTACCTCTACCAAAGACATCACTGCTCAAAACAGTAACTTTTAGTAAATATTTCCTACATATCATGCTTTGTGTTAAGTGTTTCACAGGGTGTACTTAAGTCTCACAAACGCAGCTCATAGAGATTAACGTTATCGCCTATAGATAATAAAGTTGAGGCACGAGCAGTTTAATTTGTCCAAGGAATTTATATCCAAATAAGGCTAACGATATATCTCTTCAAATTTATGAGAATACAGAAGCTTAAATTTTCTGTGACCACGAAATTAATTTACAGCAATTAGAATCCTAATTGCAGCTGAACCATTTGTAAGTACATATTTTTGTTGTCCACAGAAATTTAGTTTACACAACTCTCTAAATTATGTTAATTTAAATAACATCTAATAATTTGAAAGCACATATAATACACAATAAACCTTTGAATTTTATTTCTCTTTCTGAGAGTCTTCTAAGACAAGCATGCCAAGGTCACAGACTTCACTCTTAATTTCATAACAGGAGTGTTCTAAATCTATCGGGTCTGTACAAGCAAAATATTGCCATGCTCTCTGCTGGGGAGGTAGGGTGGTGGTGGAGGTGGGGGTGCATTTAAAACTGATTTCTCCCCCCACCTTCAACTTTCCCTGCTTTTACTAATTTTTTTCACTTGAAAGTCAAAAGACACAAATGCCTTCAGTAACGAATTCAATGGCTAATGTGATTGATTTCTAGAATTTACAAACACGTGTGCCTCAGTATTTTCAGCATAGAAACATTTTAATAAACAATTTAAAACATTTATATTTCTGATCATCTTAGTTTCTCTATGATCTCTAGGTAGTAAAGAAATTACTTTCAGATTTTTCTAATTTTTAAGGACGAAGTTCCTACATTAAAACATATGCAAAAACAAACACATAAGCTACTTGTCAAAAAAAATGAAAGAAAACGCCACTCATCTTGTTACATGAAAGACTCTATACTTAAAAATGGCAAGCCACGTTTTACCCGACTACTAAGTCCCAGGTTTTTAAAACGAGTGAAGTGTGATGTGAAAATTCAGTAGAGTGAAAAAAGCTACATAACGATACTAGTACAACTGGCTCTTGAGCTAATTAATGGGACGGGGGGGGGGGGGTGAGGGGAACGACACAATTTTGAAGGCTAAGATCTAAGCTCATGCTGTAGATTTCCTAATGGGGATGTGATGTAATACTGGAGAGCCGCCCTAAGCGGGAAAGGGATAGGCTGACAAAGGGAGCGCAGATGCCAGAGTGCGGGAGAAGCCTGAGGCGGCAGGGAAGAGGTGGGTCACTAAGGAGCAGAAGAAGTGTATCCTACAAAGGACGCCTTCAGGGAGTGGGGAAGTGGCCGGACAGACAGGCAAGGGGGGCGGAGGAAGCCAGAGAGAAGTGATAAGACCGCTAGGGAAGCGGCGTGACATCTGCCATGCGAGCCGGCAGGGGGCAGAGCAAGCAGTATGTCACGTGGAGTGATCGCTACGGGAGCCGAGAGGGTTGCGTGCGGGTAGAGGGGGGTCTTTCCCACCGCCTGAAAGACTGCGTTACTCACAGGAGTCGCGGACTCTTCTTGCCCTGAGCTGGAGACGGGGGCTTCGCGGCCTGGGACTGCTGCCCTGGGGCGTCGGGAGGCCTGGCGCTGGGGCTGCTCCTCCGCCGGCGGGGATACTCGGCCTTCCTCCGGCGGGACACAGCGGCGGCGGCGGCCGCAGCGGCCCGGCCCCGGTCCCGACCTCCCCTCAGCACGCGGCTGCTAGTGGTCCCCCCAGGGGCCGCCGCCGCCGCTTCAGGGGGCTGTTGCTGGGGCTCCTCCGGAGCCGCCTTGGCCGCCGCCGCCTCTCCCCCTTCCTGGTCCTGCTGCTCCGGGGGTCTCGGCTCTTCCGTCTCCCCCGGCATCGGGACTCGTCCGCCCCCCACCCCCTAGTCCCAGGCGGCGGAGGCGGAGGCGGCGGCGGCCGCGGCGCTGCTCCCCCCGCCCCCCGGAGCGACCGGCTCACTCTCACTCGGCGCTCCTCGTTCCCCCCCTCCCCTCCGCCCGGCTCCGAGGGCGCCCCCCCCACCCCCTGCCACTCAAGGCCTTCTACCGCAGGCGGCGCGCGCGCGCCCGCCACAGACGCGCAGCGGACCAATCGGAGAGGAGGAACGGCTTCTTCGCCCCGCCCCCCAAGGTCTCTCACGCAGCGGCGTACCGGTTCCCTCCCCCACCCCTCCCTTCAACCAATCAGGAAACGGCTCCAAGGGAGCGCGCGAGGTTTTCTTCCCCGCGCACCCGTTCTCACCGTTAAACGGCTGTGTCTCGCGACAATGCCAAAATGACCTTTCTCCCCCACCTCCGGAGCTCAATGCGCGCTAAGGGCAGTGGGAGGGGCAGGTCTCGCGAGGAGGTTGGTGGGAAAAAAACGCACCTCTTTCCCCGCCTCGCGCGCACCCTGGAATGGCTGCGCGCGCACCTGCCTCCCTAAGGAGCCGCTAATGCCACAAGGGCTCTTTCTATCCTTCTTCCTTAAGCCGCGGAAGTAGCCTCGGCGTTCTTCTGCCCCCACCCCGATCCCACTTTCCTGTCTGTAGCCTTTCTGTCCCCAGCGCCGCCAGGTCTTGCGGGGAGAAGGGGGAAATTTTTTTGAGCTGTCGCTTCTCCTTTAAGAAAAAAAGCCCCGTCGGCTGCCGGATGAAAGTCTCTGAAAAAATGGCGGCGGTAGGACAGAGGCGGGGTCGTGAGGGCAAGGAGGACCCGCCTTTTGGCGCATGAGCATGGTTAACTTGCCCAGGGGCATCCTGGGAAATGAAGTTCAACTTATTCTACGCCTTAGAAAAAAGATACGGAGCCAGAGGCGGAGAGGATGCTGGGAGTGTTTGACTGATGCGCGATGGGAAAGGTAGTTTACTCTTTTCGAATTTACTCTTCCGGGGAGGCAGTGTTTCCGGGTTAGGCCTCAACGCCTGCGTAGATCTGACCACAATTGTGGGCCCAGTGGCTGGTGGGGTTTGCCTGGCAGGGTTTTCCGTAGTTTCGTACTTGGTGTTGGCGAACCATTTGTAGGGTGGACACGTAATAGCCCTCATCTTTGTCTGGTTAGGTGGCACCTCATCTGGGACCGCTTAGCGTTTATATCTGCAATATTCGTCTTTTGTGTCTGACCCACTAACCTGTGAGCGTCTGGAGGTCAGGGATTGAATCTGGTTCCGTTGGATCCTAGGGGGGCTAGCACAATTCCTACCACTCATTTGATACTTAATAAAAGTTTGTAGAAGTAATTGTAGAATTGCTTTTTTACTAGATGTTGTCGGGGCCGAGGAACTGGTATCGGCTGCTTAACTTGGCTGTGGTCCCTGGGCTGGAAGGAAGGGAGGTGAAGGGTTGTTAGCGTGACCTACCCGGAAAACTGAAGGCCTCCCTCACACTCCCCACCCTGAAACCATCTGCTTCTGCGGTTTTTAAATGTTTCTGCTGCACAGGAAGCATGGTCAGAATAGCAGCTTTGTCAGAAATTACTTTTCTCTCCGCTAGCATGTGAAACTAAATTGCCCTAACGCATCAAACGGGAGTTTCCGTTTGCTTGTCTCCAAGTTGCATTTGGTGATGGCTGTGAGCTTTTTGCGTTGCTTCCTTTTTTCCTTTCATCCATTATAATCGAGGAGCGATTTGCAGGAACAGTTCTTACCCCTGGAAACTAAAGCATCCGGGGTTAAAAATCTCCAACGTAAGTGAATGGAAACAAGATCTCGGAATCCAGTTCTAAATTTCACATTAATCATTTAGTTAAACTGCAGATGGAGTCCAATATCTGCAAGACAAATGCTGAAGAGCATTTTTCCTTCCAGGATTTTGGCTCAGTTACCACTTCAGATTGGGCAAATGTTCGTATTCTCTGTTGAGTGTTTTGCGCTTTCATGCGGGTAACGGCATTTCAGTTGTCAAAACTGTTGAGCATAGTGTGGATGGGAATTTTTCAAACCTATGTTTGCAGTGAGCAAACTATTAGAATGGCACTGACATCCAATGGCTGCTCAAAGTAATGCAGAGATGGGATCTCCTTTACATTAAAAACATTTTTTTAAAGTCTTAGAGTCACAATGGAATGGAGAATGAATGATTCCTTTAGATTAACCTTAAAAAGACCACTGTGTTGTAGAGGAAAGATTACAGGCTTTGAAGTTAAATCTGTTATAGTAAGTAACACAGCCACTTACTAATTATATCATCTTTAGCAAGTTTCTATTCTTTGTATCTATTTCACCACTGGTAAAAATGGGGATAATATCTATTTCACAGGACCGTAATTTTAGTTCTTTATGTGCTGCCTTCTCATAGTAGGCCTTTTGTAATTGTTTTGTTTTATTCAAGGTGAATAAAATCACAGTGGTTAAAAAAAAAAGTGAAAGTTAACCTCAGTGTCACTTTTTAGAGAAACTAAGACAATATAACTAGGCAGGAATTGTGCTTAATCGAGAATGTCTGCAGCTTAGAACCTGGTGTCTTAAATCTTCCAGTTTCATTCTTCATGACCCCTATAGTTGTTTGCATTTTGAACCACTGAAATAAACTTGGCCCTGAGAATCCAAATATGAACCTGGTCCTGAGAATCCTGTTCTGCCTTTTTTTTTTTTAATCTTTTTATTTTTTATTGGAGTATAGTTGATTAACAATGTTGTATTAGTTTCAGGTATATACCAAAGTGATTCAGTTATACATATACATGTATCTATTCTTTTTCAAATTCTTTTCCCAATTAGGTTGTTACAGAATATTGAGCAGAGTTCCCTGTGCTGTACAGTAGGTCCTTGTTGGTTATCCATTTTAAATATAGCAGTGTGTCCATCCCACACTCCCTAACTATCCCTCCCCACCACTACCCCTCTGGTAACCATAAATTCAGTTCTCTAAGTCTGTGAGTCTGCTTCTATTTTATAAATAAGTTCATTTGTATCTCTTTTTTTTTTTTCTGCCTTTAATGGGTTGATGATCTATTCAGAAAACCAGGTAAGCACAATTTCTGGATAATTAAGCAAAATGAATTGGGTGCTAGTTAACTCTGATGGAAATTTTATGAAGGAGATTGTGCTTCCGTGGTCCCTCAGGGGAAAAAAAAATCAGATTCCATCATGCACAGTTACAGCAGGATACCCACACTGGGCAAAAACACAAGTGCAAATCTGCCATTCCCATGAATTCAAAATGAATCCAGGCACATAGTAGGTTCTCAAATTTTTCAAAACTAGTTTTGATTCTTATCACCCTGGCCAATGCACAGCCAGAACTCAAATCCAATTACTCACCTTTTATGTCAGGCTCATTTTTTAAAACTCTGACCTACAAAAAAGAAAAAAAAAAAAAAAAAAAAGAAAGAAACTCACCAAATCAAATCAAAAGAGAGGAAGTGCTAAGCAAATACAGGAACCAAAAAGGGTTATAGAGGCTGCTTCACGCTGGCTCATTCAGTTCCTTTGCGGTCCTCTTCTTCAACACATGCCAAAACAGTTCTTCACAACCTGTGGTACCAGAGCATCTTGGGTGTGTGACGATGGAAGAGTTGGGTGAGTGAGGAGCTTCTTGGAGGAGAAACTCTGAGGGAATGAAGACTTGGCTGCCATCTCCATGTGTGGTGGGGTATACTTCTAGCCAGATGGAGGATAGTGTTGGAAAATTTTATTTTCACTTCTTTCCTGACCTCAGGCCAACCAAGAGTGAAGCATGAGGAACTATGTTATTTTGGGGAACTATGGGTTTGCTGTTTGCAGAGGCACAATAGGCAGAGAATTTGGTGCTAACCACAGAGTAAACGCTGTACAAATACTTTGGGGCTGAATTGTGATTGAAATTGTCATTTTATTATGAGCATTTTGCCTCTTGGGGGCTGCTGGAGATCATAGGGTGATCACAGAGTTGGCAAGTTCAGAGATGTGATTTGGGGGGAAAAAGAAAGAAAAAGGAGGGGGGTTAAAGGGTGTTCTGAGAAGAAATAGAATAGAAGTACAAGAATGAGGGATTCGCAAAGGTTGGAGAAAGGCCAGAGCAGTTTCATTTGTTCCATGGTTTAGTATTAAATAAGATACAGCACTATTACTCCAGTGCTTTCACTGCTAAGATGTTTATTGAGAGCAATTCTGAAGGAACAGATTACCATGGCCTGCAAATATGATACCTCCTTCCACTCCAAAGCAATTGAAACCAGCAGTGAAGCCATTGACTACACTGCTCAGAGAGATCCCTGATTTCAAACCTTTGGAGTAATGTAAGGTCTGTCATTCTTGGGACTCATTCCATATCTTTTGCCAACTTTTGTTGCTGTCATCCTTACTAACACTGAGTCACCTTTACCCAATGTTCACGCTGCATAATTACACGGTGTCCTGGGTTTTTGTATGTTTGGGGTATGTCAAAAGTGCCAATGACAACAATAAAAAACATCTTGCATGTTGTCTTTATAAAAAAAATGTATTTTGAGGGCTTCCCTGGTGGCGCAGTGGTTGAGAGTCCGCCTGCCGATGCGGGGGACACGGGGTCGTGCCCCAGTCCGGGAGGATCCCACCTGCCGCGGAGCAGCTGGGCGCGTGAGCCATGGCCGCTGAGCCTGCGCGTCCGGAGCCTGTGCTCCGCAGCGGGAGAGGCCACAACAGTGAGAGGCCCGCGTACCACAAAAAAAAAAAAAAAAAAAAAAAAAAAGTATTTTGAGAGCTGGAGGAGTAGAGGAAGGAAGGAAGGCAAATTACAGGAGGGAAGAGATGTTAATGAGAAGGAGAAGGGTATTTAATGTTTAATAAATATTGAACTGTTTTGGAGATAAAGTCTGTTTTGATAGTTGGAGTAGAATATATTTTGGATTTGGGGTAGACTCCCAGTTCTTATCCTGTGTGAAGGTTGGAGAAGTTCACATTTCTGTACAAGTTCCTCCAGAGTCCAGTTCTGCTTTTTTATTTTAGGGCTACCTCATGGCTTTAATGTAGGTAATCGGCAAGGGGAGTAATGCTTATTCAGTGTAGCTTATTAAGCTACATTTGTACATATGTTAATCATTTTAGTGTTCCAAGCAACCTTCTGAGATAGGTTTTATCCACTGTTTTTTTTCAAATGAAAAAACTAAGAAAAACAAAATAACTTGTTCAGTGTCACTCTTAGGAGCATCTGACACCAAAACCGATTAAGTGACAAGGTGTTCTCCCATTTTAGCAGTTTGTTGGCTCTGGTGTTCCAGCCAATAGGATAACCCAGATAATTTAATATTTTTTTAAAAAGTAGATTTGTGCAGTTTTGCATTTCCTCAGCAGGATGAATGGTAGAGAAATTTGGTCCAGGAATGTGGAAAGTACCAAGTGGCCTGGAAGGTAACATTCATGTATGTTATCCAGGTGGCTAAACATCATTAGGCTGTTAATAGCTACACCTCAATCGCTTCTTCAAATTGTCATCGGCTCAATAACCACCCAAAAGACTTAGGGTGGGTGTTTCCTCTCCAATGTGGAGAAATAGCATGGAGGACAAGTCAGCCCAGGCGGGCCAATATTTCCTCTCTGCAGTACTGCCCCCAAGGTTAGTAGTTTATATCCACCCAGAAAGTCTTACTTAAACCCTCATTACATGGGGATGCTAGATAAAGGGGAAGCGGGAGCAGACTCTGGCTCTGAGTGAAGTCGTTACAGTCTAGTGAGACCTTCAAGGCACCTCACTTACTTCCTTTCCTGTGAATGTTGACACTGTTTGACTTCCACAGATGAGGCGCTATGAAAATGGACTGCAGCGTGTTCAGTCTGATACCCCCTACCCTGCACCAGTAATCCCATATTTGTCATGCTGAAATTAGGCATCTTCAAATCACAGCATCTGGCCAAAAGGGAGATAATCTCGGGGTGTTGGTGATATGTACACTCATAGGAAACAGGAAGAGAAAGGCCTGTTAACTCATGACCCAGAAAGGAGTTTTAGTAACTCTGGTTAGCTGGCGCTTCTAAGGGTAACCTTCTACTCCTAATGGTATTGTTTGCTTCTCTTGCAGAGGGTCTTCCCTCTCCCCTCATCTTTATTGTAAATGCCTTTTTTTTTTTTTAAGATTAAATTTTATTCATTTTTGGCTGCGTTGGGTCTTCGTTGCTGTGCTCAGGCTTTCTCTGGTTGTGGCTAGAGGGGGCTACTCTTAGTTGCGGTGCGTGGGCTCTAGGCACGCAGGCTCAGTAGTTGTGGTGCACAGGCTTAGTTGCTCCGCGGCATGTGGGATCTTCCTGGACTAGGGATCGAACCCGTGTCTCCTGCATTGGCAGGCAGATTCTTATCTGCTGCGCCACCAGGGAAGTCCCAATTTTTTATTTTGAATCCAAGAGGAACCATGACTTCTGTTTGGAGCAAAGCTTAAGAAATAGAAAAGAAAGAAGCTATATCTTAATAAAGGGCTATAGAATAAAAATTTGGAACTCAGAGATTTGGCATTCAGTTTGGCTAGTAAAGTCCTGAGAGAAAAAGTTTTACTTTCTATTTCTACCTTACTTTTTCTTTTCTTTTCTCTTCTTTTTAAAAACCTTTTATTATAGAGAATTTTAAAATTTACAGAAGGAAAGAAAATAGTTAAAGAGATCTGATGTACCCATCAATCACCTTAAACAATTATCAACTCTTGGTTAATCTTATTTCATGTATACATCCACCCATGCCTTCCATTCCTAGATTATTTTAAAGTGATTTCACACATTGTATCATTTCATATGTAAATATTTCAGCATAAATATATATATATACATTTATACAAATAACCATAATACCATTATCATATCCATAATATCCTTAATAGTAATTTCTTAATGTCATGAAATACCATTATCACACCCAAAATATTAACAGAAATTACTTAATATTATCAAATATCCTATCACAACTAAAATAAGTTAACAGTACTTACTACTTATTGAATTTTCAGTCACTGTTCAGTATTACTAATTGTTTCTTTCTTTGTTTGGATTTTGCTTGTTTATTTAAGAATCATACATTGAAATCGGTTGTAAGTCTCTTATGTCTCTTTTAACCTATTGGTTCCCCCTCTATCTCTTCTTTTCCATTACAGTTTATTTGTTGAAGGATCATTTGCCCTGAAGAGTTTAGCTCAGTTTGCTTATCTCTAAAATGGTGCATAAAATTCATTATATTTGTGAGCTAGATTCTTGAGAAAGATCTGTAGAGGATTTCATTTGTAAGAAATGTTTAGATCTTTTCTTATGCCATTAAGAAATACCCATCCCCGAATATCTGAAATAAAATCTTTTTTTTAATGACCTGTAAAGTTCATTTTCCTCAGCTGAAGACTTTAGAGCTAGGCAGATTCTTAGAAATAATATAATCCAGTGTTTTGCAAAGTTGAAAAACTGCAATCTGTGGTAAGATATCCACTGGAGATCTACTAGTGGGTCTCGATCCGCAATTTAAAAAAATACTGTTGTGATACAACTGCTTTATTATGTAGACGAGGAGACAGCTTCAGAAAGGAAAGTGTCGTGCCAAGATGATCCAGAGAATCCACATGGGAATGGGGTCTGGAAGTTTTGACTTGCAGGGGCCAGGGATCAGGTAGCCCAGGATAAGCCGGGTTCTGCACTCAGTAGCAGTGTGGCCTTAAACAAGGTATTTGTCTCTTTCTTAATCTACAAAATAAGGACAATGCTATCACTTGCCTCAAAGCATGAGGATGACTAAATATATAAATATATAATTAAATATATAAGAAGTATATACAGTCCTGAGCACAATGCCTGTCCTGTGTTAATTTTATTATTAATATTAATTTCCTCAAAACAGAAAGGTAACAGTGTAATACTCACACAATAAAGTCCATTGGTTTTTCCCAAGAAAACTACGAGAGAAACAAATCTCAGCTGTTTGGATTGCAGCATCTTGCTTGACTTTGCAACATCTGTTTCCCCTCTAATCCCTTTTTTTCCCCACACCTTAAATGACAGAATACTTATACTTTGCTTGGAGAATTTTGTTATGTGCTGGGATATAAGAAAAAAAATTATCAGGATTAAGAATAAGTTTTACTGTACAGGTATGTTTTGGAAAACTGTAATGTAATTGCATATATTTTTCAATTGGGAAAAAATATGTAGCATTTACATTTTTCTAATTGGAGATCTTCATGGGTGATCCACTCTAAATAAATGATAAAAATGAATATGCTGCAATATAAAAAGTCAAATTGTACAATAAGACTATGAAATTGAATGCAACCATAGGAAATAAGAAGCAGGCTACAGTATGCAGAGGGCATTAAACATCTCCTGGTAGAATAGACCATATTCTTGAAGTCAAATAAGGAGTAAGGGAGGATGTTTGAATTTAGCCTTCTCTTAAGACCCAGGAGAAGAGGGAGATGAATGGAGGCACAGTGGGGCTATTTAAGAGGATAATTTTTCCAGAAAACGTACATATTCTATGTCATGATTCCCTTGTATCTTTTGATATAGATGCCTTGTTGGAGGAACTGGAATACTCCACCCTCCAGGAGAGTGATGAATACTCCAACACAGCTTCTCCTCCCCTGGATCAGCATTCCAGAAAGGAGAGTAACCATGCTGAGACCTCAAGTGCCCCTTCCATTCCGGATGACTCAAGTCCCTTTCCGGTAACTTTTCATTTATTGGAGTACCTTGAATATAGATATTTGAGTGCATTTCTGGAAATTAACTGTATCTTACATAAAATGATGCAAAAGGAAAATCATATATCCAAGAAAGAGAGAAGAATTACTCAATGATAAGTTAAAGGTGGTTGTTTTCAGAAAGAAGAGGAGAATGGAGAAAAATCATCATAAAAGAATAAACCTTTGAGAACTTTTTTTTTTTTTCCTGAGGGCCTGGTAACAGGCAGAGTATTCCTTAATTCACTTGGGATATTCTGATATCACCATCTGGGTATCAGAGATGCATGTTGCAGTTTGACTGGACTGGCACTCAGTAAGGCCAGAGGTCACCTGGGCAAGGCCAGGCAGCAGCTCAGCCAGATCTTCTCAGGATTTTTTAGGATAGCCACTTTCCAGCTCTTATTTTCTGCTGAATATATTAAGAAATTCAATTAGTATATCTAGAGATGACGAAGCTCTAGGGAACCATCACAAACAAACTAAACTTATAAAAGATTATGTATAAAACCCCCCCAGAAATCCAATTTATTAATTTCTGGTTAGAGTTTAAACTATCAAGTAGAACAGATACTAGTATTTGCTGATATATGTATTCCCTTCCTATGGATAAGTCTACATGCATCTACTTTATGATTAGAAGGTTACTTGATGAGAATGGATTAGTGTAAGAGGAATTAAGTAGGTGCTCTTCATAGCTGGTGTTTCTCAACTATGATATTCTGATTCATCCTTGTACACTAAAGGAAATCACTAGTAGCACAGACTTGAAATTTGAGCCTATGGGTAGGTTTCCATTTTAACTGTTCTTCCTTCCAGCTACCTACATACAGTTTTAAGGACACACAGTTATCTCTCTACTAGGGAGCTATTGTCTTCGTTCTCACTGTGAGATTATAGCCATAGATCCCTAACTGATCCCCTATCCTGACCGCCCCCCTGCAATTTATTCTCCAAAAAGCAGCCAGGATAATCCTGTAAAACTTAAATCAGATCATCTTATTCTTCTGCTCAGAACCCCAAGATGAATTCTCATCTCATTTGGAATAAAAGCCACAGTCTTTACACTGACTTTATGGGGTGACCTACGTCTTGGTTCCCTTGGAGGAGCCTGGGTTTATGCTTATTTTCTTGACATCCTGTTACTGACTTTACCTTTTACCCCAGATTTTCCATTTTTTGTGTGTGTGAAATCTTTAAAATTAGTATTTGCATTAAAGTAAACCAGCATGGATTACTAGACCTCCATTTGGTTCTTCTGGCTTCTCTCACAGTCTCATGTAGTAGCATATAAAACACACGGGCAGTGAACAGAGTTCTTATTTTATTGTAGCTGGATCTAAAAGACTAATGACCACTTGTCTCTCATTTCCTGATCTTGAGATGACAAAATCTAACTGACAGCTCCCTTTGAAGGATAATACGCAAGGTGCTGGCCGTTGAGTTCAAGCACAGCCGTTAGGGGCAGCTAACTCCTCTGGTCTCAGGTGGTGGCAGGAAAAACCTTGAGGTTTTTTTTTTTCCCCTGATGGCCACTTGGTATAGCACCACTCATGCTGTGCTGTGGTCCATGTGGTGGTCTGTGAGATGCAGGGAGCCTCTTCAGGGTCAGAAAGAAATATGGGAAATTGTGACTTAAGGTCATAGAAGTTGTGTCTAGGAAATAGAGGCTGAGCATTCTTGCCATAGAGTACAGTATAATCTAAATGTTCTTGTTAAATCAGTTTTGTCACTAATTGTATATTAAAGCTATAACTGTTAGTTTTATTATTTGGTAATGCTTTTAAATTTTGCAACAAACCAAACCAAAAACCAAACCAAACCAAAACCAAAACTGCACGTTTAATTGTCTCAAGAAACTTGGCTCAAACCAAAACCAAAACTGCACGTTTAATTGTCTCAAGAAACTTGATGATGGGACTTCCCTGGTGGTGCAGTAGTTTAGACTCTGCACTCCCAATGCAGGGGGCCTGGGTTCGACCCCTGGTCAGGGAACTAGATCCCACATGCATGCCGCAACTAAGAGCTCGCGTGCTGCAACTCAGGAGCCCATCTGCCGCAACTAAGACCCAGAGCAACCAAATTAAAAAAATAATAAAATAAAATAAAGTTGACAATGGATGTGTAATCTAAGTATTTGTTAACGTTTACCATCCACTGTGGGGGGAATAGAATTATCACTGTCCATTTGAAAACCACAGACACAACTATGGGGAAGAAGCATCAGGATCTACTTCAAAAATTAATGTCTAATTTAAGAAGAATGGGCCAGCAGATGATAATTCAATATGTGAAGCTGCAGGAGGTATGTTTACATGTCATTGAAAAGCACACCTTTCCATTTGGATCAAATTACTCTTCTAAATTAAATTTGCTCATTTTCAATTCCAAGTTTTCTTGTGCTTGTAAGTAAAGTGAATTAGTGATGATTAATTAATTGATTCCCTTTGCAAGCCATCAAATAATACCAGATTAAAAATAATAATACCAGATTAAATCAATTAGAGACCTCAATTAGAAAATTTAATTTCAAAATGGTTTAATTTTTACATCCAATTCAAAGAATCAAAGCAAAATATTTAGAAGTTCATTCTTTTGTCTAAAATGAGATTGTTAATGCCATTGTAAATTTAGTTGAAAAGTTCAAGAATGGAGATAAAATGTTGTTTTGGGCGGGTGATAATACTAATACAGATTTTGGTGGAGCAGAGCATAGTGGTAAAATCAATGTTCTTACATACTTAAAAGCCTATGGAGCAGATATGTACTTGGAATTGGTTGTGATATGCACAAAATTCATGACTGCATCCAAATAAGCTTTAGTATCCCACCAATCAAGATAGAAACTGCAATTGTTAAAATTTACAAATTATATATGTATGTATATTTGTACACAATCAGAGTATATATATAGCTCATCTACAAAACTTTTGTGACAGAAGCTCTTGTTGAATGTAAAAATATATTAGTGTGGTTGTATGTATTTTCTCTCTTCATTGCCTGTGAGCCTGAGCCTTTGAAAAACCACTTTGTAAAGCAGCCTAAATTTAGGCCACATTATGTGCAAAATCAGTTGGAAATATTTAATCAAATTATTCAATGAATGTAGCATGAAAAGTCAGCTTTTGAAGTTTTTAACAAGTTGCAATTATGTGAAACAAAGCTTACAGAAAGGAAGAAGCTCACATTTCTCCCTACAAAAGCCTGGGAGGAATTCAACAAATCAAAAGATGAGAGTTCAAATGGTTTAATTACCTAACTTGAAAATCGTGCTTTGGAAACATCTTGACTTTGATGGACCTCCTGATCTTAATTGGATAAATTTATATTCCCACCAGAATGGGATGAAATTGTGAAGGCCTGTGATTTTGCGGTATCTACATTTGATGAAGTGTTAAAAGGCATCACAAATAGAGACAAGTTAAGAGCTCTGTCCTGTAAAAATATTATTGAAGAAAGGTGGGCCGAATGGAGGCAGAAATACAGCACATGTGAAAATATTGGAGCTGAAATAATTACACATTTTAATATAAAAAATAGAATTCAGAGTATCTTCCATTTAGCAGAATCTGCTCTGAACTTATAGGTTCATCAGCATCTGGAGAGAGAGTATTTTCTCAGTTGAAACTATTATGGGCTATGGAGAAGCAGTGTTAACAATTTCAAATATACTAACCATAAAATGAAGCTTTGTAGAGGATTGCAATTTTATAAAAAATATAAAAATAAATAAGATCATATTGAAAAGAAAGACATTTTTCAGAAAAATTTTCACATCACAATGTTAAAGGCAACAATGGCTAAGCAGCCAATTAAGGTATATATAAATATATCTATATCTCAAGAATAATTATTTACTTATGCTATTTTTAAATGTTTCAATAATCAATATGAAAGGTTTAAAATTTTTTGGCTTTCATGTTCATAGCTGTGTGTCATTTAAAAATATTCTAGAAAATTTTATTTTGAATAGAATTAGTTTATTGGTTCACCAATATAATAAAATAAAATTTTTGGTCCATAAATACATATTTAAAAAAATTAATGTAATATTAATTATTTTTTAGTCCCCTCTTTCACTCTCACAGGTGTCCCAGTTTGAATAATGAATTATATGGTCACCCTACTTGCATGACTTGGCCCCTTATACTCTTTGCCCCTATCTCACTGGTTCACTCGCCTCCTATCTGTTCCATAGATGCTGCAGGGTGCTGTCTATCTGGATCATGTTACCCTTGATATCTGCATGCTTCCCTCACCCCCTATAAGCCCTTGTCCAAGTGCCCCTTTCTCAGTGAGTCCTTCCCCAACCAATATATTTATAAATGCCATCCCTCCCCCATTTCTTATCTCCTACCCTTCATTAATTTTTATTATTTTTTTATATTAATTTATTATGTTTCTCACCACCATAATGTAAGGCTCAGGAACCATTTCTGTTCCTTTGTTTTGTTTTGTTTGTTGACTCCTGCATCCCCAGCCCTGGCACATGACAGGCACTCAATAAATATTTGTTCGTGAAATAAACTACTGGCCAACTACCCTTTAGAGTCACTCATTATTTCTTCTGGTATGTTAAACTTAATTGTGTTATAGTCTTCCCCTAGACACCATCCTGTCTAGTTAAAGGGGCTTTGCTCTGACTCATTTTGTTTGTTTTATGGTTCTTTTCTAAGTACCATGACTTCTCTATGTCAGTGCTTTTAGGGCAGGGAGGGGGACACCGTATTTGTTCACATGCCAGCTACTGTGCTTAGAATTTGACCTTTCTCTGTGGGATGACTGGTACTCCTCTGCCTTGTGAAAGGAGATTTCAGAGATAGGCTAGTTATCGTCCCCTTTAGAAGCTAAAAACATCTTCTAACTCTGGGTGTAGATAAGTACCAACATTTTTTTTTTATTTAAAGAATTATTTTATTGAGGTATAGTTGATTTACAATGTTGTGTTAATTTCTGCTGTACAGCAAAGTGATTCAGTTATACATATATATACGTATTCTTTTTTGTATTCTTTTCCATTATGGTTTATCACAGTATATATATTTATTTATTTATTTATTTATTTATTTTTTTGTGGTACGCGGGCCTCTCACTGTTGTGGCCTCTCCCTGTTGTGGCCTCTCCCGTTGCTCCGGACGCGCAGACCTAGCGGCCATGGCTCACGGGCCTAGCTGCTCCACGACATGTGGGATCTTCCCGGACCGGGGCACGAACCCATGTCCCCTGCATCGGCAGGCAGACTCTCAACCACTGCGCCACCAGGGAAGCCCCACAGTATATTTTTTTTAACATCTTTATTGGAGTATAATTGCTTTACAGTGGTGTGTTAGTATCACAGGGTATTGAATATAGTTCTCTGTGCTATACAGTAGGACCTTGTTGTTTATCCAGCATCCAACAGAAATTCATTCTTTCTTCTCTTTCACTTATATGTCTTAGGTGCAGCTCGTGTATGCTACCAAAATCCAGGAGCCCCATGTCCACAGGTATTTTTTTAATTAAATATTAAAAAAATTAAGTTTATTAGATAATTGTTATCACCTGTGTTTGGACCATAGTTTGCTTTGTAGGTGTTTATTATTAGAATTCCTACTACCCTCCCCCTCTTTACATGATCTGTGAGCGGAGGTGGATTTCTGCCCAGCTGACTTGGCACTTTCTCAAGGAGCCTGGCTTTTAGATGGGTTGTCCAGGCTGGTGGGCTCTGCTATTTCCTTTACCACCTGAAAAAGTGTAAATAGTCCAAGTCACCACAGATGTTTCGGCCCAACCATTTCAGATATCATGCTTCAGTTCACAAAAGAGAAAACACCTAAAGAAATTTCAGCAGGATGCCGACAAAATCAGACCTAGGATCAGGGCTGCACTAAAACAGTGTGTCTCCATGGAAGATTAATGAATATATACTTCTTTCCATATTTGCTCAAAATGTATTTAGTGATGGAGGGATTTCCTTTTAATAAAAGTTACATATTGAAACAGATCCACTTACTAAATTATCTCTTCTGGCCAAAGCAGAATTGACAGTCTAAAAAAATTAAAAGGCCACTTTTCCTGTCTCTCTTCAGTTATAGCTTGCAATTTTTTTAAAAAAGTGAGACAGCATTCTAGGAAACAAAGGGTTGAAAATGTAGATAGTAAAGGTCCATGCTTGGTGAAGAGTACTACACCACATATTACTTGGTTTCAGAATTGCAACCAATAGTGCACACACGGTGTAAAAATAAGGGAAGGACCTGTGCTATCTTTTGAAGTCTTTTTACAACTCCCCACTTTAAGTCACTTTCTACTTTGATGGGAGTGAAGCCAGTTTACTAATACATATGCCAGCTTATTCCAGTTCTAGGAAGCTGCCTGGTGGGCGTGTCTCATAGGTCTTCATGTCTCTCCCCCTTGTAAAAAAATGAAAACAAAGCAAAACAACAACAACAACAAAACAGTACCTGGTACAAAATAGGCTCTCAGTTAATATTGATTTTTTTTTAAATTGAGAAAACCAAGACTTTAATGGAAATACTAATAAACACAGGAACGTATACGATGAGAACCAGCCCAACCAACAGCCATTTTCCTATATATCTGGCATTGTGATCAGTTGATGGCATGCCAATGGTAACTTATTGACACCCCCTCCTCTGTAGTACAAATCTGTGATCTATTTCCCATCAGACCCCTTTCTCCCTCTTCTCTTGCTCTGCTCTGTACTCCAGGGGAGCTGAACCCTGCAGGTTGGGTTTTTCAGGCTCCAGGGTCTGTAGGCTTTTACTGGTTTCAACCAATGGGAGGCACTGTGGAGAGACTGGAGGGTGAAAGGCAGGGAAATTTAGGGCCTTTGCTCCCCCAATCTCTCTCTCCACAGTGTCTCTGTCAGCAGTTTTATCTACTTTTATGGCTTCAGCTGGAGAAAAACAGGTCTGCGGTGGTTCCAGTTTATGCCTGTTAACCTGGGCTCCTGGGCTCTGGTAACTTTGCCTCTTTGCTTTGTCCCTTTGGCCTCATGGCTTCCTGCTGTAGCTAATCTCTGGGTTCCCTCAATTTTTCTGTTTGCTTCTTAGCTCTCCCATCACCTGTGTAATCAAATTTCTGGATTAACTTCCTTCTTCTTACTCCTAGTGTTTGTATTTTCCTGAGTGGACCTTGATCGATGTACTTAACCATTACTGAATGATACTTATTGTGTAGATCTGAGTGGGAGAGTGATATGAAATCCAGGTGGCCTAGTAAATATGTAATGGACTGATGCAAACCCGAGGCTGGTATAATTCAGAGCCAGCAAGGCTCACGTGTACAGATGAAGCATGAGACACAGAAACAAGATTCCTGCATTGTTTCCAGCATTTCCTCTGGCTTGCTTAAATTAACCAAACATTAGTTTCAACTTTAAAAGTATCAATACCTTGAAATACTAGTCATGAATATAACAATATGATAGTATTTAGAAATGTATCTTTTATATGAACAGAAAGAATTTTGGTAAGAATAGGGAGGGAGACTTCATAAAAATATTGCAGAGGAATGAATGGGGAAAAAAATTGAAGCCCCTCAGTTGAGAAGTCTGGATTTTTTTAAACGCATCTCTTGTATTTGTATTATTAAAACCTCTGAGTAATGAAGTTGTTGCTGATGGCATGCTAAGCGCCTGTATCATCTTCAATAGGTCTGGGGACAAATCAAAGGAGCTCTGATTTGAGGTTTCTCTCTTTTCACAAACATTTCCTGTAGTGAGGCAAACATCAACTCTTCAAGGTCTCTTATTTCTTATTTAGAAGTTTATATTGTTGACTCAATTACTCTTAGGGTATTTTGGCAATGATCTGTTTCTCTTTATACACTGCACTAGGAGTCTAGTTAGAAACCAGTAAGAGTTCTTTCAATAAGCACAAGTATACCCCACCTGTGAGATGGACAGGTTTTTATGATCATACAGACCCATATAAGAAACTACATTTATTCTACACTGGGGCACAGGGCAGAAGAATGTGTTCCCAGTCCTGCTGCCTTTTGTATTTCTAAGACACATGCCTGTGGCGGCAATTACTAAGGGATTATGCCTGAAAAGAGTTGTGAGAGAGAGCTCCTCTGTACTTTGTTGGAAGCCTCCAAGAACTAAATCAGTCACTTGTAATCAGTCATCTGACCATTTTTGTTCTTAGATTAAACACCCCTACTCCAAAAAAACAAAAAAACAACCCAAACTTATGTGGGGCAGGAGGCCATGTTGTACCTAAAAGGCAAAGTCTTTTAAGAAGGGAAGAGATCCACTTCCTCCTAAATTTTCCTTGTTAAATGCTCAAACTGAGTCAGTAGCAGGACATGTTGTACCCAAGAGATAGTCTTTTTTTCTTAAGAGAGGAAGATAAGCATCTTCCTTCTAATTTTTCCCTAGCTGATAAATACATAAAAATAAGTAAAATAGTAAGACTTTGTTGTCATTTTTGAAAATATATTTAGTGAAAGACGTAGAATATTTGGTTTTATTTGTTGCTTTGTGTGTGTGTGTGTGTGTGTGTGTGTGTGTGTGTGTGTGTGTGTCTCTGTCACACACACACACAGTTTGGTGGGTTGTTAGCTAAGCTTCTTGGTTAATGTTGATTGCAAACATTATTCCAGAGTCAGTTACCTATATAACCCAGTGATTCCACTTCTCAGAGTGTACTCTATGGAAATAAATATCAAATATTTATGTAGCAGTGTTGATTATAACAGTGAAAATCAGAAGCAATCTAGGTGTCTAACAATAAGTGATTGATTTAATAAATTATGACACATTATGCATTTGGAAACTATATAGCCTTTATATATCATTTAAAAAGATAATTTAGTGATAGAAAACACAAGCTTCACAGTCTGCAGGCCCAAACTCTGTTATTTGCCATCTGTATTGGGTAGAGCAAAGTTTTTAACTTCTCTAGGCCCCAGTTTTTTCATCTGGGAGTGATAAAACTTACCTTTAAGGTTTTTATGAGGATTTAAAGAGAACATGTGTAAAACCCTTTACAGAGTGCCTGGTGTAGTATACACACTCAATAAATGTTAACTATTACGTTTGCAAAGATAAGAATGTGCATAAGGATATGGAAAAATGTTAACTTTAAAACATGGAAAAAACAGTAATATTCAAATTTTCTAAAATCATACACAATCACAAAAGAGTATAAAAGTATAAGCCAGTATGGGGAGGGGGAAGGGTAAACTGTGACAAAGCGAGAGAGAGGCATGGACATATATACACTACCAAACATAAGGTAGATAGCTAGTGGGAAGCAGCCGCATAGCACAGGGAGATCAGCTCGGTGCTTTGTGACCGCCTGGAGGGGTGGGATAGGGAGGGTGGGAGGGAGGGAGACGCAAGAGGGAAGAGATATGGGAACATATGTATATATATAACTGATTCATTTTGTTGTGAAGCTGAAACTAACATACCATTGTAAAGCAATTATACTCCAATAAAGATGTTAAAATGAAAAAATAAATAAATAAATAAATAAAATAAAAAAGTATAAGCCAGCATGTCTAGAGAATTAACTGCCTCTCAAAAGGCAGATTATGTGTGGTTTAGTTTTTTCTTTGTATTCCTCTGCAGTTTTAAAATGTTCTACATTTAACATATTAATTTTATATTTAAAAATAATTTTAGTAGGACTCACAACAGTGTAACTGTATTAATGTAGTATATGGAAGGTTGTTTATGGAATCGTTATTTATGAATGTGTGCATGTGTGTATAACTAAGATACACGTGAGAATTGTACTGCTGATGCCCCATCTGCCACCCCTACCACCTCACCTGTTTTCATCATTGTTTCTTTTCTAGTATAGAGGACCTTTGTTTTGAAAATACAACTTCATGTACACAATTATTTTATAAACTCACATATATAAAAAGTCAGAGAGGTATCTTCTGCTTAATATTGCTGTAAACCTAAAACTGCCCTAAAAAATAGTCTTTAAAAAAAGTCAAAGAAGGGACTTCCCCGGTGGTCCAGTGATTAGGACTCTGTGCTTTCACTGCTGGGCCCGCGTTCAATCCCTGGTTGGGGAACTAAGATCCCGCAAGCCACACTGGCACCACCAAAAAAAAAATAGTCAAAGAAATGTGAGATATACAGGGTAAGATGTGAGACCACCTCCAGTAGAGTCTTTCCTCCCACCACCTAATTACCAGCTCCTTAGGTAACTGTGCCGGTAGGTATGTCTTCTTACAGACCTTTGTGTATGCATATTCATACTTATGTATCTGTGCTTTTAAAATTACATAAATGGAAGGATATTTTTCATACTGTTCCGGGCCTTGCTTTTTTAAGTTAACAATATAAATTAGAAGTCTTCCTTAGTTCATAAAATTCTATGTCGGCATTCTTTTTAGCACCTGCAGGGTTATTCTATAGCATGGGTGGACCATAATTTATTTGACTGTATTTTCATTTAGTTTAGTTTCAATTTGCTCATAAAAACTATTCTGTTTTTGTGTTTTAAGGAATGTTCTCGTACTTATATCTTTATAGATATGTCCAATTTTTCTGTAGGATAGAGTCTTAGAAGTGAAATTGCTGCATCCAAGGGTATATGCATTTGAAATATTGATAGATGCTGCGTTGCAAAGGGTTTTATAATTTATAATAATTTATGTAGCTACCTATAATATATGTAAATATATCTGTGTAGATATAACCCTGACTTTTGCCAACACTGCATATTGTCAATCTTTCAAAACTTTGATTCATGGGGAAAAAATGGTATCTCACCATTTAATTTCCATATTAAAGATTGAGATTGAGTATATTTTTATGTAGTAAACATTCAAATTTCTTTTTCTGAAACTTACTTTTTAAAAAATCCTTAGCTCAGGTTTCTCTTGGGTTATATTTTTACTATTGATTAATCAACTTTTAAATATTTGAATATTGTTTATGTTTTAAATATTTATTCATGTTAAACTTTTTAATACTATCTTTATCAATGTGTTTTCTTTTTTGACATCACTTCAGTTTTATGCCTTTCTTAGGAAAGTCTTTATCACTCCAAATTATTAAAAAATCCTCCATTTTCTTCTAGTATTTTTGTTTAAACATTTATATCTTGAATTCATTAAAAACACATTTGTGTGTACAGTGTGTTAGGGATCTAAATTTATTGTGTTCCAAATAGGTTATCATGTACCTTGATTCTAATAGTCTGTTTCTGATTATTTGAAATGCCATGTTTACCACATGCAAAGTGCTCATAGGTACCAGAGTCTGTTTCTGGGTTTTCTAGTCTACCCTACTTTTGATCTACTTGTCTGTTTCTTTACCAACATCACACAAATTAAATTATTATCACTCTATAGGATACCGCATCTACTGGGACAAGTTATCCCTGTTTGTTTTGGTTTTTTTTTCCCTTCAAAATTGCCTTGAGTGTTCTCGCTTGTATTGAATTTTAGCATCAGCCTATGAACTTGAATAATTTGGTTATAATTTTTGTATGGATTACATTGAATTTATAGTTTAATTGGGAGAAACTGACATCATATTATGCATCTTTATTTAGGTAAGTCTTCTTTTTAGTGATTTTTCTTCATAGAAATCTTACACATTTCTTGTTAGATTTATTCTTTAATACTTAATATATTTTTTTCTTAGTGTTGTGAACACATTTTTCTCCTCATTGGATTTTCAAATCAGTTACCCCTGGTCTATAGGAAAGACACTAATTATTTCATTTTATTCTTGTATCTTGTAGCCATCCTGATTTTTAAAAATTCATTATAATAGTTGTTATATCATTTATCTCTCATTTTCTAGGAATATTATTATATATTTAAAAAGAGTGAGAGTGCTTTACATTTTTCTTTAAAATATATAAAACTCTTATTTTTACTTTTAAATGCATTTGCTAATGCACTCTGGAATAATATTGGAGACTAGCAATGACAGTAGGAGCCTTGTCCTCCTCTTCCCTTAATTAGAAATGTGTTTAGTATTTGACTATTAAATATGAGGCTTGTTATAGATTTTTATAGACATATTTTGTCAGGTTATGGAATTTTTCTTCTTCTCCTCGATCTTCAGCAATAGGAATGGTGGTTAAATTTGTTTTCAATTGCTTTTCAGTACGTCTCAATGTGTTTATAAAGATTTTCTCTTTCTCTGTTAGTATAGTGAATTATAATAATCCTTTTTGTAATGTTGAACCATTCTTGGATGACTGGTGTGCACACTACCACACACACACACGTACACCATTCTGTCTTTGGTTTTAGTACCAAGTTTCTGAGATATTCATTGAACCTATTGGGTGATTTTTCCATATTTTATTATGTACTTGGTAATTTATACAACGCTCCCAAAAAGCTGTTAGTTTTTTTGGCTTGTTTTCTGTTTAATTGATTTATGCTTTTATTCCTTCTGTTTAATTATTATTTTATTTTTTATTTTTTGCGAGTCTTGGGTTGGATGTTTCATTTGCTTCTGGTCTTTTTTATTTTTCAATATTGCACCTAAGTCTATTTATATTTTTCCTTTCAATAACATTTTGCTTTCAACTCTGAAGAGCATGTGTGATTTTATAGCTATTTCTAAATAGTTTGAAAATTGTTAATTTTTTCTTTCTCCCAAGAATTACTTAGAATTACTTTATTTTTACTTAAGTAGATAGAATATGGTCTGTATGATTTACTTCTTAGAATTTATTAGACTCTATTTTGTGTCCTCACATGTGGTTCATTTTACTAATGATTATGCAGGTATTTGAATAAAAATCTGTTTACTGTTTCTGGGGCCCATGGACCAATGTCTTCTCTGTATTTATTTATTTTTATGTATTTTATATATTATATAAATGTTATTATATGTTATATAAATATATATTAAACATATAAATATATAGTATGTATATTATATATTTATTTTTTGTCTTTCACTTGACAGTAACTGAAAGAAGATATACTTTATAATTTTATTTTATTTTATTTTATTATTATTTTTTGCAGTACACGGGCCTCTCACTGTTGTGGCCTCTCCTGCTGCAGAGCACAGGCTCCAGACACGCAGGCTCAGCGGCCATGGCTCACGGGCCCAGCCGCTCCGCGGCATGTGGGATCTTCCCGGACCAGGGCACGAACCCACGTCCCCTGCATCGGCAGGTGGACTCTCAACCATTGTGCCACCAGGGAAGCCCTATAATTTTAAAAAGAATGCTGTTAAAATAAAATATACACATTGGACCGTGGTCTTCAAACTCTTTTCAGAGGCTGCTTTTTTCCTGGTCGTTGGGGGAGAATGGCCACCCAGCTATAGGTCCGGCACTTTTCTTCATGCACTTGAGAACAATAGGCAGTTTTTGAGACGACCAGAGGGAGACATGGAGACAAAGGCAGGGAGACCTTGTTCAGATGTTTAGTACCTAGTTTTGAAAAATAGTCTCTGTCTCTAGTTTTAGTCATATCTAAGGGGTTAATAGTTAAAACTGCATTTTCTGGTATTTTATACATGGCCTAACATTTATTTGAGTTTGATGTGTTGGTATGATTTTTTGTTTTCTCCCTATAGTGAGGTCCAGGAGCCAAAGGAATCACCACCACCTCCTAAAACCTCAGCAGCTGTGCAGTTGGAGGAGCTGATGGCCCACCTGTGTGAAATGCAGACCCAGGTGAGCACAGTCCCTGCGATACAGCCTTCAGGGTCTTATCTCTGTGAACTCAGCTCTGCATTCCCCCTTGAGAAACTCTCCTAAGTCATTATTTATTTTGCCATACTAAATTTAATTCAATGGATGAACTCAAATTTGTACTATGTATTTTTTTTAAACTGAAGTATACTTGATTTACAATATGTTGTATTAGTTTCAGGGGTACAGCAAAGTGATTCAGTTGTGTGTGTGTGTGTGTGTGTGTGTGTGTGTGTATGTATATATAACTGATTCTTTTCCCTTATAGGTTATTACAAAATATTGAGTATAGTTCCCTGTGCTATCCAGCAGGTCCTTGTTGGTTATCTGTTTTATATATAGTAGTGTGTATATGTTAATCCCAAACTCCTAATTTACCCCCCTTTACCCCTTTACCCCTTTGGTATCCATAAGTTTGCTTTTTATGTCTGTGGGTCCATTTCTGTTTTGTATATAAGTTCATTTGTATCCGGTTTTTTTTTTTTTTTGCGGTACGCGGGCCTCTCACTGTTGTGGCCTCTCCCGTTGCGGAGCACAGGCTCCGGACGCGCAGGCTCAGCGGCCATGGCTCACGGGCCCAGCCGCTGCGCGGCATGTGGGATCTTCCCGGACCGGGGCACGAACCCGTGTCCCTGCATCGGCAGGCGGACTCTCAACCTCTGCACCACCAGGGCAGCCCTGTATCAGTTTTTTTAAGGTGTATTATCTGGACAAAAGATACTGTGATATGGGTTCTGATCTCAAGGGGCTTGGAGTGTGCTTGGTAAAATGAGGCATAAGACTCTGTGACACCTATAGAATAAAAGAAAGATCGTTTGCCACTAAAGCTGGATAAAGTGTGGCAGGGCTGTTAAAGAGAACCCCCTGAGCGGGATGGAGGAGACCCGTGGGAAAGCTGGGTCAGGGCAAGGGAGAGCAAAGTGTGGCTTTGACAGTAGGAAGGATGAGTCCTAAACTCATACTGAGATAAAATCTGCCCCTTTGTTCTAGTCTCCAGAGCATGGGTGGCAAGCTCACTGACCTGGCAGGGAATGGAACTGACATAAATGGGCCTAAGAATTCATTAAGGGAATCATCATCTAGAATTCATTCTTTTTTAAAACTATTTTATGTTGGAGTATAGTTGATTAACAGTGTTGTGTTAGTTTCAGGTGTACAACAAAGTGATTCACTTATACATATACAGGTATATATTCCTTTTCAAATTCTTTTCCCATTTAGGTTATTACAAAATATTGAGCTAGAATTCTTAAGGTAGAGAATCCATCCATTCTGAATTGGTTGGGGATATGATATGCACCCATGAAATGACTATGAAATAATTTCAGGGCAGTGTATAAAAATGTGTGTGATTGGAAGGGCAGGAAGCTTATCTCTGTGGCTCACCTTTGGACTTCCAATGCCCAGCACTGTTCCTGATACATTATGAATAATGCGTACTTATTAGAGGGACAAATGAATGAATATCAGAAACAAGGTTTCTTTAATGTCTGCAGTAAAGCTGGGTGCATTCCTCATTGCACTGTATATCTGAAAATACTAGAAAAAAAATCTTTCTACTTTTTACATACCCTTTCAAAAGTATTCTGGAATATACCAGCAAATAGCTATAGATGTAAATGTACGATGTGTAGCTATAGATACATTATTGTGTTTTTACTTAGGTACTTTCAGGCCTTTTCCATGGTAACCTTTTGAACACTACTCTCTTCAGCATTAACTAACATTATATAAGAGAGGAGGAAGGAAATGTGTCATATGATAAGATTCTTGAAGGGAAATGAGCATTTTGGATTAGTGAGGTAATGTGAGGTTATTCCAGGCAGTAAAAAGTGGATAAGTAGAGGCGTGAAGGCAGACAGTAACAGATCACATTCAGGAGACTGCAGGGAACCTGGCTGGCTTTAAACAATGGAGGCTTTTTACTGAGGAATAAAAGATGAGATTGGAAAGGTAAAGCGAGGGCAGTGGATGGGAGACTTTGAATGTCCATCTGATGCTGCAAATTCCATGCTGGAGGGGCTTCCCTGGTGGCACGGTGGTTGAGAGTCCGCCTGCCGATACAGGGGATGCGGGTTCGTGTCCCGGTCCGGGAAGACCCCACATGCCGCGGAGCTGCTGAGCCCGTGAGCCATGGCTGCTGAGCCTGCGCATCCGGAGCCTGTGCTCGGCAACGGGAGAGGCCACAACAGTGAGAGGCCCGCATAAAGCAAAAAAAAAAAAAAAAAAAAAAAAAAAAAAATTCCATGCTGGAAGCAATGGTGAATCATTGTAGTTCTCTGATCAGGAAGTATTAGATAGATGGTTGCAGTAGCCCAGTTGGAAAGGAGTTGAGAGAGATGGAATCTCAGGACAAGAGTTGACGAAGGATAAGTTGGGCAATTTGTAATTTGTTCTGTTTTGTAATTTGAGGTTTTTCCTTTGAACGTTTTATAATAACTGTTCTGGAGTTTTGCTTTAATAAATCCAATCCATCAGCAAGTCTTATCTGACAACTTCTCACCACCTTCTCCACTGACACTGGTCCAAGTCATTTCTAGTTTGAGCTGTTAGAATGGTCTCCTGCCTAACTAGTGCGTCTAATTCCACTCTGGCTTGCCCACACCTAATTCCTCACTCGGCTACCACAAGGATCTTGTAAATCAGATTCTTTCACTCTCATGCTTGAAACAAAATGGTTCCATCACCCTTGGAATAAAACTGCAGCTTTTATCCTGAGGGCCCTATGTGATCTTTGCCTCTTTTTCCATCATTTTTTCCTGACTCACTCCCTCTAGCCCTACTAGGTCAGCCCTACTGACCTTTTTTACTTTTCTTTTTATGTGTCAGACTGTCTCCTTCCTCTGGGCCTTCCTTCCCTCTGGAATGCTTTTCCCACAAATATCAATATTTCTAGATGTCAGTGCATCGCTCAAATATCTGCTCAGATATCACCTCCTTAGAGAGCCTTCTCTGATCACCCTCATCTAAATCAGTTTTTCCTCTCCATTCCACCCTCTGTCATTTGTCTCAATATATAACTTATATCTTATCTCCACCTGAGATATACATCATATATTTATTTCTTTAATTGCTTATTGTCTATTACCCAGAGAATGTAAACTGCATGACGGCAGACACTTGGTTGGTCTTGTACATTGTTCTATACCAAGAGCCTAGAGCAGTGACTGGCACAAACCAGGTGCCCAATAAATATTGCAAAATAAATGAATAAAAAGAAGATAAGGTTAATTGTTGACTTGTAGTCATCATAAGAGATAAAGTATCATATTCATATATTCAATATCCTATTGCCAGAAAAGATTTGCAAACAGAGGAAGATTAGTCAGATTTCATTTGCCCTGAGGAACTTAGAATGAAAAGGAAATGAAAGCATTTTTATTGGTGTTACAATGTTAGATTCTCCCAGTGCCTTGGAGGAAGGTTAGTGAAAGACTAAGGGATCATGCAGAAGATGCCAGTGAGGATGATTCTCTTTATGGTTCTCTTCGTGATACAGGTTACAGTGAAAGCAGATACAAGCAAGAAACACTTACCAGACAAGCAGGATCAAAAGGCCTCCCTGGACTCAATGCTGGGGGGCTTGGAGCAGGAACTGCAGGACCTTGGAATTGCGACAGTGCCCAAGGGCCATTGTGTTTCCTGCTGGAAACCGATTGCTGGAAAGGTGGGATAGGCCAAGACGTTGATCCTACAGCCGTCTATGTCAGTGTGTATGTCTGTCTCCATCCCACTAAGGATTGCTCTTTCTCCTTATGTTCTAAGACAGTTTAGTAATAGGTACTGATCCCTTACAGTGCTCCGGGCACTGAACAAAGCACTTTACAAGTATTCCTTTATTTAATGGTCACATTAGCCCTTCAGGGGTCACAAGCCCTTTATAAAGATGAGGAACCCGAGGACTCAGGGTCATTAATTGACATGTCCAAGGTCTAGTAGGAGGTAGAGGTAAGATCCAAACCCAGGAGAGTCTGGCTCCCGAGTTTGAGCTCTTAACCATTTTCTTGTACTGCCTTCACCCAGAGGAACTTTCTCACTGCTCCCTCTGTTCAGACATTCTGGGTGTAAATCGATTGATTTCGATTTTTAGCTGCACTCGGCTCCATATCATGGCCACAAACTCCTGCTCAGGCATCATCCTTCACCAAAACCATAATAAAGGGCTTTGAGACCTGATTTTGCGTGGGGTGTGAGATGAGGTGTTCAGATCAGAGGAATAAAAACTGTCATTGGCCTTCTCCTCCTCCAGGGATCCTTTCCATGACAAGATATAGTTAGTTATCTCTTGTCCATCCCTACTATGCTCCATTTTGTTTCTCCCATCCTCTGGGGCAGTATAGTGGAAATGATCATTTATAGGCTTTTCTCAGTGTGATCACTCAGGAAAGTTGGGCACTGTTTTACTATCCATAAAGTACGGACAAGAGACCACATGGGTAGAACCTAGGTCTAGGCCTCAGTGTTGTGTAACTCCAGGGGGAGTCGTTTACATGGAATACTGTTGGAAGAGCGCCCTCCAGAGTCGTGCCCCCTGTGGACCCTAGAGCCCCCAACTGGGCCCCTGCTTGCCAGGCTTTGTTTTGTTCTCCAGGTGATCCATGCTCTAGGGCAAGCATGGCATCCAGAGCACTTCGTCTGCGCTCACTGCAAAAAGGAGATTGGCTCCAGTCCCTTCTTTGAGCGGAGTGGCTTGGCCTACTGCCCCAAGGACTACCACCACCTTTTTTCTCCACGCTGTGCTTACTGTGCTGCTCCCATCCTGGATGTAAGTAAATCGCCCTTCCCCCTGCTTTCATGTATCCTTTACTCCTCACTTAGAGCTGGGGTCATGTTTTACAGCTCCGTAGCATTTTAATCTGTCCGGTGTGTTTCTTTTCCAGAAAGTGCTGACGGCCATGAACCAAACCTGGCACCCAGAGCACTTCTTCTGCGCTCACTGTGGAGAGGTGTTTGGTGAAGAAGGTATGACCCAGGGTGGTTACAAGAAGACCAGCAGAGCTTTTCCCTGATCTGCTTTGTCGGTCCTGGTTCTTGCCTCTACCATCCAAGTGCCCATTTCAGTACCAAATGCCATCCCTCCCTACCTTTTTCCAACATTGATGAATTTTGTTTAAATTGACTTTTTAAATCAAAGAAATACAAATGCATAGTTTAAAAATGCAAATCTTACTTCAAGAGTAATATTAAAAAGAACAGTCCCTTGCTTTTCCTTTTTCCACTGCCAAATCCAGTTCTCCTCTGTAAATTTTTTAGCTTCTTCTATTACTTATTTGTATGTTTTAAATAATATATTACTATATACTGATTTTTTCCCCCCAGTTTTAACCATTATGTATTAACTTTCTACCAGGAGAGATGAGGATTTAGAAATTTTATTACTACCCCACCTACCCCCAACATAATTCCTCCCCCATTCTCTCAGTTAAAATTAGGTCATAATTATAGGTCAGATCAGTATTCAGTGTGTATATGTTGACAGTCACATAAATATTGCTCACAGCTGAGCCACGTAACAAACTGATATAGTAGAGCATGGATTTTGGGGTTAGACTGTCTGGTTCAAATCTGGGCTGTGGTATTTATCAGCTGTGTGATGTTGTTCAAGTCGTTTAACCTCTTTGTACCTCACTTTCCTCATGAGTAAAATGGGCCTAATAATAATGCTTACCTTCTAGGGTCATTGTGAAAATTTTAAGAGACAGTATCAGCATAGCGTTTACAGCAATGCCTGGCACGTGGAGGCTGGTAACGATGATGATTATCATTATCATGGTGTCCTTTTCATATACACTTGTTTTTTTCCTGAAGTTAATATTTGGATCCCTTTTTCATTAGCTTAATTTTCATTGTACTTATCACTAATTTATCTGACAGAGCTGTGAAACCCTTCTCAAAAGGGCCAGCCACATCTGGTAATATGTCAGTTCCATGAAGATGTCTCTTCTTGGAGACATCTGTCCAGGAGGCTTTGACCCTTCTGCTCCTGCCTAAAACGGTTTCTCCTCAGGCCTGTTGAGAAGCCGTTATTCTGGGCCGCTATCTTGGGAATTATTTTTACTATTTCCCTCTATCTTTCAATACATGTTATTGCCTTTATTTTGGTGGAGCACACCTCCAGTAGCTTCTGAGAAAGAATGAATAGGAGGTAAAAGTTTTGAAATAACTTGAATATCTGAGAATATTTTGTCTACCTTAAGTTGCCCTGACATAGAATTCTAGGTGGAAACTATTGCCCTTCATCATTCTGAAGACATTGCTTCACTGTCTTCCAGCTTCCATGGTTGAGAAGTTTTTTCTTAAAATTTTGTTCTTGTTCCTGATCCTTTCTGTGTGACCTGTTTTTCCCCTTTTGCAAGCTTTTTTTCCTTCTGTTTTCTGAATTTTCTTGATTTTTTTCTGACTTCTTTTCATGTTTCTTTTGAACAAATATGATTCATGCATGGAATCAGAAAGCTTCTTTATTTTTTCTGTTCCTGTCCTTTTAGAATTAACTCACTGGGAAAAGTTTTCTTCTAAATAAAGATTTGGGCAGTCCCATGTCTTTTTTTATTGTTCTTAATAAACTCTTCTAAATAGAAAATCAATTTAAGACACAAAACACAAATCTAGGTCCTTAGGTAATTCAGTCTGTGTGAGAGCTAAAGCTTCCCAACTTTAAAGCGACAGCTACTCTCTCCCCTGGTCGGGCCTTTAAGCTGCAGGAGGCCAGGGAAGGGGGTTGTGGCCTTTCATTGGTCCTTTCTTGCTTCCACTCGTACCCATTGCTAATCTTGATAGCTGACCCCTCCAGGGTTGAAACAGGGGTGGAAGAGGTGAGACTGGAGGGCAGGAAAGTTCTAACTTGTCTAATTTGCTTTGTGCTCTCCAGGCCTGGCAGATATTTAACTCTGACTTTCTCTTTTTACTTGGATGTTTTTGTGGATTCAGTCCGGATCCAATTACAAATTCTTGGTGGCCCTTTACATGTCTTGGCTGGCCGTTCTCCCCTTAGTACGTGGATCTTTGAGGATCCATTCCACAGAGACTCTTTTCTGCAGGATTTTCATTGTTCCCTCGAGGTGATCACTTAGAAATGATTATGATGGTTCCAGATGAACTCTTTCACTCATAGTTTCACATATGGACCATGGGAAACTTGCATATTTCTCTTGCAGTCAGTGGGGACGGCAGGTAATTTCAGGCGCGTCACTCTACTCAGCGGCCATAGGCCCCTTCAGCCAGATGCTCACCTGGGATGAACCAAGTACCGTCAGCTGTATCCCGCTAACGGCAGGGGACACATACCCAGCCCTCTGAGTGATCCCACGGAGTCCCGTCTCTTGACATGAGGGTAGCCGGAACATACCGCATGCTTCTTGGTGGTGGTGGTGGAGCACACATAGCACAGTTTTCTCCAAGGAAATCCCTCTCTCAACTTCCCCTTCTGTTTACCTGTTTTGCATCCTAGGTGTGAGTGAGGAGTCTTATTACAGTGGTCTTTGGCAAATGCTGCTGACCTTTGGTTGCCCATTTTTTATTTAAGAATGAGTGAGACGCTAAAATGCTAACTCGCAGCTCTGTGGGTGAGGCGGAGCGTGTTGGCTGGTGGACTCAACTGTATGGCACTCAGGTAGGGTGCTCTGGCCGTTGTGCTGCGGGACCCCTGGCTAGTAATATTTTAGGTCTTTCATCTTGAATAGATTTCACCAAAGAGATATTCTCCTTTGCTGACATTACAAAAGTTAGTGAAAGAGATTGGGGGATGGGGTTTTCACCATTCGGCATGCCAACTTTTATTTAATTCTCAATTTTTAGTAGAAAGCTTGACTTCTTTTCTTATGATGTCCGGTATCCCTGATCAATGAGACCCTCTGGTTTGAAATTTATAGAAATAATCACTGCATCTTATGGTAAGATGAGAGATCTGATTTTCTGACAGCTCTTCAGACTTTAAACCAATCCTGTTTTCAGCCTTGAAGACTATTTTATGCATTCAGTTCCTGAGCTCCTTTGCTGTTTTGGAGCTCAGGATGGCTTGAGTTTTATTGGCACCTCCCCTCTTCAGAGATTTAGGTTTCAGCTTGTTTTTTCTTTCTGCCAAGCTACATGCCACTCTAATACCTACTTTAAATTTTGGAGAATTTTATTGCTATCTCATCTGTGGCATGTCCTTTCCTTTTCTCTTTTTTCCTATGAGCCTTTCTGTTTTAAATAATTCTTTAACTATTGTGGTGATGTTTCAAGAAGGCGTGAAGATCAACCTGTGTGTTGTGTCATTCTCCTGGAGGCCGGGCCCTAGATATCAGGCAGGTTATTTTGTATATTCCTAACTATTATTCATTTAATCCCCACCACAACTTTGAGAGAATAATTTTATCCCACATTTTACCAAGTTATAGATGGAAACACTGAGCATCAGGGAGGTAAAGTGATTTTTTTAAAGTCATGCAACTCGAAAATCAAAGAATTAGAATTTAAATTCAGTCTCATTTCAGCAAGTTCCGTGTTTTGTTCTGCACCATCATAACTGCCCCTTGACAGAGACTCAATCCCTCTTCTGCTGTTGTTGTGTCTTTACTTTCTTGGCACCGACATGGTATACTTTATTTGAAGACAGACCTGGATAGAGTAGCACTGATAAAATCCATTGTCAGAGTGCTTTGTAGTAATGTGCTTGCTCACTGAAGCTTGTTCAGTGCTTTCCACAAATCATTAGGCCTTTCATTTTTAGATTGCACTTTGGTTAAGCAGCATTTTTCATTGAGATTTAATCTAAGTCATGGTCAGTTTATATTGCACTGGTAGCCTTAGAAGTCTGAGGGTTTGTTGAGTAGAACAGTCAGCAAGTGAATACTGCTCACAGATGATTATGATGTGGAAGTTGCCTGAGAGCAGAATAACAGGATGCAGACATATTTCAAGAAGAGACGTAAGTTAGGTACAAAAGAAAAATACCCTATTCATAGATGATCAGAAAGTACCATGAAGGTAGCTAGTTCTTACTGTTTTTGACTGGGACCCCTTCTAACCAGACAAGGCTGATCTGGTCATTTATGACTTTACATGACAATATGAAGCCACACTTAAAACATACTTATTGAGACAAGTGACAAAAAAGGCCATTTACTAATCAGAAGCTCCTCTTGGGTTGTATTTTTGTTTTCATCCTTTGTTTTCTGTAAATGGGTCTCCTGCCATATGGTTAGTCCATTAATTAGTGCAAGGCATCCTGCCTTGCCCCAAGTCACATAGTCACACACAAAGTTTCTGTAATGACAGCTGAACTACTGAGCCTCCTGGGAAATTCAATTCGTCTGCATTTTTGTTTCAGTTCAGAGAATTCCTCTTTAAGGTTCAGGTTTCTAAGCACATCGGGCCTTAGCATCCTCAGTGCCGATGTCTTTCCCTTTCATTGTTCATTATCCAGGCCATGCAGGTGCTCCCTAATTTCCCCTGTGGCTAAGAGCCTCACCAGAGTATCGACACCCTTCTTCTCTCTAAGGCACTTTTAATTGTTAGTGTTTCTCATCCGTCCTCCAGAGGTAATGGGCCCCAGAGAGAGCCTCCAGGAAAGTTAGTGCTGAAACTTCCTCAATTTATTGGATTACTAAATGCAGGGGTATCACAGCAAGTTTGGCTGATTGCTTTTGATTCGTCGCCTGAGACTCACCTGAGTTGAAACGGAGGCTGTTACTTCTCTGCTGTCTCGTTCTTGAGACCAGATACCCTGTAAAGGCCTAGGTGAGAGTCATTCCTAGGCCAGTCGGAATGTCTTATAATTTTCTCAAGTAACGCCTACTTATAGGCAAGCACAGTTTTACGCCATTTGCTTTATGAAGCATCAGCGTCACCTTGGGGACTTGTCAAGAATACAAATTTTCGAGCCCCGTCCCAAACCTACTGAATCAGAAACTCTGGGTGGGGTGGGGCCCAGCAGTCAGCATACTGACAGACTCTCCAGGGATGGATGCACATTAGAGTTTGTGTGCCACGCAAAAACAAGAAAGATGGTTGTGGGTGTTTGTTTGTTTTTCTTAAATAGCAGGACTGCCTGCTTTCAGTTTATTTATCTATTTACTTATGTATGTATGTATGTATGGCTGCGTTGGGTCTTCGTTACTGCGCGCGGGCTTTCTCTAGTTGCGGTGAGCGGGGGCTACTCTTGCTGCGGAACACGGGCTCTAGGCATGTGGGCTTCAGTAGTTGTGGCACACGGGCTCCGTAGTTGTGGCTCATGGGCTCTAGAGTGCAGGCTCCATAGTTGTGGCACAGGGGCTTAGTTGCTCTGTGGCATGTGGGATCTTCCTGGACCAGGGATTGAACCTGCGTCCCCTGCCCTGGCAGGCAGATTCTTATCCACTGTGCCACCAGGGAGCCCCCATGCCTGCTTTCAGTTTTGTATTTGATCAGACTTTAGACATTCTTCGATAAAGTGAAAAAGCGAAGTGAGCTCTTCTGTGTGTCAGGGGTAGAAAAAAATACAGGACAGCTTATAAAATGATTAGTTTACATTCTTAGATATAGAGACCTCAGAAGCCTATTAAATTGTCTGCTTTTCAAAGAAAGCGTAGTTGAACAAGGTAAGGCATATCAAGAAGTGACCGCAGATGACAGACCACTGCAGCTACATGATTTGGGCCCCAACCCTGGCTATGCCTATTGCCTGTTTGGGGTCTGGCTGCTACTGTCAAAGCGTATTTCTAGAAGTAATGTTTCTTGGATGGGCTGCTTTCGAATCCACAGTGCATGTTTTGCTTACACGCTACTTTGGTGGGGCACAGTTAGAGAGCTCTCATATTTACAAAGGTATTGGGTTATGATATTTGGGCTCAGCTAATACTCTCAGTTCCCACAGAGAGGTCAAGGTCAGAATGCATTTAAGCTAGGGGTGTGACATTCCAAGTTAGGCTTTGAAGTTAGGCCTAGATTTGAATTTCAGCTCTTCCACTGACATTGGTTATACGTAATTTCTTTGAGCTTCCCTTTTCTCACTTGTAAAATGGGAGGAATGCTGTGAAGAATCTAATTTTGATTTAATACTGTAGGGAGAGCCCTCAGTTGGAACCAGTACAAAGTACTTCCCTGCACAAATGGGATTGCTAATAGTCCTCTTCATTTTAGGTAGACTCTCCTTGTAAATGCTAAAGAGAGTTTCTTCCAGAAAAGTTCACCTGTTTATACATGTTCTAGTTAATCTTGAAGTGGGGCAACCCTCTTCTGAAGCTGATGGTCTCAATTTTGCTATTGTAATATTGTTCACATGTCTGCTCATTCGTTAAATATTTATTGAGCAGCTACTATGTGTGTGTCAGTTACTATTCTAGGTACTAGGGAGACAATAACAAAAAACAAAGTTCCTGCCTTCATGGTGCATGTATGCTAGTGAGAAAGACAGACAATAATCAAACTAGCCAACTAACTAACTAATTAACTAACTTGCTCTATGTGTCAGGAGAGGTTGTGGGGAGAGTGACAGGGTTCTGTTTGAAATAGGGTGATCTGATCAGTTGTTCTCTTAAGCAGACTCCTGAGTTAAGTGAAGAACCAAACCATCTGGGTATCTTGGGAAGTGATTTTTGAAGCAGAGGGAATATATCACTTGAATAAGTGCTTGAGGATGCATTAGTTTATTATATTTTTCTTTTTCTTAATGTAAAGACAATAAGAAGACTTTGCATAAAATTTCATTTATAATCTATTACCTTCTTAACCTAATGCAACAAAAAATTTGCCCTACCAATATTTTTCTACATTTATTAATATTTATGATTACAAAAGTTATAGTGTATCTGAAATTCCTTTTTTTTAACTTAAGCATTTCTCCATGTTGTTGCATAATTTTATAATAATAACTTAAATAATATCAGTTATTCCCTTAGGGCTTTCTTTATGTAAACAAATTATAATGGATTATATGCCTGAAGATGTTCATTGAAGCATTATAGTTCCAAATACTGAAAACAACTGCAATAAATGTGCTTGTAATAGTACAGTTAGATTACTTCTGGTGTCTTAGTAGTGTTGTAATGACTATCTATTTTTTTTAATTAATTAATTAATTTATTTATTTGTGGCTGCGTTGGTTCTTCGTTGCTGCACACGGGCTTTCTCTACTTGTGGCGAGCAGGGGCTACTCTTGTGGCTACCACAACTCTACTGTTGTGGTGCGCTTGGCTTCTCGTTGCGGTGGCTTCTCTTGTTGCAGAGCATGGGCTTTAGGCACACGGGCTTCAGTAGATGTGGCACACAGCTCAGTAGTTGTGGCTCACGGGCACTAGAGTGCAGGCTCAGTAGTTGTGGCGCATGGGCTTAGTTGCTCCATGGCATGTGGGATCTTCCTGGACCAGGGCTCAAACCCATGTCCCCTGCATTGGCAGGTGGATTCTTAACTACTACACCACTAGGGAAGTCCTGTAATGACTATCTTTAAACGTAGAATCTTCTTCTCTTGAATTATTTGTACGGATTAATTTCCAGGATTGAGATATTTATATATTTAAAAGAAATCTTTTTTTTTTCTTAATCTTTATTGGAGTATAATTGCTTCACAATACTGTTAGTGTCTGTTGCACAACAAAGCAAATCAGCCATATGCATACACATGTCCCCATGTCCCCTCCCTCTTGAGCCTCCCTCCCACCCTCCCTATCCCACCCCTCTAGGTCATTGCAAAGCACTGAACTGATCTCCCTGTTCTATGCTGCTGCTTCCCAGCAACCAACTATTTTAAATGCGGTAGTGTATATATGTCGATGCTACTCTCACATCACCCCAGCTTCGCCGTCCCACCCCATGTCCTCAAGTCCATTATCTATGTCTACCTCTTTATTTCTGCCCTGCAACTAGGTTCATCAGTGCCATTTTTTTTTAGATTCCATATATATGTGTTAGCATACAGTATTTGTTTTTCCCTTTCTGGCTTACTTCACTCTGTATGACAGACTCTAGGTCCATCCACCTCACTACAAATAACTCAATTTCGTTTTTCATGGCTGAGTAATATTCCATTGTGTATATGTGCCATGTCTTCTTTATCCATTCATCTCTTGTTGGGCATTTAGGTCGGTTCCATGGCCTGGCTATTGTAAATAGCTGCAGTGAACATTGTGGTACATGTGTCTTTTTGAATTATGATCTTCTCAGGGTATATGCCCAGTAGTGGGATTGCTGGGTCATATGGTATTTCTATTTTTAGTTTTTTAAGGAACCTCCATACTGTTTTCCACAGTGGTTGTATCAATTTACATTCCCACCAACAGTGCAAGAGGGTTCCCTTTTTACCACACCCTTTCCAGCATTTATTGTTTCTAGATTTTTTGATAATGGCCATTCTGAATGGTGTGAGGTGATATCTCATTGTAGTTTTGATTTGCATTTCTCTAATAATTAGTGATGTTGAGCATCTTTTCATGTGCCTCTTGTCCATATGTATGTCTTCCTTGGTGAAATGTCTATTTAGATCTTCCACCCACTTTTTAACTGCATTGTTTGTTTTTTTTGATATTGAGCTTCATGAGGTGTTTGTATATTTTAGAGATTAATCCTTTGTCTGTTGTTTCATTTGCAAATATTTTCTCCCATTCTGACGGTTGTCCTTTTGTCTTGTTTATGGTTTCCTTTGCTGTGCAAAAGTTTTTAAGTTTAGTTAAGTCCCATTTGTTTATTTTTGGTTTTATTTCCGTTACTCTAGGAGGTGGGTCATAAAAGATCTTGCTGTGGTTTATGTCAAAGAGTGTTTTTCCTATGTTTTCCTCTAAGAGTTTTATAGTGTCTGGTCTTACATTTAAGTCTTCAATCCATTTGGAGTTTGCTTTTGTGTATGGTACTAGGTAGTGTTCTACATTCATTCTTTTACATGTAGCTGTCCAGTTTTCCCAGCACCACCTATTGAAGAGTCTGTCTTTTCTCCATTTTATGTTCTTGCCTCCTTTGTCATAAATTAGGTGCCCATACATGCGTGGGTTTATCACTGGGCATTCTATCCTGTACCATTGATCTATATTTCTATTTTTGTGCCAGTACCATTCTGTCTTGTTTACTGTAGCTTTGTGGTATAGCTTGAAGTCGGGGAGGCTGATTCCTCCAACTCCGTTTTTCTTTCTCAAGATTGCTTTGGCTATTTGGGGTCTTTTGTGTTTCCATACAAACTGTAAATTTTTTTGTTCTAATTCTGTGAAGAATGCCATTGGTAGTTTGATAGGGATTGCATTGAATCTGTAGATTGCTTTGGGTAGTATAGCCATTTTCACAATATTAATTCTTCCAATCCAAGCGCATGATGTATTTCTCCATCTATTTATGTCATCTTTGATTTCTTTCATCAGTGTTTTATAGTTTTCTGAGTACAAGTCTTTCACCTCCTTAGGCAGGTTTATTCCTAGGTATTTTATTCTTTTTGTTGCAATGGTAAATGGGAGTGTTTCCTTAATTTCTCATTCTGATTTTTTGTTGCTGGTGTATAGGAATGCCAGAGATTTCTGTGCATTAATTTTGTATCCTGCAACCTTACCAAATTCATTGATTAGTTCTAGTAGTTTTCTGGTGGCATCTTTAGGATTGTCTATGTATTATATTATGTCATCGGCAAGCAGTGACAGTTTTACTTCTTCTTTTCCAATTTGTATTCCTCTTATTGCTTTTTCTTCTCTGATTGCTGTGGCTAGGACTTCCAAAACTATGTTGAATTAAGAGTGGCTAGAATGGACATCCTTGTCTTGTGCCCGATCTTAGTGGAAATGCTTTCAGTTTTTCACCATTGAGAATGATGTTTGCTATGGGTTTGTTGTATATGGCCTTTATTATGTTGAAGCAGGTTCCCTCTATGCCCACTTTCTGGAGAGTTTTTATCATAAACGGGTGTTGAATTCTGTCAAAAGCTTTTTCTGCATCTATTGAGATGATCATATGGTTTTTATTCTTCAATTTGTTAATATGGTGTATCACATTGATTGATTTGCATATATTGAAGAATCCTCGCATCCCTGCGATAAATCCCACTTGATCGTGGTGTATGATCCTTTTAATGTGTTGTTGGATTCTGTTTGCTAGTATTTTGTTGAGGATTTTTGCATCTATATTGATCAGTGATATTGGTCTGTAATTTTCTTTTTTTGTAGTATCTTTGTCTGGTTTTGGTATCAGGGTGATGGTGGCCTCATAGAATGAGTTTGGGAGTGTTCCTTCCTCTGCAATTTTTTGGAAGAGTTTGAGAAGGATGGCTCTTCTCTAAATGTTTGATAGAATTCACCTGTGAAGCCATCTGGTCCTGGACTTTTGTTTGTTGGAAGATTTTTAATCACAGTGTCAGTTTCATTACTTGTGATTAGTGTGTTCATATTTTCTATTTCTTCCTGGTTCAGTCTTGGAAGATTATACCTTTCTACGAATTTGTCCATTTCTTCCAAGTTGTACACTTTACTGGCATGGAGTTGCTTTTAGTAGTATCTTAGGATGCTTTCTATTTCTGCATTGTCTGTTGTAATTTCTCCTTTTTCATTTCTAATTTTATTGATTTGAGTCCTCTCCCTCTTTTTCTTGATGAGTCTGGCTAATGGTTTATCAATTTTGTTTATCTTCTCAAAGAACCAGCTTTTAGTTTCATTGATCTTTGCTATTGTTTTCTTTGTTTCTATTTCATTTATTTCTGCTCTGATCTTTATGATTTCTTTCCTACTGCTAACTTTGGGCTTTGTTTGTTCTTCTTTCTCTAGTTCCTTTAGATGTAACATTAGATTGTTCATTTGACGTTTTTCTTGTTTCTTGAGGTAGGCTTGTATAGCTATAAACTTCCCTCTTAGAACTGCTTTTGCTGCATCCCATAGGTTTTGGATCGTCATGTTTTCATTGTCATTTGCCTCTAGGTATTTTTTGATTTCCTCTTTGATTTCTTCAGTGATCTCTTGGTTATTTAGTAACGTATTGTTTAGCCTCAATGTGTTTGTGTTTTTTACATTTTTTCACTATAATTGATTTCTAATCTCATAGCATTGTAGTCAGAAAAGATGCTTGATATGATTTCAGTTTTCTTAAATTTACTGAGCCTTGATTTGTGACCCAAGATGTGATCTATCTTGGAGAATGTTCTGTGCGCCCTTGAGAAGAAAGTGTAACCTACTGTTTTTGGATGGAATGTCCTATAAATATCAATTAAATCTATCTGGTCTATTGTGTCATTTAAAGCTTTTGTTTCCTTATTTTTCTATCTGGATGGTCTGTCCATTGGTGTAAGTGAGGTGTTAAAGTCCCCCACTATTATTGTGTTAACTGTCAGTTTCCTCTTTTATTGCTGTTAGCAGTTGCCTTATGTATTGAGGTGCTCCTATATTGGGTGCATATATATTTATAACTGATATGTCTTCTACTTTGATTGATCCCTTGATCAATATGTAGTGTCCTTGTCTCTTGTAGCATTCTTCATTTTAAAGTCTATTTTATCTGATATGAGTATTGCTATGCCATCTTTCTTTTGATTTCCATTTGCATGGAATATCTTTTTCCATCTCATCACTTTAAGTCTGTATGTGTCCCTAGGTCTGAAGTGGGTCTCTTGTAGACAGCATATATATGGGTCTTGTTTTTGTATCCATTCAGTGAGCCTGTATCTTTTGGTTGGAGCATTTAATCCATTCACGTTTAAGGTAGTTATCAATATGTATGTTCCTATTACCATTTTCTTAATTGTTTGGGTTTTGTTTTTGTATGTCCTTTTCTTCTCTTGTGTTTCCCACTTAGAGAAGTTCCTTTAGTATTTGTTGTAGAGCTGGTTTGGTGGTGCTGAATTCTCTTAGCTTTTGCTTGTCTGTAAAGCTTTTGAGTTCTCCATTGAATCTGAATGAGATCCTTGCCGGCTAGAGTAATCTTGGTTGTAGGTTCTTCCCTTTCATCACTTTAAGTATATCATACCACTCCCTTCTGGCTTGTAGAGTTTCTGCTGAGAAATCAGCTGTTAACCTTATGGGAGTTCCCTTGTATGTTATTTGTCCTTTTTTCCCTTGCTGCTTTCAATAATTTTTCTTTGTCTTTAATTTTTGCCAATTTGATTACTATGTGTCTTGGCATGTTTCTCCTTGGGTTTATCCTATATGGGACTCGCTGTTCTTCCTGGACTTGGGTGGCTATTTCCTTTCCCATATTAGGGAAGTTTTCGACTATAGTCTCTTCAAATATTTTCTCGGATCCTTTCTCTCTTCTCCTTCTGGGACCCCTATAATGCGAATATTGTTGCGTTTAATGTTGTCCCAGAGGTCTCTTAGGCTGTTTTCATTTCTTTTCATTCTTTTTTCTGTTCCACAGCAGTGAATTCCACCATTCTGTTTTCCAGGTCACTTATCCGTTCTTCTGCCTCAGTTATTCTGCTATTGATTCCTTCTAGTGTATTTTTCATTTCAGTTATCGTATTGTTCATCTCTGTTTGTTTGTTCTTTAATTCTTCTAGATCTTTGTTAAACATTTCTTGCATCTTCTCGATCTTTGCCTCCATTCTTTTTCCGAGGTCCTGGATCATCTTCACTATCATTTTCTGAATTCTTTTTCTGGAAGATTGCCTATCTCCATTTCATTTAGTTGTTTTTCTGGGGTTTTATCTTGTTCCTTCATCTGGTACATAGCCCTCTGCCTTTTCATCTTGTCTGTTTTTCTGTGAATGTGGTTTTTGTTCCACAGGCTCTAGGATTGTAGTTCTTCTTGCTTCCGCTGTCTGCCCTCTGGTGGATGAGACTATCTTCTATACTGATATTTCTAATATAAGATTACAGGTTTTTTCCTTTACTGAAATTGTTTTATATTATGCTTGTATCTTTTTTTCACACTGAAAACCTTGCCTAGCAAGGGTATTACCAAATTACTATAACTGATTATTTGCTTTCTTATAAATCTACCCATATTATTTTAAAGAAATCAATATAAATGTTGCAAAAACAAGATTATTGAAAAAAGCTTAAAATTTCTTTGTAGCTCTTTTTGTCTTTAGGATAGATCCAGTGTGACTATACCGTCAAAATACTGTGTTTTAAAGCCACATGAATGAATCATTGCCTTTCTTTAGTCATATCATCAATTTGATATACAGTTAAGTTAATTTGCTTAAACTTGATTTAATTTTTAGGGATTGATTTTTTTCTATTTTATTTTATATTTTTTAAAAATTTTATTAAAAAAATACTTTAAATCATGAATCCAGTTAGGAACTCTTATGTTAGCTATATTTTTCTGAGATATAATTATCAGATATTTTCCTCAGTTTCTCCTTTGTCTTTGTCTTTGCTTATGATATCTTTTCGTCATGCATAAGTCATTCATATGTATTTTTAATGTAGCTAAATTTATTAGTCTCTAACTTGCTTTTGAAATGTGAGCCGTTTTTATTACAATTTTCTCATTCCTCAATTAAAGAGGAACCTATCCATATTTAATTCAAGTATTTGTAGGGTTTTCATCATTATATTTAGATCTTGCATCGATTTGGAAATTATTACTTAATAGTACTTTATTTTTTAAATATTAAGCACTAGGATATAATGTGACCAGAGCAACAATATCTAGTTTCTTTCAGAGCAAATGTTCCATTGATGTACGACAGACCACAAAATTTCATATAATGGAAAATGTTATAAAGACAATAAAAAAGATGAAGTGTAGATACAGGCTAAAGAGATGCCTCTCTGATAAGATGATATTTGAGCTGATTTCTGAAACACAAGGCGAAGCTAGCCATGTCAAGGCCTGGAGCAGAACTGTACAGGCTGAGGGAATACTCAGTACAAAGGCACTGAGGAGGAATAGACCTTAATGCTTATTAAATGCTTAGTATGAACCAGGCCCAATACGGAAACACTTCACCTGCATTGTCTCATATATTTCTTCTAAGAGCCCTTTTGGGTAGGTATCTATTAGCACCATTTTGAATATGAAGACCCTGAGTTTGGGAGAGTTTAAATTATCGGCCTCTTCTCAGTCTCTAACTTGGTTTAAGCTCCCACAGTGCAGTAGTGAACCCTTGATTTTTCTCTCTCCAGGCTTTCATGAGAAGGACAAGAAGCCGTATTGCAGGAAGGATTTCTTAGCCATGTTCTCACCCAAGTGTGGTGGCTGCAACCGCCCAGTGCTGGAAAACTACCTTTCAGCCATGGACACTGTCTGGCACCCAGAGTGCTTTGTCTGTGGGGTCTGTATACTCACTTACCTCTTGGATTTAGGGAAAGTCAGGGTTCTCCTTTCTGAGAGGCAGCTGGTAAGAGGGTTCACAGCTCGGGATGAGAACTTGACAGGGGCCTTCTTAAAAGGAACACAAAACACAGCCTCCATTGTGGGCATTTGCTTGTCTGTCGTGCCGATGGGCAATATTCTAGCCTCTATTTGTCAAGAACCCGAGTGAAGTCCTGCACTGGCAGGAAACTGGCAGGGATTTCAAGGCTGAAGTTTTGCTGATGCTTTTACTGCTTGACATCTGCCTCGCTTTTCTTTTTCTTCTCTCCACCACCCCACCCAGGACTGCTTTAGCAGTTTTTCTACTGGCTCCTTCTTTGAACTGGATGGACGTCCCTTCTGTGAACTCCACTACCATCACCGCCGAGGAACCCTTTGCCACGGGTGTGGGCAGCCCATCACTGGTCGCTGCATCAGTGCCATGGGCTACAAGTTCCATCCTGAGCACTTTGTATGTGCTTTCTGCCTGACGCAGCTGTCGAAGGGGATCTTCAGAGAGCAGAATGACAAGACCTACTGTCAACCCTGCTTCAATAAGCTCTTCCCACTGTAATCTCAGCTATACCTACACCCTCTTCTGATTTGCTATAAAATTTAAACCAAGAGAGGAAAGAGTACATTTGTACTTACTGACCTTCTGCTCAATAGGCTTACAGAGAAAGCAAAGATGATGAACAAATAAGGGAACGTCTAGATGTTACATGACTAGGCTTGTGGTATTAAGTTTTGATTTAAAGCCTTACTTTTTTTTTTTATCAGGTACTTGAATTTAGGTCTGGGACCTGCTGTCTAGTGCCTCTGCAGATGTATTTTCCACATGCACACATTCATTCCACACTGGTTTACTCACATTTCTCCATTTTCACCCCTATGATGACTCTACTCAGATATTCTCTTTTCTGGCCCTCGTAACTGGGTCTTTTAAGCTGCCCGCATTTCCCTGTGACTCACTTTCTCACAGTCACTGCTGCAGACTTTATTCTTGCTATTGGGAATCATGATATCACTCTTAAGCTCCTTGCATTTCCTTTCAGTGTATTTCTTTTTCAAGAGAAAGTAGATTTTTAACTGGACAACTTTGAATACTGACATCATTGATAAATAAAGTAGCTTGTGGTTTTAATGACTCAATGTCATATTACTTTGGTAAATAAACTTTCCTGCTTCCCATGTTATATACTAGGCACAATGTGCAATTAAATTTGTATCATACCTCTTGTTTACTTCCATACAATGGACACTTCGTTTAAATCAAAAGAAATTAAAAGGGGGGACTCCTAGTCACTAACTTTTCTCTTAATTTGGGCTCATAACATTCACTTTATTTTATTTTTTGCACTTTGGTGATTGATTAAAAGATGGCAAAGCTTCTTAAAAGTTTTTCATCACTTTGTTTACCTATGGAAAAAGTGATTTCCACTAGGCAATTCCAAATTCATATTTGCATATGTATGCATATCTCCAAACTCATAAATTTGTATCTATTTGTCCAATTTTCTTGTATATCAATTATATCTCAATAAAGCTGTTTGAAAAAATGAAACATGCATCTTCCTTAATTCATATTTGTCTCATAAAGACAAACAAGATGGCTGTTCTTAGAGCATCTCTGAAGAAAGATGCTATAAAACCTCATTTCACCATTTTCCAGTTAGAATTAGGAAATCCCAGGCCCACCTAAAAAAAATCTCCACTTAATTATTTTTTCCTCTGAAAAATATTATAAGTAAAATTGTACAGGGCTTCCCTGGTGGCGCAGTGGTTGAGAGTCCGCCTGCCGATGCAGGGGACACGGGTTCGAGCCCTGGTCCAGGAAGATCCCACATGCTGCAGAGCAACTAAGCCTGTGTGCCACAGCTACTGAGCCTGCTCTCTAGAGCCCGCAATCCACAACTACCGAGCCCATGAGCCACAACTACTGAAGCGCCTAGAGCCTTGCTCTGCAACAAGAGAAGCCACCGCAGTGAGAAGCCTGTGCGCCACAACAAAGAGTTGCCACCACTAGCAGCAACTAGAGAGCCCGCGCAGCAACGAAGACAACAACGCAGCCAAAAATAAATATATTAAAAAAAATTTTTTTAATTACTGAGGAAAACTCCTTCACTGGAGGTATTTTTAAACATAGGGCTGAAGTTGGTGTCTTTAGATTATTAATGTGGGCCCAGAATTTCTTGGAGAACTGAAATGGATTAAATGATTCTTGCTAAGCTGTATCATTTTGGCCTCCTTTATTGGAACGGATGATAAGGGGCTTTTGAAAATTAAAAGGAAGTAGTAACAGTTAGGAACTCCAAAGGCATCCAAACTACGTGGGAGGTCACCCAGGTAGTGTGAGCCAGCAGCTGGGTTTTTGTCCTGTTGGGCTGGCTGAGAACCAGACTAAGCAAAGTATATGTTCGATCTCTAAACATCCTCTTTACTGCATGTGACTCTGTGGTGTCATTTGCAGATGTTAATATGGTTGCTTTGGGAATTTGACAAAGGAAACTTGGGTTTTAACCCTTAAGAAAGAACATTCAGGAGCTGACTTTTTTTTTTTAAGGATTAGCTGTTTTGAGATTTCAGTAGAATCTATGTATTTAAAAGTTTCGAAGAAAAACCAGAGTTTACTAAGGTGAAATTAAGAAGTGAAAACTTTTTCTTTTCATGATGAAAGTAAGTGGTTATAGATTTGTTCAAAAGGAGATGCTGCCTTCAGAACCAGGGTTTTAGCAACAAGGAAACCACTCAAAATTTTAAAGTTCACCTGTTTAAAAAAATACTATTATCACACTGATATATACCTGTTGACTCTTGTTTCTCAGTAAGTTATAGCTTTTAAAATATAAACACAGGGAACTCTACCTAATGCACTGTGGTAACCTAAATGGGAGGGAAGTCCAAAAGGGAGGGGATACCTGTATGTGTGTGGCTGATTTATTTTGTTGTGCAGTGGAGGCTAACACAACATTGTAAAGCAACCATACTCCAATAAAAATTAATTTAAAGAAAAATGTAAAACCTACCCTCAAAAGACAGGTTTTTCCCACCTGTGAGGCTATATATTTTTATAAAATAATGTGCCATAGATTGGGGACTCTGTTCTCAAGGAGGAAATCCTCAGTTTGGCCAATGATTCTTTGGAATAAGTACAGAGTCCTCCAAGGTGGTACTTCGATAAAGATGGCCATCCTTTTTCTATACGAGTTCTAGCACGTAATCTTGTATGATGGCTGCTGGCTACAGGCTCCCTGTTTGTGACCAGCAGAGGGAGAGAGAGTACTTTTCTCTATCTTTGCAAGCAAAAGTCCTGAGATCATCCTAACTGTACTAGCTTAGGTCACGTACCCACCAGTGATTTTTGCTGGGGAATTGTACTACGCAGCTTGCCTTAAACCAGACTAGATCATTTCCAGAGTTAGGGGCAGGACTAAGTTTCTAAAAACACAGGGGCTCTGTGGAGGAGATGTGAATATTGAAAAATCTGGGTACTGGTAAAAAGAGGGCAATCTTGAATTTATATGACTCTATGTTCAAAAACAAAAATATTAAAGAGCTTCTGAGTTTCAAGATAATATGGAAGGTAAACTAGATCTTTCCAGTGCCCTGAGGGAACATGCCTGAGAACTTTACTGGATGTTAAAGCAGAGGAGAGCCAGGAACAGAATGTTAAAAGCAACATATGGCAGAGATACTGACCTTCCCTAGGCCCTGGGGGTGGGGCGGGGCACGGCATTAAGAAACATCAAAAAGCAGCTTCAGTGTGAGACTCTGAGAAGGGAGATCTTCTAGCTGAAATAAAGGTGAGAAGGAGTGACAACTCTCTCTAGGGGCAAGTGTCTCAGGTGTGAGCAGGTCCTTAATAAGGGCAGACGTGGCAGCCACTAAAATATGAAACTAAAAAGGTGACTACTTACCCTCAAAATATTGTGGAGGTTGTGTTATTAGATAAAACTCTCCATCAGGGCAGCATGTAAGTGCAACCCAGAGGTCAAAGGGGAAATGGAAACCTACTGGGATCCCCTGGAGGAGGAAGAAGGAATTCTCAGATCAGTGCTGGTGCTTGCGTTGTGCTGGTTACAAATGTATAATTTTGCCCAGAGGCAGCAATGTCTCAATCTATTCGGTAAAATACTGTTAACGTAGGAGGTTCCTCCTCCCCAGTTACGGTAAATGCATAGTGTTTAAATCAACTTCCTGTGAAAAGACATCTCGTGACTGTATTTAGGTTGACAGGCCATGGATTCTGATACTTGCATAGACATGCTGGCATCCTGGTGAGAGCAATCCATCTTGCCTCCCTATTTTAGGTATCACCAAATCTCAACAAATACTGCGTTCTAGGAATAACATTTCTGCCTGGGAAAACTATCCCAATTCCGGTGAGAGATATCTCAGATCACGGGTGTAAATGATACAACTCCTATAGCTGAGAATGACCAAATCAAGAAATCAGACAGGACTTTACTTCCTGTAAACTTTAACTCAGAGTTGGTGAGACAATTTGATTTTGGATTTTATTGCCCTTGGACTTTGATATGCTATGTTGCATTATATGACGGGGCTAACTTGGGATATGAAACAGAATGGAAGTACATTTCTCAGCACCATTTTTGTTCAGTCTAGTTTCTCCACAAGGAACTGCACAGCTCCCATGTTTCAGTCCAGGTGCTTAGGTGGGGCTGACTTTACGCTCAGCTCCAAGTCTCAGGCCTGACCAGTAAACGTTCTTTGTTCTTCTGGATCAAGGTGATTGGATCAGGGGTAGATATGTGACCCTAGCAAAGCCAATCAGATTGCTCCCCAGGACCTTCCCTGGACTTATTGGGAAAGAGGCCCCTGATTTGTTTAGGATTCTGGCTCGGAGGATATTAAAAGCCCTTTGCTGCTGCGAAGTAGTATCTTTAGCATCACCTGGGGAGCCTGAGAACGAAGCCTACACAGAAGAAAGTAGAGATAAATAATGGAGAGGCAATGTCTTCTTTTTTTTGAGCCACTCAGTCTTAGCATATCAGCATCTTAGCGTCAGACTGGGAAGCTGTAACTTTTCTTTTTTTGCTTCAGCTGATTTGAGTTGGAATTGTGTCACCAATTAATTGAGTAAGCAGAACAGACATATTCTTTCTTTTGTAAACTTAAAGTATTGTGAAAAAATGAACGAGTAAACTCTATAGTGGTACAGAATGTACACTGCATGTCACCATGAAAAACAAATAGACCAAAAAACTATCTGCTCACTGCCCAGTACTTTTTACATTAGAGCACAGTGAAATGCTGTATTTTAAGTCTGAGGCATCCTGTGCATAGCTCATATATTTAGAAAACAAACTTCTTGTTCCTGTCCAATTTGTTAGTAAAGTTGAGTAATGTGTATCAATATCACTAAGGGGGCAGAAAAGAGGGAAGGGTGCTGCCATCCTCTGAGATGCAGAAATGTGTTGAAAGTCATGTCATATAAGCTCCTTTGTCTAGTGCCCCTGCATAGAAAATGAGCAGATCTTTAATGTTACCGTAATGCTGTGTATTTGTAGTGAAAAATAGTTTAAAGAACTTGATGCCTTACTTGCAAACAAAAAAGGAAAAACATTGGAAAATTATAAGAGAATTATATTTACCTTTACCCGAAAGTTGGTACTTGAAGAAAATTGGGTTTATAAGAGCTTGAGGGAGACAAAGAAGACATTTATAGAGATGCTGAGAGGAGATTGTAGGGATGCTTTTTAGTGTTCTGGAGGTTGAGGGTGATGGTTTTCATTATGTCCAATGACACTGGGAAAATGTGACTTTCCCTGTCTGGTGCCCTTGCATTTTCAGATATGAGTTAGGAAATATCGGAGGCTCAAAAATAAGGTGGGGGAGCTTAGAGAGAGAGACGTTTTCCTAAAATAATCTGAACATTTTGAGAGAGAGGGAAAGAAGGAGGGGAGAAAGTTATGGGATATACAAGAGAACTTGTGAGTTGGACAAGGTGAAATTTCCAGAGCTTCCAGTAAAGAAGGAAACATGGGGAAACAAGAAGGGTGACGTACAACACACTCTGTGGGGAACAGTGGTTGTAATGGGGATCCCGTCACTCAGTTAATTCCCTTATGCAAATTGCCTGGGGACACTACCTTTCATCCTGGAGTGTCTTTTAGTTTGGGCTTTCCTAGAAGTGGACCCTGAGACTAGAATTCGTGTGCAATAATCTATTTAGGAGGGTGTTGCTGGATGTACCGGTGGTGGGGGGCGAGGGCATGAGACAGCAAAGGACCAATTCAGTGTTCGTTAATGAACAGGTTGCTGCTGGGGAAGTTGGAGCTCAACACTCTTCGTGACTTCTGAGGTTTATTGTAGACCACATGGGATGCCAGCTAGTCCCCCCCACCCCACCTCTGCCTCCCTCTATGCAAGCTGGACATGCTTCTGACCAAAGAAAGCCTTTAGTCTGAGTCACAGGTGCTTGCAGTAGGAAGCATCAGCGTGCCCCTGGCCATGAGTACCACCAGATACGGAAACTTAGAGCATCTGTTGGGGAAAGTTATAAGGAGGTAAGCATGTAAGAAAAAATTCACTGGAAAGGTCTTCGAGTCACTGATGATCACGTTTGGAATGGGTCGTAAGCCATTTGTTTGCAGAATTTGAAAATGTTCCCAGTTCTAGAAAGCTTAATGCATTACACTAGCTTACAGCTAGTGTAGTAATGGCGGAGGGGACTTAGGGAGGAAGAGAGTGGGCAATGGGATTATTATTTCCGTTTTACCTATGGAAAAATGATCAATTACATGAATGGGCCAAGATCACTCAATTTTAGTGATAGCACTAGAACCAGGCCAATGTCTGTTTAGTATCCCTTGCCTGGGACACTTTCTCTTAGGCTTTACTTCAACAGTGTAAAATACATCTCAGAAATATGTCCCATGAGGTGAATTTTCAAGGGATGAGTGAGGGCACCAGGGCAGGAAGGGTGATCCAGTGGTGCAACCTATGTTGTTTAGGGGTATAGTGGCAAGAACTGTAGCCTTGGTATCAGACAGACCCAAGTTCACAGGCCAATTGTACCACTTACAAATTATGTAAACATTAGTTAAGCTATTTATCTTCTCCGAACTTCAGTTTCATAATATGCTCAGTGTGGGTAATAATACCTCCCACGTGGGTTTGCTGTGAGGATTAACCAAGATAATAAGTGCGAAAGAGCTTTGTAAACCTCCAAGAACCATACATAAAAGGCATTAACAAAATAGTCCAAGAGATATGCAAGGAAGTCAGTATAGCTTCCCTCTGCAGAATTTCCATGGAGACTGTGAAACCATGGCAGGCTTTTAGTTGTTTTTGGATGATTTTAGAAATCTTTTTTAGGGATAAGGATGAAAGCTGATGGAATTGAAAATGCTGGGAGATTAGGAGAAGAGCTTCAGTGTGAGCTAATAATCTTCCTTTGCAGCAACATATTGACAAAGTAATGCTCAAGACAGAATGATTTCCATGGCACAGGAAATCCATCCAGTTAGCTGCTTCCCCTAGATAGAAAACAGCGAACCCAGGTTAAGGAAGCAGAAAGAACCAAGGGAAAAGAGTTCAGGAACCTTCCAAGGCCATGATGTTCACTGCCTGTCAATGGCTTAACCATAATTCAAGGGAAATTCTCAGGCATCATTATTACTTGTATTAGTTTTGCCAGAGGCGCTATACCAAAACACCACAGACTGGATGACTGAAACAGCAGAAATTTATTTTCTTATAGTTCTAGAGGCTGGAAGTCCAAGATCCAGGTGTCGACAGGTTTGGCGTCTCCTAAGTTCTCGTTCCTTGTCTCGCTGATGGCCACCTTCTCTCAGTTGTCCTCACATGTCCTTTCCTCTGTGCATGTGTCTCCCTGGTGTCTCCGCCTCTTCTTATAAGAACAACAGCCCTTTTGGATTAGGGTCCCACCCTTATGGCCTCATTTAATCTAAATTACCTCTTTGAAGGCCCTATCTCCAAACACAGACACATTGGGAATTAGGGTTTCAACACATAGATTATTTTTTCTTTCAATTGAAGTATAGTTGACTTACAATGTTGCATTAGTTTCAGACAAACAGCAAAGCAACACATGGACTTTGGTGGGACACAATTCAGTTCATAATATTACTTAAAAGGATACAGTGGCAAAGATATAATTCCACATGCTTTCTGGTCATAAGCTTGGTGGCTTCACTCTGTTATCTAATTCCAAACTCATCAACAGGCAAATTTTGATCCTTTTTTTTTTTCTTGATCTTTTTTTTTTTAAATAGGCACTTTATTATAAACACAGGTCATAAAGTCCCAGACTTACCATTAGCCACATAAATATAGACCCTGCTCACTGTTTAATATTATCAAGCTTGTACAACTTTAGCATGGTTTTGAGGCCAGTAACCTCAGTGTCTATCTAAGTGGGGGTCTGATCTTGCTGAGATGTAATATCACTATTTCTGTTCTCATTACCAGCAGCTTTCTTTTGTTCAATGAATACAGTTCTTTGATTCAGCTCTTTTCTACACTGAAATCTAATTTTGTATCTGTTCTGATTTTTATTACTTCATCCATAACTTGTTTTAATTGATACAGTTCAAGTTTCATTTTTTTATTTTCTGCTTTGAAGGATGGAAATTTGCTCCTCTTCATAATAATCATATCCTTTTTCACATTAGCAACCTGAGACATTATCGGCTGAAGAATGATGTCCTGTTGCATCTTGGTGACATATCTTTGTAGATGAGATCCATGTTGGCCTCCATGATCTTGACCAATGCAGATGCAATGATTTCTGCTTGTCGAGTAGTAAACCCATTTCCTTCAAGTAAACACACTAAGGCATGGGTTTATGGCTCATTTGGGACTGATGTATTTGAACTTTAGTTAAAATATGGTGACAGCTTTTATTTTACAATTTTTTATTTTATTTATTTATTTGTTTATTTTATTTTTTGGCTGTATTAGGTCTTTGTTGCTGTGCATGGGCTTTTCTTTATAGTTGCAGCAAGCAGGGGCCACTCCTCGCTGGGGTGCGTGGGCTTCTCATTGAGGTGGCTTCTACTGTCGCAGAGCACAGGCTCTAGGCACGTGGGCTTTAGCAGTTGCAGCTCACAGGCTCAGTAGTTGTGGCATGTGGGCCCTAGAGGGTGCGGGCTTCAGTAGTTGTGGCTCGCGGGCTCTAGTAGTTGTGGCTCGTGGGCTCTAGAGCACAGGCTCAGTAGGTATGGCACACGGCTTCGTTGCTCCGTGGCATGTGGGATCTTACCGGACCGGGGCACAAACCCGTGTCCCCTGCATCGGCAGGCGGACTCTCAACCACTGCACCACCAGGGAAGCCCTGGGGACAGCTTTATGATGTGGGTCTTGACTTCAGGTGTAGGCTTCTGTCCAGCTCTACTGCTTACTAGTTCTGTTACCTTGTGCAATATCATTTGACTTTTTATCATCTCTTTGTTCATTCACTCAGTGGACATGAACATCTCTTTTGAGATATATTGTGGAAACTAAAGCTGCGTTAGAAGGGTAGCTCTAAGGATGATCAGAGTTGAGAAGTATTTTTTGGTTGTGTGTGTGCTGAGAGGACGAAGGTCACAGAGATGGCGATATTGGAGGCTTAAGATGAATAAGGTAATCAAACTAGATACAACAGGGGACAGATGAGATGGAGGCTGAGATGAGGTGTTATCCTCAGGAATAAGGATGGTCCATCTTCTATGAGTTTACATATGCAAATGTGCTGTGATACAGCCGATGGCTGTTGGTTTCCTCTTTAAAGGCAAGGGGGAGATATATTTCAAAGCACCAGTTTAAACTGTTTCTTTTTTATTTTTCACTAACAAAGAAGCCCTCAGGGTTTGCAAACCTACAAATAGTAATTTTCCTTTTTTATTCTTAATGAGAAGCATACAGCGCTTTTTAACATTACCACGTCTGGTGATCTGAATGTTAGTTTGGTGAGTTAAAGACAAATAAATTTGCCCTAAGTGAGCTCCTCAAATGACATCCCTGTTCCTAGTCCAATTTCTTAAATAGAAAATCAGGTAGGATTTGCATAATTTGGTAGGCAATTACTGTTTACAGAACTGTTCTAGGTTCCAGGGGAAAACCTAAGATAGTAAGACTGAGTCTCTGTCTTCAAGGAGCTTACAGTCTAGGCAGAGTCACACATTCAGCCCTAATATGAGCTTGTCCGTACAGGAGGGTTTCTTCCTTGGCAGCAGAGGTCAGGGCAGTGAAAGACGAAGGACCTACAGGTGGGAAACGTGGAAGTATTTGGTTCTGGGAAAGGAAACAAAAGGAGGAAATTTGGAAAAGTGATATAAAGAGAAGGAGGCACACATGTTTCTCAGAACCTCAGAGAAAAACTTCATGGTAGAGAAGGCTCTAATTTGAATCTTCACGTGGAAGCAGGAAAAGAAAACTGGGGCATTCCAACCTGGGGCAGGGGTGTGGGGCAGGGCGGAGAAGCATGAAGTAAGGCAAAGGGGAAAATGTGCCTGATATGGTAGGTGGAGAAAAGAGCTCCTTTATTGAGGATCTAAGGTGTGCCTTTCCGGGTGTGCATGGATAAAGTAGGATACTTGGTAGTAATAAAGAGAATGAACATAATCACACTACTCTATATAAAATAGATAATCAACAAGGACCTACTGTATAGCACAGGGTACTCTCCTCAATATTCTGTAATAACCTATACGGGAAAAGAACCTGAAAAAGAATGAATATATGTATATGTATAACTGAATCACTGCTGTACACTGGAAACTAACACAATATTGTAAATCAGCTCTACTCCAATATAAAATAAAAATTAAACTAAAAAAAGGAAGAGAAATAAAACTGCAAAGGTTGGTTGGGGCTAGTTTGCTTTGAATGTCAGGCTGGAGAGGCTGCACATTAATCTGTAGGCAACATGCAAGTCATCGAAGTTGTGAACTTGGTGGGTTGAAGGGAGCATGCAAGGCAGAGGGAGGTGTGACCACGCATGAGGTGAGGTTCCAAGCTTCTCAGGCACGCTCCGTTGTCCCACCAGATTTTATCTACAAAATACATATTTGAAGATAAAATTATTAATAATTTGAAGATGACAACTGCAGAGCATTAAACCCCAAGGATGGGGCCCTTCTGAGCATGGGTCCCCATGTGACTACACTAGATGCATGTCTGTGAAGCAGGGTCTGGAGTGGCCTTTAAGAATATTGTTTCAGGGGCTTCCGGGAAGATGGCGGAAGAGTAAGACGTGGAGATCACCTTCCTCCCCACAGATACACCAGAAATACATCTACACATGGAACAACTCCTACAGAACACCTACTGAACGCTGGCAGAAGACCTCAGACCTCCCAAAAGGCAAGAAACCCCCCACGTACCTGGGTAGGGCAAAAGAAAAAAGAATAAACAGAGACAAAAGGATAGGGACGGGACCTGCACCAGCAGGAGGGAGCTGTGAAGGAGGAAAGGTTTCCACACACTAGGAAGCCCCTTCGCGGGCAGAGACTGCAGGTGGCGGAGGGGGGAAGCTTCGGAGCCTCGGAGGAGAGCGCAGCAACAGGGGTGCGGAGGGCACAGCGGGGAGATTCCCGCACAGAGGATCAGGACCGACCGGCACTCACCAGACCGAGAGGCTTGTCTGCTCCCCGCCAGGGTGGGTGGGGCTGGGAGCTGAGGCTCGGGCTTCGGTTGGAGCGCAGGGAGAGGACTGGGGTGGGCGGCGTGAACACAGCCTGCAGGGGGTTAGTGCGCCACGGCTAGCCGGTGGGGGAGTCCAGGAAAAAGTCTGGACCTGCCGAAGAGGCAAGAGACTTTTTCTTCCCTCTTTGTTTCCTGGTGCGCGAGGAGAGGGGATTAAGAGCGCTGATTAAAGGAGCTCCAGGGACGGGCGCGAGCCACGGCTATCAGCATGGACCCCAGAGCCGGGCATGAGACGCTAAGGCTGCTGCTGCCGCCACCAAGAAGCCTGTGTGCGAGCACAGGTTACTATCCACACCCCCCTTCCGGGGAGCCTGTGCAGCCCACCACTGCCAGGGTCCTGGGATCCAGGGACAACTTCCCCGGGAGAACGCACGGCGTGCCTCAGGCTGGTGCAACGTCACACCGGCCTCTGCCGCCGCAGGCTCGGCCCGCACTCCGTGCCCCTCCCTCCCCCCCGGCCTGAGTGAGCCAGAGCCCCCAATCAGCGACTCCTTTAACCCCGTCCTGTCTGAGCGAAGCACAGACGCCCTCCAGCGACCTACACGCAGAGGCGGGTCCAAATCCAAAGCTGAGCCCCTGGGAGCTGTGAGAACAAAGAAGAGAAAGGGAAATCTCTCCCAGCAGCCTCAGAAGCAGCGGATTAAAGCTCCACAATCAACTTCATGTACCCTGCATCTGTGGAATACATGAATAGACAACGAATCATCCTAAATTGAGGAGCCGTGTGGATGAAAGGCTCTTGGTGCTGCAGTCAGGAGTCAGCACTGTGCCTCTGAGGTGGGAGAGCCAACTTCAGGACACTGGTCCACAAGAGACCTCCCAGCTCCACATAATATCAAATGGTGAAATCTCCCAGAGATCTCCATCTCAACACCAGCACCCAGCTTCACTCAACGACCAGCAAGCTACAGTGCTGGACACCCTATGCCAAATGATTAGCAAAACAGGAACACAACCCCGCCGATTCGCAGAGAGGCTGCCTAAAATCATAATAAGTCCACAGACACCCCAAAACATACCACCAGAAGTGGACCTGCCCACCAGAAAGACAAGATCCAGCCTCATCCACCACAACACAGGCACTAGTCCCCTCCACCAGGAAGCCTACACAGCCCACTGAACCAACCTTAGCCACTGGGGACAGACACCAAAAACAACGGGAACTACGAACCTGCAGCCTGCAAAAAGGAGACCCCAAACACAGTAAGATAAGCAAAATGAGAAGACAGAAAAACACACAGCAGATGAAGGAGCAAGATAAAAACCCACCAGACCTAACAAATGAAGAGGAAATAGGCAGTCTACCTGAAAAAGAATTCAGAATAATGATAGTAAAGATGATCCAAAGTCTTGGAAATAGAATGGACAAAATGCAAGAAACATTTAACAAGGACCTAGAAGAACTAAAGATGAAACAAACAACGATGAACAACACAATAAATGAAATTAAAAATACTAGATGGGATCAATAGCAGAATAACTGAGGCAGAAGAACGGATAAGTGACCTGGAAGACAAAATAGTGGAAATAACTACTGCAGAGCAGAATAAAGAAAAAAGAATGAAAAGAACTGAGGACAGTCTCAGAGACCTCTGGGACAACATTAAACGCACCAACATTCGACTTATAGGGGTTCCAGAAGAAGAAGAGAAAAAGAAAGGGACTGAGAAAATATTTGAAGAGATTATAGTTGAAAACTTCCCTAATATGGGAAAGGAAATAGTTAATCAAGTCCAGGAAGCACAGAGAGTCCCATACAGGATAAATCCAAGGAGAAATATGCCAAGACACATATTAATCAAACTGTCAAAAATTAAATACAAAGAAAACATATTAAAAGCAGCAAGGGAAAAACAACAAATAACACACAAGGGAATCCCCATAAGGTTAACAGCTGATCTTTCAGCAGAAACTCTGCAAGCCAGAAGGGACTGGCAGGACATATTTAAAGTGATGAAGGAGAAAAACCTGCAACCAAGATTACTCTACCCAGCAAGGATCTCATTCAGATTTGATGAGGAAATTAAAACCTTTACAGACAAGCAAAAGCTGAGAGTTCAGCACCACCAAACCAGCTCTACAACAACTGCTAAAGGAACTTCTCTAGGCAAGAAACACAAGAGAAGGAAAAGACCTACAATAACGAACCCAAAACAATTAAGAAAATGGGAATAGGAACATACATATCAATAATTACCTTAAATGTAAATGGACTAAATGCTCCCACCAAAAGAAACAGATTGGCTGAATGGATACAAAAACAAGATCCATATATTTGCTGTCTACAAGAGACCCACTTCAGACCTAGGGACACATACAGACTGAAAGTAAGGGGATGGAAAAAGATATTCCATGCAAATGGAAACCAAAAGAAAGATGGAGTAGCAGTTCTCATATCAGACAAAATAGACTTTAAAATAGAGACTATTAGAAGAGACAAAGAAGGACACTACATAATGATCAAGGTATCTTTCCAAGAAGAAGATATAACAATTGTAAATATTTATGCACCCAACATAGGAGCACCTCAATACATAAGGCAAATACTAACAGCCATAAAAGGGGAAATTGACAGTAACACATTCATAATAGGGGACTGTAACACCCCAAATTATTTCAGATCAGAAATAAATGAAAAAGAAACGAAGGAAACTATAGCAAAGATGAATAAAACTAAAAGCTGGTTCTTTGAGAAGATAAACAAAATTGATAAACCACTAGCCAGACTCATCAAGAAAAAAAGGGAGAAGACTCAAATCAATAGGATTAGAAATGAAAAAGGAGAAGTAACAACTGGCACTGCAGAAATACAAAAGATCATGAGAGATTACTACAAGCAACTCTATGCCAATAAAATGGACAACCTGGAAGAAATGGACAAATTCTTAGAAATGCACAACGTGCAAGACTGAATCAGGAAGAAATAGAAAATATGGACAGACCAATCACAAGTAATGAAATTGAAACAGTGATTAAAAATCTTCCCACAAACAAAAGTCCAGGACCAGATGGCTTCACAGGTGAATTCTATCAAACATTTAGAGAAGAGCTAACACCCATCCTTCTCAAACTCTTCCAAAATATAGCAGAGGAAGGAACACTCCCAAACTCATTCTACGAGGCCACCATCACCTTGATAACAAAACCAGACAAGGATGTCAGAAAGAAAGAAAACTACAGGCCAATATCACTGATGAACATAGATGCAAAAATCCTCAACAAAATACTAGCAAACAGAATCCAACAGCACATTAAAAGGATCATACACCATGATCAAGTGGGGTTTATTCCAGGAATGCAAGGATTCTTCAATATACGCAAAACAATTAATGTGATAAACCATATTAACAAATTGAAGGAGAAAAACCATATGATCATCTCAATAGATGCAGAGAAAGCTTTCAACAAAATTCAACACCCATTTATGATAAAAACCCTGCAGAAAGTAGGCATAGAGGGAACTTTCCTCAACATAATAAAGGCCATATATGACAAACACACAGCCAACATCATCCTCAATGGTGAAAAACTGAAAGCATTTCCCCTAAGATCAGGAACAAGACAAGGTTGCCCACTCTCACCACTCTTATTCAACATAGTTTTGGAAGTTTTAGCCACAGCAATCAGAGAAGAAAAGGAAATAAAAGGAATCCAAATCGGAAAAGAAGAAGTAAAGCTGTCACTGTTTGCAGATGACATACTATACATAGAGAATACTAAAGATGCTACCAGAAAACTACTAGAGCTAATCAATGAATTTGGTAAAGTAGCAGGATATAAAATTAATGCACAGAAATCTCTGGCATTCCTATACACTAATGATGAAAAATATGAAAGTGAAATCAAGAAAACACTCCCATTTACCATTGCAACAAAAAGAATAACATATCTAGGAATAAACCTACCTAAGGAGACAAAAGACCTGTATGCAGAAAATTATAAGACATTGATGAAAAAATTAAAGATGATACAAATAGATGGAGAGATATACCATGTTCTTGGATTGGAAGAGTCAACATTGTGAAAATGACTCTACTACCCAAAGCAATCTACAGATTCAATGCAATCCCTATCAAACTACCACTGGCATTTTTCACAGAACTAGAACAAAAAATTTCACAATTTGTATGGAAACACAAAAGACCCGGAATAACCAAAGCAATCTTGAGAACAAAAAACGGAGCTGGAGGGATCAGGCTCCCTGACTTCAGACTATACTACAAAGCTACAGTAATCAAGACAGTATGGTACTGGCACAAAAACAGAAAGTTAGATCAGTGGAACAGGATAGAAAGCCCAGAGATAAACCCACGCACATATAGTCACCTTATCTTTGATAAGGGAGGCAGGAATGTACAGTGGAGAAAGGACAGCCTCTTCAATAAGTGGTGCTGGGAAAACTGGACAGGTACATGTAAAAGTTTGAGATTAGATCACTCCCTAACACCATACATAAAAATAAGCTCAAAATGGATTAAAGACCTAAATGTAAGGCCAGAAACTATCAAACTCTTAGAGGAAAACATAGGCAGAACACTCTATGACATAAATCACAGCAAGATTCTTTCTGACCCACCTCCCAGAGAAATGGAAATAAAAACAAAAATAAACAAATGGGACCTAATGAAACTTCAAAGCTTTTGCACAGCAAAGGAAACCATAAAGAAGACCAAAAGGCAACCCTCAGAATGGGAGAAAATATTTGCAAATGAAGCAACTGACAAAGGATTAATCTCCAAAATTTATATGCAGCTCAATAAGAAAAAAACAAACAACCCAATCCAAAAATGGGCAGAAGACCTAAATAGACATTTCTCCAAAGAAGATATACAGACTGCCAACAAACACATAAAAGAATGCTCAACTTCATTAATCATTAATGCAAATCAAAACTACAATGAGATATCATCTTACACCAGTCAGAATGGCCATCATCAAAAAATCTAGAAACAATAAATGCTGGAGAGGGTATGGAGAAAAGGGAACCCTCTTGCACTGTTGGTGGGAATGTAAGTTGATACAGCCACTGTGGAGAACAGTATGGAGGTTCCTTAAAAAACTACAAATAGAACTACCATATGACCCAGCAATCCCACTACTGGGCATATACCCTGAGAAAAGCATAATTCAAAGAGTCATGTACCAAAATGTTCATTGCAGCTCTATTTACAATAGCCCAAAGATGGAAACAACCTAAGTGTCCATCATCGGATGAATGAGTAAAGAAGATGTGGCACATATATACAATGGAATATTACTCAACCATAAAAAGAAACGAAATTGAGCTATTTGTAATGAGGTGGATAGACCTAGAGTCTGTCATACAGAGTGAAGTAAGTCAGAAAGAGAAAGACAAATACCGTATGCTAACACATATATATGGAATTTAAGGGAAAAAATGTCATGAAGAACTTAGGGGTAAGACAGGAATAAAGACACAGACCTACTAGAGAATGGACTTGAAGATATGGGGAGGGGGAAGGGTAAGCTGTGACAAAGCGAGAGAGAGGCATGGACATATATACACTACCAAACGTAAAATAGATAGCTAGTGGGAAGCAGCCACATAGCACAGGGAGATCAGCTCGGTGCTTTGTGACCACCTGGAGGGGTGGGATAGGGAGGGGGGGAGGGAGGGAGACGTAAGATGGAAGAGATATGGGAACATATGTATATGTATAACTGATTCACTTTGTTATAAATCAGAAACTAAAACACCATTGTAAAGCAATTATACTCCAATAAAGATGTTAAAAAATATTGTTTCATTAGAATGGAGGTGGAAATAGTTGAGTCTATGGTGCAGTAGACTGAGGATAGGATGGGAGTTGATGTAGATGATAACTGTAAGGGTAGAAGGAGGGATATTCATAGAGCATAAGGGTCTATTAGGTTGGAAGAAAGCCTTTTGAGAGTTTTGGGGAAAGGATAGGTAAATTAAGCATGCTTGTGGACACATGGGTTAAGAGCAAGTAAGAGAAGGTATGAAGGATGGGGCTAATTGCTACAGTAAAGATCTCACAAGAGTAAGTAGAGTAAAGATTGTATCAACGGTATAGATGGAGGGGGTGGGAAAAGAAGAGGGCAAGGTCCGAGCTAGGAAGGCAGAAGGCAGCCTGAATTTAGATGGAGTGGCTGATGTGACATTAACATCAGGTGGCCCCAAACTTAGTAAAGAAGATGATGTCATCCGCGGAGAGTGCAGATACCTCAGTGGGGCTGAGGACTCAAGAGAAATTCGGGAAATTCTGGGGAAATTGATGGATGGAAATGAGTCAGGAGTGTTAGAGCACGGGTTTCAATTATGCTGTTAATCAGCGGCGTGGCTTTAGGCTGATCACTTCATCTCTATGAACCTGTTTATTCCTCGATAAAATGATATATTTACAAGATAACACATAGTTATACAGTGTTCAGTATTCTAAGTACTTTACATCTGTTCACTTAATTCTCACAACAATCCCATAATGAGAAAGAGAGGAATGGAGAGGCTAAATGACTTGTCTGAGCCATCCAGGCAGTGGTGGGAGAGCTGGGGTTTGAACCCGTGCATCTAGCTCTAGGGACTGTACTTATCACCTCTGAGCCATGGTGTCTTGGGTACCTTAACACCTAGTGATCTCTTAAGTCTTAAAAGGTGCTGACATCCCATGTGTCTATAAAACTAACTTTTTTAGGTGGACTGGTAGCTTCTTCATTCTTCTTGTAACCCTCGCAGGAAAGGCTTGCAATGGCCGCAAGGTGGCAGCATTAACTCAGAGATACCTGGCCTTGAACTAACCCCGAAGTCAGAATTGGCCCCTTTCTTCCCCTTTACTTTTCTCAAACCCCAAAGTATACTTATTTGAAGGTGAAGTCACAGCTTGACCTTGTGAGGAGCCCAACGGTGAAGGAGCCACAGAAGTCAAAGCAGAAGTATCCCCATAGGAATGAAGAACCTTTGAGAGGGAAGAGGAAGAAGATAAATCCAGGAGCACGAGGAAATGATGAGGTATCCGTTTAGTAAGCAGCTGATTCTGGGTCTCTCACTCGCCAAGAGCCAGTACTATTCCATTTTACCATGTTAATAGTCTTCATTTTAAGAAGTTTAATTTTTTTAGAATATTAAATGCAGATAAAGGAGAGTACTAAATTACTTTATAGAGTCAGATGTTTTGGCTAGATTGTCACAGTTGTTAGATGTTGGACCTACAAGGTGAAGTTTTCTCTTTCCTTCTCTCTCTTTCCTTTCTCCCCCTTCCCCTTCCCTCTTCTCTTCTCTTCTTCTTCTTCTTCTTCTTCTTCTTCTTCTTCTTCTTCTTCTTCTTCTTCTTCTTCTTCTTCTTCTTCTCCTTCTCCTTCTCCTCCTCCTCCTCCTTCCTCTTCCTCTTCTTCCTCTTCTTCTTCCTCTTCTTCCTCTTCTTCCTCTTCTTCTTCTTCTTCTTCTTCTTCCTCCCCTTCCTCCCCTTCTTCTTCTTCTTTCTTCTTCTTCTTCTTCCTCCTCTTCTTCTTCTTCCTCTTCCTCTTCTTCTTCTTCTCCTTCTCCTCCTCCTCCTCCTTCTCCTTCCTCTTCCCCTTCTTCTTCTTCTTCCTCTCCTTCTTCTTCCTCTTCTTCCTCTTCTTCTTCCTCCTCTTCTTCCTCCTCTTCTTCTTCCTCTTCTTCTTCTTCTTCCTCCTCTTCCTCTTCTTCTTCTCCTTCTCCTCCTCCTCCCCCCCTCCTCCCCCTCCTCCCCCTCGTCCCTCTCCTCCCCTCCTCCTCTCCCTCCCCTCCCCCTCCCCCTCCCCCTGCTCCTCCTCCTCCTCCTCCTCTCTTTTTAATCTTTCTCCCCTTTTCTCTCCCTCTTTCTCTCTCCATCCTCCCTTTGGTTGTTGTAGTGATCAAATAAAATAACAATGAGGAAAGTCTAGTCTTCGGGTTGGATGTGTGGGTCAGAAGATTAGATCCTACAAAATTTGAAGAGTGGTGCAAAAACATCCTTGGCCTCTTAACACCTAGTTTGCTACTTACTTGGCCACTTCTTATTTGATCAAAAAAACTTAAATTTATTCTAACAGAAATTTTTTTATAAAAGGAAAAGAAAAATTGTAAATAAGCTTCACTTTTGTAGCTGACTCTATTGGAACATGCATTTGTGAGTCCCTGTGGGAAGCAGGACCCTCTTCTGGATTCTGAGAGCAGCCCTGTTCTTCTACACTGATGCCCAAAAGGAGCAGTAGAGCACGGTGTAAAACTATGTAGACTTTAAGTCAGACAGACTTGAGCATCTCCTTACTTCCTGGAGTGACAAGCTGCTCCAAGTTTGTGTGTTGTATCCCTCGCTCTAGTCTTGGAATCAGTCAGTTCTCCAAGGAGTTCCTTTTATTGGAGATTATTATTAGAAACCAAGATTAGGGTGTTAGGTATATACTGAAGTTTTCACAACTGTAAAACTGGAAGGATAATATCAATACATTTCTCGTAGAGTTGGGTGAACAGTAAGTGAAAAAACACACTCATATAGTACTTAGCAAGGGCTGAAACACAGGAAGCATCCAATATGTGATCATTCAGTAGGGGCTGGAAGAGAAGACTGCTTCCTGTAAGCTCCATGCTAAAGCTCATTTAAAATCAAGTTGATCGGAAAAAAATTTCATGAAACTGTTTTGATCCATAAAAGTCCTTGTAACTTGAGGTTCCTTAGAGACGGATTTAGGCAAATGGAAATTTTGATGAAGTCTATCATCTGTATTTAAAATTAGAAATTTTGGGCTTCCCTGGTGGCGCAGTGGTTGGGAGTCCGCCTGCCAATGCAGGGGACGCGGGTTCGTGCCCCGGTCCGGGAGGATCCCACATGCCGCAGAGCAGCTGGACCCCTGAGCCATGGCCACTGAGCCTGCGCGTCTGGAGCCTGTGCTCCACAACGGGAGAGGCCACAACAGTGAGAGGCCCACGTACTGCAAAAAAAAATAATAAATAAAATAAAATAAAATTAGAAATTTTAATTTCTAATTTTAAATATAGATGAAATTAAAATGAAAATTAGAAATTTTAATTTTAAATAAAAATGAAATGAAAATTTCTCCCCGTTTAGTCTTAGAGAAAGTACCAAACCCCACATTCTCACAGGACGTCTTCTATAGGCTGAGTGGGGATGGCTGGACCCTGCAGCTCCTTTGAAGGCATTTTTGATGGAACTTGATCACCAGTCATTTTAGCCCTTGCTTGAAGGCCTGGAGCTCCCCCTGGGCCTTTAAGCCTTTCCACATCACAATAATGTTTCATTCCCTCAGGAAAGTGGTGGGTTTTTTGGGGGTTTTTTTTTGTTTGTTTTTTTTCTTAGTTGTCTTTTTTTTTAACATCTTTATTGGCATATAATTGCTTTACAATGGTGTGTTAGTTTCTGCTTTAAAACAAAGTGAAACAGTTATACATATACATATATCCCCATATCTCTTCCCTCTTGCGTCTCCCTCCCTCTCACCCTCCCTATCCCACCCTTCTAGCTGGTCACAAAGCACCGAGCTGATCTCCCTGTGCTATGCGACTGCTTCCCACTAGCTATCTATTTTACATTTGGTAGTGTACATATGTCCATATATACACTCCCACTCTCTCACTTTCTCCCAGCTTACCCTTCCCCCTCCTTATATCCTCAAGTCCATTCTCTAGTAGGTCTGCATTTTTATTCCCGTCTTGCCCCTAGGTGGGAATGTAAATTGATACAGCCACTATGGAGAACAGTATGGAGGTTCCTTAAAAAACTAAAATTAGAACTACCATAAAACCCAGCAATCCCACTACTGGGCATATACCCTGAGAAAAGCATAATTCAAAAAGAGTCATGTACCACAATGTTCATTGCAGCTCTATTTACAATAGCCAGGACATGGAAGCAACCTAAGTGTCCATCGACAGATGAATGGATAAAGAAGATGTGGCACATATATACAATGGAATATTACTCAGCCATAAAAAGAAACGAAACTGAGTTATTTGTAGTGAGGTGGATGGACCTAGAGGCTGTCATACAGAGTGCAGTAAGTCAGAAAGAGAAAAACAAATACCGTATGCTAACACATATATATGGAATCTAAGAAAGTGGTGTTTTGATCACTCGTTTGCATGTTACTGAGCTCTGGATTGGGGTTGAGTCCCTCCAGAGGCTCCCACACCTACATAGATGCCAGCTTCTGGATGATTCCAGGCCTCTCATACAGTGTGGTACCTCTCAAGCTCTGAAGCAACTGCAACCGCAGCTGAACTGCTTTTCCACTTACTTCGTAGCCTCAGGAAATCTTTTACGCTTTGAAATCTGAGGTCTTCTGAGACTGAACAGCTTTTCTTTTCCTTTGCAGGCTTCAGAAACCCCCGTAGTTGAAGGTTCTGAATTAAGGTCTCAGAATTCCCAAGGAACTAGGTATGTTTTCCCTGACTTTTTTTTTTTTCAACATTCTTCGTACTGTGGGTAAAAATAATGGGTTTTTTTTAAGGAGAAAGGGGCTCAGAAGTAGGTATAAAAAAAGGACTCAGTTCCATTTTCCCCACTTCCCTCTGCCACATGAAAAACTGAGACGATGAACCTCTCCTAGGTAATTTTTGGGTCATCTTTTCTTAAACAGAAACTGATATAGTCATTTCTAGGTAGAATGCTGCTACCAGCTGGTGTTAATAAAGTCTAGGACTCAAGTTCATATGACTGACCCATAGTTTTTCAAAATATTTTTTTGTTGAAGTATAGTTGATTTACAATGTTGTGCTAGTTTCTGGTATACAGCAAAACGATTCAGTTATAGATACATATATTATATATAATATATATATGTATATATAATATATAAATATATATGACCTTGTCATTTATCTATTTTATATAGAGATACATATTTTATATTTTGTATCTGTTAATCCCAAACTCCTAATTTATCCCTCCCCCACCTCCTTTCCCCTTTGGTAACCATAAGTTTGTTTTCTATTGATTGACGGATAGTTTAATGAAAAGATAAATTAGTTTGTATTGAGCACCCACCGTAGACCACACAGTGGCTAGATTTTCTCATATTTTATCTCCCTTAATCCTTTATTGTCTCTTTTTTCGTGGAATTTAGTCTATGGTTTTCCCTTGAGATTCTTCTTTTGGAAATCCCCCAATGCGATGTGATGGCTGAGGTGTTCTTCAAACACCTTTAGAAACAATTTTGATAACACTTTTATTTTCAGATTATCTATCTTGGTGGTTTCTACTTTTATAATCCCTTAATCCTTGAAGTTTTAATGGTTTTCAGTTTTCAACACACTTTCTTATTTGTTATTTATTTATTTAGCCACGCCACACGGCTTGTGGGATCTTAATTCCCTGACCAGGGATCGAACCCAGGCCCTCAGCAGTAAAAGTGCATAGTCTTAACCACTGGACCGCCAGGGAATTCCCTCATATTTGTTATTTATTAAGTAAAGCAGTTGATCACAGGCTACCTTTAAATATTTTCTTTAAATGTCTTTACTTTTTCAAGGCTCCTTCTGATATCTATTTTAGGCCTATGCAGAAAAGCTTGGCCTTTGTAGGACTTTGGTGGGAGAGAACACAGCAGCAGTGGCAGCAATGGGATTTAGATTCAGGTCTTCAGGGGTAGTGCTGGGCAAAGCAAAGCTTTCCTCTCTCTGCCCTGACTCCAAATTCTCTTTGCTGCTCTGGATCCAGACACATTTATTAATAGTGACACAATGCATAATAGAAAGTGTTGTCTATCAAGAGAACATAGAAATACTTTGAAGGTTAATTGATAGTATATGAAGATGGCAGTCTGGGGCAATTCAACATAGGGAGTGCATGATAACTGTTAGAAATCAGACCTACAGCTTAGGTATGTATAATTGGGTGGTCAGTATTAACCGTGAAAATAGATTAAATAAGCATTTGAGAAGGTGTTTTGGAATAGAATTCAGAAGTCAGCTGCCTTTCATTTTTGGAGTTTTTCTGCGTCATTTACCCTACCTTGTGTTGGGGAAGAGGTTGGTTTATGAAATAGGAAGGTGAGTATCTCTTTAGTTGAAGGACCACAGTACTTGGCAAGCAGTTCTCCCTTCCTAGACTCCCCCACCAATGAGCAGCAATAATTGGCTGGAATACTAGATCTTGAACTAACTGCTTTATCTCACCAAGTCTCAGTTTCTTCATATATATACATCTACACATGAATATGGGTCTGTAATATATGTGTATGCTATAAAATATATAATATACATAACTCATGGAATTGTGACTTAGTAAACCGTGAACACAAATAGAGTTTTATAATCTCTAGAACAGTGGTTCTCCGCCAGGGATGACCCTGTGGACGTCTGGGACATTTGGCAGTATCTGGAGACATTGTTATTTGTCACAGCTGGGGAAGGGAGTCTGCTCCTGGTTTCTAGTGGATAGAGGCCAGGGATACTGCTAAAGCTCCCACAATGCACTGGACAGCCTTTCCCCTGCCTCACCCCCGCCTGCAACCAAAGAACTGTCCAGCCTATAATGTTTTTCTTAAATTAATTTTTATTGGAGTATAGTTGATTTACAATGTTGTGTTAGATTCTGCTGCACAGCAAAGTGAATCAGTTATACATATACATATATCCACCCTTTTTTAGGTTCTTTTCTCATATAGGTCATTACAGAGTATTGAATAGAATTCTCTGTTATACAGTTGGTCCTTATTTACTTATCTATTTTATATATAGTAGCATGTATATGTCAATCCCAATCTCCCAATTTATCCCTCCCCCTCCGTGTTTCCCCCTTGGTAACCGAAAGTTTGCTTTCTACATTTGTGACTCTAATTCTGTTTTGTAAATAAGTTCATTTGTACCATTTTTAAAGATTCCACGTATAAGCGATACCATGTGATATTTGTCTTTTTCTGTCTGACTTTCCTCTCTCAGTATGACAAGCTCTAGGTCTATCCGTGTTGCTGCAAATGGCATTATTTCATTCTTTGTTTAATCCAGCACGTAATGTTAATAGTGATGAGGTTGATGGGTCCTGCTCTGGGGCTTTGTACAGATATTGCAGTTAAGAGGCCCCAGGTTCCTAATATATATCAGGAAACTGCCTGTCATAGATGATAGGATACTGTGTCTGCTAAATTATAGAGTACACACACATGACAAAAGTCGAAAGGAAAAAAAGAAAAAAGAAGGACTGGCTAAATGTAATGAAAGTGCTGCTGGTTGGAAAGTTAATTGACACATTACTGAATGGAAATCTGTCAATAAGCAGAAGAAGGATAAAAATATAAAATGCTAGGAATTTATCTTAAGGAGAAAGAAAGGGGCATGAGAGGACATCTACAAGGGTATTTCCTGGAGCACTGTTTATAAAGGTGGAAAATGGAAACCAGGACTGGAGTTTTATCATGGTTCCTGACCAATAGCATTTCCAAACTGGCTGAGCCAGTCTTGTGATACCAGCTGCGACACTCGTGTGTGTAATCGTCATCTGAACACGACAGGCTGGGCTGTCTCCATTTGTGGTATAAAAAAGGCTCCTTACCAATCTGATCACTGCACTTGCAGATAACCAAGGTCAGGCAGAGCTGAAGCCTTTTCTCCCTTAAATCCCTTCTTTTTCCCTTCCTCTCTTCCTCTGTCAGAGCCTGTTGTCACCCATTCTGCCACCGGGGACAGGAAAAACCTATAAGCACATCAGACTGAGGGAAAACAATAGGAGAGAGAGACAGGTCACTAGAATTAGGACACAAGTCTTGCTCCAGGCCTGCCCAGCCCCAGTCTCACTGTTAATTCTGAATATTTTTTATACTACGAGTCTTAGCTAATATGTTGGCAGAAAAGGTGGACCCAGCTAGACAAGAGAACAAGAAGCTGTTTGTGGTGGGGTTAGTTAGCATGAAAAATGTTTAAACACTTTGCTATTGATGTTCTAATTAATTCACCAATATTTAGGTATGTGATCAAGGGGTCATGGTAGGCTGGGCGGTTGCTCAGCTAATTGTGCGAATCACTCAGGTCTCAAGTGCTTTGGGAGAGCAGAGAAGGGAGAACTTAATTGTAATCAGTATCAATAACAAAGACTTCTGATAGGAAGTGGAGAGGTATAATCTCAATTTAAATATATAAAGATAAAATGCAATTGAATTACTGTTGAGGGATAAACTTCTAAAGACATTAAAACTGTGGTTAAGAGCTTTGGATTTGATATCAGAGAGACCAAGGTTTTAATTCCACTTTCAAGACTTACCAGTTATGTGACTTTGGGCGATATTTTTCTCTTCTTCTCTTCTTCTCCTTCTTCTCTTTTTTCTTCTCCTTCTTCCTCTTCTTCCTCCTCCCCCCTTCCTCCTCCTACACCCCCTCCTTCTTCTTCATCTTATTATTATTACTATTATTTCATCATAATAGCTCTCCAGTCTTCATCTAAAAGCTACTAGATTTTAGGAGCCAATAGTAGCCAGAACAAAGAGACCAAGTATAAAATATACTGACAACTGGAAATAATCTAAGTAAAAAGCAAAGCTCCATTTGCATATTTTATATCATGGAGCATTGTTGAAAAAGGTGAACATTTTGAAATAAGAGTATCGTATATACTCCTTGGGTATATTTTGCACAGTTTACACATTTATACAGTTTCTCCTTGTGTAAAATGAGGAAACTAATATGATCAACCCCAAAGAGTTGGTTTGAGGATTAAATAAGTTAACTTCAAGTAAAGCTCTTGGAGCAGTGCCTGGCATACAGTAAGCTCTTACTATGCTTAGTACCATATAATTCTATTGGCATACGGGAAATCTCTGTAGAGGCTATACTCTTAGGAGTGGAATAAAAAAACAAGGAATGAGGGATTTATACTTTTTACTTCATGCTATTCTCTTTTTGATTTTTTAAAAACGGAATAAACAAAATCTTAAAAGCTAGGCTACAAGACATATCATATTTTGTTTCATATGATGTAAACAGGTAGAATAATTCAAGCTCTGGGCGTATGGACATTGGGTTCAGAAGTATAAGGATGTGAATTTAACTCTGACCCCTACTAATTAGGTTATTCTCGTCAATATTAAGCTCCCAAGAGAGTAGGCATAATAGTACTTATCTCACAGGATTAAATGCTGTAATGTAATAGAAGGGTCTAGCAGGTGCCTTACACAGAGTACTTTCTCAATATATCTTAGTTTTCTATTTTTATATCATCCCTCTATACTTTCATCTGTTTCACTGGCTCCTCTCCTTTAATTGCCAGGCTAAATTGAAGTTAACCTCAGTGGAGAATAGCACAGAAGCAACAGAGTTCATCCTCTTGGGATTCACAGATGACCCCAACCTGCAGGTTCCCCTCCTCCTGGTATTTTTGTTCATCTACCTCATCACTTTGGTTGGGAATCGGGGGGGATGGTGCTGGTCATCTACTCAGACTCCCACCTCCACACTCCAATGTCCTTCTTCCTCAGCAACCTTTCCTTTGTCGATCCGGGTCACTCCTCAGCCGTAGCTCCCCAGACGGTGGCTGCACTGCACTCAGGAAACAAACTCATCTCCCACAGTGGATGTGCTCCTCAGTCCTTCTTCTTTGTGGGTTTTGCCACCGTCAAGTGCTACCTCCTGGCCTCCACGGCCTGTGACCCCCGTGCAGTGCTGTGTAGGCCCCTTCATTACACCAGCACCATGATAGCAGGTGTGTATGCCCTCCTGAGGCTGGGCTCCTATGTCTGTGGCTTCCTCAATGCCTGTGGCTTCCTCAATGCCTGCATCCACTCAGCAGACACCTTCAGACTCTCCTTCTGTGGTTCAAATGGGATGAATCACTTTTTCTGCGAAGTCCCTCCACTCCTGGCTCTCTCGTGCTCCAACACAGGCATGAGCAAGCTGGTGGCCTTCTTTGTCGTGGGCCAGTGTCTTTTTCACCCTCCTGGTCATCCTTATCTCTTACTTCTTCATATACATGGCCGTTTGATGGAGGCATTCTGCGGAAGGAAGGAAGAAAGCCTTCTCCACCTTTGCGTCCCATCTCACGGCCATCTCCATTTTCTATGGAACAAACATCTTCATGTACTTACAGCCCAGCTCCACCCAGTCCATGGACATGGACAAAATAGCATCTGTATTTTACACGGTGGTGATTCCCATGCTGAACCCCTTGGTCTACAGTCTTAGGAACAAAGAAGTGAAACATACTCTCTGGAAAATACTCAACAAACTTAATTCCCAGTCTTTAAGTGTGAGTAGGAAGTAGGCAGGTAACTAAGGGATAAACCTTCCCCCTAGACCTAGATGCCACCCCAACTTTTGAGGTTTGGCAGATTTCATTTCTTTCTTCTCCAAGAACAGTGGTTACTTCTGCTGTTAGGAAAAGTGGTAAAAAAAAAAAAAAAGCAGCCCTTTGAAATGTCTCACTCAGAAAAATAACCTTATATTTAGTGAACAACACCCTGGGATGTTTAAAATCTTTCCTGCATTAGTTTCCCGACACGGTTTAAAGCAGAAGATCAAAGCATAAATTGAGTGCACTGACTTTCCCTCTCCCTATTTTAATTGGAAAAAATTTTCTATTTGTTATTAAAACGTGGTGTAAGGACTACATCTTCATTGAATAATAGTTGTCAACTGGAAGGCACAGCCTTATGCTTTTCGTTTCTTTGATCCGTGAGTTTGAAAGTTAAAGTGTCTAATGCTGACAAAGGATGTTTCAATATTTTTAATAATGTCTCAAAGAAGGTTGTAATTGAAAGGACAAGGCACTGGACCAAGAGTCAGGTGACCCAGTATGAAATTCTTCTAACCCCGATCCTTCTGCGCCCACTCTCATTCCCATCCTCACTCATAGACTGTGTACTTTTGTGTTCTCCATCTCCTTCTGTTAAAGTGTTAGGACAACTTTGGTAGAAAACAATAAGCCACCTTGTGTATGTATGTTTCCGTAGATAAATTGTTTAAACTTTAACCTGAATAAGTATATCTCTTTTTAGAGTTCCTGCACTCTGTTCTATGCTTTTGGCCTTGGTCTAACATAATAACCAAAACTTACAGAAGGTTTAAAGAAAAAACTTTTTTTCCAGGGGCCTTGAGAAGGGATGTTTGTCTTCTGAATTAAATGCTTGCATTTCTCATCATCCTTAAGTTTGGTGGATCTATTATGAATTCACACAATAGATTTTTGTGCCCTCCTTGCTTCTGTTTTTTCAAAAATTCAGTTCACCTCTGGATCCCTGTTCTATTCAGATGTTCTGTAATTAGATGCAGCAAAAATTAAAAAGCCTGTGTTAGTGTACTTCTTAAGATGGGAATGGCCTGATGGTGCACAACACAAGTCTACCTTCAGGTCTTGTTTCCTGAGCTAGGTGGTGTGAGCGGCTACGTGTGAGTGGGAAGGGAGCGGTGATTCATTTCACTTCTCACGTATCAACTGCTTGATGTTTATAGCTACGATTAGTCTACGCTGCCACATATTTCATGATTTCAAGATCTCCAAAAACAATTTTTTTTTATCTTAAATGTGAACACCAGAAATCTTGGTGGGCTAAATCGGAGAGCTTAGAAGGTCATATTAGTTTCGAGATGATCAAACTCCATTACGCACAGGGCAGCCTTGGTCTGAAGAGGGTTGGTCATGGGTCTTGTGGAGAGAGAAGCAAAGAGGGACATTAGGCTGACCTGTAGGAAAAACTTTCTCAAGCTCATGGTCACCATCACCTAAAGGGATTGGGAGCTTCTTCTGGATCCAAGGCCTTGACAACCTAGACTTGCCTCATCCATCCTCCCCCCTCCCTGCCTTAGCAGTGAGGATTTTCCAGTAACACACAGAAGAACAACCTTGAATGGCCAGGATCCACTTCACCAAGGAGTCCTTCTCGTGACTTATAGAAGTTACAGAGCTCAAGGTACCCAGCTTTGGAGAAGAGTCTGGGAAGCATCTGTCCGAGCATTGAGTGTGTTCCACTCAGAGCTCAACTTCTTTTCCTACTTGACAGATATCATTAACTCCTTTTCCTCTTCTTCCTGCTCCTCTTTTCCCTTCTCCTCTTCCTCTTTTTCTTCCTTTTTTCCTCAACCTTTTTCCATCTTCAGCGCAAGCAAGAACTTCCCTCACCACTAAGCAGTAAGATCCCTATGAAAAATTAAAGTCTATCGTTTTTATATTAAAACTGTTACAGTACCTAGTAAGGTGTGTTTCTGGGCATGTTTCTTTCTGGCTCTATATCCCAGTTTAGGCAGAAAAGTATGTGGATCTTCTAAGAGTTAAAGGCCTAATGACTACATATTACGTTTTCTATTGAAGTCATCTCAAACTAGCACTAGAGTTGACTGCAAATGGGTATGAAGGTCCTAGTTCTAGTATCAAGAGCTGGGTGAAGATTCTTACCCTTCTTATCAGTTGTGTGACCTTGAGAAAGTCATTTGATCTCTTTGAACCCAACATACAGGATAAACTGTGAAGATACCATGAAATAAAGTATGCAAACATGCCCGTCATAATGCATGCATGATTTATACAGCTGAGAGTCCTGCAATAGCTCTCACTTCTCTGTTCTTGTACTTCCCAGTTTTGGCTCCTGAGCTCCCCCACTCTGTCCACCCCATCCACGTCCAAGCCTTTATGTCCATTCATTGTTTAATTTCCTGTCCTCCAACCTCCCAGTCCTACAGCAGACACATTTCAATCTGACATCACGTGAGTAGTCATTTACATAAGCTGCTCAGAAGGAGATGTCTTGTTGCCAGTAAGACATCAATTTACAGAATACAAATTACCATGGGGAACTTTTCACGTCCACATGGGAAATCTCTCAAATGGAGACAAAATGCTCATTTGGTTTTTAATAACACCCACCCTCAAGTTAGCTCAAGTTAGCACAGTAAAAGCACAGGAAGACTTCCTTCCTGAAACGTCCAAAAACAGAATGTGAAAACACATATATAAGGATAATTATTTACATCAGGGTAGATTATCCTTTTTAAAAAGGATTCATGATTGAATTATTTTAAATAGGAGTCTCCCTTTGTGCATGAAATTATTTGTTTAGCTTTTATGTATATGGAAAGAAAAATTAAAATATTAAGAGTCCTGGACGATTGAAGCCAACGTTACAGAGTCATAGACTCTTTAGCCAAGAAAGAGTCTTTAAAAATAACCTATACCAGTTCTCTCATTTTACAATTGAAAACCCTGATTCCCACAGTTTAACTTGCTTAACCTCCCACGAACCAAATCTTCCTTGACTCTTATTCATCCTTTACTTTCTATAAAGTTCTTGATGTATCAAAAGACATTTTTACTTTCATTTGTTCACTAGGAGACAGATATTTGTGCTCCAGTTTTGCAGTTGAAGAAATCAACTCTTTGAAAATCTTACTTGCCTAGCGGTAGCAAGAGGAGCCCAGATTTGAACATAAGTCTTGCTTTCCTGCCCAATTCTCTGAGAAAAAAAAAGTAGCCTTGTATTTCAGTAAATTTCAATAGACGACTTATTTGATGTATAAATCATTTAAAGACAGTCTTTCATGATATGTCCCTGCTGTGTGGAAAGGCATGCTGCAGAATACAAACACATTTAAGAATATGAGGTATAATTTCTACTTCAACAAAGCAAATCCTCCTGCATGTATGGTGCATATATGGTGCAAATCCTCCTGCATATGTGGTGACCGATGTAATGCACTTTGAGATTCATGACTCAGTGTTCAACAACTTTGTTGGCAGGAATTTTTCCTATATTCTATGAAATATGCATCGATCAGGGCATATCAGTCTTGATAGTTGGAATTGGCTCTTTGAATGCTGCATCCCATGGGGATAGCCAAGCCCCAGCCAATCCTTACTGGGCACAAGCTGCAGGAAAGGCATGGTGTGAGGCTGTGAAGGAACCAGTAATAGACTACATTGTTCCTGCTTCAGGAGAAGCTTGCAAATAGTGCAGTGGAACAAGGCACATACTTCAAGATAGATGACCACTCAAGGCATTTGTGATTATTGTCAAGTGAGTAGTATAGAAAATAATATTTAGAACTCTTCAGAGATGAGAAAGAATACTGTGGGTGGAAAAAGCTCCCTGGAGGAGGTGGACCTTGAGCCAGAATCTGAAGAGATGATACAGAGAGTCCAGAATTCCGAGACAGGAGACTTGGATTCTAATCAAAACTCTGCCACTTACTGGTTCTGAGATTGGCACAAGCCACTTAGCTTTGAGCCAAGTTCCTCCTCATCAAAGTGGAGATAAAAGCACCAGCCATGCCTTCCTCAAGGGTGTTATGAGGGTCAAATGAGATATTAAAAATTTCCACCCTTGTTCTAAGGACATTATTGCTGCTGGTAATTCTATTAGAAGCAGAGCTGAATGGGGGAGTTCCTGACCTATAGGGACCCATCTGAACTCAGGTGTGGAGATGACATTGCATATGGCAGGATCTTCTGTTGGCAGGAACTTGTAAGAAAATAAACTATTCAGATTAAAAGTAGGTAAATCACCAACTCCTCAGTCCATTACTTCTAGTCAATTAAGACTCCTTCCCATCAAAGTGAAGAGCCTGGGCTTATGGGAACAACTGTGTCCCCACAGAGAAATCATGCTTTTTTTTTTTTTTTTAACATCTTTATTGGAGTATAACTGCTTTACAATGGTGTGTTAGTTTCTGCTTTATAACAAAGTGAATCAGTTATACATATACATATGTTCCCATATCTCTTCCCTCTTGCGTCTCCCTCCCTTCCACCCTCCCTATCCCACCCCTCCAGGCGCTCACAAAGCACCGAGCTGATCTCCCTGTGCTATGCGGCTGTTTCCCACTAGCTATCTACCTTACGTTTGGTAGTGTATATATGTCCATGCCTCTCTCTCACTTTGTCACAGCTTACCCTTCCCCCTCCCCATATCCTCAGGTCCATTCTCTCATAGGTCTGTGTCTTTATTCCCGTCTTGCCCCTAGGTTCTTCATGACATTTTTTTTTTCTTAGATTCCATATATATGTGTTAGCATACGGTATTTGTCTTTCTCTTTCTGACTTACTTCACTCTATATGACAGACTCTAGGTCCATCCACCTCACTACAAATAGCTAATTTCGTTTCTTTTCATGGCTGAGTAATATTCCATTGTATATATGTGCCACATCTTTTTTATCCATTCATCCTATGATGGCCACTTAGGTTGTTTCCATGTCCGGGCTATTGTAAATAGAGCTGCAATGAACATTTTGGTACATGACTCTTTTTGAATTATGGTTTTCTCAGGGTATAGGCCCAGTAGTGGGATTGCTGGGTCATATGGTAGTTCTATTTGTAGTTTTTTAAGGAACCTCCATACTGTTCTCCATAGTGGCTGTACCAATTCACATTCCCATCAGCAGTGTAAGAGTGTTCCCTTTTTTCCACACCCTCTCCAGCATTTATTGTTTCTAGAAGAAATCATGCTTTTACAGAGAGACTTCTGTAGGATACCACCACTCAGCTATGCAGATCCAAGCCCTAGAGTCCTACCTCCTATTCATAACATGGGATTTCTCAGCGGTTGGTCTGTGATTATTTCACAAGCAAGGTATGTGTGTGTGTTAGTTGAGGGGGGCGGGGATGGATAAGATTACTGTAGTGTATTTAATCAGCAAAAAGTTAGTGTGCGTGTGTTTGTATAAAATGCTTTTGTTTTAAACTTTCTACAGATCAGTGAGAAAAGTCAGACAACCCAATAGAAAAATACAAAATTTAATTTTCCAGTCTATTGTTCATGTTAATTTGGTTTATCTCTGGTTTGGGGTAAAGATGAACAAGGCTGATGTGAACATTTTTGTCATGTATGTCAGTGCACATATGCCTTCAGTTCTCTAGAGTGTATCTATTTTAAAGTGTAATTGCTGAATCATAGCCTATATACAGTTTCAACTTTACTGAATAAAATGTGTTATTTTCCAAAGTGATTGTGCCAATTTATACTCCCATCAACAGTGTGTGAATTCCCACTGCCAACACTTGGTATAACTGGGGTTTTAAATTATGCCAGTTTGGAGAGAGGTCAGTGTTTTCTTATTGTTGTCTTAATTTGCATTTCCTTGATTACTGATGAAACTAAACACACGTGTTTCTTTTTTTTTCAAATCTTTCAGCCATTTTTCTATTGTTATGTAAAAAGAAAGCACACCGCAAACAGACACAAATGTATGGGAGTGGATGTACAGAGGCTGCTGCTCTATTCTTGACTTAGGTGGTGGATATATTGGAGTTTGCTATTATTAAACTAAAACTAGATGTTTTATGCACTTAAAAATATACATGCCTGTCTCACAGTAAAAATGTTAAAAAAGGTAAGTCAAACATAGCTCCTAAAATCAAAGCGTTCATGTACATTTCTGTTATATACTTTTCTGTATAAGATATATTTCACAATAGAAATGTTTAAAAAAGATATATCAAACAGAGCTCCTATATTCAAGAAGTTTATAGTATAAACTAAAGTGAGGACAATATCTACATATAAGTAACTTTAATTCTGTGTGGAAAATTATAAACAACTACAAGAGATACACATAAAATACTATGGTATTTGTTTTTCTCTTTCTGACTATATGGAATCCAAAAAACAAAAAAATGTTATGAAGAACCTAGGGGCAGGACAGGAATAAAGATGCAGACCTACTAGAGAATGGACTTGAGGACACGGGGAGGGGGAAGGGTAAGCTGGGACAAAGTGAGAGACTGGCATGGACATATATACACTACAAAATGTAAAATAGAAAGCTAGTGGGAAGCTGCTACGTAGCACAGGGAGATCAGCTCGGTGGTTTTTGACCACCTAGAGGGGTGGGATAGGGAGGGTGGGAGGGAGGGAGACGCAAGAGGGAAGAGATATGGGAACATATGTATATGTATAACTGATTCACTTTGTTATAAAGCAGAAAGTAACACACTATTGTAAAGCAATTTTACTCCAAAAAAGATGTTAAAAAAAAAAGTGCTATGGTAGAATAAAGGAAGGATAGATCCCAGAGTGGGGACTTGAAGAACATAACATTTGTTCTGGACAAGAGAGAGATACAGTGAAATGGGAAGGATGGTATGCAGATGTATTCAGCAAACAGTATTCTGTTTGTCTGGAATGTAATATTCTTGAAGAGAAATAATAGAAAATAAGTTTGGAATGCTGTAAGTTGGTGCCCAACTATAGAGGCTATTCTCTTTCAGATTAAGATTTTCAAGTTTATACTGTAGATTCTGACTCCACTAAAGAAAGTTTAGATATTGTGCAGATGTCAGAGCTAAAGGCAAAATCCCAACTACTGTAGGAAAACATTTAAAACAGGTTTGCTTATGCATCTGTGTTAAAACAAAGCTTTTGTTTGCTTTAGGCAAATTATTCAGCATTTTATGGGCAAGCACATATCCACCTAAAAAGTTATTCCAGCACCTGTTGGAACAGAAATTGGTCATTTTTTTTTGATGTATCCAGAATCCACTTTCCTTCTTAAAAACGTTCTGACTTTCTTGGAGAATGATCTCTTAATTATTGGGTTGATGGAGGAAGAATTCCCTGTGCCCACCCAAGTTTACAGAAACTGAGGCTAGGAGAGTCTTTCCTCCCCTGCCCCCCTAGAGAGAGAACCCTGAATGGTAATGCACAGAGATCTAGAGAGGCAGGCATGAGTCCTAGGCTCAGCCAATAACAAGTTCCCATTTCCCCCCATTTAAATCTGAAGCAAGTGATGCAAGGGCAGCATGTAGGCTTGGAGGCGTTTGCCCCATCTGTGGGACTCTCATTGGGCCGTTCTAGCCAGGACATGGTTTCTTGGCTGCAGACTTCTGTTCCTTAGCCTCTGAAATGCCCTTGGTTCCTACCTTGGATCCAGTTTCCCTTTGATTCTGTGAATGTCTTGATATTCTTTCAATCACCCCCGTTTTTTCCTTTATATTAGCCTGAGTTGGTCTCTGTAAAAACAGATAACTGATATATCTAGCATGTGAAAGGCACTCCTCCAGGGACTGTACGGTGCACAAGAGACAAACTCCCAGCCTCAAGAAATTGAAACATAGAGTAGAAATGTAAAATGTTGAAAGAATAGCGGAAAAAAACCCTCAATAATATGAGCCCATAAATGCTTCACCTGGCATTTCAGTAGGAAAATGAATAATGCTGAGAAAGCATTGCCACAAGATTTAACCTACTTCAGGAAGCTGAGTAATTACCGAATCATCCATTTTTTAACCAATTTTTCATGCTGACAATGTGGATTAAGATCTGGAGTTATTGGTACATAGGAATAAAAGAGACCACCGTTGCATGTTTAAGACAAGGAAGTTGAGGCCCAGGGAGGGGAAGTGGTCTCACATCCAGAAAGTGGCAGAGCCAGATCTTGTGACATATTCCATCACTGCAGACGCCACACACACCACAGTGCTCCTGGCTGGTGGCCGCAACCCACTCTATGCTCGAGAACACCCACTTTTGCTTCTCCCGGGATGTTTCTGGTAGAATCACCCTTTGTTCTTATAAACACATGACTGGTTCCCTCCTCAGATAATGTCACTTTATACCTGCATGACACATGGGCCTGGCTAGAGCTGGACAGAAGGTCATATCCAAGAGCCAACCTGTGCCTTTCAAGTTAATTGTAGCATCTTCTCTTTGGGTCCCTAGTTGGCTACTCTTCACATTTCCTCTCTTCAATTCCAAGCACCCCTTATGTCAATAATAGTAAATATATATATATACACACATATATATATATATATATATATATATATACACACACATTCTTTTTTTATATTTTTTTCCATTTTGGTTTATCCCAGGAGATTGGATAGAGTTCCCTGTGCTATAGAGTAGGACCTTGTTGTTTATCCATTCTAAATGCAATAGTTTGCGTCTACAAAACCCAAACTCCCAGTCTATCCCTCCCCACCCCCGCCTTGGCAACAGGTCTGTTTTCCGTGTCTGTGAGTCTGTTTCTGTTTTGTAGATAGGTTCATTTGTGCCATATTTTAGTGATATCATACGGTACTTGTCTTTCTGTTTCTCACCTATTTTACTTAGTATGATAAACTCTAGTTACAACCATGTAGCTGCAAATGGCATTATTTCGTTCATTTTCATGTCTGAGTGGTATTCCATTGTATATCTGCACCACATCTTCTTCATCCATTCATCTGTCGATGGACACTTAGGTTGTTTCCATGTCTTGGCTATTGTAAATAGTGCTGCTATGAACATAGGGGTGCATGTATCTTTTTGAATTAGAGTTTTGTCTGGATATATGCCCAGGAGTGGGATTTCTGGATCATATGGTTTTCTGAGGAACCTCCATGCTGTTTTCCATAGTGGCTGCACCAGCTTACATTCCCACCAACAGTGTAGGAGGGTTCCCTTTTCTCCACACCCTCTCCAGCATTTGCTATTTGTAGAGTTTTAGTGATGGCCATTCTGACCGGTGTGAGGGGGTACCTCACTGTAGTTTTGATTTGCATTTCTCTAATTGGACCTCATATTTGAACTCCCTCCAGGAATTGCCTTCAGCTGAAGGGAGACACCTCACTCAAGGTAACCCACATCCAAGACTGGTCAGTGAGGGATACAAAGGCCTGGCCCCTTATCTCCTTGAGACAGTTCCTAAGGGCCATCCCAGCCCCAGAGATCCCCAAGGGATTGGCTGAGGCCTTTGTTGCAACTGCAACACAATCACAGTCCAACTTCTCGCTCTGGTCCTGCTGCCGTCTCTCCCTCACAGGTGCTGTTCCTAAGAACATTCCCCAGGGAGCCACCTGCATGCAAATCTCAGTCTCAGAGCCCGTTTCCCAGCAAATATGATCTAAGAAGTCTCCTCACACACTCTAAATTCTGTGACAGTTTCTGAGGGTCGAATAATATTGTTCTACATTCCTCAGGATCGTGATTTCTGTTGCCAACAATCGCAGAGATAGAATCCTAAACCTCCAGACGTTTTCTGAAGAAAGAAGAAAATAGTAGCCCCGAGGTTAGTGCACACAACATTCGTACACCCTACAGATGTAAAGAGGCTTAGAGACCACACCCCCTTCCTTAAATATTTTCTGAGGGTTTTCTGTGTGCTAAAAGTTCTGCTGAACACTTTTATTTCTCACAGTTACTCTATTAGCATTTACTTTATTATCCTAGTTTTATTTTTTATGTATTTATTTTTATTTACTTTTTAATTGAAGTATAGTTGATCTACACTGTTACAATGTTAATTTCTGCTCTACAGCAAAGTGATTCAGTTATGCATATATATATTCTTTTTCATATTCTTTTCCATTACGGTTTATCGTAGGATATTGAATATAGTTCTCTGGGCTGTACGGCAGGACCTTGTTGTTTATTCATTCTACATGTGATAGTTTCCATCTGCTGACTCCAAATTCCCACTCCATCCCTAGTTTTATAATTGATAAAACCAAGCCTTAGAGCTGTGGAGTAACTTCCCAAAGGACGAAAAGTTGGAAAAGTGTCACCATATTCTACTAAATGGTAAGTGGTTTGAGGACAGGCACTCTGTCATCTTTACTTTTGAATCCCTAGCGCCTAACTTAGTACCTGGCACATAGCAGGTGTTCAATGCATCTTCCTTTATTTTTATTTTTTTAACTTTTGATTTTGTGTTGGAGTATAACTGATTATTAACAATGTTGTATTAGTTTCAGGTGTACAGCAAAGTGATTCAGTTATACATATACATGTATCTATTCTTTTTCAAATTCTTTTCCCAGTTAGGTTGTTATAGAATATTGAGCAGCATTCCCTGTGCTATACAGTAGGTCCTTATTAGTTATCTATTTTAAATACAGCAGTGTGTACATGTCTATCCCAAACTCCCTAACTATCCCTCCGCCACACCCTTCCCCACAGTAATCATAAGTTCGTTCTCTAAGTTCATGAGTCTGTTTCTGTTTTGTATGTAAGTTCATGTGTATCATCATTGAAAAAAAATTTTTTTAGAGAAATATCGTATGATATCGCTTATATGCGGAATCTAAATCAATGCATCTTCCTGAAAGGATTAATGATTAAACCTTCAAGGAAAGGGAATTATAATTTTATTGATCACTTTTATCATGCCAGATATGTTTTCTATATTTTAATGTACAGTACCTCTTTAAAATTCACAGTACATCTGTGAGAGGTGAATTAATTTTTTTCATTTTCTAGATGGTGAAACTGAGGTTCAGACACACAGGTGCTAAGGGGTAGAACCAGGATTCTCATCCACTCTGCTGGCTCTCCATGCCTTCTACTCTATCTTGACCTTCCCACCATCTCCTGTTTCTCAGATGACGAAGCTGAGGTACAAAATCTGTAAGCAGCTCTACCCCAGTCAGTAGGTCTCCCGCTCGGCACACTCAGCATTCCAGCTGCCTTTTCCAAATGGGGTCGGCAAAATGTCATTCTCACTTAGATGGCAAAACTCCTCACCGAATATAAAACTGAAAATGTAGGCCACTTGCCCATGTGATCGTGTTTCATAACTCAGAGCTAAAAATAGCCCTCAGCTTGCTTGGCCTGCTTATAACATATTAAAACCTCATATTCAAATTCACTCGCCTCTTGGATTAATGTCAAGATTATGACTTTCCAGGTTGCTTTCCCTTCCCATCTCTATCTCACCCAGCAGGAAGTGGATTAGCCTTGTCCACGTTATTTTCCACATGAATTACTGAGTGCTTATTTTCAAAGGGGAATTTTGTGACCTTATTGTCTTTGCTGTACCTGCAGAAGCCATTTTGGAAGGCAGGAGAGAGGTGGTTAAGGACACAGGCTCCAGGGCTGGGGGGCGGGGTCAAGGCTGTGTAATCTTTTTTCTTTTTAATTTAATTTTTATCTTATATTGGAGTATAGTTGATTTACAATGTTGTGTTTCAGGTGTACAGCTCAGTAATTCAGTTATATATATATATATATATATATATATATATATATATACCCATTCTTTTTCAGATTCTCTTCCCATATAGGTTATTACAGAATATTGAGTAGAGTTCCCTGTGCTATACAGTAGGTCCTTGTTGTTTATCTATTTTATATATAGTAGTGTGTATATGTTAATCCCCAAACCCTAATTTATCTCTCTCCCTCACATTTCCCCTTTGGGAACCATAAGTGTGTTTTTGAAGTTTGTGAGTCTGTTTCTATTTTATAACTAAGTTCATTTGTATCATTTTTTTTTTAGATTCCACATATAAGTGATATCATGTGATATTTGTCTTTCTCAATATCATGTGATATTTGACTTCACTTAGTATGATAATCTCTAGGTCTATCCATGTTGCTGCAAATGGCATTATTTCATTCTTTTTATGGCTGAGTAATATTCCAGTGTATATATGTACCACATCTTCTTTATCCATTCACCTGTTGATGGACATTTAGGTTGCTTCCATGTCTGGGCTATTCTAGACAGTGCTGCAATGAACATTGTGGTGCATGTATCCTTTCGAATTATGGTTTTCTTCAGAGAAGGTCTATGTATTCTTGAGCCAGGCATGAAACCTTTGTCTTAGTTTCCTTGTCATTGAAATGGAGACAAAATAATACCTCTTATTTCCTGGGACTGTTGTGAGGATTAAGCAACAACAAAAAATTCATGGTCAATGTTTAGCTCAATTCCCAACACATACCCCCCCCCCCCACACACACACAGAGTGCACAAATAGAACTACTGAAAACAAAAATCAACAAAACAAAAAATCACCACCACTTAGCATGACCAACTTGTTCCAGTTTGCCTGGGACTTTCCAGCTTTAGTACTGAAAGACTCCAGTCTTGGGAAACCTCTCAGTCCTGGGAAAATTGGAACAGTTGGTTACTCAATTCCCCATCAATGAAACAAACAAAATGTTCTGAGTTATTCGTGAAGCTTTTATTGATAACTAAAACATTTCAGACATTTTGATGGTATTTGAAAGGTAAGCATGACCAAAAAGTGAGTCCTTACAAAATGCTCAGCTTAATGAGAGAGAATCATGAATTATACATGGCAAAATATATACAGTCCTTCTGAAAGCTGGCACGAAATGTTCAAAGAGTAGAACTCTGAAATGCGTTGCTCCTGGGGGATACTTTGTATGAATTTCATGGATTGCACACTTCTGTCTAATAGGGAATTTTTTTTCTCCGGATACTAATGCTGTCGGGGAGTTAATAGGTTTACACAGGAAAAAGCATTTCCACGAGGAGGTAAGTTAAACAGCTTTCTTTACTGCAGTACTTCTCAACATTTTTAATAGGCTAGTGAGCATTTGAATCTCTGGGATGGGGGTGTTTTAAGTATTGTTTCCAAACTTTAAGAATTTTGACAACACAGAATTATTTTTAGGGTTTATGGAATGATACCAGCGTTCCACGGGGCTCTGACAAAAAGAAAATCTAGGAGTTATCTGGCATTGGACATACAAAACTAGGACTAGGGAGAAAAGCGCCAAACCCCAGCTCCTCGTAAATAGAGCAGCTGTGCTTCAGTCATAATAGTTTGAGCTGGGGTTCTTTAGCCTTTTTGTGGTTCATGAACCTCCTTTCAGAATTTGATGAATGCATATGCACAGAGGAGGAAGGCCCCAAACTAGAGGCTTGAACTTTGCAGAGCATATTGGAGAGATGCTATATCTCCTGAGGAATTGAAAAATCTTGTTCCCTAAGAAAATTTGGGGCCTTTATAACAGCAGAGATGGAAAAAAAAAAAAAAAACCCTGCAAGGACTGAAATAAATTCTGACACAAGATAGAAATACTCAAGTGTAGTCAAGCATGAAGAATAGTGTGGCATGCCCCAAAGTAGTACTTAGACAAATAATAGTCATTATTTTTATATATTGAATGCTTACTGTGACGTGCATTACCTTATTTAATCAGAAGGTAGTTTATCATGGTAGTTTAAGCTGTGGCTTCTAAAATTTAAAAATATATATGTATTCCTCATTCTTTTTATCTGTGTTCTCTCCTCCAACCCATGGGAAACTTTGAAGTTACTTGTGCTAATGTCAGTACTACAAATGCAAGAAGCTTAGGTCTCTACGACTTAGAAATAAATCACTTCCCAAACCATACAACCCATATCTAATTGTAAGAAAACCAAGAAATAAAAATTTCATCTCAAGATTCATAAAATGAAACAAAGATTAGTGTTGGAAGAGAATAAAGTTGGAGTACCAGCCATTTGCTGGATTTTACTCCCAGTCAGGCTATGGCTTCAGACGTCAAGGGGCACAATAGACACAGGAGGATATTTACTTCCAAAGGGAAAATAAGAAAAAAATCCCACATGGCTTATGGAAGTAATGTTGTCTGAGGCCTTTGTGACTGGTTGGATGCCCCAGCCTGTGTTTCATTTCCTGCTCTGATGTCCATATCAGCTGCTTCTAAGAATGTTAATAACCTCTTTTTCTGTATCTTTGAGCACAGATGGGTATGCTGGAGAAGAAATAACAATTCATACACCCATGACTTTGCTTAGCAAGTTCCCTAAGTACTTGGTCCCTACAGGCAAGATTTTAATTAAAATTTTCAGTACATGAGGCATGGAGCTGTGGATGGATCACAGGAGAACTTGTTCCCTGAGAGCTTCATGTCAGAATAATCCCCTTCAAGACATCAGTCACTGGACCCTTAAATCCCAATCTGGCTTTATTCAGACTCACTATAGTGAGAACAACCTGTGCCCAGAGCAACCTTGTTCACTTGATTTTATTTTATTACAAGGGAGTCCTCAGGGTCTCACTGCCGGAGGCCGTTTCCTTCACAGTGACATTGCTGTGATACATTAGTCAGAATAACCTTGGATAGCACTCTGATAACAAGAGGAATCTTTTATCTAGACTGAGTGATTTACTAAGGATTTCACATCCTTTGTCTTATTTCATCCTCAAAGCGCTCTGTAAAACATCAAGGGTGGTTATTAGTAATTCCATTCAAAAGTTGTAGAAAGTGAGACTCAGCGAAGTGAAGGAATTCATTTTGTTCCCCTCTGAAACGAGAAATCTAGTATTTAGGACTTTTGAGGTTTGACATGTAGTGCCAAGGAATCCGCTCATGGTCAAAAAGCTGTATTCAGATGGATGAGATAAGATAATTCAGAAGGTACAAACTTACAGTTATACAATGAATGTCATGGGGGTGTAATGTACAGCATGGTGACTATAGTTAGTAATCCTGTATTGCATATTTGAAAGTTGCTAAGAGAGTAGATCTTAAAAGTCCTCATCACAAGAAGAATTTTTGTGACTATGTATGGGAATGGATGTTAACTAGACTCATTGTGGTGATCATTTTGTAATACATACAAATATCAAGTCATTGTGCTGTACACCCGAAACTAACATATTGTTATATGCCAATTATACCTCAAAAACAGAGATAATTTAGATCTCAGTGCCAAGGGGAAGCCATAACCTACTTCTCCTAATAAGTTATCATCGTACTTCATCTTGTAAGGATGTTGGTGGTTATGGTGCTGTAACCAGAAGAGGGAAAATTAGTAGAAAAGGAATTGGGATTACATCTTTGGGCAGCTTTAGGAAATGTTGATGTTAGCGTAACTTAAAGGGTAGCAGAAGCCATCTAGTGTTTTTTTTTCTTAACAATTAGAAAACAAGTGTTTTATATTATCACATTTTTGATACCCAAATACATATATTCAGTTCAGTGTATTTCAGTTCAAAAAGTTTTATCTTTGCATGAAATTGTTGAACTTTATCACTCAAAGTAAAAACTGATACAGTTGGGTTTCAATCTGCCTCTTGTTTTCTATTCAGCCCACCTGTTCTTGTTTCATTTTTTTTCCTTCCTTTTGGAATGAGGTTATCTCAGATTAAGTAATTAACTACTTTTGCTTTTTTTTGTCCCCTATTATTGCAGCTTTCATCCTTCACTTATTAAGTTGTACCTTGATATTTTTATTTTGCCCTCACTAGGAAAGAACACTATAACATTTTGATTCTGGATGCCTCTCACCCCTTTTTGCTTTTATTCTCATATATTCTAACTTTAAATATAATTAAACCTTTAGAAGATTTTTTTCAACATTATTTTTTAAAGTTAATAAATTTATTTGTATTACTCACATATTAGTCTTTCCAGAGCTTATTCTAATGTCCTGTATTTTCATTTTGAATCTTTTTGTTGTTGTTGTTCGAAGAACCTCCTTTAGTATTCCTTTCAGTACAGGTTTGCGGGCAACTGGATCCCTTAATCTGTTGTCTGAAAAGGTTATCATTTTGTTTCACTTTTGAAAAATAGGATATCTGATTATAAAATTCTAGATTGTGAGTTACTTATCCTTAGTACTTTTAAAGACATCACTCTCTCCACTCCATTCTGAATTTATTATTTATTTTGAGAAATTTGGTCAGTCTCACTTTTGCACGTTTGAAAATAATGTTTCTTTTTTTCCTCTGGTGGCTTTTAAGATTTGCTTTTTGACTTCCATTAAATTAAAATATGATTCCAAATGTGAGGAACAAGCCAGTTGTTTGAATGACTTTACTACTTTTTTTTCTCACACTCCTTTTTGTAAAATGTTAGTAGGGTTTTCTTAAAATAGGAGGTCCAGGATTAAATATAGTTGAGGAAACACTGGATTTGTCAAATATGAATTTAACTTTAAATTCACATATAAGTAAATCTCCATGAAAGGGTTGTGCAGCGTATCACAAATATTTGAATAAATATTACCATCTTGAGGAAATAGAATTCTGTGGAGCACTTTTTGAGACAGGCAGCCTTACTGTGATCCACTTTCTACCATAAACCAGGTCTTCTGTACTGTGTATGTAACACCCTTCTTAGCATCACAGCATAGAACTTAAATGTAATGCTTAGGATTTCTGTAGCCTGAATTCTCACATATACCTGCTGTGTGCCCTTTGCAAGTTCCTTATTTTCTCCAAGTGTGTTCTTTTTACATTTTTAAAAGAGGATAGTAATAACGTCTACACAGGGTTTTTATGAGTACTATATTAGATAGTGCCTGGCATATAACATGTTTAGCAGTCATATGTTATACTATATATGTTATATGTGTAACATATAAATCTATATATTATACTATATATATACATTATACTATTAGTGAAATTAACATCAGAGTCATTGTAAATGCTAATGGTAACTGACCTGTGCTTCACTGACCATAATCATCACTTATTATTTGTAACATAATATTTGTGTGTATGTTTTATATTCCAATTTTAAGTTAAGCGTCTGTATTTCTTGGGAAAAAAAGGGTTTAATACACATGTTCTCAAGGAATGTTTGTGAGCTAATAAAAGAATAACAACAATCATAAAATTTTTGAGTGATTATCACTTTAGGCATAGTGGCTACATCATATATATATATATATATATATATATATGATATGATATATATATATAAAATCTCCTTCCAACTATATTATGATGTGATGATGTCTACAGTACCATCATGCCAATCTTATTTCAAGTGCTTGCTAAAGGTTTCATAAGTACAAAATGGAGAGTCTGGTATTTAAATCTCGATGTGTCTGTCTGCATATCTCTCACACTATATAGATACTGGTAAAAGCATGAGCTTAGAGGAAAGAAAGATTCTAATGCATTTCCAGTAATAAGAGCAGCAGCTGTTTCTACCAGGACAAGCAAAAAAAAAAAAACTCAAAACATTAGTAGTATAAGATGGTGATTAATGATATATGCAGAGTCTGAATACCTTGGTGTGAGAATTCCATTCAGTCATGCCTCGATATAGTAGACATTAATTACTCAAAAATCACAAAGTAAATCCTAGGAATTACTGCACTGGGACTTTTAAAACTCATAGGCTGTGAGGAATACTTTTTAGGTATGATGGATTCACCTTGACAAATAGGTTATCACTTGGCGTACAAGAATGCAGGTTCCCAAATCAGTTGGAATGAAATGTACTCCAGTCGAAAGCTAAACGCCAGTCCCAGTGGTTTTTGCTTTAGGCAGGCCAAGATTTGAGTTATTCTTACCAGTTGTCCACGCTGGTCCTATGATACATGCCAGTCACTCTTCCTGATAACTTCTGTGTTTGGGATGAGCATTTTTGTTTGTTTGGATTTGTTTACAGATTTTGTTCTGTAAAGGACACAATACCAATTGCCAAGGAAGAGGTCTTGCTTACTATTCTGCAGTTACTTGGCTTCTTTAGATTCTGCCGACTTCTTTGACAACTTGAGGTCTTACCATAACTCTTCATGTCATTTGGGGCAATCATCCATGCTACCTTTATTCGTCTTTTGTGTATTGGCTAAGGTGTTAATTCTCCTGAGAAAAGCATTCTGACCAATCAATTCCAAGTAGACTTTTACTGTTCACTCTCATATAGGCACCTTGTTCTATCTTTATTATATTCTTATTTGTGTGTTTGTTTCATGTTTGTCTTCTCCAATATAAACTTAAGCATGAAACTAAGAACCATGTTTGTTTTGCATGGACATGTACCCACAGGGCCAGGACTATGGCCCAACTCATTTGGGATCAATAAAGAGTTGAATGAATAATTAATTCTTATCAACGATACAAAGATTTCAAACGAATTAAGGGATGCAGCTCTTTCTGGGATCCATCTGGCTTAATGACAGACCTCTGTCCCTGTTCCTCCATGTTTATGTCAATATGGGGCCCTTAATTTCAGTTGTTACATCTACCTTAATTTCAGAGGTAATGATGTAACTTGATTTTAGCATTCAAAGAGAATTAATACAAGTTATGTTAATGCACTCATGGTCTCCCTCAACAAGCAAGGCTGGATTCCTATAGACACATTCACCTCTTGTTCTCCAGTAGTGTGAGATAAAGAGCTGTTGTTGCTCTCATGGGGACTTTGTCCCCTGGGGGTTCCGTGGGTGTGTAACTCTTTCATTCTTCAAGTTCTCATACGACTCCATTGGACCTTACAGTATAGGTAACAGACCAAGTGCCAGAGTCCCTTGACCATTCGTCCATTCACCCGATTGTCAATAGTTGTGTAATACCTACAATGGCCTTCCCGCAAACTGATACTCTCTGAGAGACTGCAGTAATGTCCAGGGAAAATACCTGCAAATAATCATGACTTCGATTATGATTATGATGATTGCCTTTCTCAGGACATTACAGGGATTCTCTTATTTTCTCATGACAGTGGCCGTCTTTCAGGGAGGATATTTTTGGGGGCTACCTTTCTAATATCTTCATTTTATAGACGAAGATATAGAATCTCAAAGCAATTAAGTGACTTATCTGAGAAGAGAGATCAGTAGATCTTACCATAGAATTCATGTTAGCTACTTCCTTTGCAATTAACTATTTTTTTTCTCAATATCATCTTGCTCCAGAGGACTTTTTCCCTTTTGATCAAAGGCTAAGAAGAACATCTCAGTAGAATGTTTCCTTTCTTCCACTGACTGAATTTCTGATTTGAGACTCACATGTGAATGTGCTGAATTTCCTGTTCATTGTTCAGGGAGCCAGATACGCCTCTGATCAATCTACATTCTGTATAAATTTGCAGGGACAGATTTTTCTAGGAAAATACATCAAGACACCAGTTTCCCGTTTGATTTATACTTAACTCAATATTGAACGTTTTGAATGTTATTATGTGTCTGTGACTTTTAACAAGAGAATATGTTCCAAACACCATGGAAGTTCTTAAGGAACATACGTATTTATCTAGTAAAAAAAATTAAAGGAACAAGAGGGTCTTGAATCCCTGCTTTTGGAGTACGGAAATATTAGCTATTTTGGCTAATCCCAAGGTCCTTGAGAGTATGGAATTTGGTCTCAATTTGAAAATTCATTATAATCTGGAGAAAACATAACAGCATTAATAAAAAAGAGAAGGAATGGAGAGGAGTAAATGAGGGGTACCCATGCTAATAAACCAGTTATAAAAACGCACTTCAAGAAGAGGTATAAATACAACACTACAAAGAACAATTTATGGGAACGAGGAAACCTGGGCTCCAGTTATCATTCTGAAGCTTTGCTGGCATTAGGCACCCAGAATGATTAACTATTAGATATAGTGACTGGTGAACTATAGTGTAAATGAGACCATTCTACCATCACACTATCCTGAGGGACAAAACCAATGCTCTCTGCTTGGGAATAAAGAATAAGAATATCTCATAATAATGCTCAGTTTATATGTCTGTCTTGTTCCACTACACATCCTGAGGTCAGGGAACTTTTATTTTTTTTGCGGTACGCGGGCCTCTCACTGTTGTGGCCTCTCCCGTTGTGGAGCACAGGCTCCGGACGCGCAGGCTCGGCGGCCATGGCTCACGGGCCCAGCCGCTCCGCGGCATGTGGGATCTTCCCGGACCGGGGCGCAAACCCGTGTCCCCTGCATCCGCAGACGGACTCTCAACCACTGCGCCACCAGGGAAGCCCCTCAGGGAACTTTTTTAATGATTGTAAATCTTAGAATTAGCACACAACTTGTCGTACTATAAGCACTTAGTACTTGGAGAATGAAATGAATGAATTACTGACCAAATTCCAGCACTTTATGTGGTTTATTACTTGGTGTTACTGAAAAGTTATGTCACTTTTTAATGTAGATTTTTTTTTCTTTTTCTTTTTTTGTAGAGAGGAGAGAGGAGTTTGATTTGCACTTTTCTGTATATAGTTTTTATCATTCGTCTGGATTCAGAAGGAGGGTTTGCCAAATTCACACTAGCTTATAATACATTTGATTTCCAAGACTGTGCCTTTTAATTCCCCACATTGCCTCTGAATGGTGGATTCAATAAATCAGTCACTCAAGAATCAGGCAATATAATGAGTAATTTTTTGTGTTCAGGCTTTGATTCAAAATGACATGGCTTCAAATACCAGCTCTGCTACTTGCTAGTTTTATGGACTTCAGTGTGTAACTCCTTGTCAGTAAGGTTCATTTTCCCTGGATGTGAAATGGGGATAACATCTCACGTGGTTGCGTGATAAATCAATGGAGGTGTAGTATGCATGGTATGACATGGTGCCCTGAAAATAGAAAGTGCTCGATAATTCCTCACCATTATAGTTTAATTCATTATTTAAGTTTGTATGTCTGCTTATATAGTACTGATGATATATATGGGAGATGAAGCTTAAATTAAGATAAGACAAATTACTATGATTAACAATGAGATCAATGGTGCTCTACAGGTTATAACGGAAAAGTAGTGTCTGGAGAGAGGAGTTGCTGAAGGCTTCATGGAAGCTTTGAAACTTGTGTTATTCTTTGAAGAATAAATGTGAATTTCACCTAGGGCACAGAGCATTTTGTTAGGAAGATTGCACTTTTTAAGTATCTCCTGAACACCACCTGTATTCAATGGTGCAACCCATGAAAACCTTTGAAGAAACATTGCCCAGAGGTCAGTCAATATTCAAAGATGTTCGGCTTCCCTGGTGGCGCAGTGATTGAGAGTCCACCTGCCGATGCAGAGGACACGGGTTTGTGCCCCGGTCCGGGAAGATCCCACCTGCCGCGGAGCGGCTGGGCGCGTGAGCCATGACTGCTGAGCCTGCAACAGTGAGAGGCCCATGTACCGCAAAAAAAATAAATAAATAAAAATTCAAAGATGTTTTATAATTCTTACTCTCAACAGTCGATTCATTTTATCACAAGAATGTACCTGAAACTAGTTTTTTTTTCCTCTTGTAGGAAAATGCTGAATTAAGACTCACTCCTTCACTTCGTTGAAAAAGAAAGATGGTGAGAAATAAAATGAAATGCTTTCAGCACATTTCCCCCCCACCCCCCAGATTTAGGGACATCTAATATGTGTATTGATTAAGGTAAGCAGGAACCAAGAGGGTGTCTTCTCTGGATACTAATGCCTCCCAGTGGCTTCCCTACCACCAATAGCAGGAGTAAAGAGGGAGCAGGAAACTGCAGGCTTCTGTCAAGACTTTCACCCTCCCTTTCCACCCCACAGCTTCATAACCTGGGTGTCTCCTTCTACCCTGAAACCTGAGGACTAATCTCATGATTCTCTTTATCAGGGTGTCACTCACCATGAAGCTGAGGAATCTCAGGTCAGCCCTCAACTCCTGTTAAATAATGTTCATAACTCTTCATATCCCTCTTTCTAAGCCCAGTAGCCACTCCCGCCCAACTCCTGAAATCATTCTACTGTTCCCTCTGGAATTTATAGTCAGTCATCAACATAACCCGATAGATACTTAACCTCTCCTCTGGAAGCTCCCTTTACCTACTTGGTCCAACTGATATCTGTGTCCTGGGACAGTGCTTTTTAAATAGCCATCTCAGTGGTAGAAATTTTCTCTCCCATTCTCCTCCTAACAGTATATTGCCTCGTGATCTTGACTTTGTAACATTGAAATACTCTGATTTTTGTTTTCTCCAAACTCTTTCCTTTAGTGGAGTTATCTTGTTTTGTGGATTTAACATGATATGAGAAAGTTAACCATTAGCAAATTGCCAATATGGTTCAATTTAATAAAATCTGATGCAACAAGTCCAGTAGTTTGTGCAACCCTTCTAAGTTGGATGGCCAAAAGGAATCTGACTCTGAATGACTAATCTCAGATGGTCTCTCTTGTTCTTTCTCAAACATCTGCTGCTTCTACACCATTCCCTCTGTGACTATACAAAAAATGGAGTCATCCTTGTTCCCTGCTTCTCTATTGTCCTACATTCAATATAGCAAGAAATCCAGCCAGCTCTACCTTTAAAATATATCCAGAATAGATAATTTCTCATTACCTCTCTCACTACCACCCTGGTCCAAGCCATCATTACCTGTCGCATAGATTAACGAGATTCATGTGAAGAAAAGTGAAGCAGGTGAAATCACAGCACCCCAGATTTCATTCTCACATGGAAGCCATCCTTAGCCTCACCTACATTTTGGATCCCTATATAGATTCTGTCACTATCTTCTATCAGTAAGAATATCTACGTTTATTGAATGCTTGTTAAGCGCTAGGCTCTATTGTTATGTCCATTTTAAAAATGGAGAAACTGAGGCTCAGGCACCTTAATTAATATACAAGATGACTCAGAAAATAAATGGATTCTTACCTGGCATAGCTGGACTGGCCACTATCTGAGTAGAAGAGGAATATTGTGTGAAAAATGGGGGGAAGGCATAGATGGATTAGGAGAGTGGAAGAAATTTGGGGCAGAAGCAAAAGAGTGAGTGATCATATAGGATGTTTGATTTCAGAGTTATCTGGAATTCCTCTGTTACAACATCCACTCCTGTAATCAATACATGGACCAATAACTCTGTCCTAGTCATAATGTGTAAAAACCTACAATGCCAGTTTTTTTTTTTTCATGGGATGTCTGGAATCTAGCATTGAGGGCTCCTGTAATTTGACTTGAAATGCTAGCAGGTCCTATTATGGAATGACAGAGATAGTTAAATGTTTGGGGCATATCCCTCAGAACCAAGTGAAAGATCACAGCAACAGATTGTCTCTCCTGATAGGGAAGGTTTTTCCTTTTGGAGAAGAGGAACCAGGATCTGCATTTTCTATGAGTTATCCTTGTAAAATACTAAAACCTCCCTGGAGTATTGTAAGTGTGAAGAATCATTTTGGCTACATAATTTGCAGATCCCAGTGTAAAAACAAAAATGTGGAGCCCCTTGTTAAAAATGTCTAATAATTTTAAGTTGCCAAGAGCACTGGAGGACCTTCTAAGCACAGGGTCTGCGTGGCTGCACAGGCTTCATGCTCATGAAACCAGCCCTGAAGAATCCTCCTCTTCTTAGATATAATCCTTTTAAAGGTAAAAAACAATACTTAAAATTAAGGTGTTCTCCATATTTTATGTCATCATGAAAATGCAAATTAAAACAACGATGAAATAATACTGCACATCTGTTAGAATGGCCAAAGTCCAGAACACTGACAGCACCAAGTGCTGCTAAGGACATGGAGCAACAGGAACTCTCATTCTCATTGCTAATAAAAATGCAAAATAGTGCAGCCTCTTTGGAAGGCAGTTTGTCAGTTTCTTACAAGACTAAATACACTCTTACTATACAATAACACTTGTTCTACTTGGTATTTACCCAAAGGAATTGAAATTTTATGCCCACACGAAAACCAGCACCAGGATGTTTATAGCAGCTTTATTCATTATTGCCAAAACTTGGAAGCAATCAATATGTCCTTCAGTAGGTGAATGGATTCATGAACTGGGGCAACCCAGGCAATGGAATATCCTTCAGTGTTAAAAAGAAATGAGCTATCAAGCCATGAAAAGACATGGAGGACACTCAAATTCATATTACTAAATGAAAGATGCTGATCTGAAAAGACTACCAACTGTATGATTTTGCTATATGACATTTTGGAAAAGGAAAAAACCATGGAGACAGTAAAACAGATCAGTATTTACTAAGAGTTAGGGGGTTGGAAAGGAAGAGTAGATGGAGCACAGAGGATTTTTAGGGCAGTGAAAATACTTGGTATGATGCTATAATGATGGATAATATCATTATGTTTGTCCAAATTCATAGAATGTACAACACCAAGAATGAACCCTAATTAAACTACTGACTTTAGGTGATTATGATGTGTCAATGTAGGTTCATCCTTAGAAAAAAAATACAGCATTCTGGAGAGTGATGTAGGTAATGGGAAAGTTATGCATGTGTGGGGTCAGGGGGTAGGCATATCTTAAAAATAATCCACAAAATGTACAAAACTTAAGCTATATTGATCAAGAAAAAAGAGAGAGCACTCAAATGACCTTATAGAAATAAAAAAGTTTAAAGGACTCCTATGAGCAATTATATGACAACAAATCAGGTAGCTTAGATACAATTTCTAAAAAGACATAAACTGCCAATATTGACCCAAGCAAAATAAAAATATGGATTTACACCAAGGAAATAAATTAATAATCAAAACTTTATCCACGTGCTTTGTGACCACCTAGAAGGGTGGGATAAGGAGGGTAGGAGGGAGACGCAAGAAGGAGGAGATATGGGGATATATGTATATGTATAGCTGATACACTTTGTTATAAAGCAGAAACTAACATATCATTGTAAAGCAATTATACTCCAATAAAGATGTTAAAAAGAGAAAAACAAAAAAAAACTTTATCCACAACAAAAATCTTAAGCCCAAGTGGCTTCACTGGTGAATTCTCTCAAACATTTAAAGAAGAATTAATACAAAATATTTCACAGAATAGACAACAGGAAGGACACTTCCTAACTCATTCTGAGGCTAGTAATTACCCTGATACCAAATCCAGACAGAGACATGGCAAGATGTTTATTGATGTCCTTAGGTGTGTTTTTAATTTTAATATTCCAATTGAGGGTTAAATTTATTCTTGAAAAAATTTGATGAAAATACCTTTTGTTTTGTTTTGCTTTGGAAAAAATTTGGCAGGTATCTCTTTAAGAATTGTTTCTGTCCCCTTTAAGTATTATCTTTCCCCTTACTTTTTTAGTGTCCAATACATGTTCATACAACCCTTCCCCATGTTTTAGCCTGGATATTTTTTACTGAGCTCTTTATTAGTTTACTCTGCGTTGTGTCTTTTTAAACTGAAGTATAGGTGACTTACAATATTAGTTTCAGGTGTACAACATAATGATTTGATTTTTTTATAAATATAAGGTTATAAAATATTGTTTATCTTCCATTACATCTTCGTATGTTATTTATTTTATACCTAGTAGTTTGTACCTCTTAATCTCCTTCTCCTATTTTGCTCCTTCCCCCCACCCCTCTCCCCACTGGTAACTACTAGTTTGTTTTCTGTATCTGTGAGTCTATTTCTGTTTTGTTGTATTGGTTCCTTTGTTTTATTTTTTAGATTCCACATATAAGTGAAAATATACAATATTTGTCTTTATCTTTGTGACTTATTTCACTAAGCATAACACCCTCTATGATTTGCAACAATATGGATGGACTTGTATCTAATATTCTTTTAAGATACTTATCAAATTCTTGGGGGGAGGAGTCAAGATGGCATTGTGGGAAGACACAGAGTTAGCGTGTCCCCACAACTAGGGCATCTGCCTGCTGCTGGTGGGGGACTCTGAACCTCAAGGAGAGGGGAGGAACCTCAGAGTGAGCTGGTAGGACGTAGGGGGATCGAGGGGGGAGGAGAAGTGGAAGCCAGACAAGATCAGAGCCTCTGAGGCTGGGGAGATCAGGAGAGGCAGGCGGGAGGGGCTCTCCGGGAGGAGCAGGAGAGGAGAAGAGGGAGTTTGCCATGCCCACTAGAGCCCAGGAAGCCTGCTGGGCTCCCAGGTGAGGTCCCCTGCCCTCTGAGACAAGGGATGGGGGGCACAGCCTGGGCCTCTTCTGTTCCTTGAGCCTAAGCCCCACCCCCATGGCCCCCAGGGCCTTTTCCAGCCCTGCGGGTCCTGAGCAATGGCCCCGCCCCAACCTCGCCCATGCTTAGGCTCCGCTCTCCACAGCCAAGGCATTTGCCCCCTCCTTTTTTATTTTCTTTTCCCTCCTCCTCTTTTTTACTATTGTGGTACTGATGTACCTTCTGGTTGTTGATTCATCTATATTCTTATTTTTACATTCTTTATAACATATCTGTTAGTTTCCTAGTCTAATTTTAGTTTTTACTTTGTTATTGTTCTTTTTTTTTTTTTTTTTTTTCCACCCCACGTGGCTTGCGGGATCTTGACTTGTGAGCCTGGGTCGGGTGGAAGCTCCTGCAGTGGGACCTCCAAGTCTGAACAACTGGACTAACAGGGAACCTCAGACCCCAGGGAATATTCATTGGAGTCAGGTCTCACAGAGTTCCTCATCTAAGCACCAAGACCCAGCTCTACCCAATAACCTACAAACTCCAGAGTTGGAAGCCTCAGGCCAAACAATCAGTAAAACAGGAACACAATGCCACTCATTAAAAAATAAAATAAAAAGGGAGAGAGAGAGACAGCAATAAAATATGTCATAGATGAAGGAGCAAGGTAAAAACCTACAAGACCAAATAAATGAAGAGGAAATAGTTCTCCTCCATGGCTCTGAAGCTCCCCCCAACCCATTGCACACACTCCCCATCTCCACCAGTGAAGGGGCTTCCTAGTGTGTGGAAACCTTTCCTCCTTCACAGCTCCCTCCCAGAGGTGCAGGTCCCATCCCTGTTCATTTGTCTCCAGTTTTTTTTTTTTCTTTTGCTCTACCCAGGTACGTGGGGAGTTTCTTGCCTTTTGGGAGGTCTGAGGTTCTGCCAGCGTTCAGTAGGTGTTCTGTAGTTGTTCCACATGTAGATGTATTTTTGATATATTTGTGGAGAGGAAGGTGATCTCCACCTCTTAATCCTTTGCCATCTTGAAGGTCCCTTCTGTAGTTGCATTCTTGTCATTGCCTACCAAGATTTATTATGATACTGCTGAAGTAAATGCATAAGAAACTTTAAAAAGGATAATTCCATTTACTACCCTCCATGTTTGTGCTCTTACTGTAATCTTTTGCTTATAAATTCCATCATAGGATGTTATTTTTGTTATAAATAATCAACCGTTTTTAAAGGAATTCTAAAAGTAGTTTTTACATTTTAATCTTAATTTTAAGAATATTTCCACTGGATATACAATTCTAGAAACGATCGTTTTCCTTTCATCTCTTTAAAGATGTCATTCCACTGTCTTCTGGTTCCCATTTTTCTCATGAGAAATCGTTAGTTTTTTATGGTTTTTTTCTCCCCACATTAAGGTAAATTTTTTCTCTTTATCTGTGATTCCTAGCCATATAACCACAGTGAACCTAAGATTTGGGGGGGCGGGAGGGGGTGTTGGGGAGTTGGTAAGGAATTCATTGTGTTAAAATAAAATAAAATGGAAACCAGACTTGAAAATCCCCTGAACAGACAAAACTAGTTAGGCCATGTAAGCAAAAGGTAATCTAGCTTATTTCATGAAGTAAGTGAAACTTAGCTTAGATATTTCCTTGTAAATGTCTTTGATAATCATAAATAAAATTTAAATCATCTTCCTAAAATGGTATAATACCTTTTATCCAAATCCTCTGCCACCTGGAAACTCCCACTGTAATAAACAATCACTGTATAAGTTAAACAATTTCTTCATTCTCACTTTACAAGCCCTCTTGTAACAATATGCCTCTGAGCTTCAAATCACTCTCAATTTGAAGTCTCCCTATCTGCAAATAGTTGTTTGCTCAATGAAGTACTCATATCAAGTAAAGCTCTCTAAATTTTCTTTTGACAATTGTATTTAATAACACATCCCAAATGCAAAATACATTCACCCTACACCAACACTCCCAAAAGCCTCAGCTCATTATAGCATTAACTCAAGTCCAAAATCTCATCTAAATGTCATGAGTTCAGAAGTCTCAAATCTCATCATCCCAACTATCTAAATCAAGGTCTAGATGAGACTTAGGGTATGAACCATGCTGGGATAAAATTTCTCTCCATCTGTGAACCTGAAGAACTAGAAAACAAGTTACCTGTTCCCGACATACATGGAGGGACAGGCATGGGATAATGGTTACAGACATTTCCATTCAAAAAGAGAGAAAGTGGAAGGAAAAAAGGACTTATTGGCCCCAACCAATTTTGAAATCAAACAGGAAAAACTACATTAATTTTCAAGGCCTAGGAATAATCCTCTGTGGCTTGTAGTTCCTCTGGGACCAAAGTATCACTCTCTGTGGTGCAAGACACCACTCTCTAGGCTCACAGCTCTGTCCCTAGAATCATCTTTCCTTTTTCATGAAGGGTAGCACATATTTACAGCTGAGTAGTTTTATCCCCCTGTTTCCTACTTTCAGAATTTCAGGAATATAGTCGCCTTTTTCTCTTTCCTTTTTTTTTTTTGATACATTTAATATGATTTTATTTGGTTAATTTTTTGGTTTAAGCAAAAAGTGTTTATTATTATGTATTCTGCGGTTTCCAAAATTGTTGGAATGGCTGAAAAAGTACATGCAGCTTCTGGGAAAAATTTCTGGTCCCAGCTTTTCACTGCTTCTGCCAGAATCAGAAAGTCACAAAACCCAGAAGCTGTTTGCTATAAAATCTTGTCCCCTAAGCTGTGATGTATGACAGCAAAATGGATGGCTTCCATATTGTCTTGCTCCCTTCATTTTCTTCTCTTTTAACTGTGGCAAGAACACAACATGAGGTGTACACTTTTAACAAAATTTTAAGTGCATGATACAGTTGTGTTATCTACAGGCATCAGCTCTCTAGAATTCATTCATCTTGTATAACTGAAATTTATACCCCTTAAATAGCAACTCCCTATTTCTCCCTGTCCCCAGACCCTGGCAACCATGATTCCATGCTCTGTTTCTATGAATTTGACTATTTTAGATACCTCAGATAAGTGAAATCATGCAATATTTGGCTTTCTGTAACTGGCTTGTTTCACTTAGCGTAATGTCCTCCAAGTTCATCAATGTTGTCATATATAATCAGATTTTATTCTTTTTTAAGATTGAACAGTATTCCATTGTATGTATATAGCACATTTTCTGTATGCAGCCATTCTTCAATGGACATTTAGGTTGTTTCCATATCTAGTTTGTTGTGAATAATCTTGCAATGAACATGGGAATGCAGATATCTCTTTGAGGTACTGATTTCATTTCCTTCAGATATATACCCAGAAGTGGGATTGCTGATCATATGGTAGTTCTATTTTTAATTTTTTGAGGAACCTCCAGTCTATTTCCCATAGCAGCTGCACCATTTTACATTCCCACCAATAGTATACAAGGGTTCCAGTTTCTTCACATTCTCATCAACACTTATTTTTTGTGTTTTTTTGATAAAAGCCACTCTGACTGGTGTGAGGTGATATTGTTGTTTTGACTTGCATTTCTTTGATGATTAGTGATGTTGAGCATCTTTTCATATACCTTTTGGCTATGTATACATCTTCATTAGACAGATGTCTGTTCAAGTCCTTTGTTCATTTTTAAATTCAGTTATTTGGTGTTTTTCGCTATTGAGCTGTAAGAATTCCTGATATATTTTAAGGCACAAGGAACAAGAGCAACAATAGACAATTGAGACTACATCAATCTAAAAATCTCTGTACAGCAAAGGAAACAATCAACTGAGTGAAAAAGCAATCTACAGAATGGAAAAAAATATTTGCAAGCTATATATCTGACCAAAGATTAATATGACAATTTTCTTTTATCTCCCCTTGTCTCTCTCCTTTCAGTCAAAACTACCCGAATTTCTGCTGATATTACTTTCTCAAAAAACCTTGTGGTCTCCCATGTATGTCATGGGAATTTACTCCATTAGACAAGAGGGCCTTCCACAGATCTTCCCTGGATAATTGTATCTGTATTCCTGCTTCTGCTGAGATGGTTGAGGGGCATCCATGAGTCACACACTTAATCTCTTCAAAGAGCCCTCTGCATAAGTGAGAAATATGACCTTTTGATACTTACAAAGCACTAGCAAAAGATTATCCATTCTGGGGTTTCCCTGGTGGTGCAGTGGTTGAGAGTCCGCCTGCCAATGCGGGGGACACGGGTTCATGCCCTGGTCCGGGAAGATCCCACATACCGCAGAGCGGCTGCGCCCGTGAGCCATGGCCGCTGGGCCTCCGCGTCCAGAGCCTGTGCTCCACCATGGGAGAGGCCACAACAGTGAGAGGCCCGCATACCGCAAAAAAAAAAAAAAAGATTATTCATTCACACCCTTGGTTTTTTCTACAAAGCTACTTTCCTGACAGTGCAATGCTTGGTTTTAGTATCTTTGATAATCTGAATATACTGAGAATTTCCCAAATCATCAAGTCTTGTTTGCTTTGGCTTTACAGTTGTGCCCAGAAACTAAAACTGGGACAGACATGGGAAAATCAGGATAGTTTGTCACCCTACCTCACCTCATAGTGTAGCCCTTTGGAGTCCCAGGCTCATGTTGGGAGAGCCACATGTTAGACTTTCTACTTTGTGCAACTCTGGGCTTTTGTTTAATCCTCTTTGCCTCCTGATGCGTGCCCTTCAGTCAAGCTTTATTTTCTGGGAAGAGTAAAAGTATCTTCTGTTCTCATTTACCTTACTGAATTCCTGTTTTCCCTTCAGTTATATCCTGGTTACATTTTGTTATCTTGTCAGCTGTTTAGGGCTTTTAAGAAGATGATTTTTAAGTCTTTTTTTTAACATATTCTCTATAGCATTCAACATTTCAGATAGTAATTAACTCCCTAGTTATATATGTTCATTTATCAATTGCATTCCAGAGGCAATAATCCCTTGTTATAAAATTAACTAAAGAAGTGGTTATCATGAATTATAGGCAGTGAAAAAGGTTTGTGGCGCAGACCATGAAGCCAGTTTATCTGGATTTGCACCCTGGCTCTGCCTCATTATATCTGTGTGACAAGGGAAAAGTCACTTAAACTCTCTGCCCTTCAGTTTCATTTTTAATCAGATGGAGATTGCAATAAACCTACCTGATAAGGTCAATTAAGGGTTAAATGAATTAACACATGTTTTATAATAAGCCCTATAAACATGATATAAATTATTGGTAGTATTACTATTTTTACCATTATGACTATCATTATTTGAGGTACAGAGAGGGAAAATAAAGGAAGGGAATTGGAGAGAACATTTACACAGGTGAGGTTATGAAAGGTTCCTCCAGGCATTTTCTCAACGTGTATAAATCCACTCCCTTGGAATGTTCTGATGAACTCACCAAATAGAGCTTATTTCTACACCATACTCAGTCTTGAGGTTTTTAGGGGTAACAATGAAAAGGTAGGTTTACCTGAGAGAATTCCTTCTCTTTGAGACTTGCCAAAAATATAAACCATACTTTGAGGTGAAAGAATAGTATTTTAGCTTGTAAGAATTTTAGTGGCAATGAGTGAAATAACATTAAAGGAAACATTCCCCATTCCACCCCAAACACATTGAAATGATTGACAAGATATATATGCTTTAGTCAGTTTGGCCTGCTATAACAAAATATCATAGACTGGATGGATTAAACAATAGAAATTTATTTCTCACAGTTATGGAGGCTGAGAAGTCCAAGATCAAAGTGCCAGGAGAAGGTTCTGGTGAGGACACTTTTCTTGGTTTGCAGACAACCATCTTCTCATTGTATTCTCATACAGTAAAGAGAAAGAGAATTCTAGTATCTTTCTTCTCCTAAAAGGACACTAATCCCATTCATGAGAGTTCCACCCTCATCACCTAATTATCTCCCAAAGGCTCCACATCCAAATACTATCACATTGGGGATTAGACTAAAACATATAAATTGGGGGAGGGGGAAAAACTTATACATTGGGAGGAATTATCGGAGGCCATATTTAGAAATGATCAGCCATATCCGTTAGTGGTGGAGTACTAGTACCGGTCTATGTACACAAACATAAGATCTGGATGATCCTTCCTGAACATAAAGAGTGCTTGTTTCCAGAAACAATACATTTTCCCTTGACAGGCAAGAGAGTCATATACACAGTAACTAAGCCAGACCACCTAGTGGTTTAGGGCCTGCAAACCAAGATATTTCCCAGGGCAAAAACTACGATCCCTTAATACAAGACATATTCTGAACCATGAACCTCAGGAAGATGGATTAAGACAACAACAAAACAACTCAGTGAAAATGATAGATCAAAGCAGAAACAACAATATTTTTAAAAATTCCTGCATTAGGTGAGCAACCAGGCAAAATTACAAAGCATTTTTAGAAATCCATTGCCACAAAAGTGTCAATATTTCACAATAAATGAAAGCAAAGAAAATGTTAATAATGAAAAAGGTAACAAGAATTGTAAACAAGTGAAAAAGATTATAATTTATAATAAATTTGTAATAAGGAAGAAATAGCATCTATATAGCAAGAACAGGAATCTATGAAATGAAAATCGTAATTATGATTAGAAATAGACCAATATAGGAAAGAACAAGTAAAAAAAAAGGTGGAATCAAAAAAACAGTCAATTTTATTTTTAGAATTTTTTATAGGTGGCATTAATATTTGACAAAACAAGTCAAAATGAGAATGAGTAAATTGAAACCAGGGTTGAGGAATCACACAGAATAGAGCCAGAGACATAAGGATATTGAAACACATGAGAGAGTTTAAGAGAAAAGGAGGATTCATAAATTATTCAAATAAACATTTAATGCAATGCAGACATTGTTCTAGACTCTGAGAATATAGGATTAAGGTAAACAAAGTCCCAGACACAGAAAATAAATAGGTAATAATTAGTAATGAAATACATCAATTGCTATTACGCAATATGGAGAAAAATGGGGCAAAATAAGAGGGATGAAGAGTGACAGGGTTGTTACTTCACACAAAGCTACATGAGAATCCTTCTTATATGAGGCAATATTGAGCAGAGACTTGAAGGTGGTGTAAATGCAAGGCATATGTAAATCTGTCAGAAGAGCATATCAGGCAGAACAAAGAGCAAGTGCGGATTCATTAAGTTGGACAGAGAGTTTGGACATTCATTCATTCATTCATTCAGTTGGACATTAAGTTTGACTGGCATGCTCAATGCTGCTACTGCTGAGGAGGAAGCGGAGGAGAGAGATGGTTATGGTGAAGTGACAGATGATGGAGGAGGATAATGATGACGATGATGGTAATGGTGGTGATGGTAATAATGATTATGATGACCACAGTCTACACCTACTGATCACTTACATAGTTTGATTCAGTTATCCTTACCAAAACCTTAGGAGGGGAATATCATTATTGTCCCCCATTTACAGATAAGGAAACTGATGCACAGGGAGGTTAAACAACCACCCAGGGTAAAAAAAAAAAAAAAAAAAAATGTAACAGGGATCGCCAGGGATCAAACCCAAGTAATATGGCATCTTACCCATGCATTTAATCAATTCCTCTTCACAGAACAGTAAGGAGGCTGAGTTACTTGAGACACCCAGTGAAGTATAGAGCAACAGCGGGTGGTATGGTAGGAGAGGAGATAAGAAATTACCTAAAATCAAAATCATGGAGAGATTAACAGGCCATAGTCAGAGCTTTTATTTTGCTTTAAGATGCAAAGCCACTGAGGGTATTTGAGCAGAGAAGTAGCATTATCAGGCTTACCTTTTAAGTGAATCACTCTGCCTGCAGAGTAGAAAATATACTATTTTAGAGGAAACCAAGAACCAGTGTCTTGTTAGGCCTCTATTGTGACAATCTAGGCAAGTAATCGTATTTTGAATGTATTTTGAAGGTAAAGCCAACAAAATTTTATATGGACTGGATGTCAGGTGTGAGTGAAGGAAAAGAGTCAAGAATAATTTCAATTTTTTTACCTACAAAAGCAGAATAATGAGATGCCATTTACCAAAATTGGGAATCCTGTAAGAACATAAAATTTAATGGTGAAAATCAAGAATTACGTTTTGGATATGTTGAATTTGAAATATATTTTGGATATCTAGATCAGAAGAAAGGCTGTGGCTGCAGACACATAAATCACTCAAAAAAATTAGCAAGGTTATGAGCTATTTCCACTGCCTTGAAATCACTGACCACAGCAAGTTTCATGCTATTAAGCCTGGACTTATTTGTCATTGCATTTACTGTGCGCTATGCTTGATTATATAGTTTTGAACTTGTCATGGCTAATCCTACTGGACTCAAGAAACTGGGGTTTATCAAGGAGTTCCCATGAAAGGGAGATAAGTCTGTAAAGATCATTTATATTGTATTTACTGTTATTGAGTTAATGAGATGCCAACTATAGTTGGCAAGTGTATGACCTAAACTTTTCAAAGTTGATTTCTTTAGAGCTTTTATGTTTTAAAAATACTCTTTCTGCACATTTAAAAATTTTATTGTGGTAAGAATACTTAACGTGCTATCTATTCTCTTAACAAAATTTAAGTACACAATATATAACAGATCATAGAAAAATATCCAAGTAAATTAAGCAAAGAGCAATAAGGAAGTGCACATTTTTAAAAGCACACTGTAGGTGACTAAATCAAATAGTCTAAATTAGCTGCATATTCATCTAAAGTTGTAAGAAAATAAAAATAAACGTTCAGTATTAGGGAATAGTTTAATAAATTTTGGAACATCAACACTATTCAAATTAGGTAGTCATGAAAACGTATAACTGTAAACACTACATTTAAAAACATTTATAACCTACTGTCTGATGGAAATACTCTATGCTGTCATTGCAAGAACGTAACATATGCTTGTAGGGATGAGGTCATCTGAACAGATATATATAAATGAGTGAGAAAAAAGGAAAATAAGTCTGAATATAGCCTCCACATGCACTTAGCCACCCTTCAATTTTAAGAACCAGCGCAGAGTCCTTTAGTTGACTGTTGTCGTGAATATAGAAAGCAAGCTGTATTCACTCCATGGATTTTCGATATTTTGGACTTTATGGATAAATTTGACATGCTTATTTTGCCTTCAGAGAAGACCATTTCACCTGCTGTTTCCTCTGCCCTAAAACGCTTTCCCTTCCCTTCTCCTGGCTGCCTTGTCGTCTCTTAGATCACTGCCTAACTGCTGCCTCAAATCGTCTAAATTAGCTGTATATTCATCTAAAGTTGTAAGAAAATAAAAAACATCCCAAATGTTCAATATTAGGGAAGAGATCTGTGGAGTCCATTTAATGCACAACACCTCGTATCACAGATAAAGAAGCCCACATAAGAGCTCCACTGCTTGTCTGAGGTCAACACCTACCACGTGGCAGAGCCATAATTAGGTTCCAGATGCCCAGATGCCTAGGCTAGTGCTGAATTCGTGCATTGCACATGTTCTGTGAGCTCAAACTGAAATGAATGTGTGCCTTCAATAATGCTCACTGGGAGATTGTCTGGAACACAACATCAGTAAGTTCCCTGCTGGGAATCAAAAAGGAATGAGGATACCCATCTGGAATTCCCATGTAATAATTGTCTGTGGTGCCCATTAATCTTGCTTAATTGATCAACTCGAGAAATTTTTCTCAAATATTTTCTCTGGTTGGCTTCAGTTTAAGGGGAACCCCTGGGGAAATTCCTCCTCTGAGGGGACCCATTAATTTTTTTTTTTTTTCGGTACGCGGGCCTCCCACGGCTGCGGCTCCTCCCGCTGCGGAGCACAGGCTCCGGACGCGCAGGCTCAGCGGCCATGGCTCACGGGCCCAGCCGCTCCGCGGCGTGTGGGATCTTCCCGGACCGGGGCACGAACCCGTGTCCCCCGCATCGGCAGGCAGACTCTCAACCACTGCGCCACCAGGGAAGCCCTGATTTTGATTTTGATTTCTAAAAATAATAATAAAACACAAATTTCTATAGTGCTTTACAATTGGAGAAGAATATTCATCTGTATATGTGTGTGTGTGTGTGTGTATATATATATATATATATATATATATATATATATATATGTAAACTGTGGAAAACAAATGAATTATCAGGGTAAGTACTACTATCCACTTTTACAAATACAGAAAAGGGTTGAATTACCCAACATCCTGTAAGTTAAAAGTATGAAGCTAGGATAAAACTTGTGTCTTTTTTCTTTTCTTTCAACATTCTCTCCACAGGACTTTCGTCAAGAGTATGGCATGGGCCTCACTTTTGTCAAGTAGAATTAAATCATAAGCACTTAATGGTGCTATGTGGGGAAAAAAAGATATTCCATGGTGAAATAGAGTTGGAAATTTTTTTAGGTAAAATTAAGCTGTTTGCTTTACAACAGGACCTCACAGAACTTCATTGTGCTAATACGCACAGTGACTCTTGAGGAAAAGTGTGAATGTTTTCTAATTTGACCATGAACTTTTTCATTTCTGAGGTGCCGTGAAGAAATCTGTTCGAAGGAACACAATTTAGGAATTAGTTCCTCAGAGGATGTTTAGATTCTTTTCTTACATGTCAAGTTCTGTTACGAGGCTGAAGTTGGCAATCATGTCATAATTTTGTTACACGCCTCCTCGTAGCTAAGCCCAAGACTTGAGTTCATAACATACTCAATATATGTTTGTCTGCTTGATTTATTTATTGATAAGGTACAGTGGCCTTGGGGCTTCCCTGGTGGCGCAGTGGTTGAGAATCTGCCTGCTAATGCAGGGGACATGGGTTCAAGCCCTGGTCTGGGAAGATCCCATGTGCCGCGGAGCAACTAGGCCCGTGAGCCACAACTACTGAGCCTGCGCGTCTGGAGCCTGTGCTCCGCAACAAGAGAGGCCACAATAGTGAGAGGCCCGCACATCGCGATGAAGAGTGGCCCCCGCTTGCCACAACTAGAGAAAGCCCTCGCACAGAAACGAAGACACAGTACAGCCCAAAATAAATAAATAAATTAAAAAAAAAAAGATACAGTGGCCTTATGGTTGAGGTGAGAAGGTTTTTTTGGAAGTTCAGAGAAGGAGTACCTATCACTAGAGTTGGGGAAAGATGAGGATCAAGGAAAGCTTTCTAGGGAAGATGACACCTGAACTGAGCTCTGAAGGAGAAGATGTAGCTAATGAGCAGAAGGAGAAGAGTGTCCAAGGAGGAAGAAATAGATAATGCCAAGTCCCCAGAGCAAGAGGGACCATGGGAAGGAACTGAAAGTGGTTCAGTAGAGCTGGGGCAGAAAGTGCAATAAGGAGAATGGAAAAAGTACACCTACTAGAAGTCAGGCAGAGCACTTGATTCATCTCACTGTTAGTTCTCAAGATAACTCTGTAGGGTAACTATATCATACCCTTTGTAGCTAAAAATCTGAGATTCATAGAGTTTAAGTTACTTTGTCCATGGTTCTAAAACTATTAAATGTCAGATCCAGAACCCACACTCTTGTTGAGAGGTCAAATGTCTCTTAATTATCTTGATCTTGGTAATCATTTCCAAATGTATATATAGATACCAGATCATCATATTGTACACCTTAAATATATACAATTACATTTATCAATTTTTCCTCAATAAAGCTGGTGTGGGGGGAACTAAAAACAAAGGCATAATTAACTTGGGAATGGCACAGTGGCCACATTAGGGGAAATCGTTCGGAACAGGAGTTTTAAAGAGTTTTCAAATTATTCTACAAAAGATGTCGCTTCTCTTGTGAGCATAGTATCAGACTGAGCTTGGGCATGTTTTTAGCATCACTGTCAGAATCATATTGTGCCCTTTCTGCATGGATGTTTGCACTCTCTTAAATAAGTTACATAGCCTTTGCTGTAGATGAAACGTGAGATAGACTCAAAGCCTGTGTGTTCACTTTACACTCTGGTAACTAAGCAAATAGAACATAGATTCTGGGCCCAGATATGCTCATAACTAGCCTCTGAATAAGGATTAATCTCAGTAGACCTTGGTTTTTGCATGTAGGATATATGTAGGACTAGGTGCCTCTTAAATTCCCTTACAGTTCCCAGGTATAGAGATTCAACTTTATATATGCTTTATAAATGAGCACACATTGGACCTCTGACTGGGCTTTGCTATGGTTTCATGGGTCCCTGACATTTTCACAAGTGCTTTGGTTTTATATGCACGGTGTTTGTGGGTTAGCAACAAGCATACCTTACACCTTGTAATACTGCTTCAACAGTCATTGAGGATAACAGTTAACTAGATGAGTTTCCCAATATTATCAAACTGTTTCTACAAGCACATCAGTAGTTTAACTGCTATGCTTTCCATCATCCATTAATCAAGTGAATCTACCCCATCGAAGCCCTCCTTTTTTGCACACAGCAGACAAGTCTAGGCAAAATAACCATTGGACTGAGAAAGCCCCAATCTATGTAGGGCTAAAGCAATGGCTGCATAACTGGGTTATAGAAGGTGCCGCTGGATATTGGCTTTGAAAGGAAGTTTAAAGGACATGAGATTTAACTACAAAATAATTCAATCTAGTTCAAATCAAATTAATTGTGATAGAGATATACTGGTGAACAAGACAGGCATTCTTGCCCTTGTGGTGCTTAAACATAGCCCCGATTGAGATGTTTATCAAAATGGCACTGCCAGGACTTGAGTGTTCCACAAGGAGGGAATGTGGGCACCCAGAAATAAAGTGGATTCTGTGAGTAGCAAAGATAACAGGGTTGCAAGATTCTCTGGAAACAGTTTTGGGAAGAGTAGTAGAAGACTGAGAAGAATAAATGCAGCTTTATGGATTTCCATGGATTGTTAAGTAATAAAGAAATGAAGTTTTGAATGCCTCGTGAAATACGATAGGATGATAAAGACTCAGATGTATTTGCACAGAGCTCTTTGGGACATGAAGTAAAGAGCTGGCACCGGGATGACGTCTATCAAGAACTTTTTTAGATCCAATCAACCTCTCACACATAAGCCAGATGAAAATGTTGAAATGGTCAGATTTTTCATTTGTGCCAATGGAGAGATTACTTCAAGGTCAGTGGCCAAAACAGATGAATTGGAATGACAAAATCAGTGACTTATGGTTGAAAACTTGAACATGAGGAAAGTTTTCACAAAGATTTTGCCACGCATCTTGAATGGTACACCTAATAGCAATGATAATATTTATTCTTATATTTCAAAAAAGAGCTGAAGAAAAACATATGTTTCTACTCACAACAGTATTATCTTCACCAACTCCTGTTCTGATCAAACTCTATAGTGCAAAATGGGGCCACCTGGTTAATTTACTATATTTTATCTCACCGTACCTCAAATATTTTGCTATTAAGAAAAAAAAGCAAATGCATTCTCCAAGTGTGAACATACGTCACAACTAATGATATTCAAGAAAATGTGCAGTCTTTTAAAATACCCCCCAGAGGCAATCCTAAAATGGTTTGAAAGAAACACCATCAGAGTAAGTGCAAAACCTTTGAAAGTGACCATTGAAAGGGAAAACCCTAATATGTAAGGATAAAATTTGATGCGTTTTATTTTTTAATAGATTATAGCCTCACCCTGAATATATGTGCTAGGTTTTTCCCTTGAAATTGCCCTGGTATAACTTGTCCTGGCAGATATCAGGCTCCAAAACTATATATCTTCCATTATCCACAGATTAAGTATGTCTTGCACCAAATCTTGCTCATTGGATATTCAAATCTTAATAAGATAGATTCTTTTTTAAATGTTTTCCTGAGCCAAGGTCTATCTTACTTGACTTTGATGGTATATGATCACATTATTTTACTGAAATGTCTCATCCATTTTATTTTATTCTTCTTCCTTTTCTCTTTTACTCTTCTTCTGATTTTCAAGGTTTAGCAGAGCAACTGCAAGGCCTGGGAGGATACAACTCCAGAGGAGCCTCACTGTCCACTCCGGAAAAGATAAGAAAGCGTAAATGTCCAGGGGAAACTCACCACCATGAGAAAAGAGAAGGGAAGGCAGTTATGTTCACTGGACACCTGTTATGTCCGGTGTTATATCCAGGCGCATTTTATATTTGAAACATTTAATTTTCATAAAGTCCTCATAATGCTCCGTATTCACATCTCCAATCACACATTAGTGACTCAAGGCTCATCAAGTAACAGAATTAAGTAAAAATTAAATTCGCACATAAGGGTAGTTTTCACACCCAGATCTAACTGACTACAAAAATCCATGTGATTAACACTCTACCATTCTTCCTTCCCAACATTATGTTAAAATAACAAAAGACAAAGGAAATTTTTAAATGTATTATATGATTGCAAAATTGGGTATATTCATTGTAAAATTTGTAAATATACAAATTTGTAAAATTTGTAAATATAGAAGCCATAAACTAAAATCCCACCAACGTGGTATACTCATTGTTAACATTTTAAGGTATGTTCTTTTATTTTTTATGAACAGAAATTATTTTTTAAATGGAATCATGATTTAACACTTGTTTATAATGGTTTTGCATGAGCTTCCCAATCTTACTAAGATCATTTTCAACATCATTTTCAAATGATTGCAGTGTTCCATCACATGGATAGACCACAGTGAATTTAAGCATTTTCTCATTATTGATATTTACAATTTTTCACCATTATATTGAAAACTTTAATGAACACTCCTGTCGACAATTTTATGCACATACACATGGTTAGTTTATAAAAAATTCCTTAATACATTATTGCTGAATCAAAGTGAATGCATTTCTTCAAGTCTTTTATTATATATTACCACACATCTTTATAGCACTTTATACTTCCAGTAGCAATATTTGGGAATATATTCCTCTTCGCAACTTTCACAACTAGGTATTATCTTTTTTCTAAAACTGTTGGTTTCTAAGCAGAAAATAGTATCCAATTTTATTTAAATTTATATTTATTTGAATAATAATGAAATTGAATTTTTATATTTTTGTTTGCCTTTGAATTCTTCTTTTTTGTTTTTTGTTCTTTTTTTGCGGTACGCGGGCCTCTCGCTGTTGTGGCCTCTCCCGTTGCGGAGCACAGGCTCCGGACACACAGGCTCAGCGGCCATGGCTCACGGGCCCAGCCACTCTGCGGCATGTAGGATCTTCCTGGACCGGGGCACGAACCCGTGTCCCCTGCATCGGCAGGCGGACTCTCAACCACTGCGCCACCAGGGAAGCCCCTGAATTCTTCTTTTTTGAATTGCCTGTTTTTCTGATGATGATTTTTTTCTGGGTTATAAAATTTCATTTTCTATTCAGTTTGCTTATTGTACTTTTGACACACAGAAATTTTAAATTTTTATTCTGTCAAAATATCAATATTTTTATGTTCTCTGCTCATTTGGTTTTAAGTCACTTGGTTGTACTCTGAGATCTGAAAAATATTTATCTACACTATCTTCTAGTTTTCTTCCACTTTTTAAAATATTTGAATGTCAGGACTTCCCTGGCGGTCCAGTGGTTAAGACTCTGTGCTTCCAATGCAGGCGGCATGGGTTCAATCTCTGGTCAGGGAACTAAGACCCCACATGCTGCATGGCCAAAAGAATGAAAAATGAATTAAAAAAATAAAAATATTGGCATTTTAATGTAATAAAATTACATCATTACAAAAATGAATCCAAATGGTCTAAGTAGGCTTGGGTGAAATCCAACTGACTTATAGACATACAATTCAATTTGTGGTTGTAGGAATGTTCAAACATATCAGAGAATAAGCCATAGGTCTTTTGTGTTCAGTACTTCATGGGCATAATCTAGTATATGGTACAGAGGGGATGATGAGCATTGGTTAATCTGACACATCAGTTAAGTAAGAATTAGTTGAGACTCCCTACTACATTCCATTTGGAACTAACCACAATTATGAATATCTTATTCATCTCAATTTTTCAATTTGTTCTGTTATGTCTTAAATTAAACAATCAAATCTTCTGCATCCTTTTTCTGTCATCTTGCATTGGCTATGTCATAAAACACAATGCTAAATAAAAGTGATGCTAGCCTTTTAATGTCAATATATGTAAACTTGGTTGAATTTTTTCATGTAAATGTGAGACTCCTTTAATAAAACATAAACCTCACCTAAACTTATTTTCAGAAGTGAAATATTTACTTTGCTCAGCTTATGTTAAGCTATTTTATCTTATATGCTTAATCACATTTTCCTTTGTTTTCAGCTTTTTTCTCTCTGCACAATATTTACTTTTTTTAATTGGTATATTTACTTTTTAAAATCAGGTCGTTTGGAGTGGATATGTTGTGTGTATATTCTACTGATGATTATTATTCAGAATTACATGTTTGAAGAGAGGTTTCTCTAATTAGTCACGTCTACATGAAATAGCTCTTGAATTCTTCCTTCCATAGATGGAGGAAATTAGTATACTTTCATTTCTCCCATCCTTCCCCACCAATTTCCCAGTTGTATAATTTGTGGTTTTAAATATGCATAGCTATTTTAATGTTTTGCATTTTATATTATGTATGTTTTCAATAATTATTCTTAGAATTTGTTTGCTTTTAACAATATTTGCACTAACCATTTAGTGTTAAATACGTATTTTACTCTTTGATTTCTCAAATCAGGTTATTATATTACAACTTCCTCAATCTTGAATTATATGTTCTGATTAATCACCCAGCAACCTGGAGTTTTTGCTGAGGAATTGTTTTAACTGTATTTAGAATGGTATGCAAGCATACCTTATTTTATCAGGCTTCACTTTATTGTGCTTCACAGATATTGCATCTTTTTTTTTTTTTTTAACAAATTGAAGGTTTGTGGCAACCTTGCATCAAGCAAGTCTTTCGGCACCATTTTTCCAACGACATTTGCTCACTTCATGCTTCTGCGTCACAGTTTGGTAATTCTTGTAATATTTCAAACTTTTTCATTATCTTTTTTTGTTTGTTTTTTTTGGTTGGTACGCGGGCCTCTCACTGTTGTGGCTTCTCCCGTTGCGGAGCACAGGCTCCAGACGCGCAGGCTCAGCGGCCATGGCTCACGGGCCTAGCCGCTCTGCGGCATGCGGGATCTTCCCAGACCGGGGCACGAACCCGTCTCCCCTGCATCGGCAGGCGGACTCTCAACCACTGCGCCACCAGGGAAGCCCCTGACTCTATCTTAATTGAGGTTTTTGTTTCTTAATTTTTACAAGAGTGTGAGTGTCTGCAGTGGATATTAAAACTGTTCTAAGAAATTGATATAACCCTTTGTAACTGAAAATTTGGTCCCTGTGCCCAGAGCTGAATGAGAGTAATGAAGACAAGGTTGTGAGGATAAAGGAAAGAGAAATGTATTAATTTGCCAGCAAATGAGGAGAGTAGCCAACTAGCATCTTAAAAACTACCGTCCTGCTCTCTGAAAGAGGGCAGGTCTACTTCAGGAGAATTTTGAAGGTGGGGGTCGCAGGACTATGTGATCAAGGTGTCGCTGAGCTGGCGCCACGATTCTTGACATTTTCATGATTCGTGGCTATTGTGGTTGTCTGCCTTTGGCCAAGATGTTCTCACAGTTTTTCTGCTCACCACTTGGTCCTACACACCTGTGACTCAAGATAAGAAGAACTAGCAAAACAGGAAAGAACTTATTAGCATAGTTAACAGAGAAAAACAGCATGTGTACATTATTTGATTTAATGCATGTGTTTAAAGAGAATGTTAGTTGTTAAATTTTTAACTCTATATTTGGCTATACCTTTTGAATGCTAAATGACTAAGTATGCCAAAGGCCCAGAAAAGGTTTCTATTCTTTGATTCAATAATCCTTATTCTAAAATTGTAACCTCAAATAATGAACAGAGAGTCAAACAAAAATAAAATCATAAGGCTGTTTCTTACATTTATAAAATGAAAAGTTATTTAAATGTAGTTTCAAATATTGGACACGTAAGTACAGTATGTTTAAATTGTATTTAAATCAATACTTTATAATAAGGGGCATTTATAACTGATTAAAAACAAGGTACAAAAAAAAAAAAAAAAAAAACAAGGTACAAATCTTTGTTTACAATAGAAGCCCAATTTTGTAAAAATACGTATGCATAATAATGAGTAGAACTATACCAAAAAGTTAACAGTTTTTATCTGTGATTTGTAGAATTATGGATGATCTTTTTCTTCTTTATCCATTTATGCATTTTTCATGATTTTTCACATAAGATTGTGTTACTCTTATAACTGGGAACATAATCATTTCTAAGAGGCATCTGTGGCTCACGTAGATTTATTTGGCAAGTGAACATTCCATCATACAGCATGTTCCTCCTTCACTTTTCATATTTTTCCTAGATTTACACTTTTTGTTTTAGTTACTTCTTTTTCTCTTCAAGACTACTTTTGATACTTTAAAACTTTTAAGCTGATTTAACATGAGGATAAGGAGAACTAAAAAGTGTTACTTATTCCAGGAACAGCCATGGATTTAACAATATTGGAAATGCCTTTGCTTCCAGCTAAATGTTGGAGAAGAGAAACAAAGCTCTCTGGTTGGCGGGTTGCTTATGAACAAACTCAGGCCAAGTCGCATCAGAACAGAATGAATCAATTAAATGTACACACTGTGCTAAGCATTGTCTGGCTTGCCAACAAAAGGAAAGTTTGCAACTGCATTTCCTTGCCTCTTTTCTTTTTTTTTTCAGTGTCACAAATCATACAGAAATTTAACTTGGAATTCAGAAAGAAGAGGGTGAAATGTTACCGTGTTGGAAAGAAGGCCCTGAAGTGTTGATCAATCCTTTCAACCGAATTACTGAGCTCCCCCAATTACCTTTCTGAACATATTTAAGTTGAATGTAATGAGCTCCTCCTTCTTATAAAAAAAATTATTCCCTTAAAATAAGAGTCTTTGCATGAAGGTGTTAGATTCTAGAATTAGAACATTGAGTGGAATATCAGTACACTATAAGTCACACCATGGGACTGAAATGTCAATCGATGATGCTTCCCTTGAGAAAATGATGTTTCCCCCTCCCCCACCACCCTCCACTCCCTGGTAACAAGGTAGAGTCCTGGTAGCATAAATGGAAGTCAGAACTTGCAAAACTATTTTAGGTTTCCTCTACTTTTCCTCTCCTCCATCTTCACTACTACTTTCAAATTTCCACTCCTTCTTTCAAAGCCCTGCTCATGCTTTTCATGCAGCCTTTTGGGTTTGGTCTATCCTTGGTATCAAGTGACTTACAGAAAAGTGCTTGCCCAGGAAGTAACCTTTCCCTACACTGGCCTTCTCTACCAATGCCTCTCTCATTAGAACTTTATTAAAATACAGTCCATAATTTTATTAAATTACAGTCTATCCATAGTGTAATTAAGTACACATATGTTTCCATTATGAATCAATGAGCACCTTATGACCAGAATACATGATAAAAATGTCACTGGTATGTTGATACAGTGGATTTCTTCAACTCTTTTCTTACAGTTTAACTGTTGGGTGAAGAGAAGGGTTAGTCACAGCAGCAGGAGTAGTGCTTCTATGTGGAAATTCCTTCCCAGCATTTCTCCCCCCAAAAAGGTATTTATTTTTAAATCCAAACTCTGAGAAAAGGTAGTTGAGAAAACAGGAAAGTTGAGAAAAGTATTATAATTCTCTTGCAAGAATAAAAGCATAACTATCACTCGACATCACTAATTATAAGGGAAATGCAAATCAAACTGTGCAATGAGATATCACCTCACACCTGTCAGAATGGCTATCATCAAAAAGTCTACAAATAACAAAAAGTCTACAAAAGTTCTACAGAGAACAAACTAGTGGTTACCCGTGGGGAGAGGGAAGTGGGGAGGGGCAACACAGGGATAGAGAATTAAGAGGTACAAAATATGTACAGTTTATGTATAAAATAAGATCCAAGGATATATTATACAGCATAGGGGAAATAGCCAATATTTTACAATAATTTTAAATAGAGTATAATCTACAACAATATTGAATCACTATGTTGTATACCTAAAACTATTGTAAATAAGCTACACGTTAATTTTTTTAAAAATAAACTTTAATTTAATTTAAAAATAAATAAACAAAGCGTAATGATCAACATAGAGAGGTTACTTGTTCAGAGGAATCCACTCATGTCAAGGAGAAAGTAGGAACCAGGAAACGTGACATACAGAGTCAGAAGTTAAGTCTACATTTGTGGAACCAGAACTAGAAGCACTGGTAGAGACTCAATCACAAGCTAATCAGTCAGTCTTGCTGGTAGCTATTCCCATGTGTGTGTTCATGGCCCTGTTTGCTGTTAACAGTGAGTCATTCTTGCAAATAAAATAAATATTCATAAGTTTATATGCATAGGATACTTTATACAAATCTGATGAGTGATGTTCCAAGAAATAATAAATTTTAGAAACAAATAAGTCCTTAAACTGGCAGTTTTGACATGTGATTCTGTATAATGTTGTTAATCTTATTGGGAGATCTGAATGTTTAGTTATTCAATTACTACCCAGTAATGTTCATGGGACATTTTCCAGTATTTGGCTATTTACTGTAGTCTACAATACACAGTATATACTAATACATCTAAAATTTATAATTATTAAACAAATTTTAGATACCTACACTAATGAGTAAAGAGTATAAAGAATGCTGAAAATATTTTAAGAATGACTTATAATTTCATGCTTTCCTAAAAATTCCCAGGAATTCCAATATCCCATTCCCACATATTGAAGACTAAGAAAACCTTATAGGAAGTGTGTGTTCCTGCATGTCTGTGCTGTCTAAGCACAACTAATGCATGTAGATGGAGAGATGGCTAGATAAGGAAATCGTTGAATGAGAGCGATTATCATGCAACCACACATCCTGGACAGACTGTTCGTTTTATGCATATTGGGTGGATCAAAAATAACCTGCAGTACCACACCATCAAGAATCTCAACCGGTATTTTCATAACGATGATCGCGCTCTCTCTCTCTCTCTCTCTCTCAGAGATGACTTCGAAAACCACATCGTAAAATCACAGATTCTAGTGAACATCAGTACAAATTTGAAACATGATGGCCTCTCTCAGCTCCAGTCTGAGGATTGTCCTAGTTGCCTCTTTTTGGTTTCAGTCCAGCTCTCATGAGAAGAGAAAAGTATGGCACTCAGAGCATTGGGAAAAATAGGATACTCCACAGAGATGGGACACAGTTTTGTGTAGCAATCTTCAAAGATGGACCACACACTTGGTGATCTTTATGAAACTATTTTAGAAGGACTCTTTTATGCCATCATACAACAATTCCTTCAGTTGGGATTTAGGAGATTTAGGGGACTACTGAGGAATAGTGACTTGGGGATGAAGATGGGACCATATTATTTGCCAGGTATCGGTTTATATGTTTGCAATTTAGAGACAAAAACACAAGATACCTGCTTTCAAGAAGTTTACAGACCATTGGGAAAATAAACACACAATTATGTCTTTTTTTCCCTAGAGTAGAGGAGAATAATACTTGCAAGAAGACCGTGGTGTAAAGATATGCTAAGGTCTTCCTTGAGATAGGTTTTGGCAAGTCCTGTGTTTTCCAAGAAGAATATTTATTTTTTTCCATGGCCAAAGAGCTCTTCTTAGGAACCTTAGCTCCAAAATGTCTACACTGACAACTTCTTCCACACTCACATATGAGGCCACAAGCCTCCAGCAAAGAGTCCTTGTGGCTATACACAAGTGTCTCCCACTGGCTTGTCTGGGTCTTCTTATTCCTGAGAAGCTATGACTTTTCTGGTCTCTTCTCTCATGTCTAATGTGTATTACTCTTTTCTTTTTAACATCTTTATTGGAGTATAATTGCTTTATAACGGTGTGTTAGTTTCTGCTTTATAACCAAGTGAATCAGCTATACATATACATATATCCCCATATCTCTTCCTTCTTGCGTCTCCCTCCCTCCCACCCTCCCTATCCCACCCCTCTAGGAGGTCGCAAAGCACCGAACTGACCTCCCTGTGCTATGTGGCTGCTTTGTATTACTTTTTATTAGACTATCTGGGGGATAACTTCACTCTGGATGTGATCACGTGTAAGAGCATCCTTGATTCTTCTCTGCCTCCCAGCTTCTGCTTCCAGAGTCATAGCAAAGATTCAACATCTCAACCTCTGCTTATCTGGGAGGAAAGACAAGGCAAGAAAAGATTTTCCATTGACTCTAATGTGATACAGTAAGTCCCTTACTTACGAACGAGTTCAGTTCCGAGAGAGCATTCGTAAGTCCAATTTGTTCTTAAGTCCAACAAAGTTAGCCTAAGTACCCAACTAACACAATCAGCTACATAGTAGTGTACTGTAATAGGTTTATAATACTTTTCACACAAATAATACATAAAAAACAAACACAAATAAAACATTGTTAATCTTACAGTACAGTACCTTGAAAAGTTCAGTAGTACAGTACAACAGCTGGCATACAGGGGCTGGCATCAAGTGAACAGGCCAGAAGAGTTACTGACTGGAGGAGGGAGGGGGGTGGGAGGCGGTAGAGCTGAAGGATCGTCAGCAACAGGAGACAGAGGGCAAGCTGCCATTTCACTCACGCCTGAACGCACGTTCTCATTTTTGAACGTTCGCGACTTGAAGGTTCATATGTAGGGGACTTCCTGTAATAGATTTAAATTCCACTTGAAGCAAAAAGGAAAAACTGGTGAGCTTGTCTTGTTTTTGTTACATATTAGAATGGAAATGTAAGTAAAGTACGATAAAATGCATAGATCTCAACTGGTTCAGTTTGATGTATTTGGGAAATTGTACTCAATAATGAAATATTTTCATTACCCCCGAAAATTCTCCTGTCCTCCTCACCAATCAATTCCTCTCCCTGCCCAGTCCACCACGCTTCTGACTTCTGTCATCATAGATTAGCTTTGCCCAACCGGTAATTTCATATGGATGAACTCATCCAGTGCATATTCCTTTGAGTATGGCTTCCTTCACTTAACATAACGTTTTTGAGATTCATACAGGTGGTTGTGTATTTCAGCAATTTGTTCTTTTTAACTCCTGAGGAGCAATCCATTGTATGAATCTACCACAAGTTGTTTATCTCATTTCTTTGTCCATTGTGAGCTTGGTTTTAACGTCTTCTTCACACTCCTTTTTCATGGTATTTTGTGCTTGACGCGTAAAATTGGGCACTTATCGTTGGATGGTTTCTGTGACTGACCCCCATATTCTGATGCTTCTCCATTCGCATCCCTCACTGCTCCAGAGCCTAATATACCTGTGTTCTAGCCAGGCCTTTCTGGAGATACTTTGTTATCTGACCCCTTGGTGATTTTATCAGTGTTTATCTCAAACTAGCTCAGAAGAGAGGCTGGGATTATGGAACTCTTTCATTATCATTCCTAGAATGCTGACCCCTCTGAAGTAAACAGAGGAGGAGAAACTAACACCTGTTGAGCTGCTCACTATGTTCCAGATGCCAAGATAGGTGTTTCGCAAACCTCATCTCCAGTTTACTGATATGGAAATGGGAGCGCTAAGATGCTAAGTGACATGCCCAAGGTCACACACCCGTCAAGTAGCAAAGCTGGAATTCAAATCCAGGTCTGTCTCATTTCAAAGTCCCTACTCTTTCTACCACATCACGTTGAAAGAGAATCAACAAGAGAGCACTGGACTAGGAACCACTTCATGTGGATTCTCATTTTGGTTCTGCCAAAATTAATCAACTGATGTTGACAAGAGACCCATCCTTCTGGGGGGGGTCAGTTTACTTATTTGCACAATGAGTGATGTTCTCATTGATGTATGTGGTGCCCTCCAGCTATAGATTTTATGACTTCACTCATGGAATTACGCGACACTGTATAATTTATGAATGACTACGAAGTGTTTGGTAAGGAATTTGTAAATGCAAATCCAAACACCTTATCCTGACTTTAAAAGCCTGTCAGGAGCAGGCCCCAAGCTACAACTTTGCAACTTTATTTCTTACCTCTTCTTATAAACCTCAGTCTTAGTAGTGCTGGTCTCTTTGGTCTCTTTAGTCTCTTTACTGAACCAGAATATGCCATGCCTGGTCCTACCACCTGGCCTTTGCTCGTACCATGCACTTGGTTCAAAACCCTCCTCTGTGTCTTTCTACCTGTATAAACCCTACCCATTTTTAAAGCATAGCTCTAGTTCACTTATTCCATGAAATATTTACTTATTACTTTAGTCCACAGAAAGCTCTCTCTCCCCTGAATTCCTGCAGCATTTTCCCTCCCATGCTTGATATCTGATGGGAACCATTATATTTGTCTCCACCTGCCATTGGCAACTAAAGACTCTTGCTTTTTGTTCACATCTTATACCTCAAGTCAGTCGTGGACTTTTGGAGGAAAAATCCTGAGTGTTAGCCCTCATGACTTCCCCATAATACTTGGCTAGAACAGAATACAAAGCAAAGCCTAAGTAATGTTTCATTAATAAACTTGGAGCAGATAAAATTCATTTAGAGGTCCTGACGATTTTTCCAAGTCCTTCTCTTTAGATAGGGTTAATACTCAGGTTCTAACCTCCACAAGTTCACAACACAGTAGGGAAGATGGGCTTCCTATTCTGGAAACCTTGAACCAGGGTAATTCCAAACTCTGAAGGAATGACTGTAATAAGCAATTACAGCCACCACAACCCAAAGGTCAGGGCCACTAAGAATTATACCCTTCAGGGCAAAAGTTCTGGGTTCCACAGAGACAAACCTAAATTAGCCACAGTATGAGCCAAGAGTGAGGGAATCTAATGAGTGACGGCGGAGGGAGAGGAAGAATACGATCAGAGCCTCAGCACCAGCTAATGGGCCATGAGGACTGTGATGCTTTCCGATGACATTCTTGCCTTAGTTTTCCAGGAGGGCAGGACTGGCCAACTTGGAGGGGTTTCAACAGGGATGATGCTGCCCAGAAGTGGGAAAACATTAGTACTTCGAGGTGAAAAAAATGTAAGACATTTTAATGGTTTGTGCCTCTCCAAAGCTCAACAATACCTGACAAAATCTTATCTCATAGCATTTGATTTCATGGGAGGTGGAGAGAATTGAGGATAAAAGATCTATAAGCCTCCTTAAGGGGGTTCTCGGGCAATAATGAATAAAAGGATGAGAAACTGCTCTAGACTGACTGGACTTGTACTTCCCTTCTCAAAGTATTTTCATTCTCTTGCAAAAATTATACTATAGAATCTACAGATAATGAGAGGGCATGAGTAGATATGAGTAGCATGAGAGGTGGATTGCATCGGACACAAACCTTATATTACCTTCTTCTTTCTAATGACATAGTTCACCTCGGGAACTCTGCTACCTCTTTCCAAGCTCTCTCAGCTGGCTGAGACCCACATTAAACCTATATGCCAAACCTGCCCACACAGAATTTCCCTCATCTTCTGGTTTCAGATATAGCCGTATTGTGGAATATGGTTCCTGATTTCCTGTGTGGCCACCAAGGGGCCAGATGATGCAACCTGGAAGTTCGAAAGGGTCAAGTCCCCATGGATGAACCTTGGCTAATAGGAAGCAGGAGATGAAAAGGAATGGGACATAGAAGTATCCCTTTTTTCTCTCCCTGGACTGGCCCTCCTAGCTATGATTTTTCCTGCCAGAGGAGTCCGACATGCTGGGCGAATATATCTGATGAGTAATCTTCTCTGTCTCTTCTGTGCTTGTTGGGAACAATCACACTTGCAGTGATGCATTTCATTGCACTGTTCTGCATCTAACCTAGCCTCTGTTCCCTCCATTGTCCTCCTCCTTACATCCCTGGGATTCCATCTTCCAAATAAAATGTTAAGACATATAAATTCTTGTTTCAGTCTCTAGAAACAAGAAGACCTATGCTAAGATAATAATTATCATAGTCCCTTTGGGCTGCTATAACAAAATACCATAAATCGGGTGGCTTATAAACAACAGAAATGTATTGTTTACTGTACTGGAGGCTAGAAGTCCAAGATCAAGACACTAGCAATTCAGTGTCTGGTGAGAGAGTGCCTCCTGGCTCATAGACAGCCATTTTCTCACTGCATCCTCACATAGCGGAAGGGGCAAGGGAGCTCTTTCGAGCCTCATTTATAAGGACACTAATCCCATTCATGAGGGCTGTGTTACCATGACCTAATCACCTTCCAAGACCGTACTTCCTAATACCATCACCTGGGGTCAAGTTTCAACATATGGATTTTAAGGGGACACAAATATTTAGACCATAACAGTAGTATAGGAAGGAACTCATGGACAAACTGTAGAAGAAAGGGTTCCGGTTCCACCCACATTTCTTTCCTAGCTGTGACTAGATAGATAGATAGACAGAATAACTTGCCTTTTGTTTCTTCTCCATTACCTAGTTATTTTAAATATTAGTCATGAATATTTATACAGTTTGTCCATAGGTTAAGTCACTTCCTGTTGAGGAGGGGGTGAGTGTTCCTGTTTTGGGTGAGAAATGGCTGTACTATGTCATGAGGCACAGGAAATCATTAGAAGAGAGAGTCTATTAATTTCAGTTCTGTCTCTGGCTATGCATCCTCCCTTTCTCCTATTTCAGAGTCTATATTTCCAGCCTTCCCAGTGTATCTGTGAACCACCCAATATCACTTCAATATATTTCTTTTCAATATTAAAAATCCAGAGTTTATGTCTTTAATTTGGAACTAAAAGCCCTGAATGCTGAATTACTGGGTCTCCAGATTCCCTTTCAACACAGACATTCATTTAAGTGGTACAGAAAGCTGTAGCCTACCCCCTTCCACTAGATATGGCATCTCTTTGGAGGCACAATCCCTAGTGCAGGAGTTAAACTCAATTCTCAAGGTATTTACTGAGTGTTTCCCCTCTACTAGGCACTAGAGAGGAAACAGAGAAGGAACTCTCAAAATGTTTACCATCTCTATCACCTCACACCGGTCAGAATGGCCATAATTTAAAAATCTACAAACAATAAATGCTGGAAAGGGTGTGAAGAAAAGGGAAACCTCTTGCACTATTGGTGGGAATGTAAATCAATACAGCCACTATGGAAAACAGTATGGAGGTTCCTTAAAAAACTAAAAGTAGAACTACCATACGACCCAGCAATCCCACTACTGGGCATATACCCTGAGAAAACCCTAATTCAAAAAGAGTCATGTACCACAATGTTCATTGCAGCTCTATTTACAATAGCCAGGACATGGAAGCAACCTAAGTGTCCATCGACAGATGAATGGATAAAGAAGATGTGGCACATATATACAATGGAATATTACTCAGCCATAAAAAGAAATGAAACTGAGTTATTTGTAGTGAGATGGATGGACCTAGAGTCTGTCATACAGAGTGAAGTAAATCAGAAATAGAAAAACAAATACCTAACACATATATATGGAATCTAAAAAAAAAAAAAAAAGGTCATGAAGAACCTAAGGGCAAAACAGGAATAAAGACGCAGACCTACTAGAGAATGGACTTGAGGACATGGGGAGCGGGAAGGGTAAGCTGGGACAAAGTGAGAGAGTGGGAGTGTATATATGGACATATGTACACTACCAAATGTAAAATAGCTAGCTAGTGGGAAGCAGTCGCATAGCACAGGGAGATCAGCTCGGTGCTTTGTGACCAGCTAGAAGGGTGGGATAGGGAGGGTGGGAGGGAGGGAGATGCAAGAGGGAAGAGATATATATATATATGTATAACTGATTCACTTTGTTCTAAAGCAGAAACTAACACACCATTGTAAAGCAATTATACTGCAATAATAATGTTAAAAAAATAATAATATTTAAAAAAAGAATACCACACTGTGATCAGGTACAGTTTATCTTAGAAACACAAGAATTGTTTAACATTTCAAAAGCAGTCAATGTAGTTTACCATATTAATAAACAAACAATAAGACTGTGTGCTCATCCTAGTGGATGCAGAAATTGATTTTGGACAAAATCCATTGTTCATCCCTGATTTTAGGGGAAAAAAAATCAGAACTCTCAACAAACTAGGAATCAAAGAGAACTCCCTTAACCTGGTAAAAGTCATCTGTGAAAAATCTACATAATGAAAGGTGAGAAACTGAAAAGTTTCCCCTAAGGACAAGAGCAGGACAGGGATTTTCCTTCTCATCACTTCTCTTCAACTTTTTATTGGAAGTGAAATAAGTCAGCCAGAGAAAGACAAATACTGTATGATGTCACTTATATGTAGAATCTGAAAAACTCAAACTCATAGAAATAGAAGTGGTTGCCAGAGACAAGGGATGGAGGGTGGGGGAACTGGGAGTGGGGGATGAAGGGTGGGTGAACTGGGTGGAGGTCGTCAAAAGGCACAGACCTCCAGTTGTAAGATAAATAAGTTCTAGGGATGTAATGTACATGATGACCATTGTTAACAACGCTGTCTTGTATACTTGAAAGTTGCTAAGAGAGTAAATCTTAAAAGTTCTCATCACAAGGAAAAAGTTCTCACAGTTCTCACCTATGTGAGGTGATGTTAACTAATTGTAGTAATCATTTCACAATATACACATATATCAAATCACTATTTTGCACACTTTAAACTTATGTCATATGTCAATTACATCTCAATAAAACTGGAAAAATTAAATAAATAAAAATAACAAAGATATATAAAATAAAATAATATGCCACAGGCTCAGAAAGCAGTGCCCAAGGAGAACTGATGGTAGCAAATTTGGAATAAAAAACAAAGAAACATCGTATTAAAGTTTCTAGCCGGTGCAGTGAGGCAAGAAAATGAAATAAAGTCACTCAAATTAGAAAGGAAAAAATAAAGCTATTTTTATTTATATGATTTTCTAAGTAGAAAATTCAATGGAATCTACAAAAAAGCTACTAGAACTAATAAGTAAGAGTAGCAAGGTTGCCAGCTTAATATAAAAAAGTAATTGTATTTCTATACACAAGCAAGGAGCAGTTGGAAACTGAAATTTAAAAATCAATACCATTACTATTGCATCAAAAATAATGGAATATTTAAGAATAAATCTGACAAAAGATTTGAAAAATCTATACCCTGAAAAGTACAAGACACAGAAATTAAAGAAGACCAAAATAAAAGGAGAGATACATCAACCTCATGGATCAGAAGAATCAATATTGGTATTATGTAAGTTGTTCCCAAATTGACCAATCAGATTCCATGCAATCCCAATCAAAATTACAATAGACATTTTTGTATAAATTGACAAATTGTTTTAAAAATCATATGGAAATTCAGAGGGCCTAAAGTAGTTAAAATGATTATAAAAATGGATGAAGCTGAAGGACTAGCCCTACCTGATTTCTGACTTATTAGTATTCGAGATAGTGTGGTATTGGAGTAAAAATAGACAAATACATCATTGGAACAGAAGAGACAGGCCCACCCGTAAACGGAAAATAGATTTTCAACAGAGGTGAGAGACAACTCGGTGGAGAAAAGATAGTCTTTTCAACAAATGGTGCTGGAACACCTGGATGTCCATATGCAAAAGTGTTTACTTTGACCCATACCTTTTTCATATACAAAACTCAACTCAAAATGGATCCTACACATAAATTAAAAAAAACTATAAACTTCTAGAAGACAGGAGAAAATCTTTGTGACCATGGAGACAGACAAAGATTTCTTAAATTTGATACCAAAAGCACAATCATAAATGGCAAAATTGATAAATGGGATTTCATCAAAATTAAAAGTGTTTACTCTCTGAAGGACACTGTTAAAAATAACAAAACTAACATGTAGAAAATGGGGGGAAATATTTGCAAATCACATATCTGATAAAGGACTTGTATCCAGAAATATAAAGAGCTCTCAAATGTTAATCATAAGAAAATGAAAAGTGCACTTAAATATGGGCAAAAGATTTGAAAAGATATTTCACCAAAGAAGATTTACTAATGGCTATTGACCACATTAAAAAAATTAAACATCAACATCATTTCTCATCAGAGAAATGCAAACTAATACCACAATGAGGTATCACTACATCCTCATTAGAAGGTTAGCATTATTAAGAATGGCCATACCAAGTGTTGGCAAGGATGTGGAGGATGTAGAAGTGTTAAGTGATACAACCACTTTGGAAAACAGTTTGGATATTTCATGAAAAGTTAATCATACACACCTTATGATCCAACCATTCTACACTTAGTTACCTAAGAGAATTGAAAGTATGTATCCATACAAAGACTTTCCATGAATGTTCATAGCAACTTTATTTAAAAGAGCCAAAAACTAGAAACAACCAAAATGTATATCAATAGGTGAATGAATAATCAAACTATAGTATATCCATACAACGGAAGAGTACTCAGCAATAATAAGGAGTAAGCTATTGCCATCCACAACAACATTAGTGAAGTTCAAAATAATCATGCTAAGTGAAAGAAGTCACACATAATTCCATTTATATGAAATTTACATAAAATTCTAAGACATTCTAACCAATGTATAGTGAAAAAAGCAGATAAGTGGTTGCCTGGGTTTATGAAGGTGTGGGTGGTGGGAAGGGGCACATAGGAGAAAGTACGATGGGGTAAAAGAAACTTTGGGGAGTGATCATATGTTCATTATCTTCATTGTGGTGATGGTTTCCTGGGTGTATTCACATATCAAAACTTATCAAATTGTACATTTTAACTCTGTGCAGTTTATTGCATGTAAATTACACCTCAATGAAGCTGTTTTTTAAAAGTTTTAGCATATCAGGAGGCATTTCAGGCACATCCCTTGAGTAATATGAGACAGAGAGATGAATAGTTAGATGCAGACAATAGATAGATAGGTGATAGATAGATAGATAGATAATTGATAGATGATGATGATGGTGATGATAGATGATAGATAAGTAGATGATAAGTAGAACAAAATAATAAATTATATTTTAAAGTGCTATTAAATGGTAGGAAATAACAATGATCGGTGTTTGGAAAGGAATCTTGAATTCTTAGGCAATCCCTGAAGATTGAAAAAGAAAACATGAAGACAAGTTTGGTGACTGCTTGGAGACCCCATACCGAAGAACAACTTATCAGAGGAAGCTTTGACTCCAGAGGTGCTCAGAAGGGCTTCAGAGAGCAATAGTTGATCTGAGCCAATCCTGCTCTTTCTGAGGGAGCTGCAAATTCCTCCAGATCCTCCTCATTGCCCTAAAAGAGGGCAAAGGTGAGTTCCATGAACTTCACATCTATGTCAGGCCATAAGACGCATCCGTGCCAGCCCAGACCTACCAAACATGGAGACCAAGAATGCAACTGAAATTCAGACACCTCTGAAGCAAATTGCAGCTGAGGGGCCTGGGAGAAAGAGAGGGAAAAATACAGAAGAGTGGATATCATTTAAGAGTACATACTTAGGAGACTTGAGATCAGATCCTCCCTGCTCTGCCACTTTCCTGATAGATAACTTGGGCAAGTTACTTAAGCTTTTTGGGTCTTACTTCTTCCTTTTGTTAAATGAGGTCAATAATAATTACTTTCTATTAAACTTGTCTGGAGGACTAAAATAAATGATTCATGCGAAGCTTTTAGCATAGTGTCTAGCATTAGTTTAAGTGTGCATTTAAGTGTACACTAGTTTGAGTTACACTTAAAAACTATTGGTGAGCTCTTTAATTCTGGAGGAATCTGGATCCAATTCTAATCTTGGCCCAAGAGAGACTGCTCCAGACAGTTCTGACATGAAGTTGTCCACTGATCAGCTGTGGGTCCCTCTACCCATTGGTGCACATGGGCTGTGGAACCTGGGACAATCACTTTAATAACACTATTTATGAATTAATGTTTATGTCTCTAGAACTTCACCCAGCACCTGCCCATCCTCCACGTGCCCCAAGTTGTTGTGAGAACAAATGAAATACACAGAAAATCTGGCCCAGAGTAAATGCTCAGTAGTTGAGGAAGCAGGCTGATAGGCCCTAACTAATCTGAAGCGATAATAAGCTAAGAAGTGACAGACTGGACACTTTAGTGCCAAATTCTGAGCTCTTTCTACAATACAAGTGTCTCTTAGCACCTACTACAGAAGCTGATGTGTCAGGGAACATTGCATGGCAGCTAATATCTGAAAAATGGCCTCCAAGATGCACTCTGTGGAGTTGCTTCACCCCACTCTGCAGTTTTTAAGGGATTTGTGCCAAAACACGAACAAAGGCTGATGTGTGAATCTTGGCCGCCAGTGCAATTTTTCCCAATATCTTTTCCTAAACATGTCTATACAACTCTTTTCTAAAATTTTTGTTGTATGTCCTTAAAATGAAAGTTCCTAGAGTTCAGAGCTGCTATCTGTTTAATCTATGCACTTCATTTTCTCATACACAACTACATGCACGCACACACACATTGACACATGCTGCCACATTACACAGTGCTAGCACATCGGGGCTATAAAATAAATGTTGTTGACTTCCTTCTACCTCTACAGATTGGACTTTTATCCTTTCTTTACTAGGTAAAAGGAAAAAGAACAGTGCAATAAGAATAAATTCCAGATTGAGTGATTATATAGGGTGGGCAGTAGATCATAGCTGGAGACTGTGTGCATGGTAATGAAAAGCTCAGGCTTGGCTGGGGTGGGAGCCCCACTGTAGCATTTGCTTGATGACCTTGGCACAATTAACTCGAAGTCTCAGATGCCTCATCTACCTATAAGTCAGGAATAATAACAAAACGCCTCACAGTGTTATGGTGAGAATTAAATCAGGTAATTCCTGGAGCAAACATTACAATTCCTGGAAGGTGATAACTGCCTAGTAAATCTTAGTTGCTATCTATCATCATCATCATCATCATCATCACTAATTAAGGTATTATTATTCAGAACCCACAGAAACAATAAGAAGAGAAAAAATGAAAACATAAACGATGGGATTCAGAAAATCCCTTTGGATCAAAACAGTAGGTGCATTGGTAGATAGCTTTTTGATTTGTTTCACTCATCAACTGTGCCAGGCAATGCCTTACATTCCACAGATGCTAGTGAATAAGACCGACATGGTCCCTGTCCATTCATGCACTGAATCCTCAAAAATATAGTCCTATAAATTACGTGAACTCACTTGGCAGATAAGAAAACTGAGGACTGAAGTAGCTGGAACTTAAAGGTCGACATTGGAACCTAAGATTCATTCATTCATTCAACAAATATTTCTTGAGAGGCGTGTTAGGTGCTTTGCTAAGCACTGGGTGTACAGAAATGAATCTCACAGATAAAAGTGCTTCTTTTCATGTAGTTTACTTTGTAGCTGTGAGGACTAGATAATATCAAATATGTAAAACATAGTATATGAGATCATGACAATTATTACATGATATAGTAAATCAGAAAGTGGAGGTGGGAAGTTTAGGTGCAATATTAATAAGGTTTTCTGGGAAAGTCTTCCCAAGTAGGTGATATTTGAGGAAAGACAGAAAGGATGGAGAAACTAAGGAATGACATATTTGATGAGGGTCCATCTAGGGCCTTCCAGAAGCCTTTGATCAGCTCAGGGCTTTCACAACAGACTCCCTGACCTCCTTATTCCTCAGGCTGTAGATGACAGGGTTCAATATTGGGGTCACCACTGTGTAGAGCACGGACACCACTTGGTCTGCCTCCGATGACTGGCCTGAATTATCTCACAGGTACATAAAGATGAGGGTCCCAAAGAAGAGAGCAACAGCAGTGAGGTGGGAGGCGCAGGTAGAGAAGGTCTTGGCCTGGCCCCAGGCAGAGCAGACCTGCATGAAGGCCATGATGACAAACAGGTAGGAAACCAAGATGACCAATATACAAGCAGGCATGACAAAAACTGCACACAATAATCCCCACCTCCTGGGTGTAGCTTTCCCCACAAGCGAGTTTTAACAGAGGAGGTTGGTCACAGAAAATAAAGTTGATCTCATTGTTTCCACAAAAGAAGAGAGTGAAGGCAGTTACCGTTCAAATAAAGGCGCTGGAAAAACAAGCAACATAAGCCCCAGCTACCAAACCCAAGCGGGCCTTCTCGGTCATGGTGGTGACATAAAGCAGCGGTTGGCACACGGCCACGTAGCGGTCACAGGCCATGACCGCCAAGAGGTAGCAGTCAATGGAAGAAAAGAAGGTGAAGAAGAAGAGCTGGGCGGCACAGCGCGCTTTGGAGATGACTCTGCCGCGTTCCAGCAGCACTGTCAGCATCTGGGGGATGATGGCAGAGGACTAGCTGATGTCCACGAAGGAAAGGTGGCTGAGGAAGAAGTATGGGGGTGTGGAGACGGCAATCTTTGCGGGTCAGGAAGATCGTTCCCGAGTTCCCCAGAAGAGTGAGTATATAGAAACCCAAAAAGACAGAAAGAGAGGAGAACAGTGCAAAAAAAGAACAGTGCAATAAGAATAAATTCCAGATTGAGTGATTATATAGGGTGGGCAGTAGATCATAGCTGGAGACTGTGTGCATGGTAATGAAAAGCTCAGGCTTGGCTGGGGTGGGAGCCCCACTGTAGCATTTGCTTGATGACCTTGGCACAATTAACTCGAAGTCTCAGATGCCTCATCTACCTATAAGTCAGGAATAATAACAAAACATCCCTCGGGATGTTCAGCGAACACAGTAAGGAAGAACTCTGTCACTACGGTGTAATTCCTCCCAGCCTTCCATTCAGCGGTTGAAAGCTGAGACAAAAGCGCCCTATAACCTGATCCTTGAAGACAAGTTCAATTCATTTTATATTTTTAACCAATAATTTCATTATGACAAATTAATAAGGATACTTAACTTGTTTTACCACGGAAACCAAACACAATTTCTCCCACAATTTAGTCAGGGTACCCTTAGGCAAAAGTGTATCTAGTCTCCCTCAGTATCTTGTTTTTGCCTACTCTCCCCTTGTTCTTATTTTGTGGTATTCATCCTCCTCAGGAACTTAAGGCTCTTAGGTTTTCTGTTCTTTTGTTTTCTCTTATTTACTTATTTAGAAACCAACACAACATTGTAAAGCAATTATACTCCAATAAAAATTTTAAAACAAAATAGAAAACAAAAGATCGAGTCATTTTAAAATAAAAGACTTTAAACTGAGTGTCTGATAGGTAGGCATTCGACTTCAACAAACTTCGCAGCCTAATGTGGAAATGGACGAATATAGAGCTCAACACAATATAAGATAAAAAGTGATGAATGCTTCCATTATACTAAGAATGGAGAGCAAGTGATTCTCTAACTTATGTCAGCTCTTGTATTTGCAACTCTGTCCCCAATTAGCTGTTTGATCTTCCACAAGGCACTTAACCTCTCTGAACCTCAATTTCCTCTTCTGCCAAAAGGGGATCGTAATATCTGTCCTGCTTATAAGATAAGGTTAATGCATAGATTAAAACAGATGCAAAAGTGCATTGGAAAGCTAAAAGCACTCTACGTATATATGGTGACTATTTAAAGTTTTAAATGAACATTTTAAGGAAGGGTAATTTATATTCTATGAACAAAAAAAGCACAAACCAAAAAAAAAAATCCATTAGCAATCAGCAATGGGCTCTGCTTACAGGAATATTTCTATTTTCAGTCTAACAACATGCATATTTAACAAATAGCTGTTATCCTAGTTCGAGTTGGCTGGCTTATGAAGGGTTTTCTGTTTGTTTTTTGGTTTTTGTAAGTACTCGCATTAACCTTGGAATCAAGAGAGCGAACATAAGCTCCTTTTAGCCCCTCACAGAGCTCCGTAAGCATTGTTTGGCTGTTCTCATAGTCCTTAATAAAAGCAGCAGTTTGATAATAAACAGCACCCAAATTTGAAAGCAGAAGTATTTCCGCAGTCTGGTGTTGTCTAAGCACTGTTGGAGGAATCTGGGTTAATGGAGTTGAAGGTTCTTAACAGAGTTCTAGAAAAGAGCTGTAAAGGAGGGCTTTGGTCATATTTGATTACCTGATACACCAGCAGCCAGGCCAATACTAAACTGACCCATTAGAAATAATAACAAAGAAGAGAAATTAGATTCAGAAGCATTAGTGGGACACGAACCATCCTCACCTGAATTCCACTTCACTAGTGTCTTCTTCCCTTGTTTAGTGTTTCCTCTGCCAGTGACCTGCCGATCCAGAGGAGACCTAGGCCGTAGCTCACTCACAGTAGATGTGTGACCCTGGGCAAGTCACTTTTCTTCTCTGAACTTCAATTACGTTGTCTTTGCTCCCTTTAAATAAACAACAATGCAGCGTGAGTCCACAATCATAGCAATTTGGTTGATAGGGGGTTGCTTCCAGAACCACTATGTCTTCTCACTTCATGGAGTTCCTCTCACCCTTGACAGAACAATATATCCCTGATGTTAGAATTGCCCAGAACTTTTTGCAGACTCAGCCCAAGAGAGCAGGGCTTGTGGACCAGCCTCTCTCCCTGAGTTTCTGATCCTGCACTAGACCTTCCTGGTGGTGCTTTTTGTATTCTCTGTCCCAGCATCATGCCATAATTGGTTCCTGAGTTAAGTCTCCAGGGAAAGACAATTTATCTTCCTAACAAGGTGTCTAATATCTTTGAAGATTTCTCTTTAATTTCAAACTCTCAAAGCCCCATCCTACATCCTGCCACCAGGGTCTGATGAGGCTGGCTCCTAGTCTTGCCTCATTCCTATTTTGTACCAAAAGGAATATATTCCTTGGAAGATTTCCTAAGTTCTTCCTATAGGGTAAAAAGTATATCGAGTCTCATATGCAATGTTGGGGCTTCGTGGCCACAGTACCTAGAGGCTTTTCAATTAGCCCTTCCGTCTTAAATAAAAGTCTTTAACTGTCTGCTTAGCATTTAATCAGAAAGAGGCATTAAACTGTCTCCTTAGACCTGACAGCCCGTTCTCTCAGTAGTCCCTGTCAATTCGTTGTGTTCTCTCCACCTTCTGGCAGATTCCAAGAGAACAAATAACTCTGCAGTATACTACTCTTATTCAAACAGACCCTATATTGTCTTTTTCAATCAGTAGGAAACTTTTAAACTAATCCCAAGCTTTCTAACTACTAGCTTAATTTTTCCCACCACATTTTTCCCGTAACACAATTGACACAGGAACTATTTATTAACCATCCCCCTTTTAGAGGATCTATACATTTTCAGCTGGGATTTTAATAAACAGACCAACCGTCATTAAAGGGATCAAACATTTCTTATGAAAATTATAATATGCATGTTAAAGCATCCTGTCTTCTAGAATAAATATCATGTCTTCGAAGGTCTAAATGTTTTACTTTATTATAAGTGATCTTAAATTTAATATTCTTTGGCTGCCTTCACCCTGAATTTCCATGTTTCGTTTATCTGCTTCTTCTGATTTAAAATTCTGTTACTGGAATTCCAGGTGTGACACATCATTTTTGGCTGGCTGAGTTTGGAATCATCCTCTGTGAGATACTGTCACCACCTTTATGCCCTCCCATGATGGTTTATATCATTCATACTCCTGGGATCTTGTTTTTCTGGTAATCCAAGGGACAGGCAGAAAAGGAGTTTGAGTTCTAAGAATAGCGATCAGAGGAAAACCAGAAAATGACGAGTAGGTGGGGCCTGTTCCCTCCCAGTACCTTGGATTTGATTGAGGTACCTACAGTCAGAGAAGTGAAGAGCAAGACCCAGTGGACTCCTGGGAAGCTTTGGATGCAGGCTGAGCTGTTGCAGAGCCCAGGGACCCAGTGCAGACTAGGATTCCCTCCTGCCCACTCCTGCATGGAACACAGCAATGCTCTGCCTCCCCAAGGTCAAAAGCTTTAAGAACATAAAGAGTTGACGGCTATGATACAGATTCTGCAAATACCATTATGGGCAGAGGAAATGGTATAAATCACTAAGTGGATTCTGAGGCAAAGGATGTGACAGATGGAACATGTGGGGAGGAAGAAAGAACAGGACATATTTCCGGTGGTGACAGCAACTGACAGACATATTATTGTGAGCACGTAGAGATTCACGTGAGGCGTCCCTGGAAACTACTACAGGAGTTTGAAGAATACTTTGAGCAGGGTCAGCTTTATAACTGGACTATCAAACTACTACCTTAATTTAATCATTAAAAATAAACATAACCTGCATTGCTCTAATAATTAGTGATATTGTGCATCTTTTCTTGTGCCTGTTAGCCATCTGTATATCTTCTTTGAAAAAATGCCTATTCAGATTTTTTGCCCATTTTTTGATTGGGTTGTTTTTTTGACATGGAGTTATATGAGCTTTGTATATTTTGGATATTAACCCCTTATCCATAATATCATTTGCAACTATTTTCTTCCATTCTATAGGTTGTCTTTTCATTTTTGTCAATGGTTTCCTTTGCTGTGCAAAAGTTTTTCAGTGTAATTAAGTCCCATTTGTTTATATTTGCTTTTATTTCTTTTGCCTTAGGAGATGATCCAAGAAGATACTTCTGTGCTTTATGTCAAAGAGTGTTCTGTCTATGTTCTCTTCTTGGAGTTTTATGGTTTCCGTTCTTACACTTAGGTCTTTAAATCATTTTGAGTTTACTTCAACAATGAGCTATCACCTCACATCTGTCAGAATGGCTGTCATTAAAAAGTCTACTAACAAATGTTGGAGAGGATGTGGAGAAAAGGGAACCCTTGTACACAGTTGGTGCAGCCATTATGGAAAACAATATGGAGGTTCCTCAAAAAACTAAAAATACAGCCAACATATGATCCAGCAATTCCACTCCTGGGTATATGTATCCAGAAAAAACAGAAACTCTCAGAAAGAAGCATGCACCCCAGTGTTCATAGCAGCACTGTTTATAATAGCCAAGACATGGAAGTAAACCAAGTGCCCATAAAAAGATAGTTGGATTAAGAAGATATTCATATATATATATATATATATATATATATATATATAGGCACATAATTATATATAATGGAATATTACTTAGTCATAAAAAAGAAATACTGCCATTTGCAGCAATATGGATGGACCTATTACGCTTAGTGAAATAAGTCAGACAGAGAAAGACAAATACAGTGTGATATCACTTATATGTGGAATCTAAAAAAATAATATAAATGAATGTATATGCAAAACAGAAGCAGACTCACAGACATAGAAAACAAACCTATGTTTACCAAAGGGGGAGGGACAAATTAGGAGTATGGGATTAACATATTCAAATTACTATGAATATAGTTCAGGGAGATCAGTTTGGTGCTTTGTGACCACCTAGAGGGGTGGGATAGGGAGGGTGGGAGGGAGACACAAGAGGGAGGAGATATGGGGATATATGTATATGTATAGCTGATTCACTCTGTTATAAAGCAGAAACTAACACACCATTGTAAAGCAATTATACTCCAATAAAGATGTTTTAAAAAAAAAGAAAACAAAAAACTACTATGTATAAAACAGTAAGCACCAAGGATATACTGTATAGTACAGAGAATTACAGCCATTAATCTTGTAATAAACTATACTGGAGTATAATCTACAAAAATACTGAATCACTATGCTGTACACCTGACACTAACACGATATTGCAAATCAACTATAGTTCAATTTTTAAACATTTGAAAAAATAAACACAATCTAAATACTGAATCCTAATTGATGACATCATTCTACATTATGTAGTGTAGAAGAGTACTAATACTGATGTCTGCAACTTACTTTGAAATGCGTCAAAAAATAAGGTGGATTTGTGGATGAACTGATGGATGTATAAATGAATAGATTGATTATAAATATGTGATAAAACAAAAACATCTAAGTATTGGGTATCGGGAGTTCATTATGCATTATTTTCAACATTTCTGTATTATGGAAATCTTTCATAGAAAATTTGCAAAAAAAAAATGTTGTCTTGTAGTAAGGCGTGCCACATCTGAATTACACAGGGTTAACTTCAGATTCTTTTGTCACTTGTCCTGAGAGCTAGAAATCTCACTCCAATGTCTTCTCAGGCTGCCTCTTTCTCTCCTTGCTTTCTGTCCCTGGAACTAAAAGTTCTGGTCCTTTTTTAATGCCTTATGCCATGATGTATTCATCTGAACATTGAGCGTGCTATAAATAATGAGTTCCCAGAATGCTGGCACTGCAGAGGAGATGATTCTCAGGAATTTCCAAGGTTGAACAAGGTTGGATGGCTAAGACAACCTGGCTCTGTTGAGAATTTTCCTCAGAGCCTCCTTCACTTCCTTGCTCCTCAGGCTGTAGTTGAGAAGGTTCAACATGGGGATCACTGTTATGTAAAACACAGACACCACCCAGTCCTCCTCCGAGGACTGGCCAGAGTCATGTCTCAGATACATGAAGATGAGGGTCCCAAAGAAGAGTGACACTGCAGTGAGGTGAGAGGCACACGTCCAGAAAGTCTTGGCCTGGCCTCCTGCAGAGGGAATCCTCATAACGGCCAAGATGATGAGCAGGTAGGACACCAAAAGCACCACCATGCAGGCAGGGATGACAAAAATGGCAAACACAATAATTACCACTTCCTGAGTGTAGCTGTCCCCACAGGTTATCTTTAAGAGAGGAGGGAGGTCACATAAAATGAAGTCAATCTCATTGGTTCCACAAAAGGAGAGCGTGAAAGCTGAGACCTTCCACACCAAGGCACTGAAGACACCAGCAACGTAAGCCCCCCCCCAACACACACACACACACACAACCCAAACGGGCCTTCCTCCTCATGATAGTGACATAAAGCAGGGGTCAGCACATGGCCACATAGCGGTCATAGGCCATGAGGGCCAGGAGGTAGCAGTCAATGGAGCCAAAGAAGGTGAAGAGAAAGAACTGGACAGCACAGAGTGTGTAGGATAAAGTGGCCCTGTGCTCCAGCAACACAGCCATCATCAGAGGCACAGTGACAAACGAGTAGCAGATGTCCATGAACGAGAGGTGACTCAGAAGGAAGTACGTGGGGCTGTGGAGTCGGAGATCCACGCGGATCAGGATAATCATGCCCAAAGGGGTGATGAGATAGATAAATAGAAACAGGAGGAAGAGAGGTAGTGCCCATTCAGGACAGTCAATGAATGCCATGAGGAGGAATTTGGTCACCAACGTGAGGTTCTTCTCTGCCATGAAGCCAGAGGCACCTGAGAAGGCTAGGATGAGAGCAAGTTAGGGAACTATAAGTAGGAATTAACTGTATTTCTAGGTTACATGTACTGAACAAGTGCTGTGGACAAAACATGCCAGGGGCTATGTGGGCCTTCAGAGATGCCTGGTCTTAACTCCTACTTCTAAGGGACTTCTGTGACATGTCAAGAAAACTGATGTGGGGAAACATTTTCAGAATAGGAGTGCTTTTTCTCCCACTTTTTATGGCTAACTAGCTGTGTGAGCCCCTGCAGTCAGATAACCACAGAACCAAACTTTCCCTATCGCTCCAATAGGGGCTGATACATGGGGTCCTGTCTACCATGGAAATATCCATCTCAGGACTCTGTCCCCTTTTCTCTATGACCATATACCTCCTCCCTTATTTCAAACCCTCTTCATCTCTTGCCTGGATCAAAACAAGAGCCATAGAGCTAACAGCTCCCGCCGCCCTCAGACTTGCTTCTTGCCAACTTTTTTTTTTTTTAACATTTTATTTCTGTTGTTGTTGTTTATATGTGCTTTTTATTGTGAGTTTTTAAATTTTTATTTATTTTTTTATACAGCAGGTTCTTATTAGTTACCTATTTTATACGTATTAGGATATATACGTCAATCCCAAGCTCCCAATTCATCCCATCGCCAACCCCGCCCCCGCCCCGCCCCTGCTTTGCCCCTTGGTGTCCATACGTTTGTTCTCCTCACTGTGACCAGAGAGATATTTCTAAGACTTTCTCATCCCCCTGTTAAAAATCCAGTCATGGTGCCCCATCAAGGATGGGATATTCTTTAGACTCCTCAGTGTGTTGGGGAAAGGCCTCCGGGGGGGTCTCCCCCACTTACTTCCTCGTGTCCCTTTCTTATGCCTCACTGCTTGTACCTTCAGCCACGCTTCTCTCCAGCCACCCGAATTATTTACAGCTTTTCTAATGCCCCACATTCATTCACATCTCTGTGCTTTCCGCAGGCCACCCCTTCTGCTGAAACACCTTGTCTTTCCCATCCTCAGGGTCCTGCCCAACTCCTATACCACCTTCAGGCCTCAGCTCAGATCCTACATCCCACAAGAAGTCTCCCTTGAGTCTGTCTTCCCTGGTCAGGGTATGTGCCTCTGGAGCTCAGCACGTTGTAAAGCCTCAATATGTTTTGGGGGAATAAAGTTATCAAATGAGATATAAAGCATATTGCAAAGAGAAAGGCATTGTGCAAATCTTCAAGGGATTTGTTTGTTTTGTTTTTTTGCGGTACGCAGGCCGCTCACTGTTGTGGCCTCTCCCGTTGCGGAGCACGGGCTCCGGATGCGCAGGCTCAGCGGCGATGGCTCACGGGCCCAGCCGCTCCGCGGCATGTGGGATCTTCCTGGACCAGGGCACGAACCCGCGTCCCCTGCATCGGCAGGTGGACTCTCAACCACTGCGCCACCAGGGAAGCCCCGGATTATGCTTATTTTTATGAAAATATTTAAAAACAGAAGCTGTCTGAAGTCTTAAAAACCCAATAAAATTGATGAATATTCACAGAGACCATAAGCCATCCTTGGACTTACCCTCCAATTCTCAACGTAACAGTGCGCTTACTTGACAGAAAGCTGTTGTCTTAATTAGATCCTCTTAGTTTACCACAAATCCATTTTAAAAGAACAGATATTTTCTTTAATAACAGAGAACATATATACAGACACTATTCTAATGATTTATATATTAAGTCATTTAATTCCCACATTCACTTTTTGAGGTAGGAACTTTTTTCCCCCATTTCACAGATGAGGCAACTGAGACAGACTTTAAGTAGCTCAATCTTGCGTCCAAGATTGCACAGCTAGTAAATGGTGGAACTGCCATGAAGAACAAAACTGTACACAGAAGCACTATTTACCTTAAAACAGGATTTTACATACATCACATGTCTATTCCAATAGTCTAAGAGGACCCAGAAAATGTCTGCCTTTAAGTAGACGCATGAACACCAGCACTGCAGTCTATTCATATCCGAAGGCGGATGGGGACTCTTGTGCTAATGGATAGAAAGTCCTTTGGCAGAGTTGCAGTGCAGGGGGGTAGAGAAGATATTTGATCATCTTGAAAGCATTAGACTTTGACAGCTAGGCCAGTGTTGCACTGACATGTTGGAGAAAATGGTAAATAAAAGTCATTGGATCTGGTGACCTGAACTGAGCATGAACCAAGAGGACCAGGACAGTTTTCTCACCTGAATTCCACGTTACCTTTACCTGGCCAGTCCTCTTCGCCCTTTGTCCACTATTTTTCCCTTGTCTCTAAAAAATCGTTTCTTTTCCACTGCTTGGAGAAGTATCCTAAGGGTCTGGGGAGAGAAAACTGGGCTGGGTAGCAGGAGGTCTGGGTGGATATTGTCCTCCCAAATCTGCTCAGTTACGACACTGAGCAAGTTACTTAATCTCTCCAGGCATTGGTGTCCTTCTCCCTCCCCCTACAATCTACATACACACACACATTAGTGAATCAACTTGGGGACAGTAATGTCACAGCTGCCTGAATGCCAGTCCCTGCCTATATCACCCTCAAGTCCCTTGCCAGTTCTGGTCAGTCAAACACTTTCTTGTCTCTCTTCCCTTAATCTTTCTGTTTCCATGACTTGCTAAACCTGGTTAACATGCATTCCTCACTCTGGTTTTTGTTCAGTTCCAGGCTAGGAGAGCAGAGATTGGAGAAAAGCCTCGTCGTATGGGCTCTGGACTCCAATGCAAATCCCTTTTGGCAAAGATACCAATAGTCTCTGAAAGTCTGAAGTCCCCAATCAATGGCTGATGTGGTCTCTAAGGAAAGGCAACTGTTACTCGGATTCTTAACAAGACTCCTGGTCTCAGTCCCAGCTCCCAAAGCCTTTCAACACACCCACTAAGTGGGGTCTAAAAAGCCTAAATCCCAGTTCTACACAGTCCCTCGATGAGTGAGATGTCTCTGGCTTTAACTTCTCTGTCAGAACAATGTCAGAAACTGTGCCTTCCTCCGTGTGGCCACATCCTGGAAGGAATAAGGGTGCTTTGTGAACGCAAGGCTTTATCACATCGCTCAGAAGGACACAGTGGAGACTCTACACAGAGACCTCAACAAGACACATCATGTCTTCTAAGTTTGCCCTCTCTGGAAGTCAGGTGTTTCACTGTCTCCTCTCCCCTCCCCACCCTTCTCCCCCCGCTTTAAAAGCAAATGAAATCACAGGGAAAACAAAAGCCTGAGATGTTGCTCAGAGGAGAAGCTGGCATATCCTTTTTGTTGGCATGGCCTTTGCCATCTCTCTGCATCTTTAACACAGCAGTATTGCTTTAGCCCCAAATTCAGAAGCATTTTGTTAAGCCATTGAATGTCAAGGTGGCTCGATTCAGAAAAGGAAATAAGGAAGATGGGGAAGAACAGAATAATTATAGAATAATTGTTTTCTTGGACAATTATGCAAACCAAGAGAAAATGAGACCATATCGGTCACTGATTCATCACGGTGCTAAGCATTCTAAATGAAGAGCAGGAGACACAAAACGAAACAAATCCCTGTAAAAGAGAAAACACAATGCCAGTCTACAAGGACTATGCAAACTAGCAGGTCACATAATAATTCATCCTACAGATAACAGGTACTAAGCTCATAAGTGAGGTGTAGTCCAGGTGCCATGGGGAGTCAGAGTAAGGCAAGATTACTTATAGATGGGGTAGATCAGGGAAGGCTTCCCAGCGGACATGGACTTTGGCAGGCAGTTTGGATGGAAGTGAGGGGTGGGAGAATGATGGGCAAAGCTCTTCAGGAAGGGGGAGCAGCGTGAGCAAATTCACAGGGACGGGAAAGCCCAGGGGCTACTCCTGGGGAAATGAGCGGGGCTTTGGCCACAGTACAGGATGGTATTAGGCAAGTCCAGGACTAGGGTGAGGTGAGTGAGGCACTCACCTCGGATTCAAAAGTTAAGGTGGCACCAAAACCTTTAGTAAACAAGGTAAATAACCATATAATATTATCAAAAATGAAAATCAACGCAAAAATCTCTATGATGAATAAAATATCAAAATTTTCAGAACAATTTTTTTTTTTTTTAGATTCCATATATATGTGTTAGCATACGGTATTTGTTTTTCTCTTTCTGACTTACCTAGCGGCAGGACAAGAATAAAGACGCAGATGTAGAGAATGGACTTGAGGACACAAGGAGGGGGAAGGGTAAGCTGGGATGAATTGAGAGAGTGGCATGGACGTATATACACTACCAAACGTAAAATAGATAGCTGGTGGGAAGCAGCCTCAGGGAGATCAGCTCAGTGCTTTGTGTCCACCTAGAGGGGTGGGATAGGGAGGGTGGGAGGGAGACGCAAGAGGGAGGGGATATGGGGATATATGTATATGTATAGCTGATTCACTTTGTTATACAGCAGAAACTAACACACCATTGTAAAGCAATTCTACCCCAATAAAGATGTTAAAATAATAATAATAAAATAAAACAAATTGAATGAAAATACAAGTACAGAATAAAAATATATATATATCAAAATTTTAAATAAAGAGCACCAGTATTACTGATTTTCCTTTTGCCTCAGTCTCCGTTACAGTACAGCATAGCGCTGGTACCCTACGCTTGAAAAGGAGGGTGAGACCAACGGCTTCCAGGGCACAGGCTTAACAAGTGCCTTTTAATGGACATTCCATTTCTTTCCTCTCTACCCTCCAGTTAGGAAAAGAAAATGTAGGAAAGTCAACCTAATAAGATCTAATACTTGCAGAGTAACTTTAACTATTTCCAAGTACTCTCTTCATCTTCACAAGACCCCTGTGGGATTGAGAGAGATAACAAATTCCTCCTCTGTACTGATGAGGAAACACGGCAAAGAAAGGCCCAAGGTCACGTAGTTACCTGGTGAGCGGACTAGAAATTGTGTCGGTCCTGGTTGCTAATGGACTCTGCCTATGCCACAGGCCCTACAGCCCAAGAGGACATATTTTTATGACCACACGTACATCCACATCCACGCCCAGCGCTCACTGGACGAGGACGAGGTGAGTCCTCTGGGCTATGCTGTATTAACAAATGACCTTAAAACCACAGTGACTTAACACAATACATTTAAATTTACCCATGGAAACGCCAGTGTGGGATAGGTAGTCCTCCTCTGTCTTGCAGCTAAGCCATTTTGTACAGCTAAACTTCAAGACTGCTAGTGCAGGGGAGGACAGGGAAAGATCAAGCAGGATGCCACTAAGGACCAGGCCTGGTCTGCCTCCCTCCCACCTACATCACAGTGACCTGAACCCAGTCACAGGGGTTCAACGTTACTGCCTACATAACCTAGAGGATGTAGGGAAGTGCACAGATATTTGTGCAAACAAATATTTGGGCTGAAATCTCTGCCACGCCCCTCACCTTCTGTGCATCCTTTGTGCAGGAGAAAGTCTAGAACCCACCCCAGAATTTCCAAGGACAGCCAAGGGCTCACTCCTGCGTGTGCGTGGCTCTGTTTTCCTGTTTCCGCTAAAGTGTTATTTACACTCGTGCCCACTTCCCATTACTTCTCACCCTTTCCAGTACCACAACATGCCAAGCATGAAGCATGGCCTTTTGTCTTTATCCTTCACTCTCTAAAGCAAAATTAACACAGTGCGTTTGTTTGGGTAGCTGACTTTTAATAAAAATATTGTAGAGAACTTAAGAGGTTCATAATACTTCACAGATTAGGGAGAAAATTAGAATTGAATAATTGATGTCATTGTGCTACAAATTCCCCAGCCATTTCCATCACAAGGAATTTGTCTCTGGCTGTTCCTGACCTCCACCTTAAGCCTGCCTGCTGCTATAGGACCCGTATCTTTCTCTGCTGAGATCATCTTTCATTTGTATTTCTCTTCTCCCAATTCCCCAATCTTCCAAATCCCTACTAGTCCAATCTACTGGGAGAAGGCTCAAAATTCTTTGTATATTGTTATGCATGATAATCTGAATCTTTAATACCCAAATACCTTCCATTTAGACCGTACATTAGAGTTTCTTAAATTCCATAATCCAGATGCCCTTTAAGATGTTTTCCTCAACAAAAGGAAATGTCTCTCTTCAATAGAAAAAAATTAGGTCAAACTACAGCTAGCATTTAACTTTTTTTTTTTTTACTTTTAACATACAAAATAATGATTTAGTGCTCAAAGATGCCTTAGAAACTGGGTTAAATAATGAAAACTGTCTTTACTAAATAATTTCTTGGAGGCTTTCGTGTGATAATATACTTTATAAATCTCCAAAATGAAGTACGTATTGTGCAGCAATTCTCAAAAGTATTTGACAATGGAATGTTTACTGGGCTACTCTTGTGTACAAACACCCACAAATTCAGTGACACACAAGAATAAGCATTTGCTCTCACATTCATAGGTTCCAGGATTTGGTTTATCAAGGCTGGGCTGGGCTAGCTTAGCCAAGCTGCAGCTTGGTTCCTGATTTGTTTCACATGTCTCTCACCATCTTTGGGTCAGCAAGCTACTGAAGACATGTTCTTCTAACAGTGGCAGAGGCCCAAGTGAGCAAAGTTCCATTATCAAAATACATTCAAGTCTTTGCTTACATCTGGTCTGCATGTCTGTCAGCCAAAGAAAGTCACATGGTCAAGCTCAACAATCTCGAGCAGGAGAGTATATTCTATTCACAGTGGAAGAGGAGTTTTCAGAACACTTTTCCCTATCATCCATAAATACTCAAGTCCTACCACCGAACCACATGCAAAATACATTCATCACCACCTGAGATCACCCACCCACACGAGCCTCTACAAAGTACAAGTCATGCCTTGGTATCCGTGGGGGGTTGCTTCGAGGACCTGCCCCGAATACCAAAATCCGCAAACACTCAAGTCCCATAGTTGGCTCTCTGTATTAGTGATTCCATACTCATGGTCCCACAGTCATGAATTCAGCCAAACGTGGATCCTGTAGTACTGTAGTATGTACTGAAAAATAGTTACGTATAAAGTGGACCCCTGCAATTCAAACCTGTGCTGTTCAAGGGTCAGCTGTACATCGTTGGGATCAAAGTTTAGGATCTTGTGATCTCTATCAGCCCAGATGCAGCTCCCCTTGGTCTAAAGAATTATGAACTAAAAAGACAAGTTATCTGCCTGCCCTACAAACACCGTGCAGGATAACCACGGTAAACACACCCATTAGGAAAAAGGAAGGATGGTAGGCACATGGCAGGCACTGGTCCCTAGGAATTCTGAGATCCTACTGGGCAAATATTGCCATGTCCCCCTACCCTGGGGTATGAAATGTGCCTTGTTAGGCCATGAACCTTCTCCTTGGTGGAGACAGGGCACCCCGGGTGGGTGTCCCTCAGGGCTCTTAGAAAATATCATGACCATTAGATCTTTCTCATACCCCAAAGTACTTTAATCCTAAATATAGATAGCTTCTATTTTAGCCTTTTCTCTTTCATTTGGTATTCTCTAACCACTTAGAGTTTACCAGAGAGAGGACATGGTAAATTTTGGTTAAGAATATAGATCCTGGTATCAGACCGTCCGGGTTGGAATCCTGGCTCCTTCACGTTCTACCTGTGTGATCTTGGGAACTATGCATAATCTCAGTGTGATTCAACTACCTCATCTATAAATTGGGAATAATAGTACCAACTTCATAAAGTTATGGAGCAAATCAAATGAAAGTGACATGAGTGAGAGACATAAAGCCACTCTTCAGTGAGGTATCTGATCTTCACTATCAGAAGAGTGTTTCCCAGACCTCTTTCCAAATTCAACCTTTCTTCCTACTTCCTGTCTGAATCTTTACACATTCAATGACATTGCAGAGTTCCCACGAACTGGTTAGTTTAAGATAGTAGTAAACTTTCCATCTGGGTTTTAATGAGGGTAAATCTCACTAATAATAATTGTGAAGCCACAGAAATAGCCAACATCCCTGAGGGACCATGAAGTACCATGCAAAGCACTTTACATGTAACTTCTCACTTAAAAACAAAATTATAAAGCACTCAGACAAAATGTGACATTTCTAATCATATAAGGAAATATCCTCATAGACGATAAAGCAATCTTTGGTTGGTAGTTCTCGTAAATTCATCATGCAATTGTCATCTCATCATCTCCCTATCCCATTTTGCTCTCTCTATGCTAGCTCAGTGTTAATGTTACTGCTGATGTCAGTCTTCCCTGTTGTTAACATTACACAATTTAATTTAAAATTTAAAATCTTTATCAGTATTTCTTCCCATTAAAATACGGAATTTCTTTGTTGACATTCTGCCTCTGTCTTTCATTGCTTTCCCTGGAGGCAGGCTTTATGGGAAACTCCTTACTGGAAGATACTCTACCTCTGGGGGGCTGGTTCCATGCCTCCTGTGCTGCAACCACTTGCAAATGATAACGATAGCCCAGATGATTAGTACAACAGAGGAGGTGTTTGATGAGCATTTTGCAGAACTATGAAGATAATTAGTACAACTTGGCTTTATTAAGAGGTTTCCTCAGGGCCTCCTTCATGTCCTTGTTCCCCAGGCTATAAAATCAGAAAGTGCAGCCCGGAGCTTACAATTGTGTAGAACTTGGTCCCAGCCTTTTCCCCTTCCAGAGACTTTCCTAAATCATTGCGTACATAAAATAAAGCTCAAGTCGCAAAGCTCAGCCCTACTGTACTTACGTAAGAGGCAAAGGTAGAGCAGGTCTTTGCCTGGTGACCTGATTTGCAGATGTTTAGATGGACTTGTCAATGAACAGCTAAGTGAACAGGATCACAGCTAGTCTGGTCAGAATCATATAGAAAGCAAATCATATATAGTAACAGAAATCATATAGAGAAAAATTTTATATAGCAGCAGCTGCTAGAGGAAGCTATCTCCCAGGTCTGTGCCAATAGCAATGGGAGGTCACAGAAAATAAAATCAATTTATAATTGAGGGAGATGAAGAAGGTGAAATGCATAGATAGAATTGCATTTGTCAAACCCTCTAAAATCCGCCATCACCAGCTTCTGCTAAACCTCCTGAGAGTCGTGATGGTGGCGAAAAGCAGAGGTCAACAGTGGCCACAAAATAATTGAAAACACATCTGAAAATCTAACTAATGTTTCCAAAGATGAGGTCCTAGGTTCACTCAAGTAATATTTTGGGATTTTAAGCACTGGATTTTACATCAATTCCCACTGTAAAAATTGAATAAACAGAAACCTCAGTTAAATAGAGTTGAGAGACCAGAAATGGAAGCTCTCATGCCCTGTGATGACAGCAGAGCCCAGCAGGAAGAAGAATGATGCCTCTTTCCTGGAACTTAATATAGTCATTCAGACGAATCAACCTCATTTCTCTGACTCATATCTGCTAGTTCATATGCTTGTCGGTAAAGGCCAGGCTCAACATTGGATGAAAACTGCTAATAAGGAAAATCCTAAAAAGTCTCTAGAATTTCACCTGGGAGACCAGCCCACTAACTTATTATATGAACAGCCTTCGTCAATCGCTAGGGGGCTTTGTCAAGCAATTCCTGGGCTTTTCCGAAGCCTGTGGATTGGAACAAAATTCAGGCTTGCGTTCACAAGAAATCTGATGAACCTTTTCATGGTTATTACAATTAACTTCAGATTATATTTAAAGAAAGTTCTGGTCTTCCTTCAGATGTTGATTCCACCTGAGTAGCGTTTAAGTCTATGTCTATTAATGGGCTGAACCAGGACCTTCCCCTTCTAGTCAAAAGGACCAGGACGGAATGGGAAACTATATCCACTCCAGATTTAGTTAATCTGGCAAACCAGCTCTCTCATACTCTAGATGAGTCATCTCAATAGAAGACCAATAAAATTCTTAATCTTCAGCTCCAGTGAATGAAGACTCCTAAATGAAACCAAAACTCTCTTAGCTTCTGCTATTGCATAGAGTCAGGACACTGGAAAAAGAATGGTACAAATATAAGTCTTAGGCACCTTCAGCCCTCTCACCAGCCTTTCTGATGTTCTCCCAGATCTCCACGATGAGCCTCCGAGGAACTACAGGGCCTCTTCCCAATCCTCCCTCTTAAGTGTCTTGGAGAAACATTTCTCCAGATTGGAGATGAATCTCTTCCGATCCTAACTGACACCAAAGGCACACTCTCAGTGCTCAAGCCAGCTGTTGTAAAGCAGCCCCTCCCTCGAATAGTGGAGATCTTCAATGAACCTCAAAACGTTCCTGTCTCTGAACCTATCCACTTTTGTTTAGGCCCTTTGAGTGATACCCACCATCTTCCCCTTAGTTCCTCCACCTCTGTCCATTTATTAGGCCGAGACTTCTTAAAGAAGTATCATGCCAGAATTCCGTTCTCCCAAAGGGGGAAAATAATTCTAGAATTTGACAGTAGTCATCAAAGTAACCAACCAGGTGAATTAAATGATATTTTGACATCTTTTATTTGTTGTGTTTCTGACAACACTAGAGCTGATTCTGTAAACACTGATCATTTGTCCCTATTAAATCAGCTACCGCTTTCCTTAAGAGCAAAATCTCCAACTGATGTTGGCAAAATTCATAGCATGCCTCCCATCAAAATTCTAATAGACCCCTCAGTCTTCCCAGAATTAACCACACCCTACAAGTAAAGGAGCCCTTCAAGGCATAAATCCCATAATAGAAGATCCCAAGGCTTGAAGCCTCTTTATCCCTTGTACTAGTCCCTGTTAACACTTGCATTTTACTGGTGAGAAAGCCTAAGGGCTGAGTTTTGGTCCTGGACAAACCTGGAGGTTTGTCCAGGACCTTAAAGCAATAAACAACATTGTCAATGGACTATTACTCAGTCATAAAAAGGAATGGAATTGGGTCATTTGCAGAGACTTGGATGGACCTAGAGACAGTTATACAGAGTGAAGTAAGTCAGAAAGAGAAAAAAAATATCATATATTAATGTAAATATGTGGAATCTGAAAAAATTGGTATAGACGATCTTATTTACAAAACAGAAATAGAGACACAGACACAGAGAACAAACGTATGGATGCCAAGGGGGAAGGGGGTGGGTGGGATGAACTGGGAGATGGGGATTGACATATAAACACTATTGATACTGTGTATAAAATAGATAACTAATGAGAACCTACTGTATAGCTCAGGGAACTCTACTCAGTGTTCTGTGGTGACCTAAATGGGAAGGAAATCCAAAAAAGAGGGAATGTATGTATATGTATAGCTGATTCGCTTTGCTGTACAGTAGAAACTAACACAATATTGTAAAGCAACTATACTCCAATAAAATTTTTTTTTAAAAAGAGCTGAGAAGTTAAAAAAAAAACATTGCTATCCCTCAACACCTTGTTCTTCCTACCCTCATATGTTACAAACATCCATTCCCATTGGAAGTAAATTCTTTACTGTAACTGTTTTATGCAGTGTATTCTTCAGTACTCCAGTTCATGAAGCTAGAAAATACCTTTCTGCCTTCACTTGAGGAGAAAACCAATTCACCTGGACAGTAATGCCTCGGGGTTATACTGAGAGTCCTTCTTATTTTTGCAAATCCTGAAGGCTGATTTGGATGATATAAAGTTCCCTAGAGGTTCTACTTTGTTACAATATGCGGATGATTTGCTTCCCTGCTCTCCTTACCAGGCATCCTCACAGGAAGTCAGTATGCACTTAGTTTTAAGGGGATAGAAGGTCGCCAAAGAAAAATTGCAGTTTGCCCGAACCCAAGTTCAACATTTAGGGCATCTGATATCAGAACAAGGGCTACATCTAGATCCAGATAAACTTCATGGTGTCCCAAGTTTCCCAAAACCCAAAACTAAACACTAACTCTGAAGTTTTCTCAGCTGGTTTGTTATTGCTGAAATTGAATTACAATTTCTCTTTTGTGGCCAAACCTCTATGTGTTTTATTCAATAAAAACAACACTGACTCAATTTTATGAGAAGAACTGAATGATATAGGCTTCAAGGTCTTAAGGCCTTAAAGGAAAGTTTGATGAACCCACCTGCCCTTGGACATCCCAATTTTCAGATTTCCTTTTGCCTTTTTTTTAATATGAAAAGGAAGGAAATGCCCTTGGAGTACTCACCCAAGAAAACAGGGACCATCCTTGACCCCTAGGGCATTATAGCCAGCAACTGGACCCAGGGGCCAGGGATATGACCCTTCCCTTAGAGCCACTAAGGCCACTGCCCTTCCGGTTGAGGCCACTGAGAAAATCATGTGGGTTCTCTGTTAACCATTTTTGCACCTCATGCAGTAGAATCTTTCCTGAATTCTCACCACACCCAACAATTTTCAGCCATCCATCTCACCTCCTATGAAGTCCTTTCATTCACTGCCCCTCACATAATTCCTTTATGTTTTAATAATCTTAACCTGACTACTCTCCTCCCCTTTGACACTGACAGAGTACAATATCTGTGATGGCCTAACACTGACGGACCACCTCCTCATGATGAGTTACAGGAAATTCCATGGAGTAACACTGACTTCCCATGGTTCACTGATGGTTCTTATTTCAAAGGTGACAACAGCAAACATTGTGCTGGATATGCTGTTACAACTCCTTTTGGTATTGTTGAAGCAGCATCTTTATCTATGGCTACTTCAGCCCAGCACACCAACCTATATGCTCTTATACAGACCTGTACTTTAGACAAGGACAAAACTGCCAATATTTTTATTGACAGTAAATATACTTTCGGAGTAGCTCATGATTTTGGAATGTTGTGGAAGCAACACGGCTTCCTTACTTCCAGTGGAAATAAAATTAAAATTGGCCCCTATGTTCAGGAATTATTGAATGTAATGTTTTTACCTGCCACTTTAGCTATCGTTAAGATTCTGGGGCATTCTAAACTCGACTCTCTGGAAGTGGGCTGCTATTTCAGCAAGGAATGCTGCCCTTAAAGCGACCAATAGGGACCAAACTCCATCATGGTCCAAAGAGTTATTGTCCCAAATGATAATTTAGAAAAACTGGCTAGAGATGCTCAAAAATTGGCCTCAAAAAAGGAAAAACAAAACTGGAAATTTAACAATTGTTGGTTTGATAAAAAGAGAAAGCTGTGGTTTAAACCAAATAACAACCAAGTCCTACCAGACACTCTAAAGTTCCCAATCCTCACCACTGTACACGTATTAAACCACTGGCCTACTGACAAAATGATAGTCTTCATGAATCAGTATCAGTGGGGAAATATTAGCAAAGCCCCCATAGTGCTTACCTCACTTGTCTCACTTGTCCAAAGTACAACACAGGAAGCCTGTTCATACTGCTCCTGGACTTTTTTAACCTCCTAACAGACCATTCAAGCTCTGGCAAATGGATTTCACACAACTTCCTCTGAGTAATAGATATAAATATGTTTTAGACATGGTCGGCATGTTTTCACACTGAACAGAAGCTTTTCATTGCAGACAAGCTACTGTCTCTTCTGTGGCTAAAGTTCTTTTTGGAAAAGATCATCTCTACATGGTGAACTCCTCTTGAATTTCACAGTGATTGAGGAACCCACGATAGTAGCCAAGTACCTTAAAAGTCTGTGCTGTTTGGCCAGTTTTACAACATTTTCACCTCACCGCTCTCAATCCTCTGGTTTAGGTGAACACACAAATGACATTATTAAGACTCAGTTGGCAAAATTTGTAGAGGCCCTCCAAATTCCTTGGCCCAAAGCGTTGCTGTTGGTCCTTCTAAATCTTATATCTACCTCTTTAGGAACTCATAAACTCTCACCCTTTGAGATAGCCATGAGATGCCCAATGTACTTACCCACAACAGATAGATGGAGAGATAGTCTATTATGGCAAAGGTCTAATTGCTTCTATTAAAGATAACTATGTTTTGGTAGAGCAATTTTTTACAATGTGACCTTGGGAGAAAAAGACCTTAAGCATCGTACCTTGCAACCTGGAGATTTTGCCTACTGTAGAAGACACCTCCAGAAGAATTCTCTTCAACCTCATTGGAAAGGCCCCTATCAGACACTGCTAACCAACTCTTGTGTCACTAAGCTCCAAGGAACTGACCCCGGGATTCATGTGACATACCTAAAGAAAGCACCAAACACTGACTGGATCTGCATATCATCTGGTGACCTAAAAGTAAAGATTTCCTGGAATTGAAGCAGACAACATCTGATGAGACAGCTTTCCCATGATATCTAGACCAGGACTGTTGGAAGTTTCTCGCCAAAACTTTGATGATGACATAATGCTTCAGATGATCTCCCATGTCTATGATCTTGATAACACATAAACTTCAGATAAAAAGTACCTGAGAGGGCTTCCCTGGTGGCGTAGTGGTTAAGAATCCGCCTGCCAATGCAGGGGACACGGGTTCGAGCCCTGGTCCGGGAAAATCCCACATACCGCCGAGCAACTAAGCCCGTGCGCCACAACTACTGAGCCTGTGCTCTAGAGCCCATGAGCCACAACTACTGAAGCCCACCTGGCTAGAGCCCGTGATCCACAACAAGAGAAGCCACAGCAATGAGAAGCCCTCGCACTGCAACGAAGAGTAGCTCTCACTCACCACAACTAGAGAAAGCCCACTCACAACAACGAAGACCGAATGCAGCCAAAAATATAAATAAATAAGTTTATCAAAAAAAAAAAGTACCTGAGAGTTCTCCCTCCTACCCCTTCCTGTTACTCAAATGTGACCTTAATAGATTTCCAATTTGTGCATTTTCCCTCCAACATGAGATACTACACCCAGGAAAGATCTTTCTTGACATTGGGGGGGCGGGGGGGAGGAAGCCTCTGAAACTAGAAAACCTTACTCTTGATCAGTGATATTTTCAGAGAAAGACCTTGATCAAAAGGGGGAAAGGAAAAAAATTAACAAACAGAAACTTCAATTAAATAGAGTTGGGAGACCAGAAGGGGGAGCCCTCACATCCTGTAACAATAGCAGAGCCCAACGGGAAGAATAAAGACCCCTCTTCTTTCCTAACAAGGACTCAGCCAATGAAAAGTCATGGACTTTTTGTTTACTATAACCCTCCCAACTCCCTCTTCCCCTCTATAAAAGCATTCTCTTCATCATGTGGGAACTTGCACACACTCACCATGGTTGCAGACCCAGAATTGCAATTCTCTGCTGATCCCAAATAAATCCACCTTTGCTGGAGAAATATCTGGCAGTCTATTTTTTTCAGGTTAGCACCACCATCCAATACCTTGTTTTCCTTATAGCCCTGTTTTACCTCCATGATTCAGGAAGCAGTGATTACTTGTCATGCACTTTCCCTTCAGGAGTGGACCTGATACATCCTGAACTAAAGGAACCAATTGAATGTCTAAAAATAGATTTTTTTAATACATTAAAGAAAGAATAGTCTTGACATTAAAGCTTTTAATTGTAAGAAAGACTGTGTTAAAAATAAGATGTTTTCCTTGGAGTTTCTCAAGATGAATCTTTTCATGTAAAGAGCAATCCTGGAAGTCAGGAAGCAGAGAGTTTATACCATGTGCCTACAATTCACACTATGATAGTCATTTTCTTACTTAAAAGGGAAAAAAGACTGTAACGTAAGCTCTGACAGTTGGCTTTTCTTTTTGTAATGCAAGTATCTGACTTTAAGCTTTGATTGCTGAGGCATCCACTTCAAAGATGCATCAGCTTCAATGAAGGCTATCTGGAATAAATACATTGCCCCCCACCTCATGAGCCTCCTTTGTTTTAGAGATCCTAAATGTTGATGTGGCCATTTGGGCCAATGTTTTTTCCTCTCTTTTTTCTATCTTCCCATGCTTTAAATTCCCACTATTATGTTTCAAATTCCCACTATTATAGTTCACTGGGCCCCCAGGCATTTCTCGGGATAGCATTACTATCAATAGGCTGAGACCAGCACAAAACAAAGATATTATCAGTAAGCAAAGGAGAATAAACTCAGAGTATATCCTGATTAGATTATAGATGGTGTCTGGATCTTAAGAAGGGTCCCAGGCCCCAACACCCTCCAACCCCAGATGAGTCCCAGAGAGGGTCACTATAGGTGATAAAAGCCACCACCTCATTTTGTAGAAGAATCTGGAAGAGAAGATACCTGTGCCTCGCTTCCTAGGGTAATGGCAAGACTTCTAGGGATTTTTCTATATCCAACATCGCAGCAGAAAAACATGTCAGCAATGGTCAATGGTTGACGGAGGCAGAGGGACCAAGAGTGACTTCACAGAATCCTGACACTTCAGTATAAAAAAACTGATGATGTATTCATCAATTATGAAACAACTGTTAGAAAACCAAAGGCACTTTAGAACCATACAAAGAGAATACGAAATATACATCTCTTAAGAGAGAAGCCAAGGCTGGGCCACGGGCCCGCAGTGGATACAGTCACATGACAATAAGAACCAGGAAGCACCAGCTCCCTCTGCACAGAAGAAAGTGAGAACAGAGGAATTCGTTGTACTAAATATCCTACCCACGGTGCCAGGATGATACATAAAAGCCCTGGGAACTTGGATCCCTGGCAGATGGGAAGAAGGTAATAAAGAGGAGAGAGAATTTTGAATTGACTGAGTTTAAATCCTGAATGGGCCATGTTTACAACTGAAAGTGACTGAGTTGCCTTCGATTGGAAAGAATTCATCTTTCTTTTGCCTTCGGTGGAAAAAATGAGTTCAGTTATAATGAAATATTAAGAAGTTATTTTTGTTGCACCCTGGTATTGAAACTGTAAATTATAAAACTATTAGAAATGCCAGCAGCAGGGACAAGAATCATAAACCCAAGTTAAGAGACACACACAAAAAATAAATATCTGTTTAATAAAAGCTCAAGACAAATAAACAAAGAGAATGATAAAATTTAAAGAATAACAGAAGGAAATTTCCTTTTGCTTGAAAAAGTATCTTAAGCTTTCAGATCCGAAGAGCTCACCAAGATCTTGACACCAACATTGAAAATTAGATATGCTTCTAGATGCAAGGATAAAATGAATACATTACACACTAATGGAGGATAAAAAAAAAAAAAAAAAGACAAGTGATCTATATGGGACCAAGAAGTAGACCGTCATCAAATTTTGCATCTACTCTAATGAATACCAGACGTCAAAGAAAAGAAAAATGTCTACAAATTTCACATAAAATCATTTTGAGTCTAGAACGCAATTCCCAACCAAACTGTCGTTCAAATATGAATTAATCATACAAGACACATTCTCTGACCACAAGGTAAGGACCACAGAAATTAACAAAAGTCCAGCCAAAAAGAATATCAACCATTCTGACACATTGAAATAGCCTGTTTATTTACACTCAAGATAAAGTGGGACTCATCTTCAAACTATTTAGAAATAACTGACACTGATAAGTATATACTAAAACCTGTGAATTGTACCAACAATGGTAAAAGGGAAAAACTCTATTTGTAAATACATTTATTAGACTATGTGGGCAATTAAAATAAATGAAGCATGTTGCAAGCAAATACTCACACACACACACACATACATATGCACACACAGCCAAAAGAATCTAGAAGAAAGTTAAAAATAAATAAATAAATAAATACAGCAAAAGTAGAGAGTATTAATATGTAAGACAAATTTTTTAATGGACCCGATAAATAAAACCAGGAGCTGGCTCTTTGAAATGATCAGTACAACAGAAAACACTGCCAGGCTTTCGAATAAAAAACAGACAGAAAACAAAACAAATAAATGCCATTAGGACTGAGAAATGAGAAAAACACAGTTTGTAGAGGTAATTTTAAATTATGAGAAAGAACAGTTCGTACGTATCACACGGACAAAAAATAAATATGGCCAGGAGTTATGTATATCAATATGGCTAAATCTCAAAACCATTATATTGAACAAATTGTTAGAGATGTGAACATTAGGGCAGCTTAGATGTGAAGTTTTAAAATAAATACAAAGAAACTGTGGGTTATTATAAAGATATAAATATGTAGTAAAAATAGAAAAGCAGGTATGGGAATGTTAACAACAAATGCAAGATAGTAGTTACCCCTGGTAACTTCCATATATATATGTTAGCATATGGTATTTGTTTTCCTCTTTCTTGCTTCACTCTGTATGACAGTTTCTAGGTCCATCCACCTCACTACAAATAACTCAATTTGGTTTCCTTTTATGACTGAGTAATATTCCATTGTATATATGTACCACATCTTCTTTATCCATTCATCTGTCGATGGACACTTAGGTTGCTTCAATGTCCTGGCTATTGTAAATAGAGCTGCAATGAACATTGTGGTACATGACTATTTTTGAATTATGGTTTTCTCGGTATATGTCCAGTAGTGGGATTGCAGGGTCATATGGTAGTTCTATTTTTAGATTTTTAAGGAACCTCCATACTGTTCTCCATAGTAGCTGTACCAATTTACATTCCCACCAACAATGCAAGAGGGTTCCCTTTTCTCCACACCCTCTCCAGCATTTATTGTTTCTAGATTTTTTGATGATGGCCAATCTGACTAATGTGTGAGGTGATACCTCATTGTAGTTTTGATTTGCATTTCTCTAATGATTAGTGATGTTGAGCATCCTTTCATGTGTTTCTTGGCAATCTGTATGTCTTCCTTGGAGAAATGTCTATTTAGGTCTTCTGCCCATTTTTGGATTAGGTTGTTTGTTTTTTTGATAATGAGCTGCATGAGCTGCTGGTATATTTTGGAGATTATCCTTTGTCAATTGTTTCATTTGCAAATATTTTCTCCCATTCTGAGGGTTGTCTTTTCTTCTTGTTTATGATTTCCTTTACTGTGCAAAAGATTTTATGTTTCATTAAGTCCCATTTGTTTATTTTTGTTTTTATTTCTATTTCTCTAGGAAGTGGGTCAAAAAGGATCTTGCTGTGATTTATGTCATAGAGTGTTCTGCCTATGTTTTCCTCTAAGAGTTTTATAGTGTCTGTCCTTACATTTAGGTCTTTAATCCATTTTGAGGGTTTTTTGTGTATGGTGTTAGGGAGTGTTCTAATTTCATTCTTTTACCTGTAGCTGTGCAGTTTTCCCAGCAACACTTATTGAAGAGACTGTCTTTTCTCCATTGTATATTCTTGCCTCCTTTATCAAAGATAAGGTGACCAGAGCTTCCCTGATGGCGCAGAGTTAAGAATCTGCCTGCAAATGCAGGGGAAACAGGTTTGAGCCATGGCCCAGGATGATCCCGCCTGTCATGGAGCAACTAAGCCCATGCACCACAACTACTGAGCCCATGTGCCACGACTACTGAAGCCCACGTGCCTAGAGCCCATGCTCCGCAACAAGAGAAGCCACTGCAATGAGAAGCCTGCACACCACAATGAAGAGTAGCCCCTGCTCACCGCAACTAGAGAAAGCAACAAAGACCCAGTGCAGCCAAAAACAAATAATAATATAAAATAAATTAATTTTAAAAAAAGATAAGGTGACCATTGTGCGTGGGTTTATCTCTGGGCTTTCTATCCTGTTCCACTGATCTATATTTCTGTTTTTGTGCCAGTACCATACTGTCTTGATTACTGTAGCTTTGTAATATAGTCTGAAGTGTAATATAGTCTGAAGTGAGTCTGAAGTGTAATATAGTCTGTAATATAGTCTGAAGTCTGAAGTGTAATATAGTCTGAAGTGTAATATAGTCCAGTTTTCTTTCTCAAGATTGCTTTGGCTATTCGGGGTCTTTTGTGTTTCCATACAAATTGTGAAATTTTTTATTCTACTTCTGTGAAAAATGCCATTGGTAGTTTGCTATGGATTGCATTGAATCTGTAGATTGCTTTGGGGAGTATAGTCATTTCACAATGTTGATTCTTCCAATCCAAGAACATGGTATATCTCTCCATCTATTTGTATCATCTTTAATTTCTTTCATCAGTGTCTTATAGTTTTCTGCATACAGGTCTTTTGTCTTCTTTGGTTGGTTTATTCCAAGGTATTTTATTCTTTTGGTTGTAAAGGCAAATGGGAGTGTTTCCTTAATTTCTCTTTCAGATTTTTCATCATTAGTGTATAGGAATGCCAGAGATTTCTGTGCATTAATTTTGTATCTTGCTACTTTACCAAATTCATTGATTAGCTTTAGTAGTTTTCTGATAGCATCTTTAGGATTCCCTATGTATAGTATCATGTCATCTGCAAACAGTGACAGTTTTACTTCTTTTCCAGTTTGGATTCCTTTTATTTCTTTTTCTTCTCTGATTGCTGTGGCTAAAACTTCCAAAACTATGTTGAATAAGAGTGGTGAGAGTGGGAGAATTTGTTTTGTTCTTGATCTTAGTGGAAATGGTTTCAGTTTTTCACCATTGAGGATGATGTTGGCTGTGAGTTTGTCATATATGGCCTTTATTATGTTGAAGTAAGTTCCCTCTACGTGTACTTTCTGGACAGTTTTTATCATAAATCAGTGTTGAATTTTGTTGAAAGCTTTTTCTGCATGTATTGAGATGATCATATGGTTTTTTTTCCTTCAATTTGTTAATATGGTGTATCACATTGATGATTTGTGTATATTGTAGAACCCTTCTATTCCTAGGATAAACCCCACTTGATCAGGGTGTATGATCCTTTTAATGTGCTGTTGGATTCTGTTTGCTAGAATTTTGTTGAGGATTTTTGCATCTATGGTCATCAGTGATATTGGCCTGTAGTTTTCTTCTTTTTGTGACATCTTTGTCTGGTTTTGGTATCAGAGTGATGGTGGTCTCGTAAATGAGTTTGGGAGTATTCCTCCCTGTGCTACATTTGGAAGAGCTTGAGAAGGATAGGTGTTAGCTCTTCTCTAAATGTTTGATAGAATTTGCTTGTGAAGCCATCACAAGTTTTGTTTGGCTTTTGTTTGTTGGAAGATTTTTAATCACAGTTTCAATTTCAGTGCTTGTGATTAGTCTGTTTATATTTTCTGTTCTTCCTGGATCAGTCATGGAAGGTTGTGCTTTTCTAAGAAATTGTCCATTTCTTCCAGGTTTTCCATTTTATTGGCATACAGTTGCTTGTAGTAGTCTCTCATGATCCTTTACATTTCTGCAGTGTCAGTTGTTACTTCTTTTTCACTTCTAATTCTATTGATTTGCATCTTCTCCCTTTTTTTCTTGATAACTCTGGCTAATTGTTTATCAAATTTATTTATCTTCTCCAAGAACCATCTTTTAGTTTTATTGATCTTTGCTGTTGTTTCCTTCATTTCTTTTTCATTTATTTCTGATCTGATCTTTATGATTTCTTTCCTCCTGCTAACTTTGGGGGTTTTTTTTGTTGTTCTTCTTCTTCCTCTAGTTGCTTTAGGTGTAAGGTTAGGTTTGAGATGTTTCTTTTTTCTTGAGGTAGGATTGCATTGCTATAGACTTCCCTCTTAGAACTGCTTTTGCTGTATCCTATAGGTTTTGGGTGGTTGTGTTTTCGTTGTCATTTGTTTCTAGGTATTTTTTATTTCCTCTTTGATTTCTTCAGTGATCTCTTGGTTATTTAGTAGTGTATTGTTTAGCCTCCGTCTGTTTGTATTTTTTACAGATTTTTTCCTGTAATTGATATCTAGTCTCATAGCGTTGTGGTCAGAAAAGATACTTGATATGATTTCAATTTTCTTAAATTTACCAAGGCTTGGTTTTTGACCCAAGATATGATCTATCCTGGAGAATGTTCCATGAGCACTTGAGAAGAAAGTGTATTCTGTTGTTTTTGGATGGAATGGCCTATAAATTTCAACTAAGTCCATCTTGTTTAATGTATCATTTAAAGCTTGTGTTTCCTTATTTATTTTCATTTTGGATTATTTGTCCATTGGTGAAAGTGAAGTGTTAAAGTCCCCTACTATGACTGTGCTACTGTCAGTTTCCCCTTTTATGGCTGTTAGCATTTGCCTTATGTATTGAGGTGTTCCTATGTTGGGTATAGAAATATTTACAATTGTTCTATCTTATTCTTGGATTGATCCTTTGATCATTATGTAGTGTCCTTCTTTGTCTCTTCTAATAGTCTTTATTTTAAAGTCTATTTTGTCTGATATGAGAATTGCTACTGCAGCTTTCTTTTGATTTCCATTTACATGGAATATCTTTTTCCATCCCCTCACTTTCAGTCTGTATGTGTCCCTAGGTCTGACGTGGGTCTCTTGTAGGCAGCATATATACAGGTCTTGTTTTTGTATCCATTCAGCCAGTCTATGTCTTTTGGTGGGAGCATTTAATTCATTTACATTTAAAGTAGTTATCGATATGTATGTTCCTATTACTATTTTCTTAACTGTTTTGGGTTTGTTATGGTAGGTCTTTTCCTTCTCTTTTGTTTTCGTGCCTAGAGAATTTCCTTCAGCATTTGTTGTAAAGTTGATCTGGTGGTGCTGAATTCTCTTAGCTTTTGCTTGTCTCCCTATACAGCTTTTGAATGAGAAGAAAGCACACTGCAATTAACAAGTTACAAGGATTTTCATAACATAAAGCCAACTAGTAAGTTTCAGAAAATGATATGAAATATCATTTAAAATAAGTAAGTAAATTTTTAATGAGCATAAAGAGTCATACAAAAGTAACAAGTTACCTCTGGGTGTTGAGTTTGGGAGGCAGAGGGAAAAGAGGAAACCACTCTCCCCTTTTTACTTCATATATTTATGTATCTTTTCATTTTATTACAACAAAATATATTTTTTGTAATAAGCAACCCAGTAAAGTCCTTAAAAGAAAGAGAGTACCTTATATCACCTCACACCAGTCAGAATGTCCATCATTAAAAAATCTACAAACAATATATGCTGGAGAGAGTGTGGAGAAAAGGGAACCCTCCTACACTGTTGGTGGGAATGTAAATTGATACAGCCACTATGGAGAACAGTATGGAGGTTCCTTAAAAATCTAAAAATAGATCTACCACACGACCCAGCAATCCCACTACTGGGCATATACCCTGAGAAAACCATAATTCAAAAAGATTCATATACCGTAATGTTCACTGCAGCTCTATTAATAATAGCCAGGACATGGAAGCAACCTAAGTGTCCATCGACAGATGAATGGATAAAGAAGATGTGGCACATATATACAATGGAATATTACGCAGCCATAAAAAGAAACCAAATTGAGTTATTTGTAGTGAGGTGGCTGGACTTAGAGTTTGTCATACAGAGTGTAGTAAGTCAAAAAGAGAAAAACAAATACCATATGCTAACACATATATATGGAATTAAAAAAAAAATGGTTCTGAAGAACCTAGGGGCAAGATGGGAATAAAGATGCAGGCATAGAGAATGGACCTGAGGACACCGGGAGGGGGAAGGGTAAGCTGAGACAAAGTGAGAGAATGACATTGACATATATACATTACGAAATGTAAAATAGAAAGCTAGTGGGAAGCAGCTGCATAGCACAGGGAGATCAGCTGGGTGCTTTGTGACCACCTAGAGGTGTGGGATAGGGAGGGTGGGAGGGAGGGAGACGCAAGAGGGAAGAGATATGGGGATATATGTGTATGTATAGCTGATTCACTTTGTTATACAGCAGAAACTAACACACCATTGTAAAGCAATTATACTCCAATAAAGATGTTAAAAAAAGAAGAGAGAGTAACTTAAAACAAAAATCATGGGAATCAATAAAATGCTAACAAAAATATTTGAGAATCTTAGACTCTGTACCTAATACATTGAATCAGATCTCATCTATTTGGATAAATAAATTTAGTATTTTTATTATTAACTAATGAATATTAATGAATTTCATATTTTAGTATTAACTATTATTATTATTACTATTATTTTTATTGTTATTTGGTTAACCCAAGCAGGCCTTTTGGTAACTCACCATCACTGCCTCTTTCCTGCAAGTTGAGAGACTTGAAGAGAAGGATTCTTAAGTATAGAGAAATCTGGGTAACGTTTCGTAATTTTCCTGTGCTGAATAAACTGCAGAGTCTCCATGCTCAATCCTGGAACCCGAGGAGGGGTCTAATTTTGTAAATGTTGAATCTTCAGATGAAGGAATTTCCTTAAAGATCTATGTACTGAGGCACTTGAGGGGAGGGGATTTCCCTAAAGCATGACTCACTCAGCTGCCTGAGGTCAAGGAACATATTTTAATCTCTCCTTGGCACTGCTAACAATACCTGGCCCCTTCAGTCAACAAATACTCATTTACTGTCTACCAAGAGTTAGCAGTGCATGGGAAGCGCAGGAAACAGCAGTATGAGCAAGGCTCACACGGGTTCTGCCCTATTGAAACAGTTAAGGTCCGTTGGGAAAAAAAACAGACATTAATAAGCAGTTAGCATATTTCAAAAGAGAGCTGAGAGGGCGTCACAGGAGCAAATAACCAGCCCAAGCAGACCTTTCACAAAAGGGATCGTGGAGTCACGAAACCACAGGAGGTAGTAGGAAATGATCAGGATACTTTTAAACAGAACCCTTGGCAGAAACAAAGTTTGTTGTCTTTCATTCCGTAGACACTGAGCTTCTGTTAGATGCCCGGAACTGTGACAAATCCACTGGACATTTAGTCCACAAATATTTACTGGGTACTTACAATATGCCAGGGACTGTTTTAGGCACTGAGGACACAGGAGAGAACCCTGCCCTTGTGAACTGACACAACTGTGGAGTGAGGGAAACATATTACGTCAGACGGTGATGAGTGTGATGCAGAAAAATACAGCAGAAAAGGATGTTACGGAGGCTGTTTGTAATTTTAAATACTTTGAGCAGGGAAGGGCTCATCAGAAGGTGATATGTGAGCAAAGATTTGAAGGAATCACGGGGGCAAGTTATACAGATATCCGAAGGAATAGCATTCTAGCAGAGGGAACAGAAAGTGCAAAGGTCCTGAGGTAAAATCATCCCTGGTGTGTTCTGGGGTCAGCAATAAGTTCAGAGTTTAGCAGAAGAAATAAGCTTACAAAAAAGGAACTATTTTATAATTCAGAGTGACAAGGGATGAGGCTGGGTATTTTTGCTAATGAATTAAGGAGAGCCGTGGCAGACTTCTGGTGCTGGGCCACAGAGGGAAAGTTTGATATTGCTGGAAGCAGCTAGGCAGCAAGATTAATGTTAAATGGAACCATTATGCACATGACAAGTGAAAAAAATTTGATTCAGCGGCACTGGGTGTGGACCAGACCAACCTAATCCGTTCCATCACCTGAAACCCACTTCACCTTTCCATGAACAGTCTCTTTTCCTCCTTGTTCATTGTTCTTTGTTTGCTCATGACCTTCTGCTCTTTCACTGATTGCAATCTCAGGCTGAGGGTGTAGAAAAACAGCACTACCCAGGGCAACCAGACGCCTGGGTCCTTTTCCCCCGTCCCCGTCCCATCCCCACCATCATCCTTGACTAGCTGTGTGATCCTGGGTAATTCTCTTAACCTCTCTGAGTTTCCACTTCCTCAGCTGTTTTTCTATACCCCTCCCACCAAAAAATATATATAGATAGATCTATAGATAGACTGATAGATCGATCGATAGATACAGATAATCATGACTTAGCCACCTGAAGACAAGAAGCTGGAGAGACTCTAATTTCACGATTATCTTTTCTTCCTCTTTCCCTTTCCACAAATTCCTACATGTGGTTACTGTATGTCCATCCCACACACAAGCCCAGGCAGGGTGGGGGAACGTTTTCTGTCTGTGGGCTTCTCGCTCTAGCACAAGACTCTGCTAGTAGGTCCTGCCCCAACACAGTTGTATCCAATCAACGGCTGACCTGGGTCCCCAAGGAGAGGTTATTGCTCATACTGAGGCTCCTTACATGATAATGGCACCTTTAATGTAAGGATAGAAAAGGTCTCTCTTCTATCCTCATTTCTAAAAGCATTTGCCCTGTTGGGTCATCACTAAAATGGCTGAAGGAGCCTAAATTCTAGTTCTGACTTGTGTCTTGAGGAGTCACCCGTCTTCCAGGATCCGGTTTCCTCAGTGGGGATAATATCATGAATCATAGGCTCTGCCACCCTCCCTGGCCGTGACCTGGGAGAAAGAAGTTTTGTAGATACAGGGCTCCCCCCATACACTTAACCCAGAGATGGTGTAAGGGAACCTATTCACCTAGGGAAAGACAAGGCCCATTGTGGCCACAGTTTGCCCTCCAGGGGTCAGGTGCTTCATCAAGTTTCTTCCTTTACTCTTTAACACAAGAGAAGCCTTAGGGGAAAAAGAACTAGGACAGTAGCGTTGCCCGAAGAAGCCATTGATTGGCACAGTCTGCAGGTTGGCATGACTTTTGCCAGTTCTCGGCAGCTGAGGAATTGTGGCAATTATTCTTAGCATCTGATGCACAAGCATTTTTTATGAGTCTCCCAATGTCCAGGCAAGAAAAGAAAGGAGCAAGGTCAGCAAGAAACTCCTTTGATAAAGGTGGGACCAGGAAGGGGACAGGTAGCGACCTCCTGTGCATTTAGCCTTTTTGCCATTTTTCACTGTGGAAGGCACTCCAGAGACCAGGGCTGAAACTTACACACCCACGTGCCAGCACAATCACACACACACACACACACACACACACATAGATGCATACACATATCCACATATACATACATACACACACATATTTCCTGCCTTCAAGAATTGTATAGGTTACCGTGAGAGGTAGGTCATATCTGTAATCAATCATCTCCACACCAGGATAGAAATTCTGGGGAGATAATTTTCAAGGAACTGACATTTGAACTGAACTTTGACACTTCAGATTGTAAACTCTTCATTCTCCTTGCCCTGTCTTATTTTTCTCCAGAGGAATTATGACCTTCTAAAATAACATGAAATTTTTTATTTTTTTTTTTTGCGGTACGCGGGCCTCTCACTGCTGTGGCCTCTCCCGTTGCGGAGCACAGGCTCCGGACGCGCAGGCTCAGCGGCCATGGCTCACGGGCCCAGCCGCGGCATGTGGGATCTTCCCGGACCGGGGCACGAACCCGTGTCCCCTGCATCGGCAGGCGGACTCTCAACCACTGTGCCACCAGGGAAGCCCAATAACATGAAATTTACTTATTATATTTATTATCTATCCCCCTCACCCCACTACACTCTGCCCAAAGCTGCTTCTTCACTTTCTTCTTTCACTTTCTTTCACATCCCTCCTAGTAGAGAAGAAAGCAAAGAAAGAAAAATTGGTAGGCTTTAGTACTTGCTGAGTACCTTTCAGAGCAATGTCCCATCCATTTTATGCTCAGAAGGGCTCCATAAAGCACAGAGATTATGTGACTGTCCCCATTCTGCTGAAGCAATAACACAAGCAGAAGGTGGGGTGGGGAGGATGCAAAGTTACACACAGTCATTTGCCTAAAGCCCACCCACCTTATAGAGATGTCACTAAATCTCTCCTGGTGTGTAGGAAGCACTCAAAGAACAGAAATTATTATTTAATTTTTCTTGTATTATATGCTTCAGAAAAAATAAAAGGTATTAAATTACCTTCTTAGTACTACCAGCTGGCACTGTGGATACTTTTCTGACTCCTTTGCCTTTCCTGCCTCCCTTACAGTGCCAGAAAGTACAACCACCCTTCATTTTAGTGCCGTAGCTTTCACAGAGTCCCAGGACGGTCTTTTTCCAGCTACCAGAGACTGGCATAGAGAGCTTCCCTAATGCGAGGTCTCCACCTGTTCCTTACACCTGAAACAATTTTAAAAACGTGTCTTCACTAACCACATCCTTACTACAGTTGCAAGTTAGCCTTTTTACCACCCTGACAACCCAATATTAGAATGACACTCTTTGTCTGTCATTCATTACATAAAACACATTCAAACAAAATATCATATTTCTAAAAGATGAAAGGTGATTTTCTCAGAGAGGTTAGGACGTTTTTACTTGTTACTTCTTGTCCTTACTTCTTAGGACATTTTTACTTCTTACATTTTTATCTTTACTTCTTATTACTGGTAGTTGATGACCATAATGGCATGTTAGCATGTAACACGGTTACAGAGAGGGTTAAAATAGCTGTTAGGAGCTTTCCTCAAGGACTCTTTTTTTCTTGTTTCTCCAGGATATAAATCAAGGGGTTCCATGTAGGAATTGAAAGTTCCATGTAGGAATTCAAAGTCCGTGAGGATCTTTATGAATTGACTCCCAGCTGGCTGCCTACAATAAGAGAATTTATTACAGGTTTAGGTGGGGAGAATGAGATCTGTTGAAGGTTTCTCAATTCCTCCAGGCTTCATCTAACGATGAAGTTTTTGATCTGAACTTCTGTAATATCAGCTATGCAGAGTCTGTATTTTCTCATGTGGGCTGTCTGGACCAGTATTTTCTTCTATTTTTATTGTTCTCTACCAAAAGCTGCAAGGAGCTACCAATACTCTAATATCCTGATGTGTAGCCGACAAGACTCCTCCATTTCTGTGGGCACATGGTCTGATAACAGGTGATAGCAGGTGATAACAGGTGATAGCAGGTGATAGCAGGTGATAACAGGTGATAACAGGTGATAACAGGTGATAACCCACCAGCTGCTTTGCCAGCACATACCAAGGCATGTCCGTTTCTCTTCCTGGGTGGGAGAAGTCCCTATTGCTCCCTTCATTGACTCAGATGACACCACCACATTTTTTCTGAAAGTCTGGTTTTGCACATGTTACTCCTGATTCTCCTGCTTTTTGTATTAGTTAGGATATTTGGATGCAAGAATAAGAAGCCAACTCAGGTGAATTGAAGCAATTTTTAAAAATTCATTTTAAGGACAGAGGGTATTCTCATAGAACCCATTGGCAAGGATACAGCCAAACTCAGGGAAAAGAGAGCTATCAGGAACCAGGCTGTGTTTCTTCTCCATCTCACATTGCTGCTTCTCTCTGCACATCAACTTCCTATTTCTCTACCCCAGAAGAATCCTTTCCTTCACAACTCGGTCCACATGGCAGAATACAGCCAATCACAGCTCCCAATCACACATACGACAGGTCCAGCCCTTTAGAACAACCAGTCCTTCAGAGTTCCAATGTCAAATTCCCTCAGAAGGGTCTCAGAATAACCCAACTAGAGTCAGGTGGCCTCCTCGTTCCAGTGAACAGTGGCCGAGAAGGTGGGGCAACCTTGATTACTGAGCACCCATTTCTGACCTCTTGGATATGGTGACCCACCCATGACTGGGAATTAGAGAAGAAAGCATTCGATAGCTTTATGACGAGCCTTGGCAGTCTCTTCACAGGTGTGTGATACGGCAAGGACGCGGACTCTTACAGCAACTGTATCATAGACATGATTTTGTACTGCTACCCTCAGACATGGTCTACTTCTCTTAAAACTGTCCCTATGAAAAATATCTAAATCACAGCAGACCTAGGCAGCCATGTTTATATCACATGACCCAGACCTCATTTGAATGTACAGGGCAATGGTACCCACTAGTGAGGCTGGCCAGGGGACCTGGATTCTTTCTCTAGAGAATTTTAACCAAGAAACACAGATACCGTGGTCAGTCTCATGGTAAGACTTTGAACTGATTCATTGTGTATATTTGAGGGCTGGTGGCCACATTGAGCCCTTACAAACAAAGGAAGTTGGTTAAAAGAAGGATGCAGAGAGAAACACAGGGAGGCAGAGATGAACCAGACCATGGCACCCCTCAGACATGGGAATGAAGCTTTGGTTCCCAGGAGCTTCTGGAGCCCATTTCCCAGGAGGTCTAGCTGCAGTTTGGCTCCTGTGACCATGAAATTGCCTACTTTATCTTTACAATAAAATCTCCCACTCTGTCTTACCCTGCTAAGGAAGTGTGAAGAGGGAGCAGAGTGGATGACCTGGACAGGCCCTGGACTGGAACTAGCCATGGTCATGCATTTGAGAGGCTGGAGGGAGCCAGTATGGCCAGGGCTTGGAGACAGGGATCCAAGGTAAGCGTAGAGTAGTTGATTGGGGCTGGATTCCGTAGGGTTTTACAAGCCATGTTCAGGTTTTGTTTTCACCCTAAGAGCAACTGAAACCATATACTCCAAAGCATCAGGCTGTCTCCCAGGTTATTGGAGGAAAACGCCCTGTTATCCTATAAGGAAATTCAACCTTTCCTGTTCTCGAGCATCCAGTTTCCCTCTATTTTTCATGGGTTGATAGTCCAGTAAGTTATCCTGCAACCAAAATTACAGGGCTTGACTCTGCATCTATAGAGGGCTCTGCTATACAGGATATTAACCAAAAATGAATGAATACCTATATCATATACATATACTTTATACATACAGATACATATGATATGATAGATAGATCGATACAAAGACAGACAGACAGAAAGAAGAGACAGAGAGTACAGATTGACACAGAGTAAATCTCAGAAAATTTTCCTTGTTTCCAAAATATCTACTGTCACAATGTTGTTCCATTTTGTTAAGTGAAATATTCATTATTTAAAATAAAATACATATTTAAGCGCTATGGACATGAGTAAAACACTTACCATATAGCAGAGGAACGGGTGAACTTTTTCTTAAAAGCTATAAAATCTCACTAATGAAGAAGACCAATCTGAATTAGGGAAAAGACTGAATTACAGAATTTCTATTTTATTACCTACACATCGACTTATAATTTGAACTAATTGCTAACAAAATGTTTTCATGGATGAACTCAAGACCACCCCACACAATGTAGCCGCTGATGACACACGATCTCCTGCTACTATTTCATGTACCTCAGTCTCCTTTCCTCTATGCGGGACTTGAGGACATGACTATGCCTTTTATTTCCTTGACTTTTCCAAAATATATTTAGTCCAGTAGCGAGTACAGAATAAGATGACAATAAATGTTTGGTTTTTAAGAAATAAATTGGAATCCTTTTCAAATCACATCAATTCCTTGCAAAGCAAACAAGCTAAAGCACTAAAAAATAATCAAAGGCCTCTCTTAATATTATCTTCTGGGTTAGGCTATTCAGGCACAGCCGTCTATAATGCCCGTACAATTTTTTTCTTAGCAACAGAGGGAACATCGTGCTGAAACAGTTGTCTAAAGGAAGGAGGATCTTTCCCTATTACAGGTTTTCCCTCAACTGGAAAGTAGAACATTCTTATGCAACCTTTCCTAAGCCAAAATGGCATAAAGCAAAGAAACAATTACCTTAGGACACATCTGGCTAATGGATGCACAAAGTAAATTGAAGTAAAGCACAGATGCTCACAGACACAGTACAGAGCTATGGCAGCGTGATGCTGAGATGCTGCGTGTAGTTCCCACGGAAGGCGCTTGGTGGCGCCACTCTTGCTGCTGGGGTGTGTGCTGCCTCTGTAATGGCTGCTGCAAAACAAAGGCTGGACGCTACTTTTGCTTTTCACCTTTTTTTCTTTTTTTTGTGAAAGTGAAAATCCTTTTCGGATTTATTTTGGTTAGTGAAAGCAAGTACTGATGTAGGTCTTTTTTAAAGGTAAAATGGCATAAAGCAAACTGTCAGGAAGCAGAGCGCACCTGTACAGGCACACCTCAGGTATTGTGGATTCAGTTCCAGAACACGACAATAAAGCAAAAATAGCATAAAGCAAGTCACACAAATTTTTCTGTTTTCCAGTATATATAAAAGTTATGTTTATGGGCTTCCCTGGTGGCGCAGTGGTTGAGAGTCCGCCTGCCGATGCAGGGGACGCGGGTTCGTGCCCCGGTCCGGGAAGATCCCACATGCCGCGGAGCAGCTGGGCCCGTGAGCCACGGCCGCTAAGCCTGCGCGTCCGGAGCCTGTGCTCCGCAACGGGAGAGGTCACAGCAGTGAGAGGCCCGCGTACCGCAAAAAAAAAAAAAAAAAAAAAAAAAAAAAAGTTATGTTTATACTATGCTGTACTCAACTAAGTGTGCAATAGCATTGTATCTAAGAATAGATGTACATACCTTAATTTTAAGACACTTTATTGCTAAAAACAATGCTAGCCATCATCTGAGCTTTCACCAAGTTACAATCTTTTTGCTGGTGGAAGGTCTTGCCTCCATGTTGATGGCTCTGAATGATCAAGGTGGTGGTTGGTGAAGGGTAGGATGACCGTGGCCATTTCTTAAAATGAGAAAACAGTGAATTCTGCAGCATCGACTGACTTCCTTTCACACACGATTTCTCTGTAGCATGCAATGCTGTTTGATAGCATATTACCCACAGTAGAACTTCTTTCAAAATTGGAGTCAATCCCCTCAAACCCTGCTGCTGCTTTATTAACTTTTATGTAATATTCTAAATACTTTGTCATTATTTCAACAATACTCACAGCATCTTCACCAGGAGTAGTTTCTGTCTCAAGAAACCACTTTCTTTGCTCATCCATAAGAAGTAACTCCTCATCCGTTGAAATTTTATCATGAGATTGTACCAGTCTCATCTTCAGGTTCCACTTCTAATTCTACTTCTCTTGCTATTTCTGCCACATCTGCAGTTACTTCTTCCACTGAAGTCTTGAACACCTCAAAGTCATTCATGAGGGTTAGAATCAACTTCTTCCAAACTCCTGTTAATGTGGACATTTTGACCTCTTCCCATGAATCACTAATGTTCTTAATAGCATTCAGAATGATGAATCCTTACTTTTCCCAGATCCATCATAGGAGTCACTATCTATAGCCTTACAGAGTGTATTTCTTAAATAATAAGACTTGAAAGTAGAAATGACTCCTTGATCCATGGGCGGCAGAATGGATGTTGTGTTAGCAGTCATGAAAACAACATTAATATCATTGTACATCTCCATTAGAGCTCTTGGGTGATCAGGTGCATTGTCAATGAGCAGTGATATTTTGAAAGGAATCTTTTTTCTGAGCAGTAGTTCTCAACAGTTAGCTTAAACTATTCAGTAAACCATGTTGTAAACAGATATGCTGTCATTCAGGCTTTATGGTTCCACCTATAGCGCACAGGCAGCATAGATTTAGCATAATTCCTAAGGGCCATATGATTTACAAAATGGTAAATGAGCATTGGCTTCAACTTAAAGTCGCCAGCTATATTAGCCCCTAACAAGAGAGTCAGCCTATCCTTTGTAGCTCTAAAGCCAGGCATTGACTTCTCCTCTCTAGCTATGAAAATCCTACATGGCATCTTCTTCCAATATAAGGCTGTTTCATCTACACTGAAAATCTGTGGTTTAGTGTAGCCACCTTCATTTATCGTCTTAGCTGGATCTTCTGGATAACTTGCTGCAGCTTCTACATCAGCACTTGCTACTTCACCTTGCACTTTTATATTATGGAGATGGCTTCTTTCCTTAAACCTCATGAAACAGCCTCTGCTAACTTCACTTCTCTCTGCCTTCACAGAATTGAAGAGAGTTAGGGCCTTGCTTTGGGTTAAGCTTTGGCTTAAGGGAATGTTTTGGCTGGTTTGATCTTCTATCCAGACCACTACAACTTTCTCCATAACAGCAATAAGTTTGTTTTGCTTTCTTATTATTTCTGTGTTCACTGGAGTACACCTTTCAATTTCCTGTGCGTTCATAATTTGGCTAACTGGTGCAAGAGGCCTAGCATTCAGCCTATATAAGATTTCAACACACCTTCCTCACTAAGCTTTATCATTTCTAGCTTTTGATTTAAAGTGAGAGATGTGTGATTTCTTTCACTTGAACATCTAGATGTCATTGTAGGATTATTGGTTGGCCTAATTTCAATATTATTGGGTGCCAGGGAGGTCCAAGGAGAGGGAGGGAGACAGCGGGACAGCTGGTTGGTGGAGCAGTCAGAACACACACATTTATCAATTAAGTTTGCCATTTCATACAAGCCTGGTTCGCGGTGCCCCTGAACAATTACAACAGTAACAACACCAAAGATCATTGATCACAGACCACCATAAAAAGTATAATAATAATGAAAAAGCTTGAAATATTACAAGAATTACCAAAACATGACACAGGTATGAAGTGAGCAAATGCTATTGAATAAAACGGCTTTGATAGACTTGCTCAACACAGGGTTGCCACAAACCTTCAATTTGTAAAATATTCAACATCTGTGAAGTGCAATAAAATAAGGTATGCCTGTACTTACAGAACTTCACCTTGCCAAAGCTGAGCATGTTCTCAGGAGAATTTCACTTTATGCAGGAGTGCCACTGGCATCAAAATAAAATTTAACTTTAAGATCACTCATTCTGTCTGTTTTTGTTTTTTCAGTAAACTTTTTGGGTTCTATTTACACAGGTCAAGTGTTCACCATCCTTATTAACACTTGGAAGGTTTTTTTCACTCAAGCTCTGTATCTGTGTTAGTCTGCTAGAGCTGCCATAACAAAACAGCCTGGGTGGCTTAAACAACAGAAATTTATTTCCTCACAGGTCTGGGGACTGGAAGTCCAAGATCTGAGTGCCAACGTAGTCATGTTCTGGTGAAAGCTCTCTTCCTGGCTTAGACTGGCCACCTTCTCACTGTGTCCTCATATGGTGGAGAGAAAGAGCCCTCTGGGGTCCCTTCTTATAAGGACACTGATCCTATCATATTAGAGCCCCACCCTCATGATTCACTTAACCTTAGTTACTTCCTTCCTCCAAATACAATCTCACTGGGGATTAGGACTTCAACATATGAATTTGGGGGAATAAAATTCAGTTCATAGCAGTATACAGTGCCCATTACCGGACCTTATCTACCTGGAAAAACTGAAGTAGTGAAATGATAAAATTTGAATAGCCCAGAGGATTTAGAGGGACTCACCCTTAGCTAGTTCCAACACTAAGAAGCTTAAATAAAGTGAACCCTAAGTATAGAGAATGTTTTTCCCCTAAATAAACATCAGCTCCAACTTTATGTTCTTGATTGTACAATTTTGACTGTATAAGAATGTTTTGGTTTTCCTGAGATGAACGCACATAGCTATCATCAAATTATCAAAGTATTCGTGCAAGAAACCCCTCTGAAATTAAGAACCACTGGGGATTAGAGATAAATATTCTGTATTGAAAATAAAAAGGTTTCCCTCAAGAAATCATTAGTAAATATCTAAAGACACAACTCCTTCCTAGCCAGAAGGACCTCAATAAATATTTATTCAGTTGAATCACAAGAGTCATACACTACTGCTCAAATAGTTCCTTCAAGAAATAGACCAGCATGTCACAGGCACACAGAGGCTTGTAGAAGTTCCTATAGAAGTGTGAAAAAAATCAAAACTGACTTCATTCAATTAATAAATATGTTAATAGTGTACTTACTTCATACAGAGATTGTGTCAAGAGAAGAAAATCAGTCCAGTCATGAGACTGGCACATTTTTAGAAAATACAATGGAATTTGATATGGGCCAAGATGATGGAATGGATGGATAACTATGGAGACACAGGGAGAGAAGGAAATCATCAGTCCTGCTGAGCCACTGGGAGCCTGGGAGGCTCTAGTCCAGATGGCGGTGGAAGGAGACCATGGAAATGGGAAGGTTGGAAAGGAAGGGTGGGATCCCATAGACTCAGCCGACTGGGTGGGATTTCTTGAGTGGGAGGAATGGAGTGACAGAGTAGAGGATACTCGGCTGGGGTAAAAGTGGCAGAAAAGGTTTCCTAGAGCAAGTGACTGTTGGGTTACATATTAATTGATAAGAAAAAGTTCACTGAACAGAATAGTCAAAGTAATGACATTCCAAACCCAGGACCACCTTGAACAAGATCCTAGAGAGTTTGAAAGTGTGGGGTGTTTTAGAGCTAGTAGATAGACTTAGGTGCCTTTTCTGGTGTTTCCCCACTTCCCAAACCTGAAGTCCCTTATGTAACTCCCCAAAATGTTCAGCTATTGCCAAAATGCCCCACCACACCCTGCCTCAACAATCATTGATCTTTCCCTTCTGGAAATACCCTGCAATCCACGTTATTCATGACGTTCCCCTAGCAATCACCACCGCCTTTTTCAAAACCTTCCTGTTCTCTGTTGGTTTGCTAAAGGCTTTCTTTTCTGCTTAGAGACCATGTAAAGGTATCAATAGCTAAAAAAGTTTGTGGGGTTTTCTTTTGGGGGGGATGGCCATGCGGCTTGCAGGATCTTATTTCCCCAACCAGGGATCGAACCCAGGTCCTCGGCAGTGAAAGCTCAGAGTCTTAACCACTGGACCTCCAGGGAATCGCCAATAGCTAAAAGTTTTATTCTTGCATGTAAAGATATTGGCTAAGAATTTTATTCTCTCTTGAAAATTAGTGAATGTTAGCCAAGGTTCTTGTGGTTTTACTCAAAGGAGTAAGTACTTCTGTAAGAATTTCAGGCACCATGACATAGCAAATGGGACAAACATTTGAAGGTAGTACAACCATCCCCAGATCATGGTTCTTGAGCACCAATTTGGGCAAAGAGAAAGGTGTCATCAGTGATGGTTCCTTATGAGGGTTCTGAGAGAAGGATCTGGTCCAGATCTCTCTCCTTGTCTTCTCCCTATGTCTCTTCACATCATCTTTCCTCTATGCGTGTCTCTCTCAGTGTTCACATTTCCTCTTTTTAATGAGGACACCAGTCATGTTGGGTTGGGGCCCCTCTAATGACCTCACTTTAGCTTGATTTTCTCTGTAAAGATCCTGTCTTCAAATAAAGTCAACTTTGAGGTACTGGGGGTTTGGACTCCAGCATGTGAATTTGGCAAGGGACACAAGTCACCCAATAACACAAGAATTATAATGTCCTTGGATAAGCCTACACAAGTTCCCTGTTGCCTGTGGTAGACAGGGTTTCCCCAGAATCAGACCCTGAGACAGGGGGTTGAGAGCACGTGGTTTGCTCTCAGGTAGGGAAGTGGGGAAGTGAGATAGAGAAGGGAAGGAAGCCAGAACAGACCATGTTAATGAGCAGCTTCTTGATATTGTTAAATGAGGTTCAGACCCACTAGGACCTCTGGGAGGCAGCACAGAGCACGCTTCTGATCTTGTCCTTCCTGGGAATGAGGAGTTGGAATTACTCACAGGTCCTGTCACTCCATGACTGAGGACTGCTCCTAGGGCCTTAACTCCCTGGCTTGCCAAGCTATAGGGCAACTGGTTGGAAAAAGAGTGGCCAGTATTTACAGCAGGAATCTCACAGGTGGTGTGTGCTAGAGCCATGGGAGCTGAGGGGATGTGAGAAGGGCTCAGACAGCATCTCCCAACCCGCGATACACAGCTGTGGGTCACCCCAAGATGGAGTCAAGACCCCATACTAGGTGGAGGCTGCATGGACAAGCCAACTTCACTGAAAGAATTCCTTCTTGACATTGCCCAGTGCTCCAGTGAGGAAATCCTCTTTCAGGCCACAAGTGCTATGTGAAGAAGAGCCCTCCCTCCTTGACTACTCATTCAGCCAATATCCTGATAATGGATAAAAAGATGCAATGGGGCTTCCCTGGTGGCGCAGTGGTTGAGAGTCCACCTGCTGATGCAGGGGACACGGGTTCGTGCCCCGGTCCGGGAAGGTCTCACATGCCACGGAGCGGCTGGGCCCGTGAGCCATGGCCGCTGAGCCTGCGCGTCCAGAGCCTGTGCTCCGCAACGGTAGAGGCCACAGCGGTGAGAGGCCCGCGTACCGAAAAAAAAAAAAAAAGATGCAATGAAATCACATTGGTTGGGAAGCAGTAACAATTCCCGTTCCTTTTAGACTCTCTCAGCTTCATCACAGAATGAAGCACTGATTTTTTATTGCTAAGCCAAAACACTCCACCTTATTAATGAATGGTGCAGCCTGCAGAAGACATGTCTCCAGGCCACTGGGCTGGGAGTAGAGACCTCAAACTCTTAATTTTCCTTTTTGCACATTGGAGTTTCAGTCCAAAACTGATTTCCTTCCTCCACTCTCTCTCCTTTCCCTTCTCTTCCCTTCCCGCTTCTCCTCTTCTCTCTCTTTCTCTCTCTCTCCATTGCCACTTTAAATATGTCCTGCTACTTTCTCTCCTCTTAAGACTTGCTTATGTACCTTACACTCTATTATGACCAGTAATTAAGATGCATTGCCATAAAATGATAGGTCATACCTAATTCCAGAGACTCTCTTCCTTCCATCAAATCTTAATTCTTCCTCCATCCTATCTGTTCTTCCCATATGCTGAGTCATATTCTAGTGATATAGTGACACCATGGATAATCCCTCACATTTATATAGCTCAGGAAATCAGAGAGCCAAGGGTCTCTGACTTGGAAGGTCCTCTAGGCCAGAAACTGTGCCACTATCTATATATAAGTCCCCTTTTATCAAAGACAGGAGTTGCAAACTGGTGAACCACAAGAGAAATCCAGACATCAGATATGTTTTATTTGGCCCAGGAAGGGTTTTAAAAATCAAAAAACTTCCCATTTAAAAAATTCAAAAAATAAATAGATAATTCAATTTCAACCTTCTCTGGAAAAACAATCTTGTTGCAACATAGGGTAGCACTTGGTCAGAGCGGAGAGGTGGCTGCTCTCTAGACGGGACAGGGCCTCTCCTATTCACTATGCCTGACCCCTCTCTGTTGAATTATCTTCAGCACATATTGTGCGGTTACTTGGCTGCTGGTGTTTGAATCTTCTACAACAATCCCCAAGAATCCCATGACCATACGCTTGAGCACCCCTAGAGGAACGGAGCTTGTCATCTCCAAATCCAGCCATTCCCTCTGTGAGCCCGTCATCCTCCCAGGGCTCTTCCTTAAACTATGAAAGCCAAGCATCCACCACTGGCCCTCGCCCATCTCCTAAACACTAGACAAAGGAAGAGATTCTCTTCCAGTGAGTTTTCTCCAAAGTGAGCATCCCCAGTTTCTTGTCTAACATGGTTTCTAGTTCCTTCACCATCTTGCTTTTTATTTTCAGAACAAGTGCCGCTCTGTTTTGATTCCTTCTTAAGTATAAAATCCAGAAATGAAGGTTTCCTCCTGAGAGATTCAGCTCCTCCCTTTATCTTCTCTAGAATTTCATTCATGTACTAATTAAAGGAGTCTTGACTAAACACTTAGCAGGTGCCAAGTGCTGTGTCAGGCCCTGGCATCGCATTGGCAAGCAGCAGAAGCTCCGTGCCTACCTTCCTGAGGCTCACATTCCAGTGGGAGAGTGTTACCCTGCCATCTCCCAAAGAAATGTAAACTGGCCCCTTGATGTATGCAAAATAAATTCCAGATGAATCCAAGCATTTAGACACGAAAAGAAAAGAAAATTTTCATAAATCTAAAGGAAGACATCGGTGAATAATTTGATTTTTCTTAGCGAGGCCTTTCTAATCACAATAGGAAATCTCGAAGCTGCAAAGGAAAAAACATGGATAGTGCTATAACTACATCAAATTTTAACACTTTTGGAGGCTAAAAGTATCATAAACAAACTCAAAAGACAGACTGGGGGAAATATTTGCAACCCAAATGATAGACAAAGGACTTACTTCCCGAATATACAAATTATACTTACAAATCAATCGACAAAGCCCATAAAAATTTTATAAAAGAAATATAAATTATGCAAACAAATGAGACAATTCTGAACCTCATTAATAATAAAAGAAATACAAATTAAAATAATGAGATATTTTCCAAGTAAATATTGGCCATGATGTTTGAAAACAGGTGCTCGCTGGTGCTGTCAACATGTAGGGACATTGGCATTTGCATTCACTGCACACTGGAACTACCCTTCGGCAGGGAATTCAGGGATGCACTCATTTTAAATAATTTGGTTCTGCTATTTTAATTGTTCATAGCCTTTATTCTCTCATCCAGCATGTTCCCATCACATCGTGGCTTCCAGAAGTAACTCACACCAGCACCTCCCCGGATCCTCAGACCAACCCTATTCGTTCTACTCAATTTATAATTTCTGGGACTCAGAACTGCTGTTCTCCTGGCCTCAAGGATTTCCACACAGCTTGTCTTGGTTTTCTTAGATCTCCTAGGACATGCAACAATGGTCTGGTTAACTCCATGCTGTCCCTGCCAAGGTTCCTGATAAAGATGAAATCTGAACTGCCCTGGAGCATCTTTCTACCCCAGTACCCTCACCCACAGTACATGATGATTCTATCTGGAAAAGAAATGTAAGCACCTGGAGCTCCTGGTGAAACTGAGTAACATCAGAACCAATACAGTTGTGTTGATGCCCAGGGTAGTTCCGTGCAAGGTAAAGAAATAGACACTAACATTAATTCATTTAACATCTCATCTAGAAATGCCTTTTCTCAACAAAGACTGCTTGTGTCCACATGGTTATAATGAGGTAACACCCACTGGATCTATGTTCCCCAGCACGTTCAGCTCATACTCCTTATCCAATGCTTACACTCTAATGTCTGTGGAGCCCCACAAGCCATAAACAGAGGAATTTCACTTTATGTCATTTGTATTATGCAAATAATATTCACGCTGAGGACAATTTTTCAAACCGTCTTTCACTCTTCTGCAGGTTTGGATTTGCCCTTCTTGAAGAATGTCCCCTCCCCCAGGTAAACTGTGAAGGCGAATTATGCAGCACCACCTTCTCAACAGCAATTTTAAAACACAAGACATGGAAGCAACCTAAATGTCCATCAACAGAGGAATGGGTAAATAATATGTGGTACATATATACAATGGAATACTACTCAGCCATTTGCAGCAACGTGGATGGACCTAGAGATTAGTATACTAAGTGAAGTAAGTCAGACAGAGAAAGACAAATATCATATGATATCACTTACATGTGGAATCTAATGTTAAAAAATGGTACAAATGAACTTATTTACAAAGCAGAAACAGACTCACAGATCTCACAATCAAACTTATGGTTACCAAAGGGGAAACGTGAAGGGGAAGTGATAAATTAGGAGGTTCGGATTAACATATACACACTACTATATATAAAACAGATAACTAATAAGGACCTACTGTATAACACAGGGAACTCTACTCAATATTCTGTAACAACCTATACGGGAAAAAAAATCTGAAAAAGAATGTGTGTGTATACATATATATATGTATATATATATATATATATACATATATATATATATATGATTCACTTTGTTGTACACCTGAAAATAACACATTGTAAATAAACCATACTCCAATAAAAATTAAAATAAATAAATAAAACACAGTTGCTATTTTGCTACAGTCCCTGGAATCATTTAATTTGCTCCAGGTTTAATTTGCCCAGGTTTAATTTGCCCCATTGTTAAAAAAGGAGCCAACAATATACAAGAAGGAAGAAGGGTGGGCCTGAAGAGTTGAGAGTCCTTTCCCCACAATCCTGTGAACTTTTTATACCATATCTTCTTTCTTCGTATTAAGGATTTCAGTAAATGTTAGCTGAGTGTCTCTTTTCAATAAATGGTGCTGGGAGAACTGGATATCCACAGGCAAAAGAATGAAGCTGGACCTTACCTTACACCATACACAAAAATTAACTCAAGATAGATCGAAGGCATAAACACAAGAGCTGAAACTACAAAACCCTTAGAAGAAAACTAAGGAGAAAAGCTTCACGACATTGGATTTGGCAATGACTTCTTGCATACGACACTAAGAGCACAGGCAACGAAAGAAAAAATAGATAACTTGGACTTCACCAAAATTAAAACATTTTGTGCATCAAAGGACACTATCAACAGCGTGAAAAGGCGACTCACAGAATGAGCAAAAATATTTGCAAATCACATATTTAATAAAGGATTAATATCCAGAACATATAAAGGACTCATACAACTCAACAAAATTTAAAATGAGCAAAGGACTTGAATAGACATTTCTCCAAAGAAAGTATACAAAAGGCCAATAAACACATAAAAAATACTCAACACCACTAATCATTAGAGTAATGCAAATCAAGACCACAGTGAAATACCACTTTACACCTATTAGGATTGCTATCAAAGAAACCCAGAAAATAACAAGTGTTGGTGAGGATTTGGAAAAATTGGGACCCTTGTGCATTGATGGTGGGAATATAAAATGGTGCAGCCACTGTGCAAAACAGTAAGTGGCTTCTCAGAAATTTAAACATAGATTTACCCTATGATCTAGCAATTCCAATTCTAGGTATATACCCAGAATGTTTAAAACGGGGACATGAACAGATATTTGTATACCAATATTCATAACAGCATTATCCACAATAGCCAAGATATGGAAACAACCTAAATGTTCATCAACAGATGAATGGGTAAAGAAAATGTGGTATATTCATACAATAGAATATTATTCAGCCTTAAAAAAGATGGAAATCCTGCCATTCCCTACAACGTGGGGCGACTGGAGGACATTATGCTAAGTGAAATAAGCCAGACAGAGAAGGACAAATACTGCAAGATTCCACTTACATGAGTATCTAAAATAGTCAAACTCACAGCAGCAGAGAATACAATAGTGGTTTCCAAGAGAGAAATACTAGTTGCTTCCCAGCTTTTCATCCAGTATCTTGGACATAGAGAATTACTCACTGTGTTATAAAATCCATGTCTCATTTTTTCCATAGCAGTTAACACATTTTAACATATTTATTACTTACTTACTACATTGTTTACTTACTTACTATATCCAAAGTTATTGTCTATCTCCTCCATTAGGATGAAATCTCCACAAAGGCACAATTTTTGTTTGTCTATTTTCTTCAGTGAGAATCCTCCCAAGCTGCTAGCAAAGCGCCCAGCATATAGTAGCCCCTCAATAAATAATTTATTAAATTTATGAATAAAATATTTTAGGCTATACCTATAGTGAAAATATAAAGTAACAAGTATAGACAGGCTATTTTTACAATACCTTTTGACAGGGGGTGGGGGGGATTCAAACCCAAAGAAGTAAATTTACTAAGGATAGAATTAGAAAGAATTCAGATATTCATTCCATTACAGGAAAAAAAGAGCACTTTTGTTATTGCTGTTGTTGTCGTGTGTGTGTGTGTGTGTGTGTGTGTGTGTGTTTGCACTACAGTGCTTTAAATAAGGATAAAGATGGGAAAGGCAGGGGTGTGGGATAGATTGGGAGTCTGGGATTGACATGTACACACTGCTATACTTAAAATGGATAACCAAGAAGGACCTACTACTGTACAGCACAGGAAACTCTGCCCAATATTATGTAACAACCTAAAAGGGAGAAGAATTTGAAAAAGAATAGATACATCTATATGTATAACTGAATCACTTTGCTGTACACCTGAAACTACCACAGCATTGTTAGTCAACTATACTCCAATATAAAATAAAAAGTTTTAAATAAAAAGGATAAAGATATGTTGAGCAAAAGAAAAAGACACAATGTTCTTTTCAACGATTTTCAGAACAGTTCATGGTTTTTGAAGAAGAGATAAGTAGAAACAGCTGAGACCTTCTTTCCCAATAGGATTAAAAGGATAAACTGTGTAATGTCCATGAAGCAGCTTGGTCTCCACGAATAAACTGGCAGATGAACCACAGGGAAGCCGGCAGCCTATTTTCCTTTCAACTTCTGTCAGCTTTCCCCAATTTCTCAGTGATTTATCCTCTTCACATCCTATAAGAAAGATTCAGGAGAAAATATTGTTTGAGGTTTGACCCAGCATCAGGCAAAATGAGATTCAGAACCTAGAGCTGTCTTACCTTCTTTGAACTCCATCAGCAATAAAAACCTTTTAACCAAAATGCTTCCTTCTCTTTTTGCCCTCTACCCCTACTGCTGCCAAAAAGATATGGGAGATCCATGGGGGATGGTGACGTTGGGGCTTGAGCCGCTCTCCCCTCGTGGTCATTTGCACATGGCTATGATGGCATTTTCCCTTCCCTGTAAGTTAGACAAATAGGATGTGAGCAGAGGGGTGGCAGAAAAAGAAATCTGAGAAGTATTTCTGTCTGTCCTGTCTTGATGATCAAAGGACAGATCTTATGATCTTCGTGACAAAAGAGAACTGTTTCGTGGGTTCTGTTGATCTTATCTGAAGTGTTACGACTCCCAGATGATATCCATAACCGTACACATAAGTAAATATGTAAATATACACTGGAACAAAAGACCCAAGATTATATGTTCTGTGGGTTATATGCCATAATTCTACCCTATCCCCATGCCTTTATGTGATAATCTAGTTAATTTGGTCTTACACCTACATACGTTCATTCAAATTAATATATGCGAAAAATGGAAATCACAATTAAATTATTGGTGATGTTATTTTTGCCAGCTTTATTGAAATATAATTGACCTTTAACACTGCATAAGTTTGAGGCGTACAACGTGATGATTTGTTACACATATGTGTTGTGAAGATGTTTGCTGCAGTGAGGTTAACACATCCTTCACCTTACACATAATAATTACCATTTTGTCGCTGTTGTTATGGTGAGAACATTTAAGATTGACTCTCAAAGCAGCATTCAAGCATATAATATAGTACTGTTAACTATGATCACCATGCTGTACGTTAGATCCAGAACTTATTCATCTTAATAATGAAAAGTTTTTGTGCCCTTTGATCAACATCTCCCCATTTCCCCAACCCCCAGTCCCTGGTAATCATCAATCTACTCTCTCTCTGACTTATTTCACTTAACATCATGCTGTCAAGGTTCATCCACGCTGTTGCAAAAGGCAGAATTTCCTTTTGTTTTATGACTGAATGATATTCCTCAGTGTGTGTGTGTGTATCACATTTTCTTTATTCATCTGCTGATAGACACTTCGGTTGTTTCCATGTCTTGGCTATTCTGAATAATTCTGCAATGAACATGGAAGTGCAGATATCTCTTTGAGATACTGATTTCATTTCCTTTGGATTTATATCCAGAAATGGGACCACAGCATCATATGTAGCTCTACTTTTAATTTTTGGAGGAACCTCCATACTGTTTTCCATTGTAGCTATACCAATTTACACTCCCACCAACAGTGCACAAGGGTCCCCTTCCCTCCAGTTCCTAGCCAGCATTTGTCATCTCTCGTCTTTGTGATAGCAGCCATTCTAACAGGTGTAAGGTAATATCACATCATAATTTTGATTTGCAGTTCCCTTGTGGCTAGTGATATTGGGCACTTTTTCGTGTACCTACTGTCGATTTGTACATTTTCTTTGAGAAAATGTCTATTCAGGTCCTCTGCCCATTTTTTTCTTTCTTTTTTAAATTGAAGTATAGTTGATGTACAGTATTATATAACTTGCAGGTGTACAGTATAGTGATTCACAATTTTTAAAGATTATACTCCATTTATAGTTATTAAAACGCATTGTCTGCATTCCCCATGTTGTACAATATATCCTTATTGTAGTTTTTTTCTTTCCAGTTTTATTGAGATATAATTGACATATAACATTGTATTAGTTTAAGTTGTACAACATAATGACTTGATATATGTCACACTGCAAAATGATAGCACAATAAGTTTAGTTGACATCCATTAACTCACATAGTTACAATTGTTTTTCCTTGTGATGAGAACTTTTAAAATCTACTCTGTCACTGTGGTTTTGATTTGCATTTCCCTAATAATTAGTGATTTTGAGCATCTTTTCATGTGCTTATTGGCCATTTGTATGTCTTCTTTGGAGAAACGTCTATTCAAGTCTTTTCTCCATTCTTTAATTGGGTTGTCTTTTTATTATGGAGTTGTATTTTTTATATATTCTGTATACAGGCACTTTCCAAGATATATGATTTGCAAATGTTTTCTCACATGTGTGTTGTTTTTTCACTTCCTTCATGGTGCCCTTTTTTTTAATTTTTAAAAATTTATTAAAAAAACAAAACATAATGGTACAAAAAGGTTGAAAGTTAAAGAATGGAAAAAGATATACTATGCAAATATAAACCAAAAGGAAATTATATAATAACAGATACAGTAGACTTGAAAGCAAAAGTTTTACTAGAAATAAACAAGGGCACTTCATATCAACAAGACCAATTTACCAGGAAGTTTTAAATTTGTAGGCACTTAACTTCAAGTTATATAGAGCAACAGAGCTACAAGGAGAAAATAGACAAATTCACTATCATAATAGGAGATTTAACATACTGATGTCATTCACTGATAGAGGATACCTCTTTCAGAATCAGTAGATCCCCCCAAAAATATTAGTAAGAATATAAAAAACTTAAATAACGTGAGCAGCAAATTTGATTCAACAAGCAGATATATAGTCACTATACTCCAAAACTTTAAATTACAAATTATTTTCAAGCACACTTGGAACAGTTTTAAAACTGACCATATTGTGCTATAAGGCAAATTTAAACAAATTTCAAAGTATTAAAATTATACAAAGTGTGTTTCTTGACTTGTAGTTAAGCTACAAATCAGTAACAAAAAAGTAACTAGAAGTTATGAAATACACTACTTCTAAGTAATTCCCCAAAAAACAAATGACAATTGGAGTTAGAAAATAATTTGAACTGAATGACAGTAAAAATATTACATACCAAAATGTGGATATGACTAAAGCTGTGCTTACAGGAAAAAGTATAGTCTATTTTTTTCAAGGTAAAAGTAGTGTTTTTTTTAATTGCACACATCTATAAACCTAATAAATAGGTTTTCTCTCCTTTTTTTTATACAGCAGGTTCTTATTAGTCATCCATTTTATACACATAAGTGTATACATGTCAATCCCAATCGCCCAGTTCATCACACCACCACCACCACCACCCTGCCGCTTTCCCCCCTTGGTGTCCATATGTTTGTTCTCTACACCTGTGTCTCAATTTCTGCCCTGCAAACCGGTTCATCTGTACCATTTTTCTAGGTTCCACATATATGCATTAATATACGATATTTGTTTTTCTCTTTCTGACTTACTTCACTCTGTATGACAGTCTCTAGATCCATCCATGTCTCAACAAATGACCCAATTTCATTCCTTTTTATGGCTGAGTAATATTCCATTGTATATATGTACCACACCTTCTTTATCCATTTGTCTGTCGATGGGCATTTAGGTTGCTTCCATGACCTGGCTATTGTAAATAGTGCTGCAATAAACACTGGGGTGCATGTGTCTTTTTGAATTGTGGTTTTCTCTGGGTATATGCCCAGTAGTGGGATTGCTGGATCATATGGTAATTCTATTTTTAGTTTTTTAAGGAACCTCCATACTGTTCTCCATAGTGGCTGTATCAGCTTACATTCCCACCAACAGTGCAAGACGGTTCCATTTTCTCCACACCCTCTCCAGCATTTGTTGTTTGTAGATGTTCTGATGAAGCCCATTCTAACTGGTGTGTAGAACAATGCAAATCATTGTAGTTTTGATTTGCATTTCTCTAATAATTAGTGATGTTGAGCAGCTTTTCATGTGCTTCTTGGCCATCTGTATGCCTTCTTTGGAGAAATGTCTATTTAGGTCTTCTGCCCATTTTTGGATTGGGTTGCTTGTTTCTTAAATATTGAGCTCCATGGGCTGTTTATATATTTTAGAGATTAATCCTTTGTCCATTGATTCATTTGCAAATATTTTCTCCCATTCTGAGGGTTGTCTTTTCATCTTGTTTATGGTTTCCTTTGCTGTGCAAAAGCTTTGAAGTTTCATTAGGTCCCATTTGTTTATTTTTGTTTTTATTTCCATTACTCTAGGAGGTGGATCAAAAAAGATCTTGCTGTGATTTATGTCAAAGAGTGTTCTTCCTATGTTTTCCTCTAAGAGTTTTATAGTGTCCGATCTTACATTTAGGTCTCGAATCCATTTTGAGTTTATTTTTGTGTATGGTGTTAGGGAGTGTTCTAATTTCATTCTTTTACATGTAGCTGTCCAGTTTTCCCAGCACCACTTATTGAAGAGCCTGTCTTTTCTCCACTGTATATCCTTGCCTCCTTTGTCATAGATTAGTTGACCATAGGTGTGTGGGTTTATCTCTGGGCTTTCTATCTTGTTCCATTGATCTATGTTTCTGTTTTTATGCCAGTACCATATTGTCTTGATTACTGCAGCTTTGTAGTATAGTCTGAAGTCAGGGAGTCTGATTCCTCCAGTTCCGTTTTTTTCCCTCAACACTGCTTTGGCTATTTGGGGTCTTTTGTGTCTCCATACAAATTTTAAGATTTTTTGTTCTAGTTCCGTAAAAAATGCCTTTGGTAATTTGATAGGGATTGCATTGAATCTGTAGATTGCTTTGGGTAGTATAGTCATTTTCACAATATTGATTCTTCCAATCCAAGAACATGGTATATCTCTCCATCTGTTGGTATCATCTTTAATTTCTTTCATCAGTGTCTTATAATTTTCTTCATATAGTCCTTTTGTCTCCTTAGGTAGGTTTATTCCTAGGTATTTTATTCTTTTTGTTGCAATGGTAAATGGGAGTGTTTCCTTAATTTCTCTTTCAGATGCTTCATCATTAGTGTATAGGAGTGTAGGAGATTTCTGTGCATTAATTTTTTTATCCTACAACTTTACCAAATTCATTGATTAGCTCTAGAAGTTTTCTGGTGGCATCTTTATGATTCTCTATGTATAGTATCATGTCATCTGCAAACAGTGACAGTTTTACTTCTTCTTTTCCAGTTTGTATTCCTTTGATTTCTTTTTCTTCTCTGATTGCCGAGGCTAGGACTTCCAAAACTATGCTGAATAATGGTGGTGAGAGTGGACATCTTTGTCTTGTTCCTGATCTTAGGGGAAATGCTTTCAGTTTCTCACCATTGAGAATGCTGTCTGCTGTGGGTTTCTCATATATGGCCTTTATTATGTTGAGGTAGGTTCCCTCTATGTCCACTTTCTGGAGAGTTTTCATCACAAATGGGTGTTGAATTTTGTCAAAAACTTTTTCTGCATGTACTGAAAGGATCATATGGTTTTTATTCTTCAATTTGTTAATATGGTGGATCACATTGATTGATTTGTATACTGAAGAATCCTTGCATCCCTGGGATAAATCCCACTTGATCATGGTATATAATCCTTTTAATGTGTTGTTGGATTCTGTTTGCTAGTATTTTGTTGAGGATTTTTGCATCTTTATTCATCAGTGATAGTGGTCTGTAATTTTCTTTTTTTTGTAGTATCTTTGTCAGGTTTTGGTATCAGGGTGATGGTGGCCTCACAGAATGAGTGTGGGAGTGTTCCTTCCTCCACAATTTTTTGGAAGAGTTTGAGAAGGATGGGTGTTAGCGCTTCTCTAAATGTTTGATAGAATTCACCTGTGAAGCCATCTGGTCCTGGACTTTTGTTCGTTGGAAGATTTTTAATCACAGTTTCAATTTCACTGCTTGTGATTGGTCTGTTTATATTTTCTATTTCTTCCTGGTTCAGCCTCAGAAGGTTATGCTTTTCTAAGAATTTTTCCATTTCTTCCAGGTTTTCCATTTTATTGGCATATATTTGCTTGTAGTAACCTCTCATAATCCTTTGCATTCCTGCAGTGTCAGTTTTTACTTCTCCTTTTTCACTTCTAATTCTATTGATTTGAGTCTTCTCCCTTTTTTTCTTGATAACTCTGGCTAATTGTTTATCAAATTTATTTATCTTCTCCAAGAACCATCTTTTAGTTTTATTGATCTTTGCTGTTGTTTCCTTCATTTCTTTTTCATTTATTTCTGATCTGATCTTTATGATTTCTTTCCTCCTGCTAACTTTGGGGGTTTTTTTTGTTGTTCTTCTTCTTCCTCTAGTTGCTTTAGGTGTAAGGTTAGGTTGTTTATTTGAGATTTTTCTTGTTTCTTGAGGTAGGATTGTATTGCTATAAACTTCCCTCTTAGAACTGCTTTTGCTGCATCCCATAGGTTTGGTTTGTCGTGTTTTCATTGTCATTTGTTTCTAGGTATTTTTTGATTTTCTCTTTGATTTCTTCAGTGATTTCTTGGTTATTAAGTAGTGTATTGTTTACCCTCCATGTGTTTGGTTTTTTTACAGATTTTTTCCTGTAATTGATATCTAGTCTCATAGCATTGTGGTCGGAAATGATACTTGATACAGTTTCAATTTTCTTAAATTTACCAAGGCTTGGTTTGTGACCCAAGATATGATCTATCCTGGAAAATGTTCCATGAGCACTTTAGAAGAAAGTGTATTTTGTGGTTTTGGATGGAATATCCTATAAATATCAATTAAGTAATCTTGTCTAATGTGTCATTTAAAGTTTGTGTTTCCTTATTTATTTTCATTTTGGATGATCTGTCCATTGGTGAAAGTGGGGTGTTAAAGTTCCCTACTATTTTTGTGTTACTGTCAATTTCCCCTTTTATGGCTGTTAGTATTTGCCTTATGTATTGAGGTGCTCCTATGTTGGGTGCATAAATATTTACAATTGTTATATCTTCTTCTCGGATCGATCCCTTGATCATTATGTAGTGTCCTTCTTTGTCTCTTCTAATAGTCTTTATGTTAAAGTCTATTTTGTCTGATATGAGAATTGCTACTGCAGCTTTCTTTTGATTTTCATTTGCATGGAATATATTTTTCCATCCCCTCACTTTCAGTCAGTTTGTGTCCCTAGGTGTGAAGTGAGTCTCTTGTAGGCAGCATATATACAGGTCTTGTTTTTGTATCCTTTCAGCCAGTCTATGTCTTTTGGTTGGAGCAATTAATCCATTTACATTTAAGGTAATTATCTATATGTATGTTCCTATTACCATTTTCTTAATTGTTTTGGGTTTGTTATGGTAGGTTTTTTCCTTCTCTTGTGTTTCATGCCTAGAGAAGCTCCTTTAGCATTTGTTGTAAAGCTGGTTTGGTGGTTCTGAATTCTCTTAATTTTTGCTTGTCTGTAAAGGTTTTATTTTCTCCATCAAATCTGAATGAGATCCTTGCTAGGTAGAGTAATCTTGGTTGTAGGTTTTTCCCTTTCATCACTTTAAATATGTCTTGCCACTCCCTTCCGGCTTGCAGCATTTCTGCTGAAAGATCAGCTATTAACCTTATGGGGATTTCCTTGTTGTTATTTGTTGTTTTTCCCTTACTGCTTTTAATATTTTTTCTTTGTAGTTAATTTCTGATAGTTTGATTAATATGTGTCTTGGCACCTTTCTCCTTGGACTTATCCTGTATGGGACTCTCTGTGATTCCTGGACTTGATTGACTCTTTCCTTTCCCATATTAGGGAAGTTCTCAACTATAATCTCTTCAAATATTTTCTCAGTCCCTTTCTTTTTCTCTTCTGCTGGGACCCCTATAATTTGAATGTTGGTGCATTTAATGTTGTCCCAGAGGTCTCTAATCCTGTTCTCAATTCTTTTCATTCTTTTTTCTTTATTCTGCTTTGCAGTGGTTATTTCCACTATTTTATCTTCCAGGTCACTTATCCGTTCTTTTGCCTCAGTTATTCTGCTATTGATCCTTTCTAGAGAATTTTTTATTTCATTTATTGTGTTGTTCATCATTTTTTGTTTGCTCTTTAGTTCTTCTAGGTCCTTGTTAAACGTTTTTTATATTTTCTTTGTTCTATTTCCAAGATTTTGGATCATCTTTACTATCATTACTCTGAATTCTTTTTCAGGTAGACTGCCTATTTCCTCTTCATTTGTTTGGTCTGGTGGGTTTTTACCTTGCTCCTTCATCTGCTGTGTGTTTCTCTGTCTTCTCATTTTGCTTACCTTACTGTGTTTGGGGTCTCCTTTTCACAGGCTGCAGGTTTGTAGTTCCCGTTGTTTGTGGTGTCTGTCCCCAGTGGCTAAGGTTGATTCAGGGGATTGTGTAGGCTTCCTGATGAGGGGTCTAGTTCCTGTTTTCTGATGGATGAGGCTGGATTTTTCTTTCGGGGGGCAGGACCACTTCTGGTGGTGTTTTTTGGGGTGTCTGTGACCTTATGATTTTAGGCAGCCTCTCTGCTAACGTGCGTGATCGTGTTCCTATCTTGCTAGCTGTTTGGCATGGTGTCCAGCACTGTGGCTTGCTGGTTGTTGAGTGGAGCTGGGTCTTGGCGTTGAGATGGAGATCTCTGGGAGAGCTTTCACCTTTTGATATTACGTGAAGCTGGGAGGTCTCTGGTGGACCAATGTCCTGAACTCAGTTCTCCCACCTCAGAGGCTCAGGCGTGACACCCAGCCTGAGCACCAAGACCCTATCAGCCACACAGTCAAATTTGCCTCTCTAGGTGAACTTCAGCAATTCACTTAAGCTCTCTGGGACTCCATTTCCTCACCTGTAAATATCTGAGTTACAGAAACACAACTGGAGAGTCATGGTTTACTCCCATTCCACAGTCTTTCCCATGGTTAAAATCAGCAAGGGTCTAATGAGGTCTTAGGGAAGCCTTCAGCCAAACAGAAAACCTGCTACTGTTGGAGGGTCTCCTGCAGAGGCAGGGCATGGCTGTGGCTGACCACGGAGACAATGACACAGGCAGCAGAAATTCTGGGAAGTACTCCTTGTCGTGAGCCTTCACGGAGTTCCTCTAGTGTATACTTTAAAATTTGCTAAGACAGTAGATCTTATCTTAAGTGTTCTTATCACAAAATAATAATCATCATAATAATAATAAATAAAGAGGGTGGTAGGAAACTTCTGAAGGTAATGGATCTGTTTATAGCATAGCAAGAGATTTATGATGAGGTATTGACCCACATGATTTCTTTTATGGAGGCCAAGAATTCCCACAATCAGGAAACCTAGGAAAGAGCGGTGTAGTCCAGGGCTCAAGAACCAGGGCACTTGACGGTGTAAATCCCAGTCCAAGTTCAGAAGAAAACTGCTGTTCCAGTTCAAGCAGTCAGGCAGAGGAGAAAGAATGAATTCCCCTTTCCTCTGCCTTTTGTTCTATTCAAGCCCTCAAGCTTGGATGGTGCCCACGCACACTGGGGAGGGCAACCTGCTTTACTGAACAGATGCTTATCAGATGCTTATCTCATCTGGAAGCATCCTCACACCCAGAAATAATGTTTAGCCAAATATCTGGCTCCCCATGACCCAATCAGATTAGCACATAAAATCAACCCTCCTAGGATCCCATTTTCTAAAAGATTATGTATAGAATGAGGCCTGTCACTGAGATAAGTGAAAATTCCTGGCACAGAGCCTGCCACACATTAGGTAATTAATGAATGTTTTCATTCATTTATTAATATATGTAAGCGGAAATTCAACATAAATGCCATTTCCTCTGCTGCCTTCTCTCATCGCCAGAAGATGGTCCCCTAAAACACACTAAAACTTCATTTTATTTTTATTCACTTGGTGCATCCCTTAAGCAATTGTTTATACATCAAATACTGTATCAAAGGGCATTCATTTATAGGCAAAGTTTGTTGCCACTCACCAAGTAGAAGGGTTGAGAAGTGTGAGGCAGTTCCCACCACAAATAAAATAGCACACTCACTGTCTAGTGTTTTCCCCATTTATTTATTTTTTAAGTAGAAGGTTTTTCCTGACTTAAAAGAATTCCTCCAAGGGATGCAAGAACTCCTCTAAGGGAGGATTTCTTCAGCCCATTAACACAGCCTGGCATATAGTAGGAGTCACTGAAAATGTGTTGCCCTCTTAAGAAGAAGTAGTTGTTGGCTATTTTGATGAACAGACACAGGGTGAATACCTGAATGTATCTTAGTTAAGTGCTCAATTCAGGGAATTAAAGGTATACCAATGAAAAAGTATACCAAAATGGATGTCTCCAAAAGTATATTTCCCCAATTTCACCGTTTTTCCAAGAATCAGTCCTCTACCAATAGCATGGTCATACACCTACCTGTTAGCTTTCTCTCGCCTAATATTTGTTCTACAATGAAGCATACAGTATTGTGTGGCACTCAAACACCTTGCCTTGGGATACACCATTTGTTGTTTCTTAGGTGAAGTGGACCTCTTTCCCTCCATCTCCACCACCAAGAATCCCTGTTCCGCCATCACACTGCAGTCAAAGGGATCTTCTTAAAATTCAGATACAATCATTTCATCCCTTGCTCTTGGAGTGAAGCCCACAAGTCCCTAAATGAGCCTGCAAGGTTCTCTGTGACCTGGTTTCTCTTGAATTCACCAGCTGCCTTTCACACTAATCCTCTCACTCCTTATGCTGCAGCCACTCTGGCTTCTCAGTTCCTCAAGGCATCCTGTTTCCCAGACCCTTTCATTTGCACCTCTTTCTATCTGGAATGGTGTCCCCATCCCATGATTATGACATATTTACTCTTTAAGCCTCAGTTTAAATGTTAGTTCCTTAAGGAAGGCTTTCCTGACCACACCAAACTAGGTCAGAACCCTACCATACAGGATAACAATACCCTGTGTGGTTCTTTTTTCCACTTACCAAAATCATACAAAGAAATCAATTAGCTATGTAATGGTTCAATATTTGTCTATGCCCCAGGTTCTAATCTCCATAAAGGAGGAACCGTGTCTATCTTACTTATTGCTATATTCCTGAGCCTAGTGTTATTTCTGATACATAGTTGATCATCAGTAAATATTTGCTGAATTGATGAATAAGATTGTGGAATCTCCATGGAGTTTTTTCCCAAGTATTATTTCTAGCAGATGTGAAGGTCATTAAAAGGTGGAGGTCAGATTCATAGTCATCTGTCTTCGGGTAAAGTAAATGTCCTACAGGAGATGGAAGTAGATAGTGGTTTTCATTACTGAAGAATAGAAAGTAACTTGAGTTAACTGAGGCAGGTGGTCCATGAACAATGCTTCAGAAATAAAACAGAGATTCTGACCTTTGGTGATCAAGATATATTTCAAAAGTTATATATCGGGCTCACTTCAGCCCTACGTCAAGATCAAACTGTTTTCAATAATTAATGCAAATCATTATACCTTTCTTTCATTCTACAGTGTCTTGGTCCTCTACGTTATCTCGGGAAATAAACTAACTTTTTCTACTTGAACATTTCCTAGTTCATATCTCCTTTTCCTCTATTTTTTCTTCCTCTCTTTAGCTACTTGTATTTTCCATTACAAATACCTAAATTATATACGATTGAATGTTGAGGAAAGTTTTCTTTGGTCAAGGCTGATTTCTACCCCACTACCCACAACCAAAGAAGGTGACTGTGCTTACTATGTAAGCAATAAGCTATTGTTTTGTAATTATTCAAGATACAAATATTAGCTTAGTGGGAAAAAAAATGTAGCTGAGAAAACACTAAACAATATCCAGGACAGGTCAGAAAAATGAATGTTACATTTTATAGCATGTTATTATTTATAAAACCCTTTGCCATTCCATCTCTCTTGATCCTGGCTTTAATCATAGCAAGGCAATTTTTCCTGATGTGATAACTGAGGAAGGGAATATCTGGCTCAAAGTCATAGAGCTAATAAAGAAATCCCTGGAAACTAAATCTACATTTTTTTGCCTCAGTATGATTTTGTAATTATGAGATCTGGTTCCTGGGTTAAGAGGACAAGCCAAAAGCCCAAGGGATGATTTGCAGGAACTTCTGAATTGATGGAGCTCAAGTCTTACTCTACTTGGGAAACCCTCATCCTGTTGAGAAGTCTCTTCAGAGCCTCCTTCACTTCCTTGTTCCTCAGGCTGTAAATCATCGGGTTCAGCATAGGGATGACCACAGTGTAAAATACTGATGCAATCTTGTCGTCCCCAAGGGATTTTCCCATGTTACCTTTCACGTATATGAATATCAGTGTCCCAAAGAAAAGAGCCACTGCAGTTATGTGAGAAGCACAGGTATAGAAAGGCTTGGCTTTGCCACCAGCTGAACAAATCTTCAGAATAGCCCGAATGATGAACAGGTAGGATATAAAAATCACTGAAACGCTGGTTGTAATGACCAAGAAAGCTAAGAGGTAGATCACCCGTTCTCGTGGTCTGGTCTCACTACAGGCAAGCTTCAGCAGAGGTGGGAGGTCACAAAAGAAGAAATCCATATGGTTGGACTTACAGAAGGAGATGGAGAAGGTACACCCAGTGGGGATCACAGAATTGACCCATGGCACCATCATATGCCCTAGCCACCAGCCGCAGGCGGGTCTGAGGTGGCATGGCAGTGGCATAGAGGAGAGGGTTACACACGGCCACACAGAGGTCATAGGTCATCACGGCCGAAAGGAAACATTCAGTACTAGCACAGAGTGTGAAAAAGAAGAACTGGGTGGTACAGCGCTCAAAGGTGATGACCATCTTATCAGTACCCAAGGTCTCCAGCAACTGAGGGACAATAACAGAAGAGTAGCAAATGTCCAGGAAGGAAAGATGGCTGAGGAAGAAGTACATGGAGGTCTGGAGGCGACGGTCACTCTGAATCAGCACTATCATCCCCAGGTTACCTCCTATGGTGATGAGATAAAGGACCAGAAACACAAAGAAGAGACCCGTCTGCAGCTCTGCCCACAGCTGGAGCCCCATCAAATGAATTCTGTCACCACAGTGCCATTTTCTGCCATGAATCCTAAATTGCCCACTGAAATAAAAAAATTAAATCCCATTGAAGATAAAATAAGGTGAGCATGGCTTGATTTGATCATTTTCAGTAATGATAATAATCTTTGAGATTTGTAACTCATTTTACATTTTTTACAAACTTTATTGCATTTGATCTTTCAGAGATCCTTGGAAGCACATATTGTTAATCCCACTTTTGAGAGAAGAATATGAGGGTCAAAGAGGTAAAGTGACTAGTGCATGATTTCATAGTAAAGAGGCAAAGCCAGAGCTAGAACTCAGATCCTTAGACATTTTCTAGCTTCTTACAGGTGGCAAATTGGAAACCTTCATCAGTGTCACTGAAAAGCCAGAAAATACCACTTTGTTGGAGAAAACCTAATGGTATAGAACTAAGGACATGGGCTTTGATATCAGACCAAGGTTCCCATCCCTTGAGACCTTGGGCAAGTTGATTCAACTTTCTGAACCTCAGTCTTCTTGTTGGCTTAATGAGAATGTCAATGCCAATGTCACAATATTACTGTGAAGGACATCACTTATATACTGTACCTAACACTTGGTCCAATTCACACACTTAGAATTATTTTTTTCTAAATTCTGCAATAATGTAACATGCTTCTAGGTTCATGCATACTCTGGAATCTTCTTATCTCCAAGTCCACAGCCCCCTGGAGTCCCAATATCAACTCTTTCTTTGTGGTTGTTTTGATGTGCACGTGAACCCAATGGGCTTGGATACAAGACAGAGCTGTGAAGAGCAAGCACTGTTGGAACTTCTACAGCCTGTTGCCTGCCAAGTGTCTTCTTCCTCTCTCTTTCTGCCAAGCAACATGGCCTGGTTTCCAGGTTCACTTATTCCAAAGGAACAGTCCCATTATTTTAAAATGCCAGATCATTATCAGTCAGTAAGAGTCATGAATCAAGCCATTCCAGAATTAGCCGACAAAGCTCCTTAAGAGACAAAGCCATCACATCGAGTTTAGAATTCTAATAGAGATGAAGCTCTTGCCAGACATTTAGACAATCTTGTCTCAGTACCTTTGGATGTTGATCAGTTGGGGTAATGGAAATACTGAATGTGGACTTCAAAGGTGATTCTTTTTGTCCTCCTTCCATCCTTGAAACAAACACTGAATTTGAGAAAGATTTCATAGGATTTTAGGTAAATAAGAAAATGAAATTTTCACCAATGTTTGGCAAAACCTGATCTAATGATGAAATAAATGTCAACATCTGGTGTTTACCCCTCCCCCACTGAGTTCCTGATAATGTAAATATTTAGGAGTTTTTTTTTTTTTACCTTAGGGCTCGGTATAATACTGACTTTCAACCAAAACAATAACTCACGGTGTTCTTGGAATTCACACAAATCATCTTGACCAAAGGGGGAGAAAAAGAGACAGAGTATGTTCATTTAATTATTCAATAAGAATCTGCTGAGAACTTACAATGCATTAGGCACTCTTCTGGTTGCTTGGAACAAAACACAAACAATGATCTTTCCCTTGTGGTGTGGTCATTCTAGCAGAAGAGCAAGGCATATACAAAATATGTGTTTTTTAAAAAAATGGAAGTATATTTTTTACCATGATAGAAGATAAGTGCTATGAAACACACACACACACACACACACACACACACACACACACACACACACACACAGAGCTTTGGGAGATCCAAAGTATGGAGAGGGGTATTAAATAGGATCATCAGGGAAGGTTCATTGAAAAGGTGATATTTCATCAGACATGATAGGGATCGGGTAACTATTCATGCTTATTTGCACACATCATTCATCCACAAACAATAGAAAATGAAGACACCAGCAATGGATCACTCCACTTCCATTACACAACCTACAGAGTTCTTCCGGTCCTTGTGAAACACTCTCAAGGAAACTTTGTTCAGAAGTGTCAACCTCCTAATACAGAGAGAAGTCCCTAAGGCATTAGAGGCTCAGTAATCAGCCTACCATCACTCAATGTAAAGGGAAGACTGGAATCCCACACACAGCGGCTAAGAAAATGGGCCCTGAAGACAGACAGAGCTTGTTCCAAACTCAGTCATTTCTGTTTGTATGACCTTGGGCAAGGTACTTGACCTCTAGCATCTTAGACTAAATACCCATGCAACAGCAATAACAGTACTGCTGTGCTATGGGAGGTAAAGAGATAACTCATGGAAATACAAGCTGTGCTTAGTACAGGGTAAATACTCAATACACGTAACTGTTACAAAAAGGAGTTTTCAGCCACTAGTTTGTTCTGACATTCAGAAATTTCATTGATGCTCCTTTTGCTACCGAGTTCAATGAGGCTCAAATGGTTAAACCAACTGTCCCAAGACCACACCAGGACTTTGGCTCTAAATGCATTGTGCTTCCATGAACCGACATATGGCTCATGACTCTGACCCAGGAAGTGAGACACTAGTCGAGTTCCAGGCAACCCCAGCTAGAGATGCATAAGTCGGGAGACCCACCTCAACCTACCACTCCCCTAAGAGACACTTTTAGATCTCCTCTGAGAGAGCGGGACTAGTCTCCTTCGGAGCGGAGTGTCATGGTGGGGGAGGGGCTGCTGATTATGATGAGCCAGGGAGAGTATATGGTAGGAAGGCTGGAAGCAGCACCTGGAGGCCTGAAGTTACATCTGCTGTCTGCCACTGATGTACTATGTAAACTCAAGCAACTATCTTCCCATCTCCGGGTCCGTGTCCTCACGTGAGAAGGCTGCACTCGCTAACCTCAAACACTGCATCTTGCTCTACAACTTGGTGGTTCTCTTCTCTTCTTAAAAGTCCCGTGAGAGAGGGAAAGGGCATGTATTAATAACAATAATGAAGAATGGCACTAAAACAGCACTCCCTTTGGGTGAGATACTGTTCTAGGCGTTTTACATAAACGGCCTCATTGACTTTTCACAATCCCCCAATGCCAGATATTGTTATTATCCTTATTTATAGACTGGAAAATAGAGGCTTGCAGAGGTTAAGTAATTTGATTAATCAAATTACTTAATTTGTAATTTGGTGCTAGGTAAACCACCAGGCTGGGATTTGAACCAAGGTCTGTTGGACTCCAAGGCCATGCTCCCAACAGCTATCGCACTGCTCACGAGTATGGTAATAATGAGTTAACATCTAGTGAGTACCAGAAATTTTTCAAGGCTTTAGATACATTACTGTCTGTGTTTTGGCAAAGAGGAGAGTAAACATAAGTTAAATATAGATTTTGGAAAATGACCCCAGTTCTGAAAACACTGCACATGTTCTCCTTTTTGCAGCGTCATCTTTATTGGTCTTGTCTCACCTGCAGGGATGGGAGGGTAGAAGAGGTGCACAGGGCTACCATCAGAATCAAACTCTGATCAAGAGTGTACATGAGGTGGATAGACCTAGAGTCTGTCATACAGAGTGAAGTAAGTCAGAAAGAGAAAGACAAATACCGTATGCTAACACATATATATGGAATTTGAGGGAAAAAAAATGTCATGAAGAACCTAGGGCTAAGACAGGAATAAAGACACAGACTTACTAGAGAATGGACTTGAGGATATGGGGAGGGGGAACGGTAAGCTGGGACAAAGTGAGAGAGAGGCAAGGACATATATACACTACCAAACGTAAGGTAGATAGCTAGTGGGAAGCAGCCGCATAGCACAGGGAGATCAGCTCCGTGCTTTGTGACCGCCTGGACGGGTGGGATAGGGAGGGTAGGAGGGAGGGAGACGCAAGAGGGAAGAGATATGGGAACATGTGTATATGTATAACTGATTCACTTTGTTATAAAGCAGAAACTAACACACCATTGTAAAGCAATTATACTCCAATAAAGATGTAAAAAAAAAAAAAGAGTGTGCAGTCACGAAGGAACCATCACCTCCAGCACAGGGTTGAGTGTCAAGACAAAAATCACGTGAAACAACCTTGTTCCTGGTTCCTCATCATTTCCCACCTGTACTTTCCCTTTGTCCATGTCTCACTCCTCAGTTTTTATTTATTTTATCTTGCTGCATGTCATGCATTTTTATAAGCCACTTTAAGTCTCTTTTGGAAAGAGATATCGATGAATAAATCAGGACAAAATAAAATCACCTGTTTGCCCAAAGCCAGGCTCATCTGAATGATCGGCCGTATCCGCGTCAGACCAATCATGGTGCTGCCAGAGGACTTTGCCAAACGGGTTCAGGAAAGACAGCGCACGAACAGTGGGTCAGCCTAAATCAGACCCATCTGGGGATGGTGAAGGAAGGCAGATGCTCAAGGGAGAAAGTGGAAAGCTCGGGGCGGTCTCAAGGTCTTTGCTACCGTAGCCAGTTCCTGAAATCTTCATAAACCCAAATTCTAAGTTAGTGACGTGGGACTGCATTTTGAGGCACAGTGAGAAGCGTGCAGGGTCTCCTAACCCATAACGCACATTAATGTGATCCTTTTTAGCAGGAGGTACATCCATTTTTCAATAGGCAAAGGAAAATGTTAAAGAAAATCAAGGTTGCCAAGTGTTTCCTGATCTTCAGAGGAGCTGGAAAATTCGTTCTCTCCAAGAAGAGTTCCAACTTGCCTGTGATACCTTGTCTTAACTCCTGAACTGGTCCAAAAGAATTGATAATTCTAGATAGAGCAGCCAATCAGCTTCCTAATAATTATGATTAAAGAAAACCAACAGTGGCTGCACAAAATCTCTAGGCAGGGAGAAGAACCATGGATCAGTGTGGCCTCGGAGGAAAATATTTAGTCCCAGGCAATTTAGATAAGCTAAGTTGCTGGGGAAATAGGAATGGAACACTGAAGCAGCAGTTGCCTGTTTTTGAAGCCCACAAAATAGTTGAAATTCCTGGGTTTTAAGGATGCACAGGAAGAAAGGGAATCCTTAATGGCATCATTAATGCCACAGTACTGATCAATGTCAGCATTTCGCATTCTCAGTGTTCTGTTATCCAATTGTTATGTTTTTTAAAATAAATTTATTTATTTTTATTTTTGGCTGCATTGGGTCTTTGTTGCTGCGCGTGGGCTTTCTCTAGTTGCGGCGAGCGGGGGCTCCTCTTTGTTGCGGTGCGCGGGCTTCTCACTGCGGTGGCTTCTCTTGTTGTGGAGCACGGGCTCTAGGGCATGCGGGCTTCAGTAGTTGTGGTACGCGGGCTCAGTAGTTGTGGTGCATGGGCTTAGTTGCTCCATGGCATGTGGGATCTTCCAGGACCAGGGATGGAGCCCATGTCCCCTGCATTGGCAGGCGGATTCTTAACCACTGTGCCACCAGGGAAGACCTGTTATCTAATTGTTGATTGGGCACAGAAATATTTCACTTCCAGACACTTCCTGGTGAACCACTAACTCTAGGTTATCTTTCCCTCACATGAGTCATGTCTGCTTAAGACCCACAGCTTCATTTTTATATCAGTCAATAGTAAACACACCTAGACATCTAATTCACACATTCCAAAGCTGAAGGAGAAAGACCATGAGACTGTTTGCTCTTTGGGATTTTATTAACCTCCCCAAAACCACCACTAAATTTCAGAAAACTAAGGAGGGTTTCAGAAGAGAAGAAGTCCAGCAGATGCCCCACCTGTATCTCAGAGCAGAGAAAACACTGGACTAGGGGCCAAGAGGCTAAGTATGGATTAATCGAGAAAATCTATGGGAAGATGATTCTCAAAGTAATAAGTTTGCACTTGGAAGGGATGGTTATAAGGGCCCAGACACCAGCTTTATAATAGCACGTATTGTGGAAAATACAGAGCCATGGATCTGAAAAGTATTTATATAGCTCAGCAAAACTAACCCACTTAGATCCTCCAAGTCAGGGTTAAAGATATTTTAAAATGGTAAGATATAAAAGTTTGTATGATGTGCCTGAAATTGTGTAGCCTTTGTTCTCAGCTGGAAATATGCAACAAAGATTTCTAAAGGATCTGCCTTTATATTCTGTGCCCAGCAGTACAGTGTCCACCGGGGATGCAGTGATGTATGCATAGAGCTAAACAGACATTAGATGACAATGATCCTCCCTGTGCCACTAGAACAGAGCTGGCATCATCTGCTTGTGGTAACTTGAAGAGGTAAAAGGAATAAAGGAACAGGTACGAGACGCTTTGCCACTCCAAGTGTCAGGGTGGACTTGGGTCCTAAAGATGCTTAAGTGGTGAAAAAAAAAAAAAAAGCAGTTTCTTCCACCAACACTCCGTGTTCAGGTAAAAAGTAGCTCAATCTAGAGATAAAAATAGACTATTCAAGAGCTCCCCTTTTTCCCAGAAACTTGTTTGGCGGAAAACTTTAATAGGTCATTTACTAGTTGAATTTAAACTTAGAAATACATAGGAAAGTATTCTCCCGCAAGCCCCACTGAAAATAGCAGAAAGGCAGAACCAGCGTGGTGTCATGGAACCAGAATATTTTGAAGTTCTATCACAGTGAGGTCAAGTTCCAGCCAGCCATGTAAATTATCTGGACTTCAGCTGTTTCGCCTCTAAGATGGACATGAATACTACCCAAGTCACAGGAGCGCTGTGAGGACGAAATGAGAAGGCCTGTGTTCTCAACAAACATTGGTTCTGTTGCATACAATGAAAGGTGTGAACTCCCCTCCCCCGAATTACACATGACTTTCATGATCCCTCACTTTAAAACATTGTACTCCTATTATCCCATCTGACTCTCACATAACCCATTTTGAGGTGAGGAAAGTGGGGACTCAGAGAGGTCAACAGATTTGTCCGAAGGTCACATAGCTAGGAAGAAAAGCAGCCACAACTGAGATCCAGAGCCCTTTCCACCGCACCGCCCAATCCCTCAGCTTGGGGGTTATAGTGATACAGATGCCCCGCCTGAAGACGGGAGGTGGAGGCGTGGGGAGATCTGAAAAGTCGAAATCTCGAGATCATCCTCACTTTGTGATCCTACAAGAAACTTCCAGAATGGCATATAAATTCTATCCAAACACTGACCTCAAATCTCTTACCCTTCTCCTTCACCAATGCCTGCTCACTCTGCCTCATCTGCTCACTGGACAGAGTGTGCGGTAGAATCCTGCAACTTAAAGGTGTTTCTAAAGGTCACGGTTCTGCCCTTTTGCCTTCGGGCAGATGAAGTAGAGACGAGGAAAAGAGGCCCCAAGATGAGGAGGGTCTTGGCCAGAAGCAAACAGCAATGCAAAATGTTGGGAGTGACAGATCTCCTGCAGCCTGACAAGACACTCTTTCTACTGCTTAAGCTGCTTCACCTTTTCGGAGTCTTAGCACAGCTTTTCTGTTGCCCAGAAGTACTCAAGCCCTCTGCCTCTCAGAGAGTGGTGACAACAGGTGAACTGTGCCCGCCCCCTTAAAGGGATTGGGAGGGGAGAGGAGTTCTGGTGATGGGGATACCTGGACAGAACCAGCCTTACAAAGAGTGAGCAGCAGCGTGAGGTCTCTTTAGCTCTGGATGGGGTTTTTGTTTTGTTTTTTTGTTTTTTTCTTGCGGTACGCGGGCCTCTCACTGTCGCGGCCTCCCGTTGCGGAGCACAGGCTCCAGACGCGCAGGCTCAGCGGCCATGGCTCACGGGCCCAGCCGCTCCGCAGCATGTGGGACCTTCCCGGACCGGGGCACGAACCCGTGTCCCCTGCATCGGCAGGCGGACTCTCAACCACTGCGCCACCAGGGAAGCCCTGGATGGTGTTTTTACACCTCCTAACATCCTTAGAGCTTCTCCCAAAGTCAGTGCCCAGCTGACCAGTCCTAAAAGAAAGACCTCAGTTCTCTATGCTTTCGTGGGGCTTAGTGAGCACTCATAGAAAGTAGTTTCACGATCTCTCAACTGCAGGAATCTGAGATTTACCTCCCACCCACAGCAGAAATCCTGTCTGGGGCATCTCTGATGGCTGGCCTTTGAGCTAATGGTGACCCTTTCTGACCAATCTTTATGGAGCTGGAACAATTCCAATGATGGGGAAATTATTCTCCCACAAAGGAGCTCATTCTGTTTTAGAGCCTACCTGTAGTTTCCAGCTCTCTCTGTCATGTCAATACCACATTCCAAATACCTGCCAGAATTTTACAGATTTCTTAGAGATTCAACAAGAGTTGCTTCTTGCTCTTTCCCTTTTCTCAGTGTAAGCCCTTACTTGAAATAGCCCCCATCGTGTTCCATATAGTCTCACCTACCTTGTCTCTTCTGATCCTAAAAACAATCACCTGAAGCAGATATGAGATGCATTATCAGTCCCATGGTATAAATGAGGAAACTGAGACCCAAAGATGCTAAGTGTCTTGCATCACTGCAAGAGGAAGCAAAACTAATAACTCCCAGTACATTGCGCTCCCTCACAAACCACACTAGCTTCGACCCTACTCTCTAAAGAAAAAGAAGAGATAAACCCTTTTTAGATGAGAGGAAACCAACATTCAGCTTGTCAAGTACTTTTTGAATCTGGACTGTGGTTCATTTTCTGTCTGATCTAACTTGGCCACACTTACCTTCAGCAGAGCCAAGAGGTCCCTCCCTGGATGACTAGGCTGGATGGGAGTACATGTGATGTCCAAATGGTGTTTTGGGGCATAAGAGGAATAAACATCTTCAGCACCTGCAGCTCATAAGCTCCAACCTCCACAGAAGCACCCATTCATAGGTGCCTGGGTCTCTGTCCTATTCTGGGTGCTCCGTGAAGGCAATTAGAAAACCGGGGCAGGGGGATTAGCCACTGATTGGGGTGCTCTAATCAGGCCCTAAGCTTCTAATTAGTCTTCTCTGAGTCCCAGAAGAGAGAAACCTTCAGAAAAGGGCCCCTGCAAAGTTAGCTTTCTCAGTTTCTTCCCACTCAAACTTTGTCCTGTCTGGCAGCTCCAACCATAAAGTAATCTCATTTGGGGGATGGGAGTAGATATTTCTATGTTCTTCTCTCTGAAAAGTTGTCAACCACCCAAGGAGATCCCTTCTGAACCATCTCATTTATGGGGCACAAGTGAAATTAGTGATTATGTGACGTCTCAGCAGCCTGCTTACTCATTTACTCAACTAATATTAATAATCTGCATATAAAGTACTTAGGGAGTACCTAGCATACCATATTACTTTTATCCAAGTTTAACCCATTGACTCCTCACAACAGTCCTATGAGGTAGATACTATTATTATTCTATTCTACCAGTGAGGAAACTGAGGCTCAGAGAGGTGAAATAACCACCCATGGTCACACAGGTAGTAAGGGGAAAAGCTGAGTTTGGAACCAGGGAAGCCTGGCATGGCACCTCCAGACACCTTGCTCTTAACCACTATCCTGTACTTCTTGATGTCAGTTAGCTGGTTATAAATACCGCTATTTAGGGTAGAAAATTTGGACAGTGTCCAAAAACCATAAATGAAGACATTTAAACCACTATAATCACACCACTCCAATAAGTGCTGTTAACAGCTGGAGGGAAACGCACTAGACCATGGTTATCTGGCACATAGACTCTGGCAGTAGACTGTGTGGGTTTGAACCTCCTTCTCTACCTTCGGAATTTAAGTACGTTACATCACTTCTCTAAACCCACCTCCTGAGATGGACATGGAGGTTAAAGAAGATACGTATGAAACACACAGAACAGGGTCTGGTACTATTAATATCCTTCCTATAGACATTTATATACATTTTTTAAAAATCAGGATTGAAGTTCATACACTATTTTTATACTGTTCCACTGGGGTGAGTTAACAAGAGAAATGTAGCTATTGTAAGTTACTCAAGTGGGAGGAAACTATAGTCCACTGGAAAGCCCTGGAAAATGGTGAGACCTCTTGCGGGACAGCTCGTGGTGTTGGGGCCATCAAACACTATACACCCTAAAAGTCTAGGTGACCACAAGAAAAGAAAAACTAACTCCCAAACTCGTCACAAAGTTGGTGAGATTGCCCTCATCTGTTATACCACCTGCACTTGAACAATCACAAGGGTAGTCATGATAACCCGAATGCAAAAGCCATCCCCCAGTTTTCTGGAATATAAGAATCCTCAAAACTCTTTGGTAAAGGAAAGACCCTATAGGGAAAATATATATTTTTTTAATTTTATATATATATATATATATATATATATATATTTCTGAGATTTAATATCCTTCTAATCTTGATAGAAAGGTAATTGAAACAGATTTACATAATTTTGAAAACATTAATAAGGATTTGTGGTATTTCTCATTGTTACACACAGGACACACCCTTATAACTCTAAGCCTATACCAATCTATGAAATATGAGACCTCCCTTCCATTCATTCAGTCCCTTCATTAGACCTTTAGTTTTCCCTTTCATTGTTTTATTGATCACTGCTCATGTAGAGAAAGGCTATCTGTTTTTTTAACTTTTTAAATTATTTTTTATTGAAGTATAGTTGATTTACAATGATTCAGGTATACAACAAAATAATGTAGTTATACATATATGTACCTTTTTTTTCAGATTCTTCTTCATTATAGGTTTTTACAAGATATTGTATATAGTTACCTGTGCTATACAGTAGGTCCTTGTTGTTTATCTATTTTATACATAGTAGTGTGTATCTGTTAATCCTGAATTCCCAATTTATCCCTCCCCCCTCCTTTCCCCTTTGGTAACCATAAGTTTGTTTTCTATGTCTGTGAGTCCATTTCTGTTTTGTAAATAAATTCATTTGTGTCACTTTTTTAGATTCCATGTATAAGTGATATCATATGATATTTGTCGAGATAGTTATTTATGTAGGTCCTTTTACCTTGAACACTTGCTGAACTCTAATAATTGTGAATTCGTTAGTCTGGACTTTCAATATAAATAAAATTTTCTGTGCATACTTTTAAAAAAAGATGTATGGGATTCCTTATCCTCACATGTGATGGAGAAAATGCATATTGCAAACACTGTTGTCCACTTAGCATTTTATCCTGAGCATTCTCCACCTCGGTGGTCACATGAGGTCACATTTACATTCGTACTCCACCTCATCTCAATGTTTCCTAGAACCCCTGCCCATTCCACAGAGTTGCCCTAGTGTTGAGTCCCCATTTTGCCCTTCTAGCCTGCTCCAGGGTTAATGAGGCAGCCCCACAGTACATGGGCTTCTGCCCCAAAGTGCTAAGCTCTCAGATCACTCCCCGCCTCTGCCACCATCCACCAGCACAGTGGATGGAAACGAGCTCTTCATCTGCTACTTTGTCCATCTGACAGTAACACCCACCACAAATGATGTGGCCCTGCCTGCCGGGAAGACGTGGCCTTCACTCCCTTACGGTGGGTTCCTCATAGGTTCACCCCAACCCAGGCCAACTGAGATATTTTATATCCCTGAGCCTCTGTGGAGATCTAAGTTTGAATGCCTTATCTCAGGGGAAATTCCTCAGCATCCTGTGTAGATCAGTGGTCCTTGTCAACTCCACCCACGCAACATCCAAGAACGAAGAGCAAGTGTGTACACTGGGAGATGCTTACATTTGAACCCCAGCTCCTCACATCCAAAATACCCTATTACACCTAAATAATTTGGTCCATTTGATATTTTCCATTTTTTATTATGAAATAATAGTAGCATGATCATACATTTCTATAGATAGTAACGATTATTTCCTTGGGATAAATTTTTAGAAGCAGAACTGTGGGGGGAAGGGCATTCTCATTTTTAAGGGTCTTTGTACATGCTTCTGATGTTAAACATTTTTCCTGTGTTATTTAGCCACTTTATTTCTTTTTTGTAAATTTAGAATTCATATTCTTTGCCTTGTTTTTCTAATGAGGTGTTTGACTTTTCTGAGTGAACTATAGAAACATGAAGGATATCTCCTTTCATTTCTTTGAGAAATATTTATTGTGCTCCTATTATATGCCGGGAACTGGGCACTAAAAATATGATAATGAACCAAACAGATGAAATATCTGCCCTCATGGAGTTTACATTCTAATAGGTAGAGACAGAGAAGATAGTGTTCTAAAGAAATAGAGTAGGGTGATGTAATAGTAAACGTCTGGTGTGGTGACAGAGAAAGGGGACTCCTGGAAGTCAGAAAAGGCCTCTCTGATGTGGCGTTTACACGGAGATCTGCATGAAAAAAAGACACAAGAGCATCTTCTTATGTGAAAAACATTCCAGACAGCAGGAACCACAAGTGCAAAGGCCCTGAGGCAGGAATAAGCTGGGCTCTCAAGGAACAGTTAGAAAGGCAGCAGAAGGGCTCCTATTGTCAGCTAAGGCTGGGGGAGGCTGGAGGTGTCCTGGCTGCCAAGCGGCAGACCCTCTGGCCTTGCAAGATGATACCATGCAAGTGGTGGCCATTAAACTTTGACCCCTGCCAAAGCCCACCTCTCCCATCAAGTGCAATTTGGGTAAGCCCTCCAGGCGGGAAGTGAGCTGGAAGAAAATCCCTGGGCACCCAGGGTCATCCCCTGTGGGGGTTTTTTCCAAGACTTCCATTTCTGGAGCAGCTAGATCCCACATGCTCCTTCTTGTACATGGCACTCACACCACTGGACATCAAAAATGAAAAGCTTTGTGGGCTGCTCAGAAACCAAAGAATATCCTTGGATAACTTTTATAATTTTATTTAAGGTTAATTCAAGTGTGCAGAAAACACCCACCCATCCCACTCCTATGCTCTTTGGACATGTCAGGAAAAAGAATAAAAGGTCTGAAGACAGACTAATCCCAGACAATTCTGATCCCTGTGCTGTTACTACCTTTTTGCCCCTCCAGGTCCATCCATCCTCAGCATTCTCTATCTTTCCTTATCCTGATCTGTCCAGGCAAGGCTGACTTTTCCCCACTAAAAAAAAAAGAAAAAAGCAAGGCAATAGGAGATGAAGAATGGACGTATGTATGGGGCAGATAAGCTAGAATAAGCTCACGGTCTCATAAGCTAGAATAAGAAAGAAAACTTTTTTCCTAAGTGCAATGGGAAGCCAATGAAGGGTTTTTAAAAGGGAAGTTATAGAATCTGATGTCATGTTTAAACAATTTCTCCAGATTCTGTGAAGAATATGGATTATAAGGAGGCAAGAACATGTGATATGTATATAATGGAATATTATTCAGCCGTGAGAAGGAAGAAAGAAAATTCTGCCATTTGCAACAACTTGGATGGACCTTAAGGGCATTATGCTAAGTTAAATAAGTCAGAGAAAGACACATACTGTATGATATCACTTATATGTGGGATCTACAAAATCCTTATCCTCTATTCTCTTCCACTGGCCTCTGTGACTATTTTTATGCCGGTACCATACTGTTTTGCTATGAGTGTTGGCTGCTAATGACTGATAACTACTGCCTTCTATGGGGTATTGCCCTCAGCCAGGAGAGCCACTTGTCCCAGAAATGCCTAGGGGGTCCCATCGCCACCTCTTGGGAGAAGGCCTCAGTCAGTAGATAATTGATATGGCCTGCAAAAGGCCAAATCCCTTGCCTAGAGGCAGAACTGAGCCCACAGTATAATTCATTCTCCAGAGGTCCCCTAAGGACCAGGCCAAAGCTACACTCCAACCGAAACTACCTCTTTGCTCAGCTATTTTCTGTTTCTTTCACTCCCTTACAGGTTTCTTCTATAATCACTCCCTCAGTGAAACACTGGCCCCAAAATCCTTGTCTCAGGTCTTTAAGGAACCCAACTTAAGACACATCTCTTCCCCAAATTCCAAACAAAAGTTCTAGGCTTAATATTAATAACAACAACAATAATAATTGTGTAATACATCGAAGCTCTCCAGATCCTCCCAATATGTCACAAAGGGAAAAGAGTAATAATTACTCTACAATCACTCATTTCACAAGTTCCCCAGGGGATGTTTAATGGAATATTATCATGACTGGTTTATTTCCCTCTTCTTTCTCTACTTTGTCCCAACTGTCACTCTACCCTCTATACCACTCCAGAAAACATTCCCAATACAGTGCACATACTCTTACTGCACAGTTATTTCAATAAGTATTTAATTACAGGAAAAGATCATAAATATTATCTGAAGTGCACTGGAAGATAGAATTCACTGTGCTGCCAGCGGTCCTGATCTGTGGCTGCTTTCCTTCTTCGTGATATTTTCTTGCATCATCTGGCATCTGCAATTGCAAAAGTCACCCTGGCTGGGCTGAATGCTTGCTAATTATCAAAGGATTTTATTCCAGCCATGTTACTCTGGAGTGATGGGGCACATGGCGTCTCCAAAACTCTCCCGCTGGAAGAGCTCTGATCCTACATTAATGAGTGGATGAAAGCCTACAAGGCAGAGGAGTGATTCTACTGAGGCAGGACACAAGTTATTAGAAAGAAGTAAGATGGGGTCTCCAGAGACCTGTCATCTAGCTGGAGAGATGAGACTAACCACCAAGGAACAGTCATAAACAATGTAAGACAAGCAGAATTAAGTGCCCAATTGTGTGGGTCTAACAAAGGGAGTGTGGGTTTCAGAGAACCAGGGAAGAGATGAGAGCTGGAATAACCAGAGAAGGCTGCCCATAGAAACTCTGGAAATGCATCTTTAAGGAAAGTGGTAGACTCATGATAGAGATTCAAATGAAGCATGTTTAGACCGCCCTAGCCTCATTCCCTCCTGAATCAGTAAACAGCCCTCCTAATGAAATTCTGAGCAGACAATGCAGCTAGGTTTCAGCCCCTGAGCTGAGAGTTGACCTCAGGTTTAAGGATGGACGCAGTGTAGAAAAGTTCGCCAGGAATCCTCAGAGCTGAGTTCCAGTCCTGACACCACCGCTAACTGGGACAGCAGGACATTGAGGGCCAGTGGCAAAGAGGAACCAAATTCACTCCTTATGGAAACTGCAAATGAGCTTTGGAGCTAACAAGACTCAGGAGTTGCCGTGAAATCCCACAAGATTTGTTTTTATCCTCTCTGATGCGCGGAGACAGATAATGAGCCCCTTCCGTAGTCTGTTCTCGCTGACAAGGCTGCCTTTTCCAGGGAGCCCTGGGGGCTGTCCCAGGTTGCTGATTCGTGATTCAGGGACAACCTTTGTGCTTACTGTGTCCCTCCCACAAAACCATCCCCAGAAGTATTTTTAAAACCCCACTGGTTTGCTTAACAAGAAGAAACCTAAAATCTGTCAGCTACATACATCTACTTGAGTAATCTGAGCTGCTTTCTACAAAATGCTTAAATGACCTTCAATTAGTTTGATTCCAAACCTAAGATGAACCCAATTAGATTATTCCACCAGGTAAGTAGGATGTAATTGTTACCTTGACAACATTGATAGGGTACCAGCTCTGAAGTAAGGTCCACACAAACTGGGGAAGATGCAACTGGACAGAGTTTCTGACCATTGTCATCAAAACTTCTCCCCTGTTGGGACCATGTCCAGTCTGAGATTTCAGCTCTTATATGAAATACACAAGTCAGTCTGGGTCTTTTTTTTTTTTTTTTTTTTTTTGTAAAATACAGCTGCAGTCTATTCAGGCTTATGTGTGTGTCACTAGGTAAATTTTAGAAAATATGAATAGTTTTATGAGGCAGGGGTGGGGTACTGTACTGCATAGCTTAGACCAGAGAATTCACTGTAAATTACTCTACTTCCTATAATTATGCTGTAGGTGGGATTAATCATACGTACTGGAGCTTTGGCTCTGCGACCTCAGTTAGAATCTGGGCTTTTCATTGACTAGTCATGTGACCTTGAACAAGTTACTGGACTATTCAGAGTCTTAGTGCCTTCCAGGACAAAATAATACCTCTATCACAGGGTCACTGTGAGGATTATACGAGATAATGTGTGTAGGATATTTAACATCCTGGCTGACGCATAGTAGATGCTCAATGAATGGCTACCAGTATTAGGAAGGACACACAGCACAGTGGTTCAGCACCCCAACACTGGGATCAGGGAGGCCAGGGTTGACATCTAAACATCTTTTCTTTCTAGCCTGAAACCTCAAGCAAAATACTTAATATTTCTAAGCTTCAGTTTCCTCAACCAAAAAATAAAGAAAAATATTCCTCTCTCATAATGTTATTGTCAGCTTTAAATGAAAGAAAGCCTTTACAGCGCTTAGCACACTACCCCACTCAGGGCAAGAGCTCGCTAAATGTTGACAACAAATGTTTTGAGATACCAATCCCGTAAGGTGAGGAGGGTTAACTTTGTTAATCTCCTTCATTGTCCCCAAGGGACTCAACCCTTGGAAGAAAGAGAAGGAAGAGTTTGGGAGATGATTCCAAGTTAAAGTAAGCACATCTCTTCTCTGAAGTGTTGCTCCAGGCTAAGACTGTCTCTCTTTCCCTATCCCCTCCAGAGACTGCATATTCTTCTACATTACATATTATAATCAAAGCATATTACAAGTAATAAGGTCAACTCATAAGTGTCCCTAAGACTTTTTAAAATGTCAACTGGCCACAAACCTTTGTTTTCCCACTTATGAGCTGTTGGGTTCAGGGAATCTATAGCTGTCCTCTACTCTGGACCCAATCTAAGCTGCTGGTACCCCCAAGCCCCTTAAATAACATCTTCAAAACTGGGTGTCAACAGCCTGGTCTTGAAAAGTTTCCTTCTGGGAAATATTCTGGAAATTGCTTTTCTGGAAAATAAGCAAACTCTATCACATTAGGTAAAAACCCATTCTAAGTTTTCAAAAATTATTATTATGTTCCTTTTTTTTTTTTTTTTTTTTTTGCGGTACGCGGGCCTCTCACCATTGTGGCCTCTCCCGTTGCGGAACACAGGCTCCGGACGCGCAGGCCCAGTGTTCCGGACGCGCAGGCCCAGTGGCCATGGCTCACGGCCCCAGCCGCTCCGCAGCATGTGGGATCTTCCCTGACCAGGACACGAACCCGCGTCCCCTGCATCAGCAGGTGGACTCTCAACCACTGCGCCACCAGGGAAGCCCCAATTATGTTCCCATTTTATTATTGAGAAAGTTGAGATTCTAATTGGGTAAGCAATTTTCCCAAGAACGTACCAAAGGAGGGATATGGGCCAACTAAGTCTGTCTTAACCCAAAAACAAGGAAAGAGAAGAAAAGACGTGGACCACCAAGAAACTCCAAAACCGAACTTAACCCTTTTCTCCCCTAGAAGTTGAGTATTTGCCTAATACTCTTAGAGGTGCTACCATTTAAAAGTTGAGACTTGGGTCTGAAGAAAAGGTAATTCTGCTCCCCTATGAAGAGAGCACAATGGGGCAGAAAGAGCACCACAGTTGGAGTTAGAAAGTCCCAGATTGGGGCTTCCCTGGTGGCGCAGTGGTTGAGAGTCCGCCTGCCGATGCAGGGGACACAGGTTCGTGCCCCGGTCCGGGAAGATCCCACATGCCGCGGAGCGGCTGGGCCCGTGAGCCATGGCCGCTGAGCCTGCGTGTCCGGAGCCTGTGCTCCGCAACGGGAGAGGCCCCAACAGTGAGAGGCCCGCGTACCGCAGGAGGAAAAAAAAAAAAAAAGAAAGAAAGAAAGTCCCAGATTGAAATGTTGATTTTCTTTCTTCCTAGGTGTGTGGCAAGTTGGGCAACCTCCTTAACATCTCTGAGCCTCCTTTTACCCTTCCATCAAATAGTCATGGCTATACCCAACTTAAAGGGCTGCGGGAAGGATCAGGGCTAATGTATGAGTTGGGTATTGCCTGTGGCACAAGCCCTGTGTGACTGCATTTGTACCCAGATGATCTGCCACCTAATCTCTGGTCATGTGCATCGAACAATCTTGTCCCTAAATCAGAGGGAACCCTGGGATGTCACCATGAGATGGATCGAAAATGGACTATGACAATTTCAGAATTAGAGGTTGAGAAAGATATTGAAATTAACCAAGTTTACTCATGACTTGAAAGTAGGAAGGATCTGATTATCTAAAGAACTGCAGGTAGATTTCTTTGATTCCATAAATCATAAATATGTAGTTAAATGTAGGAAGGCAGCAAAACAAATTCATAGCAAAAGAGCAGAGAATTTGCCATCAGACCAATATTGTTCAGAACACACATCTTCCACTTATTAAACTGGGTGACCTTAGACAAATTAATCTCCCAGAAGTTCAAATTCCTCATTAGTGAAAAATAAGATAACAGCCCTTGAAGGACTATTTCCAGGATTAAACAAGATAATATACGCAAAGCTCCAAGGTTTTTAGTGGAAAGGGTAAGTAAGTGGGCTGTAAGCACACAAGAAAACCATAATAAAATCAGAAATAACAAACTAGATTTACCTACATAACATGGATAAATCACAAAGATGTGCTACATGTGGGAAAAGACACAAAAAAGATCATGCATGTAAAATTTAAAACACACTAAAATCACTACATTTTTTTAAAGATACACATATTTCTGGGACTTCCCTGATGGAGCAGTGGTGAAGACTCTGAGCTCCCAATGCAGGGGGCCCAGGTTCGATCCCTGCTCAGGGAACTAGATCTCACATGCATGCCACAACTAAAGAGTTCGCATGCCACAACTAAGGAGCCAGCGAGCCGCAACCAAGGAACCCACCTGCCACAACTAAGACCCGGCACAACCAAATAACTAAGTAAAATAAATATTAAAAAAATAAAGATACACATATTTCTAAATAAATATAAAAGGAATAAACATGGGATGATATATATTTCACATATACTAAAGGATCGCTATGAGGGGTTGGGGAAGGATTGAGGATGGAGGGATAGGAGGGAAAATAATATGAAGAAAGACCTTGCCCTGTTCAATAATGATGGTTTATCAGGAACTGGGGAATATGGTTAGTATGCCCCAGTTCCTGATTCAAGGAACTGGGCAATAGTCAAGATTTCCTTGAATCTTTGGATTCAAGATTCCATGATATGTTTAAGTATCTATCAACCACTTGAAATAGTGCCTGCATATTTAATATACTCAGTAATTAGTAGCTAGAGTATACACATTACATAGTACAGATGTTAGGAAAATTCTTTCAAGAGCCTCATTTAGCCCATACACCTAGACATACAAATCGTGGACTGTGAGAGCGAAAGAACTTTAATGATCATATAATCTAGCCCTACCATTTTTCAGGACAGAAAGTAAAGCCCAAGGAGGGAAAGTGAACTTCTGAAGGTTATTCAGCTAGTTAGTGTTTGTCCTAGAGATGGTAGCCATGGATCTTGACCATACCAAAAGGACCTTCCAAAGAACATAACTCATCCCCAGGCTAGGCTGCTGGAGTGGGGTGGAGGGAACAGCTCAAGGAGGCTGTGTTTTACATGGTATGTCAGTGTCTCCCTCCCACTAGTGACCACTGATGAGAGCTAGAGGAAAGATTAAAGTAGTAAAGATTAAAATGGAGAAAAAGACTTTCAGTTTTTTATTGATGCTGAGATGTAATTGACATATAACAGTGTGTAAGTTTAAGTTGTACAGTGTGTTGGTTTGATACACATATATTGCAATATGATTGCCACCATAGCATAAGCTAACACCTCTATCATGTCCCATAACTATCATGTCTTCTTTGTGGTGAGAACAATCAAGGCTCTTAGCAACTCTGAAGTTTACAGCACAGTATTTCAACTATAATCACTGCTGTGCCCTAGATCTCCAGAACTTATTTATCTACTAGTTGCTAGTTTGTACCCTTAAACATCTTTTAATACCAACTGACTAAGCAATTTTTGACCACACGCTGAATTAGATAATAAGAAAAATATGTATCAATGGTTAATATGAGGGAATAGTTCACATAAAGAGCAGATTTGTCATCTTCCAACTTCTGAAATGCTTTCCTGAGAAAAAGGAATTAGAACAGCTGTGTCTGGAAGAGGCCAAACTAAAGTCAATGCATAGAATATAAAGAGAAAGAATCCAGATACAAAAAGAGAATTAACAGGTAGAACTGTCCACAGATAGAAGCTCACAAGGCAACCGTACAAACACGTGGAGGGTGTGCAGCAGAGGAGACTCCAAGATCCAGTGGGGATTAGAGCAGATGCTGCCTAGATTATTTCCAAATCTCGGAGTCTCTGTGTCTCTTATCTTCACAGGAATTTCCAAATATAAACCAGAGTTAATTTGAATTAGAAACACCAGCTCATGGCTCAGCTTCCAAAAAATGCAGGATGCCAGAGAAGAATCAGCCAGGTGTAAGATTTCTCAAAAACAATCTCTGTACATTTGCCCAGAAATATAAACCTAACTTCTACCAGAGAGAAAACATCAGTCTTTCAATTCTGGGATTTTTTTTTTTTCATTTCATTCTCAGCCTCAGCTCAACAGTCTATGTGAAATCCGTGGCCAAGAATAATTTCACCATAGTAACTGAGTTCATCCTTATGGGCTTCACTGGCTCCCTTAAGCTGGAGATTCCCCTCTGCCTGGTGTTTCTGAGTCTCTATCTAGTCACCCTTCTGGGGAATATAGGGATGATGATTCTGATCCAAGAGGATGTCCAACTCCACACCCAACGTACTTCCTTCTGAGTCACCTCTCCCTGCTAGACATCTGCTACACCTCGGCCATCAGCCCTCAGATCCTGGCCACACTCGCCACAGGCAAGACAGTCATCTCCTATGGCCAGTGTGCTTCCCAGTTCTTTTTCTTCACCATTTGTGCAGGCACAGAGTGTTTCCTGCTGGCTGTGATGGCCTATGATCGCTATGTGGCTATTGGCAACCCACTGCTCTACACTGTGGTCATGCATCCCAGGATCTGCCGGAGTCTAGTGCTGGGAGCCTATGTCTATGGGGTAGCAAGGTCCATCCTGCGTACCATGTGTGCTTTCACCCTCTCCTTCTGTGATAACAATCAGATCAACTTCTTCTTCTGAAGCTTGCCTGCAGTGACACAACAAACACTGAGACTGTCGTTGTCTTCTTTGGCAACTTTGTGATTTTGGCCAATGCCTTGGTCATCCTGATTTCCTATCTGCTTAGCATCAAGACCGTTTTGAGGGTGAACTCTTCAGGTGGCAGGGTTAAGGCTTTCTCCACATGCTCCTCCCACCTCACTGCTGTGACCGTTTTCTTTGGGACCCTCATCTTCATGTATCTGCAGAGCGGTTCAGGCAAATCCCTCGAGGAAGACAAGGTAGTGTCTGTCTTCTACAGTGTGGTCATCCCCATGCTGAGCCCTGTGATATACAGCCTGAGAAATAAGAATGTGAAAGCGGCCTTCAGAAAGGTCACTGGTAGATTCCAAGTGTCACAGAGTGTGTAGATCTGGGTGTAAGGACCTCTCATCTTGGTCCATTTTTTTCCCATATTAATATATCCTAATAGGCACCAGCAGTATATGCAACCGGTACCCACAAACAAAAAGAAGGTAGAGAGGTACCACAGGCACACAAGAAAAACTGCAAATCTACAGCAACATGGTTGGAACTAGAGATTATCATACAAAGTGAGGTAAGTCAGAAAGAGAAAGACAAATACCATATGATATCACTTATATGTGGAATGTAAAATATGACACACATGAACTTATCTATGAAACAGAAACAGACTCACAGACATAGAGAGCAGACTTGTGGTGGCCAAGGGTGAGGAAGCGTGGGGGAAGGATGGAGTGGGTGTTTGGGGTTGGTAGATGCAAACTATTATATATAGGATGGATAAACAACAAGGTCCTACTGTGTAGCACAGGGAACTATATTTAATATCCTGTGATAAACCATAATGGAAAAGAACATGAAAAAAGAATGTATATTGATGTATAAGTGAATCACTTTGCTGTACAGCAGAAATTAACACTACTTTGTAAATCAACTATACTTCAATAAAAGATTTTTTAAAAAACTTTTAACTGCAAATGTGATAACATTTATTTCCAGCAATTCAAATGTACTTTCTTCTCCCTCTTCCACCTCCAGTCCATTCCTAAGAACCCAGAAGTCTCATACTGCTCACTGACATCATAATTTACAGAATCTCAGAGTCCCCAGAGGTCTTCAGTTAATCTCAATCCAGCCCAATACTCTTTGCATGCTTGGATTTCCCATCCTTTCTCTCTCAGTTTTGCTCCCATCAATACTGCCTTTTTTTCTGGGACAAGGATTATATCAGGAGATCCCTGTGGATAAAACTAAATAGTCTTTTTTTTTTTTTTTTAAGTGCGTGAGTGACTTATCACCTCAGTAAGGGAGGAGTGTTGTGTAAGACAAAACTGAGTCTCTAAATGGCCAAGGGAAGGGAGTGTTTAAGAAATGAGCCTTCGGGCTTCCCTGGAGGCTCAGTGGTTGAGAGTCCGCCTGCCGATGCAGGGGACACGGGATCGTGCCCGGGTCAGGGAGGATCCCACATGCCGCGGAGCGGCTGGGCCCGTGAGTCATGGCCGCTGAGCCTGCCCGTCCGGAGCCTGTGCTGCACAACGGGAGAGGTCACAGCAGTGAGAGGCCCGCGTACGGCAAAAAAAAAAAAAAAAAAAAAAAAAAAAGATCCTTCATCTTCACCATTCTAGACATTCCAGTCGACCGCTTGGAGAACTCAAGCCAGAACAATGAAATTTGCAAATTCCAAATTTGCAAATTGCCTTCCCACTTAATCACTTAATCAGGTTTTGTTATTCCTGCTTTGTTGTTACTCTGATATCTTCAAGGTGAATTAAGCCTTTGGGGATGTTTCCTCAAGGACTAATTCCTTAGTTGCTGAAGGATGTGGTGCATTGCCTCTCCTCTCCGCTCACATAGCCTGCCTCATGAACAGTTTTCTCCTACCAAGCATCTTATTTCCAGGAATGGCAAAGTCAGAGAGCAAAGGTAGGTATAAGGCAGGTATAAGGAAAACGCTGAACCACGTATTATCTTCTCTGGCCAAAGATGTGGTAAGAGGGGAAAGTAACTGAAACTCCTGCACAAGACTGCAAAACCCTTCAGGGCAGAGTCTGTTTTCTTCGTTGCTGAACTCGTCTCCAAGTCCAGAGTTCGGACCAGATGAGTTCTCAATAATTGCTTTTGAACACATTTTTACGGCACATGCATGGTCTCATTTGAGCCTCACGGAAGCAGCAAATAGCGAAGACATGGTTAGGTAGAAGATCGCACCTTGCAATTCAGAAAACACTTTCTCATAGTCCCTTTGGGCCTTTGCTCAAAGTCCCTTTGTTCAGAGTTTAAGCCGCATGGGCAAGGAATGTCAGGCTTGTATCTGAATCCCAATTCTACCACTAATTCACTGTGAAACCTAGGGTAAATGGTTTAATTTCTCAGATCCTAGATTTCCTCGTCTAAAACAAATGTGACAACTCCTAATTTAAGAGTGTATGGTAAAAATTAAATAAGGTGATGACTAAGAAATCTAGCACCAATTAATTGCTCAATATGTATTTTTCTCTTCCCTTCCCTTTCCCTCACTTTCCGATATCAACCCTGGGCCTTGCCACAATTCCATGGCCGTGAATAAATAGTAAGGAGATCATGAACAAATGATAGGGCAAGAGAATGAATTCGGGAAGGTGAATATAAATCCTTTTCACCCAAGAAATAAAATCAATATGGGTGTTTAACTTGGGGGATGGAAGGGGAGAGTGCATTTGTTTACATCCCACATAGTCAAGGGTAGGCAGAGGATGTCTGTTTCACTGAATGTCTTGTTGTGTGCCCGATGAGCCCCTCTAACCGATCTTGAATTTATGAGAAGTTGATCCTCCATATGCCCTTCTACATGGGAGCAACAATTTGTTAAGATGACCCTTCACCCTACCTACAGCTGATTTGTTCAGAAGTGAGCACCTGACCCACGTTAGGTTTAATAAAAATTTTTCCATGGGCATTATGAAGTTCAACATGTAAAAGAGATTTAGCATAGGAGACCCGATTGTCCAAAGTAGAGAAGTCAAGAGAGGGGCAAAAATGAAGTCGTTATTCAAAGAGAATCTGCAACAAAAAAGACTAAGAGCTCTGACAGTTTCTATTTCCTACTTCCCATTGTACTAAGAAGCAGCCACAGTTATTTTCTTGCTTCCTTAAGGCACATTGGAATCCTACAATAAATTCCCCTTTGGGGACTAGTTCAAGCTTGGTCATCAGGGCCAAAGGATTCCATACTTATAGAACTCTAATGGAAAGGAGTTCTCCAGTATGTTACAGCAGATCTGCCTCCATTGACACTGATTATATCTACACTCTTTGAATAAAGAAAGGACTGGGTCTCATTATGAGACTCAGTAAATAAAGTAAATGAAGAGTGTGTCTATACTTCTATCATTTTCTCATTGCAGGAGAAACTTCCCCACTCATAGCTCAGGTAACCTCTGTTCTAGCACTTGACCTTCCCCTTCAAGTGATCAGAGTAGAATAAGCCCCTGACCCAGGTTTCATCAATGCGTGAACAGAGTAGAGAGCCATGAGATGCTCTAGAGCTGTAAGATTACTAAGCAGGAGCAATAAAAATATCTCCCCCTTGGGCTTCCCTGGTGGCGCAGTGGTTGAGAATCCACCTGCCTATGCAGGGGACACAGGTTCGAGCCCTGGTCCGGGAAGATGCCACATGCCACAGAGCAACTAAGCCCCTGCACCACAACTACTGAGCCTGTGCTCTAGAGCCCGCAAGCCACAACTACTGAGCCCACGTGCCACAACTACTGAGGCCCGCGCACCTAGAACCCGTGTTCCGCAACAAGAGAAGCCCCCGCAATAAGTCCACGCTCCACAATGAAGAGTAGCCCCTACTCGCCACAACTAAAAAGAAAGTCCGTGCACGGCAACGAGGACCCAATGCAGCCAAAAATTAATTAATTATTTATTTTTTAAAAAAAAGTATCTCCCCCTTGGGGATTTAAACTGAAAAATATGGGAAAAGACTAAGTTAGCTGAGAAATGAGACTCACAAATGATGATAAGCTATGGAGAGAATGGCTGAGTCATGTTTACGGACAGACCAGAGAGGAAATGAGCAAATGTCAGACGCTGAGGAGGCAGCCATATAAACCAGTCCCTGGTGCTACACTAGATCTTTCCAAATCTTGAGTTATGTTCCAGACTGAGTTTCAGCACTCCCAATAGGTCCCCCCAAGCAATCCCTGTCTCCTTTTTGGAGCATAAAAGTCTTAACCATAGACCCATATTCTACTAGATAATCTGAATGGTCTCTTTTACAACCTAAAGGACCTAATAACCCATTGTCCTAGCTCCTAATAAAATATGATTATTATTATTATTAATACAGCTAAGAGTTACAGAGCACCTATTATATGTCAGACACTATTCTAAAAACTTTTAGATGTATTTAACAACTCTACGATGCCTTAGCAACCCTATGGTGTAGGTGCAATTATTATCCCCACGTAGGGATGGGGAAAATAAGACATAGAGAAGTTAAGTTGTCCAGGGTCACGGAAGCAAGCCTCTTGATTTGAGCTCAGGGACTCAGGTTCCAGAAACTCTAGTCTTATCTACTCTCTTATATCACCTTTGAACACCATTTTATAAACAATTGTCCCTTCTCTGGTACAGAGTGACTTAAGGCAAAATGGCCCCTGAATCATTTTGCGGTACACCTGAAACTAAAACAACATTGTGAATCAACTATACTTCAATATAAAATAAAAATTAAATTATAAATAAATAAATAAATTTCTCCCAACAACAACAAAAAAATAGCCTTATTCATTAGGCTCTTTCTCCAGGAATCATAAAAGATGGTTTTCCTGCTTAGGAACTTGGGAGTCATGTGAAGGGACATTCAAAGGTCATAGGTAAGAGAAGACAAAATAAATAAAATAAAAGACCTATTTAACCTATTTAAACTAAAATAAAAGACCTATTAACCTCTTTGAACAAGGAGAGAACTTTACTCAGCCTAAATCCCTATACACTTGCCAGTTCTGGGCTAAGCAGCTGGATGAATAGAAGCTGGAAGAGATTGCGTGTAATGGTTATTCAATAAAAATTTATTCAGAGCCTACACGGACCCTATTCTCTGTGATGGCTAAGATAGGACCTGGGCATTTAAGTCAGCATCAGCTATGGGGCTTGTCCCAGATAAGACAGCTCTATTGATGCCTGAGAGACTGAGAGCAACAATGATTCTCAGATCCACAATCCACCAAGCGGTGTCCGAGTCCCCTACATTCAACTCCTCTGAACTAAAAGGAATGAGAGATCCATGCCTGCTTCCCAGCATCCTCTGCAGACCTACAAAGGAGAAACTGTCTACACAAGCATTCTCCTCGCCCCCCCCACCACCCATTATCAACCTACAAGACCCATTCATTTACTTTATCCAGGTCTCTGCAGAAATGTTGCCTCATTTGGGAGAAACCTTTCTTGACCACCATATCTAGAACAACTGCTCCCCTACTGCATGTCACTGTCTATCCCCCTACCCTGCTATTTTATTCTTCAAGAAACAACAATGCCTGATATCTAACTGCATGTTTGTTTTTTATCCCCACCCCCAGTAAAATGTAAGTTCCATGGAGGCAAGAACTGCTGTTTTTAGTGCACCTCCTGAATCACAGTAGGTGCTCAAGAAAGATCTATTGGAAAGCAGAAAGATTTAAATGAACAGGACTTCTATTTCTGGCAATACGGTGGACTAGGATTTTCTGACCAAGCTGGCTCCTTAAAAACATGTAAAAAGATAAAATAAAAAGGTGAAAAGATACTAAGAAATCAAACGCTAAACATCCAAGGGAAAAAAAGAACCCCAAGACGTAAGCAGAGTATTGAAGCTCTGTTTGCCATCGATAGCATCTCCCCGTGAGGCTATAGAACAACAGTTCCCCTACTGCATGTCACTGTCTATTGTTGTCTATTGTTGTCCACTTTGCAGCTTAAAGCAGCAAACCTTTTCTATTGCAGCTTCTGTAGGGGCAGGAATCCAGGCACAGGCTAGTTGGATGTCTTTGGCTCAGGGTCTCTCACAAAGCTGTAATTAACATGTTGGCAAGGGCTGAAAGTTAATTAAGGCATGGATTTGGGAAGACTTGGATCCTTCCCCACTGGTAGCCAAATATGTCAGTTCCTTGCTACGTGGACCTCCCCGTGAGGCAGCTCACAACATGACAGATGACTTTCCTCAGAAATAATTGCCCACCACAGTCTTCTTGAAACTTAATCTCAAAAGTAACATCCCACCACATCTTATCTACTAAAGGTGAGTCACTAAATCCAGGCCATTCCCAAGAGAGGGAAATTACGCAAAGACGTGAATACCAGAGGGCAGGAATCATCAGGGGCCATCTAAGGGGCTGCCTACCACAGTTTGCCCTCTGACCCCAAATGATTCATGTTATTCAGCTAGGACTGGTTAAAAAAACTAGACTTTTAACCAGCCTCCTTTGCAGCTAAGTATAGACATGTAGCTGAGAGTTTAGCCAATAGAATGTTTGAATAAATGGTGTAGACCATTTCCAACAAGCCATGCTCCTTCCCATTCTGCTGGCTTGAGGCAATTGAACACAGTGATGTTGGAAGTCGCCGGTTGAAGGTCAAAAAGCCACAATATGAATGACGACTTGTAAGACTGGTAATGGTTTCCCTCTGTTACTAGCTGTGAGGTACCGCATCATTCCATCTTGGTTTTCTTAAATCTTGTCCACACCTTTTTTAAATAGTGACTTTACTAGACATTACCCAAGCTGAATGTGTCATCTGTTACTTGTAAGTACCCTAACTGATACAGACCTCTACCTCTCACCACACACAAAAATGAATTCACAGTGGACTAAAGAACTAAATATGAAAGGGAAGTTAATAAAAGTTTTATAAAATAATAGACGAGAATGTTCTCATAACCTCATTATGTGGAAGAATTTCATATATGTAAAAAGAAAGCATTAATCATAAATTTATCCCTAAATGTGTCAGTATCCATTAAAGAGGTTCTGTTCATTAAAACACGTGATTAAGAAGATGAAAGGTCAAAACACAGAATAGGAAAAAATATTTTTAAGACACACAATCAACAAGGACTATTATATTGTGTGAGTGTGTGCGCGCGCACGTGCCCGTGCGTGTACTTAAAAAATCACTAAGAAAAGATGGCTCAAACAGGTAATTCACAAAAGAGACTATCCAAATAGCCAATAAACCTATGAAGAGATGCTTCTTCTCGTTAGTAATCAGGAAAATGCCAATTGAAACCACAGTATGCTCGTTAGATTAGCAAAAATTAAAGAGTATGACGCCACTATATTGACAAGGATATGGAAAATGGGTAGTATAAATTAGTCTAACAATTTTGTTAAACAGTTCGGCATTATCCTTTAAAAATCAAAGATACACATAACCAGTGACTCAGCTATTTCAGTGACCTAAGTATGCATGATGGTGAAACTCTTGCCCGTGCCTACCAGGGTGCAGGGGCAAGAATGTTCATGAAGCATTGTTATAATAGCACAAAACTCGAAACACTTGCCTCTGGGTTTTTATTCTTCTGATCTGGAGTGTGGATGTGATGGCTGGGGCCCTGGCTGCCATTCAGCTACCAAGGTGACCTTGAAGCTACAAGCCACGCATAGAAAACAGCAGAGCAGAAAGGGCCTAAGCCCCTGATGACATTTTTAATCCACCATACCAGCCATGGGCTGCCTATCTCCAGCCTTCTTTTATGTGGAAAAAGAATTAATGTTTATCTTATTCAAGAAAACAACCAACTAGAAACAACTAGAAAACAAATATATATACAAAGAGAGAGAGATCAAAAATAAGCCAAACTAAGACATATGATTCAGTGATACACAGAGAGATGATGTGCCGCCCCGCGTTCCTTGGCAACAACAGAATGGGAATCAAGGGGCCCTAGGAGGCCCCTTCTCAGTTATGACTTTTCCCCGCTCTGTTGCTGTTACTGATTTAACACCATTAAAGTGATCTTCCTTTATTTCAAAATTAAATAGGCTGATAAAAAGGAATGAAATAACGCCATCTGCAGCAACATGGATGGACCTAGAGATCATCATACTAAGTGAAGTAAGTCAGACAAAGAAAGAAAAATACCATATGATATCACTTATATCTGGAATCTTAAAAAATGGTACAAATGAACTTATTTACAAAACAGAAAGAGACTCACAGACGTAGAAAACAAACTTATGGTTAGCACAGGGGAAAGGTGGGGGGATGGATGAATTAGGAGTTTGGGATTAACATATACACACTACTATATATAAAATAAATAATTAATAAGGACTTACTGTATAGCACATGGAACTCTACTCAATATTTTATAACAACCTATATGGGAAAAGAATCTGAAAAAGAGTGGATATATGTATAACTGAATCACTTTGTTGTATATCAGAAATTAACACAACATTGTAAATTAACTATACTCCAATATAAAATAAAATTTAAAAATAAATAAATAAATAGGGGCTTCCCTGGTGGCACAGTGGTTGAGAGTCCGCCTGCCGGTGCAGGGTACACGGGTTCGTGTCCCGGTCCGGGGGGATCCCACATGCCGCGGAGCAGCTGGGCCCGTGAGCCATGGCCGCTGAGTCTGCGCGTCCGGAGCCTGTGCTCTGCAACGGGAGAGGCCACAGCAGTGAGAGGCCCACGTACCGCCAAAATAAATAAATAAATAGGCTAAAGGACTGAATCCTTCTCCCACAGAATATTTTGTGAGGCAGATGTTTAAACTAAAGAAGACCTGATGCCCCAGACTCTGCCACAATATAGAATGGAAAGCAAGTCCAGGTACAGTTCACTGAGGGCTGGGAACATCTGTATTGGGTTTAGTCAGCTTTCCCAGAAGTGGTAAGACTTGAACCGGGTCCGGAAGGAAGCAGAATCCTTGAGCAGACCAGACTAATGGGTGAGACTGTGGTTTCACGGTCCTAGTCTCCTCGCCCTGACCATAGCCATCCTCCACTATCATTTCTGATCAGCCCTCCAGCTGGCAGCTGAGAAGCTATGTGACCTAGGATAAAATGTGCACCACCACCCCCGGGTCTGTACCTTCATCTGTAATGTATCAAAGTAGGTCTGGATTGTCTCTCCGTTTCTTTCCAGCCCTGGAGGAAGTGGCATGGAAGTGAGGATGTTCAGTCCCTGACGAGCACAGAGAGGAACATGGGAAATTATGTCATTTAGGATCTACCACTTACCCTCCTGAGCTTTTTAATCCCCAGACCCATTGTTTTCTTACCTACTGAGAGCCCTGAGTCAGCTCTAATTGAAGGCAGAAGACTTCTCCCAGAAACATAAAGCCCTGTCCCACTCATTTTGTGATTTGCAGGCAAGTCTGGACTCACGTAACCCCCACTGCAGGCAGGTGAATTATCACAGTGAATCATAGAGAAAAACGAGTCCCTCTTTCATTTAGCATTACCACCTTCATACCAGAAGCATCATCTTAGGTGACACCTGTAAGATGTTAAAAACACCAAAGGATTCAATTGGATCAGAAAACTCAACGATTCAGAAACAAGGCAATCTGAATTGGGCAGGAAGGCAAAACAGTTAGACACCTGGAGAACCTGGAGGTTGCAAGCTTTGAATGTTGCCCAGGAGCTCTGGATAAAACTGAGTGCACAGCCTGGTCTTGCTACCTGCTGCGAGTTTATTCAAAAGTGGGTTTCCGCATATCCGCAAAATCAGCCCAAGGAAGATTCGGTAATTGCATTTACTATGGCTTCCAGAGCACCACAGCAGCAATCTCCTTGGATCTGCTCAGAAAACAAAAATATCATCAGTGCTTCATAGAAGTCCCTCGCGGGAACAAAAGGACCAGTTCTTTCCCTATGAGGTAATGTAAATCTTGTAACTATGTTGGGAGATCATATATTTTCCAGAGACTATTAAGTGTGCTTTCCGAAAGTTTGAAAAAATTTAAATTTTATTTTTGTGACCTTTTGCACAGGTTATTTTCCCAAGGCTTTAATTCTGTCTTCCGTGAAACAAGCATAGACCTACGTACTTCCTGATGGTTGCAGCAGTTAGTAACAAATGATGTCAAGTGCAGGGAACAGTAATTGGCATCGAGATATTATTACTCCCCTGTCACCCACATGGTTGAATAACCAGGTATTCAGAGCATGTACCAAGGATGAGTCCCACCCCTCTGAGGAGGTTGTCTCAGCTGGTGAGGTCAGAGAGAAAGACCCTTGAAAGAAGCTTTTGAAGATAATGTAGAAATGGATGTTACAGGAGGGGATGTGCAGTGAGGAAGGTGACGAGATGGAAACCTCAGTGACCTGGCCTCTGAGTGTCCTGACTGTGTCGTAGCAATCCTCCCATCCCTGTGGCTCCATCCTGGACTGCTTTGTTCTTTCCCAACTCCATGGCCTCTCCCGAGGCACCAGATAAGATGCTCGTATTGAGGACCCATCAAGATAAATTTGGGAGGGAATGTTTTCTGACACATCAGGTAAAAGTTAACTTCTTCTCTGAGGTTCAATATTCTCTTCTGCTAAAAGAAAAGAACATGTTGGACCAGATGTTAATCTTTTTTTAACACTGGAACGCCCTTTTCAAACAAAATGAAGTGAAGCACCTGTTTGTTTACCAGCGTTAAAAGAAGCTCTGCTTTGTTTGAAGCTGGGGCTGAGTTGGCAGCTCCCCACCTGGTCAGCCTCCCGTTTACTTCCCACTGCTGTGTCCCTTGAGGCATCTCCACAAAGGCTGAGTCCTCTGACAAGCACAGCAGGAAAATCACAGAACTGCCTCACAGGGTCCTTTCCGACTCCAGGGTTCTGTGTGAGGGTCATAGGTATTTCCAGCCAGTGTGGAGAAGAGCATATGAGCCCATCCTGAGGGTCATGGGCACAGTGACCCCCAAATCCTGGAGAGAAAGAGAAACCAGTCACCCAGATGCTCTTCTAACATAATGTCAGACATTGGACAGACATGGACACAGAAACTACCAGACAACAGCTAATGGCTCACAGTTCCAAGGAATGTTCTCATTGTGAGGTTTACGCACTGAGACAATGTTTTGAATAGGTACACGTGTTAGCTACCACCATCCAGAAGAAAGCTGCCAGATGAATATTTCTTTTTAGGTCAACGAGGGCATGATGGTGTCTATTCTCAGGCCGTGTGAACTAAGTTATGCAAATGTTGTGGAACATGTCCAAGGGCTGGACTGAAAGGTCATGACTGTTCTGAAAAAAGATGGTGGGATTGGCCAGTCCAAATCCTACTAAGCAGTGGGATGTTGCTATAAGTCTCTAGAGCATATGATTGTTTAGTAATCTGAATGTGCTGGCTATCTAGTCCAAATATTGAAATATTCAGAGTAATCTTTTAAAAGCTTCAAAGAAACTTATATTTATAATCTTGAGCTTCAGATATAAGATAGCAAAAATATTGCTGGAGGACATCTAGTTAAGTGTGTCCTAAAGCATGGGTTCCATGTCTCTAAATTTCCATCTCTGTGGAAAGAAGGAAGAGAAGATTCTGTGGCTAAATAAGGATAAAGAATTCTGCTTTGAAAGAAGGATGTATTGAGCCATGGAACAGAATAATAGATGTGAGTGCAAATTCAGGATGCCTATACCAGTAGGTTCCAAACTGAGTTTTCGAGACTCGGGTCTCAAAGAGATGTCACGATGCCGGTGCTTTCCACAACCCACCTGAAGGCTTGAAGCTATGTTTTGTATCACATAACTGACCCTTTGGACACAGCAGACAGTTAATATGTAGGCTGGCTATATAATTTCAACTTTCTAACTTTTGGACTGGCTCTCAAAAAAGCAGCTGGATAAATCAAATTCCCTTTTTAAAGTATTTGAACTAAAAAAAAACTGAAATAATTTTTCAGTTTTTCAATAGAGGTAAAGATGATGAACTTCCATGGGGTGAATAGCCACAACTATGTATAAGTCAAAGTTATGAGGAAGCAGAGAAGAGAAAAATGATGGGAAACATTTAACAGAGGGACAGAAAGAAGCAGGTGGTTGGAGCACAGAAATATCACAGTAACAGCAGTTCTGGAAGAAAGATGTTTAAGATCAAAGAAGATGGGAGCAATGGAATAAACCAGGGTGGTCCATACTCAAGCTACCGCTAATCAGTACGTTTGATAGGCATCCGTTTCCATACCTTACTTTGATAAGTTAATTGTTAGAAACTTGGTGGACCTGGTATTCTGTGTCTGAAACACCAGGACTTTGATTTTGCCTATGAGCCATGGAATTCTCAGGATCAAAACTGAAATGTTCTGTGGAAGTTCTATGGCTAGTGAGAACCCCATAGTTCACAAACAAGTCTTTAACCCTGACTCCAACCAGCCTCCCCATGAATCTCAGAATCCCTGACGGAGCAGCCTCCACCCTCAACCCCTAGAGGCATCGTCCTGGAGAACAGAGCCCAGAGCCATCAACAGCTACAAAAGAACTCATTCCACCACCAGAAAGTGAAGAATCAACCTGATTTCTACAGGAAACTGGTTCTACCAAATTCTATGAACCCCCTCTCTGTGAGCTACTTCTAGACTACAAAGGCTAAAAATTAATGAAACAAGCAGTGCCCTAGGGTTGTGACACCATAGCTTAAATCCTGGCTTCTGCACTTGCAATTTATTCTTTGACAAAAGCCACTTTAAGTTCCTGACCCTCAGCTTACACATTTCAAGCATGACATTCATAACGGCTATTTCAGGATTATTGACAGAAATCAGCCAATTAATGTGGAAACGTCCAACACAGAATAAGGGCTCCATAAATCTAATGGTTTCACTTTCTCTCAAGGACCCTCAAGAAAGAGATCCAAGGCAGACGATAACCTTGTTCACAGGAGAGCAGAAATGGATTGTGAAAGGGCTCACCAGGAGTTGCTGACATGACTGGAAATGTTTGACTTGCAGAATAGGAGACTAGATACGAGTAGGTATAATAACTGTCTTGGGAGAGAGGGATTTTACTCAACGTGCAGAATCGAGCATAATACTAATGTGTAGAAGATACAGAAAGAAAAAAAAATGTCATGAAGAACCTAGGGGTAAGACAGGAATAAAGACACAGACCTACTAGAGAATGGACTTGAGGATACGGGGAGGGGGAGGGGTAAGCCGTGACAAAGCGAGAGGGTGGCATGGACATATATACACTACCAAACATAAGGTAGATAGCTAGTGGGAAGCAACCGCACAGCACAGGGAGATCAGCTCGGTGCTTTGTGACCACCTAGAGGGGTGGGATAGGGAGGGTGGGGGGGAGGGAGACGCAAGAGGGAAGAGATATGGGAACATATGTATATGTGTAACTGATTCACTTTGCTATAAAGCAGAAACTAACACACCATTGTAAAGCAATTATACTCCAAAAAAGATGTAAAAAAAATAAAAATAAAAATAAAAAAGAAGATGGAGAAAGAGCACTGTGGCTTTCCCAACAGGGAGAATGTTCCAAAGGCAGAGTGCCCAGAAAGACCCCATCACGTAACACAGGATTCTGCATCTGACCACTCTGGAGGCATCATTCACATCACAGTCTATGCAAATGGCCCTGCCGGGAGGTAACAGGGCACAGCCTTAGAATCCATGTGTGTCAGCCCTGGTGCACACCTGGGCTACATGACAATTTGTTGGGAATATTCTAGAAGAGAGAGACTCCAGATTGGTCCCTTCCAGTCTTGATAGTCTACAGTTCTCTGTTCTGAAAGAAAGTCACAGACAATAAGCAAGTGAACCTGAGGAAATACCTACCCAAGGTCCATTTTCAGGAGGGATGCAGAGATAGGCAAACACTTCCATAGTCACTGCCAGTTGTAGATTCTTAAAATGATAACATTCTCTTCTCTCTCTGAGCAGAAAAATATCTGAGGTTTTCACCTAAGGTCTGCCACTGAAGAAGACAAAGGCCTTCAGCTCTGGAATCTCCACTTCCATTCTCCTCAGGCCAGCCAGCCATGTGGAGCCTACGGCCAAAAGAAATCTCACCACTGTGACAGAGTTCATTCTTGTGGGTTTCCCATATCACCCTGAACCGGCCGTTCCACTCTTCCTGATGTTTCTCGTCTTCTATCTAGTCACCCATCTGGGAAATGTGGGAATGTTTATTCTAATCCAAATGGACACTCAACTCCACACCCCAGTGTACTTCTGCCCGAGCCATCTTGCCCTGCCAGATGCCTGCTTTACCTCGGCCATCACCCTTCAGGTCCCAGCCACACTGACCACGAGCAAGACGGTCATCTCCTGTGGCTCCGTTCTTTTTCCTCACCATCTGTGCAGGCACAGAGTGTTACCTGCTGGCAGTAATGGCCTATGACCGCTTTGCTGCCATTAGCAACCCATTGCTCTATAACGTAGCAATTACTCGGGGCATCTGTAGGGGCTTTTTGGCCGGGCCTCTGTCTGTGGGGTATCGGGGGCCATCCTGCATACCATGCGCATCTTTACCCTCTCCTCCTGTGATGACAGTCAGATCAACTTCTTCTTCTGCGATCTCCCACCACTGCTGAAGCTTGCCTGCAGCAACATGACACAAAGTGAGATTGTCATCCTCTTTTTTGCCAAGCTCATGTTCCTGGCCAATGTCGTGATCACTCTGGTCTCCTACATGCTCATCATCAGAACAATCCTGAGAGTGAAGTCTGCTGGTGGGAGAGCCAAGACCTTCTCCACCTGCACCTCTGTTGCTCTCTTCTTCGGGACACTTGCCTTCACGTACCAGAGAAGTAACTCAGACAAATCCCCAGAGAAGGACAAGACTGTGTCTGTCTTTTACACTGTGGTCATCCCCATGCTGAACCTTTTGATCTACAGTTTGAGGAACAAAGACGTAAAAGCTTCAATCAGAAAAGTAATCTGTAAAATCCAGTTCCTGAGGGAGGTAGTTTAGATGAGCGTCCTTCATCCTGACCCATATTCTCCCCAGATCGTCAGGCTCTGATAAGCATCAATACCATATGGTGCTTGCCCTCAAGAATGAATGGTAGGTGCCTTTCACTGGCACCTGAGAAGTGAGCAAGAGCTACCAGCTCTGCAAGGAAAACTGTAAGTTTGGTGACATTTTTTGGATGGCTCCCTCTGCCTCTCTTTTCTTCCCCTCCTCCTCTTTAGTCCATCCGCCAAACCCTCGGGGCCAGAGTGCTACTCTCTGATATCACAGAGCCAAAAGATAGCATAGTCACAGTAAACCAGCCACCATATCCAACCTCCCATTCCCCAACTCAACCATGCTTGAGTTTTCCAGTTTCTCCTTTTTTATCCTTTTTGTCTCTGTGCTCATTAATATTGACTTTTACTCTTTGTGGAAGATCATAGCTGGGAATCATACTAATGAAAGAATAAGGGGTTTTCTTATGGTATGGATAACCTGCCAACTCATTATGAGGAAGGTAATGAAAAGAACTGTGAACCCAGTGGAATTTCCAATTGGTACAGATTAGAGTTGTAGAGGGAGAGGTGCTTCCTTTTAGCTACTCTTCCACTTACATCTTCCCAAGTGGTTCCTAATATCTCCGGGATGCTAATATCTACCTTTCAAGTGGCAATTCTCTACATCCTGGATCTCCAATTCCTTGGTTTCTCCTCCTAAAATCAGCGGCTGACTCACAACAATTACTGCTCTCAATAAACTCATTCCTGGGGTCTGCAAAGTCAGCAATGAGAGATCTATAGCAAACATTCATAAATGGTATTACCTTCTAAGGTAAAACCTTATCCTCTTAGAGTATGTTTCCTCAAATCAAAAAGAAAATACGATTTCCTATTTGAAAGAATTGTTGTAAGGATTAAAGAAGATGATGAAAATCAATTTGGTGGTTTGGATTATAGTCAGAATAGGCTGGGTTTGCTGTGGCAATCGTCAGCTCCAATGCGAAGGTTTTATTCTAGTTAACAATTCTTTTCTTGTGCAAATTGGCAGGGGGCTCCATGCAGTCATTCAGAGACCCAGGCTTAAAGTGGCTCCACCGTTTTGTAGTTGCACCATCTAGAACATGAGAACTCCTAGTCACAAGAGCAGGGGATAAAAGACTACAGAATTGTACATGGACAGTATGCTTCAGCCCACTGGTTAAAACTAGTCACACAGTCCTGCCTCACTAGATGGGGACCATTAAAGGTGAAAGAGCAAATGGAATATTTGCTAAGCAATATTGACTCTGCAACAGGGATTATCTGTGGCTGTGATCTCAGGTGATCTTGGCCCGCAGCGGCTTGGAACAGGGTTTTGGTTCCCAGCCAGTGATTGAGGTCAGGTCACGGCAGTGAGGGCACCAAATCCTAGCCACTAGACCAGTGGTCGGTGACAAGGCCCTGGCCCTACAGCTTTGCAGAAAAAGAATTCCCACTAAGACGGAAAGTAGTGAAACAAGTAAAGTATTTAAGTACAGTACGTGTGGATAGATAACACAGGCAGGCTCAGAAATAGAGTTGCACCTCGTGGGCAGTTTGAGTCACTTTTATGGGGCATTACTTCCGTGTTTCCTTGGACCAATCATTTTGATTTGCCTGGTTCAGAGTCCATATTTGGTGTAGCTCAGGATTTTCCCATGTGCGCACATGCATCTCTTAGCCAAGATGGATTCTACCAAAGAGGCCTATGGGTAGCTGGCATCACTCCCCTTTTGACCTCCAAGGAATCTTTCTGCGCTTGTGTGGTCAGGAAGTTCTCCTGACTTCAAGAATAAGGAATATGTGGTCTCTTATCTTCTATCTGGGCGGGGACCAGCCTCCTCTCTCAATTGTCCTGTTATTCCTGTCTCGGAGTAGGAGTATCGGTCCACAGGGAATGAACTCAAACTGTTTGCCCTGAAGTCTTATCTATCTCCTGCCTCCGTTGCAACTACCAGCATCCTACAAAATCCTGACTAATTAGATTACTTTTTCATTGTTCAAATTATTTTCTACAAATCACCCCTCTCATACTTGGAAAAATGGTCCCCTCCTTCATATGGTTACTGCAAGAGTAGTTGTTTTGTACAAAATAGCACATTCTACCTGGTCCAATTTCGTTGGAATGCACATGGGCTTCTCAACAAAACTCAATTAATCAGAGTCCTCTGGGAACTATACTCATAAAATGAGAAGTACCCTAAAATACTCTAACTGAAGCCAAAAATATTTTGTAGGAAGCCATAACTCCAGCCATATTAACAGGAGGAGTAGGAGAGAGGGAAGAAAGAAGCCCATGTGTAAAGAGGAGGAAGGATGAGAGAGGAAGAGAAAGGTCTAATCCCAGTTGGCTAATAGACTTTTCAAACATATCATACCCAAAAGAGGAGCCTTGATTCCCCACCCCTAAGATTGTTGCAGGCAATAAACTATCAGAGAAATTGAAGAAATCAAGGTATATTAGATATAGATATATTAACTATAGATAGTGTATGTATATATAAATATATATCTATCGAGAGAGACAGACAGAGACAGAGAGATGGAGAGAAAGAGATTTATTATAAAAAATTGGCTCATATAATTATGGGGGCTGAGAAGTCTCATGATCTGCAGGCAGCATGCTGGAGACCCAGAGGGCCAATGGTGTACATTCCAGTTTGAATCCAAATCTGAAGACAGGAGAAAACCTCGAAAACAGGCAGAGAGAGCAAATTCTCCCTCACTGAGACTTTTGTTTTATTTAGGCCTTCAACAGATTGGATGAGGCCCACCCACACTGAGGAGGGCAATCTGTTTCACTCATCTACCAATTCAAATGTTATCTTATCCAGAAACACTCTCACCCAGACACACCTGGAATAATATTTAACAAGTATCTGAATATCCCATGGCCCAGTCAAATTGAAAAATAAAATTAGTCATCACAGGATTGGCTATCTTGCCTGAATGAGACTGAAACAGTGAGAATATATCTAGTGTTATGAAATAGGATGCAGACTGGTACTCTTGCATCCCATAGCTCACAATAGTGAAACAACCAATAGAGTATGAACAGTGGCCTCCTGAAATGTGATCTCTGGTAAAGGCAAAGCTGTGGGAACTATAATCTCTCTCTAACATGGTGAGTGATACGTAAGTCATGAGTAATTCAAGACTGTGTTGTGGGTGGTTGCTCCTATAGCCACTGGATAGTTTAAAGAAATTCAGTGGCATGAGATTTCCTAAAGTATTGGTCAAAACACAGAATAAAAACCAGGGACTAGGGCTTCCCTGGTGGTGCAGTGGTGAGAGTCCGCCTGCCAATGCAGGGTACACGGGTTCGTGCCCCGGTCCGGGAAGATCCCACATGCCGCGGAGCGGCTGGGCCCGTGAGCCATGGCCGCTGAGCCTGCGCGTCCAGAGCCTGTGCTCCGCAACGGGAGAGGCCACAGCAGTGAGAGGCCTGCGTACCGCCAAAAAAAAACAGGAACTATAAATTATTATGCTTTAAAAAATATCTTTTGACACATACACACTACTATGTATAAAATAGATAACTAATAAGGACCTACTATATAGCACAGGGAACTCTACTCAATACTCTGTAATGGCCTATATGGGAAAGACTCTAAAAAAGAGTGGATATATGTATATGTATAACTGATTCACTTTGCTGTACACCTGAAACTAATAAAAAATTGTAAATCAACTATATCCCAATATTTTAAAAAATACAAAATAAAAATAAATTAAAAATGTCTTAACTTTTTCATGATTAGTGCTGAGATAATGAAAAAAGGAAGTCCAACTTTTGAACTGTGGTATGCCAACTTATAATGCCAGTTGGATTACTGCCCCTTGCCCAGAACTGAGAAGGTTTTTTTTTTTCTTTTTCTTTTCTTAAACATTTTATTCATATTATAGAGGGATTTCTTTTTTGTTTGCTTTTTTTCAATCACTAGGAGAGTGGTTGAGGAGCACTGAATCCATCACTACTTTGATGACACAGTTAGGCTTCCAGATTCACATTTTCAGGTACCAAGAATTCCCTCTAAATACCACAAACAAGTCAGCTTTCATATACATTTCTTTCTACTGAACACACAATGCCCATTGGCGTCTTTGAAGTATAATTGCACCTTAGGTCTGTATTTCTCCAGGTAAAGCAGTTTTTTGGAATTGAATGTTCCCCTTCTTTTTTGTCTTATAAACTGAACTGCATCTTTGTACTTCATTCCACATTCAATCAAAGCAAGTGCTACCAGCACAGATGCCTTACTCAATCCTGCAACACAATGCACTGCAATACAGTGTAGAGAAATACCGGAAAAAGCCTAGCAGCCCACTGGCATCACAACCACACCTGATATGACTCAAAAATTAGTATAAGTAAATAAATGCATGTTGTTTTAAGCCACTAAGTGTTGAGGTAGTTGATTACTCACCAAAATGATGCTTATTGTAACTTTAGGGCAACTGCTTTAAAAAATTATACCAACAGGTATGGCAAAAGCCAAAAACAGAAATAAAATAGAATACTAAAAAAAAAAAATTAGTGCAAAACAAGTCAGGAAAAGAAAAACAGGAAACAAAAAGCAGACGTGAGAAATAGAAAAGTTATAAAATAAAAAACTTAAACCAAAACGTATCAGTGATTGTCTTAGATGTAAATGGGCAAAGCACTCTCATCAAAAGACAGAGATTGCCACACTATTAAAATTCAAATAGTAATAAAATACACCCATATGCCATTTACAGAGGACACTCTTTAAAGATAAGGGCATAGATAGGTTGAAAGTAAAAGAATGAAAAATGATATGCCATAGAAACACTAAGCATAATAAAGCTAGGATGTCTATGTTATTATTGAACAAGAGATTTCAAGACAAGGAATACAACCAGAGATAAAGAAAAACATGAATTTATCAGGAGGACATAGCAATCTTACATCACTATGCACCCAATAACATAGCTTCAAAATACATGAAGAAAATACATAGTTGGATATGTTAACACTTCTCTTCAGTAATATGAAGAAAAAGTAGGCAAAAATATCAGTAAGAATAGATATTTGAATGCCACTAACCAGCTTGATCTAATTGATATATGTGGAATGCTACACACCCAAAGCCCGCAGAATCCAAATTCCATTCAAGTTTACGTGGAACATTCACCAAAATTGACCTTATGTTAGTCAGGTCTCAGTAAATCACAAAGGATTGAAATGAAACCAAACAAGTTCTCTTACCACAATGGATTTAAACTAGTAATACTAGTAATTAATAACTAGAAGAAATGAAAGAATACATTCCTAAATAACATGTGCAGGAAACATAAATTAAAATGGGGATAAGAAAATATCTTCAACTGAACACTAATGAAATAAACATGTAAAAACTTGGGGATGATGTTAAAACAGTGCATAGAGTTCTAAATGACTATACTAGGGGGCAAAGGTCTAGAATCAATGACCTAAGCTTCCACCTCAAGAACCTAGAAAAAGAAGATTGAATCAAACAACCCCCCCAAAAAAACAGAACAAAAGAAGTAGTAAAGATGAGGGAAAAAATCAATGAAATAGAAATAGATGAATGTCAATTATACCTCAACAAAGCTGTTAATAAAAATAGATTTTTAAAAATTCAACAGAGTCAAATTTTGCTTCCTTGAAAAGATTAACAGAAGTCATAAATAACAATAAAATAAATTAAAAAGAGCATTACTACAGATTCTATGGCTCTCATAAAATAGAATAAGGAGATATTATAACCAGCATTATGCCAATAAATGTTATAACTTAGAGAAAATAGACAAATTCCTTAATAAACATAAGTTCACAAACTAAAATAATAATAAATAAAATTTGAATCATCCTATATTTGTTGGAGGAATTGAATGTGTAATTAAGAACCATCCTCCCCCCCAAAAAAGGGAAAAATTAAAAACAACCTCCAGATGCTAATGATTTCTCTCAAACATTTAAGGAAAGAATACCATTTCTACACATACTTCTCCAGGAAATGTAAGAGAAATGAACAATTTCCAACTTTTTAAAGTTAGCTTTATTGAGGTTTAAGTGATGTAAAATAAACTGTACATATTTAACGTGTACGATGTGATGAGTTTTGCCATATGTATAAACTGTTACCACAATCAATACAAAGAACACATCCATTACCACAAAAAGTTTCTTCGTGTATATCTGTAATCCATGTCTCCAAACCTCCATTCCCACACAAACATTTATTTGCTTTGTGTTATTACAGATTGGCTTGCATTTGCTAGAACTTTCCATAAATTGGATCAAAAGCATGTACTCTTTTTTGTCTGGCTTTAGTCACCATAATTATTTTGAGATTCATCCATGTTGTTGCATTTACTATTAGTTCCTTTTTATTGCTGAGCAGCATTCTGTTAAATGGATACACCAGAATTTTGTATCCGTTCACCTGTTGCTAAACATCAACTTGTCTCCAGTTTTGCCTGATACAAATAAAGCTGCTACGAACATTTGTGCACACGTCTTTGTGTGAACGTATTCATTTCATTTCTCTTGAGCAAATACCTGGGAGTAGATTGGCTGGGGTTTATGGTAGGTATGTTTAAAGTTTTAAACAACTTCCAAGACATTTCCACCTGCAGTGTATGAGAACTCCAGTTTCTCCATATGCTTTCTGACACTTGGCATGGTCAGTATAAAATTATATGACTTTGGAAAATCATTTTCCAGTTTCTTATAAAGTTAAAGGTACACCTACCCCATGTCCCAGTAACAGCTTCTCCTAGTAGGTACTCATGAGAATGAATGCCTGTGTTCACCCAAAACAACTTTTACAACAATGTCCACTGCAGCTTTATTCACAGCAACTCAACACTGAAAACGACCCAAAATGTGTGAAGACAGAGGAATGGATAAATAAATTGTAGTATATTCATACTCAGCAGTTTCTTAAAGAAATGAACTATTGATACATACAACAGCATGGACAAATCTCAAAAAAAAAAGATTATGATGAATGAAGGAAGCCAGACAGAATGATTTCATTTCTATGAAGTTCAAATAGACAGACTAACCCCGTGGTAATAGAAACTAGATAGTGGTCGCTTCTGAAGGATGGGGGAAGAACGACGGTCTGGAAAGGGACAGGAGGGATTTTCTGGGGTATGGAAATCTTCTATACCTTGATCTGTGTGATAGTTATATGTGTACTTGTATATTGTTAAAATTCATTAATCTGCACATGTAAGTTGCAAAGATTAGTGTATTTTACTGTATTTAAATTATACTTCAATAAAGTGTTGCTAGCATAGAACCAAAAACTATATTTAATAATCAGTTCTCTTAAAGGAAAGAAAGGCTTCAATGCTTCAAAAAGAAAAAGAGAAAGAAAAAGGGAGGAAAGAAAAAAAGAGGGAAGGAAGGAAGGGAGGGTGGGAGGGAGGCAGGGAGGAAAAGAAAAGCACATTTACAACTTAAAGGTTTTCCCAGGACAGTCTCTATTTACACCTGTCGTCCTGGCATCCTAGTCAGTGTAGCATTTGTCCCAGATTTTTCACTTTTTTATTCGTTTGATAAACTTCCATTTTTGTACTTCCACCTTCTACCATGGTCAATCTAACAGTGTTTGGGACATGTATAGAGTGAGCAGGGCTGTCACTTTGACATGTATTTAAATCTGAAAGACTACTCAGCCACATCTTCTCTCTCTTTTCCTGATTTTTTCCAGAATGAAATCTCTTGTCCAAGGACAACAAACAAGGTGCCCCTGCTTTAAAAAAATAAAATAAAATAATCACCTAGGCACAAGAATCTGGAGACAGCTCATTTCTCAGGTCTAGGGTGGTGGAGAGAGAAATGTTCAACTCTGCTGCCCCTGGCAGCTACTGGTGTACTAGCCAGTTGTATTGTGGTCCATGCCACAGCACAAGAAGCCAACAGGTTGTCCATTGGGCAGGCTCCTAGGTATAAATGAAGCGCTGCTGTAGAGCGTACAGAGAGTAGTCTAAAAGCTTCTGCTGCAGTAATTTGGTCCATTTTTGTACAGTACGAAGCCAGACCAATGTATTTTATTCTTTGATATCATTTTCATATTTTGCAACAAGCCCTTTTGGTAGCAAAAAACCTCAAAAAACAGAAGTGCATGTTACTCAAGACAGTTGATGATGAACATATATTTTGTACAAAATGTTTGTCATCATTTATCATCCACGTGGGAGTCTTAGTAGTGTCCATGAGGATTTGAAAAGTAGAAGATACAAATCAGCTGAAAATGCATTAACCCTTGCTTTCAAAGACTGTGCCTGATGAGAACAATTTAAAACAGCAGGTGTGTTTACATTTCATTCTGCAAAGCGTGACTTTTCATTCTCATCAAGGGTAATTTAGCTCATTTCTTTAATTCCAATTTTTTGTACACAAAGAAAAAGTAAAGCAGTACTTGGTAATGTATTGTCTCCAACAGAAAAGAACCATTTTACACAGCGTGAAATGATGACAGTTTTATGTCAGTGTCATTAAATGCTTCAAACAGAAAATCTACTCCAATAATTTGATTTTTTCATCCAATTCTTCATAGTAAAGCTGTTGAAAGTTCATTCTGTCAAATATGAAATATCCAACATTATTATGAATGCTGTTATAAATTCCACATAAAACATCAATCTTGAAGACAACACCCCTTGTTTGTGTGGTGATAAAACAAATACAAATTTTACCGAAGCACAAAATCATGAAAAAAAGAATGTTCGTATTGAATTACAAAAACTAGGGCACAGACATATATTTTGAGTCAGTTGTGGTACAAATAATTTAGAATCACATCCAAACAAGTTACGATGGTTTTTTCATCAAAATAGAAGCTATAGTTGTTAACATTTACAAGCATTTTCATAGAGACGCAATTAGAGAAATGGAGTACAAAATGTTTTGATCAAGATGGGATTGAACAGCAAAAAACAAAACAAACAAAAACTCTCCTGCATGGCACCAACATTTCCTTCCTGCTTCTTATCCACAGCATCGTAGAAGTAGGTAAGCCTTTGAAATGCTTATTTTTTAAAATAAATTTATTTATTTATTTTTGGCTGCATTCGGTCTTCATTGCTGCCCACGGGCTTTCTTTAGCTGCGGCGAGCGGGGGCTACTCTTCATTGTGGTGAGTGGGCCTCTCATTGTGGTGGCTTCTCTTGTTGCAGAGCACGGGCTCTAGGCGTGCAGGTTTCAGGAGTTGTGGCACACGGGCTCAGGAGTTGTGGCACACGAGCTTAGTTGCTCCACGGCACGTGGAATCTTCCCAGACCAGGGCTCGAACCCATGTCTCCTGCATTGGCAGGCAGATTCTTAACCTCTGTGCCACCAGGAAAGTCCTGAAATGTTCCTTTTTAATCAACCTGATCTACAATAATATTGAGCTCATTTGTTTAAATGTTCCCAAAATTTATATTGTATTTATTTAAAATCAGAAGTCTTGTGTCTTCAATCAAAGCATGTAATGAATGGAGCACAAGAAACTTCAACTTTTGAAGGTGTTAGCAAGTTCCAAGAACTGAAAACAAATCTTGCAAACTGGAAGGCATTGAAATTTATCCATTCCATTGGAAAGGAAAAACTAAACAAAATAAAAAAGCAAATCTGTGTACAAGATGTAATTCTGAAATTACATAATTGTGGCTTGGAGTATATTGACTTGTGACAAGACTCTTTTTGGTGGAGTCCCTGATTTCAATTGGATAAATTTCTATTCTGAACTGGAGTGAAATAATAAAGTCAATCATTTTTCATTCAGCATTTAAATTTGATGAAACATTCAAGGTATCATAATTTTATGATTTTTGACATAAAAATGGTCAAAGAAAGATATTCTAACTGGAGGCAAAAATGCACAAGTGGAAATACTTATTTTCATTGAAATGTTCAGTTCAAAGTGAAAAAATATAATTAAGAACATCCTTCATTTAGCAAAATTCTCTTGAAGTGTATTAGATACCTCTATGAAGAAAAGGCAGTGATTCCATCAAAAATATTATAGTTTACTGCAACAGTCTGGATGAATCTCACTAACATAATGTTGAATAGAAAGAATGAGACACAAATGACAATATGCTGTGTGATTCCAGATATATGATTTGTTATAGCAGACATTGGTTAAGGCTGCTTCCAATATGCTAGGCCTTCTTCCTTTAGCCCACTCTACCATTTTCACAGAAATGTTTCTCTTTTTTCCTTAATCACATTTTGAAAATGATTACTTTCTAATCAGAGCTGTACCATGCACCTGGTGTTTGCTTCTCTGAGGAAGCACTCCCTAACATTCCCTTTGTGAGCCTTCTTTATTCCAGAAAGAAAGTCACAGTGTGATAACCTCAAGGACCACCGGAACCCTCCCAACACTGCCTGACATCAACTTTGACCATGTAGAAGTTTTCCAAGAGGAAAGAAGAATGCAAGCTTGCATCTGCCCTGCTCCTTATCTGCAGTACTCCCTTCCCCTCCTGAGCTATAAGACCCCTTCCTACTTTCCCCCAAGGGAGGGCACAGTCTTGAGGGTGCTAGCCTACTGTGGCCTCCTTTGCCTGGCAAAGCAATGAAAGCTACTCTTTGCTACTTCACCCCAAACTCTGTCTCTGCATTTCTATTTGGCACCAGAGGACAGAGGCTGGGATTTCATCAACAAAAGAACAAAAACAAGCACACTAATCAATGCTATTAGAGGGGGAGGGGGGTGATCGGAATGGTACACAGAAGGGTTTCAGGGATTGGTGATGTATTGGTGATGTATTGATCTGGTGCTAATAATTCAGGTCTTCTAAGACTGAAAATTCATGGACGATATTAATTTTTCTGAATGTGTGTTATACTTCAATGACCTTTAAAAATATTATGACTATTAAGGATATCTTCTACATGACTATAATATTATAATGCCACTACCAGATGTAAGAAAGTGGACAGTTACCCCATCACATAACTTAATATTTAATCCTCATTCATATTTTCCCAAGAATGGTTTTTTAAATTTTTATTAGTTTTAATCCAGATCCGATCTACACTGAAGCACTGCATTTGACTGTTACATTTTTTACATTCTTTTAATCTCATACAGTCCTCCTTCCCCTTCATTGATTTCAAGACACATAGCTGTGCTCTAAATATTCTGCATTCTAGATCTGTCTGATTGGCTGGGATAGGCAGAATTCGGAGACGGCTTCCATTGACACACGCTTTGTATAATCCCCTCCCCTAGGATGAATATGATGAGGATAGCGCTTCCATTATTAGGGTACCAGATTTTTGAGACTATAAGTAGGGTCTCTAATTAGTTGGCTCTGAGTTCATTAAAAGGGAAGTTATCCTGGGTGGGTCTGACCTTATGGAATAAGCCGAAAAGAGAAATTCAAAACAGCAGAGACATCCTCTTACATACCGTGAAGAAGTAAGTTACCATGTGGTGAGAGGAGAGGCCAAGTGGCAAGGACCTGAGGGTGGGCTCAAGACCAGCCCCTGGCCTGCAGCTACTAAGGAAATGGACACCTACAATCACAAAGCAATGAATTCTACCAACAACCTGATGGGACTTGTAAGAGAACTTTGGGGGCTTCCCTGGTGGCGCAGTGGTTGAGAGTCCGCCTGCCGATGCAGGGGACACGGGTTCGTGCCCCGGTCCGGGAAGGTTCCACATGCCGCAGAGCGGCTGGGCCCGTGAGCCATGGCTGCTAAGCCTGCGCATCCAGAACCTGTGCTCCGCAACGGGAGAGGCCACAACAGGGAGAGGCCCGCGTACCACAAAAAAAAAAAATTATCTAATTAGATGCAAATACTTAATTCTCAATAGCTATTCTTGAGTAACGTACAGCTATTGTCAGTTATTCACATCCTAACATAAATTCACATCCTATCTTGTCATATGCTTTCTTCTACAATATTGGCTGACGGTGACTTAATAATGACTATATCTATCATTTATTGGATAGTAACCATTAGTGGAAACTGCTTTTTAGATACTTTGCGTGTATCAAAATTCTTATGAAGATTAAATGAGTTAATACATGTAAAGCACTTAGAAAGATGCCTGAGTTGCGGTGTTATGTCCATATTTCCTACTATTATAATATTCATTTTATCATCTCATTTAATTCTCACAACTCATGAGGTAGATATTATCATTATTCCCATTTTACAGAGGATGAAATTGAGGCTCAAAGAGGAAATGTCACTTGCCCAAAATCACACAGCTAGTAAGTAGTAATTTGGGATTCAAAATCAGGCAATTCAACTCCAGGGTAGAAGAAGCAAGGAGGAGGGAACCTCAGCTAAATAAAAATGCTGCCTATTGTGGAGCTGGTTATTCTTTCCAAATTTTTATTGTGTACACTACTCAGCATGTAGAGCACTGTGCTATAACCACATGTACCGAGGCACATGTGAGGCCATGGCCTTATCCTCGGAAACACTCACCCTCTGGGCAAGAAGGCAAGCATGAACCCAGACAGCGATAACACCATGGTACCCACGTGGCTTTCGAAGGGTCAACCATGGGAGAACAGCCTCAAGGTTCCAAGCTGGAATGTTGGGTTAGAGTGACCTTAGCTTCTGAGTCAGACATCAGGACACTTGGCTGACAGAGACTTGCTTTTCCTAGTTTTTTATTTATGAGAAAAGTCTTAAAAAGTAGTTCAAAAATTACTTTACTAGGCCTTCATTGCTTTAACTGAAAAAAGTTAAAGTGCACGGTATCAGTCCAGTCATCATGGTTACAGGCTGCTTTGAGGTCCCACTCCAGCACGGTGGGTGCTATTAGGACCATCCTCCCCACAGTGCCACCCCCCTCCCCACCTGGGCCTCTATCTCCAGCCCCATGGTCCACACGAGACTGGGATAGCAACCATCACTCTTGGGTCAGGTGTCCCAGTGACAGGGAAAAAATAGCTTCCTGATACATTCAGCATTGAGGTGCTGATTACTACCTTCTCAGCTTTGGAGCTCTAAAACTAGCACGGTTCACACCCATTCAATAGATGTTTTCTGAACAACAGCTACAGGCCAGACCATAATCCCCCCAGACACTAGTGAGTAAGCTCCAGCTGCCAGCCTCAAAGAGCTCATAGGTGCATGGAGCACAGACAATGGGATGATATCATAGTTCCAGGAAAGAAGGACTCACCCAGAAATGCCTGGTATTGGTGGGGCCGGCTCAAGCTGCCCAAAATCATTGTCAAAGTCAGACACCACTTATTAACTTAGGGTGAGAAATGTGATTTCCAACAGCCTCGAATTGTCTGCTCAGCGTACTCTCTCCCTGCAGAAAAGCCTCTATCTGAAGCCAACTTCTTCTCGGAAGGATAATCCATGAGCCAAGAATTGGAGCGTAAGGAAGAAACCAGACTATTGTCTCTATGAAATCAGAGCTGCCCCGGCAACCAGAATGCTCAGCTTGGCTGGGACATCCTCTTCCTGTGTTTCACTCAGGCAGGTTGAGTCTCTCCTCAGTTGATTGTACTGTCACCTGTCTGGTTAGTTACATTCCAGCCCTGAGGATACACGTGGCCCACCGCCTAGGTCTCCCCAGCATCACAGCCCAATGGGTCACTTGTGATGAGGTTAACCTCTGTCGATTTAAGTTAGTTTTCATCAGGATCAGCCTTGGAGGCCACATACTCCCAGGTCCACTGAACTCGGAGTGTCTGCATAGCCTCTGTAACACTAGGAACCCCACTCCTGTCGGGTGGTATCTTTATTTTGCTAAAATTCAAGGAGCTCCAAATTGACTACACCTTCCTTGCTTGTGCCGACTCTGGTTTTGCAAAACCCCATAGTTCATAAAATCAAAGGACCCAGTAGAAACTCTCCTTGTTTCACATAAATCCCAGAATGCACCATCAGCAGAGGGAACCGGACAGAGATGGGCTGGGAAGCAGAAGCAGTAGGAATGATGAAGGACACCGGCTGGAAAGTGAAACCTGGATTCGACTCTTAACACTTCTCATTAATTACGTGATCCCGACAAATTAAGGCATCCCTTGTGAGCTTCACATTCCTCACCTACAAAACGAAGGTCACAAAGATGAACGGCGATGCATCTACTTCTTAGAGTCATTGTGGGTGTTAACAATGGAATAATCGGTTCCTGGTATATAACAAATGCTCATAACGGTTAGCTGTTATGGCTGTTGACAATAAGGATAACAATGTAAACCTGGAAGGAGCAGTTATCTTTTGAGAAAGAGATACCCAAGTCCTCAGTATCATTTTGCCCAGTCTAGGATGAGAGAGTCACCAAGAACTTTGAAGTAAAGGAACTTGTCTGCATATCCCTGGTGGTACAGCTTCCCGCACAGGCTGGAGAAAGTCTGGGACAGCAAACCCCTGCACTGAGTAACTTGGGGAACCTGCAGGAGGAGGGGAGAGGGCGGAAGATGAGAAGGAAGAGAGAGAAGAGCATGCATTCATTCATGCGTTCAACAGCTAAGACCCATTAAATGCTGAAAATCTAATTGGAGGGGAAAAGACATGAGCTCAAACAATCTGCAGTAGAAAGAACTCAGTGATGATGCGATGATGGGGGGGGTCCTAGGACTGGCAGGGACAGAGAAGCAAGAACTGGAGCCCGGCCTTAGGAGCAAGACTCTTGTCAGGGAAGGCTTTATAGGGTGGAACTCAATAGACAAGCCATATTTTGTTTAGTCTTTATGGTTCTCTATGAAAAAAAGAAAGTCTTTTAATTCTATGACCATTTCTTAGCTTTAATATTCACTTAACCAGAGAGCTATCCTGTCATCGTCCTGAGAAGTCTTTGCTAATCATTGGGTTTGAAGAAAGCTTAGCAGGACTTACGGACACTCACATGGTCTGTCTGCCCACCAGAAATCACACTCTGCACTGACTTAACCCCTCACCCCTTTGTTCCAAAAGCCTCTCATTCTTCCCTAGGTCCCGAGGACTGGAGAACCTCCAGGGCAAGTGGACTCATTTAAGGCTTTAATGTTACCCATTCCTATTATTGCTTTAGATGCATCTCTTCTAAATAGCAAATAGATGACTTCGGCTTTTCATGCAATTTGGAAGTGTCTATACTAGTCAAAATGTTTACTCCAGCTACCTGTGTCAGAACTGCTCAATCCTCCCCGCTTTGACCTTGGAAAGGCAAAACACAGACGGCACACTCCCATGGGAATGTGATGAAGGAGTTCTTTCCAAAGGAGTAGGCAGGGTTAACGGTGAAACATCCAGGGCACAGCCACAGTGAGAAGCCCCTCCTCCCCATTCACGGAGCGGAGGAAGTAGTAGGAGGGGTCCTCCCCACTAGAGGCGTGGCCTTTCTCAGATGAAGGCAGCCACTGACAGCCCACGGTTGAGCAGAGAGGCATCTGGGGGCATGAAAACTCGAACCTCACTCTCCTCCCACCCCCAGTCTCACGTCAAGGCTCCGACCAGAAGAGAGAGGGCAGGGCAGCCCCTAGACAAGGTCCACAGACATCAGAATACTGGCACCCAAAGGATATAGATGGCTGGAGAGTTCATCCAGACAGGAAGTAGCGAACCCAGCACACTCTCCTTTTTTTTTTCTTTTAATTTTTATTGGCGTATAGTTGATTTACAATGTCGTGTTAGTTTCAGGCATACAGCAAAGTGAATCAGTTATACATATACATATATCCACTCTGTTTTAGATTTTTTTTCCATTACAGAGTATTGAATAGAGTTGCCTGTGCTATACAGTAGGTCCTTATTAGTTATCTATCCTATATAGAGTAGTGTGACACACCACTCTTCTTAACTAGAGTTATTTAACCCTTCACATTTGCTCTGATTCACATTTACTCTTACTAGTTATCTATTTTATAGATAGTACTGTGACACAGCACTCTTAACTAGAGTAATTTAACCCTTCACGTTTACTCTAACGTGTTTGATGTTATTCCACCGTCTTATAAAATTTTCCCTTTCATATGCTTCGTCATAACTTTTTATTAATAACTAATAAACCGTAATGATAGAAATAATAAGTAGAAGGCACTTTCATTTGTTATTTAGTTAGAAGGGATGTCTATGCTTTCATTTACGATTGCTATTATTATAGTTTTCTATTTATTATACTTTTTTCTTGTTTTCTCCTTTCTCGAAATTTCCTGATTTTTGAAATCTATTTTCCTTACAGTGCTTTGGAAGTTCTATATCCTGTTTCAACTCTTCTAATGATAACTCAAGTTTTTAAGTCACTTGAACCTTCATTTCTCAAACAGTGTAAAGAAATATACAATATAGAATGACAAAACACTTAGCATATCTTTCTTTCACCAGCACCCTAAGATATGTTCTTTAGTCTATTGCAGTGAGGTGAATTGGCTTCTCGGGCCTGAGCCTATAGGCTTTGGAACGACCTGGACATAATGTATAACATATATCAAAGGCCAAAGCTGCCACGTCATCGTCTGTGACTGTTAGCACTTCCACCTCAGGCTCCTGGACGAGGCCGTTTGGAAGAATGTGACCGGGAGGACGTGGCTCTTCACCTCCTTCTCCCACAGTCCCTCGGTGCCAGGCCCCACGGCTCTGGGCTTGCTGAACGGCAGCTTGAGCGTGACCGTACACTCAGCAGTGATGCCCGGCTTTGAGGATTTACTGTTGGCGCTGCGCCCAGCCGCCTACGCAAGCAACAGTCTGGTGAGGAAGCTGTGGGAGCAGCTGCAGGGATGCAGGTGGCCTGGGTGAGGGGCTTCCACCCCAAGTGCCAGAGAAGGGGCTCAGAACTGCACGGGGCTTGAGAACGTGACAGCTGTCCATCTGTCTGCCTTCAAACTTCCTGATCTGACGGCCACTTACCAAGCCTACCTGGCCGCCAAAGCCCTGCTGGCTGCCTATCAGAAACTGATGGACTGCTCCCCAAGAGATAAGGACCCTTCCTGGGAGGTACTTGTGCTAATTCACAGAACGCCAGGCCTTGATAGGTGGGCAGCCAAGACCCTCGCCCAGTCCCTGTTCATCCCAGAGACTAGCAGACGGGTGGTGTGGTCTAATGAAAGGTGAACTGAATTTAGGGCCAAAGTGACTATGGCTCAGATCCCTTATTATTAAAGACATCAGGGGTTTGGATGAAGAAGAGAGAGCTGGCAATGAGAGTCTTTGTAAAATATTCAGGAATTATGCAAATTGTTTGTTAAACCATGGAAATCAGCAAACACTAAAATCCTGGCTTTTCTCCCCAGAGAGCCAGTTGTTAAACATTTAACAACACACCACTGCAAATATCCAAGCAAAGTTATAGAAACAAATTCAGAATAGAAGAAAATTCCTCTTAATTTTAAAAGAATGTCTTCAAACCAGGCATAGCTTCTTTAAGATAGGTTTTAGGCAATTTTATCAGTATTTATATCATGTGAGTTCTTATAAGGCTATAAGAGTAATAATAGTTAATTAACACTTTCTGAGTGCTATTCTATCCAAGTAAAGTTCCAAGCACTTTATACGTATTAATACATTTCATGACCCTATGAGGTAGGTCCCCTTTTTACAGATGAGAATACTGAGAGGTAGAATAACATACCCAAAGTCCACACAGCTGGTTCAGGTAGAGTTGGAAATCACACCAGGCAACCTGGCTCCAGAGTCTGGGCACTGCCTCTCAAAGCTGAAGAACTCCAGGAATCTTTCACGATTCTAGACCCAACTCTGCCCCCAGCAAAGTGATTTGTTCCAACTCCCTCCTGTAGTCTTACAGGGCTTCCATAGCTTAATTCAACACATATGTGTTCAGGGGCTTCCCCGGTGGCGCAGTGGTTAAGAATCCACCTGCCAATGCAGGGGACACGGGTTCGGGCTCTGGTCCGGGAAGATCTCACATGCCGCGGAGCAACTAAGCCTGTGCGCCACAACTACTGAAGCCCGCGCGCCTAGAGCTCAGGCTGTCCAACAAGAGAAGTCACGACAATGAGAAACCTGTGCACCGCAACGAAGAGTAGCCCCCGCTAGCTGCAAATAGAGAAAGCCCATGGGCAGCAACCGAGACCCAACACAGCCAAAAATAAGAACAAATAAATTAATTAATTAAAAAATATATATATGTGTGTTCATGCCACAAGCATTTACAAAGCAACCTTCATTCACCTTGGAGCAATGGGGGTACAGAAATGTGCAAAATGCGTGCTTGCCTTCAAAGTGTTTACACTCTAGTTGTAAAGAGTCATAAACAATCACAGATACCAGATATTGGAGGGTATGGCATGTGCAGGGGTGGGAAAGTGATCTAGCTGGTTCAAAGCATGGAACAGACTAAGGAAAAAGAAAAGAAACAGTGAAAAGAAAAGGTCGGAAAGGCAAGAGGGAGCTCTATTATAAAGAACCTCAAAGGTTTTCTTAAAGAGTTCCAGGTTTCTGGAAAAGATCACAACCTAATCACAGAATCAAAGTTAATTCCATCTTCTCCAGAGGTGTTAAAAGATCCCAAAGCACCCACTCTGAAGACCCTGGTGGGCTCCTAAAGGCACTTGGCCTGACCTGCCCTTTTTACTACTTAAGCTATTCCCAGAAGGGAATGATAATGGGGCTTTGATAGTCACAGAAGCTGAGATTCTCCCAGCTATGGAGTGTTTGGGATGCATTGAAACATTCACAATCCTTGGTCTATAACACCTTTTAATCAGAAGCATTCCCTAATTAGCCACACTGCAGAGATGAACGTGGTGACGCTTTGAAGGCAGGACTGAGCTTTTGTGTCCTAGCTACCAGTCATGTCTGGCACGAAGAAGGAAGCTTAGTAATTTGTATGGACAGATGGTGCAAAATTGGATGAATAGAGACCCATGTTCATAAGACCATCCTATGAGTGAATTTAACTTAGGCAAGACCCGATACTGCCAGCTTTCCATTGACTCAACTTTGACTCCCCTGTTTATCGCAGGTTAGCACAAACTTGGGAGATGAGAAAGCAGAGTTCGTTTTTCATAAAATGTACAGAGATAAGGTGCCTTCCTCCAAGGGCTGACAAGCACAGATGTGGGAGGACAGTCCATGATGTGAAGGAAGCCCCCTGTGCCTCTTCTGCTCCTAACCAGCTTCCCTCCTTCTACCTTCTGTCTCTGTCTCAGATGCTCCATTACACCCAAAAGGTTCGCTTCACCACCAAAGCCCAGGAAGAGGTTTGCTTCACTAAAGAGGGGGAGATGCTGGCAACGTTTGACATTCAAAACATCTACATCCTCCCAGACCAGAGAGAACAGACCCTGACTGTTGGACATTCTGACTTGAGGTTACCTCCTGGAAAAGAGCTGCTGATAAATGACAGTGCTATTATCTGAAGGGCGCTTAAAGGTGAGAGCAGAGGCCTCCCTAAGGACCAAGCCCACAAGCGCCTCTCACCCCCAAGCACCCAGCAGAGTTTGTTATGCTGAACTGACAGAGTACTTGGTAGGGTAGACCATTGACCTACACAACTCTGAGGCTGTTCAGCAAACAAAACCTTCCACAACCATTCTCTGGCTGCAAAAGCAAAGGAGTTTGCTAAAGGCAAAGGTGATTAATGAACAAATAGCAAAATAAATTTTATATATATCTATATAAAATCCCAATAAATGCCGCGTTGTATATCTTCAGAAGCATGATTGCATAATATTAAACAATACAGATTAAGAAGATATTTAAATATTTTTGTTATTAGACATTACAATGTTTTCTAATTTTTGCAATTTAAATACCTCTGTTGTGTTATAACTTCTGCATACATATTTAAGATTACCTCTGATTTCCTATAAGTATAATAAGTACTTAGAAGTAGAATTTGGGATCAAAGAATATGATATTTTTCAGAGTCTTATACGGTACTTATTGCTGAATTACATGGCTCCTTATCAGAGGAAACATTAAAAGTTGGACTTAGAAAACACAGGCTGGAATCTCAAATTGCCACTTATTAGCTGTATGACGACAGGCAAATTCTTTTGTTTCTTGACTTAATGTGGAAAATAAAAACAATCACTACCTTATAAGAATGAAATAGAATTAATATTAAAATAACTTAGCAAAAAATTATATATAATTGCCAGTTCAAGTTTATCCTGAGATAGCTAGTGTGTCTACCTGGAGTTGCTCGGTTGTAGCCTTATGTCAGGAAATAGACAATTGATGTCAAGGTTTTTTACACAGTGGAAAACAGCCCATAGAGCCCCATTTGTCCTTTCCCAGACCCCTAAGTATCGAAGGTCTCCAGGTGGGGGACTTCTCATTTAAGTGCAGTTGCATCTCAAGTATCATGCCATGCTTCTCGCAGTTTCTTCCAACTCATCCAGGCAGGGTTTATCATTCCCTTCTCTAAACATCCATAGCATTTTCCACATGGTTGTGTAATCAGAAAGAGTAAGAAAATTACTGTAACAAGTATAGATGTTTTGTCCCCATCCTCAATGATTTCAACCTAGTTCCCTCTGGTCTCACCTTAGTCTTGCATGTCTTTTTTCTGTTCCCATGACTGTCACACCTCAATGGCCAAATTCCTCCATCCTGGGAGAAAGAAACAAGGGAGCCAATGAGCAAGGGAGCAGAGTATTGGGGCTGGTAGATGCAAACTATTACGTTTAGAATGGATAAACAACAAGGTCCTACTGTATAGCACAGGGAACTATATCCAATCTCCTGGGATAAACCATCATGGAAAAGAATATGAAAAAAAAGAATGTCTATATGTGTATAACTGAGTCACTTTGCTGTACAGCAGAGATTGGCACAGCACTGTAAATCAGCTATACTTCATAAAAATAAAACAAGGGAGCAGAGTAGAGCTCCAGGGGAGAAATGAGCATTGCTTCCCATGGCTTTGGGGTCATCATTGAGGACTATTTCAGGTATCTTCCCCTCACTTCTCCTTCCCCAGACTAAAGAATCCTTTTATCAGATCTTTCCAAGAAAATTCATTCTGCAAGCATGATTTGAATCTCAGTTGTTCTTAATTCAGAGTGACTTTGCTTCCCAGGGGACATTAGCAATGTCTGGAGACATTTCTGGTTGTCACAAGTTGGGGGGAATGTTACTGGCATTCAGTGGATAGAGGCCAGGGATGCTGCTAACCCTCCTATGATGCACAGGGCAGCCCTTCACAACAAGTATTTAGCACCTAATGTCGGTAATGCTGAGGGTTGAGAAACTGTAAATTAGTTGCCTGGCTAGTGCTTGTAGCCTTTGTTTCTGATTCGCTATTGATTGGTCTCCCAATTCTGTTTGGGCTCAGGGGGAAAATTAGTCCCTTGAGATAAAAGCTAAGGGATTTGATGAGCCCAGAATGGAGGACAAACTTCCCAGAACATTCAGATTATCCTATTCACTAGCATTTGTTATACATTCACAGTGTTCTGGGCACTGTAGTAAGGGTTTCACTGCATCACCTCATTTAATCCTCACACAATCTTCAAAATAGATATAACTGCTACCCCCATTTTATCGAAGAGAAAACTAACGGTTAGAGAGGTTAAGCCCCAGGCCACCCTGCCTATAAATGGCAGAACCAGAATTCCAGCCCAACACCCAGGGGCCAGCCCTTTGTCTGTGGAGCAATGATGCGCATATCTTTCTTCTCCTTGAGATTTCTTGGTTCCCCCCAGACTGTGACATCTTAAGAACTCATCTTTACCTGTTGTTCTCTCCCTAATACCCTACACAGTACTTGATGCATGGAATACATCGATAACAATTTGAACAAGAAAGGGAGGGAAGGAAAGAGGAAAGGGGTAAAGAAAGGAAAAAGGAGATAAATAGGGTTTTTAATTTTTTAAGGTGGGAGACGAGAGGGAGAAAGAAAGAAGAGAGGGAGGGACCGGTAAGTGGGAATGATGCTGCAAATTCTTCTAAGACCTGATGGCACGGGTGCTATTCAGTCTCCCCTGCAGTCTCCCCAGTGCTCTCTCTCCTCCCTTGTGCAGGTCCCTACCTCCATCTGCAATGAAAAACGTCCTGCAGGAGCTAGGAAGCCAACCCTATCTGAGAAGTCAAACTGCTGCTACAGCTGCCTTCCCTGCCCTGGAAAAGAGATGTCCATGACACCTGGTAAAGAGGGAAGCTGGCCCTTGGTCAGCAGGTGGCCAGTCAGCACCCAAGGAAGGTTTCAGACGAGAGCTGATATTTACATCAAGGGAAGATTCATTTAATAGGGAAAAAAATCCAGGGAAAAGGAGATCAAAAAGATGGTGTCAATATGCCCTTCCCACATCCTACCTTATAGCCATGTACAGCTATATATTCATTCTTTCTTTCACCAACCATGAGTTTGCCCAAATTTTGTGCCTATTTTAATGTCTGGCACATGGTAGGCATTCCATAAATATTGGGGAAAAGCCTCCTAATGATTGAATCTATGTTTTACTAAGATGTCATTCATTCAACAGATAGCAACTGGCACCTACTGTATGCAGCTACTGTGATGGGTGCCAGGGTGGTAACAACAAATAAGGCACAGCCCCTGGCCCCACAGAGCTCATGATTTGCTAAAGGAGAATGGTCATTGTGTAATAGAGAAACTAGGCTTAAAGTCAGTTGCTTTACTAAAAGCTCAAGCATTGAGTATGAAAGCAGAGAGAAACGATTAATTCTAATGAAGGATATGTAGGCAGACTTTTCACTGGAGGGGGTGGCATGTGATATGGGCCTTGAACAACAAGTAGGGTCTCAAAGGCAATGAAGCATGATAAGGACAGTCCAGGCCAAGGAGTAAGTTAATGAAGCCTCAAGGCATGAAAGCGACAAGGAGCCTAGTGTGACTTGAGTCTAGACTGGGATGGGAGATGTAGGAAGCAGGTGGTCACATCACAGAAGACCTTACTTGCCAGACTCAGGAACATGAACCGTATTCTGTAGGACATGGGGAACCACTGAATTACTCAAGTAGAGAAGCCGTATGTGTTTCAATATGCGTTTGGGGGAGAGTAATAGGTGGTAGATGTACTGAAAAAGAAAGAGATTGTTTCAGGAAGACCAGGTTCAGAATCCAAATCAAAGAAAGAGCTTAAATGAGAATATATTACTGCTCCAGAACTCTAGCCACAAAGCCTTTCCTTAAAATCACTACAGAAAGCAAGGCTCTGGGGCTTCCCTGGTGGCGCAGTGGTTGAGAGTCTGCCTGCCGATGCAGGGGACGCGGGTTCGTGTCCCGGTCCGGGAAGATCCCACATGCCGAGGAGCGGCTGGGCCCGTGAGCCATGGCCGCTGAGCCTGCGCGTCCAGAGCCTGGGCTCCGCAACGGGAGAGGCCACAACAGTGAGAGGCCCGCGTACCGCCAAAAAAAAAAAAAGAAAAGAAAGCAAGGCTCTGAAAAGTCCTATCAAAGGAGTGACTTAGAAAAGGGTGGCTCCATGAGAAAGGAGAGAGTCTGTGCACATATTAAGCAGCCCCATAAACGTTCCTCATATAAAATAGGCTGATGGATGAATAAATTAGCTGTGACTATGAATTACAACATTGCCACAATGGTTGTGCAATTCAAAAGGCCAAGGCCTAACCAGGAGTTAGAGCTTCCGTAGGTTGCCATGTCAACGTTATTTCACTATAGTCTGTTGCATGATAAGGAGCGACTATCAGGATTTCGGCCATGTATGTTTTTGGCCCTAAGTCTGAGGACATCAGGCAATCTGGGAGGCCCATCGTAATGAGGCTGAAATACTCTGATTCTACTGCAAAAGCCATCAGAAGTCGTATAACCGCTTGACCATGGTAAAGTTTCCAGAAGCTTCCCCACTCTGTTCTCTGACCCAGTTTCTCTCTCTTCCTTTAGACAGTGCTACATGTGAGAAGTGCCCTGAGGACCAGTGGCCCAACAGGGAGTTGTCAGTGCATCCCCAAAACCCTCGACTACTTGCCCTACCACGAGCCCCTCATCGCAGTGTTGGCCGTCTGCACAGCCCTGCTCTTCCTCCTTGCTCTGGACACATCTTAGGCATCTTCGTCTGGCATCACCACACCCCCGTCGTCCAAGCCAATAATCACCAGCTCAGCCACCTTCTGCTGTGTCCTCCTTGGCCCTCTGTTTCCTCTGCCCCTTCATGTTCATTGTTATCCAGAGCCCCTCACCTGTGCCATACACCAGGCAGCTTTGGGGGTCACCTTCACAGTCTGCGTGTCCACTGTGCTGGCCAAGACCATTGTGGTGGTGGCAGCCTTCCATGCCACCTGGCCTCACACCCAGATTAGGAAGTGGGTAGGGCCAGTTCTCCCTAGAACCATCCCCATGGCCTGTTCCCTGGTCCAGGCAACCTTATGTACACTCTGGGTGACCAGATGGCCCCCACAACCTGTGAACTCTACAGAGCCTGGGTCCACAGTGGCTGTAAAGTGTGATGAGGGCTCCTTGGAACTGTTTTATGCCATGCTGGGTCACTTGGGTTTGCTAGGTCTGGTTAGCTTGCCGGTGGCCTTCCCAGCCCACCTAAGTGTCCTTCATCCCTGCGTGCATGAGTGCCTGAAGCAAAGACATAATAGCCATGCAGGTCTTTGCCATCTTGGCATCAGGAGCAAGGCTCATATGCTGCCTCTTCTTTCCCAAATGCTACATCATCCTTCTCCATCCTGAAAAAATCACAAAAGAACAAATGCTTGGCAGGCATCATCTCAAGTGAGAAAATCAGTAGTGAACAGTAAGGGGTTCCACCTTCTCAAGGATGCCTTCCCTAAGCTCATCAACAGGAAAATGCTCCTTCCTCTGAGCCCTGTCACACTCATCTGGACCCCTCCTCTTCACTTAGTTGCTTCTATTTTGTATTTCATTCCATGAGAGAGAGATGAGACATGTTTGCAACTAATACCGTCCTAGATGGAAACATCTGGTCTAATTCATCCTGTGACCCTTCAGCAGCCAGCCAGTGCCTGGTGCAAAGAGGAGACAGAGTAGTTGTTTGATGAATGAATAAATCAACTTCTGCAAAGTTAGCCTTGGAAGAGATCTTTGAGGGGAGGCAGCAAGGTAAGATGTTACAGAAAAACCCGAACGATCTTTTTGGCCAACCCAGTAGAATGGTCAAAAGAAGTCAAACAGACCTGGCTCAAATCCTCTGGGCTCCTCCATGTTGTACTTATAGGGACCTGAGCATGTTGCTTAAGCTCTCTAAGCTTCAGTTTCCTCCAGTGTAAGATGAGACTACGCCTTTCTCTCTAGGTTGTTGTGATAATGAAATGAAACCCAAAAAAAATGCTTGAAGGTTCTCAGCACTTATTAAACACTCAAAAGGTAAGTATATAAAGTCATCAAGTCCATCCTGTCCTTTTACAGATAAGGAACTGATGCCAAAAGTGGGGACCAGTTAATCCAGGGCATCATTGTGCAGATGTTAGGAGTCCGATGAGTAAGTTTCAAGCCGTAGCACTTCCATTTACTTAGCTATGTGACTTTGGGCAAGTTACTTAACTTCTCTGTACCGCAGTTCCCTCGTGTGTAAAGGAAGATAACCATAGCCCTTACTTTGTGGGGTTATCACTGAGGAGTAAATGAATTAATATTTATAAGGCGTGTAGAATATTACTCAGCAAATAGTAAGAGTATTTATTAAATAATTCAATTAAATTATACATAATGGCAAACCTGAATCTCTTGATGGATTGATGAATAGCTGAAATTTTATGAGACTGTTGCTAGAAGCTAGGTCATGGGGAGGGAACTTCAAAATGGCTAAAGTATGGTCTTTACACGCAAAGAGCTTATGAGCTAACATTTCCAACCTAACCTGATCAGAGTGTACTAAATGTATCTATTGTGAAACTGTTTATAAGAAGTAAATAGAGAGTGGCCAAGGATGCAGGGTAGGAAGATCCTGAGCTCACCTCCTCCCGTGGGCACACCCAAATTACCACTATTTACAGAGCAACTATTGATGAGAAAGACATGAAGACTAGCAGAAAAGATCTTCTACAACTAAAGCTACAAGGAAGGAACCATGGCAACACAACTAGGAAGGGCAGAGACAACTAGGAAGGGAAGACCCATACTCCCACATAGCTGACCCACAAATGGGAGAATAATTACAACTGCAGAAATTCTCCCCAAGGAGTGAGGGGGTCCAAGCTCCACAGGGGTCCTGCACCAGGAAGATAAGCTCCCGGAACATTTAGCTTTGAAGGCCAACAGTACTTAACTTTCAGGAGAGCCAGAGGGCTGTAGGAAATAGAGACACCACTCTTAAAGGATGCACACAAAATCTCACATCCTCTGCAACCCAGGACAGAAGCAGTAATTTGAAAGGAGTCTGGTCAGACCCACCAGCTGCCTTGGAGAGTCTCTGAGACAGGCAGGAGGCAATTGGGTCTCACTCTGGGGACATAGACACTGGCAGCAGCCATTTTGGAAGCTCATCCAACCATGAAAACACTGGTGGTAGCAAGTGTGCCATTTTGGAATCCTTCCTCCAGCTTATTAGTGCCGGGATGCTGCCCCACCCACGAGCCAGGAAGCACCAGTCCTGGGACACCCCAGGCCAAGCAGATAGCTGGGCAGGGACACAGCCCCCTGTACCGGCAAGTCAGATGCCATAGGACCCTCTAACACCCCAGCTGCACTGGGACCCAGCCCCACCCACCAGTGGGCCAGCACTAGCCCTGGGACCCCTGGGGCCCCATAGGCAGCCTTTGGACCCAGTCCAAATAAACAACCTAACATTATACCTAAAAGAATCAGAAAAAGAACAAACAAAACCCAAGTCTGTAGAAGGAAAGAAATCATAAAGATCAGAGCAGAAATAAGTGAAATAGAGACTAAAACAAACAATAGAAATGATCAACGAAACTAAGAGTCAGTTCTTTGAAAAAATAAACAAAACTGACAAACCATTAGACAGACTCCCCAAGAAAAAAAAGAGAGAGGGTTCAAATAAATAAATCAGAAATGAAAAAGAAGTTACAACCGATGCCACAGAAATACAAAGGATCATAGGAGATTACTAAAAGCAATTATACACCAATAAAATGGACAATGTAGAAGACATGGAAAAATCCCTAGAAATGTACAATTTCCTAAGATAGAACCAGGAAGAAATAGAAAATATGAACAGACCAATTACCAGTAATGAAATTGAATCAATAATAAAACAACTCCCACAAATAAAAGTCCAGGACTAGATGGCTTCACAGATGAATTCTACCCAACATTTAAAGAAAAGTTAACACCTATCCTTCTTGAACTATTCCAAAAAATTGTAGAGGAAGGAATGCTTCCAAGTTCATTCTACAAGGCCAGTGTCACCCTCACACCAAAACAAGACAAAAGTATCACAAAAAAAGGAAGTTACAGGCCAATATCACTAATGAACATGGATGCAAAAATCCTCAATAAAATATTAGCAAACTGAATTCAACAATACATTAAAGGATCATACACCATGATCAAGTAAGATGTATCCCATGGATGAAAGGATGGTTCAATATCTACAAATCCATCACTGTGATCCACCACATTAATAAACTGAAGAATAAAAACATGATTGTCTCAATAGGTGTAGAAAAAACTTCTGACAAAATTCAACATCTATGTTGAATTTATGATAAAAAACTCTCAACAAATGGGTATAGCGGGAACATACCTCAGAGAACACTTTCCTAAAGAACACATATGGATGGCCTATAGGCACAGAAAAAGATGCTCAATGTCACTAATATCAGGGAAATGCAAATCAAAACCACGGTGAGAAATCATCTCACACCTGTCAGAGTGGCTATTATCAAAAAGACAACAAGTGTTGAGAAGATGTGGAGAAAAGGAAACCCTTGTGCACTGTCAGTGGGAATTTAAATTAGTGCAACCACTATGCAAAACAATATGGAGATTCCTCAAAAAATTAAAAATAGAACAGTCATATGATCCAGCAATTCCACTCCTGGGCATTTTTCTGAAGAAAATAAGAACACTAAGTTGAAAAGATATATCCACCCCTATGTTCATTGCAGCATTATCTACAATAGCCACAATATGGAAGCAGCCTAAGTGCCCATCAGTGGATGAATGGATAAAGAATAAAGACACACACACACAAGAATATTACTCAGCCATAAAAAAAGAATAAAATTTTGCCACTTGCAACAACATGGATGGACCTAGAGGGTATTGTGCTAAGTGAAATAAGTCAGACAGAGACAGACAAATACTGTATGATTTCACTTATATGTGAATCTAAAAAACAAAACCAATGAACAAACATAACAAAACAGAAACAGAACCATAGATATATAGAACAAACAGGTAGTTTCTGAAAGAAAGAGGGGTGGAAGGAGGAGAGCAATAGATGAGGGAGATTAAGAGGTACAAACTTTCAGGTACAAAATAAATGAGTCACATGTACGAAATGTACAGTGTGGGGAATAGAGTCAATAAGTATGTGATGTCTTTGTATGGTGAAAGGTGGTAACTAGACTTGTCATGGCGATAATTTTGAAATGAATAGAAATATCGAACCATTATGTTGTGTACCAGGAACCAACATAGTGTTGCAGGTCAGTTATACTTCAAAGGCAAACAAATGAACAAACTCATAGAAGAGGAGATCATATGTGTGGTTACCAGAGGCGTGGGGGAGGGGGAGGGGGAATCTGATGAAGTCAGTCAAAAGGTACAAACTTCCAGCTATAAGATAAATAAGTGCTAGGGATATAATGTACAACATAATAAATATAATTAACACTGCTGTATGTTATATATGAAAGTTGTTAAGAGAATAAACTCTAAGAGTTCTCATCACAAGGTAAAAAAATGTTTCTCTATTTCTTTCATTTTGTATCTGTACGAGATGATGGGCATTCACTAAATTTATCGTGATAAGCATTTCATGATGTATAGAAGTCAATTTTGTGCAGTACACCTTAAATTTATACAGTGCTACATTTAAATTATATCTCAATAAAGCTAGAAGAAGACAAAAGAAGTAAATAACCTGAACCTGCTCTGGTTAGCTGCTTGTCTTTGGGTAAATGAGGACAGGTGACTGTCTCCCATGCGCTAGAGCAAGTTCTGCTCTAAATGAAGCCCCTCCACTTCCATGAGAGTGTGGGGATAATGATTAATCCCACAATAACTGGGCCTATATTCATTCAATGATAGCGCTGCTGGACTGTCCCCTGGGAGGAATGTTGCTGAATGGTGTTACACAAAATGTCTCAAGGTATCAAGGAATCCATTTTTCTGAGCAATGAGATTCATCTTAAGTTCCTGCCAAAAGGGATTTAACATGCTCCTATCTTGCCATGGCCTGCTGAGAATTTTATTTTGACCAATGCAAATGAAGCCACAAAGGAAACAAGGATAAAGAAGACTCAAATTAGAGAGAGAGAGCTGTGTCATACCACAGTCAGAACCAGCATTTTGATAAATGTTCCATAGAAATCAGCTGCTCAGGGCTTGGAATGTGAAAAGTGAAAAATAAGAGACTAACCAAAGACTAAGAACCCTGAAAAAAAGAAGTGGGAATTCCAGCACAAGTGCAAGGGATAAAAAAAATATGGAAGGAGATCCAGATGGGCCTCAGTGAAGTACACACATATCAAAGCCTTTGATGGTGTTACATAACGGTACGCAGAAAACTGTAGAGTTCTGATTTCAGAGAGCAGGTTTGGTCATTCTCGCTATGTCCCAAGTCAAAGGACTTTCTCCAAGATAGTTACCAGGTAGTCCCCAGCTAACACTTAAGCCAAGGTTCTCATACCCAGAGTGGGCAAAACAAGATTAAACAGCACTTATTACAGAAGTTATCTTAATAAATCTTGTTTCTCTCTGGGATTACTCCCTGTGACTTTCTCTGGGTATCAGTGAAGTAGCGTCTACATTAAGCTAGCACTTCACATAACTCTATTTTACACTATGAATAAATATACCCCAGAAAAGGAATTATATTCTCAGAAATCCCATATTTACAAAAATATGCATTTTCCCTGACATGATATCATAATTTATCTTCATTGCAGATTGATCTATCATTAGCAGTGTCTTTTCTTTTTTTTAGCAGTGTCTTTTTTGCGGTACGCGGACCTCTCGCTGTTGTGGCCTCTCCCGTGGCGGAGCACAGGCTCTGGACACGCAGGCTCAGCGGCCATGGCTCACGGGCCCAGCCGCTCCGCGGCATGTGGGGTCTTCCCGGAGCGGGGCACGAACCCGTGTCCCCTGCATCGGCAGGCGGACTCTCAACCACTGCGCCACCAGGGAAGCCCTAGCAGTGTCTTTTAAAACTTTAATTGTCAATACCTACACATATCATACAGCTCACCAGCAATCCAGATTCTGGAAGGTAGGTCTGGGTTTTTTGGGGTTTTTTTTGCTTTTGGCCACGCCATGCAGAATACACGATCTTAGCTCCCCAACCAGGGATGGAGCTGGCGCCCTCTGCATTGGAGCGTGGAGTTTTAACCACTGGACCACCAGAGAAGTCCCTGTAGGTCTGTTTTTTAAGGGAGTGAATGTTTTATAATGTAAATAATCACACTCACAAAGGCCTTTTTTTTTTCAGTTTACTTTCTTACATCAGATTTATTAAAGCAAGATTCACTTTTACATGTATAGAAACCTTTCTAAGAGTATGCCTCAGAGTTTTTACCATTTTATGTAATTTACCTCAAAATACAGATTTCTTCTTCAAGAAGCTTAAAATCGTAAGCTTTGCTGATGTTTCCCACAGTTATTCTTAGAATAGTTCTCAAAATCCAGAAAATATCCCCTGTGTTTGAATTTGAATTCTTTCTGCTACCGTAAATGAGAACTACGTAACCCAGAGTGATGGTTAATTTTATGTGTCAGTTGGCTGGGATAAGGAATGTTTCTGAAAGAATACAGTTGAATAAGTAGACTGAGTAAAGAAGACGGCCCTCACCAACACAGGTGGGCATTACCCAATCCACTGAGGGCCTGAATTGAACAATAAGTCAAAATGAGGTCAAATCTGCTCTTTGCTTGAGCTGGGACATTCATCTCCTCCTGCCCTTGGACATTAGCACTCCTGGTTCTGAGACCTTCAGGCTCGTACTGAATGACACCACAGGTTTTCTTGGTTCTCCAGCTTTGCAGTTGCCAAACCATGGGACTTCTTGGACCCCATAATCAATCACATCGATCAATTCCTATAAATCTCTTCAATATATACACACACACACACACATATATATATATATATATATATATATATATATATATATATATATATATAGCTATAGATATCCTATTGGCTTTGTTTCTCTGGAAGACTCTAATACACCCAGTATATTTTGCTTTTTTCCCCATCATGCAGAAACCTAAAAGTCAAATTCATTTTGTGTCAAATCTACTCAGGTCAGGTGCCTGAAAGTAACTACTGCTTCTGTCTTATTCAGATGAATTCTTATATTTGATCCTGAAAGATTATCATCTTTACACTGTTTTTGCATCTTGCCCTCATCCAAAAGAATATAAAGCACATCACTGATATAATATTCAATAAATGAAATGGGGCTTCCCTGGTGGTGCAGTGGTTAAGAATCCGTCTGCCAATGCAGGGAACGTGGGTTCGAGCCCCGGTCCGGGAAGTTCCCACATGCTGCGGAGCAACTAAGCCCGTGTGCCACAACTACTGAGCCTGTGCTCTAGAGCCCGCGAGCCACAACTACTGAAGGCCGTGCGCCTAGAGCCCGTGCTCTGCAACAAGAGAAGCCACCGCAGTGAGAAGCCTGCGCACCGCAATGAAGAGCAGCCCCCGCTCAACGCAACTAGAGAAAGCCCGCAGGTAGCAACCAAGACCCAACACAGCCAAAAATAAATTTAAAATAAAAAATGAAATGGTTTTCAAAACATGTAATTTGTGCTCTCTCTGTTAACTAATAAAACTGCGACAGCGGCAGGCACGTGACCCACGCTGCACCAATCAGACGTGCTCCTGTGAGACAGCGGAAGGGAGTCGAGTGAATACTCGAGCCTGCAGGAGCGGCCCGGAAACATCCGTATCAGAACCAGCACGAGCCAAGAGGGAGATGGGAAACTGCAAAGCCCGCTTCCACTGTCTGGCCAAGCAGTTTCACCACCTGTACCAGGAGAAGCTGGAAGTTTTCCATGCACTGGTGTAGGGGGCTGCTGGCTGGACAGTTCCCCAAGACAGCCTGGCACTGCTGGGAACCTGACTGCGGACTCCGTCTCCTCGGAAGATGGGAGAAGTTGGAGTTGCCTGGGCACTTTATTTTAAAAAAAATGCAACAGTGAAGATACTGGGTTGGGGCGGGGGAAGGTAGAGACTGGGGCTGTGGGCACCATTATGCCCTCTCATTACTGGCCCCTTAAGAAACACCATTACAGTAATTCTGTCCTTCCTCTACCTTATCCCAAGCTCAGCATTTTCCTCTTCCACATATTGTACTTTCTAAAATCCACACTCGAAGGATGATCGTTAATGTCTTTAGGAATGCAACTATCTCCATACAGGGAACTGAATTATAACTGTCTTTTTAAGCCTTACTTCAAGTGAGCTGACATTGCCGTGAGATCTTCCTAATCAATTTTCAAAGCACCATCTGGCATAGCAGGAAGCTTGGTCTATATTTCAAATAAAAGAACGTAGATACAAAGAAGATAAGTACATGGGTCACATGAAGAATCAGCTGTGATTCTAGGGACTTTGTGGTGGAAACCGCCGGTTGTCTACCAAAATTTGTTCGTCCCTTTTTCCACAATAATCAAATTTTGGCAGGTGTTTGTCTGCCTAGCTATGGACTCTTGTTGGGAGGCAGAGATCTTGAATAATAACCTCCGAACTGAGAAGGAACTTTGAGACCAAAAAAGGAACCAGGGAACTCCATAAAGGGCAATTATAAAATGTATTGCTGGTAACTTACATACAGTCAGGATCGGGTGGATGATGACCCAGAGGCGTTCGCAGCTACAGCGCACATCACCAAAAGGGGTACAGGGGTACATTGAAAGCGGCCAAAGCTAAAAATAGAATTCGACTACTAGGGAGAAGCACGTCTGCACCACCAGGAACAGGAGTTTCCCCTACATTTCCATGGCCGTTAACCATCTGCGTCAGCAAAAGGCATTCTTTTAGTTTTCATATCAGATGAAGGCAAGGGTAAATGTTAACAGGGAACTTAGCTGGCTTGGGTGCATTCCTTGTGAGTGGGCCAAAGCTCAGTCACACAGAGATGGGGGCGGGGTAGGACTGCAGGCCCAAGAGGGAGCTGACGAAATGGAGTCAGTGTGGTTCACACAATTCTTTTTACCCTCCTTGCAATTAGATGTGACCTGTGGCTAACTTCTCACCAGTAAAGGTGAGTAGAAATGATGATGGCTCTATCTAGTGAAGAAACTTTAAAATACAGGCTGTGTCTTCTCCATGCTCTACGCTCACTCTTCTTGTCCGCTGGGACCCTATGTTCATGATGGAAGTAATAAGAAGGCCCCAGATTGGGGGCTGGCAAATGGTCTCTGTCACAACGACTCATGTCTGTCACTGCAGCATACAAGAAGCCATAGACAATATGTATGGTGTGACGGTGTTCTAGTAAATCTTGATTTACAGACACTGACATTTTTAATTTTATAAAATGTTTCTGTGCCATGAAATATTATTCTACGTTTGATTTGTTTTCAACTATTTAAAGACTATTCTTAGCTCACAGGTTGTTATTAATAAGTGCTGAGCTGGATTTGGCCCAGAGGCCTTAGTTTGCCAACATCCAAGCGGATGCTGACCCTAAAGATGGAAGGAAACAGAAACTGAGTTTACAGTTACAGAAACTGTTACAGTTACAGGTACAGTTTAGAAAATAAACTTATGGTTACCAGGGGTAAGGGGGGAGGGGTAAATTGGAAGATTGGGATCGACATACACACACTACTATATATAAAATAGATAACAAATAGGACCTACCATATAGCACAGGGAACTCTACTCAATACTCTGTAATGGCCTATATGGGAAGAGAATCTAAAAAAGAGTAGAGGGCTTCCCTGGTGGCACAGTGATAAAGAATCTGCCTGCCACTGCAGGTGACACGGGTTTGAGCCCTGGTCCAGGAAGATCCCACATGCTGTGGGGCAACTAAGCCCATGTGCCACAACTACAGAAGCCCGTGCCTAGAGCCCGTGCTCTGCAACAAGAGAAGCAACAAGAGGAGCATGCGCAACACAACGAAGAGTAGCCCCCGCTCGCCACAACTAGAGAAAGCCCGCACACGGCAAAAAAGACCCAAAGCAGCCAAAAATAAATAAATAAAATTTTAAAATAAAAAATAGTGGATATATGTATATGTATAACAGATTCACTATGATGTACTCCTGAAAGTAACACAGCTTTGTAAATCAACTATACCCCAATACATTTTTTTTTAATAAAAATGAAAATAATTGGATAGCTAAAAAAGAAGGAAAGAAAGCGGAGAAGTGATGGCAAAGAGGAAGAGAAGCATGTGGTGGTAACTGGAGACAGGGAGCTTCCAGAAAAAAAAAGATGCAAGGAACCTGGATCCTTGAATGCCTGTTGAGTACATCCACCAACCTGGATCACTCACCTTGGACTCTTCAGGAAAGAGAAAGTATCCTTCATTCTTTAAGCTACATTATAGTTATAGCAGACTAGCGTTTTACTTGAACTAATACATAGTCCATAACTCCTGACTCCTAGGCCTCTGTTCCATTCCAGAGTCCTCACCACCCTCCTTCTAAAAAGCCAAGGCAAGGACACTGGATCCCCACCTCCCCCTCACTGACCTTTCCAAGACCTGAAGGAAAAGGCTCTGCCCAGAGCTCCCTTCACCTCTTTGTTTCGAAGACTGTAGATGAGAGGGTTGAGCATTGGAGTGACGATGGAGTAGAAGACAGAAACCACCTTGTTGAAGTTGATGGAAGGGGCCACTTTGGTCCGGACATACATGAAGAAGAGAGTGTCATAGAAGAGGCTCACCACAGTCAGGTGGGCTGCACAGGAGGAGAAGGCCTTCCGGCACTTGGCAGCCAAGCGGATATGCAGCAGCGTCCAGACAATGTTGCCATAGGACACAGCGATGACTGTGGAGGAGGTCAGGAGCACAGCCAGAGAGACCAGGAAGTCTGTGGTCTCCTTCAGGGTGACGTCTGAGCAGGACAAGGCTAGCAGGGGTGAAGCATCATAGAAGAAGTGATCAATGACATTGGGGCCACAAAATGTCAGTCGGGACATGAGGTAGATGGGCAAAATGGGGGTGAGGAAGCCAACCAGCCAACAAGCAGCTGACAGACGGATGCAGCTGCCCCAGGACACCAAGGCCCCATATCGGAGAGGCATACAAATGGCCACGTAGCGGTCATAGGCCACGGCGGCCAGTAGGAAACACTCCGTTGCCCCAAGGAAGGTAAAGATGAAGAACTGGGACAGACATCCGGCATAGGAGATATTCTTGCCCCCGTGTCCCCCAATAAAACCAGCCAGCATCTTGGGCACTGTGACTGCAGTGTACCAGATTTCAAGGCAGGACAAGTGTGTCAGGAAGACATACATCGGTCTACGTAGCTGGTGGTCCAAACCCACAACCAGGATGATGGCCAAATTCTCCTCCAAGGTGAACAGGTACATAGTGAAGAAGAGAGTAAAGAAGAGGAGGTGCATTTCATGCACCTCAGCAAAGCCCACCATAACAAACTCTGTTATGTGGGTCCAGTTTTGGTCACAGGGCTGCATATGTGAGTAGTCTTAGCCTCACAGATAATGACAACTCAAGGAGAACCTATGAGATGCTGGACTGAAGTATCTTTCACTTCAGGAGAGGAAAATAAAGTCAAGACGCTATCCTTAACTCTCAAAAAAATGTATAGTCCATGAGGGGCACGAGAAAACAGACGATTAAAGTACAAGATGGAAAGTGCTAGATAGAAATAAGACAGGATATTAATGGGAGGCAGTAGAGGGGAAGCTCAACCAGTCCTGAGGAATCAGGGAAATCTTCCCGGAGGAAGAGCTGTCTAAATTGGAACCTGAAAAATAAGTATAAGTTAGTGATATAAAAGATAGAGAAATAGAGAGCACATAACAAGTATAAAATCTCAGACATCAGAGAGAACATCATGTATTTTGGAAACCTCAAGTACCATGAAGGTTAAGAGCTTGGCTTCCTGATCAAACATTCCTGGCTCCAAATACAAAAGAAACTAACTAACAGAGTTGTTGGGAAATTTTTAATTAGATAATCCCTCTAAAGTATTTATCATGATTGGGTTAATAAATACTAGGGAATAATACCCTCCAAGTCCATTCATGTTGTGGCAAATGGCAAATTTTCATTCTTTTTTATGGCTGAGGAGTATTCCATTGTGTGTGTGTGTGTGTGTGTGTGTGTACATCTTCCTTATCATTCACCTGTTGATGGACGCTTAGGGCATTATGCTTAGTGAAATAAGTCAGACAGAGAAAGACAAATGCTCTATGATATGACTTATATGAGGAATCTAAAAATAAAACAAATGAATGAGTATAACAAAACAGAAACAGACTCACTGATATAGAGATCAAACTAGTGGTTACCAATGGGGAGAGAGAAGTAGGGAGGGACACCTTAGGGGTAGGGGATTAAGAGGTATAAACTACTACGTATAAAATAAATAAGCTACAAGGATATATTGTACAGCACAGGGAATATGGCCAAGATTTTATAATAACTATAAATGGAGTATAACCTTTATATTGTGAGTCGCTATGTTGTCCACTCAAAACTTACATAATACTGTACATCAACTGCACCTCAATAAAAATGCATGCATGCATACACACGTACATACATACTAGAGGACATTTTTAGGTGTTGACTTCTCCTGGAATAGATCATAGAGGGGAAGCGACTTTCACTGAGCTTGAGGAACAGTCCAGGCCAACATCATGAAGAGCTAGTAACCAAGTTAATGAAGGTCAAAGCTGAGTGTCAGGGCTTCCCTGGTGGCGCAGTCGTTGGGAGTCTGCCTGCCGATGCAGGGAACATGGGTTTGTGCCCCAGTCCGGGAAGATCCCACATGCCCCGGAGCGGCTGGGCCCGTGAGCCATGGCCGCTGAGCCTGCGTGTCCGGAGCCTGTGCTCCGCAATGGGAGAGGCCACAACAGTGAGAGGCTGGCATACCACCGAAAGAAAATAAAACAAAACAAAACAAAAAATTAATAATAATTCCATCTTGTAAAACAGATAATAAAAACGGGGTCCAAAAAGATGAACTCTTATCTAATTTTAAGAGTAAGTGAACACACCATTGTAAAGCAATTATACTCCAATAAAGGTGTTAAAAAAAAAGAGAGTAAGAGAATATAATGTCCCCATTACTGTGGTCATTTTTAAATTCTTTGACACTCTTCCCATTAAAAAGTGGGGCCAATGGCCACTCCCCTTGAATCTGAGCTTTGTGGCTGCTTGACGACATAAGAAGACAGAAGTGGTGCTGTGCCGGTTTCCAGGCCTTAAGAAACTGATTCCTCTCCCTGCTTCTTGGAACCCAGCCACCATGGTGTGAGGAAGCCCAAGCAGCCTGCAGAAAGGCCCAGATGGAGAGGAATTAAGGTCCCTGGTCCTCAGCCCTGGCTGATCTCCCACTGACAGCCAGCACCAACATGCCAGCCAGGTGAATGAGTCATCTGAAGAATCGACCCTCCAGCCCTGGTCAAGCTGACCCCGCTGACACCAGTCTTCCCTGCTGGGCCTTCCCCAAATTGCAGATTTGTGAACTAAATAGCTGATTGTCATTTCTGTAAGCCACTAAGCTTTGGAGTGGTTTGTTAAACAGCAGTAGATAACTGAAACCATTACATACTTGTTCTGTAACCTTGGACAAATTATTGAATGTCTCTGACCCTTTGGAGGAAAACAAATCGTGTTTTGCCTCTGGTCACACAAATGCCTGAACTGGAATTTGAATCCAGGTTTGCCAAGGTCTAAAACCCTTGCTCTTTCCCCTAAAAATAATTCAACAGGTTCCCTCAGGTGTCAACATTTCATGATTTGCTGGCAGTGAAAGCACGTAGAGATACAAAATCAGAAATAAACAAGGTCAGAGTCTTCAGATTCCTGCAGGTATCTTCACCACACCTAAATCCAGGCTCCAACATCCCCATAGTGGGGGTCTATAAACACTGGTTTCCTGAACAAATAATTGCACTGCAGCCCCAGATGCTTCACGCTTCTGTTGGCTCCAGGAAATTTCAGAGCACAGTTCCTGCACGTTTCTCCCCTTTGCAATTTGGCTTATCGTGTAGCATCTTAGGAACAGTGCTCACCCTTTCCAGATACCCTTCCTCACTGCGCACAGATGCTGTAGAAACCTGCCTTACAGGTTTCACGGTAAAGCTTTTGGAAATGTTCATTCTTTTTCATAGTCATTAAAAGCACAAGATTTAGAGTCAAACAGATCTGAAATCAAGCCCTGGACCTGCAATTCACTAGCTTGGTTGCCTCATCCATTAGTTGTTAGTATTGTTGCTAAATCTTACCTGGCCTTCCAGCTGTGACTCAAGTTCGATAGTCTCATCTTCAGTAGGAAGACTTTTCCTTCCCTTATTCCTCCAAACTTGTATGCAGGTGAGACCAAAATACGCACAGGGCACCCGCTCTGTGCCAGGCGCCATAGCAGAGGTACCAGAGGGGCAACCTGGCACAGAGCAGGTGCCCGAGCATCTACCACAGGGCCTGGGACAGGTGTTACCTTATGATACTTTCAGTTCTCTGATCCATAACTTAGAGATAGGATGCCAGAACCTGAGGGGGTTTGTATCAAATCCAGATGTTACCTTGAAAGAACGGCTTTTATTACTCAACTGCTGGACGAGGGGTAAAGAAGTAGGATATTTTGAACACACACACACCGCAAAGACCGCACCCCCCCCCCCCCCCAGTGTGGAGCGCTGTTACGAGGCAGCCGGGCCAGGGGCTCGTTCCCAGCCTCTTGCCTCCAGCCCGGGATGCATCTCACTTGTGGGCTGGGATTTTTAAGAAGCAGGTGAGCTTTCCCACTATCTTCAGGCTCTCTCCCTCTCTAGTCACAGACTAAATTCAGAATATTTGGAGACTTCAGTGGACGGCAGAACCACACCATCAAAAGAGCCTAGATCCCTAAGGAAAACCAGTCATGCCTCCGAGATCAGGGGCCATCAAACCTCTTCTGTAAAGAGCCGGATAGTAAATGGGAGAGATGGGATTCAAACCCCAGCGCATCTGACCTAGATATCTGTGCTTCCCACGCACACACACTGTGCCACTTCCCTCTGTTATTTCATGTCACCAAATGGCAAACCTGCAACCCTGGCTGCCAGCCCTGCCTGTGAGGTTCATTTCTCTGCAGCTCGGGGCCCCGCTGGACTGGAGAAGTCCCCCGGCGGGCTCTGGCGACCTGCAGGGGCACAGCGACACTCCCAGGCCTGTTAACCACATTGGCTTCCTCTCCGAGATTAAGAGAACATTATCAACCAAGTGTCAAGTAGGAAGGCCACGGTGGGGTTGTGGGGAGAGGATAGGGTCATATGGGACAATCACTGAATGAGGAGAGGAAGCCACCCAGGAACCTGGCCTAGTTTAGTGTCCTCAAAGGATGGTGTTCCCTTGGCTAAGACTTTCCCTAACAAATGTGGAAAACAGTTTGAGGCCCATGCAGGGAAATTAAAATCGGGTTCCTGCAGCTATTTGCTGGTGCAGCTATGTGATAAGCCTGGTGGGAGAGGCTAGATTTCTCCCTGTTTCAGTTCTCTCTACCCAGCCTCTGGGAGACTTGTCCTCAAAGGTGAAAGGCGTTGGAAAATGAACATGCTCAGACCCAGACAATGATTTCAGAACCCAACCACCAAACCAAGGTGAGCAGACGATGGTGGCGCGGGACCACAAGGCAGGCAGAAGGGGCTACAGGAGGCGTAGGAGCTGAAGCCCGGGGTCCTGCTCTCTGCCTCCTCTCTGCTCTTACTTCCTGCATCATGACAGCAATAGTTACTCCCACTTTCAGGCACACAGACAACCCCCCGAGTTCACAGCACCATCTCTAAAATCACAGGAGCTGAGCTTGACCCTGGCTCCATCAGGTACCAGCTGTATTTTAGGAAAGGTTCTTAATCTCGCTGAGCCTCATTTTTTTTCATCTTCAAATGGAGGGCGTAATATGTACATTTGCAGGGCTGGTCTAAAAATGGAAGGTCAAAGCATTAAGCGACAATTCAGGGCCTTTGCTCTTATTGTTCCTTCTGCCTTTCTGGGTGACTTCCTCCTGTACTTCCTTCAATTCTCCCTCACGTAGAGACCCTTTCTGACCACCTCTCTGAAAATACAACTCCCGTCACTCTCTGACCCCCTTCTCGCCTTGATTTTTTGGTCACAGCTTCATTGTCATCTGTTAGACATTTATTTGTTTGTCTATAACATCATACACACGCACACACATACACACACACACGTAAGCTCCTTGAAGATAGTGCCTTTGTTCATCACTGTGTTGCCAGTGCCAAAAAGAGTCACTGGATGAAGTCTGCATGCAATGAATATGTTGATATAATAAAAATAGTTGGATGTATGCTCTGAGCATTATGTTGACCCAGAATGCTATTTTCTTTCCACATCCAGTTATCTGTTTGAAGGAAACAGGAAGGAAAGGAAGGCCACCAATACTTACAGAAGAGCTGTCCAATTTGGATGTTGAAGTCCAAGCAACCCTCCTGCCAATCAGCTCCAAGACCGAAGGTGCCCGCAAGAATGATGCCTGTGTGCCTGGAGCAGCCCACGCTCACTGGCCTTGGGTGAGAAACAAGTTGAATTGATTTTTGCATATAATTCTTTTCCTTAGCTACTGAATTTAATTTTAAATTTCCTGAAAAACTGTATTATATCAGCTCTTCTCAAACTCTGCTCCACCAAGCCCTGTTTCCCCAGTTGCCAGGTGGCTGCAGAGGGGGAGCCATGTGGGAGCACCTAGCATGTGGGGCTCCCACAAACCCTGCTTCAACCACTAGGAAGTGGCAGAGTCCAGATGAGAATACAGCCCAGTCTGACCCCAGAGCCCACCATCTTTCCACCATACCGCCTCCCCGGGGGTTGGCTTTCCTAAAACTAAACCTGATCAATTAACTGAGAGCTTCTCTCATTATTCCAGCAGCTTCAATACTCAGTACCATGACCTGTTCCTCAAAGCCACTCACAGACGGTCTCTTCACGAATGGAAAAATGGGAAGTGGAGGCATAGAAAAGAAATGGGAAGGGTCTCCAGTCATATGTGCAGCAGAGACCCCAGTCCCAAGGCAAGCCAGAGAGAGCCCACTATAGCAGAAAAGATCCGAGGTGGATCAAACTATCTATCTGAGCTCCTAATCTCTCAATAGGAATGATGCCTGCTCTTCCTGTCTCCCGGATATTATATGAATCAGTGAATAGTAGATAGGAAGGCTCTGAAAACTTTAAAGGTACACTCCAGGAAGACCTTCTTATTATCTTGCTTCCGTTACTGATGGTCTAGTGATTACTGCAGAATTTCAATAAAGGGAAAGCCTAGGGGATGGCAATCTCAGGGGGGCCCTGGGGATGGCCTTGAAGTTGCACTTGAATAACAAGAAAATTGATTTTGTTTATATTGTAGGTTTATTTTAAGTGTCTTGAGGGGGCAGACGGAGATGAAGGGGAACTAAAACACCAAACGTCCCTTGATAGCCCTACTCTATGTGAGCTTAAGAAAATCAGTTGAATTCCGTGTGCCTCAGTTTCCTCACTTGAGAAATGGATTGATATTTAAAACCACAATGACTTGGTAAGAGAGTTTTTGAAAGAAAAAAATGAGATAACATATTGGGAAAACTGAAGAGAGGATTGGGTTATACTGAGGTCAGGGTTCCTGACTCCAGATTTTGTATCTCTTTGGTTGATGATGCTTTTTTTCCATTCATCACCTTCTGCACGCTCTTAGGATGTGTGCTTGTTAGTTTCCAGCGTTGGTATAAACCAGAAGCTAACTAACCCATAATCGGGTGCTCAGAAATCTCTAGAAGAGCTACTCACCTGTCCCTGCTACTTCTCTGCTTTTTCTCTGGGTAGAACACAAAGGTCCCAAGCGCTCAGAACCTTGGGACTGGTGGCAAATGCAAGCTATTGGATCTCATTGTGTAACAGGGACCCCAAATTCAAGGATCACAGCTTCTCTGAACAAAAGGCAGAGGGCAGAGATCCACCATCAGCTGAACTGGAAAGGAAAGAAACAGGGGTTGTCACTGGCCATAAAACGACTCATATCCCACGTAGGTACCTCTGACACCCTAGGGGTGACCCATGGGATCCGGTCTCCACGGAGGGTTGATACAGTCAGTCAACACAGGAAAGAAGATAATAAATCATGGAAAACTCTGCCCCACGGGGTGTGCAAAAGCTACATGGGAATCCCAGTTGGTAGACTAGCTGGACAAACGCCGATGGAGGACGAGGGGCCAGCCAAGGAAGGTTCCATGCCAGCTAGATTCTTTGTCAAAGTTTCTGACTCTAACTACTCTGGAATAGGGTGAAATGAAAATTCAAGAGCTCCAAATTTACCAAGGCTGCAACGAGGTCTTCCTCTACTAGGGTGGGTCGGATATCCCCCACCCACCTACCTGCCCTTTATCCCCAGGTGGGGAAAAGCTACAATGATAACAATGGATATAACTGAGTAGCCCGTTTGGTTCAGGCTATATGCAATTCAGATGGGAAATACCCAACCTCAGTCCACAAAGAGTGAGACTTCCCTGGTGGTCCAGTGATTAAGGCTCCGTGCTCCTAATGCAGGCCTGGGTTCGATCCCTGGTCAGGGAACTAGATCCTGCATGCCGCAGCTAAGACCAGGCACAGTCAAATAAATAAATATATATATATATATTTTTAATCTGCAAGGAGTTCAGAGTCTCACAGAGGCTGTGAATAAGGGTCACTTTTATCCTGAATGTACCTATGCTCATTTGCCTTTCTTCCAAAGAACTTCCTCCAAAAAAAAAAGAACTTCCTCCAGAGGATTTGATGATTATCTACAGCTGAGAAATCTTTTTCTGCATAAAGGAAATATGGCATCATTTCACTATAAAGCAAAAGGAACATCAGGGGTGGTGAGTATCCACTCTGTTGGATCATAGGAGGCAGCTGAACCAAAATTTACAGGGCGCTGGAGATGACTATTTCTTTAACATACACGTGGGATCATTCCCCTTTATTTCACATGACTTGGGTCCAGCCTTAATGTTTCAGGTGCCAACTAATCAGTAAAGCTATCTTCCCAACTAATCAATAAAACTCCTTGATAACAGGGCCAAGTTCTATGTTTTTACTGGATCTCACAAACCTAGCACAGTGTAGCTCAGTGTCAAACATCATAGACTTGGATTTGAATCCCACATAAGCCTCTAAATGGATGTGCTACGTTGGGGAAGTCAATCTCTCTGAGCCAGTTTGCTCATCTCTAAAGTTAGGAAAATAATGCTACCTGACAGGGATGTGGTTAGAGATGAATGAGGCAATAAAGTAAAAGGGTTCACTTATCTAACAGCGGACATGAGATGGTTACACATAAAACTTTGGGCTGCCAAAGGGAGGACGTTTAAGAGTATCATACCTGTATCTCTGCTCAATGGAAAAACCCCTTTTCAGCTCTGACCCAAGTTGACCCAATCTGACAGAGACTCCAAGAGTACAGAGTAAAACATCCTCTTCTGCACTGACATACAAGGCTGACCAAAAGAAGTTAGGAAGACCAGCATGCCAGCAGGCCGAGGGCATTCAGGAGGAAACAGCCTAGAGAACCAAGGAAACAGGCAAATGTCAAATTCTGCTCTCAAACCCAGGCCCCACCAGTTCCTGTCTTTCTCCTCCTCTCCTCTCACCTTTCAGAACACTTTATTTCACTTATGCCGGTAATACTCTGCCCTGACAATGTAAACCAACCCAGCTGTGCTGGTTTTCTTAAGTTCTATCACTCTATCTGTTGTCCCAGTTTTATACCACAAAAGTCCAAACTTGAGCAATTAAAGGCAGCATTCTCCTCTGTGAGGGTAATAAAAGAGGCTTTGAATTATCATATTCCTTTTCTTCTCCTCTTGCCTAAAGAATCAAATATCCCAGCTCAAAAACCAGGACACATAGAGGAGGGTCAGCAGAACCAACTCTCTGACAAAGAAAGAGGAACCCAGTCTAGAGTGAAAAGCTGAGGGCCTTCGCCATTCCTCTAAGAAGAAATTTGAAATCACTACTTGTAGTCATAATTGTTGTATATCATTATGATGAATTACGTGGCATTGTATATAGTTCTTATTTCACAATAGAGACTCAGTCTTCTCAAAATCATGTTTTTCGTCTTTAACAACATCCAGAAGCAAAGTCTGGCCTGGTATTTTTCCAGGTATTCTTTTTAATGCCTTTTTATCATGAAATAATTCAAATGTGTTCAAATGTACACTCAAGAAGGAACATAATACAATGATGACTTTATACCTGCTCCCCAGATTTATCAAATATTAACCTTTGGCAGTAGTTACAGACTGAATGTTTGTGTCTCTCCAAAATTCATGTTAAATCCTAACGCCCAATATGATGGTACTAGAAGGTGGGACCTTTGGGAGGTGATTTGGTCAGGAGGATGGAGCCCTAATGAATGGGATTAGTGCCCTTATAAAAGGGGCTCCAGAGAGCTCTCTTGCCCTCTTTCTGCCATTTGAGGATACAAAAAAAATTTGGCAGTCTGCAGCCTGTAAGATGTTCTTTACCAGAACCCAACTATGCTGTCTCCCTGATCTCAGACTTCCAGCCTCCAGAACTGTGAGAAATAAATTTCTGTTGTTTGTATGTCACCTAGTCAATAGTATTCTGTTATAGCAGCCTGAACTAAGACAGCAATATTAAATTAAGATCTTTTTTTTGTAAAAATACAATTGATAGATGATAGATAGATAGATAGATAGATAGATAGATAGATAGATTTAAAAAGCAGATACAGGGACTTCCCTGGTGGTCCAGTGGTTAAGAATCTGCCTGCCAATGCAGGGGACACGGGTTTGAGCCCTGGTCAGGGAAGATCCCACATGCCGTGGAGTAGCTAAGCCCATACACCACAACTACTGAACCTGCGCTCTAGAGCCCATGAGCCACAACTAGTGAGCCCACGTGCTACAACTACTGAAGCCTGCGCACCTAGAGCCCATGCTCCGCAACAAGAGAAGCCGCTGCAATGAGAAGTCTGCGCACCACAACAAAGAGTAGCCCCCACTCACCGCAACTACAGAAAGCCTACGCTCAGCAACAAAGACCCAATGCAGCCAAAATCAATCAATTAATCAATAAGAATCCACCTTCGAATGCAGGGATGTGGGTTCGAACCCTGGTCAGGGAACTAATACCCACATGCAGCGGGGCAACTAAGCCCACACGCCGCAACTACTGAGCCCTCACGCCTCAACTAGAGAGCCCATGTGCCACAACTACAGAGCCCACACACTCTGGACCCCATGGGCCACAACTAGAGAGAAGTCTGTGTACCACAATGAAGAGCCTGCATGCCACAACTAAGACCCGATGCAGCCAAAAAATAAAATAAAATAAATAAATAAATAAAATGCAGATACAGTTGAGGCCCTCTGTTTATCCATTTTCAATCCCATCACTCTCACTCCCTCCTTAGAATTAACCAATATCATAAATTCAGCATTATCCTGCTCATGCATAATTTATACCATTTGTTATCCATAAATATTATATTAGTTTGTTTTGCATTTCTTTAAAATGTATATAGATGGCATCAAACTCCATAGATCACTTTGTAATTTGCTTTTTTCATAGAATGTGTTTTTTCATTTTTTATGTTATATTTACATCTCTAGTTTTATTCATCTTAATTTCTATGTATATTCTGTTTTACTAAAAAAGCATAATTTACTCTTCATTCTCTTGCTGGTGGGCATTTGTTTCCGATTTTTTGCTCTTCCTAACAATAAACATTCTTGTGTACATCCTGTGCACATCAAAAGGCTGTCTGAGGGAGTCGTTCTCAAAGTGTGGTCCCACCAGCAGCAGCAGCACCTGAGAACATGTTAGATGCAAATCCTCAGTCTCTTCCCCAGACGCACTGGATTAGAAACTCTGGAAGTGGGGCCCAGTGATGGGTGCTTTAACAAGCCCACCAGCTGATTCTGAGACAAGCTGAAGTTTGAGAGGTGCTGCTCTAGGGTGTATACCTAAATGAGCACCTCCCACTTCACTGAATAATGCCAAATTGCTCTCTAAAGGGATTGCCCCAGCTCTATTCCCACCAGCAGTGTTTGAGACTCACTTAACAATATTTCTAATACAAAGCCAACACTGGGTGATACAGCCTCTTACAGTTTTGACCAACAGAGGGTTAGACATCACATCAAATGCTTATTGACAACATGTTTTTCCTCTCCTGTGCATTGCATTCCTTCATTTTTCTGTGGAGTAGTTTAATAATTTGTAGAAATTCTGTGTATTTTCTAAACATCCATACTTTGTTATACAGTCAGTATTTTCCCAGCGTTTTAACTTTGTGCAGCATCTTTAAGTTTTACGTAGTAAAATATACTTATCTTCCCCTGTACAGTTTGTGCTATTGTACCTTGACTAAAATGTATTCTAAAAATGTCTAGGTTTTGCTTTCTACACTGAGGTCTTTAACACAACTGGATTTAATCTTTGTCATGCTGCAAAGCAGAGATCTAATTTTTTTCTCATGTTGATAACATCCTTCCTCATTAATTGGTAATATCACTTCTGTCATATATTCAGAGGGATAGTCAAAATATTTAACAACCTCGTGGGTGACAACCAAGGGTTTTTTCTTAATATTACTTATTTATGTATCTTCCCTTTTTTTTTGATGAGTCTTGCTAGCGATTTACCTATCACATTATATTCCTTTTTTCTTTTTTCAAAGAACAAGCTTTTGGTTTTGTGTCCCCTCTAATTTTCTATTTCATTAATTTCTTCTCTTGTATTTATTATTTCCCTTCTTCTACCTTCATAAGTTACTTCATTGCTCTTTATTTTTTGGTTGAATACAACACATTTATTTTCATTTTTATCATTTATAATAAATGCAATTAAGCTACATATTTCCCTCTAGACACCACTTTAGCTATATCCAACAATTTTTTTATGTTAGTAATTTATTATTGCTCAGCTATAAATATTTTTTTATTATGGCATTTATTTCATCTTTACTCAGAGTTATTCAGAGTCGCATTCTTAAGTTTCCCAATAAGTGGAAAAAAAGAAAGTAGGGGTGTGTTAAACTACTTTTTATCATTCAAATTATTTCTAATTTAATTATGTGTTAAGATATTGTGGTCATTATGATATCAATTATTTAAAAGTTTTTGAGATTTCCTTTTTGGCTTCATGGTCAAATTTTACAAAGATTCTATCTATACTTGAAAAAAATACATGTGCACTTGTTGTGTGCAAAGTTTTTAGATACATATGCATACATTTTAGATCACACTTGCTAATTTTGTTATTCAAAGCTGCTATATCATTTCTAATCTTTGTCTGCTTGCTTTATGAGTTGTGTCAATCCCCTACTGTTGTTTTCTGACTTTCTCCTTAGAATTTTTCAATGTTTGCTTTATTTATTATGTTACATTATATGAAATTTTATTAGGGATATAAAAGTTCATAATTGTTTTTGTTTTGTTTTTGTTTTTGTTTTTTGTGGTACGTGGGCCTCTCACTGTTGTGGCCTCTCCCATTGCGGAGTGCAGGCTCCAGACGCGCAGGCTCAGCAGCCATGGCTCACAGGCCCAGCCGCTCTGTGGCATGTGGGATCTTCCCGGACTGGGGCACGAACCCGTGTCCCCTGCATTGGCAGGCAGATTCTCAACCACTGCGCCACCAGGGAACCACCATAATTGTTTTATCTTCCTGGTGTGTGGTTACATTTATTATTTTGTGTTTTCTCTCTTTATCCCTATGAATGTTTTTTGCCTTTAGATCTATTTTGTCTTATGTTAATTTTGCTACACTAACTTCTTTGTTAGTATTTATGTTACACATCTTTTTCCACTTTTTTATTTGCAGGCTGTGTGTGGGGGGTGTGTGTGTGTATCACTCTTCTCTTGTAGGAAGCATAGAGTTGCATTTTGTTTTTATCTATTTGATTGCTTCTGTCTTTTAATAGATGAATTTAACCCATTTCCATTTTTTGTAATTTGGTAGTTTAGACAACTATATTATCTTATTTTGTGTTTTCTATTACCATTCTTTGCTTCTTTTTCTTCTTCACTATCTTCTTTCGTTTGATAATGTTTATTCTCTTCTGATTTGGAAGATATCAATATGTCTTATTTTAATGACTACTCTGAATTTTGTAACTACACTCTTAACTATAAATGTTCTGATAAAGTCTACAATTATTTAATTACTCCCAATGTCAATAAATCCTTAATGTACTTTAAGTATCTCCTGCTTTGACTATCTCCCTCACCTTGTTATTACTCTTTTATGAAACAAAAAAATAATCTTAGACACTAATCATTAATTAAAATTTTCAACACATTTCATCAATCTCTGTGATCTCTAGAACAACTTATTTGATTTAGGGGTGGGTGGGAAGAAGAGCTATTTAGAGGATACTAGCTTCTTGCAATCCACATTTCCTTCTGTTCCCACTTTTCTATTTCTGAAGCAAAGTTTAATAGTCTTTTAGTAAGGATCTGTGTTTAGTAACGTATTTAGTATTTGTATGTCTAAAAATGTTTTTTTTAACCCTCCTTCTTGAATAAAATTTAGCTGGTTGTAAAATTCTCGATTGACAGTTTTTTCCTTCAGCACTTTAAAGTTATTATTCCATTATCTTCCAACATCTATTATTAACAATAAGAAGTTTGCTGTCAGTCTGTCATTCTTCTATATATATAAAATCCTTCTTGATGTTTTTATCTCTCTGCTCTCTGTATTGCATTCTGAGCAGGTTCCTATATTCTATCTTCCAATTCTCTAATTCTTTCTTTTCCTCTGTCTGGTGCAGAGTGCATCTCATTCATTACATTTTTTAAATTTGCTTTTAAATAAGTAATACATTTATATGGTTCAAAACCAAAGGTTCCACAAGGGTGAACAATGAGAAGTTACCCTCCTACTTCTTCCTCCTTCCCACCACTCAGTTCCTCTTCTTGGAAGCAACCAATGTTTTCCATTACTTTTATTGTTTCTGATATACTCTATTCATATATGTGGAAATGCACACACACACATGCACACAGAGAGAGAGAGTTATTTTTCTCTCTTTTATACACACATATTGGCATATTATGCATCCTTTTCTCTATTTTGCCTTTGTTCACTTGAGACAATATTGTGAGGATTGTTTCATATCAGTACATAATGAGCTTCATTACCTACTAAAGGGCTTCATAGTGTTTCATTTTACGGATGAACATGATTAATTCACAAGCCCCCTGTAAAGGTTGTTTCCACTCTTTTGCCATTAAAATAATTCTGTAAAATCAACACGTTGTACACCTTAAACAATGTTACACGTCAACTAAATCTCAACAAAGCTGGAATAAATAATTAATTAATTAATTAATTAATTGTTTATTTATTAAATTTATTTAAACTGTTTAAATATTTAATTGTTTATTTATTAAATTATTTGTGTACATCCTTTTGAACATGTGAGGTTTTATCTTTATGCTATACGCCCACAGGTAAAATTATTGCTTCTAGATATGTGCATTTATAATTCTGTGCATTTGAATTAAATTTTTAGGGAATGTTTTATTTCATTAAAGTTTGAATAGATAACACATGTACATAATACAAAATTCAAAAATAACAAAATAGTAAATACCAGGTTATTATACATCCTTCTACAGTCATTGCATGCATGTGTAGGCCTATATGTATGTATAGGAAGATTTCTCTTATTCAGGCCAATTAATATTGTCTTCTGCATTGAAGTCATGGAGATCAGAAGGCTCTCGCCATACTGTTGATCAAAAGACACACTAGACTTTAGTGTAATCATTCCCATTAGGACATACTTCTTTTTTGTCTTATCATTCAGTCTCAGCCATATAGACTCATCACTGTGGATATTATCAGTAAAATGAAGGTTCCTTTGGCTTTGAGATAGGCATTGTGCTTGGTCACAAATTTTCAGGCCAGCTCCAATCCAGTCTGCTTTTCTCACTGTGCCTGGTACCTAGTAATCTCTCTCAGATCTACTCTTGGGTTCCCCATCACTATGACTTTAAGAGTTGCCTTCACTTCTCCTCTCAGTTGGTTTCCCATGTCTCATTTAGTTCCCTTTCTTGGTTTACATCCTTCATTTTGTGGAGTATGTCTTTCCATAGTTTTCTAAAAAAAATGGTACACTAAGTGTCCATCAACAGATGAATGGATAAAGAAGATGTGGCACATATATACAATGGAATATTACTCAGCCATAAAAAGAAATGAAATTGAGTTATTTGTAGTGAGGTGGATGGACCTAGAGTCTGTCATACAGAGTGAAGTAAGTTAGAAAGAGAAAAACAAATACTGTATGCTAACACATGTATATGGAATCTAAAAAAAAAAAAGATGGTCATGAAGAACCTAGGGGCAAAATGGGAATAAAGACACAGACCTACTAGAGAATGGACTTGAGGACACAGGGAGGGGGAAGGGTAAACTGGGACAAAGTGAGAGAGTGGTAGTGTATATATGGACATATATACACTACCAAATGTAAAATAGATAGTTAGTGGGAAGCAGTCACATAGCACAGGGAGATCATCTCAGTGCTTTGTGACCAGCTAGAAGAGTGGGATAGGGAGGGTGGGAGGGAGGGAGACACAAGAGGGAAGAGATATGGGAACATATGTATATGCATAACTGATTCACTTTGTTATAAAGCAGAAACTAACACACCATTGTAAAGCAATTATACTCCAATAAAAATGTTTAAAAAATAAAGAAATAAAAATTTAAAAATGGTACATGAAAGTATATTTTTTGATGTTTGGGTGTCTTTCCTTTTTTGAGTTTCTGAAAACCCAGGATATGCCATTCTACTGGGCATTTGGTGAGCCCTTCCAATATCCAAATTCATGTCCTTTAATCTGGGAAATTTTCCTGCATTATTGTATTCATTGTTCCCCATCCATTTCTTTTGTTCTCTTCCTCTAGAACGAATATCATTCATACATTAAATTTCCTGTCTTGTCCTTCAATTTTTATCTTTTCTCTCTTATTTTCCTCTCCATGTATTTTTGTTCTAATTTCTAGGCAATTCTTTAATTTATCTTCCAGCACTTTCATTGAGCGTTTTTCATTTCTGCCATCATGTTTCTAATTTCCAAACGTTCTTTAATATTTTTTTCTGAATTTTTTACACATGCTGTTTCATAAATACAATATCTTTTTCTCTCTCTAGCAATATAAATTTTGCATTTTTTTGTTTGTTTGCTTCCCCATTCCTCTACGTAGTCTCCACTTCCTCCAAGTTGCTTTTTGCTGTCTGTTCATTGTGTTTTCTATGTTCCATGTTAGAGGCTTCCCTCAAGTTTCAAGTAATCTTAGATTATCTCCTGAGGATTAAGGGTAAGCAGGATCAAAGAGCAGTTTGGAAGTTCTGAGCAGATGAGTATGACTTAGGAGCTTTTCTCTATGGCAGCAGTTCCCAACCTTTTTGGCACCAGGGACCGGTTTCATGGAAGATAATTTGTCCACGGACTGGGATGGGGGGATGGTTCAGGCGGTAATGTGAGCGATGGGGAGTGATGGGCAGTGGCAGATGAAGCTTCTCTTGCTCTCCCGCCACTCACCTCCTGCTGTGTGGCCCGGTTCCTAACAGGCCTCGGGACCACTACCGCTCTGTGGCCCGGGAGTTGGGGACCCCTGCTCTATGGTGATCTGAGTAAGCCACTTCTTGGAGGAACACGCCCACCCCATGTCTATGTCTTTAGGACTTTCCTCTTAGACTGATTCTATTCCTCATAGAAGAATCTTCCAAACTCCTTCCAGCGGGTCCAGTTCTGTCCACCAGCATTTTGAGAGCCAAGAAGAAAGGGCCTGGTAGTCTCAGCATTCCATATGGTCACTTAATACCCCTGCTTTCAGTATGGTAGCCCCACTCTCAACAATGCCTGATATACATGGACACACAGGCTCTGTTTCATCATTTCACAATATTCTTTGGATGAGAGAGGAGCAGTTGTCTAGCATGGTGGGTGGGAGAGAAGATCGAGGTATAATTGATTCTCAAACAACTTTCACTCAGTCCTTTTGGTTTAACCTCTACTTTTGGTCAGGCCCAGAGGTTTCTGGAATTGCTAGTTTTTGAGACTTAGAGGGTTCTCAGGGTGAATTGGGGATTTTGTCAGCTTTCTGAGACCATAATGACTTACAGGTCTGGCTGGCTTACTAACCAGTTACCACTAATTCATCTCCCCTCCAGGTTCCAAAATACTTTTGCTATTGTCTCTTCACCTATTCTCCCCATTCCTGTTGGTTTGTTTCATTTTTCTTTCTTTAATCGCTTTACTGTAATTTTAGTGCGCTTTAGAAAGGTAGTGAAATTAGATACATATAACCAAACAGCCATCATAACTCAAAGCCCCACATGACTATTTTTTCACGTTCAAATATTCTAACTGGTTCTTTTCCATATCTCCCCATTCTTTTTTTCAGCCTCTATTTTTTTATTATTTTAATGGAAGTTTTTATTTCATTTATTTCTTTGAAATAATCAATATATTTACTTTAAAGCCTTGTCTGATCATTCTGTAAAATCAACTTCATCAGAAGTGAACCCATGTTCTGACTGTTGGTTTGTTGGCTACTTTTCTTAGTGTTCATGTTTATTCATCAATTTTTTTTTATTTGGTTTATAGTCTCATTTGGAATATGAGGTGATATGTTTGCTTCAATTCTCTCTCGCATGCTCTCTCTTGCTCTCTCTCCCTCTCTCTTTCTCTCCCTCTCTCTCTTCCCTTCTCCTTTACCTGAATATTCAATTGTCCTGTTTAGCAGCTTCGGGGGTCTTCAATCCAAATCTAGTACGGACAGTCAGAGGGGACTGTCCTGCAGAGCCCCTGGGCCGTGGCTGATCCAGGCTAGGTCAGGCGGAAGCTTGATTCAGCTCCTGGTCACAAGGCTATGTCTCATCCTTCTCCTCTTCCAGCCTGGAGCTGGAAACGAGCCACTGCTCCTTCAGTATCTGGCTGCAGGTTTATTTCTAGCTTCCTCCCATGAGGGTGGAGGATGAGAAATGAATGCCACCCTAGCCCTGGGCATTAGTCAGTGAGCCTGCCTCTGCTTCCCCTTCTCACGGGGAATGCTCTTGACTCATTTACCACCCCTAACTGCCTCTGCATTCAAAACCCGTGAGTCCACCCACCCCTTCAGTCCTGATCACAGTTTGTGCTTCTGTGACAGCTTGGATCTTCAAAAATGCTTGTCTGCTATTTAAGGCCTTCTTCAGTTTTCCTTTTTTGTTTGTTTGTTTTATCCAGCACTTGCTATGTTTGTGGAGCAGAGGGGATTCTTAAAGCCTGAACTCCATCTTGATCTAGCTGTCAGTAGATATGCTTAAAGTTAGATATTTGGGGCTTCCCTGGTGGCGCAGTGGTTGGGAACCCGCCTGCCAGTGCAGGAGACAAGGGTTCGAGCCCTGGTCAGGGAAGATCCCACATGCCACGGAGCAACTAAGCCTGTGCGCCACAGCTGCTGAGCCTGCGCTCTACAGTCTGCGAGCCACGGCTGCTGGGCCTGTGTGCCATGGCTACGGAGGCCTACGCACCTAGAGCCAATGCTCCATGATGGGAGAGGCCACTGCAGTGAGAAGCCCGTGCAACGCAGCGAAAAGTAGCCCCCACTCGCCGCAACTAGAGAAAGCCCACGCACAGCAACGAAGACCCAATGCAACCAAAAGTGAATAATACATAAATTAATTAATTTAAAAGAAAAAAAGGAGAGAAACCATTTAAAAAAAAAGTTAGATATTTGGATTGTATAAGTCTTCAGTGTGGTCAAACTTCTGATGCCCAACATGGCCAGACCAGGTCAGTTGTGGTACTGAATGACACCTTAGCCAGGCTTAATTTTGTCTCCATCTGTGGCATATTACTGAGGCACCAGACATGTAAGAGTCTGTCAAGACTAAATATGAACTGAATCTATTCTGAATCTTCAGAATTCAAACAGTAATAAAGTTAAATGAAATTGAAGTAAAGATTTGAAGTCACTCATTTTTTAAAAATCTATTCCTATGATACACAACTATAGAGCCCCACAGGGTTGTAGGGAGGATGAAATGAGTGGTCTGTGTAGGGCACTTAGTACACCGTCTAGCATGTCTTAAGTCTACTAGGATACACCTGGTGTTAGAATGCACTGCAAAGGAACCAGGGGATCCAGTGGGTATAGAGGTCTTTAGAGTATCAACAGGAAGAGAGAAACAAAAGGGAAGAGGAAGTAACTCTCCAGCCAACAGGGGAAAGGATTAGAAACATAAAAAGATGATTATCACCCATGAAATGAAGTTTTCCTCCCTTCTAGTAACCCTTACCCCGTACACAATAAATAAGAAATTATTAACATAAATACACAGGTTTTATCAATCCAGAGGAACCACAGGAAGACAACGTAGCTCCTAGGACCTCTGGAAGGTACTAGTACATTCTGTGAGGGCTGGGATTTATCTGTGCTGTTCATAGATTTCCACCTAGGACATAGTGAGCATTTAATCATTGTGGAATGAATGAACAGATGAAAGGTGCTCAGAAATGGTTTGCTGTAACAGGTCCCAATGCAAGTATGTGTGAGAACGAATTTATATTATGGAGACAGAGAGGGAGCAGATCAGTCCAGGGTATAATTCTCTCAGCCTCCAAGATTCAATGCAACTTGAGTGCAAATGGAGAATCAAACCAGATAAATGTGTGTCCAACATTGGCCATGGGGAGGATCAGAGTAGGAGCATTCAAAGACATCCCTTCCCAGCAGGAAAATGGTGAAGTCTCAGTCACAAAGTAGCCCACCCCACAGGAATTCACACGTGAGTAAGGTATCACTGATTAAATATTTGGGGTGTTCGTGTGTGTGTATGTGTGTGTGTGTGATATAATAGTCTCTGTCAAATAAACATATAAACTCAGTTGTATGGGAAGAATGCTTGACCTGAATTTCAGGTATTCCTAGAAGTCCTAGGAAAGGAGAATATGACCCAGAATAGCCTTTAATAACAATTATGAAGGGATTCAAAAATAAATTGCATAGATTACAGGGTTATTTGTATAATCCCCATGTACTCAGGATACAGCTGGTGTTCCAGTTCCAAGGTTCTTTACAGGTGAGTGGCTGAGAGGATGAATGCCACTTACCACACATGTGTCATTGGTGACATCACTTCCCCTTCTCTGGTCCTCAGGTTCTTTATCTATAAAATGAGACCTTGTCTATCAGGAATATGTTGGTTGCAAATAACAAAAAAACCAACTCAAGCTGTCTTAATCAAGAATTCCAATTTATAAATCAGACAGAGAAAGACAAATACTGTATGATATCACTTATATATGGAATCTAAAAAATACAACAAACTAGTGAATATACCCAAAAAAAAGAAGCAGACTCACAGATATAGAGAACAAACTAGTGATTACCAGTGGGGAGAGGGAAGGGGGGAGGAGCAATATGGGAGTGGGGGATTAAGAGGTACAAACTATCGTGTATAAAATAAGTACAAGGATACATTGTACAACACGGGAAATACAGTCAATATTTTATAATAACTATAAATGGAGTATAACATTTAAAAATTGTGAATCACTATATTGTACACCTATAACTTATATAATATTGTACAGCAACTACACTTCAATTTAGAAAAAAGAATAACAATTTATGGGCTTGTATAACTGAAGAGTCCCCAGGGTCAACTTTCTCCGTCTCCCTGTTCTATTCACTTCTGCGCTGGCTTCACTCTCAACAAGCCCTCTCCACTTGGTGGCAGAGGGATTGCCAGCAGCTCCAGATTTCTCACCTCACGTACAAGTCCAGTGGAAAAGAGAGCTCACCTCTCCCACAATCTAAGTGGAAGTCATGAAATTGCACCTCACTGACTCCAAAGGGTTCAGGTCACCACCGTGGCCAGAGAGATGTGATATTCTTATTGCCCTCATCTGAACATGCCTGCTCACCCCAGCTCTCCCCACCAAGATGCTACCAAACTGTCCCACCCATAATCCCACATGGCATTATGTGTTAGAGCAAAGCCTTGGGGTTCAAAAGCTTCTAACAGAAATCTGTGATAGATCAGAGGGGAAGCAGAGAGAATTCCCAGGCTGCGTCTTAGAAAAGTTGTTGTAATTGAATAGCAATGCCCGCTAAAGAGCTCAAGCCCAGGCAGTGATTCACAAGTAACATACATTTGCCATCCCTAGAAGAGGCCATCCAGACCTTCATTCCCAGGACCGGAAGACAGGACACCAACTGAGCTTTTATAACCCGAGAGACTTGCAGGACTTTAATGCTCATTAACAGTATGTAGAATAAATGTTAGTAAGTGGATAATCCTGAGCATATTACTACATCTTCTCCGCTCTTCAGTTTTCTTATGTGTAAGAGACTTAATAGCACTTCCTTATAGAGTTGTTATGTGGGGTCCATGGGATTATGTATGTACAGTGATCAGCATATAGTGGAAACTCATTAAGGTACACTAACACCTCCATCAGAGTTGCTGCTCTAAGACGTCAATCAAGAAGAATATTTCCGGGCTTCCCTGGTGGCGCAGTGGTTGGGGGTCCGCCTGCCGATGCAGGGGACGCGGGTTTGTGCCCCGGTCCGGGAAGATCCCAGATGCCGCGGAGCGGCTGGGCCCGTGAGCCATGGCCACTGAGCCTGCGCGTCCGGAGCCTGTGCTCCGCAACAGGAGAGGCCACAACAGTGAGAGGCCCGCGTACCACCAAAAAAAAAAAAAAGAAGAAGAATATTTCCTAGTGCCTACTATATACTCAGCGTCTGGGAATCAGGGGGGATGGGGGTGTGAAATATGAAGAAAAGGGGATACAGGTTGTAACCTTAGAGACTGCCAGATCATGGGCCCTCTCCCAGCAGCAACTTCTCACTTCAACATGACTGTGGAAGTCAGGAGAGGGCAGCAAAGAGCTATAGAACTAGAAGGAACCCACACATCATGGGAAGATGACCCTTCATCTCTGATAAGGTCTACCCCCCAGGAACACAGGATGAGGTCCGAAACAAAGCCAGGGATCAGGACCCTCACGCTGGCATCCTGGTTCAGCCACTTACTTGCTGTGTGACCTTAGACGAGGCGCATAACCTCTCCAGTCTTCACTTCCCAGTCTCTAAAATGAGGATAATTAAGGGTTCAGGCTGTTGTCAAGATTAAAAGAATTGGAAGAGTTGCTGAATTCTACAGTAGAGTTGTCTCAGGGCCAAAGTGGAGACCACACACACCCTAAATCAGAAGCAGGACACAAGAAGAGACCTCACTTTGGGAACTACATTTAAAAACCTTTTAATAATAAAGCATATGTCATAACCACTTATAAATACAATTCCATGATGGTACGTATACTCCCTTTGACCCTCACACACATGCATCCTGAAAAGTGACTGAGTCAGGGTCATGCTTTTTGTTCACCAAATCCCATCTGTTTTCCTCCTTCCTTGGGCACATGGAAGATTAGTTCTGGCCAATAATATGTGAGGAAAAGAGATGTCTGTCACTCCCAGGCTGAAACAGTGCAAAGCCCTTAAGCGACCCTCCAGTTTTTCTCCTCTTCTGCCACGGAACCAGAAACATCAATTAGCCTCAGCCCTCCTTCTGAGTGAGAAAGTGTCTCGGGGAACCCAATACTGTCAACTGTGTCAAACACTGCCAACAGTAAGATAAAAACTGAATTCACCACTGGATTTAGTAACATGGGGGCCATTAAAGAGCTTGAAATGAGCTGTTTTTAGTGAACGCTGACTGGAATGGGTTCAAGGGAGAATGGGAGAAAAATTAAAGACAATGGGTAAGGATAACTATCTAGAGAAATGTGACTGTAAACTGATATAAAAAACAGGGAAATAGCTGGAGGGGGAAGTGAGGTCAAAAGAGAGTTGGGCGTCACCTAATGCATATATATGGAATCTAGAAAAATGATACTGATGAACCTAGTGGCAAGGCGGGAATAAAGACACAGACCTAGAGAATGGACTTGAGGACACAGTGGGGGAAGGGGAGGCTGGCACGAAGTGAGAGAGTGGCGCTGACGTATATACACTACCAAATGTAAAATAGATAGCTAGTGGGAAGCAGCCGCATAGAACAGGGAGATCAGCTCGGTGCTTTGTGACGACCCAGAGGGGTGGGATAGGGAGGGTGGGAGGGAGGCTCAAGAGGTAGGGGATATGGGGATATATGTATACATATAGCTGATTCACTTTGTTATACAGCAGAAATTAACAAAGCATTGTAAAGCAATTATACTCCAATAAAGATGTAAAAATAAATTAATTAATTAATTAAAAATAGGACACTAAGCAGAGAACATGTTCAAAAGAGAAACAAAGGCAGTGAACATGATTCCTTCCACCCCTTAAATGAGTTGGTTTAGGGCTTCCCTGGTGGCGCACTGGTTGAGAGTCCGCCTGCCGATGCAGGGGACACGGGTTCGTGCCCCGGTCCGGGAAGATCCCCCATGCCGTGGAGCGGCTGGGCCCGTGAGCCATGGTCACTGAGCCTGCGCGTCCGGAGCCTGTGCTCCGCAACACGAGAGGCCACAGCAGTGAGAGGCCCGCGTACCGCAAAAAAAAAAAAAAAAAAAAAAAAAAAAGACTCAGTTTATAAGTAACTCATAAGTTCCCATCAAAATGGGATTTAAAATTTTCCAACGCTACTAATAAAGTGAGCAACATAATGCAGAACTCTTGAAAAAAAGAGGGTTGGGGTTTTTTTTCAGTTAGAAGGAATAACCAAATATTTGTATGCTATTTGCATGTTTGTTTATCCTTAAATCTATAGTGAAAAACTCGATGTCCATTTCCAACCCTTGGTTCCCAGACCTTCTATTCCCTCAGAGAGGAAAAGAACATGATAAGCTCATGATGGCTTCAAAGAAGATACCACCCCACATGACTAAGCTGCAAGAATGCCGCTGTCTCCCAGCCCTCACTGTGAACACCACACCAAGAGACCAATAGATTACAGACGAGGTGGTATGCAGCACATCACCCCGTTAGCATACTGCTTTCAATTATTTTTTGTTATCAAAGGACTTCATTGTTCAGTTTAAAGCGTCAATCAGTACCATGACGCTTATAACAGAAAAAGCTTCCCTGCTCTAAATCCTCCCTATGACCAGTCTCCACACCCCAAAGCAATCGCTTTCAACTCCCTTTGTTTCTTATCCTGTTTACTGTCATATTTCTAGATCACATGCCTATGGGGTTTTTTTAATATTTTCATTTCAAGACTTAACTTTTGACTTCATAAGATGGAATACAAGGATTTCGTTCTTTGAAACCACACACCGCACCCATATCCCTATATCCCTTCTACATTATTCTCTCAATAAAGTTATGTCAAGATTTTTTGTTAAATTAATATTGAAGGCTTACATTGTTGATTATAAAAATGTAACTCTTAGCTGAGTCATTTGACATGTTATGATCACATACCCTTTCTTATATGACTTTTTGTTTTTCCTGAGTTCATATTGCCTTAATTTTTCATTTGTTTAGTTTTTTATATACCTACAGTTGACACAAACTATCCCCAAACTATTTCCAAACCAAACTAAAAATCTATCTCCATACAAATACATAAGGCAAACCATGAGTTCAGTGTATTTCTCAGAGACACATCGGTTGGGGCCCTGCACACTCCTGCTCCTCTCTGGACTGGTTGTCCTTTCGATCTGATGAATAGCTGTCATCCTAAGATTACCTTCGGAATGGCTGTTTCTCCCCCTCCTCTCTGGATGTTCTGTTTGCTATATCTGGGATCTTCTTCTCTCTTGGTTTATTTCTTAATTGTGCCACTTTCTCTGTAGCTTCCTGAGACAGGTTGCATGAGAGGTATATTTTTATGACCTGGCATATCTGAGCAACTCTTTACTTTACCACCACTTTAGTTTAATACTTGTCTAAGTGTAGAAGTGGAGGTTGGAGATCACCTTCTCTTAGTCTTTGAACGTGTTACCCCACTGTCTTCTGGTTTCCAGTTTTGCTGTTGAGAAGTCCAGTGCCATTCTGATACTCGTTTTTTATTTGTGGCTTCTTTTACTCTCTGGAAACTTTCTAAGATCTTATTATTATCCCTGCAATATGAAATTTCATGATTGTGTGCCTTGAGACTACCCTGCTGCATTTACTTTCCTGGACTCAGTGAACTTGAATTCTAAAAACATCTTCTGGTTCTGGCAAATTTTTCTATATCATTTTTGTGCCAACTTTTACCCTTCCAATCTTTCTGTTCTTTCTTTTTGGAATGTCTATCAGTCAGATGTTAAAACTCTTTGCCTCATCTTCCAATTTTACTCTGGTTTTTTAATTATTTTTCATTGGTTTATTCTATATTGGAGAATATGTTCTCCATTTTATTTTTCAAATCTCCTATTGAACTTTTAAATTTTCTTATCATGCTATTAATATTCCAGTATCTTTTTTGCTCTTCACTGCTCCTTTTCTTACAGTATCCTGTTCTTGTTTATGAATACAGTTTTTATCCATTCAGTCAACGGTATTGGTTGAGCACCAACCTTGTGCCGGTCATGAGCACTGATGATAGACAAATGAACAAGACAGAGTTCCTGCTCTCATAGAGCTTACTATTCAACTAGGAGTAACAGAGAGTAAATGACTAATAGATATATGATATCAGGAGGTACTGGAGCTATTTTTTAAAAAGATTTAAACAAGAAATGGAAATAGAAAGTGGTGGCGAGTAGCATCCTCTTGCATCTCTCATATGATATTAATTATAATGTTTTGAAACTGATGTCTAACCTCTGTATTCTGTTTCCCCCAGGTTCCTTTTCTGTTTGTTGACTTTTGTCTTTTACTCTAGTGTCTTTTTCCCAAAATCTTTGGCTGTCCACTCACATTTAACAGTGAGGCACAGCTCGGCATCCTTGGGCTTCCTGGCTTATAGGCAGTAGCAAAGGGCAGTTTAGAGGGGTGCTGGCCTTTGGGGTTGCCCTCTTCCCCTAGTTGGTGGTCTCCCCAGAGAGGACTTCCCTATGTCCCTGCTGAGCCTGGCCTCCAGCATTCTGGGAGCCAAATGGGTATGAGCAAGCTAGGAAACCCTCCTGTAGATTTTCATTAATCCCCGTTTGCAATCTGGTACTCGACTACTGCCCTCAATTCTACAGAGTATCCCCCAATCCAAAAGCTCTGGGGTTCAACATCTACAGAGAAAAAACTTGCTCCCAATCTTTTGGGGGCAAGGTAAGGAATCTGGGGTGCAACCCCTCTTCTTTCAGACTTTCCATTGTCTTCCAGTTTTTAGTCCCAGCCTACCCCTGCCTCTAGAAATACCTAGGCCCCCAGCTCCTGGGTCTTTAAGGACTTCTGCAGTGAGACTCAACTAATGTCTTGTTAGCTTCTCCCTGACCCTTTGTAGGGGCTTAAGAATTAGCTTTTTTGGGCTTCCCTGGTGGCGCGGTGGTTGAGAGTCCGCCTGCCGATGCAGGGGACACGGGTTCCTGCCCCGGTCCAGGAAGATCCCACATGCCGCCGAGCAGCTGGGCCCGTGAGCCACGGCCGCTGAGCCTGCGCGTCCGGAGCCTGTGCTCCACAACGGGAGAGGCCACAACAGTGAGAGGCCCGCGTACCAGAAAAAAACAAACAAAAAAAAGAATTAGCTTTCTTTATCTCTCAACTGCTCTGCTCACCTCCCGTGCTCTCTTTATCCTTATGGATTCATACCGTTTATTTTTCTTTTGCTGACATTTTAGTGGAGTCATGGAAGGAAACATACATAAAATTGTATTCTCAATCCCCCATTTTTAATTAGAATAATTCCTTTGTGGCAACCACTCCAAAACTACTGCTGATAAAATAAAAAATAACAATTTCTGATTTATTGTGAGTGTGCGTGAGTCTGAGCTCACTGCCAGGCAAAGCAGGGAAAATCTGATCCAACCCAGAGGCATTCGACCCTGTGGGATGGAGTCTTCTGATTCACTGTCAAAAATAACTCAGAGACGACTGGCCTAAGCCTTGAGGGTTTCATCATATGTAAGTATCCAGCAAACCAGCTTCATGAGCACGTGCTACCACATTCTGCACTGATAAGACAGGACCCCGTGCTCAGAGCACCCCATGCTTGGTTTAAAATTCCACGGTCATCATCTTGAAACCCAAAAACAAGAGGCCCCGCATTTTCATCTTGCCTGGGCCCCACAAATCACGTAGAGAGTCCTGGATATGCTTGGGATATAGGAACCTCGTGAAGACAGTCTTGCCAACCAAAGGCAGCAGCAAGATGTGTAAAGGCAAAAGTCACAAAGTTCACAGGAAAGAAGATTGTCTGATTTAAGCAATTCACAGTCTTGTCAGTTCAGGACCGACCAGTAGTGGAGCTCAGCTCAGGCCAATTATTAAACCTTTAAGTCCATTTTTAGCATTTTAGGAACTGGGCTAACTCATCAGTTCATTAGGTTGGACATAAATCAGACATCTGGGTCCCACACAGACAGAAAACAATCACAAATTCACCATCAAGGCTGTTTCTCTGCTGATTCTGATCAGTTTTCTGAGAAGCAGTTGCTCTGATTTCTTTTTCTGTGGCCTGACCCCTTGTTATCTATCTGTCTAGTGATTTCTCACACTCTCTAGACTCCGGGTCTCACAAGGACACACCCGTATGCACACACCCAAGGCCCAGCAAAAATTTTCTCTATCGCTGCTCAATATTGATTCCCCTCTTCCTTACTTACAGAAAACTAATAGGTGTGCGTGTGTGTGCGTGTGTGTGTGTGTGTGTGTGTGTGTGGCAGCAATAAGCCCAACTCGAAACTTTGTGTCCCAGCCTCTCTATGGGTAGCCCTGAGCTCCAGCCAATGCATCTCAAGTAGATATATCTATGGATTTCAATCCCTTGGCTATGGAATTCCCAGGAATGTTTTATTTTCTTAGCATAAGGGTTATCCTTTCTTTTGCATCTTGTCCTCTTTTCTTCTGCCTGCAGCTCTTAAGTGATAGTTGGAGCCACAAAAAACCACTCCACACGGTATTTCTTTCTCTCTTTCTGACTTACTTCACTCTCTATGACAGTCTCTAGGTCCATCCACCTCACTACAAATAACTCAGTTTCGTTCCTTTTTATGGCTGAGTAATATTCCATTGTATATATGTGCCACATCTTCTTTATCCATTCATCTGTTGATGGACAGAAATACTGTATGCTAACACATGTATATGGAATCTAAGAAGAAAAAAAAAGGTCATGAAGAACGTAGGGGCAAGATGGGAATAAAGATGCAGACCTACTAGAGAATGGACTTGAGGATATGGGGAGGGGGAAGGGTAAGCTGTGACAAAGTGAGAGAGTGGCATGGACATATATACACTACCAAACGTGAAATAGATAGCTAGTGGGAAGCAGCCGCGTAGCACAGGGAGATCAGCTCGGTGCTTTGTGACCACCTAGAGGGGTGGGATAGGGAGGGTGGGAGGGAGGGAGACGCAAGAGGGAAGAGATATGGGAACATAAGTATATGTATAACTGATTCACTTTGTTATACAGCAGAAACTAACACACCATTGTAAAGCAATTATACTCCAATAAAGATGTTAAAAAAAAAAAAAACCACTCCACAAACATTTAGTTATTGAGTACTTGCTATGTGCCAGGCGCTCTTCCGAGCTTCAGAGAACCAGCAATAACAAAACCAATATCCCTGCCCTTGTGATGTATACACTCTAGTAGACCATCCTGCAACTCAGAGGAAAGCAAAGAGACTCATGGGGGCCTCAGCTCTGACAGTCTAAGCAGCTGAACTAAAGACAGGAACTTACTGGAGAAAAATGAATTTTATTCAACCCCTTAGAGCAAGCTAGTTGGTAAAGGAATATTAGAGATAGCTTTGACCGGAAAAATTAGAGTTGTGATGTATTTTGGATATGTAATGTGTGATTTATTTTAGAACCACATGCATATATGTTTATAATTTATACATGTATGTGTGCATATATATGTGTGTGTGTATATGTGTGTGTGTGTGTGTCTGTGTGTGTTTTAGAAAGAGAGAAAGAAAAATAGACAAAGCAAATGTGGAAAAATGTTATCATAAATTGGAGTGAAAGGGAATTCCCTGGCAGTCCAGTGGTTAGGACTCCATGCTTTCATTGCCAAGGGCACAGGTTGGATTCCTGGTCAGGGAGCTAAGATCCCACATGCTGCGCAGTGCGGCCAAAAAAAAAAAAAAATTTGAGTGAAGGATATGAGGGTGTTTCTTTTATTATTCTCTCAATTTTTCTACCTAAGAAGGGGAAGGGAGGTCTTCCCTGGTGGCGCGGTGGTTGAGAGTCCGCCTGCCGATGCAGGGGACACGGGTTCGTGCCCCGGTCCGGGAAGATCCCACATGCCGTGGCGCGGCTGGGCCCGTGAGCCATGGCCGCTGGGCCTGTGCGTCCGGAGCCTGTTCTCCGCAACGGGAGAGGCCACAACAGTGAGAGGCCCGCGTACCAGAAAAAATAATAATAAAATTTAAAAAATAAATAAATAAAAGAAAGAAGGGGAAGGGAATCTGTGATTTCCTTGGATCATGTAGGAAGCTTCCTGGCATTCCTATGATTAATGTTTGTTTGTTTTTTTTAATGAAGGCAAGCCCATCAGTCCACGTGGGAAGGGGCTGCTTGAACTCCCAGGCCCCTTGGGTCCATTTCTCTCCATTTTGTAGAGGAGTTTGCCAATCCTGTGGTGAGAAGTACTGCCTCGGAGCAAGCCTTTCAAGCCAGTGTTGGCCAGTCTGCCTGACCAACAAGACAGAGCCCCCTTCCGAACTCCAGACCAGCTGCCTGCGCCTGCTCACAAGGAGAGGGCTGTACAGCTGCTGGCATTTGGTCTGAGATGCTCGCAGCTCCATCCACCCAAAGGAATTGGACGCTCACGTCACGTTTGCTGGCAACAACAAGCCACCGACTGTGGAATGTGTGCCTCTCCAATCCAAAGAGGCGTACCACGATGTAATGTAGGGTGAAAGAAGCAAGTTGTCGGACAGTATTTCAGGACGATCCCCCATGCGCTAGAAAGCAAAGAAGGACGGACAGGGAGAGGGAAGGGGAGGGAAAGAGAGGAGAGGAAAGGACAGGAAAGGGAAGGGAAGGGAAGGAAAGAGAAAAGAAAGAAGGACAGACAGGGAGAGGGAAGGGGAGGGAAAGAGAGGAGAGGAAAGGACAGGAAAGGGAAGGGAAGGGAAGGAAAGAGAAAAGAAAAAAGCTAAAAGAAAAGCTTTTCTTTGGATGTATATCCTCATTATGTCTATACACATACATAGAAAAACCTGAAAATAAATACACTAACAGTGGTAACCCATAGACTGTATGTGTGGGTAAAGGTGAAAACTAACTTTTTTTCCTAGCTTTTCTTGTCTATTGTATAAATTTTCTGAATTAATCTATCTTTTTGTTTTTTTGAATTAATCTATCTTAATTTGTATTTTTTTTCTAATGAGAAAAAATTAAGGAAAGGACTATTCAATGGGGAGGGGCTCTCCCCCCGAAGAAAAAGGGCTGCTGCTGCCCTTTTCATTTGCTTTGAAGTAAATAAAAACAAAGTGCAGTTGAGAGCAAAGGTCAGCAAATTATTGGCCAAGGGGTGCCGCGGGGGAGGGCAGGCAGCTAAGGCCTGACTCCTGTTTTTGTAAGTAAAGTATCAGAACACAGCCTCCTCCATACATTTACATATTGTCAGGGCCGCCTTTGTGCTACAAACACAAGAGCTGCATCCACAGAGATTCCACGGCCCACGAGGTCCAAAATATTTACTATCCGGAACTTTACAGAAGTTTGCCAATCCCTGGTCTAGATTCATATTTCCTCTGAAATGGCAGAATACATTAGAACACTGACCCAAAAATTCAGACTCTGAAAGGGAAGGGTAAATTGAAAATTATTTTGTGAACTTGAAGGTTTAAATCAGCAAGTGTCACCTCATCGTAAAGGCCTTCCTCATTCACTCAATGTCGGTATCCCCTAACACAGCCCTGTCTGGCATTCATGTCCATTTTCTTCAAAGAATTTGTCACTGTCCGATATTTTTTTTGTTTGTGTTTTCCTTTCTCATCATAATATAAGAGCCACGAGACCAGCAATCTTCTCAGCTTTGTTTGTCGCTATATCCCCAGTGCCTAAAACCTAGAACACTGCCTGGCACATAGTAAGTGCTCGATAAACATGGAGTGAATGAATGAGTGAATGAGTGAGTGAATCACAATTCAGTGGCAAAATTTTCATATCAGAATGAAGAGAGATAAAGCCACAGTCAGTGGCAACAAAAACTAGAGTCCAACAAATAAAAAGAAAGAGCAGTCAATCTTTGAACCATCCATGAATATACGTTAAAGATATGAACACTAATGCTTAGCAATGATGTCTGTGTGACTCTTCTCTCTTTCAGTTGAATTCAAGACTAATATTGAGAAGAATGTCTGCCTGAGAGGAAAAACTGCAATGAAAGGCAACAGCGTCAGGGTGGAGCAGGGTTGCATTATTATGGTTTCTGTGTCTGAGGCAAGGCCAAGGTGAAAAGGTAAGAAGATACGGGATAAACACCCAAGGATGTACCCTTTGGGGTTTGGGAGCAGTCAGCAACTCGGAAGACAAAGGAAGTAGCAGAGGGTCCGAAATGGAATTTCCACACTTTCTATTATTTGTTTTGAACCATAAAGCTATCAGGTGGGACCCAGAAAATCCCCAAGCACAATCCTCTCCCCTAAATACACACAGTGCACAGAGGCGGGTGAACAAAACAGTGTCCAAGAGGGGCCATGGAACCCCCAGTCCTGGGGAGGTAGGTGGCTCTCTTTTGCTTTATTCCATTTATCCCTCTGAGCCAAGTACATACTCAGAGGCCTGGAGGTAGTTTACCAGTTAAACCCTTCCCCACACCTTATCTCCCTTCTAAGAGGAATGGACCGTAAAGAGGTTCCTCCGTTTGCCAGGCAGAGGAATAGATGGGAGGATGAGAGACTGGGGAGTTTGAAAGGGACTAGATTGTCTTGCTTAAGAACACGAAGAAAAGAGATGAAAGAAACGTGAAAACCTTTCCCCCTTGGAAGGAAAACATATATGACTAACGGGGATTGTTATTGAGTTTTGTCATAGATCATAACTACTTCCCCAGGATTCACAGAGCTTTTCAGTCTCCCCAAGGCATTTTCAGTAGAATTGACATTATTCATTAATCCTTTGTCACATTGGATCTGCTTTCTGGGAAACAATAGCAAAGTTCCCGAGTCAAGGTGGATGTAGGGTCAAGAGCAGAGGCTACAGCGGTGCCCAGCATAGTTACAAGAATAGCCTATTGTATTCTGCCGCCCTGGGGTTCTTATCTCTGCCTAGACAAAATGCAGAAAAATGTGCAACCTTGAAAGACAGAGGCTCATTCACTCTCCCAGGTGAAACCAAAAAACTTTGTACTGTTTTAGAAACAAATTAATTCCCAGTTGGCTTGCAGACATGGAAGGAAGACAATAATCCTTTCAAAGGTAAATTACTCCTTTGTACAAATAACACAACTTGAATACCAAGACTAGTGTGGACCCACATAGCCATTTAAAATTCCTCCAAACTTTGTACAACATGCCCCTATTCTCTCAGTTGCACAGTCTAATTATTTGTCTAAAACAACCTGCACCTCTAATCCCAGGATCCTGTATTTTTCATTAACCATTTCGGGACAGCTTCTTCCCCAGGCAGATACGCTTCACCTAATGAATTTCACCTTGAATCAGAAAACGGAAAAGTTATACACCCAAATTTACAGTTTACAATTTTAAGGGAATCTGATTCAGAAATTCTTATTTTTATCAACTCTACGTCTTTGGTTTTTCCTGCAGAATCGACATCTCTCATCTACAGCTTTTCCCGGTGGGTCATGTGATATTGTAGAACATCTCAGTTACTGATTTGAACCTCCTGGAAATTCACAAAATCAATGTACAGATGAACCTTTTCCCTCAGAGCTTCCACCCCCTAATCTTTCTATTCTGATTCGGCAGCCTCCATTTCAGAGATTCATCTTGATTCTGACCAGACTTTGCCAATATTTGCAGCAAGTGTTCAGCAGTCACCTCCTTCTCCCTCACTGAAGTCAGCTGGTCTTTCGCCTTCCTTCCTATTTGTTGTTGGAATTGAGAGGAGTGGAGTAGGAGGGGGCCAGTGTACATATATGAGAGCTGAAAAAAATTCAGACATACACAAGAGTAGGAAGCGAAAGCCCCACCCCATCCCCCTGCCCTGGGATAACCATTTTAACATGTGGGCATATATCTTTTCAGACCTTTAGGTATTTATAGTTTATGCATACACACACACACACACACACACAGAGGAACATATTGGACATCTGGTTATGCGAGTTGTTTTTTTCTTTTTTTACTTGCTCTATATATTCATTCATTCCTCACACATTTAATGAGCATCTATTCCATGCCATTTAGGCTGTGGGAACACATCAGTGAACAAAACAGACAACAGTTCCTGTCCTTGTGGAGAATGCAGACCAGAAAAAAAAAAGTAAGCATGTGCTATTGCAGATGGTAATAAATGCTATAAAAAGAGAAAGAGAGAGAGAAAGAGAGAGAGAGAGAGAGAGAGAGAGTGAGAGAGAGAGAGAGAGAGAGAGAAGGATAGGGAATTGGGTATTGCTATTTAAACAAGATCAGAAAGGGTCTCTCTAATAAGATGACATTTGAGCAATAACCTGGGATTCGAGTCAGACAAGGAAACTGGGGTGGCTGGAGAAGAATGGGCAAGAGGAAGATACAAGAAACCACATGGGGTGGGTGTCAGGAAGTTATCAAACAAGGCCTGCAGACCACAGCAGGGGCCTTGACCTTCATTCTGAATGAGATAGGGGCCCAAGTGTAGGTTCTAAGCAAAGGAATACTCCTTTTTTGTCAGCGGCCCTTCCTACCCACTTCCTTCCCCTACCACCCACATCCCACCTTAAAAATTAAGAAAAGTACTCACATGTTATCACTACACCATCCACCAGCCCTCCTATGACTGTCAGCCACAGCCCCAGGCCTCTCCCCTCATTCTGTAAAGACCGTTAGCTCTCGGCTCAAGTTTACTGTTTTGGTGACTCAGAGGGTCTCAATCCTGACTGCACATTTGAACCACCTAAGTAGCTTTAAAATAATAAAAATTAAAAATACCTGTAATAGGGCTTCCCCAGTGGCTCAGTGGTTAAGAATCCGCCTGCCAATGCATGGCGCACAGGTTCGAGTCCTGGTCCAGGAAGATCCCACATGCCGCGGAGCAACTAAGCCCATGCGCCACAACTACTGAGCCTGCGCTCTAGAGCCCGCGAGCTGCAACTACTGAGCCCACGTGCCACAACTACTGAAGCCCGCGCACCTAGAGCCCGTGCTCTGCAACAAGAGAGCCACCGCAATGAGAAACCCGTGCACCACAACGAAGAGTAGCCCCCACTCACCTCAATTAGAGACAGCCCACGCACAGCAACAAAGACCCAACACAACCAAAAAATAAATTAATTAATTTTTTTTAAAAATACCTGTAATAGGATCTAACCCACAGAGATACTGTTTAAGTTGGTCCAGGGAGACCAAGGCTTCAATTTTTTTTAATTCCCTAGATGATTATAATATGCAGCAAAGTTTGAGAACAACATCATAACTGATCCTTCTAGTACCCTGACCATCCAGCTCCTGACCTCCTTCTTCTATCCCATTATTCTTAGCTGTTCATTGCCATGATCATGCCATAGACTTTGACACTACCAATAAAAACCCCTCCATAATCTCAGCTTTAAGCCTTCCAACACTTCCCATCTTTTTAGCCTATACTTCCAGTACTCCAATTCTAATCACCCCCTAAGACCTAGAGTTCACCGTCCTACCACATTTACAAGGTCTCTCGACCTCCATATGGCCTCACTTCCCTCCTCACCCAGGTTAGATTCTATGGTCAGTTATTACCATTACCCTTTGCATATACCCTTCACTACCTGCCCCATTGTCACTCCTTCTGTCCCTCCATAGAAATTATTAAAACTGATTAATCAGCCAGTCTCCCCTGATTATCCACCCATTTCCAAGGGGTGGGAATTCTTTATCCTGACCTTCATGGCTTCTTCAATCAGTTGTAGGAAATTCAAAAAATTATAAGATGACTTCCTTTGCTCTATATTCATAATATTTTTATGCAGACCTCCAGGTCACAGATTTTCTCTATTCAATGCCATATGGCCATTCAGCTAAACCTCCAGTGGGGCTTTACTTGCTGATTCAAGAAATTATCCTAATGGAGACCTAGACTTAATGACTTTCAAAAGAATCTCTAATTTTCTATATGGTCTAATTGATATGGGCTTATGCCATCACTGAAAAACAAGGGAATTTTTAAAGCATTGTTAAAAACATCAGGTTGTTTGTGTCCATCTCCCAGGCCCATTGTGGCTCCAAACATGCAGAATAAAGCTGCATCCTTAGGGTTATTGTTTCCTAACCTTATCAGAGACACGGAGCAATTTCAGATGCATAATTTAATCCTAATACACAGTTGTATACCCTTGCCCCTCTCCCACCCATTATAATTACCTGCAAAACGCCAACAAAACACTGATCTGAGACCTTTAGTCACAATTGGGATTCCTCACCCACATCTAGGGTTCCTTCCACCTATAGATGTAGGAATGAAGCCCATGTGAACTTTACATCGGCATCTCTGATGTCTACCAAACTTACGAAAACTGAACAGGAAGAGTAAGAACGTATAAAGTCCTATAACTTATCAAGAAACTGAAAAACCTTCCCACAAAGAAGACACCATACCCAGGATGGCTTCACAAGTGAAAATTTCCAAACATTCAAGGAAACAATGAGAGAGATCGTCTCCCAACTCTTTTACAAGGCAGCAAAACCTGAATCCATCATGTCACAAAAACATAGAAGAAAGGAAAATTATAGATAATAGATGCACAAATCAAATTAAATCCAGTGATGTATAGAAGGGTTACACATCTCAATTTTGTGTTCCTGGATTAATTCCTGTAATTATTCTGGGAATATAAAAAGATTACTTTAATATTAGAATATCAATCAAAGTAATTGACCCCTTTTTCAGAATATATAAAGGAAGATTATATGATCAACTCAGTAAATGTAGAACAATGTACTTGATAAAATGTAATGCTTATTTGTGAGTTTTTTCTTAAACTGTAACAAGCTAGTAATAAAAAGGCATTTCCTTAATCTGATAAAGCATATCTACCAGAACAAAAAACAAACCACAGCAAACATCATACTTAATGATAAAATATTAAAGGCATTCCTCCTGAGATGGGGAACAAGATAAGGATGCCCACCCACACAGCATTATATTCCACATTGTATTGGAGATCCAAGACACTGTAATAAATATTAAAATACACAGTCATCATTTGTGGATGTGGTGGCGTACATTGAAATCCCAAAGGAATCTACAGGTAAACTACTGTGAATTGAGCAAGGTCACTGTATACAAGAACAACATTCAAAGCTTAATTGAATTTCTATATGTTAGCAATACAAACAATAAGAAGATGAAATTGCTAACTGTTGCAAATTAAAGACTTAAAATACCTAGAAATAAATATAACCAAAAAATGTGTATGGGGCTTCCCGGGTGGCGCAGTGGTTGGGAGTCCGCCTGCCGGTGCAGGGGACGCGGGTTCGTGCCCCAGTCCGGGAAGATCCCACATGCCGCGGAGTGGCTGGGCCCGTGAGCCATGTCCGCTGTGCCTGCGCGTCCAGAGCCTGTGCTCCGCAACGGGACAGGCCACAACAGTGAGAGGCCCGCGTACCGCAAAAAAAAAAAAAAGTGTATGACCCCTAAGAGAAAACTACAACATATGACTTCAATATATTAAAGAAAACCTAAATACACTATGCTCATGGATACACTATGCTCATGTTCAATATATTCAGTATTGGAAGGATATCAGTTTTCCCCCAAATTCATCTACTGAGTCAATATAATTCCAATCCAAATCCCAGCAGAATTTTGTGGAAAGAGACAAGCACATTTTAAATTTTATATAGACTTCATTAAAAATGAAGAACATCTATTCTTCAAAAGACATCATTAAGAAAGTGAAAAAGTCAGAAGACCTAAATTGACATTTCTCCAAAGAAGACATACAGATGGTCAACAGGCACATGAGAAGACGCTCAACATTGCTAATTATTATTAGAGAAATGCAAGTCAAAACTACATTAAGGTATCACCTCACACCAGTCAGAATGGTCATCATCAAAAAGTCTACAAATAATAAATGCTGGAGAGGGTGTGGAGAAAAGGGAACCCTGCGGCACTGTTGGTGGGAATGTGAATTGGTGCAGCCACTACGGAGATCAGTATGGAGATTCCTTTAAAAAAACTAAAAATAGAGCTAGCTACCATATGATCCAGCAATCCCACTCCTGGACATATATCCAGGCAAAACTATAATTCGAAAAAATACATGCACCCCAATGTTCAGAGTAGCACTATTTACAATAGCCAAGACATGGAAGCAACCTAAGTGTCCATCAACAGAGGAATGGATAAAGAAGATGTGATATGTATAATGGAATATTACTCAGCCATAAAAAAGAATGAAATAATGCCATCTGTGGTAACACGGATGGACCTAGAGATTATCATACTAAATGAAGTTAGACAGAGGAAAACAAATATCATATGATATCACTTATATGTGGAATCTAAAAAGAAATGATACAAATGAACTTATTTACACAACAGAAATAGACTCACAGACATAGAAAACAAACTTGTAGTTACCAATGGGGAAAGGGTGCAGGGGGAGGGGGAGGGATAAATTAGGAATTTGAGATTAACAGACAACACACTACTATATATAAAATAGATAAACAGGGCTTCCCTGGTGGCACAGTGGTTGAGAGTCCGCCTGCCGATGCAGGGGACGCGGGTTCATGCCCCGGTCTGGGAGGACCCCACATGCCGCGGAGCGGCTGCTCCCCTGAGCCATGGCCGCTGAGCCTGCGCGTCCGGAGCCTGTGCTCCGCAACAGGAGAGGCCACAACAGTGAGAGGCCCGCATAACGCAAAAAAAAAAAAAAGATAAACAACAAGGACCTACGGTATAGCACAGGGAATTATATTCAATATCTTGTAATAATCTGTAATGGAAAGAATAGATAGATAATAAATATGCAGATAGATAGATAGATAATAAATATGTATAACTGAATCACTTTGCTGAAACTAACATAATATTGTAAATCAACTATATTTAAAAAAAAATTCTCCAATAAAATTTCTGGGCATCAAAACCACGTGAGCGTCTCTGTTTGGCAACTCTTGTCACCCATCAATGTCCGGAGAGTAACATGTCCTGAGGACTACAGATGCTTTGCACTTGGAGCCCTCTCAGACTCTGCCCTCTGTGTCCCTTCCCTTGGCCAAGTTTAATCTGCATCCTTTCACTGTAATACACCATAACCCTGAGTATAAGTTTTCAGTGTGTTCTGTGAGTTCTGTAAAGAATGATCTAATCTGAGGGTAGGTTTGGGAACCCCTCGAATTTGCAGTTGGTACAGAAGTGAGGGTGGTTCGTACGGACTCTTCTCTCTAACTTTGTAGCTGGACCCTAAGCCCTTGAGGTTGGTGTCAGAACTCTTGGACAGTCTTGTGTGAAAACTGTGTCCTCTTCCTGTGTAGTTGACTAAACTCCTGCAGTTGTCCTAAATTTCTCAGAGAAAGGAGCATGGACACAGAAAGAGGTGAGGAATGGGGGTGAATAATTAAGCTACTTTGAGCCTTTGCTTTTATACTTGAAAATGATTATACGTGGCCAAGATATCATCTAGGGGTAGGAAGAAAATTCTATCAGAGTAGGTTGAAGGTCATGATTAGAAGAAAAATAAAACCATTCTGTTTTTCAGCCTGTTCAGGTTAGTCAGTAAAACTTCAGAGGGCCATTGTATGTCCCTGTGCAGTATCATGCAACAATGAATGAGATGTTTGAGAAGGATGGGGATGATATCTGATAGTAGGCCAGAGAGTCAGGACCCACAGGACACACGAGACTCCAGCCCTGCAGATGGGATTTGTTGGATTTCTCCAGAGTGCCTCCCATGCCTTCTCTCTCTTGTTTTTTTTTTCCTTTTTTTTTTTGGAGGTGCCTTGCGGCTTGCGGGGTCTTACTTCCCCAACCAGGGATCGAACCTGGGCCCGTAGCAGTGAAAACATGGAGTCCTAACCACTGGACCACCAGGGTATTCCCTCCCATGCCTTCTCCACACCCTCCACAAAGTTCTCTATTCCAGGGCTCCATCCCAGCTTCAGGAGTCCGGAGACTGGATTTCCTTTACACAAACAAGCTATCTGCCAAAAAACTCTGTTTTGCATAATAATTTCCCGGTGGAGCAGGAGACTAAGGGTCTCCAATTGCTTAGCAGAGGGGCCAACCCCTTATATCTTCACCTTGGAGTAGCATCCCCACGTAACCCATTCTTTTTTTTTTTTTTTTTTTTTTTTTTTTTTTGCGGTATGCGGTCCTCTCACTGTTGTGGCCTCTCCCGTTGCGGAGCACAGGCTCCGGACGCGCAAGGCTCAGCGGCCATGGCTCACCGGACTAGCCGCTCCGCGGCATGTGGGATCTTCCTGGACCGGGGCACGAACCCGTATCCCCTGCATCGGCAGGCGGACTCTCAACCACTGTGCCACCAGGGAAGCCCACGTAACCCATTCTTATTGGCTCTTCCAAGTCCTCAGTCTCTTCCTCAGGAAACCCAAATGTAGAGAAAGAAGCAGGCTTCTCAGACTCAGAACAAAGAATTCAGTAGAATGAGAAGAAGCTAAGATTCTGAGCACCAGGCTAGAGTTGGATGGAAAAATTGAGAGCCAACAGAGATAGACCTGCCAGCCACAGCAAAACTGTCCCCCAAACAACCTTGGGGCAGAGAGCCCAGGGTTCACTTCCGATCTCTCTCTCTCTCTCAACTCCGTGCCATTTTCTTCATGTGCAAAGCTGCCTCATCCCCCCCCTTACATAAAATTACTGATGAGACACAACCTGCTATGGCTTATAGGATGGAATTAAAGTGGACCTGCTCTGTGGGAAGTTACCTGATGCAACGGCAGCCTCCTAGGGCACAACCAGGGAGGTCACAGAGCAGAAAGGCTCATGGACCAAATTAAGATGCTCAAATCAAATGGTTTATTAAATCAGTAACAGAAATACAGGGAGAATCAAGAGGAAAGAGACAAATTTAGGAAATGATTCAAGCAGGGTGAAAGAACTACACTACCTGAATCCCGTGTTCCACAGTGTGTGCGCGTGTTTCTCCATCTCTCGCCCTGTCTCTGTCTCTCTCTCTGCCACATCAGTTTTCCTGCTGATCTATGGTCATGAGAACATTGAGTTGAGGGTAAACAAAGGGTGTCAGAGGACGGAAGGTGCCTGGAGCCAACAGGTGTCCCATCAGAAAAACACAGGGGCAAGTAAGCCTTGCCCGTAGCTCTAGCTCCCCAGTGACCTGCTAAGCAATGGTGCCTTTTATCTCCATGCCCTGGGCAGAAAACAAGTGGGACCAAAAATGGGCATCACCCAACGGTGCCAATTTAAAAGCTCATGCATAGTGAGTGTTTTGTGAAACTGCCTCATTGCTTCATAAATATGTACCGCTTCTTGGTCCCTTCACGCCTTCCTATAAATATTCATCACACACGTTCTCTACTTCCTTTCTTGCAAGCTCCTTTGCTTCATCCATACTTTCTCTTACTCCCTGTGGTAGAATTATTCTTAAATAATACAGACATGCATTGCAAGTCCCTCTGTCAGAAGGATGTTCAACCTAAGCCTCAAGATGGAGAAAGTCAAGAGCTGTCGCATCTCAGGGCCACTCAGGCATGACTCAGATACCTAGGGCTAAATAGAAAGAAACAGGAACTGAAGCCACAGAAATTCACAGGGAGAAACAGGTGGGATAGCTCAGGTGACAGGAGACAGATTCAGGGGCAGCAGCTGCAAGAACAGAAGGCTGGCCACCCAGGAAAGCCCCAGGCCTGCGACAATGACACGGCTAAGTTGGAACAAGCAGTCAGTATCACTGGAGCGCCCCAGGAGGTGACAGTCACAAAGAAGGACGTGTGACCGAGGTGTCCCGAAGCTGTGAGATGTGGTACTGAGCCAGAGGTGGAAGAAAAATGCAGGGAAGTGCAGGCAGAGAGAACCCAGGACTACAAGCGACACTGGGGGGTCCAGGGTGCAGACACCCGTTTGGGATTCAGCAACAGGCTGCAGGTTCTATGACAAAGAGAATCCCAGTCCTGCGGGACACAATTCTGGAGGGAAAAGAGTAGGGATCCTGTTTTCAGAATCTGCTGCCAGGTCATATACTAAGTTAACCTTAAAAATGCATTCCAATATACATTAGGTGTAGACAAATACTGTTTGATTCCACTTATACGGGGTACCTAGAATAGTCAAATTCGTAGAGTCAGAAAGTACATTGGTAGATGCCAGGGGACAGGGAGTGGGGATGGGAGTGGGGAGGGGGAACGGGGAGTTAGTGTTTAATGGGGACAGAGTCTCAGGTTAGGAAGGGGAAAAATTCAGGAGACGGGTGATGGTGAGACTGTACGTGACTGTACTTAGTGCCACTGAACTGTACAGTTAAACATGTTAAAATAGTATGGTTTATATTATGTGACTTTTATTACCACAACAAAAAAGTTTTTAATAAAAATTAAAAAATAAAGCAGAGTCCTTTCCATACCTTGGCCTATGGTCCGTTGAATGACAGGTGGGTGACAGGTGCATCCTCCAGGTACCAGGGCCGCCTGAAGTTGCAGAATAACCTCGTGGGTTAGAGGCCTGAGGAAAGAGGGAAATAAGTATTCACTGAGTGTTGACTCTGTGCTAAGCTGTCGTGAGCCTTTTATCTAACAGAGCTCATTTATATGTCGCAGAAATTCTACCAGGGAAATGCTGCTGCTCTCCCCACTTGTGGCTGGGGAAACTGAGGCACTGAGAAGCTGAGTGATTCTTGAGCCAATAGGAAAGGATGATTCCAAATGCGAAAGGTCAGAGGCAGCGAGTAAAGGATGAGAGGATGGGTCTTGTCACTGATGATTCCATCCTGAAGGTCTTTCTAACCCTCCATGGATTGTACGCCGAGGCCTCTGGACTTTTGACAGATAGATTGTTGCTATGGTTAACAGCAGCGGCTGGCAAACTTTTTCTGTAAAGGTCCAGATAGTAAATATTTTAGGCTTTGTGGGCTGTGTGATGTCTGTTGCAACTCTGCAACTCTGTCCTTGTAACAGGAAAGCAGCCATAGACAATATGTAAATGAATGGGTTTAGCTGTGTTGGCTGTGTTCCAATAAAACTTTATTTACAAAAAAAAAGAATCTGCTGCTAACTAGCTGGACAGGAACGTTATCAAGGACAGTGGGGCTGTGGCACAGAGTATGACGTTGAATTTGTTTATGCCTCTCCTGAAAAACATTTTGGATTATTTCTCTAAACTAGACCAGTAATATCAAGTCATTCCAAGATGACTGAACTCCTAGAGGCTGGGAGCTGTGAAGGAAGCAGAGATCAAATTCTAGAAGAGCCTGGCTTTGGTCCTGACCATGCCACTTACCGGCTATCACCTTGGGCTAGTCATATCACTTCCCTGAGCCTCTGTTTTTCCCTTCCATAATATGTGGACAATAATGTTTGCTTTTCAGGCCTCTGAGGATTTGTATGGAGACAAAATGAAGTGACATACATGCAAGCTAAATGATACCAATGGTAGTTATTAATATTACCAGTGATTTGCTGTGGGGTCAGAAAAAAAATTAGTGAGCCTTATTGGGTCTCAGATTTCTCTTATGAGAAAGAGGAAAAGATCACTAACAACCTCTCTGCTGTTTGTGAGAGAAAAAAACAATTGCCTCAAACCCCTAGGGAGGTGGTGTTGTTTGAGCATTCTCTGATGAATTTCTGGGCACTGCTCATGGGCTACGTGTCTCTCTGGAGCCTCACACTCATTAAACTTAAGGTAGAGGCCCTCAGGGAATAGACTTGGTAAATGAAGAGGGCCAACCCTGTGCCAGGAGGCCCACCAGACCTCATGCACCGAAAGAATCTCCATCTCCAGGTACCATTCTCTGTGCGCCCTCGACGACCCATCACTGGTTTCCTGTTCAGCCCCTGGGACAATCTAAAATGAGGCGATTCTCGTAAACTGATACAGCCAGTATGGAGAACATATGGAGGTTCCTCAAAAAAACAAAAATAGAACTACCATGTGACCCAGCAGTCCCACTGCTGGGCATATACCCTGAGAAAAACATAATTCAAAAAGAGTCATGTACCACAATGTTTCATTGCTGCTCTATTTACAATAGCCAGGACATGGAAGCAACCTAAGTGTCCATCGACAGATGAATGGGTAAAGAAGATGTGGCATATATACAATGGAATATTACTCAGTCATAAAAAGAAACGAAATTGAGTTATTTGTAGTGAGGTAGATGGACCTAGAGACTGTATATAGAGTGAAGTAAGTCAGAAAGAGAAAAACAAATACCGTACGCTAATACATATATATGGAATCTAAAAAAAAAAAAAAAAGGTTCTGAAGAACCTAGGGGTGGGACAGGAATAAAGACGCAGACGTAGAGAATGGACCTGAGGACACAGGGAGGGGAAGGGTAAGCTGGGACGAAGTGAGAGAGTGGCATGGACTTATATACACTACCAAACGTAAAATAGCTAGTGGGAAGCAGTCGCATAGAACAGGGAGATCAGCTCGGTGCTTTGTGTCCACCTAGAGGGGTGGGATAGGGAGGGTGGGAGGGAGATGCAAGAGGGAGGAGATACGGGGATATATGTATACGTATAGCTGATTCACTCTGTTATACAGCAGAAAGTAACACACCATTATAAAGCAATTATACTCCAATAAAGATATTTTAAAAAAATAAAATAAGGCAATTCTCACAGGCCCAGGTGGAAAGACCAGGTAAGAGCTCATCCAGAAGGTTTCAGAGGAAGGAGAGATCCAAAGGTCCAACAGGATGGTCTGAGAACACCCACCCCTGGAGCTGGCTGGATGCAGCCAACAGCACAGGGAAGGAAAGTCACTCCCGGGGGTCTCTGGAAGCTGGATTCAGGGGGAGATTGTCCCTGCTTCTCCACAGGTCAGTGTGCTCACAGATGACCCTCACCTCTTCTCCTGTGCTTCCCTTCTCCCCAGTTACCCTCCAGCCCCCGTTTAGAATTAATAACAAGCACTGAATGCAGGTGTTCCTCGATTAACAATAAGGTTAGTCCCAATGAACCCAGCGTAAGTTGAAAATATCATTAGTTGAAAATGCATTTAATACACCCATCCTAGGGCTTCCCTGGTGGCACGGTGGTTGAGAGTCCGCCTGCCGATGCAGGGGACGCGGGTTCGTGCCCCGGTCCGGGAAGATCCCACATGCCGCGGAGCGGCTGGGCCCGTGAGCCATGGCCGCTGAGCCTGCGCGTCCGGAGCCTGTGCTCCGCAACGGGAGAGGCCACAACACTGAGAGGCCCGCGCACCGCAAAAAAAAAAAAAAAAAAAAAAATACACCCATCCTACTGAACATCATAGCTTAGCCCCGCCTTCCTTAAACGTGCTCAGAACATTAGCCTACCTTTGGGCAAAATCATCTAACACAAAGCCTATTTTATAATAAAGTGTTGAATAGCTCATGTAATGTATTGAACACTGTACTGCAAGCGAAAAACCGAATGGTTGTCTGGGTACAGAATTGTTTTAAGTGTATCGGTTGTTTTGTGATTGCTGCCACGGCCCAGAATCAGGAGAAAGTATCTTACAGCACGTTACTAGCCTGGGAAAAGATCAACATTCAGAACTCAAAGTATGGTTTCCGTTGAATGTGTATTGCTCTTGCACCATCATAAAGTTCAAAAATCTTAAGTCAAATCATCGTAAGTCAGGGACTGTCAAGTCAAATCATCGTAAGTCAGGGACCGTCAGTATTACTCTCTGCCAAACACGCTGACAAGGGCTTCAAATGCATCATCTTATTTAATCCTCACAGCAACCCTAAGGGTAGGTACTATTATCTCCAATTTGCAGAAGACAAAACTGAATGAGGTTGAATCACTTGCCCAGGGCCACAAAACGAGTAAGGGCTGGCGCTGGGATTCAAATCCAGATCTGGCCAATCCCAGGGCCCATGTTCTTAACTGCTAGGCAATAGTGCTTCCCAGAAACAAGCCACCAGCCCCAGGCTCCAGCAGTGGACTAAAGAAACCCTTCTGAAAGGCAATGAAAGGTTTGCCCTTTGGTAGTGCATTTGCAATAGTTGGGGGTGGGCGAGGGAAGAATGGTGTAGAATCTCTCTGTCCCCCAGCTCTTGTAGGCCACTTAGATGTCCGCCATTACTCCGTGGAGCTTGACTCTTGAGGCCCGACATTCAAAGTCTGCATGTCCTCCTGGGCTCTAGGCCTCTGCACCCATATGTTGTCCTCTGACATCCCATCAGTGAGGCAACCCCTAGGCTTGGTTTTTAAGTTCAATACTTCTCTTCTACTCACTTATATAAAAATGTATTTAAAAAAAAAAAAAAGCTAGTTCAATCAACTGCTAATTGCTTTTCTTTGGACACATATACAAACCAGGAAAATCCCATAAGGAAGACAGTGAATTTTCCTCCTGTGCAAGGTAGGAGACCCTCCCATGGCCAGGGTTCTCTCTGACATCTTTTCATCCAGGCTAGAAGGAGGATGTCTAGTTCTCAGGGGCTTTCCCCTTCAGCAAATCCTCTACCTTCGTGACAATTGCCCCATCAGCCCTCCCAAGTCACTTTCAGATGTTCCCACCAAATGTGTGGTCACTTTCTGAATCAGCCTCAACACAGAATCTTACAAATGGGGACCAGGACCCCCCTCACCTCTGTCGTTCTCCACCAGCATCCAATTCACGCAAGCGCTGGATCCGTTCGGGTTGCTAGTCAGAGTGTCTCAAACTCTAACCAGAATAGGAATCAACTGTGAATCTTGTTAAAATGCAGATCTGATTCAGGAGGAGGGCTGGGAGGAACCAGACTCTGCGTTTCTAAGGAGCACCCTGTGATGCTACAGGTGCGCATCTCTCTTTGGTAACCAGGTGCTAAAGATCAGTGACCACAGCTTGTGAATATCAGTGCCATCTGGCCAGGAGGGAAAAAAAATGAAGCAAGAGAAAACCAGGCAGCGTCCCTTTGAGAACCACAAATTTTCTTCTCCCCCAAAAAGGAAATGTAGGAAAGTCCAGCAAGGCTGCGAGTTCTCTGCATGAAAACCAAGTCAGAGGTTTGCACACTAATATTTTTATTGGAGGTTTCATGGCTCTGGATTCCAAATTGTTTTAACCCAAAGTTGCTTCAAGATAGGCGCTGTTGGTAACTGTAGAAGAGAAGCAATAACTTAAATATCCCTCATTAGGAGACTTCTTAAAAGAGAGGTTCATGAAATATCTTTTGGGGGAAAAAATGAGCAGCATTTAATCACTGACATTGAAAGATCTCCAAAATAGGTTGTTTAAAAAGAAAAACAAGATGCAGAACAATGTTTATAGTTTGCTACCATTTGTATCTTTTAAAAGAGAAAGGAGGGTATATACGTACACGTATTGCTCATGTAAGCAATGACTAACAACAGAAAAATACACAGGAAACTGGTAGCTTCTGAGGAAGAGAGGTGAGTGACTGGGGAATCAGAAGGGGCAGGATGGGAGGACTTATTTTCAGTGTAGTCCCTTCTGAATTTTGTGCCATAGAAACACAGTTCCACTCAAAAACAAAAACTAAAATTGAAAGACAATCCCCTTGTTCTTATTTCTATACCTCCACCCACCCAAAAATTCAATGAAATTGAATCACTCAACATTTTCACGTACCCGCTTGGTGAGTCCCCAGCTGAGTTAGTTCTCAGAACAAGGATCAGAGTAGCATTGCCTTGTGTCATTGCTGGGGAGACCGTGAAAGGTGTGCGCTCAGTCTGGATGCTCTGGGGGTCCTGATTTCCCTTCTGGAAACCAAGAGACCTGCCACTGAGGTCAAGAATTGACAGTCTGAGTCCTCTGCAGGTGGCAGAAATTCTGCACACCTGGATCACCCTCGGAGGCTGGGTGAACGGTGAGAGTTTAGGATCCTCCTATAATTGGATGGCTGCGCTAGAATCTGTGACTGGAAACCAGGTGGGAGAACAATTACTTCCTTTAAAAAGTCCTCTTATACGGACCTCATACTATACTTAGGACATGTTCTGTTCTCCCGAGTTATTTCTGGTTTAGACATCTGATTCAGGCTGCCTGAACTATTGGGTCTCACTGTTCTTCTCTGGTTACCCTATATGATCTCTTGATTCTCATTAAGTAATTTCCCTAGCTCGTGTTACTTACCTTCTTTCCTGAGGCTATGATTCCCTCCGATGAAGAGGGGGTTATGCCAGTTGCTCTCCCTAGAGCCATCCAGCTTCAAATATCAGTTCATCCATTTGGGACCTCAGGCAGGTTACTCACCTCTCAGATGAGGTCGGGATGGAGGGGAACACCTAGCCTGGAGAAGAGCACAGAGCAGAGGCTCAACAAATATTTGTTTCCTCCATCCTAATATGTCTTCCTCCCTCCACCATCACCCAGGATTATTATAAGCACCTCATTCTTTTCAAAGCACCTCTGTTTTTACCATCTCTGAATCCCAAAAGCCCAGCCAAGACTTGTCCTTTGCACTTTGATGAGTACGTAGGACCCAGCTTTCTCCAAGTGACTTGCCAGTGTCACATCACCAAGTGTGGAACTGGAACCATACCCCCATCGAGGAGCTCCCGGGAGAACTCCCTGAGCGCCACTCCTCAGGGAATTAGGTTCTCCAGGTTCTCAGTCCTGTGGCTCCTTCCTGTTTCTCCCCATCAGTACATTCAAATCCACAAGTATTTCAGCTCCCGCAATGTGCTGGGTTACAGGCAACTTTTTTTAATGTCCAGATCTTTTGTACATGGAAAGGATTATCTAAAACCGTTTATTAATTGATTATATCTTAATCTGTAAATTTATTTTTTGTGGATTTGTGATCTTTACTGGTTGATAAGTCTAAAAAGTTGACCACCAACTGGAGTGACACAGTCTCCAAACACTGTGTGACTAAAGTGAGCTGATACCTGAAACTCTTTGGTGGATTAACATCATAATAATAATAAAATTGAACGAGCATCTACATTGTCCTATGGTGAGAAATTGGCCTCACGGAATTGGGACCCTGAGATTCTCACTTTTTTTCCACTCTTTATTTTTCAAGTATTTTTCTACTGAGTTGTAAATTTGGAACTTAGTTTTTCCTAGGCCATTAAATGCAATTTCTAGTTTTTCTTAGGCCGTTAAATGCAATTTCTAAATATAATAAATTTAATTATATATCTAGTAATGTTTGTTAAAATTTAAAACAATCGGGGCTTCCCTGGTGGCGCAGTGGTTAAGAATTCTCCTGCCAATGCAGGGGACACGGGTTCGAGCCCTGGTCCGGGAAGATCCCACATGCCACGGAGCAACTAAACCCGTGCGCCACAACTACTGAGCCCACACACCACAACTACCGAAGCCCGTGTGCCTAGAGCCTGTGCTCCACAACAAGAGAAGCCACCACAATGAGAAGAAACTGCACCACAACAAATAGCCCCACTTGCCGCAACTAGAGAAAACCTGTGCTCAGCAACAAAGTCCCAACACTGCCAATGGTAAATAAATTAATTAATTTGAAAAAAACTTCTAAACAATCACACTTGATCTTTGGTTAATGCTTCCTTTGCCCAAAAATCTAACAGATTAAATTCCCCCAAATAACTTAAGTGCTGTTTAAAATCAAATTCTCTTAAATAATTCAAAGTAAAGTCACAAAAAGAAACCCTATAGGAGCAAATTCTCCTAAACATTTAAACACTATTTATAAAACATGATTGATTAAATGCTCTTAAACTTTTTAAACTACAATCACAAATTTAATGTACCTGATTTCCAAGCCCTTCAACTGCCTTCATAAACATTTAAACAACTCCTGAAAATTACTAAATCAAAATGTTTATTTTTGGTAAATCAAATGTTCTGCATTTTAGCAGAGTCTAATCGAACATAGATTTAGTTAATTCAGTTTAGCTAATCATTCTCCATATTTCAAGTCTAATTAACTAGACACTCTTAATTGTTTCAAGCACCTTAAATAGTATGCAGATGCAATATGTATATATTCAAATAGGTATTCAAGTTCATATTAAATAGTATAATTGTCACATAAACTTGTCATCTTACAAATAGATCCTACACGCAATTATCAATGCAGGGTGCAAAGCATACACCCATCTGAAAAGACACCCTGAGGCTCCCACAGCAACTGGAGTTACAAATGATTGTCCAAGATTCGAGATGAGCGTTGTGGAGTCAGTGATTTGGGCTACGACTTCAAGACTGGAAGAGGGGAACATGGGTCTTCCTCCCTCGAGTGTTCAGCGCATCCTTCATGTTAATCAGCTCCTGTAGTCAGGTTCTGCTGCTATAACAAGGTACCGCAGGCCCCAGCTTCCAGTGGTATTGAGTTTCACAACCCAGTGCATCATCTTTCAATTCTACTCTTACCTAATTCTTTTTTTTTTTTTGAACATTTTAGTTTAAAAGAATTTAGACTTACAGGGGAGATATAAACCTAGTACAGAGAGTTCCTGTCTACCCTTCATCCATCTTTCTCTACATGACCACAGTACAACTGTTGAAAATCAGAAATTAAAATTGGTGCAATAGGGTTAACTAAACTATAGGTTTTATTTAGATTTCATCCGTTTTTCCACTAATGTCCCTTTTTGTTGTTGTTCCAGTCTCTAAATCCAGGATACCACATTGTATTGAGTTGCTAAATTTTCTTAGTCTCCTCCAATCTGTGACAGTTTCCCGGTCATTCTTGTCATTTTTGCTGTTGGCAGTTTTGAGGCATACTGGTCAAGCATTGTGTGGAATGCTTCCCGACTTGGGTTTGTCTGATGTTTTCTCATGATTAGGTTGAAGCTATGGACTTCTTACCCAATTCTTATTCTCCAATGTTTGTCACCTGATTTGGGCAAGTGGAATTCCAAACTCACCCATCTGGGTAGTAACTAACCTCTTTGCAGCCTGATTTGCCTTGATAAGACTCTGTATGTTTTTTCTTTGGCCATGCCACGCGGCATGCGGGATCTTAGTTCCCTAACGAGGGATCAAACCCATGCCCCCAGCAGTGGAAGTGCAGAGTCTTAACCACTGGACCGCCAGGGAAGTCTACTGAGGGCCAACATTGTGCCAGTCCCTGGAGATACAGCAATGAACAGAATTGACAAAAATGCCTGGCTTCACGGTTCGTGCATCCTAATGTCAGGGTAGAGATCATAAACTAATCAGTCATGCATATATAGCATGTTAGGAGGGAATCAGTCCTACGAGGAAAAAAAGATCAAACCGAGAAGGGGAATAGTGAGTGCTGGAGTAGGAGAGAGTTTCCTTTAAATAGGGTGCTTAGGAAGGGCTGCACAAGCAGGTGACATTTGACCCACAGCTTAAAGGAGTAGAGAGAAGGAGCCATGTGGCAGCTAACTGAAGCAAAGCGAGGGTAGGGGCCAGTGAGCACAGAGGTCCTGACTCATGCCTGGCGTGTCCTAAGAGGAGTAAGGAGAGACGTGTAGCTAGAGCAGGGTTAGGGAGAGTGGGGAGAGGAGGAGAAGAGGCCAGAGAGGTGAAGAGGGTGTCAGAGTAGTGGTCAGCCTAGCAGAGTGGGCTTTGAGGGCCACCGCGAGGGTTCTGACTTTCAGGTGTTAACAGAATCACCCTGGCTGCTCCTCATGAGAAAGAAACAAGACACCAGCTAAGACCAGTTGCAATAACCCAAGCAAGATAGGATGGCGCCTCTCAAAAGAGGGTGAGAAACCAGTATACCTTTTGAAGGTAGAGCCAAAATGATTTGCTGAGGGATTCGATGAGGGGTCGTGGGGGAAAAAGGTCAAAAATGGCTAGAAGGTTTTGGCCAAAACAACCGAAAGGATTGAGTTGACATTACCTGAGTGGGAAGACCTTCTTATCTAATTATAGTTAATTTATATTCATTCATTGACATGAGGCACTGTGATAGATATCAGGGCACAAATTATTGAGATATTAAGTAACTCTCCTCCTACTAGGAGTAAAAAAATGCAATAGGAAAGATGGATGGGCATTTTTTAAAATTTTTATTGGAGTATAGTTGATTTACAATATTGTGTTAGTTTCTGATGTACAACAAAGTGAATCAGTTATATATATGTGTGTGTATATATATATATATATATATCCCCACTCTTTTTTAGGTTCTTTTCCCACATAGGTCATTGCAGAGTATTGAGTAGAGTTCCCTGTGCTATACAGTAGGTCCTTATTAGTTATCTATTTTATATATAGTAGTGTGTATATGTCAATCCCAATCTTGCAATTTATCCTTCCCTTTCCCTTTCCCCCCGGTAACCGTAAGTTTGTTTTCTACATCTATGACTCTATTTCTGTTTTGTAAGTAAGTTCATTTGTTTCGTTTTCTTTTACATTGCACATATAAGCGATATCATATAGTATTTGTCCTTCTCTGACTTCCTTCACTTGGTATGATAATCTCTAGGTCCATCCATGTTGCTACAAAAGGCATTATTTCATTCTTTTTTATGGCTGAGTAATATTGGATGGGCTTTATGTTAAAATATGGTGTTATTAATTCAACTAAAGGAGTATTTGTGAAATCCAGGGGAGAGAGGAAGGGAACAGACCTCTAAGCTGGATTTGGAGAGACCCAAGGACATTCCAAGAAGAAAATGTTGAATTTGTGAAGACACCGACATCTGCAATAACATTGTATGTTTGTAGAAGTAAGTTTTTCAGAATTGCTAGAGGGTAAACTGAGAGCAGGGGAGCATGGAGGTGTTTCAAAGAGAACATCTAGCAGATTAAAGAATTTAGACATTATCCTAAGAGAGACAGGGAACACTTAGCACGCAAGCATGATTGTGACATCATGGGATTGCTGTGGGATTTCGAGAACAATCTACCACTCAGAGATACACGTGACTTTTCACTTGTAGTAGATGTTAAAGGCTACCTCTTTGATGAGAATGTTATTGTTTCTCCATTCTTGTTTCTCCTCCTCTTCTTCATTGTCATGTGAGAAACATACCAGTTCAATGGCCTGGGGTCAGAAGCACACCACAGTGAAGGGATTCATCCTGCTGGGCCTCACAAATAGCACAGACCAAAAGCAACTCAACTCCTCTTTGCCATCTTCCTGCTGATCTACTCTGTGATTCTGGTGGGCAACCTGGGCCTGATAGATGTGATCCACGCCAGTGCCACCCTCCACACCCCCATGTACTTCCTCCTGGGTGTGCTTTCCTTCCTTGACATCTGCAGTGCCTCCGTGTTCACTCCCAGGCTGCTGATCAACTTCGTCACCACTGACCAGTCCATCTCCTTCGTGGGCTGTGTGGTCCAGACGGCCCTCATGATCCTCCATGGCACAGGGGAGTGTCTGCTTCTGGCCATGATGGCCTATGACCAATTCGTGGCCATCTGCCCCCCTCTCCTCTACCACACCCTCATGTCCAAGCGTTTGTGTGTCTGGCTGGTGGTGGTCACCTATGCTGCTGGGGTGTTCATTTCAGCTGTTCAGACAGGGAATGCCTTCATCTTGCCCTACTGTGGTCCCAACATCATTGATCACTACTTCTGTGATATCCACCCCGCCATGCTCCAACTGGCCTGCTCAGAGACAACCATGGCCAATGTCATCTTGCTCGTCTTTTCTGCCTTGGTCACTGTCCCCACAATCTCAGTCATCTTGGTCTCGAATGCCTACATCCTGGTCACAATCTGTAGGATGAGGTCCTTGGAGGCCCAGCGCAAGGCCCTCTCCACCTGTGCCTCCCACCTCACTGCCCTCTCCTTTTTCTATGGGTCTGTGCTCCTTGTATATGTCCAATCCAACCCTGAAAGTGCCTCGGCCTGTAACAAGATCCTCTTTGTGTTCTACACCATTGTGTTCCCCATGCTGAACCCAATGGTCTACAGGCTAAAGAATAAATATGTCAAGGTCTCTGCACAAGTTAGGGTCCTTAAGCTAAGCAGAAAAGTAATTTGTTAGAAAAGTATCTGGTAGCCCATAAGATAGAAGAGAAGCCTAGAGAACCCAGCCGGGACAAGAACCAAGAGAGGCAAGGCACAGCTAAGAGCCTGCCACAAGAGTAGTCTGTGCAGGATAGCACCATAGGAAGCACCACCTCTGGGCACTCTCCATGGCTGCAGCTAGCACTGCTGCCCCAAGCTTTCAACACAACTCAGCTGCTGGACACAGCCACCTGCACTAGCCACCACACCCCCCCTCTATAGCATCCAGCTGTGTATCATCTCTAACTGATCCCAGACCTTCCCATCATTCCCTGAAGCTCAAGTCCTAAGCAGGAGCATTCACCTGTCTGGCAACGTAGCTATTCCACATCTCTTGATATATTAACTACATCCAGCATGGATATCTTACATCCACTGAGCTCCTACATCCACATTTCTGTTGTACAAAGCCCTGGGAGGTGGAAATAGGACCTTCTTTCACTTCAGAAGTGGGAGCTAGATTCTATATTCTTCCCGTCTTGAGAGTTCCCACATATGGAAAGGACCATTGAATGCCAGACAGTGAAAATGACATATTTCAACAGGAGAAACTTTCCCTACAAGGCTCTACAGGGAATGTTGCCTTTCTGAATACATGATGTTGGAGAAATAATGCATGTGGTGTTTGAGTATAGGGAGGAGGCAGTAGTCACTCGACTTTGTGGGAGAGCGCGGAGGCTCCAATTGGCCAGGGCCCAAAATGTGCTCTGAAGCAGTCATGAGCTATTATTTCTATGTAAATGGCCAATTAAACAAAATTAAAGGCTGAAAGACCATACAGCTTTCTTCAATCAAAATCAAATTACCTTTATGTTTTTAGACAAAACCCTACTTGTATCGTAACAGAAATCAGTCTTACTAATTTAAGAGTGGGGAAAAGGAGGTGGAATGTATTGTGAAACCCAGATGTCAACTGAGGTTCAGTATCTTTTGGGGATTCAAATAAAATTGGCTTGAACCCTGTTCCATGTATGCTAGTGTCCCCACATCCCTGCCAACCTGGGAATCCTAGGTAACAGGAGATGGGTTGCAAATGTGTTTTATGCTTTGCCTGGTTACCTCTAACTCTGAGTTCCCTAATCCACTGAATTACTTCAGTTTATGAATCAGCCAGGGAGGGCGAAAAAGCATGGGATTAAGAATGTGGATGCGGCTTCCCTGGTGGTGCAGTGGTTGAGAGTCCGCCTGCCGATGCAGGGGACACGGGTTCGTGCCCCGGTCCGGGAGGGTCCCACATGCCGCGGAGCCGCTGAGCCTGCGCGCACGGAGCCTGTGCTCCACAACGGGAGAGGCTACAACAATGAGAGGCCCACGTACCACAAAAAAAAAAAGAATGTGGATGATATAAATGGGGAAGAGGGAAAAACAAAACCTGACCATCTTAGATCCTGATGGGGAAGAAAAAAGGGGAGCATAGGCAGGTTGGGTTAAGGGCAATACAGCTGGGCTTGAGGCCTGTGAAGAAGACAAAGAAGCAGTTACATCTCCAGCAGATAAATCATTCACCTGTAACTTCACAGATGCCAAGGTGAAACTTCTTCCTAGAAAACTAATTAATCCATGGGTGAACCCGTTGATCAATGCTTAGTGACGATATTGGAATCACCTCCCGGCTTTATGTACAGGTTTGAGGTCATTTTTCTTAACATACTGTACTAGGCTTCTCCAGAGAAGCAGAACCAACGGGATATATATGGATAGATAGATATAAGAGGAGATTTATTATAGGAATTGGCTGGCGCAGTTATGGAGGCTGAGATCCGCAATCTGCCGTCTGCAAGCTGGAGGACTAGGAAAGACAGTGCTGGAATTCAGTCTGAACAAAAGCCTAAAAACCAGGGGGCTATCGACGTAAGTTGTGGTGAGATTCTGAAGCCTCGGGAACCAAGATCAGCAATATCTGAGGGCAGGAGAAGATGGAGGTCCCACAGTTCAAATAAAAACAGCAAAGTCACCCTTCCTCGGCCTTCTTGTTTTATTCAGGCGCTCTACCGACTGGAGGATGCCCACCCGCATTGGTGAGGACCATCTTCTTTACTCAGCCTTCCAATTCAAATGCTAATCTCTTCTGGAAACCCCTCACAGACACACTGGGAAGTGTTCTCCAACTATCTGTGCATCCTTTTGTCCGGCCAAGTTGGCACATAAAATTAACCGTCACACATGCTAAGGCTAGAGCAGGCTCCAGCCGGTCCCCTACCACCTCCGCAATACTCCATCTCAGACTCAGGAAGTTAGGAACTGCAGTCTTTTCATGAAAATAAGCCATTTGCTTAATTAGAAAGTTTTCTTTAAATAATAATTTCCCTTAGGGCCAAGGAGATGCAGAGGACCAGGAAACGGAGAAGGGGAGGAGCCAACCCCTCCTTCACTGCCCTGGTAAGCTCAGACTCTGCTTCCTAACTTCACCAGTTCCTGAGCACATGTTGCCAACAGCCCTAGGCAACCTAGTCACAGACTAAGAAGTGAACAGGTTCCCCCAAAATTGATAGGTGAGTAGCCTAAGAGGAATGGAGGGAAGACAAGGCAGAGGTGTGAGCGCAGGAGCAGCTGGTGACATGGCAAAGTTTCCCCAGAGAGACCAGGCATCCAATTCCTTCAGCCCCCCACATACTGCCCTCTCCAAATGGAACCCAGCCCTCTCCTCCCCTCTCCCTTCACCTAAAACCATCTGGCATAGAACCCAATAGGAGTCATTGGAATGTTGGTTCGAAATTAAGTCAAAGTGTTACCTCTCTCAAGAGCATTTGAATTAAATTTTTATTTACACATCTTTAGAGCACCCAGAGCCCAGCCAGTACCTGAACATCTAGAACTTTCCATTGGGTGGAAGTGAAGCCAAAGGTAGGGGCAGATCAAGCCACAGGTGCTAAAAGGAAGACTGGTCTGTGGTCCCAGAGAGGCAGCCAAAGCACTGGGCTACAATGGATCACAGTCCAAGCAAACAGTCAGTGTTGAATGAGTGTTTACTGTTACCAATGACTGGCTCCAGCACCTGAGAAAAATTGGTCAGCCTTGCTGGGCCTCAGGTCTGTCCTATGTAGAATAGAGATGATCCCTAAAATCTCCTGTTTACAGATGGAAAGGGGGGATAAATCACTTTGAATCTCCTGGATGTTCATCTTGTTCTCAAGGGTCTCAAACTCATTTAAACTAACCCTAAAAGTCTTTGGGGGAGGGACATTGTAATGAAGTGGGGAGTCGGCCCTGGCACTGTGATCTTCGGTGGAAAACTCAAGCTCTCCAGCGGCTGATAACTTCACTCACCAAGCGTAATGTCTCTCCAGACATCACTTCCAGGGACAACTTGGGGCAGGATGGAAGGAGCCAAAATTAGATAAGACAGGGGCCTTCCCTTGGAGGAAGAATCCAAGACAGTCTAAGGGCACCTCCAACTGGAGCTGGCCAGAGGAAACTAGTATCTAAAGGAGAGGGAGATGGACAGATATCCTTCAGAAGATTCATGGATCCCGCTAGGGTGTGGCCACCCTGCCTTCTCCACAGGATCCTGAATGCTGTCCACACCCCCCACCAGTGTCACAGACCCCGTTTCATCCTTACCCTCTCCGAGACCTCAGAGAAACTGGCCAGTCCCAAGAAGCTGAGCTAGATGGGAAGCAAGCCTGGCTCATAGGCAGTGTGTGGATAAGCTCTGTAAAGATGAATTTGTTCCATGGAGGGGTACCAGTCAATCTCAGACCCCATTCTTCTACTCTAAGATGCTCATAAAGTAGGATGTTTGCTAACTTGAGAGACTGAAGTTTCAAGGCCAGCCCTCCAGAGTCATTATCACCCAGAAAACTCTATGCCCAGGAAACACCGTGTCTGTGTCTGAAGCAGGACCTCAGGGTCTGAACAGTGAAGCTTCCCTTGGGTGTTACTGTTGCATCCAACAGACAGTTTGCTGTTCTACTCACATGCTCTTTGAAGCTCAAAGCTGCAATTCTTTATAAAAGTGACCCAATCACTCAATTTACAAAGTTGTCAGTAAACAAGTGACGTGAGCAAAACAGGCAGGCTCTCAAACTGTGCCCTAGAAGACCAAAGCAAGAAGGAAGACCAGAGACAGAGGTGAGGACTTACGGGCAGGATGGGATGTTTAAAATTTCTTAGCGGTTCCTATCTGACATCGCTGCCTTCATGCCTCTCCCCCTTCTGACTTCCACAGTCACAAGACTTGGGCTCAGACATTCAGCCCAAATGTGGGTCGCTGCCCTGGCAGCCCCAGCACTGAGTCTCCACAGTGGAGCTGCTGGGGGAAGCCAGAGTTTTCCCTCAGTGTGATCACCATAACCCATGGTTAACGCCAACTCACTTGCCGTGCTCGCCCCTCATGTCCTCTTCCCCAGGCTTAGCCGTCACTGAGAAATCCCATGTTCCTAAATACAACCCAGACCTACTGGGTAATGAATCTACCTCCTTAGCCACCCAATCACTCTCCCAAATTTCCTTCTTTCTCTTTCCCTATGAACCAGAAATCCTGAGACAGAAGATTGTAGATTCATGAGAGCATAAGGTGAAACAGAAGCTACGTGGGTCATGGAATCAGACAGGACTGGTGTCTGAGTCTGGTTTTGCCATGTACAATCTAGCTTAATTTGTAAACAAGAACGTTGTGTAAAGATTAAATACTTATATGGCAAAGGCTTAGCATATAGCATGGTTTAGAGTAGATGATCACCTGATACCAGCTTCCCCACTTCTTCTAGGATTATTTATTCTGGGCATTAAAAGGGCATTGGCTGCTGGTATCAGTGATGTGGTCATGCAAAATAGCATCTTCATCTTGCTCTCCCGTGGCTCCAGCACCGTTCATCAGTACTTCTGCGACCTCTGCCTCTCTGCCTAACCTCCAACTTACCTGTGCTGACCTTGCCAAGGCTGAGGCCATCCCCTTCCATTGTTCTGCTTACCCTCTCCATTGTCACTGTCATCCTAGTCATGACCAGAAGGATGCATCCCCTGAAAGCCCAAAGCAAAGCTCCCTCCATCCGTGACTTTCATCTTACTGTCATCTCCCTCTTCAATGGCACCATCGTGTTCATATAGGCTCAGCCAGCTCTTGGAGTCTCAAGACAATGGGCTAAACCCTGAGGTCCTGTAGCAGGACAGAGCCGAGACAAGTACTCAGATCCTGCAGAGCACGGTAACTCTACACCAAGGACGAGTCAAAGGCCAAATACCAGGAGAAGAACGATAAGAGTTCAAAACCCAGGTCAAGATAAGAAAGGCAGCATCATGAGTGAAATCAGGGTCAGACACAAAGTTAGACCAATAGGTGGTACCCTTGGGGGCAAGACAAATATCAGATTCCTTGTCCTTAAGGCCATTGGAAGTCAAACCTAACGTGTGAGGAGCCAGACTCAGAAAGGGGTATTTCAGATCCCTCCAGACTCCTGCTTACGTACAAAATATGTTTGGAGTTAAGCTTCTTTTAAAGACCCATCCTCTCCTATTCTGGCACCTGACCTTGACCTCTCCTCCACAGCTTTATTGCCCCTGATAAGAGACAGTGGCCAAAGACAGCACTTCAGAGGCTGCAGTGAAGCGTACGCTGTCCCAGCACCTGTTTCCTCACCAGCCTCCTTTATTCATGAGCTCTCCACTCCCAGGACAGCGTACAAACACAAGCACATTTGTCACTGGGACGGTGCTGAATTATTCCCACAGAGTTACATTCCTACAAACTCTGCTCACCGTTGCTATCTGGCTGTGTATCTCGCTTCCCCAACTGAACTGCAGGCTCTCTGAAGCAGGAACCAAAGCTCGTATTTCATTTCATCCCCCACTGAGCCTAGCACAGTGCTGGGTAGTTAATCAGGGCATATTAATTAAGGCATATGTATTTATATATATTTCACCTCTTCCTCTTTGGATTTTCGGCTTTTAGACAGCAGAAGATAAAAAGAATACCAGTTGTCGTTATTCTATAAGGCTCGGGACTTTATGAAACAGTCTGCTCCCTGAAGGAGGCATTTGCCCAATAACGATCATTCATAGCTAATATTTATTGAACATATATTATGTGCCAAGAATTCTGGGAGGCACCACATACACACTATTTCATTTAACCCTCATAACAATTCTATGAGTAGATTATGCCTATTTCACAGATGAGAAAACTGAGAGTCCAAGAAACCTAGGGTCAAATATAGTTCAATGGCAGATCCAGGTCCAGCTGATTCCAAAGCCTACGCTCTACTCGAATGTCTAAAACCCCTTGGGTTTTTGCAGAAAATTATACAAGCTTACATTTCTACTGCTTCCAAAAAATCCAGAGAACTTCTCCCTATTTCCCACCAAGGCCCAGCTTTTCTATTAATCCCATAGAGTCTTGACTCCTACCAGGAGTTTTCAGTTCCTACAGAGCACCTGAAGAGCCACTTGGAAGAGGAAAAAAGAAATGGGACAGAAGGGGCAGGAAAAATTAGGAAATGAAAGGGCCCTTGGTGCCACTGCTCTGGCCCCACTCCTTTTGCCACAAAAGAAAGCCCCAATTTCCTAAGCCAGTTACCTCTCCGTCATCCCCTTCCTGAGTTCCATCTTAATGCTAGTGTAGAGTTTCTTCGTGAGTCACAACAAATAATGAAGCCACTTTTTCTTCCAAGGCAAGTCCACGCTGGTTTCAAGAGTGGACAAGCAGTGATTCACTGATTGAATCATAAATGGGGAGCTTGGAGAAGGAGTGACGTTGCTTAAAGTAGCATCTCTCCCCCAAATCAGAGAAGGGTCTACTGAACCAGGACCTCAATTTTTCCTTGTGCAAAAGGAAGTATTTAGAAAATATGATCTAAGGAAGGTCACTTCCAGTCCTGATATCCACATGAAATCTGAACCCACTTGGCAGTACCAACGAACCTTCGTATTGATAAAACATATACTGATGGGGTAACCTGCCTTACAGGTAATGTAACTCTGCTTTTCTTCTCAATTATCAGGTGGCCAAAACAGAAAACAAAATGGCTCCCCCAAAAACAGGAAGCAAAATGTTCCCAAGTCACCCTGGGTAAAGAATGGATTGTCAATTGGTAACTCTTTGAAACACCACCAGAAAACCTGTTTCTCGACCAAAGCTAAGTTTATTAGACTTACTATAATAAGAGAGAATACAGAATCTTAGTAGTTCTCAATAGGAGGAAATCAATGGAAAATATTTATAGATTTGGGGGGTCTGGATTCAAGGGGTTTGAGGTGGATCTTCCACCTCAAGGAGCAGATCAGGACGCTGGACAAAGTCTGTGACGTTATAGTTTAGGATTGACAGAAGGGGGAAGGGCCTGAAAGCAAATCTTGGTAAGTAAACTGTTTGTTGAGAAAATTCTTTACCCAAGTGAGTGATCTATTGTCTTAATAGGAGAGATGTTTGCCTAGAGAAGCAAACTATTTGTTCAGATAAATTGGCCTGCAGGAACTTCATGAAGCAAACAGTGAAGTTATTTATTGGTTTACAATCACATCTTCCTAGGCCTGAATTTCTGGGAACAATCAGGTAAGTCATGTTGCCAAATAGGAAGTCTCAGCTCTCAGTCCCAATAGATAAACTATGTGGATAGAGATGATCTCCAAGCTCAAATTCATTTTTTTTTAAGCTACCATGAGACTCTATTCTGTTCCCATGGAAACTGAACTTCATCACCTCACTTCCTCCCACCAGTGACATTAAGCCTAGGCTCTAATGCTGTGTGTTTCTCCCATCTCACCCCACAAAGTGAGCAGAGATAGTTAATAGAGAACTAGTTTCAGCTGAAGAAGTGCTCATATCACTTGTCAATCAGGCTTGAAAGAATGGGGTTGTATAGAACCTGCTACTAACAACTAGAACCTCCTCATGTTAAAAAAATGAATTGTCATACATGAGTCATGGGGACGTAATGCACAGCATGGTGACTACAGTTAAGGATACTGTCTTGCATATTTGAAAGTTGCTAAGAGAGTAGATCTTAAACATTCTCATCACAAGAAAAAAATTGTAACTACGTATGGTGACAGATGTTAACTAGACTTCTTGTGACCATTTCTCAGTATATACAAATATTAAATCATTATGTTGTACCCCTAAAACTAATAGAATGTTGTATGTCAATATATCTCAATAAAAAACGTTTTTAACTAAAAGTCAAAACAGTTTTAGAAAATTGCCTTAGGTCAGTTAGCTAGATGCTAGCTCAGTAAGTGTGAAGAAAGGACTTCTCAGAGGAAACAGGAAGGAGCCTGGACCGAGAAGCATGGACCATCTGAATTAGGAGAGATGAGATAGAACTGGGGTTACAACCAAGAGAAGAAGTTTGCCCTGGAAGAAGCTATCAGGCAGCTCAGGCTGCTGCATTAACAGACAATACCCACATCTCATTGGCTCACAGCAGCAGAAAGTGTATTTCTCACTCGTGTTCACGTCTATCATGAGTCCGTCGTGCGTCTGCTCCTTTTCATTCCAAGATTCAGGCTCATGTAAGAGAAGCCCCTATAACCTGGACATGGCTGGTGTCATAGCAGAGGGAAGAGAGGGGATATGGGAGACCATGGGGTGGCTCCTGAGGCATGTATGCTCAGAGAGGGCACAAATCACGTCCATTCACACGCACGGGGCCACACCTAGTGATGCGGCCAAGCTTAATTTAAGTGAGGAAAGAGAATGGGTAAGAATTCTTATCCGAGAGCTCCAGGGAGGAGCACTGACTCTTAGGCATCAGAATAAAATGTAGCACATGAAGGAACACTGCATTCATGAGTAGAGGGCTGGCAGCATGAAGGGGGCATTTGCGGGACAGATGCATCAGACACCTCGTGCAGGTTGGGATGCAGTGCAAAGGTCAGAGGACTCAGCACTGTTTCACTGCGAGATTCAGCAGGTCTTCCCAAGTGAATAAACCCCCTCTTATCTGCAGGAAACTTGGGCAATCCAGTCGCTCACCTGCTGTGACTCTCTCCCAGATCTGTAGTCTAGGGACTGAATTTCTTTTACCCAAACAAGTCATTTGCTTAACAAGGCCTCTTGCTTTATGAGGTGATTTCCCCTGGGATTGTGGAAACCCGAGGTGCCAGAGTCCCCAAGGAGTGAGCCAGTGTCTTCCTTCCTGGCCTGGGAAAAGCAGTCTTTCTATACCGTTCTCAGTGGACTTGGCCCTCCAGCGCCCATACCTGAGGGTGTCTGTCAAAGTTATTTATAACAGTGAAAAGTTGGAAATACCTTATTGTCAACCCAGGGGGACAAGCAAATGATGCCACACATACACAATAAAAAACATGCAGTGATTAAGTACAATTATGTAGACTATTACTTATTGACTGATATAGGGAAATGCCCATGGCATGAGTGAGAAAGTAAATGACAGACTATCTTACGTAGTATAACTCTGTTTGATTCTGTTTATGGAAAATCATGGTCATGATCGCATTGAGAAATTTATAACACGAACACTCACCAATGTCCATTTTCTGTGGTGGCAGGATTTTAGATGTTGTTCTGCTCTCTTCTTGGTTCTTTTCTGTGTTGTTTAAATTTTTTACAACTAGCATGTGTTATTTTTACAAAGACAATAGAGCTATTTTGTAGGTGGGAAGAATTATGTTGTTTTTTTTTTAGGTGGAGAGATGTAGTTTCAATACTGTTAAGTGAATAAAGCAAATATGATATAATCCCATTATTGTATATTTACAGCAAATATACATGCTTGTTTCCCAGGGACATTCTGAGGATCAAAGGAAATAACAATTGGGGAAGCCACGTCTAGACCATCCAAGAGGGCACATACGTTGATGTCATTATCACTTTCACTCACTTCTTGTGAGACCTGGGGATTATGTGGACTCATGCCCCTGTGCACATCTCGGCCTTTTGAGTCTCAGTAACCTGAAGACAGGCCCACCAGAGATGGACACTGTAAATGAAGAGCATCTGTCCTGGCATTTAATGGAGAATTCCTGCTCCTCACGGGTTCCCAGACAACCCTCCCCAAGACCTCTCCAGCATACCTTGGAGAAAACCTGCAGTTCTAGGACTGCTCCTGGGAGGACCAGTCACGAATTCCCACTGGCACAGTTCTTAACTCTAGGGGTCATGATGAAAAAAACTAGACGAAACTTAAGACGGGAGTCTTCCCAGCTTTGTTACAACTGGTTGAGAAGTTCTCTTGAGAAAGCTGGTCAGGGGCAATTAATGAAAAGGGGAGAGGAACACCCCAAGAGGTCTGCAAAAACAAGGCTCATCGATGGATGGTCTCTGCTCAACCACAGGTAAGCGGGCTGAGAGGTGGAATCCTAATACCAGTAAGGGCTTAGATTCCTTTATCCTCCCTTTCTCATGAACCATGCTCACACCATTCAAATCTGATCAGTCCCTTCACCGAGGTGACTGGGAAAAAATTGGAGCTCAGAAGCAGTGCACAGGAAGGTTGAAATTAATTTCCTTAGGGTTGTACCCAGGGACCTCTTGGCTTTTTATTTTATTTTTTTTAATATTTGGCTGCATCATGTCTTAATTGCGGCACGCAGGATCTACGTTAAGGCATGCGGGAATCTTTCCTTGTGGCGGGCAGGCTTCTCTCTAGTTGTGGCGCAAGGGTTCCAGAGCACGTGGGCTCTGTAGTTTGCAGCACGCAGGCTCTCTAGTTGAGGCACGCAGGCTCAGTAGGTGTGGTGCGCCGGCTTAGTTGCCCTGCGGCATGTGGGATCTTAGTTCCCTGACCAGAGATGGAACCAGCGTCCCCTGCATTGGAAAGCAGATTCTTTACCACCGGACCACCAGGGAAGTCCCAGGGGCCTCTTGGCTTTTACTGCTCACATTCTATCCTCTCTTTTTTTTTTTTTGCGGTACGCGGACCTCTCTCTGTTGTGGCCTCTCCCGTTGCGAAGCACAGGCTCCAGACGTGCAGGCTCAGCGGCCACGGGTCACGGGTCCAGCCGCTCCGTGAAATGTGGACCGGGGCACGAACCCGTGTCCCCCACATCGGCAGGCGGACTCTCAACCACTGCACCACCAGGAAAGCCCAAATGTTTATTTTTAAAAGCAAGGAATAAATAGTACCTGGACTAACCCTGGGGGTCTGAAAACTCCAGTTTCTTCACCCATTCACTAAAGCTCTTTCTATCAAAAGAAATGTATTTATTGGGAATTCCCTGGTGGTCCAGTGGTTAGGACTCCTCGCTTTCACTGCTGAGGGCACGGGTTCAATCCCTGGTCAGGGAACTAAGATCCCACAAGCCGTGCAGCATGGCCAAAATTTAAAAAAAAAAAATTTATGAAATTAGTTGAGACTCCAAACTACTGATCACTGTACTTTACACACAAATATCAAGGAATTAAAGTTATAGCCAAAAGTGGCAAGTTCCTGTGCCCAAGGCAAGAGCAGAGGTGTCAGAGAGAGAAGCAGAACCCATCCTTGGCTCTGTAAGGTATCCATGGGAACAGGAGATCTTCAGAAACTCTCAGGGACTTTCTCATCTTGAGATGACCTCCACCTTCATGAGCCGCCCCTCTTCTGACCTTGATAAGTCTTCTCTTTTCTTTCTTGTCAGGACACTTCATTCTCATTCATGTACTCTCATTGCCATGGCAGCCCCTCATCAACATCTTAGCAGAGGAACTGGAGGGGGCTGTCCTTCTGCTTTCTCATCCAGGAATTTATTACTGTGAATCCAGCTCCTCCAGGGTTCAATCACACCCATTGTTTCAGCCAACTCACCCCTTAACTCTATCAGTGTGCTAGAGATGAGTGAGCCAAGGTCATGGAATTATTGAAGAGACAGGCCAAGCAAAGCACCCCTGCCAGCTTCCTTCTGGTTTTCTCTGTGCTGAGGTCTTTAAGGACCACAATAACTAACATCTCTCCTCTCTATGCTAATTCTGAACCAATTAAGAGAGATGAGGTAGAAGAAACGCAGACAGAGAGCAAAATACCACCTGCATCACTGATGTAACTTGGTACTGCAGAACATGACTCATCCTTGTAAGTGGTCTTCTTAAAAATTAGACAGACAATGACCTAGTTTTAAGGTCTACATTACGGAGAAATAGAGCAGAGCAGAACCTGTGCTTCCAATGAGCAAAGCAGAGCTACCTGGGATAGCTCCAGAGTGCCTTATCCCAAACCCATTGATCACAAAAGGCATCCCTCCTCCAGGAGAAGAGGGGGTCAGGTGTATTACACAATGGATATCCCTCTTTAAGAAAGGAAACACCATGAGCAGAGAGGAAGCAACCCCACTGGTGCTCTCCATAGGTAAAATCTGTACATACTTTTTTATATTTCAAGAGGCTGAGTTGCCAATAGATACTGATAGCACAAAGCCCTATTACCAGCTTTGATCAGACGCCACTTATTTCTAGCTATCCTGAGATACTCTGAAGAGGCCCTACCTTATTCCTCCTTTGTTCCCAGCCTCATCCAGATGATACAGAATTCCAAACATTTAACAACCAGAACGCCATGGGCACCAATCAGAACAGATGCTCCAACAATCAGAACCTACACTCAACCAATCAGAACTGATGTCCAACCAATGATGTCCAACCAACGACAGAAGGCCCTGGCCAGTATCCCATACAAGGGCTTCCCCTCCGAACAGCAGCCTTGGTTATCTGAAAACCTAAAAAGCGAGGATGCTTAGAGGCAAATTCTTGGGAGCATGACAACAGCTGAGAAAACTTACATAAACATGCGGGCTCCTCTGGGGAGGTTAGGTGTGTGAACACTCTGACCTGTGCTCTCTGGTGAAAGAGTTCACCTCCAGTTCAGAACCATGCCCTGCACTGGACCCCAATACCACAAATCTGGCATGTCCTACTGCCTTGTTATTTATAGCTAAAACACAAGACTTTGGTTCTTTGGTCATGGTTTTGTTGAACTGGAGTTTTCATATTTAATGTAGCTGCCTATTCTCCCATACAAATATTTTTCTTAGTTAGTGGTAACTAATAAATGACTTTGTTTTAATTTATTGCATTTAATTTTCTCCCCTTGGATTATTAGCTCTGTCAATAGAGAGAGATCTGAAAGCCCAGCCTCAGGGATTTCCCTGGCGGTCCAGTGGTTAAGACTCTGCACTTCCACTGCTCCCTGGTCAGGGAAATAAGATCTCACATGCCATGTGGCATGGCCAAAAAAAAAAAAAGAAAGCCCAGTCTCCTGACAACTGCTCAGGAGGCCTGTACCAATAGCCAGGAGTGTCCCCAGCTGGGTGTATTAGTGTCCTAGGGCTGCTGTAACAAAGTACCACAAATTATGTGACTTAAAACAAGAAAAATACACTCCCTCGTAGTTCTGGAGGCTGCAAGTTCAAAATGAAGGTGTTGGCAGAGATGTGCTCCCTCAGAAGCTTCAAGGGCTGGATGTTTCCTTGTCTCTCTGGCTCCCAGAAGCCCCAGACATCCTTGGCTTGCAGCATCACTCCAACCTCTGCTTCTGTCTTCACATGGCCATCTTGCCTCTGTATCCATGTCTTCACATGGCATTCTCCCGTATCATCTCCTGTATCTCCATTTTCTTTTCTTATAAGAACACCAGTCATAGTGGATTGAGGGCTCACCCTAATCAAATATGATTCAACTTGATTACTTCTGCAAAGACCCTATTTACAAATAAGGTAACATTCACAGGTACCAGGGGTTAGGACTTCAACAAATCTTCCTGAAAGATACAATTCAACCTACAACACTGGGAGAAATCACTGCTCTACTGAGTCACCTTATATTAATGATGACATTAGGCTTGATTTCAATGTCCCTGGCCTTGGGGACTAGTACTGTTGGAGCCTTTGCCCCCAAATAAATAACAAATTAACACTTCCATGTATTCCCTCTCTGGACCAACATACCGGCCTCCAACACTCACTAGTGATGCCAGTTCTCCATGGAACAGGAAATTTGGGGAAGAGAAAATTATTATAACTATATAATAGACATATGATTGTTACTTGGACTGAGTTCTAATCCCACGTTCTTTATGTACTAGCTCTTTTACCTTGGACAAATTGATACTCTCACTAAATATAAATGGACATAATTTTTTATGTTCTATACATTTTTACAATTTATTTTATTGAAGTATAGTTGATTTACAATGTTGCATTAATTTCTGCTATATAGCAAACTGATTCAGTTATATGTATATATACATTCTTTTTCATACTCTTTTCCATTATAGTTTATCACGGGATATTGAATATAGTTCCCTGTGCTATACAGTAGGAACTTGTTGATTATTCATAGTTTGCATCTGCTAATCCCAAACTCCCAATCCATCCCTCCCCTTGCCCTGTCCCTCTTGGCAACCATAAGTTTGTTCTGTTTCATAGATAAGTTGATTTGTCATATTTTAGATTCCACATATAAGTGATATCATATATTATCTGTCTGTCTCTGTCTGATTTACTTCACTTAGTGTGATAATCTCTAAGTCCATCCATGTTGCTGCAAATGGCATTATTTCGTTCATTTTCATGTCTGAGTGGTATTCCATTGGATATATGTACCACATCTTCTTTATCCATTCCTCTGTCAATGGACATTTAGGTTGTTTCCATGTCTTGGCTATTGTGAATACTTAAATGGGCATAATATTTAAGTGAGAAAGTATTATGAAGTTTCAATAGCTGTTTAGGAAATGAGGTAGCACATGACTCAGAGTAGGTGATCAGTTCATGCCAGTGTCCCCTCCCCAGTTCCTCTAGCACTGCCCATTCTGGGGAATTAAAAGAGCTTCAGACACTGAATCCAGGGTCTGCCTCTAGGGTACAAGCATGTCTTACTTGGTGTCTCTGCAGTGACAGGGGCACTACAGCAAAGAACTGCACCTGCGTCACCTGGTTCCTCCTGCTGCGGCTCACAGAGCAGGCAGGGCTCAAGGGCATCCTCTGCACTCTTCCTGCTCATCTACTCAGTTACCCTCACAGACAACCTGGCCATGATCACCCTGATCCACGCAGACCCGCAGCTCCACACGCCCATGTACTTCTTGCTGAGTATCCTCTCCTTCATAGACTCCTCCTTCTCCACGTTAAACACCCCCAGGTTGCTGCAGAGCTTCCTCACCTCAAGCCAGTCCACCTCCTTTGCAGGCTGCCTGGTCCAGATGACCCTCATGACTCTCCACGGTACTGCTGGGTGTCTGCTCCTGGCCATTATGGCATATGACCGATTTGCTGCCATCTACCACCCTCTCCTCTACAAAATCAGCATGTCCCAACATCTGTGTGTCCAACTGGTGGCAGTCACCTATATGGCTTCTGTTGCCAATTCAGCTTTACTGACTGGGTACATCTTCAAGCCGCTCTACTGTGGCCCCCATATCATTAACCACTATGTCTGTGACATCCCCCTTGTGCTCCAACTTGCCTGTGCAGACGTTGCCAAGGCTGAGGCCATTGTCTTCTCATCTTCTGCCTTGATTATCCTCTTTACCATCATCATTATCCTGGTCTCTTATGCCTACAGCCTGGTGACTATCTGCAGGATGCGTTCCCTCAAGGCTTAGAGCAAAGCACTCTCCACCTGTGCCTCTCACCTCGCAGTCATCTGCGTCTTCTACGGCACCATCACCTTCATGTATGCTCAGGCAAGCTCTCACAGTTCCATGGAACAGAACGAGGTCGTGTCTGTCTTCTACACAGTGATCATCCCCATGCTGAACCCTCTGATCTACAGCCTGAGGAATAAAGATGTGAAGCCTGCTCTAAAGAGGGGATGCCTTGACATGCTGCCTTCCTAACAGAGAGTGGAACATTCTATCCTAAGCCATACCATGGTAGAGACAACATAAAACCTGAATAATATTAACACTTGGATAGAAGGAATTATGTGCCAGCACTATTTTAAATACCTTTCACTTATCAATCCATTTAATCTTCACAACAAGAGGTTGAAATAAATACTATTATTGTCCCTTAGGAATCTGAGGCACAGAGAGGCTGAGTAACTGGCTCAAGGTCACACAGCTAATAAGAAGCATAGTCAGAATTTGAATCCAGGCAGTCTGGCTCCAGAGACCATGTTTTCAACCCATACATTATATTGCCTTTTTCTGATAAGTGCATCTTACAAGCAGACAATGGGCACAGTTATTCCTAAATTCCATATGTCATAAGGAGGGGCTAGATCATGGAAGTCCTAGCCACTGCAGTCAGAGAAGAAAAAGAAATAAAGGGAATACAAATTGGAAAAGAAGAAGTAAAACTGTCTCTTCAATAATCCCAGCATCTTTCATGCCTAATTTCTGTTATGGGACGAATTATCTCCCCACCCAAAAATTGATATGTTGAAACCTTAACCCCTGGTACCTCAGAACATAACTGTATTTGGAGACCGGGCCCTTAATACAATCGGACTGATGTCTTTATAAGAAGAGGAAATTTGGACACACAAATAGATACCTGGGATGTGCACACACAGAGAAAAGACCATGTGAGGACACAGCAAGAAGGTGGTCACCTTCAAAACAAGGGGAGAGGCCTCTGAAGAAACCAAATCTTCCAACCCCTTGATCTTGGACTTCTGGCCTCCATAACTCTGGAAAAAATTAGTATCTGTTGTCTAAGTTACACAGTCTTTTGTATTTTGTCAAGCACTAATATGGCTTCTATATTCAAGGCTGCCCCTTAGCCTAATATGACTGCTGAAGCTCTAGCCATCACTTTACTCTTTGAAGAAGAAAGCTGGAGGAATGGGGGACATTACCAGCTGTCTATCCCCTTTTTGTAGCCTTTTCAGTAACAGCCAAGCACAACCATTGGCCTCTTATTTGCCAGAACTTAGTCACAGGGGAGTCATATGACTTGACTAAGCAAGGGAGGCTGGGAAATATGGTTATTAGCTGGGCACATGGCCACCTTGACAATCTTGGGATCCTGTTTTTTTTTTTTTTTTTTTTTTTTTTTTTTTTTGGGATCCTGTTTTTAAAAAAGAAGTACTCTTGATGCCTATCCAGTATTCATTCCCTCACTGCCTGCTGCCTAGAGCAGAGGATGGCGGAGGACTGATGGTTCACCCATGACCCCAACATGCCCTGCCAGCCGTTTGTGTGTGGGCAGCATATAGTAAGTTTAAAGATTTTAGCCAACATAAAAAATTTTGATACAATCACATTTTTTCAATCCCTATTGCCACTTTCTCTGGGAAGAAAAATTGAATTGGCACATTCTACCAGTCTTATTCTCAGCACAGTTATAATCATCTTGTGCTGAGCCAGAGATGCCCTTTTAAACAGGACACGGATTCTCCAGTTCTCCCCACCCCATTCTTCCCCATCACTCTTCTTGGGGTGTCTGTTGCCTTTTTATCATGCCCTGAGTTTTTTCATAATAGTAGAGAAAATGTATTATATTCACATCTCTAGCAAAAGTAAGAAAAGAAAAGAAAGGCTTAGAGATGTACATGTTTCAAGACAAGTAGCCAGTGCCTAGGACGATGCCTGGTGCCTGGAAGAAGCTCAGCCAATACTCCTTGAATGAAGGAAGATAATATCTATTTTTTGGATGTGAAGAATGTCCCCACAGGTGTAAGATTAACACCCTCCCCCCCAAAAAAATTGTGTGCATGTAGAAGAATACCTTTTTCATTCATTTAAGGTGTCTGAGTGGTCCTTGTAGGTATTTGAGTTTGCAACCCTTGGCCACAGGGAAAATTCTCAACTCTTTAGTATTATCTTACAAGCTTGTGCCACCCTAACTTTCCAGGGAGCACCTCACAGTTCCCACCAAACACCTACCCTGCAGCCCCAACAAGTGACCTGGCCTGGCCTGAATAGGTCATACATTTGCACACCTCTTCCTTTGCTCGTGTCCTCCCAGCACCTGGAATGTGCTTCCTCATCGCTTTGTCAGCCTGACGGATCTTTTTATTATCATTCCAGTCCCAGCCTAAATGCAAAACCTCTTCTCCAAACTTTTCTGACTCCTACACACAGAATTTATCATTCCTTCCTCTGTGCTCTGGTTTGCCTTTGTTAAAGAAAAATGTTTAAACTACCAGAAACCAAAGATTGAGCGCTGAATGGAAAAAGAAAAAAGGAAGATTTACTTTCAAGCAGGAAGCCCAATCTAGCACAGACTAGGAAAACTTCAGATCTGACAATGTGGGAGGAGAAAAGAGGTCATTTTCCAAAGCCAGGAGACTATGAACTGTCCCTTTCCCAGGTTAGGAAAGCAAAGTCCCTGGGTGTTCCTGAATGGTTGCTGACACCTGGGTTTTTATTTTTTATTTATTTACTTGTTTGTTTGTTTTATTTTTGGTTGCGCGCGAGCTTTCTCTAGTTGTGGCAAGCAGGGGCTGCCCTTCATTGCGATGCACGGGCTTCTCATTGCAGTGGCTTCTCTTGTTGCAGAGGATGGGCTCTAGGTGCGTGGGCTTCAGTAGTTGTAGCTCGCGGGCTCTAGAGCACAGGCTCAGTAGTTGTGGCGCACGGGCTTAGTTGCTCCGCAGCATGTGGGATCTTCCCGGACCAGGGCTCAAACCCATGTCCCCTGCATTGGCAGGTGGATTCTTAACCACTGCTCCACCAGGGAAGCCCCTACACCTGGGTTTCTAATTAGATAAGATCTGGCTTAGTTGGAGGTGATCTTCTGGGTACACATGTGGTGCCTGGTTCGGGTTGGGGTTGTGACATCCAGCTGCCTCTGCGTGTACGTGAGGTGCCTGAGTCAGGAGGGAATCACCCAGTTAGCAGCTTACCTCATCAGCAGCCAGGAGACCAAGTGAAGGCTCATGACCTACCTCCACACCAGCACAGTCACACACAGCACTGAAAATGTCATGTTTTTCTCCCCTATTAGAATTTTGTCTTTTTTTTTTTTTCGCCACACCTTGTGGCTTGTGGGATCTTAGTTCCCCGACCAGGGATTGAACACGGGCCCTTGGCAGTGAAAGTGTGGAGTCCTAACCACTGGACTGCCAGGGAATTCCCTATTTTGTCTTTTTTTTTTTTTAACCTTATGTCTGAGTCACCCAGCCCCTGCCCCAGTGTTCAATACAGAGAGGATATTCAATTATTGCTTATTGCTTGACTTAAATAAGAGAATGCAGCAAAGTACCTACCTAGTATCTGACACATAATAGATGCTCAGTAAATTATAGCTCCTGTGGGAAGGACACATGAGGCCAAATAACTGGCAGGAATCTTTCTCCCAAGAACAACGAGGAAAGGATGCCTCTACCTTAAGCCCAATACAGCTGCTACAAATTACAAGGCTGCATCTTTCTGTAAGGAGCTGATACTCCAAATCAGCAAGCCATGTTCCACAGAGAGAGCAATCTAGAAACCCCCAGCACTGCTCCTTGGGACAGGCTCTACCCAGCTGTGTGTGGGGAATGGGGACAGAAAGCAGAATCCCATTTATACCTAGATTTTATTGGTGCCTTCATTTCGTGAAGAAGGTCACGTAGCTGGGAAATTTTAGCATCAGGATATAGCTGAAGCCAGTGGGGTCCAGAGCACAGGTTCTTTCCATAGTTCTGGGCAACCCTGTCATCACTCTGTACCCTGACTCTCTGCTCCTTTAAAGCTTCTGTTACCACTGAGTCCCCTTTAATGCCATTTAAATCATCTTAAGTATGCAGGCTTTGTATCCCCGGCTAGACTGTAAATTCCCTGAGGGCAGGGAGTGTGCCTTTCAGAGCTGGGGTTTGGAACTAAGGCTCCGTGAAAGCTGGTGGGAGAGTTACAGAATGGACCTATCCCAACACCAGCAGGCCTGCTCCCAGCTGCAGACCCTGGAGACCTGGGCTTCTGCAAGAAATCCGGAGGCAAATTCACAGTTTTTATTCTCTCTGAGAAAACCCTATCTGCTTCCATCAGCTTCCTTCTCAGCCCAACAACTCTGATAGCTATCTGCCCAACAATTCTGTAGAGTCAGATCTGACCAGGAGCTTCTTGTAAGCTCAGGGCAGTTGCAGAGGGAGTTGGAAACAGGAAACAAACAAAAAAAAGACCGGCAAGGTAAGGGAACAAGAGTGGCAACTAACCACGTACCCTCTGCACCAATCGCTTCTCTAGCCCTCTCCCCCAGAGGGCTTATCTCCTGCAGGGAGAGGTCTCCACCTGAGACTTGGGGCATGTGAGTCACACTTGAGGAGAGCTTCTTCCCTCTCCACCAGGATGAGTTCAGGCAGATTCAGTGCAGGGCAAGGGCCATGAGTCACCGGTGATGAAGAAAGAGTCAGGGAATGGGAGAGGGTGGGGCAGGCCCCTCTACTGTGTCAGCGTCCACAGCCTCCCTTCCTGTCTTTGGCCACGGATATCAAAGGCATTTCCTAGGCAGGTCAGGGTCTCTCAGCCTTGACACTATGAACACCTGGGGCTGGATCATTCTTTGTTGTGGCAGTTGTCCTACCCTAAGATGCTAGTAGCATCCCCACCTCACCCAATGTGACAACGAAAGATGTCTCCAGATGTTTCCAAATGTCCCCACTGGGTAGGAAGAAATGAGCCTGGTTTAGACCACTAGCCTTAGAGGGCTTCCTGCCTCTCCTTCCCTTCCTTCTACAGAAGGTTGGGCTGGGGTCTCAGTCTGCCGTATCTCCTCTCCCGTGGCTGCCTCTTCCTAGCAATTCCTGAATATTATTCCCTTATCTCGTCAAAGGGCTTACGGCTGCTTCTTTCAGGATTGTGGATGAAAAGGAGTAAGTAATGGTCATGGAGAAGTAATCAAGTTCCCTGAGCTTAAAGAGGGAAGGAAGAACCAGGACGGGACCCAGGAGTCCCCATCCTATGGTAACCAAAAGTCCTGATGGACTGAGGCAGCGTGGTCCAACAGACGCCTAATGTAAGCTACAGATATGGGCCACATATGTAATTTAAATTTTCTAGTAGTTAGTTACATTTTTTTAATTAAAAGAAACAGGTGAAATTACTTTCAAAAATATGTTTTACTCGGGGCTTCCCTGGTGGCGCAGTGGTTGGGAGTCCGCCTGCCAATGCATTGGACACGGGTTCATGCCCCAGTCCGGGAAGATCCCACATGCCACGGAGCGGCTGGACCCGTGAGCCATGGCCGCTGAGCCTGAGCGTCTGGAGCCTGTGCTCCGCAATGGGACAGGCCACAACAGTGAGAGGCCCGCGTACCGCAAGAAAAAAAAAAAAGTTTTACTTAACCCAATATGTTAAAAACATAGTCACTTTAGCATGTAGTCAATATTTCAAAATTAGTAATGAGCTATATTCCATTCTTTTTTTCATAGTAAGTCTTCAACATCTGAAGTGTATCTTTCTCTTACGACACATCTCAGTTGGGACCAGCCACCTTTCAAGAGCTCAGTAACCACATTGGCTAGAGGCTACCATCCTGGCTATGGCAGGACTGAGTCTTCTTACAGAGGGTGAGGTTCACCCCTGCCCTTCTCCCAGCACCAGGGGGCTTCCAGAGGCCAAGATCTTGGGAACACAGTGAGGCAATCTAATCTCCAAGTAGATATTTGTAACTTAGGGAAAAAGATACCCATTTCAAGGGGCACCTACCCCACCCAAAACAATGCCCACTCCTGGACCCATAAACAAAGCAGCCTGCTGGTTGTCTGTTAGGCCCTTTCCAGAGACTTGGACCTCAAACATTCCACACCACACCCCATGTCAGAAGAAAGTTATAAATCCTCAGGGTGTATATTAACCTAACCCCACCCCACACAGAGACGTTCTCCCAGCAGTCAGGTACTTCCACCCAGGCTTTACACACCCTGCTTCTCCCCCTGGTACTCAGTGTGCCTAATGCAAGACTGTAGACCCATGGGGCCCTCAGACCCTGCCCTGTGTGTCATGATCAGTTCACCAACCCTTCACCCACATCTGCTTCCTGGTAGACAGAGATCATGTTCCGTTGAGCCTAGAGCCTCTGTTCGATTGATAAATTCCCAAGCCTGATGGACTCATTTCTAGTTAAGGTACAAGACCTAGGATTGGGGCCCCTGATGGAGACTTATAACCTCTCATTATGGGTGGGATCCTCCCCTGTCCTTGTTCTGCCAGGATGTACATCCTGAAATCCACTCGTCCCAGCTCAAACAAAGATGGTGCAGGGGCTTGGATAGGAAAAGATGGAAAAATGCTGAGGCTAAGGGGAAGAAATTCCAAAATTTTCCAAACATTTTTTCACTGGATATGTTCCCAGATAATCATTCAGCAGCTTTAAAGTTTGTTTGTTTAATCTTTATATTCCTAGTACATGAGACCTGGCATATAGTAGGATCTCAATTAATACATGTATGAATTTGCTGTAGGTGGCAAACACAGCCCACACTCTGGGAGGGAAGGGGGGGGTCTCTGAGAGGTCTCCATGTTTGAAGCTTAGGAAGGAATGAGCCCTTATCTGCAGTTTTCCAGTGTCCTGACCCTTTATCCACAGAGGATTGGGTGGACAGCTAGATTTATGACTCATGAGGTCAGTTCCAGCATCCTACCTGTGCCAAGCCTGTGCTCCAGGCTCACCTCCCTGCGTGGTCATTCAAGCCCCATCCCCAACTGTAAAGACTCTTATCCAGTCCCCTTACCCTTGGGGCCACTGTTCAAGTTCCACTCACTTTTCTGGTTTTCAGGAGCCTCTTCAGTTCTGGCTCTTGGGGATTTCCTCTCCTTAGATTTGAGCGCAATCATATCTTTCAAATTATTTTGTTAGTCGGGTTTTTTTTCCTGCATTTCTGTGTTTGAGATAGAAAGGGCTTCCAGTTTTCTCTGTTAAAGTAACTGCGTTAGACCCAAGATGGGAGTCGTGCTAAGCCCCACGTCAGCAAACAAAAACTGAACTAAATTTCTTTGCTCTGACAGAAAAGGAAGCCCTAGGTCAACTCATCACTGCTTACCTGCTCAGCCCAAGTTACCTGACCAGAATCCAAGACTTCCCTTTTCTCCATATGAGGAAAGCAACCCTGCTTTACCCAATCAGCCAATGCCCAGTTTCACTTCCTTGTTCCTGCTCGTGTGGGTCTGTAAAAATTTCTCACCTTGTACATCTCTTCAGAGCTCCTTTCTATCGGCTAGACTGGATGCTGTCTGACTCATGAATCACTGAATTAAAGCCTACTAGATCACTAAATTGCCTGTGGAAATTTTTCTTTTAACACAGGTAAGTCTCCCATACTGACTGAAAATGCCAGGCTGACATACTAATGCAAATCTGATCATCTAAATTTGGGGCTGAAAACCCTTCATTGATTCCCATTTCCTTCAGCGTGGAGTCCAAAGAGCATACGTAGCAAGGCCTCTCATAATCTGACCTGGGTTGATTTCCTGGGCTGCTTCTCAGGCAACCCCATCCTCACACCCTTCATGCCAACATCCCTGACATATCTGCTGTGCCCCCCAATCAGCCATGGTCTCTTGCACCTCCTCCCTTTACATATGCTACGTATCCGCCTGGGACATTCTACCCCCCTCACTCCCACTCACCCAAATGTCATTTTCCACAGGAAGCATTCCCTCGCATCGACTCTGCAAGCCTGAGTCAATCCCCCACTTTCACGTTTGCGCTCTCTTAGTCCGCCCAATTTCTTCTCACAGTGTATTATAATTATCTATCCTCATGGAATTATTTTCATTTCCTCAGGAAACACCAGGTTAAGCCTCCAGCAACCATTTTGTTCTATAAGACTCTACCCAGAGGCAAATTATCCAGGAGGCTGACAAACCAAGGCTTCAGGGCTCCTTACCTGCCAGGACTCTTCCAAGGCCCTGGGAAGGCCATAGCTATGTGTTGACGTCATCAGGTGTTTTTTTGTGAAGTTTTAGAAAGAAGGTATTTTAGCCACAATTGGTTAAAACCACTGTATCTGGGCTTTCCTGGTGGTGCAGTGGTTTAGAATCCACCTGCCAGTGCAGGAGACACGGCTTCGAGCCCTGGTGCGGGAAGATCCCACACGCCGCGGAGCAACTAAGCCCGTGCACCACAACTACTGAGCCTGCGCTCTAGGACCCACAACTACTGGGCCCGCATGCTACAATTACTGAGGCCTGCGCACCTTGAGCCCGTGCTTCGCAACAGGAGAGGCCACTGCAGTGAGAGGCTCGCGCACCGCAACGAAGAGTAGCCCCCGCTCGCTGCAACTAGAGAAAGCCCGCAAGCAGTAACGAAGACACAACGCAGCCAAAAATAAATAAACAAATGAACAAAAAACACTGTATCTTTCCACCTTGATTTCCCCTGCATCCTCCTACCCTCCTGCAGCTTTCGAGTGACTGCAGGTGTTATGAAGTCCAGCTAAGGGGTAGTTGAGGTGAGAATATACTATGCTTGGGTTTATTGAATATATTTATATGATTTGTAAATGGTTTGGAATTTACTTCAGTTATCGGTAGTCATCCCAGGGGAGAATGGCTTCTAGCAACACTGATATCACCCGCTGTACCAACTCTCCCAGAATCATGCATGAAAGTGCAGAGCCAGAGCTCAGATCAGTACACTCATGTGACCTACAGCACTCAGATGCATGTGGGTTTGAAATGGGCAGAGAAGATAGTCTCTGGAAACCTCTTTCAATCATGAGACTTAACTAATACAAATACCATGCAATTGTTTTATATTGTAATATTTTGGTATGTGTCAGCTACAGAACATTTTTAATTTGTTGTGATTTATTTTCTCATCCATTCCAAGGAATCATTTTTTGTATGTAATCTTGTATTCTTTTTCTTAATGATGCCCCTGCAAAGATAAAATCTCCAAGCCCCATGAAACTTGGACTTGTCCCTACAGCTAACCCTCTGCCTCAGCTGACCCACTTTCTCTCACTCAGAAATTTGGAATCTGGGGACTTCCAGCAGTTAGGACTCGGCGCTTTCACTGCAGTGGGCCTGGGTTCGATCCCTGGTCAGGGAACTAGAATCCTGCAAGCTGCATGGCCAAAAAAAACAAGAAGAAATTTGGAATTGGGATTTCTGTATCCCTGGAACTGTAACATGTAAACACAAAAGCCGTGGGGTTATCACGTTTCTCTCTATGGATGAAGTACTGGAGAAAGCTAGTAGGCAGAGTAGCCTGAGGCAAAGAGTTGTGTCTACTTTGCTGCCTACTGGTTCCTGCCTTTTCCCTTCCTGTAGGGTCTGTTTTAGTTTTCTACTGCAGAAATGAAAATTACCCCAAAAGTTAGTAGCTTAAAATAACAAACATTCCTTATCTCACGGTTTCTGCAAGTCAAATATTCCAGAGCCACTGAGCCAAGTGTTTCTGCTCAAGGTTTCTCATGAGACTGCAGTCAAGATGTCAGCCAGAAACCTTGTACAACCCTAGTGGGAATGGAAATTGGTTCAGCCATTCTGAAAGCAGTGTGCCAGTTCCTCAAAAAATTAAAAATAGAAATGCCTTCTGATCCAGCAATCCCACTTCTGGATATATATCCAAAGGAAATAATGTCAGGATCTAAAGAGATATCCATGATTATTGCAGCATTATTCACAATAGCCAAGATATGGAAACTCCCTAAACGTCAACAAATGAATGCATAAAGAAAATGGTATGGGCTTCCCTGGTGGCGCAGTGGTTGAGAGTCCGCCTGCCGATGCAGAGGACACGGGTTCATGCCCCGGTCCGGGAGGATGCCACATGCCGCGGAGCGGCTGGGCCCGTGAGCCATGGCTGCTGAGCCTGCGCGTCGGAGCCTGTGCTCCGCAACGGGAGAGGCCACAACAGTGAGAGGCCCGCGTACCGCAAAAAAAAAAAAAAAAAAAAAAAGTTGTGATTTTGTGTAGGTGAGAGTTATTCAGTAGATAAGTAACTGACACCTGGCTTTTTTACCCTTACGTAAGTGTATAAAACATTTTATATAACTTCATGCATTCAACAAATATACAGTCTACTCTGATGGTGGACTGAGTCCTGGAGATAACGTGATGAATAAGAAAGTCCCTGTCCTCAAGGAATATACAGTCTTGCATTAAAATCCTTGTCAGACTGTGTGTCCCAACTACCCCTGGGTGCCTCTGCCTGTAACCATCAGCCTCTGCAACCTGCTCTCACTTACTGAGCATCCCCCATTTCTGGGTACTGGATGGAATATTGAGGCCAAGAGCCCCTGTCTTTGAGAAGTGGCTGTTTTAGAAGGGACCAGATGGTCAGAGAAACACAGTTGTCTGAAGTTTAATTTTAATGTTCTGTGAATACTTTTTCCCCTTGAACGCTGCAGGGGATCTGGACCAAAGACTGTGAGTGGGTGAAAGGAATAGAGAAATGAAAAACTAAAAATGACAAAAAAGGGAAGCAATGATACATTCTCACTTGAGAAATAACTGAGAAGAGATTGCAGGGGGTTGACGTGGGTGTATGCAAGTGATATGTAAATGTGACATCCACGACAGCTCAAATTGTTACAGTTCTTTTGTTTTACATAGTTGAATGTTGGTCATTGGGAATATTCTCCTGGGACCTATCGTGCAAATTTACTGACCACTAATCTCACTCACCCTCACTACCTATTTAATCAAGTGATTAAGGTGAGACATTTTTCCAATCTGACCCTTAGCATCTTTTTTTGCATGACAGAGTTAGATACATAATCTTCAAATTTCTTCCATATGATACATGTTCTTAGAACAGAGAGTGATCGATTTCTTTGTCCTCAGTGTTTCCAAAGAAACTACCCCAGGATTTTAACATTTCTTGAAAGGCTAAATCATGGTGAATAGGTAGGAGGAAGAAAAGGAGAGGATAGGAAAAGAAAGTTGTGGGAAAGAATTAAATATAAAAGGAAGCATAAGAGAAGATAGAAAAATAGAGATGAACTTGACAAAAGCTTGTAAAAAACTTCCCCACAACTCCCTAGGATCCACATAAACGCAGAGTCATAGGTCATCTGTTCCTTCCCAGCAGGAGCATCGGCCACAGTGCTGGGTATATATTAAGTTCTCAAATATTTTAAGTTGTTGAACTGAGCCAGATTGAATTCCATTTCATTGAATTTATTGTCTCTATGGCTAGCAAAGTCCCCAGTACTAGAGGGGTCAGAGCAGAGGTATAACGCCCACCTGGTGGGGATGTCGACAAGGTGAATCACACAACAGCCAACGCCTTTTGGAGGGACCCCTGATGTCCCTTCCAGCTCTGCGAGTCTACGTCTCTATGACAATTTAGTCAGATTCGATTGAATTGAATTCCCTGAAACTCAAATTTTAAGCTCAGAAACACCTGAGTCTGTATTTGCAAATCCTGTTGTAGCCTGCTCTGCCCCAGATCTAATCAATTATTCCCATGTCCAATACCCAATGATCCTTTTGGGCTTAATTGTTGGGGAAAGTAACAACCTATCAGATTCTCTGGTCCTGCTGCCCTTCCTGAGATGCCATTAGTCAATTTTCAGTTCACTTTTCTGTTCCTTTCATTTCCCCCAAGTCAATTTCTTCTATTATTCAACCAATAAGCGTTTATTGAGGACCACTGCATATCCTGCCTACGTGCTTGGAACTATATAGAATACAGAACATGCAAACATCTTTGTCCCTGCCCTCCAAGGTGCCTAGAGTTTGGCTGGAGAGGCAAAACTGCCACATGTTTAGTAATTTTCAAAATGAGCTTAAGGCAGTTTGTAACCAAGGACCAAGTGCACGTCCATGGTGAAAATGCTGTAGGAGTTCAGAAAAAAGGAATATAGCTTTCAATTTGGGTGGTCTGGGGGGGGATTTTTTTTTAATATTTTTTATTTGTTATACAAATTTTAAAAGTTACTTTCCATTTACAGTTATTACAAAGTATTGGCTATATTCACCATGGAGTAGGAGAATTTTAAATTGGACATTTAAATATGGGATAGATGCATCTTAACTGGAGAAGAAAGAAGGCTATCTTAAGCTGGAAGAACAAGAAGAAGACAGTAATTAGAGCAGGGCATTACATGTAAAGGCCTGAGTGGATGGAGGACAGGGGCAGCCCACGCTGAGACACACGGGAATTGAAGCTGAAGGGTTCAGCACAGAATAACAGGCAGCTATAGCAATGTTTCTAAAAGCTGTCATCCTCAACATCTTCAGTCCTTGAGGCTGAAATCCAGCCACATTAACACTGGGGGCTATTTATGACTGAGGGAGAAAGTGTTTTGTAGTCATCAGCTCTCCAAGGCTCATTCCAGCTACTTCCCACACTCAGCACCATCTCAGGAATGAAGCATGTGCTGGCAGCAGTGAGCATTATTTGCAACAAGGTTGGCAATCCGCTGGCTAGAAGAGAAGGTGGGGTGAGATGTGGAGGTTTGAGTGAGAAAGGTAGATGGAGGAGGAAGGTTGAAGTGACAGACTGTAAGAAAGGTGAAGAAGAGGAGGCGTGCCTGAGAGATGATCATTAGTAAGCAGAGACATGTTCAGACAAAATTCCTCGCCACTTGCTGTGTGCGGCCCTGGGTCATTTCAGCGCCCTTGTGGCTGGACAGCACTCCCTCCAGGTTTGCTCTTCCTATTGGCCACTCAGAGTCTGTATGTGGTATCATTCCACTTCTATCTCAGATTCACCTTTTTCTTCTTCATTCTAATCACAATTTACCAATCACAGCCATTTAACAACCTTCAGCTGGCTGCTTCATGGATTTCTGACACCTCCTTGGAGATGCCGGCATTTACTACCCCAAGGAAAATCTAGTCCACCACGATGGAATAAAATAGGTTACCCTTTTTGTCTTTGTTTCCAGGCAGACAAAACTATATTCGGAAATTAGTGAATCTAAATTGCAATCCATAGTCAATTAAGTTATCATTAACCAGAAGCACACTTAGTGCCAGCACTACACCGATCTACACACTTTATGTGCTGCATTTCACTTGGTTCTCCCAGCATTCCTTGCGAGCAGGGATTTTCAACCTCTCTACAGATGAGGAACCTGGAAGTCATAGAGACCATGTAATTTATACAAGGCTATACAACTAATAAATGTCAGAACCAGGATTTAAGTCTGATTTAAGTGATTTCCAAGGCCACATTAGTGTGGACCACAGAATTTTAGGTGAAACACAAGTTAACAAATTTATCTTAGTTTTTATTTTAGTTTGCATATGTTAATTTGGTGAGTTCCTAGAGTCCTTTGTATTCAGCTCCTACCAGGTACCTATTCCTGCTTCCCTTAGATATTGAAGACAAGGACTTACCTAAGACAGTTTGCAGTTTCTTGTAAATGGTAGGTATTCGACTCATAGCTATTAAATGAATTAATAAATGAATTCCTACACACATGCATGAGTGAGTTAACAGTAGGCATTTATAAATAAGGATTTGAATGTGTAATAAAGAGAGAAGATAGTCAAAGTGGGATAAGAGGAAGTTTCCATTTTTCCTTCATAGAGCAAACAGTTCAAATATAGACACCAAATCCATCCAGGTCACACTTTTTGACCCTCCATTAATACAGTGGATTAAGTAGTCATTCCTGGCTCTCCTGCCAACCTAAGCCCAGTGTCACAGACCCAATAACCACTCCTACTCCTTCACCCTTGCCTGCCTCAAAGTATAGAGGTTTCATAAGCCAGACACTCTCTTTCCCTCACCTTTGTGGTTAGAGATGAACATGTGACCTACTTCTGGCCAATGAGCTTCCAGGAGAAATTAGCTAGCTGGTTTCTGAGGAAGAAATTTGTTCATTGATTAAAAGAAGTCTACCACCAAATTTATTATTAAATAAAGAATAAATATCCTTATCACTTAAGGTACCTTGCTTGAGTTTTCTGTTACTTATAACTGGGCAGATGTAATACAGTTGACCCTTGAACAACATGGCTTTGAATTGTGCAGATCCACTTATACCAGGATTCTTTTTCAATAAATACATATTACTGTACTACATGATCTGCAGTTGGTTGAATGCATGGATGAAGAACCACAGATATGGAAGACTGACTATAAAGCTATACTGGAATTTTCAGGTGTGTAGAGGGCAGCCACCCCTAACCCCTGCATTGTTCAAAAGTAAACTATATATTCATCTAATAATTCCATTTAATTCAGTAGATTATGTTTTTAAGCCCCTACTAAGAACTAAGCCCTGGGCTTCCCTGGTGGCGCAGTGGTTGAGAGTCCGCCTGCCGATGCAGGGGACACGGGTTCATGCCCCGGTCCGGGAAGATCCCACATGCCGCGGAGCGGCTGGGCCCGTGAGCCATGGCCGCTGAGCCTGCGCGTCCGGAGCCTGTGCTCTGCAACGGGAGAGGCCACAGCAGTGAGAGCCTTGCATACCGCAAAAAAAAAAAAAAAAAGAACTAAGCCCTGTTCTCTTCAAACTTTCCACTAAATCTGCCATCCTCTGACATGTCCTTACTCTTCCTTCTGTCTTTACCTCCTGGGAAATAGTTGGTCTTTCCTCTCCTCTATTTTACATCCTATAGGTCTATAAGAAAACATCTGCTTGATTGATTCTATTTCAAAATAGAGAAGGAAGGAGATTAGCGTTTATCCATGTTTTGTGAGCATTGTCTCATGTGAATCTTTACCATCACACTTTGGGGTAAGTATTTTACCCCTGTTTTGCAAAGGGAAAAACTCAGGGTAACTGACTCAAGGTTATACAATTTGTAAAAGTGATGAAGCCAGGTTGTCTTAACCTGTTTAATTGCAAAAGCCATACTCTTTATACCTCATTCTTTCCCACCTACTCTCACTTCCGCATAAATTGGTTCCTTCGGGCTTATGCTGTTTGAACAATCTAAACTACCCACACATGCACTTCCATTTCTCTATCTGTATTTGTACAATTTACAGTCAACACTTGGTTATCAACATCTGTGGGGAGAGAGCAGTTACACAGATATTCCAAACATAACTCATGTTTGTCTCAGAAACCCACAAGGTAATTTGTTTTTATAGCAGATTTTCCTTCTAATCATGTTTTCTTCAAGCTAATGCTAAGATAAATTTGAACTTTCTAAATACACAGTGATGGCAGAGTAAAACAGCTCAAGCTGAGGAAGGCAACCACCTGGTAGGATTACAATACCTGTAGTATTGTTACAGCAGCCCTAGCAAATAAACACACCCTACTTTCAAATCTTTTAGGTAAATAGCTAGACGTGGAATTACCACATGATCTGATTAATCATATGGTAATTCTATGTTTAACTTTTTGAGGAACCTGCTGCACCATTGTACATCCCCACCAGCAATGCACCAGGGTTCCAAGTTCTCTACATCCTCACCAACACTTGTTATTTTCTGGGGTCTTTCTGTTTGTTTGTTTGTTTTTAGTATTTATTGATGCATTTGGCTGCACCTGGTCTTAGCTGCAGCACGCGGGATCTTCCTTGCAGCATGCAAACTCTTTGTTGCAGGGTGTGGGATCTAGTTCCCTGACCAGGGATCGAACCCGAGCCCCCTGAATTGGGAGCGTGGAGTCTTAGCCACTGGACCACCAGAGAAGTCTTCTGGGGTCCTTTTTTTTTTTTTTTTAATTTATTTTTGGCTGCATTGGGTCTTCATTGCTGTGCGCGGGCTTCTCATTGTGGTGGCTTCTCTTGTTGTGGAGCACGGGCTCTAGAGCGCAGGCTCCGTAGTTGTGGCGCACGGGCTTAGTTGCTCCGCGGTATGTGGGATCTTCTCAGACCAGGGATCGAACCCATGTCCCCTGCACTGGCAGGCGGATTCTTAACCACTGCACCACCAGGGAAGTCCCTAGATAAACTGTTTGATGTGTGTTTCTTTTATATATATATATGGGTCACAGTTTGTTTTGTTGTGGTTTTTGTTTGTTTTTGTTTTGTTTTTTGTTTGTTTTGACCGCTCTGAGCAGCTTGCAGGATCTTAGTTCCCTGACCAGGGATTGAACCTGGGCCACAGCGGTGAAAGGACCAAGTCCTAATCATGGGACCACCAGGGAATTTCCCACAGTTTTTTGTTTTTTTTAATTATGCTTTCATAGACTAAAAGATACAAGCCAAATTTATGATAATGGTTGTCTCTAAGAAGGGAAAGGCTTGGGACTGGGGTAGAACACATGGGGATTTCAATGACCATTAATAATGTTGTTTCTCTGATTAAAAAAAGATCTGAAGTATATATAGCAAAAACATTTACAGTTATTAACTCAAAGTGGTGGACATATGGTATTACATTTGTCTCTATTTTCAACTGAAAAACTTTTTTCCCAAAAAGTAGAGCAGTAAAGTACCAAACCATCTTTTTGGGGCAAGATAGAAAGTTCTATGCACTCATTAATCCCAAATTATTGACCATACACCATTTAAGAGGATGAAAGCCTTGTCTACAGATTTGTACACTGGGACCCAGGAGACATGAGTTGAAGTTTTGAGTCCAACACTAATTAGGTGCATGACCCTGGGTAGGAAATTTCCTTTCTTTGAATATCACTTTGGTTTCCTCCAAGATAAATACTGAAAAATGATGGTGCATACCACTCTACTTATGAATTTTGAACTACAAACGAAGTGAAAAGAATTGCAAGAAAGGTTGATCTTTCTGTGGTGCTGCAGTGCTTTTTAAAACACTCTCATGCTTATTGCAGCATCATTCACAATAGCCAAGGTATAGAAACAACCTCAGTGCCCATCACCAGATGAATGCATAAAGAAGATATGGCGTGTGTGTGTGTAGTATATACCATATATACATGGTATATGGTAAATATAATGGAATGTTCTTCAGCCATGAGAAAGAAGGACATCCTTCCATTTGCAACAATATGGATGGACCTTGAAGACATTATGAAAATGAGATAAGTCAGACAGAGAGAGACAAATACCATGTGACATCACTTATATGTGGAACCTAAAAAAGTCAAATTCATAAACACAGAGTAAAATGGTGGTTATGGGGGGCTGGAGAACGGGAGGATAGGAGAGCTGTTAAGGGTACAAACTTGCATGAAATAGTAACTAAGTCCTAGAGATCTACTAATGCACAATGTAGTGAATACAGACAACAGTACTGTATTATAACCATCAACCTTGCTAAGAGACTAGATCTTAATTATTCCAACCACTAAAAAGAAATGATAGGGCTTCCCTGGTGGCGCAGTGGTTGAGAGTCCGCCTGCTGATGCAGGGGACGTGGGTTCGGGCCCCGGTCCGGGAAGATGCCACGGAGCGGCTAGGCCTGTGAGCCATGGCCGCTGGGCCTGCGTGTCCGGAGCCTGTGCTCCACAACGAGAGAGGCCACAACAGTAAGAGGCCCACATACCGCGGAAAAAAAAAAAAAAGAAAGGATAATTACATGACATGATAGAGTGCTAATTATCACTACAATGGCAATATATTACAATATATAAATGTATCAAACTGACGTTGTACACCTTAAATTTACCAAATGTTATATGTCAAATATATTTCAATTTAAAAAATAAAAATATTCTTGAAAGGTTCAAACATGTACAAAGCAGAGAGTATGATAAATTAACACCCGTTTACCTACCATTCACCTTCAACAATTAACAGTTCATAGCATCTCTAACATCACTACTCCTCCCACCCAGATTTTCTTACCTTTTAATATAATTTATTTTATATTTATAATGTATTTTAATATAATTTTTAAAGTTGCAAGAATAATACAGGAACTCTATGTGGCTTTTATAGTCACCATTTATATTTTGCCCAATTATATGTATATGTACATAATAAATATATAAAATATTCATGTAACAATATATATAAATTTTTTCCAAACCATTTATCACTAAACAGTGAACAGTTCCTAAGAATAAGTCACTCTCCTACAGAGCCAGTAAAGCTATCAGAACGGGGACATTTCACAGTTATATAGTACTATTAGTTAATGAACCTTCATGTTCATATCTTGTCAATACTCCAAAGTATCCTTTATATTTTTCCCCATGAACCCACCCAGATGATTTTTTTTTTTAATGCCAATGTCCTATTATTTCCTGGTACTCTTTTTAAATGTCCAGATATGTCCCCTTTTTTCTTTCTTTCTTTCTTTGTTTATTTTTGGCTGTGTTGGGTCTTCGTTGCTGCACATGGGCTTTCTCTAGTTGTGGCGAGCGGGGGCTACTCTTCATTGCGGTGCATGGGCTTCTCATTGCGGTGGCTTCTCTTGTTGTGGAGCACAGGCTCTAGGCACACGGACTTCAGTAGCTGTGGCACTTGGGCTCAGTAGTTGTGGCTCACAGGCTCTAGAGCACAGGTTCAGTAGTTGTGGTGCATGGGTTTAGTTGCTCCGCAGCATGTGGGATCTTCCCGGACCAGGGATCCAACCCGTGTCCCCTGCATTGGCAGGCAGATTCTTAACCACTGCACCACCAGGGAAGTCCCTATGTCCCTTTTTTTTAATGTTAATGCCTAGACTTTGCTGGTGCCCTAAGCATGTTCTTGCTCTTTCCATTGGGTAATCTCATCCTGACTCAGAGCATCACACCTCAGCTGAGAGCACACTGGGCTAGACGCTCTGTAATTCTCTTCATGATTCCAGAACCACAACCAACCCCATTCCAGTAGCCTCAGCTGAGCCCAGCAAGGGACAGTCTCAGGGGAGCAGTGTCAGGAGACCAATGGTTAGGGGAGGAAGCCGTGTCCCCACCCCCAAAGCACAGTCAGAGAGACAAAAAGGAGGGAAAAAGCCACAACTGGGAGATGACCAGTGGGTGTTTTGTTCCTGGTTAACGATTCCCTTTGCTCTTCCTTTTGCCCATTGGCATTTCCTATGCTTAGAAGTTAGCTTCATTTCTGAAAATATAATTTTTTTACTTGCTAATATAAATAAACTACTCATTCCATTAACAAGGCCAGCAGCACCTCCTCAGATGATTCCCTGGTGGCTGAAGCCAGGAGAGCTTCCTAGAGAGGGTCAGGTCCCAGAATGTCTGCCCCTGTGCCCCCAACTCCCCTCTGTGCTCCACCACGGCTGGGACCCAGAAACAACAAGAAAAGGAACCTAGCTCCAGCCTGCTCTAGCCCTAGACTCACACTCCATGGAGCTCATGTCACCAACTCTTTCAACCAGTACAAGAGCCCAGAATAGGTCCTCAGCATCCAGCAGAGGCTCCCCTGGGTCCTTTAGTCAGAACAGCTGGGTAGACTGTCCTCCAGGTTCCTGCAAGCTCCCAATGGGGCAAGACGACTTCTTTTTATCCAGAATCCAGGGAGGAGACAGAAGGGCTCTTACTTGCTCCTGCTGAGTCTTCCTGCTGGCAAGATGGGACCATAAGCTCCGACTCCTCAAGGAGACCCTAATCTCCCTCTGCCTCAAGACCAAAGCAAGTGACCAAAATCTGCAGGGCATGCTCTCTTCTTCCCTGAGGCCTGAAGCTTCCAGGAACCCAGGAGGGGATATGGACCTGGGTGTGTCCATGAGGGCATGGGGCTATAGCCTTATAAACTCTGGCAGGACCGGGATGCAGCCACAGCTTCAGTCCCGAGTGCCATTGTCTCGTTTGCCTGAGCTGTGTGCCTTGTCATTGGACCTGGATGTGTGGCCACCTCAGAAACAGCTCTAGGAGGAGAACCTGAAAGACACAGGCTGGAATGAAAGGGACTCTCAGCATCACGCCACGGGCCTGGTGGGAATCTTGAGTCCCCAATGGGGGTTCACCATTAAGGTTGATAGTTGCCTATCAGAAATCCTACTGAGTTGCATCCATCAGAGCTGGTTCAGAGAGCTGAGTTTGCCTGTTCTCTTCTCCTTCCTGTCCCCCCAAATCTGCACCCACCCCATCCCCTACTCTGTCAGCCTTTCAGCACTTCCTGAGACCCCACTGCATTCAGGGGTCCCAGGTAATCTCTTCCAGCTCCCCACCCACTATGTGTTCATAATCTAACTTGTGGTGGGATGAAAGTTAATGGGCATCAAGTGTCTACCCTGTTTCCAGAAGTGTGCTAGGTACACTGACACACCTTGTCTTCCAGTCCTCACAGAAACTGAGGAAACTGAAGCTCAAAGGGGTTGAGTAACTCTACCAGGTCTCCTGACTCTTTCCAATGCAATTTTGCCCAGTAAACGTTTACCGAGGAGATTAATTCCCACTTCCAGGCTGTTGCGCGCCCCCGTCTCTTCCATCGAGCCCCACCTTCCTCATTTTTCAATGTCCAGCCCCGTCCCTCCTCTTTCTGAAGCCCTCACAGGTCACTCGAATGGTTCCCACTGCAGAGTGGGCACCACGCAACTTCACTCCTGTGTCACGGGAGCGAGTTTGTCTCAACAACATTTCAAGATCCTAAATGGCCAAGGCTATGCTTTATGCTGTTTTGAACAGATGTCGTTTAAATACTGTTGAACAACCTCAACTGTCAAATACTTTTGGGTAACAGTAATTGTTCAAATATTTGCTCTTCACTTGATACAAAACTTAGAACAGGGACTTACCTAGTGGTCCAGTGGTTAAGACTCCAGGCTCCCAATGCAGAGGGCACGGGTTTGATTTCTGGTCGGGGAACTAAGATCCCGCATGCCACATGGTGTGGCCAAAAAAAAAAAAAAAAAACTTAGAACAGCCTCTGCTTCCAGAAGTTACAGTGTGAAAGGGAAACAAAACAATCCAGTCAGGGAAAGAAAGACTTGGAAACATGGACAAAGCCCTGCTAAAGAATTCTAAATCTATCCGTGGGGGTCAAACTCAACTGCCCGATTACAGCAGTGCACAGAAGGAGTATTCAGCTGGGCGAGGGAAGGCTGGCTAGCAGTGCTGAGGGATGGCTTTGCAGGTTTATGCAGGAAATCTGGAGGTACGTCACTAGCTGAGAACCTCAGGCTACATCTGCAAGGCTGTTGGTCAAGGTCACCACAGTTGAGAATTTTTTATTTTATTTTATTTTTTTTAAGATGTTGGGGGTAGGAGTTTATTAATTAATTAATTTATTTTTGCTGTTTTGGGTCTTCGTTTCTGTGCGAGGGCTTTCTCTAGTTGCGGCAAGCGGGGGCCACTCTTCATCGCGGTGCACGGGCCTCTCAGTATCGCGGCCTCTCTTGTTGAGGAGCACAGGCTCCGGACGCACAGGCTCAGTAGTTGTGGCTCACGGGCCTAGTTGCTCCGCGGCATGTGGGATCTTCCCGGACCAGGGCTCGAACCCGTGTCCTCTGCATTGGCAGGCAGATTCTCAACCACTGAGCCACCAGGGAAGCCCCACAGTTGAGAATTATTGATAGATGTCCCTCTGAAGGAATAAAATGGCCCTCTGGGAGTTGGGATGAGAGTTGTAGGTTAGGAAGGAACACAGTCTGTCTGGACCAAGGCAAGAAGGGAGAAAGGGAAAGTTGGGGAGGAGGGCAAGAAACCTCATTTACTGGGAGGCAGGATCAAGGAGCTCAGCCTAAACCCAATGCTGAATACGACCTTGTGTGTGTGTGTGTGTGTGTGTGTCTAGGGAAAGGGGCTGTCATCCTTCTGATGTAAATGTAAAACCTCTGAATGTCTGGAACACAGTAGAGAATCAATAGATGTGAGGTTACTTCCTCATTCTCTTGTGCCTGTATCTATAAACATAGGCCAAGGTATGCAATACTGAAAGTCAGGGTCCCGGTGGTGTGGCAGAATCCTATCACATGATTCAGCCTTGAAGTTTAACCTGCAAGGTCAACTTTCTGCCCTGCATTCCAGTTTCTCCACCCAGGTGACCCATGTATTTTTCATATTCACTCTTCCTTTTCTAACTTTCTTGGTTTAGGGGTTTAATTTTGCCCAAATGCAAATGTCCATGAGTCTCTGGTCCACAATGAATATTAATGTTTTCCTTTTTCTATCATAGGATGACAGTTTCCTTATACAACTGTTTCCTAGCCAGAAGTCATGTACATGACTCATAGTTCTCAAGAGGGGTGTGTGTGTGTGAGTGTGTGTGTGTGTGTGTGTGTGTGTGTGTTATTTAGGCAGCTACAGCATTATATAAGACACTGTGCTTTAGGAGACACATTCAAAAAAAATTATATTTGGCTTGGACATCTTTAAATATACATGTAATATGATGAGTATATGTGCTTTAGAGAATCACACAAAGCTGGACATGACCTAATTCAAGGTTGAATGCTGGGCTTGGAAGGCATGCTCTTAAACTAAGGCTAAGTCTTAACCTGGCCTGCATCAGCCTCACTCAGATTTTTGGATTATTAAAAAGGCTTTTCTCAGATCTATATTAAGGATATTATTGTAAATGTAGAAAATCTTACTATGCAAACAGGCTTATCACTGCATCAGTTTTGAAAACAAAAAGTTAGAAGAACCCTAAATGTTCAAAGAAAGAAAAGGATTAAAAAATCCACCCCCTAAATACATTATGATGTAACCACTAAATGTAATGCTTATGAAGACCACATCATAACACGGAAAACAGCAGGTCAGAACATCTAGAGTGTGACTGTAGCAATGTGATAAAAACGAGTGGCAAAAAACCCGGGAAGAACACACAAAAATGTAAATGATGGTTATATTACAGTGGTAGCACGGAGGAAAAATGTTTTTCTATTTTTCTCAAAAATTTTACTAAACTTTTGTAATGAGCATGTTCAATTTGATACTTTATTCTAAAAATGAATAATTTAAAAATTGCTGTCCAGCAAGCTAAGTGTGAAAATTTCTTACTTTTGTCTCCTTTCAGAAAGTATATACTTACTAAATTCCTCCGATTCTCCACATTCCTTTAACTAATAAACCAAGCTTTTAGTGCATGCCTGGAATTGACGTCAGGACTGGAAAATTATGGTGAAGAGACTTGGTAGAAATTAATCTAATTCACTCACCTGTAAAAATATATATGAGGCAATTAGGTACAGCACAGTGTGGTAGGCCCTACCTAGATTAATAGTCAGAACATGTATTGGTCAGATAGCTTACGCTACAAATAAACCCCACAATGTCAGTAAGTTAACACCACAAAAGCTTTTACCTTTGCTAAACTTGAGACAGATCAGGTGACTCTCCAGGGCAACTTTATCCAGCCATCAGTATTTGAACCCCTTTCATCTGACAATGCCACCATCTCAACCTTGGAGTGCCCTCCAAGACTTTAATGCTGGGGGAAGGTCATGTAGAGTGCTTTTTTTAAAAAATTTTGTAAACACTTATTTACCCATTTACTTATTTATTTTTGGCTGCATTTTGTCTTCGTTGCGGTGCGCAGACTTCTCACTGTGATGGCTTCTCTTGTTGTGGAGCACGGGATCTAGGAGCATGACTTTCAGTAGTTGTGGCACGTGGGCTCAGTAGTTGTGGTTAGGGGGCTTTAGAGCGCAGGCTCAGTAGTTGCGGTGCACGGGCTTAGTTGCTCCACGGCATGTGGGATCTTCCCGGATCAGGGCTTGAACCTGTGTCTCCTGCATTGGCAGGTGGACTCTTAACCACTGCACCACAAGGGAAGCCCCATATAGAGTGCTTTTAATTACCTGGCCTGAGGTTGCCTCACATCCCTTCAACCCCCACAGCATTAGCCTGAAGCTACTCATCTGGCTTCAACATAACTGCAAAGGAGACTGGGAAAAGTAGCCTCCTTTTTAATCCAGACATAGGAAAACTAAATGAGATTTCATAAACACATAGTTTTGCCTCTGTCACTGGCCAATTGGGCAGGTAATTACACCATCATCTGTATGGAGTTCTAAAACATCACCAGATTAAACCTGAAATAAGATGCTGCTTAACTCACGTTTCTGCATAATTGAGGCGGAGTGTTTCTTTGGGTGGAAATTTTTAAACATCCTTTGCCTGTGCTAAACTACCTCTGTTGAGTATTTTTTGAATCTCAGACTAAGTTCATGGTGCCACTACAAGCAGTAAAACTAACTCTGAGACCTGTTAGTTGACAGTTGCCTGAAGCTGCAGGTCATAGTTCCCTTGAATTGTAAAACTAAATAATGCACAACACAGTAGTATTTACTAAGAGTGATCTCATCTAAGCTTAAACCCTGTAATGTATCACCCAAGAGCTGGTACACACAAACATCTACCTTCCTGAAGAGAGAATAAGTAGCTACAAAAAGGAATGCATTTTCTAAACATGAAAGTCAGAAAACAAAATAATACAAGTTAAATGTGCATATGATATGGCTGTACTGTACAATTTTAAATTGACTATCAGTTGCTATCCACCTCGACTATATAAATGTTGAACAAATATTTATACTTTCAATCTGAGGAGTGGCAAATCAGTGTCCTGTCTCATTCACTCTTGTATCCTCAATGTCTAGAACAATGCCTGACATATTACAGGCACTTGATAAATACGCTCAGTAAATGAATGGATGGGCATTTGCATTCTTGTTGTCCTTGGACCAGTGGCACTGTCGTCACCTGAGAGCTTTTGAGAATTGTAGAATCTGGGACGCACCCCAGACCTACAAAATCAGGATCTGTGATGGCTCTGTGTAAACTGGACTGACCACTTTTGAGAACAATTTGGCATCAAATTAAAAAGTTGAACATGTGTAGACAGTATGATTCAGCAATTCTATGAGTAGGCATATAATCAAGAGAAATTCTTGCACATTTTCATTATAAAACATGTACCAGAAGTGCTTATATCAGGACTGTTTCTCATAGCAAAAAAAGTGGAAGCAAGACAAGCATCTGTCATCAGTAGGAAGGGATGAATAAAATAGAGCATATTATACAATTCAGAAACTAAACAGTAGCAAAAATAAATGAACTACAGGTCTATGCATCCCGATGAACATGCCTCTAAAACATAAGGTTGAGTGAAATAAGGAAGCAACAGAAGAATGTACACAGTATTATTCCATTTGTATAAAGTTCAAAAAGAGGTAAGGTAATGATCAAGCAGTTCTACTCTCGGGTGTATATCCAAAAGAAACAAAAACACTAATTCAGAAAGATACATGCATCCAGTATTCATAGCAGCATTATTTACAATTGCCTAGGTATGGAAACAATTGTACCATCACAGATGAATGGATAAAGAAGGGGTGGTATGTATATACAATGGAATACTACTCAGCCATAAAAAAGAAGGAAATTTTGCCCCTTGTAGCAGCATGGATGGACTTGAAGGACTTTATGCTAGGTGAAATAAGTCAGGCAGAGAAAAACAAATACTGTATGATATCACTTATATGTGGAATCTAAAAACTACTACAAAATAGTGAATATAAAAAAAAGTAGCAGACTCACAGATATAGAGAAAAAACTGATGGTTCCCAGTTGGGGTAGGAGAGCAAGGGGTACTGTAAGGTGGGGGAGTCAGAGGTACAAACTATTGGGTGTAAAATAGGCTCAAGGATGTATTGTACAACACAAGGAATATAGCCAATACTTTGTAAAAACCGTAAATGGAAAGTAAACTTTAAAACTGTATGAAAAATTTTTTTTAAATTTTAAACAGCCCCTCTCAGGGGGTGAGCAAGGGCACCTGCTACTTGGTTTCACTCCCTCATGATACAGTAGGAGTCCCAGTAAAGCCTTGCCTGAATTTCTCATCTGGCCTGTCATCAATTTCTATCAATTACAGAGTCCAAGGACCCTGGTTGGTAACAAAAGCGGGCTGACGCTAGGATGTGTGAGGATCCTGGGTTAGAGGGAGCCTGCCAGGAGCTTCCTGTTTCTGGAGCCACTGAACCCCAGTTGCAGAGCCAGCTCACACTGAGGTTCTATAATACCTTACCTGGAATCCTTGGCTTTTATGAAGGTATTTTTGGCCTCAGATAGTTGTTCAAATTGATGTTTCTGGGGGAGGACAAGCGCTAGAAATTGCTATACTTGTCATGTTGCTGACATCACCTCAACAATATATCTTGAAGTCGTGTGGCTGACAGGGTCTTGGTGCTCCGGCCTAGTGTCAGGCCTGTGCCTCTGAGGTGGGAGAGCCGAGTTCAGGACATTGGTCCACCAGAGACCACCTGGCTCCACATAATATCAAACAGCGAAATCTCTCCCAGAGATCTACATCTCAACGTTAAGACCTAACTCCACTCAACAACCAGCAAGCTACAGTGCTGGACACCCTATGCCAAACAACTAGGAAGACAGGGACACAGCCCCACCCATTAGCAGAAAGGCTGCCTAAAATCATAATAAGGTGATAGACACTCCAAAACACACCACTGGACACAGTCCTGCACACCAGAAAGACAAAGACCAGCCTCATCCACCAGAACGCAGCACCAGTCCCCTCCACCAGGAAGCCTACACAACCCACTGAACCAACCTTAGCCACTGGGGGCAGACACCAAAAACAACGGGAACTATGAACCTGCAGCCTGTGAAAAGGAGACCCCAAACACAGTAAGATAAGCAAAATGAGAAGACGGAGAAACACACAGCAGATGAAGGAGCAAGGTAAAAACCCACCAGACCTAACAAATGAAGAGGAAATAGGCAGTCTACCCGTAAAAGAATTCAGAGTATAGATGATCCAAAATCTTGGAAATAGAATGGGGAAAATACAAGAAACATTTAACAAGGACCTAGAAGAACTAAGGGCAAACAAACAATGATGAACAACACAATAAATGAAATTAAAAATTCTCTAGAAGGGGGCTTCCCTGGTGGCACAGTGGTTAAGATCCACCTGCCAATGTAGGGGACATGGGTTCAAGCCATAGTCCAGGAAGATCCCACATGCCATGGAGCAACTAAGCCCGTGGGGCACAACTACTGAGCCTGCACTCTAGAGCCCAGGCACAACAACTACTGAAGCTACGTGCCACAACTACAGAAGCCTGCACACCTAGAGCTCATGCTCTGCAACAAGAGAAGCCACCGCAATGAGAAGCCTGGGCACCGCAACGAAGAGTAGCCCCTGCTTGCCGCAACTAGAGAAAGCCCACACACAACAATGAAGACTCAACACAACCAAAAATAAAAATAAACAAAATAAATAAATTTATAAAAAAAAAATTCTCTAAAGGAATCAATAGCAGAATAACTGAGGCAGAAGAATGGATAAGTGACCTGGAAGATAAAATGTGGAAATAACTACCACAGAGCAGAATAAAGAAAAAAGAATGAAAAGAATTGACGACAGTCTCAGAAACCTCTGGGACAACATTAAATGCACCAATATTCGAATTATAGGGGTCCCAGAAGAAAAAGAGAAAAAGAAAGGGACTGAGAAAATATTTGAAGAGATTATAGTTGAATTATAGTTGATGCTACCAGAAAACTACTAGGTTATAGTTGAAAACTTCCCTAATATGGGAAAGGAAATATTCAGTCAAGTCCAGGAAGTGCAGAGAGTCCCATACAGGATAAATCCAAGGAGAAACACGCCAAAACACATATTAATCAAACTATCAAAAAATAAATACAAAGAAAAAATAGTAAAAGCAGCAAGGGAAAATAACAAATAACATACAAAGGAATTCCCATAAGGTTAACAGCTGATCTTTCAGCAAAAAGATCAGAAAACTACTAGAGCTAATCTATGAATTTGGTGAAGTAGCAGGATACAAAATTAATGCACAGAGATCTCTTGCATTCTTACACACTAATGCTGAAAAATCTGAAAGGGAAATTAAGGAAACACTCCCATTTACCTTGGCAACAAAAAGAATAAAATACCTAGGAATAAACCTACCTAAGGAGACAAAAGACCTGTATGCAGAAAACTATAAGACACTGATGAAAGAAATTAAAGATGATACCAACAGATGGAGAGATATACCATGTTCTTGGATTGGAAGAATCAACACTGTGAAAATGACTATACTACCCAAAGCAATCTACGTATTCAATGCAATCCTTATCCAACTACCAATGGCATTTTTTACAGAACTAGAACAAGAAATTTCACAATTTGTATGGAAACACAAAAGACCCCAAATAGCCAAAGCAATCTTGAGAAAGAAAAATGGAGCTGGAGGAATCAGGCTCCTGGACTTCAGACTATACTACAAAGCTACAGTAATCAAGACAGTATGGTACTAGCACAAAAACAGAAATATAGGTCAATGGAATAGGACAGAAAGCCCAGAGATAAACCCACACACATATGGTCACCTTATTTTCGATAAAGGAGGCAAGACTATACAATGGAGAAAAGACAGCCTCTTCAATAAGTGGTGCTGGGAAAACTGGACAGCTACATGTAAAAGAATGAAATTAGAACACTCCCTAACACCATACACAAAAATAAACTCAAAATGGATTCGAGACATAAATGTAAGACCGGACACTATAAAACTCTTAGAGGAAAACATAGCAGAACACTCTATGACATAAATCATAGCGAGATGCTTTTTGACCCAGCTCCTAGAGAAATGGAAATAAAAACAAAAATAAACAAATGGGACCTAATGAAACTAAAAAGCTCTTGCACAGCGAAGGAAACTACAAACAAGATGAAAAGACAACCCTCAGAATGGGAGAAAATATTTGCAAATGAAGCAACTGACAAAGGACTAATCTCCAAAATTTACAAGCAGCTCATGCAGCTCAATATCAAAAACACAAACAACCCAATCCAAAAATGGGCAGAAGACCTAAATAGACATTTCTCCAAAGAAGATATACAGATTGCCAACAAACATATGAAAGGATGCTCAACAGCACTAATCATTAGAGAAATGCAAATCAAAACTACAATGAGGTATCACCTAACACCTCTCAGAATGGCCATCATCAGAAAATCTAGAAACAATAAATGCTGGAGAGGGTGTGGAGAAAAGGGAACCCTTTTGCACTGTTGGTGGGAATGTAAATTGATACAGCCACTATGGAGAACAGTATGGAGGTTCCTTAAAAAACTAAAACTAGAACTACCATACGACCCAGCAATCCCACTACTGGGCATATACCCTGAAAAAACCATAATTCAAAAAGAGTCATGTACTACAATGTTCATTGCAGCACTATTTACAATAGCCAGGACATGGAAGCAACCTAAGTGTCCATCAACAGATGAATGGATAAAGAAGATGTGGCAAATATATACAATGGAATATTACTAAGCCATAAAAAGAAACAAAATTGAATTATTTGTAGTGAGGTGGATGGACCTAGAGTCTGTCATACAGAGTGAAGTAAGTCAGAAAGAGAAAAACAAATACCGTATGCTAACACATATATATGGAATCTTAAAAAAAAGAAAAATGGTTATGAAGAACCTAGGGGCAGGAGAGTAATGAAGACACAAATGTAGAGAATGGACTTGAGGACACAGGGAGGGGAAGGGGTAAGCTGGGAGGTAGTGAGAGAGTGGCATGGACTTATACATACAGCCAAATGTAAAATAGGTAGCTAGTGGGAAGCAGCCGCATAGCACAGGGAGATCAGGTCAGTGCTTTGTGACCACCTAGAGCAGTGGGATAGGGAGGGTGGAAGGGAGATGCAAGAGGGAGGAGATATGGGGATATATGTATATGTATAGCTGATTCACTTTGTTATAAAGCAGAAACTAACACACCTTTGTAAAGCAATTATACTCCGATAAAGATGTTTAAAAAATAAAAACTAAATAGATGCCTGTGGAATAAATAATTAATGAAACTTTAAAAACACCATTACATGTCAAAAAATGGTCCACTTAGACCAATGTTCTATCTTGGAGAAGAGCATTTTTTTTTTTTGCTTTTATGATATTAGTCTCAAAAGTCAAGGGAAGTACCCCTTCATCTACAATTCCCAAGATTTCCCTATAATGACCCTCTTAACAGAATGTGCATATAAATTTGGTTAATGACTGGATCATACATGATTTTCCAAATATAACTGGAAGACAGTTTTTTTTAAAGCTGTCATAGAGGGGTTTGATTTGTGGTAAAATAATTTAGCCATCTTGGACGTTCACCTTCTAGGCAAGCTTCTTAGTTGTACTCGTATTAATTTGGAGACCTTTTGCTTGAAGGCAGTACTTATATCCTACTGTATGAACTGAAGGAGATATGTCTCCTTTCTCTTTTCATACCAGTAAAATCAGATGGTAAAGCTATGACACAGGCTTGGCCAACAGGTATTATCTTGTAGGACTTTGAATCTTGAGCAAGTGATAGCACAATACGACCCGTTAGCATTGTGTGACCTTCCCTGGTTATCTTCTGCGTAGCCCTCCAGAACTCACTTGGTACCTGTCAAGTTTTCAAGCCTGGTCCTCCAGTCTTCTAATATCATTCCAATATATTCCCTTTCTGCTTCAGATTATTATGTAATTTTCTATTGTTTGCAACCACATGCAAAGGATGATATAGTGTTGTTAAAGATGTAAGAAAACATGTTACTCTTTATCCTCATTCAAAACTGATTAAAATTCAAAAATTCAATAAAAAGAAGAGGGAGGAGATATGGGGATATATGTATAGCTGATTCACTTTGTTATAAAGCAGAAACTAGCACACCATTGTAAAGCAATTATACTCCAATAAAGATGTTAAAAAATTTTTTTAACAGGTAAAATTCAACAATTATAATATTTAGAAATGCATTTATAGATGGTAAAGCTATTTAAATTAAAGCATGGGGTGATTGACACAAAATTCGGGATAGTGTTTACCTCTTGTTGGGGAGAAAAAAGGGGGTGAAATTAGGTAGAGGCACACAGGAGCCTTCTTAGGCCATGCTACTCAAGATGTAATTTGTGGACCACCACCTTCTGTGTCATCTGGGAGCTGGTTAGAAATGCTTAATCTCAGGCTCTTCCCCAAACCTACTGAATCAGAATCTGCATTTTAACATGATCCCCAGGTGATTCATAAGCACATTAAAGATACTTGTAAAGTTCTATTTTTAAGGTAGATAGTGCATACATAGGTGTTTATTTTAGCAATATTCTTTAAATGGTGTAGATTTTATACTTTTGCATGTGTATTTTGTAATTAATAACATTTTTTAAATATATAGTTTGAATAAAGTTTTTAAATATTTTTAAGTATACATATAGAAACAAAGACAAAAAGGAAGACCACAAAGATGGCAAAGAACTGAAACCAAACCCAGATATTTAAACTCAAAATCCAATGCTATTTCTACTCTTCCATGCCTTTGCCCCAAGGCAGTAAATGAACTGACTCCAGGGAATTGATCCATTTCTAATTCATGCTGCAACTGGATGGGCCAAAGGCCATGATAAAAATAGAAAACTCTTGGAAACTTTGGTGAATTGATCATTTTTATTTAGATATTCTGGGATGGGATAGGAAAGTTATTTTCTATTTAGATAATCCCTGCCTCTCCTGGAAATACTTTCCTGAAAAATGTTTTGGAGAGTGGAACGCCTGAAACTTGAACCTTGTACTTACATGCTTTATATGTCTGGAAGGAAAGGAGGGAGAGAAGGGGCACAATTCAGAGAGTTAATAAAATTATGAAGTCTCAAATATGATATAAATGCTTAATTTGATTTTGTACCTGAATGTTATACACTGTATACATGAATATTTAAATTATTAACAATAGGGCTTCCCTGGTGGCGCAGTGGTTGAGAATCCGCCTGCTGATGCAGGGGACGCGGGTTCGTGCCCCGGTCGGGGAAGATCCCACATGCCGCGGAGTGGCTGGGCCCGTGAGCCGTGGCCGCTGAGCCTGCGCGTCCGGAGCCTGTGCTCCACAATGGGAGAGGCCACAACAGTGAGAGGCCCGCGTACCGCATTAAAAAAAAAAAAAATTATTAACAATAGATTATACTTTAAATACTGACAATCAAATTTAATTTTCCTTCTTCTTCTTTATTTTTTTGGCCAGGCTGAGGCTTGCAGGGTCTTAGTTCCCCAATCAGGGATCGAAGCCAGGCCCCCGTCAGTTAAAGCGCCAGGTTGTAACCACTGGACCACCAGCGGACTCCCTCAAATTTTATTTTCTGCTGTAACTTTGCAATTCAAAAATCCTTATTCATTTGGTTTATTTGAAAGGAGATTTCATTTTATTGTTGAATATAAAGATCTGCTAATAGTAATCATGCAAATAATGGAGTTAGAAATCGTGTAACTATGAAAATGACTTTTCAATGCTCTTTTAAATTTTGTAAAGAGAAGGGACTTCCCTGGTGGCACAGTGGTTAAGAAACCACCTGCCAATACAGGGGTCATGGGTTCAATCTCTGGTCCAGGAAATCCCACATGCCGCAGAGCAACTAAGCCCATGCACCACAACTACTGAGCCTGTGCTCTAGAGCCCACGAGCCACAACTACTGAGCCCACGTACCTAGAGCCCGTGCTCCATAGCAAGAGAAGCCACCACAATGAGAATCCCATGCAACAAAGAGTAGCCCCCACTCGCCACAACTAGAGAAAGCCCGTGTGCAGCAATGAAGACCCAAAGCAGCCATAAAATTAATTTTAAAAAATTAAATAAAATTAAAGAAAAAATTTGTAAAGAGAAAATGTAGCATTGATCGTCTTTCTCCCTTCATAAAGAAGACTGCAACAAGCTAAATCATGGTCCACAGCTTGGTGGCCTGTGAACTTCCCTCTGGGATGTGTTAGCTGATGCTGATTCTCAGTTCCTCTAGAATAGGTGCTTACCCAATGCTCCAAACTCACCTGTACGAAAAGTATGACTTTATTTTTTCTTGGCAAGGTCTTTTGAGTTCCTCTTCTGCCAGATGGCAAAAACATTCTCTCTGTCAATTCTGGGCAATCACAGTCAGTTTAACAGGACCCCCTGACCTTTGCCCAACACCCACCCATACACACACTCCTTCCCTTTCCCAGGGCTGAGAGTACCAAGGAGTAAGGATAGGATAGATAGAGATATTGCCTGGTCCTCTGTCATTGTCTCTCCATGCTGGTATTTACTGTGACATCCTATTCCCACCTGGTTTCCAATTGCCAGACCATGAAGTCATGGTTATAACTCTATGTCCCAAAGGAAAGCCACTCTAGACTCTCCACTACTCCTTGTACCCTCTCAGAGGGGGTCGGACGCACTCACCCTCTCCCACACCACTCCGGGTCTCTGGCCAGCCTGCCATACGTGCATGTCTTTCCATTGCTCCTACACCTCAAGAGGTACGGAAACTCTGGAGACTGGCCCACAGGATTCCTTCCGGATTCACCAGCCTCTAAGCTCACGACTGCTCTTTCTTCACCTTACAAGTCTAGGGAATTTTTATTTGGTCTTGGAGAAAAAGAAAGGCACTGGAAAAAGCTGCCTTTGACTGAGCACCTATTCTTATATGTCTGTGGTTAAGACATGATTTTATGCCCTGGGTTATTGATGACTCTAGCTTTTGAAGTTCAAAACCTTTTAATCACAAAAGTTTTATCTCTGCCTTGAGTTTGCAGAACATATTTTAAGCCTCAAAGCCCAGGGATTGACTTTTTGGGTATCTGCACTATGTTGCACCAACACTACACCAAGGTGTGGCTGCCAAGAGGTCTAGTGTGAAGGAGGAAGGATCATTGATTTTTTTTAAATTATTTTTAAAAATCACGTGTATCAAAATAAGATTCCACGACATCTAACTGTAAAGATCCACACATTTTCTCCACTACAACTTACGTTTTAGCAACAAACTTTGCACATGTATGTACAGCATTTTGTACATGTGTTTTAAATTTTGTTGTTCTCTTTATTGAAACAGTTGTCAGACTTGTTTAAATTCAATAAGCATGAAATTTACTGTTTTTGGCATACCAAATGATATCTTCCTTTGTCTCAATTGTAAAATCATTAACATCAGCATTTTACTTTTCCATTTTCCACTCTACTTTTATAAATAAGGGCAAATACGCAATAAAATATTCAAGTAGTTATACAAACATTGCCATGTTTAGATGGCAACACTGCTAAAATGAAAGTATTAGGAGGCAGACAGCAGTACTCTGAGGTAACATAAAATGGTTATTTGTCTACTGAAATGGAAAAGTCAAATTTGGTATAAGAAGGTTGTTCAGAGGTGTGGCTATATAATATATGAAAGGGCCACTTGTTCAAAAGTTAACGATTACCTGAATTTTGATTCATTAAATGTTTGTTCACTCTTACCTATCTTCACATCTCTAAGTGGAAACAATGAAAACAATTTTACTTGTAACGGCTTTATCAGGATATAATTCCCATACCCTACAATTCATCCAAGTAAGAAAAAACCCACACCTCTCATATTCCTTTGTCCCTCCTTTACCCTCACACTACTACCACACTCACAAAACTTCTGATACCAGATGCTTGGGGGTTTCCCCCCACACCAAGCAATTCTCTGTGATACGAGCAAGGTGTTCTACAATTCAGTTCAGTCTGACACTAACCAAAGTTAGCACAGACCCCACAGGTAAGGGCTCAGTCCCATAAGACTGCTCCCCACCTCAGACACCAAACCAAGCGGTAGGTCCCTAGGTTATCCACAACTGCAGTCTGACTTGGCTGAAAATTGGAGGTTCCACGACCACCATCACCCCACTATTAGATTCAGTTATTTGCTAGAACAGCTCACAGAACTCAGGGAAACACTTACCAACATTTATCAGTTTATCATAAAATAAAAGGGATGATAAAGGATACAGATGAACAGCCAAAGGAAGAGACAGATAAGGCAAAATCCAGCAGGGTGCCAGGTACAGGAGCGTCTATCCCCGTACAGTCAGGGTGCACTACCCTCCCAGGATATAGATGTGTTTACCAACTCAGAAGCTCTCCAAACCCCATAGTTTTGAAATTTTTATGGTGGCTTCATCATGTAGGCATGATCAATTATTCATTCAATTTCCAGCCCATCTCCCCTCTTGGAGTATTGGGCAGTGGAGTACGGGCATTATTTTTCATGGCTGAATAATATTCCATTGGATCTAAAACATTTATTTATCCATTCATCAGTTAATAGACATTTGGATTGTTTCCACCTTTTAACTATTATGAATAATGCTGCTAGGAACATTCACGTACAAGTTTTGTATGAACACATATTTGCAATTCTCTAGGAATAGAATTTCTGGGTTATACAGAAGCTCTATGTTTCATCTTTTGAGGAATTACCAGAATGTTTTCCAAAGTGTCTGCATCATTTTACGTTCCCACCAGCAGTATATGAGGATTCCAATTTCCTCCTGTCCTCACTAATACTTGTTAATATCCATCTTTTATCATTAAAAACATCTTAGTGAATGTGAAGTGGTATATCTCACTGTAGTTTTGATTTGCATTTTCCTGATGACCAAAAATGTCAAACATCTTTTCATGTGCTTATTGACCACTTGTATATCTTTTTTGGAGAAAATGTGTATTTAGACTGAGTGGGTTATTTTTGTTTTTATTATTGAGTTTATGTGTTCTTTATATATTCTAGATACAAGTCCTTTAGCAGATAATATGATATGCAAACATTTCTTCCATTCAATAAGTTGTCTTTTCCTTCTTTTGATAGTGTCCTTTGATGCACAAAACTTTTCAAATTTTTATGAAGTCTAATTTATCTATTGATATGGACTGATTTTTTTGTCACCCCTACCGCCTCTCAGAAAATTTATATGTTGAAGCCCTAACCCTTAATATGATAGTATTAGGAGATGGGGTCTTTAGGAGATAATTAGATCTAGATGAGGTCATGAGAGAAGGGCCCTCATGGTGAGATTAATGTCCTTGTAAGGAGAAACACCAGAGAGTTTTCTTCCTCCCTTCCTTCCTTCCTTCCTTCCTCCCTTCCTTCCTTCCTTCCTTCCTTCCTTCCTCCCTCCCTCCCTCCCTCCCTCCCTCTCTCTCTCCTGGCACTGTGATCTAAGACTCCCAGCCTCCAGAACTGTGAGAAATAAATTTCTATTGTTGAAACCACCCAGTCCATGGCATTTTGTTATGAGAGCCTGAGCTAAGAAATTTATTTTTTCTTTTGTTGTGCATACTTGTGGTGTCTTATCTAAGAATCCATGACCAAATCCAAGGTCATGAAATTTTACCTCTGTGTTTTCTTCTAACAGTTTTTAGGTTTTAGCTCTTACATTTGGATCTTTGATCCATTTTTGGTCCATTTTGTATATGGCGTGAGGTAGGGATCGAACTTCACTCTTTTGTATGTGGATATCCATTTGTCTCAGCACCATTTATTGAAGAGACGGTTCTCTCTCTATTAAATGCTCTTGGTACTCTTGTCAAAAATCAATTGGCCGGGGGCTTCCTTGGTGGTGCAGTGGTTAAGAATCTGCCACAAATGCAGGGGACACGGGTTCAAGCCCTGGTCCAGGAAGATTCCATATGCCACGGAGCAACTAAGCCCACGTGCCACAACTACTGAGCCTGCACTCTAGAGCCCACGAGCCACAACTACCGAAGCCCGCGTGCCTAGAGCCCATGCTCAGCAACAAGAGAAGCCACCGCAATGAGAAGCCTGCACACAGCAATGAAGAGTAGCCCCAGCTTGCCACAACTAGAGAAAGCCCGTGTACAGCAACAAAGACCCAACACGGCCAAAAATTAATTAAATAAAATAAATTAATTTTTTTTTAAAAAAGGTTTTTTAAAAGTTGAGAGAGCAGACACACTTTTCTCTTTCCTTATTCTAGGGGAAAATCATTTAGTCTTTCACCATTAAGTATTGTATTAGCTGTGAGTTTTTCATAGATACCCTTTATCAGATTGAGGAAATTTCCTTCTATTCCTAATTTGTTGAATTTTTTGTTTTGGGGGTTTTTTTTTGGCAGTACGCGGGCCTCTCACTGTTGTGGCCTCTCCCATTGCGGAGCACAGGCTCTGGACATGCAGGCTCAGCGGCCATGGCTCACGGGCCCAGCCGCTCCGCGGCACGTGGGATCTTCCCGGACTGGGGCATGAACCTGTGTCCCCTGCATCAGCAGGTGGACTCTCAACCACTGCGCCACCAGGGAAGCCCTGTTGAATGTTTTTATAAAGAAAGTGTGTTGGATTTTTCTCACATGTTTCTTTCTGCCTCTATTTATTTATATTATGTCAGTAATAATGTCCCCTCTCTTATTCTTGATTTTAGTAATATGAGTCTTCTCTCCTTTTTTCTTGGTCAGTCTAGCTAAAAGGTTTGTCAACTTTGTTGATCTTTTCAAGGAACCAACTTTTGTTTTGTTTATTTTTCTCTGCAGTTTTTCTATTCTGAGTTTAATTTCCACTCTAATCTTTATTGTTTCCTTTTTTTGCTTGCTTTAGTTTTGGTTTGCTCTTCTTTTTCCTCAAGTATCTTAAGGTGGAAGGTTAAGTTATTGATTTGAGATCATTCCTCTTTTATAATACAGGTGCTGATAGCTACAAATTTCCCTCAAATTACTGTTTTAGCTGTATCCCATAAATTTTGTTATATTGTGTCTTCAATTTTTCTCTTTTCTCTTGTGATTTCTTCTTTGACTCCTTGATTATTCAGTTGTAAATTCCACCTATCTGTTAATTTCCAAAGTTTCTTTCAGTTATTGATTTCTAATTTAATTTCACTGCGGTTGAAGAACACTGAATAATTTCAATCCTTTCAAATCTATTGAATAAACAGCTGTCCATATATTTATTAATTCTATAACCTTTCTAATGGTTAATTTGCTCAAGTCTTCTGACCATATATTGTATGAACTTTTTGTATAAGAAACATATTAACCATTTGTCATCTTTGCTGTATTTTTCACATTTTGCGTGTATCTCATTTAATCTTGGTTACTTATGTAGAGAACTTTTAAATGTCTGTGTAGTCGAACATGTCTTTTCCTTTTTTAATTTATTATATCACTTAAAAGTTTGTAAGTTAAAAAAAATTAAGACAGGCCACAGACTGAAAGAAAATATTTGCAAGACACTTACCTGAAGAAAGATTATTATCCAAACTATATGAAGAAACCTTAAACCTCAACAATAAGAAAACAAACAACCCAATTTAACAATGGGCAAAAGATCTGATCAGACACCTTACAAAGAAGTTATACAAGTGGCAGATAAGGATATGAAAAGATAAGCATTTAAGGAATTACAACTTAAAACAACAATGAGATACCACTACACAGCTGTTAGAATGAGTAAAATCCAAAAGACTGATAACACCAAATGGTGGTGAGGATGTGGAACAACAGGAGCTCTCTCACTCATTGTGATGGTAATGCAAAATGGTACAGAGACTTTGGAAGGCAGTTTGGCAGTTTTTTACAGAACTAAACATACTCTTACCATACGTTTCAATAAACACACTCTTTGGTATTTACCCAAATGACTTGAAAACTTAGGTCCACACAAAACTTGCATGAACGTTTATAGCAGCTTTATTCAGAACTGTTAAAACTTGAAAGCAACTAGAACAAATAATTCTAAAATTTGTATGGAAATATAAAAGACCCTGAATAGCCAAAGCAATCTTGAGAAAGAAGAACAAACCTGGAGGTATCATGTGTTCTGATTTCAACTGTACAACAAAGCTATAGTAATCTAAACAGTATGGTACTGGCACAAAAGCAGACACATAGATCAATGGATCAGAATAGAGAGCGCAGAAATAAACCATATACAAAAGTAAACTAAAAATAGATTAAAGAGACTTAAATGTAAGACCTGAAATCATAAAACTCCTAGAAGAATACATAATCAGTACACTCTTTGACAATGGTCTTAGCAATTTGGGGTGTGGGGGTGGGGGTTGGTTCTGTCTCCTCAGGAAGGGAAACAAAAGTGAAAATAAATAAATGGAACTACATAAAACTAAAAAGTTTTTCACAGCAAAGAAAACTATCAAAACAAAAAGGCAGCCTACTGAATGGGAGAAGATATTTGCAAATTATATATCCAATAAGAGGTTCATATCCAAAATATACAAAGAACTCATAAAACTCAACATTAGGGAATTCCCTGGCAGTCCAGTGGTTAGGACTCTGTGCTTTCACTTCTGAGGGCCTGGGTTTGATCCCTGGTCAGGGAACTAAGATCCCACAAGCTGCAAGCCATGGCCAGAAAAACAAAAAATCGAAAAAAAACCTCAACATCAAAAAAAAAACTGATTTTAAAATGGGCAGGGGTCCTGAATAGACATTTCTCCAAAGAAGACATACAGATGGCCAAAGACACATGAAAAGATGCTCAACATCACTAATCATCAGGGGAATGAAAATCAAAACTACACGAGATACCACCTCACACTTGTCAGAATGGCTGTCATCAAAAGGACAACAACTAGCAAGTGTTGGTGAGCACGTAGAGAAGAGGGAACCCTCATGCACTGTTGGTGGGATTGTAAATTGGTACAGCCAGTAAGGAAAACAGTTTGAAGATTCCTCAAAAAATTAAAGAGAGAGCCGCCATTTGATCCAGCAATTTCACTTCTGGATATTTACCCAAGAAAAGCAAAAACTAATTTGAAAAGATATATACACACCAATATTCATTGCAGCATTAGTTACAGTAGCCAAGATATGGAAGCAACTTAAGTGTCCATGGATAGATGAATGGAAAAAGAAGATGTGAAATATTACTCAGCCACCAAAAAAAAAAAAAATCTTGCCATTTTCAACAACATGGATGGATCTAGAGGGCATTACGCTAAGTGAAATAAGTCAGAGAAAGAAAATTACTGCATGATGTCACTTGTATGTGGAATCTAAAAAACAAAACAAACAAAAGAAAATAAAAACAAACTCATAGATACAAAGAACAAATGAGTAGTTGCCAAAGGGGAAGGGAATGGGGTGGGGCAAAAAAATAGGTGAAGGGGACTAAGAGGTGTGAACCTCCAGTTGTACAATAAATGAGCCACAGGGTTGTAATATACAGCATAAGGCATATGGGTAATAATATTTTACTAACTTTGTATGGGAACACATGGCTACTAGACTTACCACACTGACCATTTCATAATGTATGCAAATGTCGTATCACTATGTAGTACACCGGAAACTAACATAATATTGTATGTCAACCATATTTCAATATTTTTTAAAGGCTTATAATCTATCTGTACTTTCTAAATGTGTAAAATTATTAGAGACTAATGTGAAAGTACAGTTGACCCTTAAACAACATGGGTTTGAACTGAGCCAGTCCACTTTTTTTTTTTTTCACTTCTTAATCTATATTTTACTTATTTACTTTTTGGCTGCACCGTGAGGCTTGTGGGATTTTAGATCCGTGACGAGGGATCTAACTCAGGACGAAGACAGTGAGAACACCAAGTCCTAACCACTGGACTGCCAGGGAATTCCCAGCCAGTCCACTTCTAAGCAATTTTTCTCCAATAAATACAAAGCACAAGTGAGATTTGTTCAAGATGGCAGAGTAGAAGGACATGCTCTCACTCCCTCTTACGAGAGCACCAGAATCACAACTAACTGCTGAACAATCATCAACAGGAAGACACTGGAACTCACCAAAAAAGATACCCCACATCCAAAGACAAAGGAGAAGCCACAATGAGACAGTACGAGGGGTGCAATCACAACAAAATCAAATCCCATCACTGCCGGGTGGGTGACTCACAAACTGGAGAACGCTTATACCACAGAAGTCCACCCACTGGAGTGAAGGTTCTGAGCCCCATGTCAGGCTTCCCAACCTGGGGGTCTGGCAACGGGAGGAGGAATTCCTAGAGAATCAGAATTTGAAGGGTAGCGAGATTTGATTGCAGGACTTCTACAGGACTGGGGGGAACAGAGACTCAAATCTTGGAGGGCACACACAAAGTAGTGTGTGCATTGGGACCCAGGGGAAGGAGCAGTGACCCTATAGGAGGCTGAACCAGACCTACCTGCCAGTGTTGGAGGGTCTCCTGCAGAGGCGGAGGGTGGCTGTGTCTCACCGTGAGGACAAGGACACTGACAGCAGAAGTTCTGGGAAGTACTCCTTGGCGTGAGCCCTCCCAGAGTCTGCCATTAGCCCCACCAAAGAGCCTGGGTAGGCTCCAGTGTTGGGTTGCCTCAGGCCACACAACCAACAGGGAGGGAACCCAGCCCCACCCAACAGCAGAGAAGCAGATTAAACTTTTACTGAGCTCTGCCACTAGAGCAACAGTCAGCTCTACCCACCACCAGTCGCTTCCATCAGGAAACTAGCACAAGCCTCTTAGATAGCCTCATCTACCAGAGGGCAGACAGCAGAAGCAAGAACTACAGTCCTGCAGCCTGTGGGGAAAAAAACACATTCACAGAAAGACAGACAAGATGAAAAGGCAGAGGGCTACGTACCAGATGAAGGAACAAGATAAAACCCCAGAAAAACAATTAAATGAAGTGGAGATAGGCAACCTTCTAGAAAAAGAATTCAGAATAATTATAGTGAAGATGATCCAGGACCTCGGAAAAGGAGTGGAGGCAAAGATCGAGAAGATGCAAGAAATGTTTAACAAAGATGTAGAAGAATTAAACAACAAACAAACAGAGATGAACAATACAATAACTGAAATGAAAACTACACTAGAAGGAATCAATAGTAGAATAACTGAGGCAGAAGAATGGATAAGTGACCTAGAAGACAGAATGGTGGAATTCACTGCTGCGGAACAGAATAAAGAAAAAAGACTGAAAAGAAATGAAGACAGCCTAAGAGACCTCTGCGACAAGATTAAATGCACTAACATTCACATTATAGGGGTCCCAGAAGAAGAGAGAGAAAAAGGACCCAAGAAAATATTTGAAGAGATTATTGTCAAAAACTTCCCTAACATGGGAAAGGAATAGCCACCCAAGTCCAGGAAGTGCAGAGAGTCCCATACAGGATAAATCCAAGGAGAAAAATGCCAAGACACTTAATAATCAAATTGGCAAAAATTAAAGACAAAGACAAATTATTGAAAGCAGCAAGGGAAAAATGACAAATAACACACAAGGGAACTCTCATAAGGTTAACAGCTGATTTCTCAGCAGAAACTCTACAAGCCAGAAGGGAGTGGCATGACATATTTCAAGTGATGAAAGGGAAGAACCTACAATTAAGATTACTCTACCCGGCAAGGAGCTCATTCAGATTCAATGGAGAACTCAAAAGCTTTACAGACAAGCAAAAGCTAAGAGAATTCAGCACCACCAAACCAGCTCTACAACAAAGCTAAAGGAACTTCTCTAAGTGGGAAACACAAGAGAAGAAAAGGACCTACAAAAACAAACACAAAACAATTAAGAAAATGGTTATAGGAACATACATATCGACAATTACCTTAAACATGAATGGATTAAATGCTCCAAGCAAAAGACACAGGCTTGCTGAATGGATACAAAAACAAGACCCATCTATATGCTGTCTACAAGAGACCCACTTCCAACCTAGGGAAACATACAGACTGAAAGTGAGGGGATGGAAAAAGATATACTATGCAAATGGAAATCAAAAGAAAGCTGGAGTAGCAATACTCATATCAGATAAAATAGGCTTTAAAATAAAGAATGTTACAGAGACAAGGAAGGACACTACATAATGATCAAGGGATCAATCCAAGAAGAAGATATAACAATTATAAATATACATTCACCCAACATAGGAGCATCTCAATACATAAGGCACCTGCTAACAGCTATAAAAGAGGAAGTCAACAGTAACACAATAATAGTAGGGGACTTTAACACCTCACTTGCATCAATGGACAGATCATCCAGACAGAAAATTAATAAGGAAACACAAGCTTTAAATGACACAATAGACCAGATAGATTTAATTGATATTTCTAGGACAGTACATCCAAAAACAGCAGATTACATTTTCTTCTCAAGTGCACACATAACATTCTCCAGGATAGATCACATCTTCGGGCACAAATCAAGCCTCAGTAAATCTATGAAAATTGAGGGCTTCCCTGGTGGCGCAGTGGTTGTGAGTCTGCCTGCCAATGCAGGGGACACGGGTTCAATCCCTGGTCCAGGAGGATCCCACGTGCCACGGAGCAACAAAGCCCGTGGGCCACAACAACTAGAGCCCATGCTCCGCAACAGGGGAAGCCACTGCAATGAGAAGCCTGCATACCGCAGTGAAGAGTGGCCCCCATTCTCTGCAACTAGAGAAAGACTGCAAGCAGCAGCGAAGACCCAATGCAGCCAAAATTAAATAAATAAATAATTTAAAAATTTTTTTTAAAAAAATGAAAATTGAAATCATATCATCAACTTTTCTGACCACAACACTGTGATATTAGAAATCAATTACAGGGAAAAAAACATAAAAAACACAAACAAATGGAGGCTAAACAATACGTTACTAAATAACCAAGAAATCACTGAAGAAATCAAAGAGGAAATCAGAAAATACCTAGAGACAAATGACAATGAAAACATGACGATCCAAAACCTATGGGATGCAGGAAAAAGACTACTAAGAGGGAAGTTTATAGCAATACAAGCCTACCTCAAGAAACAAGAAAAATCTCAAATAAACAATCTAACCCTACACCTAAAGGAACTAGAGAAAGAAGAACAAACAAAACCCAAAGTTAGCAGAAGGAAAGAAATCATAAAGATCAGAGCAGAAATAAATGAAATAGAAACAAAGAAAACAATACGAAATATCAATAAAACTAAAAGCTGGTTCTTTGAGAACATAAACAAAATTGATAAACCTTTAGCCAGACTCATCAAAAAAAAGAGGGAGAGGACTCAAATCAATAAAATTAGAAATGAAAAAGGAGAAGTTACAACAGACACTGCAGAAATACAAAGCATCCTAAGAGACTACTACAAGAAACTCTAGTCAATAAAATGGACAACCTGGAAGAAATGTACACATTCTTAGAAAGGTATAACCTTCCAAGACTGAACCAGGAAGAAATAGAAAGTATGAACAGACCAATCACAAGTAATGAAATTGAAACTGTGGTTAAAAATCTTCCAACAAACAGAAGTCCAGGACCAGATGGCTTCACAGGTGAATTCTATCAAACGTTTAGAGAAGAGCTAACACACATCCTTCTCAAACTCTTCCAAAAAATTGCAGAGGAAGGAACACTCCCAAACTCACTCTATGAGGCCACCATCACCCTAATACCAAAACCAGACAAAGATGTCACAAAGAAAGAAAATTACAGACCAATATCACTGATGAACATAGATGCAAAAATCCTCAACAAAATACTAGCAAACAGAATCCAACAACACATTAAAAGGATCATACACCATGATCAAGTGGGATTTATCCCAGGAATGCAATGATTCTTCAATATATGCAAATCAATCAATGTGATACACCATATTAACAAATTGAAGAATAAAAACCATATAATCATCTCAATAGATGCAGAAAAAGCTTTTGACAAAATTCAACACCCATTTATGATAAAAGCTCTCCAGAAAGTGGGCATAGAGGGAACCTGCCTCAACATAATAAAGGCCATATATGACAAACCCACAGCAAACATCATTCTCAGTGGTGAAAAACTGAAAGCATTTCCTCTAAGATCAGGAGCAAGACAAGGATGTCCACTCTCACCACCATTATTCAACATAGTTTTGGAAATCCTAGCCACAGCAATCAGAGAAGAAAAAGAAATAAAAGGAATACAAATTGGAAAAGAAGAAGTAAAACTGTCACTGTTTGCAGATGACATGATACTATACATAGAGAATCCTAAAGATGCCACCAGAAAACTACAAGAGCTAATCAATGAATCTGGTAAAGTTGCAGGATACAAAATTAATGCAGAGAAATCTCCTGCATTCCTATACACTAATGATAAAAATCTGAAAGAGAAATTAAGGAAACACTCCCATTTACCATTGCAACAAAAAGAATAAAATATCTAGGAATAAACCTACCTAGGGAGACAAAACACCTGTATGCAGAAAACTATAAGACACTGATGAAAGAAACTAAAGATGATACCAACAGATGGAGAGATATACCATGTTCTTGAATTGGAAGAATCAATACTGTGAAAATGACTATACTACCCAAAGCAATCTACAGATTCAGTGCAATCCCTATCAAATTACCAATGGCATTTTTTACGGAAATAGAACAAAAGAATCTTAAAATTTGCATGGAGACACAAAAGACCCCGAGTAGCCAAAGCAGTCTTGAGGGAAAAGAATGGAGCTGGAGGAATCAGACTCCCTGACTTCAGACTATACTACAAAGCTACAGTAATCAAGACAATATGGTACTGGCACAAAAACAGAAACATAGATCAATGGAACAAGATAGAAAGCCCAGAGATAAACCCACACACCTATGGTCAACTAATCTATGACAAACAAGGCAAGGATATACCATGGAGAAAAGACAGTCTCTTCAATAAGTGGTGCTGGGAAAACTGGACAGCTACATGTAAAAGAATGAAATTAGAACACTCCCTAACACCATACACAAAAATAAACTCAAAAGGGATTAGAGACCCAAATATAAGACCAGACATTATAAAACTCTTAGAGGAAAACATAGGAAGAACACTCTGACATAAATCACAGCAAGATTTTTTTTCATCCACCTCCTAGAATAATAGAAATAAAAACAAAAATAAACAAATGGGACCTAAGGAAACTTAAAAGCTTTTGCACAGCAAAGGAAACCATAAACAAGATGAAAAGACAACGCTCAGAATGGGAGAAAATATTTGCAAATGAATCAATAGACAAAGGATTAACCTCCAAAATATACAAACAGCTCATGCAGCTCAATATTAAAAAAAACAAACAACCCAATCCAAAAATGGGCAGAAGACCTAAATAGACATTTCACCAAAGAAGACATACAGATGGCCAAGAAGCACATGAAAATCTGCTCAACATCACTAAATATTAGAGAAATGCAAGTCAAAACTACAATGAGATATGACCTCACACCAGTTAGAATGGGCATCATCAGAAAATCTACAAACAACAAATGCTGGAGAGGGTGTGGAGAAAAGGAAACCCTCTTGCACTGTTGGTGGGAATGTAAATTGATACAGCCACTATGGAGAACATATGGAGGTTCCTTATAAAACTAAAAATAGGGCTTCCCTGGTGGTGTAGTGGTTGAGAGTCCGCCTGCTGATGCAGGGGACACGGGTTCGTGCCCCAGTCCGGGAAGATCCCACATGCCGCGGAGCGGCTGGGCCCGTGAGCCATGGCCGCTGAGCCTGCGCGTCCGGGGCCTGTGCTCCGCATCGGGAGAGGCCACAACAGTGAGAGGCCTGCGTACTGCAAAAAAAAAAAAAACAACTAAAAATAGAATTACCATATGATCTAGCAATCCCACTACTGGGCATATACCCAGAGAAAACCACAATTCAAAAAGACACATGCACCCCAATGTTCATTGCAGCACTATTTACAATAGCCAGGTCATGGAAGCAACCTAAATGCCCATCGACAGACAAATGGATAAAGAAGATGTGGTTCATATATACAATGGAATATTACTCAAACATAAAAAGGAATGAAATTGGGTCATTTGTTGAGACGTGGATGGATCTATAGACTGTCATACAGAGTGAAGTAAGTCAGAAAGAGAAAAACAAATATCGTATATTAACGCATATTTGTGGAACTTAGAAAAATGGTGCAGATGAACCGGTTTTCAGGGTGGAAGTTGAGACACAGATGTAGAGAACAAATGTATGGACACCAAGGGGGGAAAGCGGTGGCGGGGGGGGTGATGAATTGGGCGATTGGGATTGACATGTATACACTGATGTGTCTAAAATTGATGACTAATAAGAACCTGTTGTATAAAAAAATAAATAAAATAAAATTTAAAAATTAAAAACAAAACAGGGCTTCCCTGGTGGCGAGAGTCCGCCTGCCGATGCAGGGGACACAGGTTCGTGCCCCGGTCCGGGAAGATCCCACATGCCGTGGAGCGACTGGGCCCATGAGCCATGGCCGTTGAGCCTGCACATCCGGAGTCTGTGCTCCACAACAGGAGAGGCCACAACAGTGAGAGGCCCGCTTACCACAAAAAATTTTAAAAATAAATTAAAAAAATGAAATCTTATTCAGTAATATTTTTAAAAGAGCTATCAAGCCATTAAAAGACATGAAGGAACCTTAAATGCATATTGCTAAGTGAAATAAGACAATCTGAAAAAGTTACATTAATGTATGATTCCAACTATAAACATTCTGAAAGAGGCAAAACTATGGAGATAGTAAAAAAAAAAAAAAAAACCATCCTTGCCAGGGGTTAGGGAGGAGGAAGGGATTAATTAGAGGAAGACAGAAGATTTTTAAAGTAGTGAAACCATTCTGTATGATACTGTAATGGTGGAAACATTACACATTTGTCAAAACCCACAGAAAGAGAAACTCACACAAAGAGTGATCCCTAATGTAAAGTATGGATGTCAATTAATAACAATGTATCAACCGATGTTGGCTCATGAATACACCATATCAATAACAGGGGAACTGGTTCAGGGGTGGGTAGGGAGACACTAAGTAAGGGGATATATGGAAACTCTCTGTACTTTCCACTCAATTTTTTTGTAACTGCACCAAAAAAACATATTATAACTTTTTTCAAAGAGTTTGCAAGCTCTTCTCCCTAAAATCTAATATTCACTTATTTTCTCCCCCTTTTAAATATAACTTTTAAAATCTAAATAAACGTATTATGTGGTATGGGAGGAAAAAAATCTTCTTAGATTTTTTTCTTCCTACTTGTTAACTCCATCATCCCAACACCATCTACTGACTTTTCTTCCCTCTTTGATTTGTGATGCTTTATCCTAGTCTTATGTAGAAGGACCTATTTCTGTGCTAACCCATATAACATTTTGAATTACAAATGATCTACTCATCACCCAATAGGTTTATCTTTATTCTTAGCTTTCTGTGTCTCTTGTTTCTGCAGTGAACTTTAAAAACAACTCGATTTCCTTTCAGATCATAGACTATCAGAGTTGACAGGAACCTAAATATGACAATACCCAAATGACTCATTTTATAGATGAGGAAATTGGGGCCCAGAGAGTACATAGACTACCCCGTGGTCATGCAACTGGTTAAAGGAAGAAATAAGACTAGTACCCAAGTGTTTTTCACCTATGTCAGAAGATAATCTAAATCTAATCTTCCAATTTTTCAAATGGTTTAACGTTAGAAAATCTCAGAGATGTGTTCATTTATTAATTGGGGAAGGGGGACCCAGTGTGCAAGTGAACCTCAGGAAATCTAGGATAAGACAGAACACTGGAGCTCTATTTGCATGAGACGCTTCCCCAGCCCAGTCTCTGGGGAACATGTTTCAAGTTCTTGAATGAAGGGAACTACAAGAAATTGAAAGAGTGGGTAAAGCCACTCTTAAGCAGGGATGGGAGGGTGGCGGGTGGTCACTAGAGCTGAGGATCCAGAGCTGGCCAACAAGGACTTCTACTTATCAAAGGAAGAAAATTTTATTCCCATTTCAAGGCAGGAACAGCACAGGAAAAAGACAGCAGTAGTCTTAGCAGAGGCGCCAAAGGGGAAATAACAGTAGCTACAGCAGAAAGAACAAGAACAAAGGAGGCAAGTCTCCTGAGAGATTAGAATACCAATGGCAAACTGGGTTGGGGTTCATAGTCCAAAACTCTGTCATAATATTTACTCAAGCCTGAAGTCTCTGAGAGGATGTGGTACAGGATTTTGCTCTAGTATTAACAAAACAGACCTCCTCCTCCAGGAGTTGCTTCCATTGGCCCTCTCCTCTCGGTCCTATTCACCCACACTTCACTGTAATATCTTGCTTGTGTGCAAACCCTTTGAAACACTTTTGTTATGTAGTGCAACTTCCACGTGTGCGTGTGGTAAGACGTTCCCATGGAGCTAACCTTTCTTGAAAATAGCTCGGTACAGTATATCAAGAGCCTCAAAAATGTTCTTAAAAAAAAATGTTCTTAACTTTTGACCCAGAAATTCCTCTTCTAAGGAAATAATCCAGATGACAAAGATTTATGCACAAAGATGTTTATTACAGCATATTTATAATACCATACATAAGTAGTATACCTAAGTATCCAACAACTGAGCAAAAGTTAAATAAATAATGGTATATCCATTTGATTAAATATCATACAGCCATGAAAAAAAATTATGGTCTTGAAGAATTAACTGGGAAATGTTATAAACCAATGTTAGACAAGAGAAGCAGGTAACTGTGTTGTTTGTATTGTATAAGCTCTATTATGGTTTTTTTTTAATAGGAAAATACTAGATGGAAGGATGCCGAAATGTTACTAGTAGTTGCCTCTGGATGACAGGATCCAGGATTATAATTGACTTATCTTCTGCTTTAAGACAAACAAATAAAAAACTGTACTTCTGTACTTGCTAAATTGTTTTCAGTTATTACATCTAAAAAAATGCTTATAGCCAGTAAAAAGAATCATTTAAAAGGAAGTTACTCAGTGACCTTCTCTACTCTGTCGTCAGTTTGGAACGTCAAGGATGTACCTGGACCTGCTAGCATTTAGATTTAACCCCACAAACCTGTTTACTGTATCCTTCTACCCCAATTACAAGGCCCTCTAACTCTGAACCACTGGCTATCCACAGGACTAATACACATGAGATGAGGCAAACATGCAGAGGCACGAGACACCTTGCTTTGGGTAGGAATCTGTGTCTCCATTAGAAGGGAGTTTCCACTCTGGATTGGGGAAAGTGAATACATAAAGAATGGATGCAAGGTGGATCAAAGGAAGGGAGGAAATGTGGCTCTCTTAGACATGCCTTGGCTCTCTAAATTTAGAACTATGCCTGGAAATGAAAGAGACCTAACCCCATTGTCAGACTCTAGAGCTTCTCCTACAGGGGGCTTCACTATAGCCCTAGAGGACCAGGACTCCGGAGTTCGAACCATAGTTAAGTGGCTGGGAGGGGAAGATGAGATAGACTGCGAAGATAAACTGAGTCTTTAGAGCACACTTTCTTAAATTTTAGTGTACTTAAGAATCAACCAGGGAGATTGTTTACATTGCTGGAAATTCTGATCTAATAGGTCTGGGGGAGAGCCAAAGAACATTGCGCTTTTATCAAGCAATCCCACCACCACCACCAAAAGGCTTCCTGATGCACTGAGCACAGCTTTAAAAATCTAGAGACTTTGAAATTATAGGCAAAATACTGTGTGTGTGCACTTTTCTGGATAAAGTCGGTTACTATCATCAGATTCTCAAGGAGTTCCATAATTCAAGACGCCTAAGAACTGTCTTGATGCGCACAAAGAGAACTAGAGAAGCTTCACTCAAGCAGCAAGTCAGGGGGCCGGGGCAAGGTTTTCAAAAAAGAACAAAAACCTACAAACTCTGAGAAACCAAGCAGAACCAGGGCAGAGTGAAGGGAAAGCCAGTGAGGTGGAGAACGCTGAGGATGTACCTAAATCATTTTCACCTGTAAGTCTGGAATGTTAATAGCTTATTTTTATTAGCCACAGGAACTTGGTGGATGGATGTGTGGCTTAAAGGCACAGGGGTCAGGAAGACATCAGCTCCAGGGGACAGTAACAGGAGGGAAGGTCAGTGGATTTTCCTAGGCAGATAGATTCCAAGGTTGTGGAGATAAGAAGAAATGGTGGTTAACTCTTGGGTTTTACAGTCTGGAGTTCAGCTGCTATAAGAATCCAGAGTACTGTCAGGTAGATGTGGTGGGGCATACCTGAGGCAGCTGTAGTTGAGATGGGGCAGTGATGATAGAAGTGGTCACCATTCCCTACCTCCCTATAAGATCAGTCATGGTGCACAGGAGGACAAGAATAGAGACTGTGATCAAAGATGCTGAGACTGCAGCAAGGAGGAGTTCTGCTGTTCTGCTAAGAATGGGGTAGGAGAGGGAGCTGGCTTCCAGCCTGTACTCTAGGAGGTGCTCAGAGAGACTGACTTTGTTAGAAGAGTGAGCATATTTCCACACCCTCTTTGTTGTCCTTTGTGGACTGGGAAACAACTATTACAAATATTATCATAGGGACTTCCCTTGTGGCACAGTGTTTAAGAATCCGCCTGCCAATACAGGGGACACAGGTTGGAGCCCTGGTCCGGGAAGATCCCACATGCTGCAGAGCAACTAAGGCCGTGCGCCACAACTACTGAGCCTGCGCTCTAAAGGCCGCGAGCTACAACTACTGAGCCCACGTGCCACAACTACTGAAGCCTGTACACCCTACAGCCCGTGCTCTGCAACGAGAAGCCACTGCACTGAGAAGCCCGCGCACCACAACGAAGAGTAGCCCCCGCTCGCTGCAACTAGAGAAAGCCCGCGTGCAGCAACGAAGACACAACGCAGCCAAAAAAAAAAACAAACATTTTCATAAAACGTTTACCTCCTAGACCAAATGTTCATTAGCTACATTCCCCTCAAAACAAACTTCTCATTCATTTGTGATATCACAACAGTCTCTTAGCTGATTTCCCTGCCTCCAATCTTCTGGACAACAGCTCAAGGGATAGTCTTTAAAATATTCAGTTGTTCCCCTAATAGTTAGTGAAAATTTTTAAAGCTTCAGAATCCTGTTTTTAAATGAAATATCACTGAGAAGTCCAATTTAATAAAAGTCAGAAGCAAAGCTGTTCTTGTTAAAATGTGTAGGCGAGCTACACAGCAGCTGTCCCCTCTGCTCAGCACCCCTCTCCCATCCTTGCGGCTGCTCTGGAGGCAACGCCTCCCAGAATCCCACTGGCCTGCTTACGGCAGTAAAAGTACTTATAACCCAAGCATTATAGTTGCTGCCACCATCCCCCCTTCCTAGTCCCATACCTGGAACAATTAGCTCCCAAATTGTCTTTCACCATTTTTCAAAACTTTTGACTATGGGGAATTCCAAATATACATAAAAATCAAATCAAATACAATAATAAACCTCCACATACCCATAACCAGCTTTAATGATTAGCTCACAGCCGATCTTGTTTCATTTACACCTCTAACCTCTCTTACCCCACACTACTTAGAAGCAAACTTCCTCGTAACATTCCATCCACTAGAATTTCATCACATTGCTCAGTCTGACAAGGAGTTAATTATAACCAACAATACCAGTGTCACATCTAAAAAATAATAATCCCTTAGGAAAATCAAGTATCCAGTGTTCAAATTTCCAATTTTCTCATAAAATGTTATGTTTATATCAGGAACCAAATAAGACTCATGCATTGTGATTGGTGGATGTCTTTTAATCTGTAGATTGACTGATATCTTTCAGTCTATAAGTATCCTTCCATCTCTTTTCCTCTTGCAATTAATTTATTTTAAAAATTAGGTCATTTGTTTTGTAATTCTTGCCCCATTTTGCTAATTGCATCCCCATAGTGTATTTAAACATTTCCCACATCCTCTGTATTTCCTATAAAATAGTAATTGGATATAGAGGTTTGATCAGACTCAGGTTTTTTTTTTTTTCTTTTTTAAAACCACTTTGTAGGTGGTATCTGTCTCTTTTTGTGATGTTAGCAGCTGTTGATGCTCAGTGCCTAAGATCTATTTATTAAGGATGGCAAAATGGTGATATTTCAATCACCCCATTTATTAGATGAAATGTTTTTATAAAATAAACTTCCCCTCACCTATGAGGATACCCACACCTCAATATTTTTCACATTATGCCATCTGTCCTGCATGACACATCTTCTCCAATTGATGAAATGCTAGCTATACTTTCAAACCAACCAAAATATCACCTCTCAGTGAAGTCTTGCCCTCACTCCAAGCAGACTTCACCCTTCTTCTAATGCTAGAAACGTATCATTATAATAACGCTTATCTCATTGACTAATAAATTTAATGCCTCTATCCCTGGGGCTCAAAAGCAGAAATGGCCTTTGGTCCTAGCACCTGTATAAAGTATTTATTGAACAAATATGTGTAGGATTCCACTTTACAAAAGTCCGTGTCACTTAAGTGACATTATGTAAAATACAAGTTACAAAGCAACTCGCAATGAGATAACCATCACTAGAAGAAGAGTTACCAGAATTCAAGACACTTTACAAGACAGAGTAGAGCTGAATTACCAAGGGTCCACCATCAGACTTTAACCAGACTGAGAAGAGAGCCTGGGGTCTGACTTTTCAAAAATACAAAGACATGGTGAGAATCAGGTTGAACCCAGGTCCCTCCCAGGAATTCCGTCAGTAAAAAGTCAGAAGCAGGCTAGATGTGAACCCTGGTGGTACATCAGTATTTAAGAAGGGAAAGGAGGTCCTGAAAGCAAGGACTAAAAGGAGGAGAGAATTTTCTTCCTAGAATGTTGGTGATGTCACTAGGGGCATGAAACTAGAGAACTCTCTGGCGTGGGAGCAGTTTTTGTTCGTTTTGTTTTGAAGAAGCTGCATGGTTTCCTAGTGCAAAGAGAAGTAACTAGCAGCAAAGAGAGTAGGGTTTGCTTGGATGTTTCATGTTTGGATTTTTTTCTCATCTTCCTATAGTGTTTATTTGGATCTGGGTCTGGGGTCTGGGGTCTGGAAACATAGAGGGCATGGATTCAATTTTCATTTAACTCTTCTTCCTCTGATGTAAAACTATAAGGTTCCATATCCTGAAGCACTCCAGGAGTCAACAATTCAGTGGGCAAGATAGGAAAATATTCTGTCCTAACCTCCTATCTTTAAGTCAGGCTGACCAATTCACACACAACCCAGCAAATAATTTTTATTTAAATTTTAACTTTGCTTTAATGGAAACTATCTTAGACCTGTTCTCTCTGCCCCCTCCTACACTTCACTCACTGTTCTTTTTCTGCATACACTATGTCCCAGTTCCATGATACACGGGTAGGCTCCTCACCACTTCCTATAACTGGTACCCTGGGAGTTTAGATGGTTCTGTCAGAGGTAGTACCAGATCTGATCCCCCCATCCTCCTCTTGCCTTCTTCCCCCTCTACTTGTTTGAAGGTGATATGCTCTGTTCTCTAGTGGTTATTCTAGCTAATATGTACAGTTTCACAGAAGTCTTAAGCTAATCAATACATTCACTTTCCTCCTGAATATAAGAACATGAAAATTAGTGTTCTAGTCACCCCAAGTTACATGTTATTGATGTCCAGTATTTTAATTCTAGCTCATATTTCCCTCCCACAAATTACAGTTTTTACACTTAATGCTTACCTACTCTTACCAACATTATTTACCAGTATCTTTGTTCAGTGTTCCTTCTTGAATCAGATTTTCCATTTAAGACCATTTTCCTTCTGCCTCAGGAATCCTGACTTACCTGCGCAAACTCTGCTTTTGTCTGAAAATGTTTCTAATCAGCCCTCTTTCTTAAAAAAGTTTTACCAAGTGTCAACTTCCATGGTAACTTCTTTTGTTAATGGGATGCAGCGAAAGAATCCCAGTTTTCTGGCTTTCATTGTTGGTGCTGACAAGTCCCCCATCTGGGCTGTTTTCTAAGGTTTGTCTGCATTTTATCTTTAGCTGCTCAAGATAGAGAGCATTTTACCTCAATGTCTCTAGATACGAGCTGCTTTTCATCTTGCTTGGCGAACTCACTGGGATTCCTGAATCTGAGGTTTAGTGCCTTTCATCAAATCTGAAAATTGATCGGTGGTTACCTCCTTGGATATCGTCTCTTCCTATTGTCTCCTCCTGGAGCTCCAGATACCTTAGTACATTAGATCTTCTCATTCACTTGTCCTCTATTGTCTGCTTCTCAACTTCTTTGCCATTTTCCATTCTTCCTTTCATTCTCTTTGGACTGCATTCTGTATAATTTCTTGAGATCTTCCAATTCACTAGAACCCCTTCAATTTCTCCAATCAATTTAATCTGAGTTTTTATTTCAAATTTGTATTTTTCATTTCTAATTCAGAAAGGCTTTTTTTTCCCCAAAAAAATCTGCTGGGTTGTTTTTTGTCACCTCTTAGCTTCAAACTTGTATTAGCTCATTAATCAAAAAGTTATTTCATTAGTCTGTGTGACAATGCTATCATCGGAAGTATTTAAGGATCAGCTTCTGTGACTTTTTGGCCCCTTTTCCATTTGTGGCATCTTATTTCTTTGTGCATCTTAAAATTTTTAAGCAGGATTTGCTTTGGGAGTTTATATATAGGAATTGAGGTCTTCAAGGGATTGCACTTGCTTCTGGAAATCACCTGAAGGCAAGATGAACTCTAAGCAGATAGAGTAGGGAGCCCAGAAAAGAACCAGATATAGCTTTTTGACATAAGAGAAGCCATTTTAGGCCTAAGCCGTTTTACGATCTAAGCCTGGCCACAATGCCTGCCCTTGAACAGGTCTCAGTAATAATGATCTTAAGGGAACAAAAGAACAAATTGTTACTGGGCAAGAGAAGTAACAACAGCAAGGCTAATAAATGAGTTCTAGAGACTCCCAGTTCTGTTTTAATGGTAAAGATTAGTCTGAAGCACTTTCTTGAGCTGTTTTTCAGAATTTAAACATCCCCTTGGGCACTCAACCACCAGATCAACTGGAACCTAAAGATGGTGGTGATGTTGACCTTTTCTGGTTTCGATGAACTAAAGCTTGTACTCTGTCAACCTTAGCCCCAATTCTATGGTGAATTCTCCTGAGCCCAAGCTCCTTCATGAATATGCATGTAGCCTTAGCTTAAAACTTCCCCCACTTTGCTGATCCAGAGAGACACTGCTTTGGGAAAGATGCCTGGTGTTCTCCTTACTTGTTGCAAGTAATAAATCTTTCTTTCTCCTGATCTTTGGCTTGGCTGTGTCTTTGGCTTGACACCCACCAAGAGGTGAGCCCAGTTTTGGGGTAATATCAAGGTTGAGACATAAAATTCCTTGCTGCCCTCTTCCACAGAGTTGATTTCTTGTTCACCTTTACACTGAGGGTATCCTGGCTTTACTTGGAGTCACCTTCGTTTTGTTTCCCATACCCTGCATAGTCACTAAAATAGATGCTGAAAGCCTGCTGAGTTTGGCAAAAGCTGAGTAAAAGCTAGCTCTAGCAGTTGCTTACTCCCTACAATTCCAGTTTTCACTTCATTTTTTAAGATCTATGGATTCCTTACTTTTGTGCTTGTTCAGCAATATGTTTTTAACTATTTTTAAAATAAATACATTTTACCCAGCATCTTGTTTCTGCTGAAAGTACTTTTCAGAGTATCCAATCCACCACAATGCCAAAAAACAGAAGTCTGAATTAGTTCCAACTATACACACTATACTCCCCTCACCCTTGATTCTAACAGACTGGGTTGTAAAAAGGCCCAGAGTGCAAAGTTTGCAAAAGCCCGATGCTAACTTTGCCTTAAGGATGGAGCAAAAAAGAGTTGAAGACGAGAGCAGTGTTAAGTGCCTGGCACCTTACCGTGAATAGCTCCTATTTCTTTTTCTTTTCCTCAGGCACAAATGCCTTATGGCATCAGACTACTTGTCCATTAGCGCTACAAATACCTGGGCAAAGACAGCACGATAGTAATCCCTTCTGTATCCTAAATAAAAGTGGAAGAACTTGTCCTTTTCAACAATAAAGATAGAAATGTATATAGTGAGAAGCATAGCAGTTTCTCCTCAGCTAAAAATAAAACAAAATAGCTAGTTGCCACATGCTTACAATAATATTTATGGCTCCTACAATTACACTAACAGGTATAATGCTCTTGACTCAATCCATTCATGGCTGCATTTCATACTACATAAAAAGGGAAAAAATAGTCAGGATATAATACAGACAGAAGAAAATGACTATTTTCATTTATGCTTTCCCTACCTCATTTCCTCCAGCTTCCTCTCCATCCACGTCTGCCCCTAAATTCTGGGTGGACCAGCTGAAGAACTCATGTTTTACGTGATGTAGACAGCAGCAAAGTCAAGAGGTCATAGGTTGGGATTTCCCTGGCGGTCCAGTGGTTAAGACTCCGTGCTTCCACTGCAGGGTGCGAGGGTTTGCTCCCTGGTCAGGGAATTAAGATCCCACATGCCGCGCACCGCAGCCAGAAAAAAAAAAACTTCATAAATTTACATGAAAAAGAAATTTGCGGAGTTCCCTGGTTGCCTAGTGGTTAGGATTCCGGGCTTTCACTGCCATAGCCCAGCTTCAATCCCTGGGTGGGGAACTGAGATCCCACAAGCCACAGGGCACAGCCAAAAAAAAAAAAAGAAATTAGCTCCTACAATGTCGTGTGTGTGGGCACGTGCAGGTGCGTGCTTTCTTGGCATAGGCTGTCCCTCAGGAGTGATTTAAATTTCCAGACACACCTCCTTGGCTTTGGCCAATGGGGCCACTTGCTTCCCAGCTGAGGTACCTTTTGTAGCCGGAAGTGACACTTTAGTTAGAGCCATCGGCTCCAGGGAATTCTCTATTGCCCTAGAGGGCCCCGTATCAAGGGCTAAGTTCACCTCTCATCAGCTTGGGCGTTATATAGATGACACGATTTACAAAAGAAGTTTCTCCTGCCTACATGCTACATGTCAGCCTGTCACTGTCATCTCAGATTCTACAGCAATCACTCATTCCTTTGAGATAAACACTGTTTCCTATATGAACACTCCTTTCTTGTGGTTATCACCACACCCACCATGAAACTAGTATCACTGCCAGGGGAGTCGAAGCCAGTCATCCTGGATTCTAGTTTGAAGCTGAATTCTTAAGCAAGTCTTTAGTGTCTCAAGTTGCAATTAACTCACCACAGGCATTTGAATAACCCAGGTTACTTAAGATTTCAGATTCCTGAGTCCCACTTATTTAAGCAATTTTTGGAAACGCAGCATGGAAATCTGCATTTTTAACAAGCTTCCCAGGTAATTCCTGTGTACTTGCTCAGATCTATAAGGCTGGGTGTAGTTCGTCTGTAACTCTATCTATGAAAATACCAAGATAAACCTTTACTATCCTGTACTTCAGATATAAAGACAGACAAAATGAAAAATAACGATCTAGAGTAACTGATCCTTAGTTCTTCCTGGGTGAGATACTTCTAGTCTGTAACAAAGTGCATTAGTTCAGCAAGAAAGAGCAAGTGGCCAAGTGAGGTCATAGCTCTGAGCTGTCAGAAAGTATGTCACAGCAAGACTCATTGCAGCTATTTCACAAACATGTTCACAAAAAAGACTCACTGAGGCAGAAGAGTGGTTGAGCATAATCTATAACCGCCTCCAGGAAAAAAAAAAACAACAACTCAGGCTCTAAAGGATCAGGGAACAAATGGGCAAATCTTGACAAAATACACAGGATTCCTAAAGTTCGTATTAAGAGATACCAAGAACCTTCAAAAGCATTACTAAATCAGCGTCAAGAAACAAGATACAGGGACTTTACAAATCATTCTTTTAACACCTTGTTTTAGTTAAGGGCAGAAAAATGTTTTTAAAAGACCACAGATCTCAGCTGCATAGAATTCTCATGGATTGCACATGAGAAAGGGTCCATCTGTTTCATTCTCTAATCTAAGCCTAACATACACAACAATGCCTGGCATATGGAAGATGCTGGGGAAATATTTATTGAATGAGATAAAACAAATGGACCAATCGAGAGAAGAGTAAGGTTTCTATGTAGCTCAATGCCAGTGCATAATAAAGAATATGACAGAAATAAAGGCTATTCACCAGTAGCCGGGTTTTTCTACATTAAAAAAAAAAAAAAAATCTCCAGCAGGTCTGCCAACCCTCTCTGCAAAGTAAACTCTAATAGCTTTTTGGCTCTGTGCTTCATCCTTCTGAAACTACAACTGTCAGACACAAATCAAGCTTTAAAAGGTTATCAGCTACAATGCTTAGATTTCCTGGTCTTAACTAGCCCAAGAAAGTTTTCATACCCAAGACCTAGTTCAACAAAATTGAGACATGAGCATCACCAGAAGCAGCTATATATTTTTAATCTAAAGACCGGGCATACAGAAAGCATTTTACATAAATTCTCGAGTCTTAATAATGTAACAGGAAATATGGGCCCCAGAGAAATAAGCCCCTTTCTGTAGGTCTTAATCCTTGGCCTCTACAGTAAAGACAACCCCTGGTAATCCAATGAGTATTTGCGACCCACCCACATATTACTTGGGAGGACACAGAGGAAGCAGCTATAGGCCTGCCCCTTATCATCTTACTAAAAGATTGCGAATAGCCTGAGAAGCAACATTATGGCCTAGTGAGCCTTTTAATTCTACATATTCAGACTTATTAGGATGATAGCTGGAGCTGGTAGTTTTTAATCTTCTACCCATAAATGTTCAAGAGGGTCATGAATCGCAATGAGCTTTATTCAACGTTAGTTTTGTCAAATGTCGCAAAAGAATCCCAGTGACTTATTAATTCTTTATACTTCAGTTTCCTATCTCTAAGTTAGCAACAAGCTTCCCGTGCTCTACTTAGCCACATTTAATTTTTAAGAATCTTCAGAGGAAAAATGTTTCATATATAATTAAAAAGAATGTTCCCTGTTAAGAGTTGGGATTGAGCTCAAAATAAATCAGTCCTGGTACAATCCCCTTCTAGTTGCTCTGCAGAGAAAAAGGACACTGATACATAAGGAAGTAACCAAGATGAAAAGGAGAGAAGAGATACAGCTTAAAGTGAAGAAATGACACACACCCCCCACATACACACTTTAAAAACTTTATTTATATAAAAAAACTCATTTGTTTTTAAAAGCATTAACAAGAGAGAAAGAAAAACAGAAAAGGTATGGAGCAGAAGACATGCCCCTTAGTAGTGTTCGGTGGGAAGGTGGGATTTTTGGTTCTCTGAAATTGAACGTTTAGTGTTTTTATAAATGAAAAGGAAAAAACAGTTAAAGGTCCCCAAAAGCCCATGGCTGTTCTATTACCCACACCCCACCGACAAAAAGAGCACCAGGAAAAGAGCAGAAGAAGACAAGAGAAACCAAGAGTGGAGCCACATCTGGATGGGGGCGATCTCCCCTGTGCAGTATGCTCTCAGGGTCACAGAAAGGAAAAGGCTCCTTTTTGCCAGAAAAGGAGTGGGACGAAATGTGAAGGGGAAAAGGGGTAAATAAGGAATTTTAATGCAGAGGGAAGGCGGGTGGGGGGTTGTGCACTTTTCTCCTACCCCAAAGCCTCAATATATAAAGGAAGGGGGAGAGAGGAGCATAAAGATTTCCAGTTGCATTAAACGGAGCTTTTAGATTAAGGGGAGGAGTAAAAGGCAAATAAGGGAAAGGGTTAAAAAAAAAAAAACAAAAAAAAATCAACCGCATAGCAGCTGATTCCTCTAGCCCAACCTGCTAATATACACTAAACTAAAAGGAGGAGGAACAGGGGTGGGGGGGTGGTCGGGTAGGGGGATATGGACACGACTTCCCTATAACCCCTTCAGAGACGACAATCATTCTGGGCAACTAAGGAGCAAGAGTCACACCACTCACTCCTCCCACCAATCTCTTTTGGAGGTTCATCAGAACAGGATTTTTGCAAAATCCCAACATATACAGTTGAGAAAAACCTTCTATGGCTAAAATTAGAGGCTATTCCAATTCCCAGTGGAGAGACTGAGGTTCTCTAGATCACCTCTCCTCTTCTTTCTGCTATTTAGGGCCAAGAAGTAGGTAAGAAAGCAACAAAATATAATTTGCAAAATCATGAGAAATGAGACTGCAGAGGCAAAGAAAGGCACATAGAAGGGAAGGAGGAGACGCACCCCAGGCCAAAGGCACAAAGAAGAGGCAAAGCCAGGGGCGAACCCCACCTTTTTAAGGGTAAAGGGGGCAGGAGTATGTACATCAAGTCCTTTAGTCAGCCAACCAATCCAGGGAGGAAGCAGGGGAGGATGGGGCTATAAGGGTGAGAAAAAGGAGAAATAAGGGCAGGGGGAAGCCAGCTTTGTAGCTTCCTGACAGTTTCAGACTAAATGATTCATGTACATTCCTACTCGCTCCTCCTAGAGGCTCTTCTCCCCAGAAGACATCTTTCTGCTCCTTCTCACCCAAGAAGTCTTCCTTGACATATTCTCCTCTTTCTACAGCCTCTTGAAAATGGCCAGGCCAAGTCAGCAGACATTATTATCACAGGATGGGAGAGGAGGGTTAAGGACAGCCTCAGTAAGGGGCAGCAGCTGCAGCCCAGGGCTGGCATGAGGCTTGGAGAAGAGATGGAGTCTGTAGGTCCTTGATGGTCCCTGCCCTGGAGTTGAGGAGGGCAAGGTTTCTTAATCTCCGCTCTAGGAAACCTTCACTTGCTCAAGGGCCCTTGCCAAGTGGTATGTGCCAATGTCGCCGGCCGTCTTTGCTTCAAAAATAGTCATTAGGAATAAAGGAAGAGCTCACGCCCTCCACTCTCCAAAAAAGTAAAGGTCCCTTCCCCACCAAGAGAAGAAAAATCTTGCTTAAGAATCATGGGTTTATCAGATTGCTGGACACTGCATATATAGCATGTAACTTCCAATTCTTCCCATAGCTTCCAGTGAGGATTCCCACTCTCTCCCTCCCTCCACACAAGGCCAAGAGTTCCAGGGAGAGCTGGCAAAAAGAGCTAATCTGCAGCAGTCTCTCAAGATACGCATATAACTGAGTCAGGCTTCTTGGGAGTAATTGCAGGGGATCTGGAGGGGGGAGGAGGGACAATTAAGCTTCACTGGAAGAAGTTAGGGAGTTGATGGAAAGAAGGCAGCCACTTAGGGCTACAAGGGCAGGAGGCAGTGTGGCAGTGGGCACAACAGTCCAGCGAAGAAAGGGAAAAATCATCAGTCCATTTCACCACCAAAAAATAAAAGTACATATATTATAAGCCCAGATGTAGCGGAGAGAGTGGTGCTAAATCTTCTGCTGTAGGGAAAAAAGAGAAAGAGATGTTAATAGGGTTGGGAATAAGGAGAACCAAAAGAGAGCTGAGCAAATCTGAAGGGAAGAAAGCAGCACATAATGGAGAATCAGATCACCAGCGGCACGTCCCAGCCTCTTAAGAGGTAACAATCACAGAAGCAGCACCCCTAAGCCCCGTGCGGCTGACTGATCAGATCAGCATGATTGGCAAACTGCTGGCACAGAGACCTCCTCCTCAAGGATGATCTTGGGGGTGGCTGAAGGACGTACCATGGGGGGGTAAGACATTTGGTCCCCCTCATCATCCAAAACCAACACATCCACCTCTTCCTCCAGAGATTCCTGCCCCTCGTCCTGCTGTGAACACATGCAATGTGTTAGTATGAGAGTAAGAAAACATGAGTGCGTGCCAGATCTAGGGAAAATCCCCAGATTCGTAAACTCAAACAAAACAAGGTAATAGCAAGTGAAGGGCAAGATATTCAAACAAAGCCAGGCACAGAAAGAGAGCAACGCGAGGACAGACCAGCTGGCGCTAGCCACACCAGCGACACAGTCATGGCCTTCTTTCTCCCATCTCGACCGTCGCAGAACAATGGCACCAGAAACCCCAATGTGAGTCAAAACTCCTACTTTTTCCCTGAAAACCCCTACAAGGAAAGGTGCTGTCTTTCACTAAGTCCTTTTTTCCTATTTCACAGAACATGCAGGCTTCAAAACAGAACTAGCCTCAGAAGGACAATAGTATATAAAGAGAATTTACCATCAGGGGCGTTCCCTTCAATGGCTCCATTTCGCCTAGATCCCCAGATCGATCCAGTGTTCTACTGTGGTCTCCTCTCTCATTCAGTGTGGAATAGTTGTTATCTAGTTTAAAAAAAAAAAGTACAGAGACATGATGTTCCCCTCTAGTGTAAAATATGTATTAGGCAGATAAACGTGATTTAGGCACCTCTTTGGTAAAGCATTTGAGCTTTACCAAAGGCATTAAGGTCAGGTGGTCCTTGACATAAAAAAACTTACATCTAACTGGGAAGGCAAAATATATCATATATGATAATAAAGCTAAACTGAAGAGATCTATGAAGGGTACTGGAATTAGGAGAAGATAGTGAGGTGAGCTGCAATAGTTAGGAAGGACCTAACAGAGTAGACAGGAATTCAGCCAAGCCTTTGGGGATGAAGACCGTTTACAAAGCAAGTGGGAAGGACATTCCAATAGGAGGTATTACAAGAGCAAGATAAAAAAGTATAGAGTGAAGAGACAGGATAGCAAGTAGACTAGGTGGGCTCAAACAGAGTATATGGAGAGTAAGACAGAGCGAACCTGGCGTCAGACTGTGAAAGGCTGTGAGCAACAGTTTAGGGACACACGCTTGATTCTGTATTAATGGGGGAGGAATATGAAGTTTTTTTTTTTTTAACCTTTGAGCATTTGGGAATGTGGAAAAAGGTAGACAGATCAGATTTTACTACACTTCCTTGAATCCTTCCCAATGGAATGTCCAGCCAGTGTCCTTCCAGGAAGGTGAATGGTGCGGGTGCTGGAAAGAGCTACAGAGCCACACAGTTCTCCTCATCCCATATGATAATATGGCTTACTCCATATCCTTAGGCAGGAATTAATCACCTACCTAATGATTTTGTGTTTGATCCCATACTGCTCATCTGAATTTCTTCCCGATCAGGTTTCTTATCTACAGGGAGTCAGAAAGTTATCCAGGTCAAAACCCAACTCTTCAAAATCTAAACTCATAAAAATTGCTCTCTAGTCTGTCCTCCCTTCCCCCTCCCTCCCATCAAACTTTTACTAAGCACCCACCACAAGTGCCAGGCTCTAGACAAAGCCCTCATGGAACTTAAAGAGATCCCTTTCCTCCAGACTCTAACATAAGAAACGATTCACTCTAAGCCAGCAGGTTTCAAATTATTTGGTCTCAGGGCCCCTTTATATTCTTAGAAGTTATGAGGATCCAAAGAATGTTCACTGGTATAGACTACATGTATTAATAGCTACAGTGCTTTTAAATATTTATTTCATTTAAAATTTATTTTAAATATTTATTTCATTTAAAAGAACAATACTTATTCCGTTAACATAAATAATACTTTTAATTTTTTTAAAGAAAGCATTGTTTTATATTTTTGCACATATTTAAAGTTTGGTTTAAGAGAAGATAGCTAGATTCCCGTATCTGCCTCTGTATTCAATCCGTTGTGATGTTATTTTGGATGAACATAAATGACTCACTCTGCTGTACAGCAGAAACTGACACAGCACTGTAAATCAACTATACTCCAATAAAAAAAAAAGGATAAAAATTAAAAATGTTTCTTTCTCACCAGAAAGAAAAAAAAAAAAAAAAAAAGAATCAAACTGATTTTTAGTAGCATCACAGTGGATAGTGTACCAAATTGTTCAAGATGGCTTTATAAACGTACACACTTATCAAAAAAAATAAAAAGCACTGTTTTACATTTTTGCACATCTTTAAAGAGAAGATAGCTAGATTCCCATATCTGCCTCTGTATTCAATCCGTTGTGATGTTATTTTGGATGAATTATATAAAGAAAATCCAGCATCACACAGATAAGAAGTTGGAAAAGGGAGGAGAACTTTATTAGTCTTTTCAGATAACTGTGGATATTCTTTGATAGTATACTAATACTCGACAAGGCGAGTTTCTTTAAGGTTAGCGCAATAAGGAATGTGAATCCAAACTAAGGCTCTCTTCATAGTCTGTTAAATTAACATCTATTGGTCTGTCTTACACTTTGAATGGATCAGTTACTCATGCATGATTTTGAAAATCATGCACTGGTCACTTGGAAAATACTGGTTCACAGAGTTATGCAGATTTTCTAAATGTTAACACATTTCATGATATAATATCAAAAAAATCACATTCATTAACATCGCCACTGATTTCATTTAAAAGTATATTAACTATTGGGATGTTACCAGGCTCACAGTGACAGATACAATTCTTCCAAAATTTAAAATTTTCGGGCTTCCCTGGTGGCACAGTGGTTGAGAATCTGCCTGCCAATACAGGGCACACGGGTTCAAGCCCTGGTCTGGGAAGATCCCACATGCCGCGGAGCAACTAGGCCCATGAGCCACAACTACTGAGCCTGCGCATCTGGAGCCTGTGCTCTGCAACAAGAGAGGCCGCGATAGTGAGAGGCCCGCGCACTGCGATGAAGAGTGGCCTCCGCTTGCCACAACTAGAGAAAGCCCTCGCACAGAAACGAAGACCCAACACGGCCATAAATAAATAAATAAATTTTAAAAATAAATAAATAAAAATAAAATTTTCTCTTGAAAATTCAGGCAAGTACTGTCAGTTATTTTTCCTCAAACTGACAAGCTCACTGTGTTCATTTTCAAGAAAATGTCTATTTTTTTAAGTAAAAATAGTGTTCCAAAAAAAAAAAAGTGGTTAGTGTACCTAGTAACTCCAACAATAGCACAAGTGCTTTTCCTCAAGATTACCATCATGCTTTGGTATGCTGCAGGGTGCTTTATGAGTACCCCCTATATCATCAACACAGGCTATTAAAAAGCTGTGTACTCAAGAGCAGAAACAATAAAATTAACATTGTTACAGTTCCATCAAGTACGTTCTTAAGTGAACTTGGCTCCTTTTTTTCCCCCTACCCTCCAGAAACTGGCCCTTCTTATAACTGCAAGTACATGGCAACAAAGACTACAACAACTAGTTTGGTTTGGTGTCATCGCCCTGGTTTACACTCAGCCTCCAGCAATAAAGCACCACCACTGCTTATGCACCATCAGCACAAATGTCAACAGATTTGGTGATCCTCAGACCACATTTTAAGAACCCTGACTGAGGCAAAACCCAAGTGTCATTAAGATTAAAAGGGTTATAATAAGCACTAAATATATGATTTGTCTTTTGAAGAAAAATGTATCTGCTCACATGGCAGTGTTTAGAGGAGATAGAATAGGAGTGGTTATCTCTGGATAACAGAAATAAGTGACTTTTTTTGTTGTCATTTTTCTGGTTTGTATTTTCTAATTTTTCAACAGTAAACACATACTACTTGGTATTATATGAAAATTCAAAAGGGAAAAAAAATCATTTTGCAATATACAGATCTTCCTCGGACTTACAACGGGGTTACATCCTGATAAACCTATCGTAAGTTGAAAATGCATTTTAATACACCTAACCCACCAACCATAGCTTAGCCCAGCCTACCTTAAACGTGCTCACAATACTTACATCAGCCTACAGTTGGACAAAATCATCTAACACAAAGCCTACTTTATAATAAAGTGTTGAATACCTCATAATATAATTTATTGAATACTGTACTAAAAGTGAAAAACAGAATGGCTGTAAGTGTATCGGCTGTCCACCCTCATGACTGCATGGCTAACTGGGAGCTGCAGCCGATGCTGCAGTGTGAGACGCTGTCCCACCATGCTATCGCTCGCCAGGGAAAAGAGCAAAACTCAGCATTTGAAATAGTTTCTACTGAATGCACATCACTTTTGCGCCACCACAAAGTCGAAAAATCATAAGCCAAACCGTCGTTAAGTCAGGCACTATCTATATACATATGTCAAATCATTATGCTGTACATCTTAAATTTATACACTGTTATATGCCGAGTATATCGTAAATAGAGGAAACAGAGTAGGGTTCGCTCCCTGGTCATTTTAAGTCCACAAGCAAAGATGGGGGAGTCACACGCAGGCTAACTGCCTGTCTTATTTGCTGATGCTCAGGTCTACCAGCTTCTGGGTTATAATCCTGAGGTGAAGTATTACTCTCCCTCCACCAAAAGACAAGCTCATTCAGAAATAAATATATATGCTATTTCATTAGATGGTAAGCCATCTAACGAAAGAAGAGCAGAAGAATAGCAGAAATGGAATAAAAGCAGAGGGCTATGTCCCCTGGTTACTGTACCTGATTTCTGGTTCCGGTCAATGAGAGGGAGAGTGCTATCATCATATGAATGACTGCTCTGGCTTCGAGAAGCATTGTTTAGATTCACCTGGAGGCAAACAAAACACAATAATGTCACAGAGTACTGAATTCACCCTTATCTTACTTCTTAATGGGCTCAGACTTTTAGGTCCTTATTCCCGAATAGGTAACTCGTAAGGGTTAAATAAACACCTATATAGTGAAACAAAACTAGGATATTAGGGCTTCCCTGGTGGCACAGTGGTTAGGAATTCGCCTGACAATGCAGGGGACACAGGTTCGAGCCCTGGTCCGGGAAGATCCCACATGCCGCGGAGCAACTAAGCCTGTGCGCCACAACTACTGAGCCTGAGCTCTAGAACCTGCGAGCCACAACTACTGAGCCCGTGTGCCACAACTACTGAAGCCCACGCGCCTAGAGCCCATGCTCCCAACAAGAGAAACCACCACAATGAGAAGCCTGCATACCACAACAACGAGTAGCCCCCACTCGCCGCAACCAGAGAAAAGCCCGCTTGCAGCAACGAAGACCCAATGCAGCCAAAAAAATAAAATAAAATAAAATAAAATAAATTAAAAAAAAAAAAAAAACTAGGATATTAGGCTTCTATTTGTGTTCTGAACAGATTACAAAGGTATCAAACACTCACGCTATCAAGGAGATACAGTCTCAGAAAATGACAGTTCAGAAAATGGCAAACTCCTTCAAAGGGCTAAGGCAGATTCGGAGAAAGTCAAAAAGGCCATCATCATCCTTCATTACCACTGGCATTTACACTGTGCTATGACACAGAGGAAGACCAGAGCTATTTCAGCAGCAAATGAACTATAGGCACCATTTTGGGGGGATAGTTAATAAATTATTTCTTTACACACAGTGACTTGGGGCAAAAGTAGACTCAGGGGAAGTTCCCTGGTGGCCTAGTGGTTAGGATTCAGCGTTTTCACTGCGGAGGCCCAGGTTCAATCCCTGGTTGGGGAACCATCCCACATGCCATCAAAATACAAAAGAAAAAAAACAAAAAAGTAGACTCAGTGTGACAGTGAAATAGAAGAACCAAAGACAAAAGCATTACCTGAGACCAAGGGGAAAAAAAGGTGAAAGTCTCAGTCCCAAGAGTTATTCTACCTGAAAGTCTGACTTCTTCCATCCTTCTTTTTCCAGTGGCTTCCGCAGTTCCTTGTATCCCCAGATTGTCTGTAATACAAGCGCTGCTGCTCGAACTTCTTTTTCTGAGCGGTTCCTTTTGAGGAAAGTAACACCAGATGGAATTTGGATGTAAGACGAGGGAAGAAGCTGAAAACTTGTACTCTCTAATATAATGTAACGTACGGATATAAATCCCAAAACAGGCAAGATCAAGTATTCACCAAGTCTCATGTTTTAACTCAAACGGTGACACAAAGAAATGTTTGATGTAAGAGTCTTATCAATTTATGGATCAACATGAAGACAGAAAAAAGAGCAATACCTCTTTATACTTTCCATGTAAATAAGGGAAAATAACCTTAAAAAGCAAAAGGGGAAAGCCCCTTCCCAGCAACCCCTCTCTCATATTCAAACTTTTCCAGTTGTAATTTTAAGTGTTAATCTCACCCTGATTTGTTGATCAAAACCAGCTTCTCAATACCCTGTGTTTCTCGAAGCTTTTTGGCAGCCTCCAAGTTCTCAGCAATAACTTCATTGATGGTATTCAAAACAGAGACCACAGTGTCCTCAGAGAAATTCTGGGAAGAGCTCTGTTGCCCTCCTGGCAGATTCTTTACCAAGTTAGGAATAGCATGTTTACCTATAGCGGTGAGACAGGAGGAATGTGTGCGGGGAGAACAAGCTGAGTCAGGTTGTTAGGAGCCTAACACTACACTTAATCACATTGCTCATATCAAGCATAGATACTATCCACATGAATCAACTTCCTTCTCCTGTAGGATTATCATTTCAAAAGAGCAAAGGACCTGGAATAGCCATGGATATACTGTCCTTCCTATTCTTTTATTTATTCTCTCTTTCAGTCACATTAAAACAATCTGAATACTTTATCTCAAATATGCTACACAGTCCATTCAGATAGTCTAATGAAAATAGTACACTGAATACTATACTACAGAATATTATACTACTATTATAGCTTAATAGAACAGTCATTGTGAATTTAAGAAAAACAAAAACTGGGCTCTGTCACTTATGAGCTATATTAACTCCGGACAAATTACTTAACTTCCCTGACCCTCAGTTTCCTTATTCTAACAAAAAATTTTAAAAAAAGGACCCTTGTAAAGTGGTGACATTTAAATGAGAATATACAGACATGCTTAACAATCCCTAGTAACAAAGTACATGCTCAATAGATAGATATTGTTATTCTATTTTTGAAGAATCAGCCCCTCTTGTCTTTCCAAGAACCATTAAACTATAACCTTCTCCAACCTCCAGATTCACAAACTACGGAGGACTAGGATTCTTCCTCAGCCCTTTCAACAAATAAATTATTTAGCACCTGTTGGATCAAAGGTGCTGTACTAGATGCTAAGGTAACGGCTCCTCACCAATTAATTCTTTGTTGCGAGCATCCACAGCCAGATTTCTCAGGGCTCCAGAGGCAGCTTTCACGACCCGCTCATGTTCATTGGTCAGGAGGTCAGCAATGGCAGAAAGAGCCTTCTCTTGACGCAGAGCTGAGCGGATATATCGACCATACTGCAAGTAGCACATGGAAAGAAGTAGAACAGATTATAAATGGTAGCAAACTAGTTAGCTAAGTCCTCCCATCTCCAAATCCATTTTGTAAAAGGTACTCACCGTCCAGCGCCCAGCACACAAGTTCTGGATGGCCCCTGCTGAGGCTTCTAGGATGGCAGGATTCTTGCTCTCCTTGAGGAGTGAGATGTATATCCGAACCACCTCTGGTTGAAATAAAAGTTCATAGCCTGCACAAGAAAGGACAAGAAAGCAGAGGACACTCATCAGTACCTACGAACCAGGCTCTGGCTGGTTGAACTCCAGTGTTAGTACTCTGGATTAATGGGTTTATGCTCCAATACCAGTAAACTCTCTAACCCCTCCCACTCACCCAACAGCAAACTCAAGAGGTCTGACTACTACATCTGATGTAGTCAGATGTAGCCTTAAGAATGTAGCCTTAAGAATAAATCAACCATGGCAAGAGCAAAACAGATATCAACTCATATGCAACTCCTGTCTCTCCCTCCTCCTAGCCTCTTCTCTCCTCCCACAGTTTACTCTGACCTTGCTTGGCACTCAAGGGATTCATTTACTCATCGATAGCACTCAGAGTTAAAGATTCCTCATCTCAGATGAATTATTTCTAACTTAACTGAGTCATTCTGCCCACCTGAACTATGATTAAGTGAAAGGGGCTCAAATTTAATAACATCTGAATTTTTATATCCACGGGGAGCTGTGAATTTTGGACTCACCATATTGATGAATATAAAGATCCAAACTGTGATAAAGAGACTTCTTATAACAAGTAAAGTTTGAGTCCCAAGAACTAGTGGCTACTTAGGGTACTTAAGTTTCTGGTCTAGACTACCATCAGGTCCTTATCCTCAAGTAATCTGAAGAGTTGCCATAACAAGAAGTCCTTTGAAAGTTACTGTTATTAGTTTCCAAATACTTCTGTCATCACTTCAAATCCTTAAGTCAGAGAAGACAGAACAGTGAACGTACTGTACAGCCTACTGTTAGGCTGCCAAACACCTATCTGTGGACTATGTTCATGAGCTCTATGGAGCCTGAGAAGAAAAACATATCTTACCTCGAGCAGGACTAGTTCTTTTAGGGAAATCCACTGTATCATTTATTGGATCCTCTGTGGGTTTTTTCCCTTTGGAAATTAAAAAAAGGGGGAAGGGGTAAAGAGTTTAAGAAAGGGAAGAGTCTACCCAGTATATTTTTTTATTCTTCAGTCAAAATCTTTGGATCAGAGATGCATCAAGAGGGGCAAAAAACAAGAAAACAGACAAACAGACAAAACACCAGGATCCCCAGCTTGTCCCTATCAGATACAAGAACAGAAAACAGGCAGCACGTGGGTAAGACAAGGATAACCACTACTGTTGCTGCCGTCCTGAGTCCTGATAACTGGGGCTGCTGTCCAGAAATAGCATGCCATGAGCCATTAGCTCAGAAGAGCTAAACTTGTTTCAGTGGCCATCCTCAACTGAATTTTCCTACATGCATCCACAGGGAAGGGTTAGGCAAAGAAATACCAGGGAAGCTAAAACCAAAACATGCAAATTAGAAGTAGGTAAGCGCCTTAAAAGATTCCACTCACCTCTGGAGAACCACTCATCTTCCAGTGCATCACCCAAGGTGGAAAGTAGAGGAGAGAAATGAAGGAAGAAAAATGCGGCAGAGAGATGTCAACAGGATCATGGGAAAACAAGCAGGAAAGCGGAGAGGAAAAGAAAAACACAGGAAACACAAAGGAGGAATGGGGGAGAAGGCCCCAGATTAGTTGAGTTCTCGGCCTTCACTGCCCAATTACTGATGCCAATACCACCACCACCGCCACCACCACCATCGTCACCACCATGAAGCACACGACACAGGGGAAGCGGCAGCAGAGCAAAAAGACACCCTTGACTGGGCTGATTCCTGTACTTGCTCAGCAAGTATTTTGTACCTAAAGCTAAACATGTTCCTTCCTCTCCCCATCCTTATATTAAAGAGCAAGGAACAAGGAACCAAGACTCACCTTTGCCCTTCTTGGCCCCAAAGCAACTGGCAGCATGTGGCCCAGTACTGTTGGCAACATTGGGAGGTGCCTCTTGGTAACGTTCTGCTTGTGGGATTTCTCGGTGAACTTGATACGACAAGTTCCGAAGGAGGCAAACACAGTTCTCCACAAGCTTGGGATCACAAAATACAAGGTTCAATGAGAGAAGAGAACAACTATAGTGATTTCCTAGCAAGTACAGGCTTCCACAATGCACGTATTAAAATATTTATCCTCAAAAGCACAGCCCAATTCATCATCTCTCACAATACCTCAAGTGCCCACGCTTCTCAAAATTCTTGTAGCCTCAGGCTAACAGAAGGTTTCTGCTACCATTTGGTGTGTTAACACAAAACTCAGGCTCACTCTGACTTTTTTCCTAATCAGAAAAAAAATGCAAGTATGGCTAAACAGCTTTAAAATATATAGGTGAAGGAAATTCTAAAGAAAACAGTTTTCGTCTATGGTGAACGCCCACTTTAAGGAGTGGGGGCTGGTATAGGTATCTAATGTTATTTGAAAGCCTGAGATGATAGGTCTGCACTATGGGTACCTCACGGTTGTTGTGAATGGAATTCTCACCCATTAACCTACCTTGCTGTCTGAATCTTTCTGTCCAATCTCAGCCTGAACAATGAAAATGAGAGCATCCACCAAACCGTCACATTCCCGAAGTTTCCGGCGAGCTTCACTCCTCTCCGAGCTGACATTCCTGAGGGAAAAAGGAGAGGCTTCAAGATGACTAAAATCTAGAAACCCTCTCTTAATATCCTTAACATCTACAAGCCCCCTTAATATCTTTTCTTTTCACTGTAACAAATACCGAGTACCTGTTATAAGGAAGGCACTGGAGTTGACAGAAAGTTGAATAAAACAGTTCCTGCTTTCAGGACATTTATAACCAGGCCAGGGAGAGGGGTGTATAAATAAAGTATACCAACAACAATAATTTAAGACAGAATAGATACTTCTTCTATGGAAGTACAAGTGAAGAATAGGGGCAGAGCACATAGGGGTATATTCCAAAGAGAGAAAGAATATATCGCACATTTACGGGGTATTAGAAAAAGAAATCAGGAAAACTTACATGAAATAAAAGCACTTGAGTTTAGCTTCAAAAGATAAATAAGCAGAGAAAGGCATTGCAGACAGAGGAAGAGCTCTTCCTCACTCTATCCTTCTAGTAGTTTGTACTCCATTTGTTGCATTTATCGCAGCCTGACTTGAAATACAAATAATTGAAGGCAAGAACACAGGTACACACAAGCCTAGGACTAAACGACTGCCTTACGTGGAGTAGGTATTGAACAAATGTTTACCAAATTATATGAACAAAGTCAAAGAGGCACAGAAGTGAGGAAGATATGTGGTTTACTTGCCGTTCCCCACATAAGGCATATATGATATGCAAGGGAGTAGTGACAAAGGTAGAAAAACAGGTTGAAGTCATAGTATGCAATACAAATAGGAACGGAGGCTGAGTGACAGTAAGGAGTTTAAACTTTTTTTAAAAGCAATTTCAGTTAGTCTTCAAAAATTCTACCTTCATACTCTCAGAACCCTTATGTTACCTAAGGCAGCCAGCTGTGTTGGTGAGCACGGACTCCCACTCAATGTGGCGCGGCTTACAATCTTCACTAGGTTCCCGCTCCCAACCAGAATGCGGAATGATCACTTCATCTGTCAAGGCATGCAGTGCATGGTCCACAATCTCCATTTTGATTGAGTCATGGGATGAGAGATTCCACAGGGTTCCTGGCAGAGACAACTCATCAGATAGCTCTCCAGCACCCAAGACAGTATGCTTGAAGAATGCCAAAGAGAATGCCCTATTCCAACATTTCTCAGTCTTCCCCAATGACCAAATACCTTGTAATGATATTCAAGCTCTAGCCTGTGACCCACAATAATACATTGTACATTATGGCTCAATACAAATATACATCCCATGAAGTAAGGTTTCATAAAACAATACTTATTATAAGCCATACCCTCTAGGCTATCTACACCCACTTCTCAATCCCAGCGCCACTGACATTTTGGGCCAGATAATTCTTTGTTGTGGGGAGCTGTCCTGCCCAACATTAAATGTTTAGTGTATGTCCAGAGTTTACTCATTTGATGTTAATAGCACTCCCTCCCAACCTTCCCAAGTTATGACAACCAGAAATACCGCCAGACATTGCAAATTTCCTCTGGGGGGCAAGATCACCCCCAGTTGAGAACTAATGATCTATGCTATTTCTTTTTCTTTCTTTCTTTCTTTCTCTTGGAACGCTGATTGTGATCCACAAAGTTGTGTTCAATACACACTAATGGAGTATGACCCACAATCTGAAAAACCACTCTTCTAAAGCAAGGACCACAAGCACAAATGCCTATACATGCCAGGCAGGTGAGTCAGGACAAGCAGGTATTTTAAAGAAATTACAAGAATATGGGTTAAGTGCCAACTGACACTCAGCTTCAATTCTGGGGAGACAACTTCCTAAGTAGTGGCAGTTGGTCAGAGATAACATGTTGGAAATTATTGCGAACTGGAGAGCACGTGCCCCAATCAGCTCAGACCAGCTACTGCCAGGTAGCAAAATAGATCCATTGCTACCAGTTCCCGCACGTTTAAAATAGAAGGCAAGAATCTGGAATTTTAAGTGAAATCTTCTGCGTTTAAAACATTAGCAAACAATGCTTTAAAATTTGGAAAACCTTGCATGATCCAAATCTGTGAGATGGATCTGACCCAAAGGCCACAACATTTAATCAACAGTCAAAGGACTAGAAATCCTTCTAGTTCTCAATCTCTCTAAGGGATAACAGTGACCCTAACCTAGCAGTTTCCCTTGGGCCTAGAACTCACCAGTAATAACTTCAGTGAGGTCCATATCACGAGCCTTTCGGAGTAATCGCACAAGAGCAGGAACACCATCACAGTTTTTTATAGCAATCTTGTTATCCTGGTCACGCCCGAAAGAGATATTCTTGAGAGCTCCACAGGCGCCAAGGTGCACTTCTTTCTTGGGGTGGTCTAACAAGCCCACCAGTACTGGGATACCCTTGAGCTTCCGAACGTCAGTCTTCACCTTGTCATTGCGGTAGCACAGGTGTTGCAGGTATGCAGCTGCATTGGACTTGACAGCATCCAAACGGAATCCTAGCATGGCTATCACCTCTGGCAGCTCTGGCTGTCTCCAATTTGGGGGTGGAGGCCCTCCCTTGCGCAGGCTATCCAAGCTCGCTAAACTTCCCCGTTCGTGCTGGGCCAAAGGAGCCCAATAGTACTGGTCTGATGGTACCTCCTCACCAATCATGTCTTCATAGCTCCTGCAGTGTTGGAAGAACCGGAAAGAAAAAAGGAATACATTAAGTTGTTAAGCCTGGTTTCTTGGGGGGCTCCCATTACCCCTCATCTTCAAGGAATGAGTAACCCCAGCTCTAGTACACTAGATCTTATCTCTCCTTTGCATAAAAAATATACCGATCAATTTTTCTTAATGAGATAAGGCAATAATCTTAAACGCATCTGCAATTAGATTAAAGCTGCCATTTTTTTCTGTGAAGTTCACTAGCTTGGAGGAGCAACAAGCATTCGGAGAGTTAATCACAAAAAAGAACCAAATCCTGACTGCTTAGCGTTTGAACGATATCTGACACCTACTAAACTTCTCCAGATAGAGATTGAAATAAACCTTCAGACAGCAGAGTTAATGAAACCAACTGACTTGGTACCACAGAAATTAGCGAACAATGTCTGAGAACAGCTCTCATAAGGCCTTAGGCTAAAGGGAAAATAAGGCATTTACTTACACACAGGAAAGAGCTGGCGGAATAAGACCCTTAAACACATTTCACATTTAAGTCTCTCCTTACCCTATTTTGGAAATTATTACAAAAGAGATGATAGAGTAAAAGCAGTAAAGGATGTCTTAACACCTCGTGTGAGGACTTGGCTTTGGTATTGATGAGGTAGGTGTAAGCTTGAACATTAGTTTGCACCAGTTCATCCCAAGGTCATCTCTGCTACTCAACAAATGTGTTTGAGACATAATTTCTAGTCTCCAGTTTCTAAAGACAATACTTCCAATTCTGTCAAAATAGATACTACTGACCACCATCACATTTGGGATACCCAGTCACTATGAAAAGGAACAGACAGAGCAACTGAAGGTAAAGAAAAACATCTAACCAGAGATATTGCTTCCTATTTCAGTACTACCAACGACCACTAGAGGGTGAGTCTGTCACACTATTATTTATTCATAACCACCAGGAAGGAAGAGACCCATTATCAGTGAGCTCATCTCACTCTGTGGCTCCCACAGGAGAGAGGAGAATCCATTGTGTGGAACTCTCCAAATAAGCCCGTCGTTTGTTCCGCAAAACCACTCCCACTGTCACCAAACCCTCAAGGTTTTAGCCTGAGCAGAGGGCCTGCCTCATAGCTGTCAACATCAACCACTCAAAAGTGATTTAAATGGACAAAGCAGTTAGTAAAAGATCACTATTTTGCAATATCAGTGAAACAAAATAAGCAGGTTATATAGCTGAGTTTTAAAAGTAGGCAACTAAACAGCATATTAAGATTCCATTTCAGTAGGGGAAAAATAAAGTCAGAGTGTGTTTACATGTATAAGAAAAAGAACTCAAAGGAAAAGCATCAAAATGTTAACAGTAGTTCTTTATCAATGGATGGTGTGCTTATCTAGTTTTGTAGTGATGATGTTTTTACTTTTATTATTATTTTAATATAAGCAATTACAAAACAACTACCATAACTGAAGATTTTGGTCACTCAAGTTATTTTTACAAGTGGATCATGACATTCTTTCCTTTGTCTTACAAATAACAAAGCTGTGCCCAGAAAGATTAAATGACTTGCTTAAGGCTACACAGCTAGTGGCAAAGGCACAACTAGAACCAAGGTCTTCTGGTTCAGTGCTTTTTCTACAAATCATTCTGCCTTACTGTTTTCGTTTGACCTTGTATTACTCTCCTAGCCCCAGAACAGGAAGCAGCAAATGTTCTTGCTAGTCAAGCAGGTTTCCAAGTCCAGTATCACCCTGGAATAAACCCAAGAACCAAGCCCAAGCCCTCTTTCTTTATGTCAGTTGCCACAGCAAGGGACAACACAGAATGACCTGGCCACCAGCACCCACCTAGATCCAATCCCTCTACTAATGAGGAAGTCAGAAAAAGCAGACTTGTCAACAAAGAGAAGAAGCCAACACCCTAGGCAGACTCCTTTGGTGATAGCTGTTATCTACCACTACTCCAAGTTGCACCAACTAAGGCCTGATGTGCCCCCACCCCAGGAATAAAAGATGAATCACATAGGAGGTGGATTTGCTGTCCAAAAGACACCTGAAAGGTGAGTGACTCAGGCTTAGGTAATGAGGCCTCTACCCCTGGGCCCAGCCCAGTCTGCTGTTCACCAAAGCTACGTCATATAAGTAAAATGAGCACCAAGGCATTTGTTTTAGAAAGTCATGACCTCATACAGAAATTCAGCAACAGCTGTTAGGATATCCTTACCATTAAGACATCCATAAATCTTCTCCCTTCATTCTTATCGTTTCTCTTTGCCTGGAAAACAGTCTCTGATTTATTCTAAAGCCGGATTGGCAGCCCATGGGCCAAACCTGTTTTCTGTACAGTCCCAAAACTAAACTAAGAATGGTTTTTATATTTTTAAAAGGTTGTAAAAAGAAGAACAACGGCATACAACAAAAACGATATACTGTTTGCAAAGTCTAAATTAGTTCTATTTGGTCCTTTACAGAAAAGGTTTGCCAACTCGCATTCTAAAGCATTTTTTCAAGGCAAACCATCTACCAGTCCAAACGTCAATTACTACCTTTTTCACATCACCAAAGAATCCCCAGGGATAAACAGTAAAGTCGTAATTAGTGACCTTTCAGAGTGTCAATAATGTACCACCCTCTAAGGAAGCCACCCCCATTTCACTTTACAATCAAATGTAAGCACCTAAGCACAAAGTGTCAGGGTTTTCGTGAGATCAAGGTTTGTTTTTATTTGAGATTAAAACCATCACAGCGAAGGTTCTTATATATACCCTTAACTATCTATTCTGGCCTAAAACCCTCAACCTTGTTCTTAACACCAAACCAGAAGCTGAAGAAATTCACAAGAACAAATATTCCATAGCCTCAGACACCAGGTTCCAAAAGGGGGTCAAATCTTAGGCAGAAAATATAGAAACTCTTGGCACAGAAACAAAGGCCACTCTTCAGAACACAGACCAAGAACCATCACAAGTTGTTTTCTATAATTAAAATATATGATTTCTACAATGAAAAAGAGACAAAAAAGCATGTCAATACTTAGTAAAATCAGAAAAGGGAAGAAAAGGGTGGTCTTCCACAAAAACAGGCAGAGGAGGGGGCCACAACTACCTCTGATCCCAAAAAGCACTTAGACGGAGAAGGAAGAGCAACCCCTTTTTGCTGTCTTTGAAAGACCCTTTTCTTCCCTTTTTCTTGCCTACCTGAGGCGTCGCCGAGGGTCAGAGGGTGTCCCAGTCCGACGGCCAGTGCCATAATCAGACATCATGCCGTAATCCACGTCATCGTAGCCCATGCTACGCTGGTCATCCTCGAGCCCATAAGGCTCTGGATGAAAACGATGCAGATCCACACTGCTCCCACCTACCCGAACCTGTGGCTGGGGCCCATAGACATCCTGTCTACTGGGTGCCCGGTAACCTTCCATGCTGGGCCTATACCGCTCCTCAATGCGGGTCACCCGGGACAGACTGCCATAGTTGTCACTGCTACTTGGATAACCATCTTCATAGTGGCGGCTATATCCATCAGGAGGGTAGTGGAAGTTCCTGGGAAGGGTAGCAGTGCCTGCTTGCCCCACATAGGGGCCAGGGCCCCCGTTGCCATTCTTGCGGAAGTCACGACCCAGAGTCTGGATATAGTTGTTTGAAACTGATGAGGCATCTACAGGCAGCCCATCTGGTCCCATAGGGACTGGCTGGACTGTCCGTGTTGTCACAGTCTTCACTACTTTCTTGACCTTCAAGTAAAGAAAGAGAAAAGAAAAATTAATGAAGTGAACAAATTAAGCTTAAATTCTAGACCACTCTAAGAAAAGAAACGAACCTCTACCCCCAGCTCGCTTTACCTAGAAATGCCATGCAATCTACCACCTACCCTTCTCTCCATCTTATAGGAATTCTCCAGGCAAGGAAAATTGCACAGGCAGTTAACTATGCCTCTAAGGGAAGCTACTGCAGACTCTTCCTCATTCCATTAGATCTTCCCATATCTCTTCTATCTTCTCTGTCTACCCAGAGATCACTTTCTCTATGCCTTTACCACAGATCAGTGGCTCCTCACCCACCCTAATTAAGTGCTCAGCCCCTCCCCTTAATGAAGACCATAGGAAGAACTTCCCCATCATCCCAGACCTTGTACAAGTCTTAGCTTACTGTGGTCTCTGTGCGCCGAGTGGTTCCATCATCCGAGGTCTCCACAGAGACAACAGACATGGCTCCCTCAGGGTCCTCCTCCGTGTAGGTCTCCACAATCTGCCCTGGCTCCTGCATCCTGGGGATGGTGCTATACAAAAGGTGACTGTGATCCTACATGGAAAAGAGAAAACAGAAAGAGCTATTATTAAGCCACATATACTAACAATCCATCCCAATGAGAGGCACTGCCTCCCTAAAGACACTGCACCTTCCATGGGCCCCAGGACTTTTAGAGGGGTGCCTGTCCCCACTTTTGAATTTGTACAAAAGGGCAGAAGACATAATTTCCCAGTTCTAGTCACTTAACAAACAGGAACTGAGTTAGCTATAGCTACATCAACACCCAAGTGACAGAGACAGCAGATATAACTTCCCAGTTCTGATCATCTAAGTGAATATGAACCGTGTTAAACTGCAGCTACATCTACATCTGAAGGATCCTTCAAAAAAAAAAAAAGTTCACCCAGTAAGAACTTTTAAGATGAACCAGAAAACCCCAATAAGAGCTATCTTCTGAATAGCTCTATGCTATTCTTCAGATATGCCTAAGGCTCAAGGTCAGCCAGATTCTAGGCATGGTTTTCTGCAAAGTAGAACCACGCCCATTCTAGAAAAGGGATGCAGTAATTGAGAGATCAAATACTGGATCAATGGGCATTACAATTAATTCCAAAATAAAACTACATTTATACTTTGAAACTCCATTTTTTAATTTTCCTAAATGAAAGAAACTAATTAATGGGCGCTTACAATGTGCCAGGCACTTTAGAAGACACCAATATGCTCTTAAGCTGAGGAAGTAAGAAAAATATGAATAAGCAACCCAGACCTTGAGCCAAAAGAATTACCTGGGGTCCGTTGAGTTTTAGATCTGAAAATTTCTGTCGCTCAAGGTCAACATCGCCCACAAACCGGCCGTTCTGAAACATAGCCCACAAGAAGACAATTCATTTTGTGGCCTTCTTTTGCTCTATCAAAGACAAATGATCTTTGTTCCAAACAGGAAAAGGCCTTTCAAGAAGACATTTGTGGCCTGGAGTCCTTCTGTCAGTACAGATAAAAGAAGCACATCACTCCTTAGACTTAACACCTCAAAATTGGAACCGGGCCTAGAACTCTGGCAGACTGGGTCTCTGGAACATAGGAACGTAAGCTCTATGAGGGCAGAGGTTTATTGTGTTTTGGTTTTGGTCAGTTTTGTTCACTGTCTCCCTAGTGCCTTGATCAGTGCCTGGCACATAATAGGTACTCAAAAACTATTTTCTGAATAAAGAGCAGAGACTCAGATAAGTTCCCCACGAAATCTTTTTGGAAAGCCATAAGAACATAAGGAAACTTGGAAAGCCTAGGTTGGGGGGTTTCCAAAGCCTTCTTTATTGTTTCATGCATCTTCATGCTCTACAACCACTGGAAACTCCCATACCAGGCAGCTTTTTAAAGAAAGAGGCAAGAAGTATGAGTTTCTCTTTCCAAGTAGAAAGAAAACAAGTATCTCAACTCCCCTCAAGCAGGTGTCTCAGTATCTTCATCACCAATTATTAGAGCCACAGAACACGTTCAAAAATGTCATTCTTAAGTTGCTCTGTCTTAAACAGCAGGAAATAATCTAATAACATTATACTACGTAAAAATACATTTGACTACTCCCCTTCAAAAAGAATACAGTGAGATTCAGCCACCTTGGGAGACTCTTCCCCCACCCTACTCCCATTACATAGGGAGTGTAATGCTGTAGGGAAAGGAAGTTAAACATTACTTTCAGGAAGAAGGAAGGGTGTGGTTTCATTGCTGAGCAGAAGTTAAAAATAAAAGAGAAAGAGAGAGAGAGAGAGAATCCACGTACTAAATCCTGGAATTCCCCACCACCTCCAAGGCTGAGCAATCCTGCTCTCCTTTTCAATACATACCCCTCCCTCAACCCTAACCCTCTATTCTTGTTCCTATAAAAATCCTAGGAACACTGCAAACACACTGCTTCCAAATTCCTGATCATCCCCAATTGGAATTATATCCTCTCACTCAACACGCTCCTTAGCATGAGGGACCTTCTCCATCTTAAAAAATAAATAAGTAATCAATGAAAGGACTTATTGGAGCATGAGCACTGTTCTTCGTTCCCATCAGAGATCTCTTAAAATGAAGTCTATCAGGCAATGCCTACTACATACACATACACACACACACACACACACACACAAAACCTCAGACAGATTACATCACAGCGAAGTCAGACTACAGAAACCATAGGAAACACAAGATACTTCTCATTTCTAACACCAACTCTCCCAAGTCACAGCAGAGTCAGCCAACCCAGAGACCACTGGCTCCTGTGGTTATTTGGGTTAAACAGCAGCATGATGCTCGCTCTCCAACTCTAACCGAAAGAATTAACAATAACCCCTTCCTCCAAGGAATGATCTGCACAGCCAACAAGAAGAGCATGGCGCAGGGATGCACAGTTTATGAACGCTGACTGCCACACCTTCTGAGCAAACTGTTCTCTGAGGGAGGATACAAGATGCCCAACTGCCCCAACCACTAAGTAGGCATTTAATTTCCTTAACTTCTGATATGGGGGCGGGGGGGGGGGACATACAAGAAAAAAAACAAGTAACCTGAGCACAGCTTCAAATTATAGGATCTGCCATTACTAGAACTGCATCCCAGAAACCCCACTCCAGCAAACAAGAAGTCAGATGGATGCTTCTAGAGATAAGTCCACCCAACTCAGCACAGCAGCAATATTCCCTATCTCTTAATCAGCATTTATCACGCCTGTAAAGGTTATCATGAGGCATGGGCACTGGACAGCCCATAACCACGAGGAGAGTAGTTTCCCAAGAAGGATCATAGTCTCTCTATGACCATGCCAAAGTCCTACCTGCAGGTCTGATGGAGAGAGGGGTTACCTGATGCCGGCGGGTGAGGGTGCCGTTGGCCATGAGCGGGTTGGCATCTTGTGGTGAGACCCGGACGCGTTCCAGTTGCGCCGAGACGTGGCGCCGTTCCTCCTCCAGCGCCCGGGTCAGCTTCTCAAACTGGGCCTCTTGTTCCTTCACAGAGGCCAAGATGCTGGCGGTCGACTCCACCTCTGAGTCGTCCATGAAGGTAAGGGGCAGAGCCGCCGCAGGGCAGGGTAAAAAGGGAAGGTGGATCACAGGGGGAGGAGGAAGGAGGGAGAAGGCCTCCCTCACTTCACACTACCGGGAAAAGGTAAGAGAGAGGAGAGAAAGAAAAGGTCACAGGTCAGAGAAGACAGATGAATTATTAATCCCAGAGCCAAAGATGCCCTCTCGTGGTTTTACTGCAGCACAGAAAGAGAGCCACCACCAAGCCTGGACCCACCACCAGTGTCTGTTCAAGCAGGATCCTTTGGCCATTACCCTCTTCAACACCCCACAAGAAATACCTATTGAAAGGAAAAGTGCAACTAGATCCAAGGGAGAATGTGCCTAGGGGCTGTAGTCATGACATGAGTTTAAAATTAGGTTATTCTCCCCTGGAAAAATTTGCTGGCATCAACTCAATGAAAGATGTAACTCCACAGTATAGACAAGCACACGCTCTCCTGCTGGGGCGAGCCACCTCTGAGATACAGGGGCAGTACAGATCTTACTTAACCTCTCCCAAATCTGAACACTGAAATTGCTGGAGTGGTGGCAAAATATACTAAATGAATATGCTAAATTAAAACGCCGGTAAGAAATGGATGCAGTAAAAAAAATTCCCACCATCAAAGGCAGGAAATAAAACTAAAGCCCTCAAATTGGATACATTTATAAAGGGATTTTCTACTTCTAAAAACTATACTACAGGGCTTCCCTGGTGGCGCAGTGGTTGAGAGTCCGCCTGCCGATGCAGGGGACACGGGTTCGTGCTCCAGTCTGGGAGGATCCCACAAGCCGCGGAGCGGCTGGGCCCGTGAGCCATGGCCGCTTAGCCTGCGCGTCCGGAGCCTGTTGCTCCGCAACGGGAGAGGCCACAACAGTGAGAGGCCCGCGTACCGCAAAAAAAAAAAAAAAAACAACACTATACTACAATATTGAGGGCAGAATGTGTGCCTTGGCTAACAGAGGCAAGAAAGCAACAGAATAAAAAAGTCTATGTGTAAAAAGGCAACATTTTCAGTGACCTTCACATCTCTTTGTGGAGTAGGAAAAGGAGCATTATATTAAATTATAAAGTTACCCCTTGAAGTAGTTCGTATTCTAACCTTCAATTAATAGCTGGAACTTCCTACATCTCTGTTATCCTGCAGAAAGCTCTAAACAGGCTACATTTTTACCTCTTTACATATTCCAACTAAGGGTAAATATCCAAGTATCTAGAGGGTTTATGTGTACCACTTCCACAATAAATGATATTCAGAAGCGAAGAGTTCCCCATACCCTATTACATAATCTGCAAGCTGGCTAGTAAGTGGAGGGGCATTGTAGTCATACTGTTGGATTTAGTAGGGTTTCTCTCTTATAAGTTGGCTATAAGAGACTTTCTGGTCAGCCCAAGATATACCACGTTGAAAGGCAGGTTTTAGAATAAACCCTCTCCCCTATTCCCCACCCTCTCCTCAACCCCTCCAGAAAAAAGGCACTTAAAAATTTTTTTTATTCTTAATAAACATATTTACATACACACCTGTTTAGAGAAGGTCGTAACTGATTGGTTTAACAGAGAACAGCCCAGTCTAGATTCAAAATATCATGGGAGAAGCATCCCAGCCACCACAGCAAGGAGGAAGCAGGAAGAAGAGAGCTGTAGAAATATTTGGAGGAAAAATAGGAATGAGAGGAAAATAAAATATACCTAATACATTAAAAAAAAAAGAGCAGCAAGGGCACGTGTTGGGGAAAAAACAATCTGGGAATGGAAGGGAGTAATTTAAAATACGACTTGGAATTGCTTAATGTGACAAATGCCCTTTGGACTTTGCTCTGTTTTCAAATACTTGGACCTTGGTCGTAGTTTTCATTAAAACCTGGATTCTACTGTCATGTCAGAGTTCCTCTACATGTATTTCTGTAGAGAACCAGGAGCAGGTCATAATATGGATATATATTCACTTACCCCCTGTTCCCAGCAACCAAATTGGGAAGGAAAAAAAAAATGGCTGTTGGAATGCCCTTCCCCCTCCTTCCCACCCCTAAGGCAGAAACCTCAGAGCCCAGTCCCAGCATGCCCACAAAGATATTGAGAAACCAATGCAATAGTCGTCGTGGGGAAGACATGTGGGGACTAGCCTAGGCTAAGCCTTTAGCTTCAGTTCCCTTTCCCACGCTCCCCAGAGCCCTACACCAAGCACAATCGCTTGGGCCTGCTCGCTTTAGAGTATATGTAGTATTCAGCAAGCAAGAGTACCCAGAGGAACTGATAAATAGGTACCCAATAAACTCCTTAATTAATTCTCCATCACCAAGACTCCTTCCAGTGGATCTAGATCTCCTTCCAGTGGATCTAAATCCAAGAATGTGGCAGTCTTTTTTCCAAAGTCCTCCTACCCAGGCTCTGGGCTCCCGCAGTCACTTATCAACTCCTGTTCTTCCTTTAGGTCCAAAGCCCATTGTCACTTTCTCAATTCCCACCCTGCACTCCAACAGGCCACTCAAAGGTCTTTAATAAGTAGCCTTATTTTTTTTGAATGTTGCTCCCTTTTCATCTCTGTTACTTCATTTGCACTTGCCCTCATCTGCTATGTACAATGACCTATGAACCTTCCACACCAAGAGGACCCGGAGCTGGGGAGATTCTTCCAGTTCTGGGTTTCAACAGGGTCTGTCTGAACTGTAGTTAGCACTCTGGCAGTCTCTGCCCTGTAATCTTCTTTGCTAATAAAAGACCAAACTACCACTACTTCAGGCATACAGTGCCAACACTCCCTGTTGCACAGAGAAACTGTCACCCTTCCATAAAATTGCCACTTTCTGCCCCCACAACTTTAGCTAATACAATACAGGGAGTTAGGAAGGGCAGTAGGGCCTCTACCCAGGGCTCTAGGTCGGGAAGCAATATCTGGAAAAACATCAGCTTCTCCCATCTTCGTGGCTTTAAAAGCTGACCACCTGGCTCTAATTTGGAGAAGAAGGCAGAAAAGTTAAGAAAAAGAAGATCAGATTCCTAGGCCTAACAGCATGGGGGAAATTTTCTGCCTGAAAGAGGGCAGAAGCAGAGCTTTGTAGGACAGAACTGGACTCAGAAGACAGGTCCAAGTCCTGGCTCTGCCACTAGCCAACAATGGCAGTAAGTCACTGCCACATTCTCATCTGTAAGATGCCAATACCACCAGCCCCGTCTAACTCAGAGTTGCTGTGAGGATCGGCTGAGAATTTAATGCTATACAAATGTGAGGTATTAAGTTGTTTCAAGAGTTAGTTTCTATCTTCCAATTACATTACTTAATAGTAATGCCTCAGCCCAAAACTATTTTGTGAACTAGTAGACGAAATTAACTGGATCAAGTGCATAACTGGGTTCTAAGGAGAGGATGAGGCTGGTTTCCCTACTCCAACACTATTTACTAGGAGGTCCCACCTAGACCAGTGTTTCTGGGACACAGGGTGCTTCTCCTAAGTGCCTGGCAGTTATCACAGAATTACACATCTGCCTACAATGAGCTCTCGATTCCCTGTGTGAGGCCTTAGCAGTTTATTACTAAGGAGAAAGGGAAGGTGAAAAGAACTAGCAATTACTGAATGTTTTACATTTACTATCCTGGCAATCCTTACAGCAACTCTAAGGAAGTTTTACTGCAAATGAGAAAACAGGCTATAGGTGTAGAAATTACCCAAGGTCTCAGTTAATAGCAAATTTTGAACTTAAGTCCAATATAAAATGGACAGTCCAGCACCTCTCTCTTACAACTCTTAAGAGCTTTCTACCCAAACATCACAGGAAAAAGGGAAAAGAAAAAATTTCCATTTATCTTTAGGTTAAAGGGTTATCCATAATGTCTACAAATAAGAAATAAGTGGGAGAAAAGAAGTAAATGGGAGGAAAAAGAAAGCATATGTGGGGGAAGAGAACGAAGCAGTTAGGCAAGATATATAGTACCCCACCTCACAACTCAGAGACTTGAGAGTCTTCTCCATGCCAAACATACACATCATAAGAAAATTATACTATAGACCAGAATCTGCAAACCATTAACTGATGTTGGCAGTTAGAATCAGGGAAGCCTTGAGACTACAGGCCAACGTCTTTACAGGCTGGCCACTTACTATGGATTACACTTGTCCTCACTTAAAAAAAGTTCATCGGGAATTTCCTGGTGGTCCAGTGGTTAGGACTTGGGGCTTTCACTGTCGTGATCCCGGGTTCAATCCCTGGTCAGGGAACCAAGATCCTGCAAGCCAAGCTGCACAGCCAAAAAATAAAAAAAGATCATCAAGGAATTGCCAGGGTGAGGGAGAGGAGCAAAGTGAACAAGTGAACCTTGCAATTCCCCAACAGTAGATTTTCTCAGAGTAACTGGTTTTACTCTTTTTTTAAAAAAAATAAATTTATTTTATTTATTTTTTTATTTTTGGCTGCATTTGGGTCTTCGTTGCTATGTGCAGGCTTTCTCTAGTTGCGGTGAGCAGGGGCTACTCTTCGCTGCGGTGCACGGGCTTCTCGTTGCGGGGGCTTCTCCTGTTGCAGAGCATGGGCTCCAGTAGTTGCGGCGTACAGGCTTCAGTAGCTGCGGCGTGTGGGCTTCAGTAGTTGTGGCACGAGGGCTCGGTAGCTGTGGCTCACAGGCTCTAGAGCGCAGGCTCAGTAGCTGTGGCACATGGGCTTAGTTGCTCCACGGCATGTGGGATCTTCCCGGACCAGGGATCGAACCTGTGTCCCCTGCATTGGCAGGAGGACTCTTAACCACTGCGCCACCAGGGAAGCCCTGGTTTTACTCTTAACAAGCCATAGGTCCTATAGACCTACGAGTCTACAACAAGGCTCCCACATTCAAGCAATGACAACAGTAAACATTCAATCTCTTCTGTAAGAATTCTGAACCAGAAGAAGTTGAATTAAATCAAATACCCAGAAAGACCAAACAGTCTGACAATGCCAACCAGGTAAAAGAGGAAAAGAAGAAAGTCACTTGCCAATAGCACAGTCCCCACAATGACTTGTTCTACTGTAAATTGGCCATAGAAATATAATTTGAAATTTTAATTTTTAGAGGTTAAGAACATAAACTTTGGAATCACACTGACTGCGTTCAAATCCCAGCTCCATTGCTTCTTAGCTATATGACTTTGGGCAAATCTCTCTAATCCTCAGGTTTCTTTTCTGTAAAATGGGAAAAATAAAATACACAGGGTGGTTGTGATGATTAAACGAGACAATCCATGGAAAGTACTTAGAAAATGTCTTGACGCACAGAAAGCTACTGCTACCAATACAATACTATTACAAACAGTTAACACAAGAGACTAGAGTTTTGGTCGTGTTGTTAGGGCTTTTGAATAAACCACACGTCTCCACATGTTCCCCTCTCCCACTTACTGTAGCTCTGTAAACTACAGGAATCCTTCACACTCTTAAAGGGAAAAAAAAAAAAAAACTAAACTCCAGGCCAGGGGTCAAAAGACCCGGAGTTCAAGTCCTGGCTCTGCCGAAAACAAATTGTGAGACCTTGGAGAAGTTATAAATAACCCCTGTAAGTTTTACTTTTTATTACTTTTCAGAGTTTAGCTTTAATGGGCTAATATATGTAAAACTACAGGCTGGGTAACTCTGAACGTGTCTGCCGCCTCCATGCACTTCAGAGAAGTATATCCAAAGAGATGAGCAGGATCAGGCATAGAGGCCTCTGCGGAAAGCAGAAAAGTTACGTGTCTTCAGATGGAGAACTCTAAACCCCGAAAAATAGTCTTTGGGTTCTTAGGAAAGAAGTGTTATCTTCTGTAGAGCCAGGTCCAAACGCAGCCCTCTTCACTTCTTCCTATTTCTCCATTATGAAATCAAAACCAATTTTGATTATCAGAAAGTTTTTTTGATTATCAGAAAGTTATCCCTTCCCTCTAAATGCAATGATAAGCAAAATTCCTCTTCTACATCACCCTAGGGATTTCAAACTGCTTTTTTAAAAAGCACACTGAGCCTTCTATTAAAGAATACCAATCAATAAAATATAGCACCTGTAACACTACAGAACTGTATTACATAACATTCAAACCAAAAAAGGTAGGTCTTCCAAACACCGAAAAGGCATTCATTTGCGTTAACTGGCATTTGCCGCAAGTTCAAAGCAATTAATGCTGTTCAACCACAAACAGAGAAAATTGGCACCTTATTTTTAAATCAAAAGGAATGTGTTTTGTCAATAGTTTTTCTATGGCTTCTTATCACAGAGTGCTTATACCAAAGTCCAAAGTCTTAGTACTCCACCCACCACTTGAAGTTCCACCATCCAAAGCTTAGAACAATTCAAAGCTCAGTCAGAACAACTCTCATATTTCTCCCTGCTGGAAAAACTCACTCCCACACTAACCCCAAGTCTCTGAACGTGACTTGCAATAAGATGGAGAAAGGACTCTGCTCACTTCACAGTCTCATGTCAACTGGGCACTTCTCAGAATTACAAAACTTGACATTCCAGAAATGGCATTGTCTTAGGTGTTTAGCAGTTTCTGTGCTTCCCTGGGGATCTGCTTTATGATAGGCTCAGCTTCTCCACTTAAGAGCACTCAAAAGGCTGACTGAAGGAGTCTCAGTTTTACAAGGAAGGACTAGGTCTCACTGTGTCCAACACAAATCTGATGAATTAAGGGAGTCTCCGGCAAATCACCCTCCTCTTAGGAAGGAGTGATCATTCTATCTCATTGGAGTTTCAGAGAAAAAAGGGAAAATAAATATATGAAAGGATTTTTTTTTTTAAAGAAATACTTGTTACAAGGCGGCTGAGCTAGCAATCTCTATAGGTCACTAGGACACCGTAAACATTCTAGTTACCTGTTAGGATTTAAAGTTTTTACTGTGACTTTAAAAGGAAAAAAAAAAAAATCACCTCCACCGTCTTGACCCTAAATTCAGAAACCAGATGGAACATTCTTCTTGCTCTCTTTTCCCCTCCCAAGTATTCTGGGAACCCCCCAAACCATAAGATACTAAAATGTCTAAATGCTAGACTGGCTTTGAAGCAAAGGAAGGGTGTGGCTCTCAGCTCCTGAGGGGGCCCAGGACCGAAAGGGTATGGAAAGAAACAAAACCTGCTTCTCTCTGGAGAGTGTATGACACACACACAGGACTGGTCTAACAAGCCCTTCTGATCTCTCAGGCCAGGCCACCTCCTTCTCCTCCCCCACCACCCACGTGCCTCTCCAAGGCCTTCCACTGGGACAGATAACACTGAATTTTCTCTCAATCCTGAGCCTCTGAGACACATCAAGTTACTTACCTGTATCCCTGTTGCAACCCTGCCAAAGGCACCTCACGCAGCCTTATAAGGAGAAAGCAGAGCTTTAGGGAGAGGCCAATAAGGAAACAAAGATAAGAAGGAGGGGCAAAAAACAGAGGGAGGTGTCAGACTGGAGGAAGGGGAGAGGCCAAATGCCTTTCTCCATTCTACAAAAGAAGGGGAAAAGAGAGGAGGTCAGGTATACAATGGGAAATTAGAAAAAGTCTAGTCAAAATGGAACAGTAGTGTTTAACTCCTGTCATAAAAGAGAAATCCTAAAATTAACTAGGACACCTTACACTCTTCCCTACCCTAGGCTAGAAGGAAAAAATTCATGGAAAAAAAGCTTAACCTTAAGGTTTACTAGAGGCCACCCAACTGTCTGAGCTCACAGTCCTTTTTTAAAGTGGCAGCTTCTCACCAAACCTCCTAACTTTCTATCCCTGGCATTCCCACCATCTCTCTGCCCATCATTTGAAGATGACTTGGAAAAGCTGAAAGCATGTAACTAAATCATAGTTACAGTCCAGCTTCCTAAGAAAGCCCTGAGCCCTGAAGAGAGCAACAAGACACCCCTTCCATTAGGTTTAGAGTATGCCTCCCTTTTGAGACAAGCAAGAGAGAGAAGGTGTGAGTCTATGAAGAAATCATAGGAAATATGAAGGTCCTATTTCAGCTCAGGGCAGATAGCTGAAGGAAATGTTTCTCCCTATCTAAAAGAAGAAAATCTGACCTTACAGGGGGAGAGAAGTTGTGAGTCATTAATTACTGACCTCCCCCTATAAATTTTCACAGATACTCTTCCCAACAACCTCTGAGGTAATGTTGGCCCCTTTTATAGATGAGTAAACTGTGCATCAGAAGTACTGGCTTCCCTGGTGGCACAGTGGTTAAGAATCCACCTGCCAATGCAGGGGACACAGGTTCAAGCCCTGGTCCGGGAAGATCCCACATGCCGCGGAGCAACTAAGCCTGCGCGCCACAACTACTGAGCCTGCGCTCTAGAGCCCACAAGCCACAACTGCTGAGCCCGCGTGCCACAACTAATGAAGCCCCTGTTCGTAGAGCCAGTGCTCTGCAACAAGAGAAGCCACTGCAATGAGAAGCCCGCGTGCCGCAACTAGAGAAAGCCCGTGTGCAGCAACAAAGACCCAATGCAGCCAAAAATAAATTAATTAAATTTAATTAATTTTTAAAAAAGTATTCACAAAAAAAAAAAAAGTATTCACTATCCCGCTCAAGGTCATCATATAACTAGTAAGTGGTAGAAACGCATCTCTTCTACTCCAAGTCCATGTTCCTTCTCCTTGATAGAGTGAAATGAGTATGAACTTTCTACGCTTCCTGTGGTTAAAAGTCATTCTAACTCAAATAGAGAAGGTGACCAAAAGTAAACTTTGGGGGGGAGGGGTGGAGGGGAGTGAGAAAGGATGAGGTGGAAGCACCTAGACCTTTGGGTATTGCCTTCATTCTAAAGAGCAAGACCTCACTCAATTCTGGAGAAGAACAGCCAGAACTGAGAAATACCTTAGATTTCCCATTTTAAAAGGAAAAAGAACTCAGGAGAAAAGGTGAGAGGAGCAAAAGTAATGGTATTACTTGGTACACAATCACCTACTTTTCCACTGACTGGCCCGCTATAGAAATCTGACTACTTGCCACATTCTCTAATCACAGCTCAAGAAAGAAATCTAATCACAAACATCCCTACTCTCATTTTTAACGTGACATCTCACTAAACCAAAAGCAAAGATCAGATCAGAGGTGGGGTGGGAAACAGAAGGAACTAGAAGCAGGGAAGACTGTGCTAGCCAGCATCAGAACAGAGGGGAGGGATTGTTCTAGCGGTATGTTAGCAATCTGCCTCTAGGGCAGCTGTCCTCCTGGGTAATCAAAGGCCGGCTTGTGCGTGTGCTCAGGGACTAGCCAGCCTGGCAAGAAGCTGAGGACTCAGCCACCCAATCCACAAAGTGAGAAGAGATGCCTGTTTCGCAGCTGGAATGGAGGGCAGGGAAAACACAAAACAAGAGGAAAAGGCGGCGGGAGGGGGTGGGGGGCGGCGGGCGGGGACAGAGAATGTTACAGGTGCTATTTCAGTCTAGACAGAGGAGAAAAAAAAAATCCTAGGAAACTACCAACCATTCCCTAGTTAAGCGCAAACAGAGAATTGCCAGTACCTCTCAATACTAAAATAAAAAATGGGTAGGTTTCTCCAGCTCTGTATGTAGTAAGATGTCAACTGGAAGGATGAGACCTAAAATGTAGGGGCCCGGCATTGCCTGGTTCTCTCTATTCCTTTCAGACTCAACAAGGTATCTGCAATATACACAGGGAATAAACATAATACAAATAAACATCTATCTCCTTCTAAAATTCCTTTCTTAATTAAATCCTAGAGATCTGTAAATAATAGTAGCACACATAAAAGTCAGTGAGAGCCCCAATACTACGAGATCGAAGCCATTTATATAACTCAAGTGCTAAAACGCAAGAGGCCACAGTCAGAATTCACACTCCCTAATCCCTCGGAGTAGCTAGATGCTCTGAGACCCATTAGACACACAAAGGCTGCTCTCTTCTCAGTAGAGCCCTGTAGCAGGGCTGCTCTCCAGGGACAAAGAGATTTCACAGGAGAACCACAAAGACATCGCCCCTCTCCATTCCCCCACTCCCAGCTTTCTCACTTCCTGTCACAGTAGCACCAGACCACAGTCTCCCAGAAACAAACAAATACAAAGTGCTGGATTCTGGGCTTCAAGCCAACTGCATTCCAGGGCATCCTGTCTACCAATCACCAGCCAGAGCTCCCACTTTGCCCTGCTCAATTCCTTATCATGTTCAGGGAAAACAACCCTCCTCCCCGACCCAAGCCAACACTACACAGGACAAAGCTCAGGCCTTTAAGAATCATCAGAAAGATACTGTGTGAAGATCTAAGGGTTCAGAGGGGCTGAGGGGATTTTCAACATTCCCGCTTAGCTAGTTTCTTCACTTTGGGGGCCGCGGATCTTAAAACTGGTGTTATACTCAGCTCAGCTACGTGCGATACATCTCATAGAAAGCTTCATCGTGGCAATCTGATAACCAACCTGAATTCAGTCAATGGAATATTCCCACCTGGAAAAACTACTTCAGGACACATCCTCTGTCAACTTCTCTATCACCCATTTCTACTGTTTTCAAAGTCTTTCAAACTCTTTTCCCCACAAGCATAAAGCTGATTTTTTAAGAGGCCCCAAACAGAACAAACAAAGGCAGCAGACTCCACCCTACGAAGAGGCAGAATAGGTATCAGCAGATGCTAGGAGCAAAGTTATCTACTTCCCTAGGGAATGAAAGGAGGCCCAGTAGGAATTGCACAGTAGTTCTTGCAGCAAAAAAAAGTCAACACAACAAACAGCTTTTCCCGCTCACTACTCCCCCTGGAGTGGATCAGGGGCTGTAGACTTGGAACCTCATCAGAAAAGAAAGCCTCCCTTCCTAGTAAGGGTCCGCAGCTGACACCAAGAATGGGATAAATGATACATTTTTCTGCTATCTTAAACAAGCCCACTGGACGTCAGCTCTAAACTTCAGAAGCAAAGATGCAGATAGAAGTCAAGCTCTATTTAGCCAAAGACTCTTGAAATCCAAAACAACACTCTTTGCCCCCAGGGCTCAATTCTTGCATAAAGCGTAGTATAAGGCTCAGCACAGAGTTCTCAAACCAGAGGGACATTCCAGGCAACTAACTAGTAATACACTATCATTTCTCATCTTTTCTCCTCCCTTTCTCCTACACTCCTTTCCCCTTCTTCTTGGATCTGCTAGAAGTACTCCATGCAGAAGCCTGATTCGGATAGTACATGCTGATGCAAAAGGAGATAAGTCTAAAACAGCACAATTAGAAGGAATTAGTCCATATCTGGCTATGATATAACCAGATGAAAGGAAGTGGGGCAGGTATATACACAATAGTCAGCCATTCTAGAACGGGATAGAAAAAAGAATATTGAGCAACACTACATTTTAGAACAGAACTTAACAGCAGGTCCTAGCCACTGCAAACTCTATCACTGAAGTACACACACAAAAAAGTTAGAGATCGCTTACCTAGCACTAAATCGGACTAACTCCCTTTTTCACTCAAGAATAATTTTAAAAATTAGTTACAATTGTTGGTATTCTTATCCAATTCTCCCTTATTCATAGCCCAGGCCAAATAAATCAGTCAATTAAGTACTACTGTGTGAGATGGTTATATAAAAAGCAGATAAAAATAGTAGAGTAGAAGAGTTTTCTGAGATACTTAAAAAAAAAAAAAAAAGAGGGTTATAAAAGACACACCCCAGACAGAACTGGACACATCCGTATCAATGCTGCTACTGCTACTCCAAAAGGATGCTCCGCAGGTTCTCTGCCTCAAACTGAGTAGGTGAGACAAACTGCACGCTGACTCAGAAATATAGAAACCCACGATGGGAAGGAGGGAAGGAGACCAGTATAGCCAACTGATCGCAATTCAGCACAACTTCTTCAAAAGTCCTGGTCTACTTGTATCTCTGGCTGTTTGCAGACATTTAGAAAACCCAACCAAAGGAATAACAAATGGGTAAGGAGAAAGTCAATGGAAGGGCCCAAGACTTAAGCTGAATACTCAATGGTTGGAAAAGTATGAATTTGTTTTGCTATATAACTTCCCACGTACCCCCTTTCTCTCCAAGTCAGGCCCAAAGCTGAAAGAACTGGAGGGGAGGCAGAGAAAAGAATGTGATTGGGAAAAGGTTTTGCTGCATTCCAAGTAGCCAGCATCCCACATAGCATTAAGAGTGCCCAAGAATCCAATCCCACTACTGCGAGTTGCTAGGACTCTGCTAACACACATCCAATTCCTCTACCACCCTCCCCCTAAGCACCCTGAAAAGCAGCATAATTGAGATAGCTTGATGAAGGCGCCAGCTGTTTCCACCACTCTCCCTCCCCCCAACCCCAGAGACCACAGTTCAAACTCACATCAAACACGTAATACAATTGGCCAGTAGGAAGGAGAAGCCAGAACTAAAATAGCAGGAAGAGTGCCAACTGGCCCCACTTAGAAGGAATGCTTTCTTGGCTCAATTTAAAATAAGAAACTTTTGTCATCCACTCCCCTCTGCCCAATTATGTTCTCCTTTCCACAACCTACCCCTCAGTGTCAAATGGATTGCAGTTTCTTCCCTACAACTCCTTGATCTATTTTCAAATGTCAGGGAATACAGGGGAGGTATAAGGTTGAATGTAAAATAATGTCTGGGAGATTGGAAGCCTTCCTGGACTGCAACAGCCAAACCTAGCACAGGACTATCACATAAGGGCAAGTAGACAGGAGCCCACAGAGCACCCATCACCATGTTACAAGCAAGGAAAGAAGGGAGCAAATGCTTGTGCTACTGAACATTGATGATAGCCCTATTTCCCATGGAACGAACAGCCAGCTGAAGTAGTAATGTGATCAGCCCCTCCCCCACCCATATTCTAAGTTGACCAGCATTAGCCAAGGAGGAAGGGAAGGAAGCCAGCACTTCCTTTTCAGACAGGAAGTAACATTGGCCCTTCCTGTCGAGTTTTAAACAAATTGTCCAGCTGAGTTTCAATGTTAACATCCTCTCCTGAATTTGTTCCACAATTTCAAAATGGAGAGGGGAAATGGAGATATGGTCTAAAAGTTTCCCTTCCCCCTAAGAGGCAAGTCCTCAATTCCATACTAAGTGCTGGCAGAATCCCCAAATCAGGCAGTGGCATCTGTAATTCCAAAATAATACGGGATACAGAGGTAGAAAACTTCAAATTAGCCACCTTCTTACCGTGTCTACTACCATGAACTATTCTTCTCTACTTCTTATACTAAGTAAATAACCACCCATCTGAGAAATCATATAGATATGTAGCTTAACTCAAATGTTCAGATCTTGTGGTCCTCAAGCCTAAGTGATCAGAATCACCTGGGAAGCTTTTTTAAAAATACAATCTCCCAAATCTACCTCCCCAACCCTCATACCTCAATTTCTGGAGGGAATGCCTCAGAATTCATGTTTGCAAAAAGCCCTCAAAGTGATTCTGAGAGTCAGCTACTGGGAACCACCGTAGTGGCCTATCCCTGACAACCTTCTGACCACCACATTCCTCTCCCAAAAAAGCATTAGTTATAAAATAAATTATTTGGACCTGCTTTACTATTCAGCAGACAGCTCATTGTTCAGTCTGGATTTGAAAGCATGGATTTAAATATATAAATGGCCAGAATGACACAATCCTAAATGCTATATTCTAGACTCAGAACCTAAAAGGAAGAACTGTCTCACTTTGGAATCCTGAGTTGCTACAGTGGTGGACATCCCTATTTACACTGCAGATTGGACAACCCCAATTTTTTTTTTTAATTTAACATACAGAGCTAGAATTTTTATTTAATAATATGAAAATCCAACCAAATCTTATTAAATATTTTTATAAAAATGAAACCATACACAATTCTAGGATTCAATGTTCATCTAGTTGCCAATATAATAATTTCATACTGCATGCATGTTGTCACATATGTACATATTTAAGAGTAATACGAGTTATTAATAATCTAAAATGTGCCACCATGTAACCTGCAACTGTTGTGAAGACAATGTACCAATTTGTAAACCCAGTTATTTTTTAAATGACTCAGTTTAACTTTCCTCCAAGGAACAAAGAGCTGTGCCACATTTTCAAAGACTGTTCCACATTCCATCCCCAAAGAAGTCCGAAGTCCTAAATCTAGCATTCAAGACCCTAGATAATTTTAGCCCAGTTGACAATAGAAGTAACCAGAAACTCTGGATTCAAGTGTTACCTCTGACACTTATCCAAGTCACTAACTTCTGGTTTGAGTAAGGGCAAGTGAGTAGCAAGATGTTTTTAGAAGAGGCATAAAGAGAAATATTTCCACAAAGAAGCATGTCACTGAAGACTTAGGAAAGAAGAATGGCATGGCAAGACATACTTTCAAGACAACTACAAACATCTATAAATGCTGAAGTAATATACATCAAGCAGTTATTAAAGCAACTTCAAAATTTGGGGGAACCTGATTGCCTAGAGTACTTCCTGCAAGATGATATACAGTTACCTGACCAAAGAGGAAGCAGATGGAAGGGGCAAAAATGTTTCCTGATTGAGGTCATGGCCCAAGGATGATATTATGTAACAGAATGACAACTAGATAGTTATAATTAAAAAGAAGAATAGAGGGTAACCAGGTCAAGTTCTAGGGCTAAACTCCTAACAGAGAGAGACAGAGAAATTCTTTCACTGAAGGACAGGCTAGCTAAACCAGAAATCTTGAGAGGGAAAGTAAGAATGGGTGATTCAAGACACAGCTACTCTGGTAATCAAATATCCTTTTACTTTCCATTATGGGGTTGCCACAGAACATCAATCACTAAACAGTTGGTGCTTCTTCTTCAATCCCACCAAAGCCAACCAGGCCAAGTGGTTCAGCAACACGCTTTAACAACCATTACTGCTTAAACACACATATAGAAAGGGAAAAGAGACATACGGTTAGTTATCAGGACTGATCACGTCCCCTGATGTGCCAGACAGAAATGTGGATACGGTGACCTATAAAATGGTACCTGAAGCCATTTAATTCCAATGATTAGGGCTGCGGGGAAGCAGGAGCTTTTTGGTCTAAATGAGCAAAACGAAAAGCAGCAGATAAGCGGGGTAGGCATAATATTTGGTCATAAACCAAATCAACAAATGTACTCAAAAGGAAACTCAATGTACTCAAAAAGAAGGCTGTCACTTCTACTATTCATAGAAATTTGAACCTGTAGATAAGAAGGTAGAGAAATAGATTTCTCTAGGGAAGAAAATTTTGATCTCCCATCCCAAACACATACAAGCTTATTCTAAGTAGCTGCCTTACTTTTATCATTCTCCAAGACAAGCGTCATCAACCTATGCAAATTCTGCTACTTTGCAAATTATGTGCTGACTATACTCACATGCAACTTCTACAATGGGACGAAGATGGAGGCTGGGCCAGGTGTTCCTTCAACTCCTTACAAAGCCTACACAAAAAATCGTTAACAGCTGTTGTCTCTGGGGTCTGAAGCGAGGAGACTTTTCTTGGTACCGTATAGTGCAGGAGGAGGTCCTACACTGTGTCCCCCCTTATCTCCAACACACACCCACTGGACCTCTCTGAACACATATACTGCCCCCATCTCTCTTGCTTGCTGGTAACAAAAAAGCCTCAGGGCCTCTGCACTCTGTACCCATATCTATAGGACTTCAATCTCTAATTTCTTAAGTCTCTTTCAAACATACCTTGTAAGTGAGGCCCTCCCTGACCACTCTGTATTAAACAACCTCACTTCCACCCCTGCACTTCTTATTCACCACCCTACATATTCTGCTTTATTTTTTTCTCAACAGTGTTATCACACTCTGACTTACTATATATTTACTTGCTTACTTAATATCTATCTCTTCCAACTAGAATGTAAGCTCTGTGAGGTCTATTTGGTGCATAGCAGGCTCTCAAATTTCTTTTGAATGAATGAATGAAGATGTTTTACTTTTTTAATGAAAACAAAAAGTTAAAGTTTAGAAAAATAAATCAGTATTATTTCATTTTTCTTTCTACACATTTTTTCTAACTGTGACCTTAGGCCCATCAATTGGGGTCTCCAGTAGCCTTACCTGCAGATTTGGCTGACCTTCAGCGGGGTAGACATTCAAATGGCCAATTCTGCCCTGGTTTACAAAGTAGTCAACAGAGAAGAGAAGAACAGAGAGGTTACAGTACTTCCCCCATTCCAACAAAGAAACAATGGAAAGAAATCAGATTGGCACCAATTTCTCCTTTAAAATAGACCACTCTATTTTTAAAAGTGTACTGAATATACACCAGCTACTTTATTTCAATGAGATTTACTTCACTTGCAATGAAATGGGAACTGTAGGTGCCTTGACAAAAGTACCGAGAAGTTGACTTAATTTCTACCACAATGCCTTATAACCTCAACCACCAGAATATATTTTGGTTTTTCAAATGTAAGCTCCCTAAAACAAAAACCTTTTCACTCCACAAAGAGACCTCTCAATATGAGACCACATTCCAATACAGAACATGGGAAGCACACACAAAATTGACAATGTACTTTGGGAAAACTAAGTATCTTTTGCTCTACTGTCAACTGAACCAAAATGAGTAATTAATGAGTAAATGTGGATGAGATTTGAAAATCGAAAAAATAAAATCTTAATTACTAGAAGAAATCAATCTTCTTGAATCATAACATTTAATCCTAATCTAGACCTAATTGAAATAAACCAAAAGCAGTATCCTAATACTTGTACCTTCACCACATGAGTACAATTTATTCTATTTTAAGAACTAGAAATTTCTTCCAGGACTTCCCTGGTGGCACAGTGGTTAAGAATCCACCTGCCAATGCAGGAGACACGGGTTTGAGCCCTGGTCCGGGAAGATCCCAAATGCCGTGGAGCAACTAAGCCCACGCGCCACAACTACTGAGCCTGCGCTCTAGAGCCCACTCGCCACAACTACTGAGCCCATATGCCACAACTACTGAGCCCATGTGCCACAACTACTGAAGCCCGCACGCCTAGAGCCCGTGCTCTGCAACAACAGAAGCCACCGCAATGAGAAGCCCGTGCACCGCAACGAAGAGTAGCCCCCGCTCGCCACAACTAGAGAAAGCCTGCGCTCAGCAACAAAGACCCAACGCAGCCAAAAATAAATGAATGAATAAATAAATTAAGAAAAAAAAAGAAATTTCTTCCACATTATGTGTCAGTGAGGCAAAGTGATGCCCATGAAGACCACCAATCTAAGGGGAAAAAAGACGGGAGGCAAAAAGACAAAGGGAGACACCAAATAAAAAGAGGAAAGCAAATGAAAAGAAGAAAATGTAGGAGAATCAGTAGAGGGAAATGGGGGTTTAAAAAAAATATGGAGAGCTGGGTGAAGGAGTTATGACAGGAAGCTATGGAGTGTCAATAGAAATTAAGTTTAAATACTATTCAGAACACTAGTTTCATGGGTTATTTAGTATGAGGAGAGGAAAAAAAGAAGGAAAATCTTAGGCTGGAAGAAACCAGAAGTTTGCAGGCAAGGCTGCATCTAACACATATGTATTTCCCACAGGCCACAGTTGAGCTTTTCCACACAGAAGAGCAGACTCTTTTCTTAGAGGCACACTTCTCATAGGAAGCACTGATGAACTCAAAATTTCTACAAGTCCCAGTTTAAATAAAGGTTGAAAATAGAAAATGATGTTTCCTGAACATAAAAAAGGGAGGTTTATTTCAAGAAAGACATAGTAAAAAAAAACTGCCTTCATTGCTATGTAACTGTTTCCTGTACGTTCAAAACTAACGTTATCCTAAAAAATCCTGGTTGGACAAGTGAGACGGCAAGGAAAAAAATCTGGTTCAAAGTCAAGAATAATAAACCCAAAGAGAGCTTTTTCAACCCACTCTCTGCCAAGATTAAAGGAAGTTTATCCTTGGGTGCTAGAGTTCTGTCTCTTGTAGACACAAAAAGGTGGGAGAAACTTGTATTGCTGTTTTTTCCCCTAAAGTATCCAAGACTCCTAAGAAATTACTGCAAGAGATTCAAGCTTTGCCACCAGCTTCTCCTCCCTCACTCACACCTTACTTTACTTTATTAAGGGTTATCCATTCCCCTAGCACCCATATTTTGGACAACCCTGCCCATGTAACTCCCCAAACCTGCCTATTGCTAAAGGCACTTTTTTCCCCATTAAAGAAAGAAAGTTAGCCTATCCATCCAGGATGCCCATTTATTCTGTAATATAAGCATCTATAGCCACCATAGAGTCTCAGGTTTTTTTTTTGTTTTTGTTTTTTTTTTTGCGGTATGCGGGCCTCTCACTGTTGTGGCCTCTCCCGTTGTGGAGCACAGGCTCCGGACGCGCAGGCTCAGCGGCCATGGCTCACGGACCTAGCCACTCTGCGGCATGTGGGATCTTCCCAGACCGGGGCACGAACCCGCGTCCCCTGCATCGGCAGGCGGACTCTCAACCACTTGCGCCACCAGGGAAGCCCGAGTCTCAGGTTTTAAGACACCTTAGAGGGAACTTAGTCCAACAGACAAATGATGTTTGTTTGAGTTCACTTAAAGTATCCATTCTAATAGCAAACACAAGGTGTTCCCATGAGCTGGGCAACATCCTATGAATTTTGCACGTATTAAGTCACTTCATCATCACAACAATCCTGTGAGATGGTTAATATTATTGTCCTTATTTTACAAACAAGGAGATCAGAGCATAGAGCAATTAAACAATTTTCCCAAGGTTACTTGGCTAGTTAAGTGGTAGAAGATTTGAACCCATGCAGTCTGGCTCTGGCATCCATGCTCTTAACCATGCAAAGCTGCCTTGCCTCTCTACATTTATGGAACACTGAGATTGGAAATTCCCTGTTTTAGTCAGCATATTGATCAAAAAATACAGAATAATTAAGCATTTGTGGCAAAATTTTAACAATTGGTGTCAAGGTGAATGAAAGGTATATAGGAGTTATTGTGCTACTCTTCCAACTTTTCTGTAAGCTTGAAATGTTTTCAAAATAAAAAGTTAAAGTTTCTTTTATCATCACACAATGGCACAAGTTTTGTGAAAGTGATGCCCAAATTATCTGTTAGCCATCAGAGAAGGCTTTAAGAAAACTCTGGATCCTTAGAATGTTCCCACTACATGCCTGATTTAAATTGCCCACCCCGGGACTTCCCTGGTGGTGCAGTGGTTAAGAATCCGCCTGCCAGTGCAGAGGACACGGGTTCGAGCCCTCGTCCGGGAAGATTCCACATGTCACGCAGCAACTAAGCCCATGCGTCACAACTACTGAGCCCACGTGCCACAACTACTGAAGCCTGCGCGCCCAGAGCCCATGCTCCGTAACAAGAGAAGCCACCGCAATGAGAAGCCCACGCACTGCAATAAAGAGTAGACCCCGCTCGCCTCAACTAGAGAAAGCCTGCGCACAGCAACGAAGACCCGGCGCAGCCAAAAATAAATAAATAAATTTTAAAAAAATAAAATAAATTGCCCACACCACTCCAGAAAGGCTTAAGAACTCACTGGAGAGGAAATGGCCTTAAAAATGGGGAACACTGTCCCTGAACCAGAATAGTAAATGTGGGCCCCGTTCTCAATACTCAATATTTAATAATCAATAACACGCAATTCCAAGTAGACTTAGTGGGAAAAAATTACTTCTAAAAATACATTATACAATATAACTAACTACAAATCAATCCATACCCTTATATCCCACTTGAACAGTTTTTCTTCCCCGCCTTCACAATCTCCCTGCCAGGCTACATCAATGCCCTCTATTGCAAACCTTGGAGGCAGCTGCATTTAGGCAGAGCAATCCCTATTTCAGCTTCTCAAAGCATTTAACCCCTTTTGCAAGGGAAGAGAACATGAAATCACATACTGATAACCTATGGCTTGTTCCTTTAGGCAAATTTCTTGTTACTATTATTCCAAATTTCCCATGAAAATTAATTTGGGTTCTTAAACTCATGAACTTCCCACTTTGTGAACAAAATCTCCTGAAGTTTCACAGTGAAAGCAGTGAAAAAAGTACAATGATATCCAAACATACTTTCTTTGAAGCACTAATGTTCAAAACTATGTTCCCGGGCTTCCCTGGTGGCGCAGTGGTTGAGAGTCCGCCTGCCGATGCAGGGGACATGGGTTTGTGTCCCAGTCCGGGAAGATCCCACATGCCGTGGAGCGGCTGGGCCCGTGAGCCGTGGCCGCTGGGCCTGCGCGTCCAGAGCCTGTGCTCTGCAACGGGAGAGGCCACAACAGTGAGAGGCCCGCGTACCGAGGAAAAAAAAAAAAAAACACTATGTTCCCAAGCTTTTTGTTTTTATTAACAAGTATAAAAACCATTCACTTCCAACATGGCTGAAAGCAATAGTTCCCTGCTGCTGCCCTAATATGTTCTGGGTAATGAGTTCCTCTCCCCAAGAAAATGGCTGCATTTAAGGTTTCAGTGGTTGAAGTTAACAGCTGCCTATAGTATGAAATGAACTGACTAGGACCCTTACTTTTTTCTTTTTTTTTAAATTTATTTATTGATTTATTTTTGGCTGCGTTAGGTCTTCGTTGCTGCACACGGGCTTTCTCTAGTTGCGGTGAGCAGGGGCTACTCTGTTGGGGTGCTTGGGCTTCTCACTGTGGTGGCTTCTCTTGTTGTGGAGCACAGGCTCTAAGCGCATGGGCTTCAGTAGTTGTGACACACAGGCTCAGTAGTCGTGATCTGCGGGCTCTAGAGCACAGGCTCAGTAGTTGTGGCACACGGGCTTAGTTGCTCCGTGGCGTGTGGGATCTTCCCGGACGAGGGCTCGAACCCATGTCCCCTGCACAGGCAGGCGGATTCTTAACCACTGCGCCACCAGGGAAGTCCCGGACCCTTACTTTTTACACTATTATTTGTACCGTCTGCCCAGAAAGAAAACAGGATTAAAGAGAAATTAAAATTTTAAATCTTCAATTATTTCCAGAAACTTTATTTAAAAATGGAAGGTGGGGCTTCCCTGGTGGCACAGTGGTTGAGAGTCCACCTGCCGATGCAGGGGACACGGGTTCGTGCCCCGATCCGGGAAGATCCCACATGCCGCGGAGCGGCTGGGCCCGTGAGCCATGGCCACTGAGCCTGCGTGTCCGGAGCCTGTGCACCGCAACGGGAGAGGCCACAACAGTGAGAGGCCCGCGTACCGCAAAAACAAAAAAAAGGAAGGTGGGAGATGTGTAAAAGGTTGAAACTACAGACTAAAGTTTCAAAATTACATTGCAATTTTATTAATCTTTGTTGAATTGCTTCCTATTTCAACTTCCTTTCAGCCTTCCCCACAAAAGTCCCTCACTGATTCCCATAGTGCCTATTTAACCAAAGCTTACTAAGCACCTCAATATATCCCAGACACTAAGATAGGTGCTAAGAGGATACAGAGGTAAAACAGTACCTACACTCAAACAGGTCAGTACAGAGGGAAAGACAAAAATAAAAGATAATTTAATAGAGACACAGATGTAGAGAACAAATGTATGGACGCCAAAGGAGGAAAGTGGGGGGAGGGGGGAGGGATGAACTGGGAGATTGAGATTGACAATATATACACTAATATGTATTAAAATAGATAACTACTAAGAACCTGCTGTATAAAAAATAAATAAAATTCAAAAAATAAATAAATAGACAATTTTAATACAGTGTGATAAACATTATTTGAACTACCTGCTACAAACCTCTCCCTGCAAGTTGGCAATATCATTCCAAACCACATGCCAGAAAATTCTCTGGAAGAAGAAATTTCACTGACAATCAAATGAAGTTTGAGACATTTCTAGTAAGTTTAAGAAATTCGAGGAGGGCAATGGTGTGCATATGGAAAGACTCCTGTTCTAAAGACTGAAATAATAGCCATTCTAACATATCTCGCTCCCCACCTCCCCACAGGCTTTATGGGAAATGGATTTTTTTTACGTACATTACTCTAACAGGGAGGGGGTTGGAAATCTAAATGAGCACTGACCTTCAGCAAGATGAGCCTCTAGCAAGGGCTCATTTTAGTTCTGGCTCTTGTTTCTATTCTCTGTGGAGAATGGCAGTGTTTTAGTGGTTAAGTCCACTAACTTTGTAGTTAGTCAGACCAGGGTTTAATCCTGGCCTTGGTCACTTACAAGCACTGAAATTTTCAGCAAACCTCAGCTTCTCTGAGGCTCAAATTCCTTAAGGAACGAAAAATAAACCAAGAAACAAACAAACAAAAAGTTGTTGTAGGAAATTAAGTAAATACAATAGTTTATGCAAAATGCTTAGCACTCAGTAAAAAAACAAGGAGGGGGGTGGGGGAGGGAGGGTGGGCAGTTATTAACAAGGGACCACCAGGTACCAAAATAGAAAGCAATAAATTATTACAGAGCTAATCATTTTGCTATTCCAATTGAATAGTGATCTATGCTTAATTTATTTGCATCCATCCTCTCTCACTCATCCCTAGAGAGCAACTACCTCATAAACCCAATTCAAGGCTGAATTGCAATTACTTGGAGCTTTTTTTTTATTTTTAAGATTTCCAATAGTCCCCATTTTTATCCTAGCTGAAAGAACATGTTCTAACCCCTCTAACTCTCCATAACTGGAACCCTAAGAAAGGCACTAGGGCTCTAAGCACCCAAAGGAGGCCCCCACCTGGAACATACCATACCTTAGTCATATAACAAAGAAACCAACAGCATATAGGAGTCAGACAAGGAAAGAAAAATCTGCACAACTCTCACTTACTTGTCTTTTTTTACCCCAAAACCAAAATGGGGAGCAAAACAAAAAATAAAAGATTTACTTATTCACACCCCTTATTATATTTCCGGGAAGAACTAGTAGAGGTGAGGTAAAAGACAAATCTTCCATCTTATCAACCAAAAGGCTCTAATAGTACACACCAGTCAAAACAATGCCTCAGTTCGTGAAACAGTCCTGGACGCTAGTTAACTAGGATGTTCACTGCAGCTACACAAAGCCCAGCATTTAAAGCTGGACCCAAACCACCACCACTCAGTCATCCAGAATCTATTTTCAAACTGCCTTTGTACTCCTTCTTCAGATTCCCTCATCCCTCCCCCTAAAGGCTGAGTGGGAAACTGACACTCCGGTAGCAACATGACCAATTCTCCAAAGATCCACCAAGAAACCCCTAGGCTGGGGTCAAGGCAGAAAGAGCATTTGAAAATCTGGAAATGAAACAAGAACTACAGCCCAACAAACTGTACACATTGTCCTTTTTCTTTCTTTTTAACTGCACTTGCTATAATTAGGAGATCCAGACATTAAAATCTTACTGTAGCCCTTGCATAAATTATATTAAAAGAAGGAACAAAGTTCCATTTCCTCTGAAGCCACAACCTCACAAGAATGAAATCAGCTTTCAAGAAATACTCATGTCTGGAAAAGAAATTCAAGGAAGTGCTCTAGTCTGAAAAGAATTAAGGGGTGGGGGGTACAAAATCAGAGGATTATTATAGATACATACCAGTTTAAAGCTAATGAGCAGCTTACATATTAAGGCCCACCTTGTTACAATTAGGCAGTATCTATTGCAGTTTTAATTTTCAAATGATTCGCATTTTCAAAGGGAGAAGGAAGAGAACATCCAGTTTTCAGCCACTGATGAGTTGGTTATATGGTTATCTGGCATCAGTATTTTTACAAGAATGTGTTTGCAAAACAAAAACAAATCTTAAAATTAAATATAAGATATGAAAGCAGTCATGGGCCTTCAGATCTTAAAAACTTCTGATTTCACGGCAAATTAACCAAATAAAAAACCCACCTCCAAAAAACAACTTTCAGTTTGGTTTAAAAATAAGAATTCCCCTTGTGCTTTCTCAACTGCATCCTAAACACTAAAGTTTGTGTAAGTGTTTTACTCTTAGCCTAACCTTATTTTAATCCAAGGCCCTTTCAGAGAGCACAAAGCTGAAAATATTTTCACATGTGCCACTTTACTCAGGTGAACTAACAAGCATCATTAGAATTTCCTTACTCCTTTAAGCACATAAACCAAACGTTATCGTATATGCAGACTGAACATACAATACCTCCACAAATCTTTGCTAGCAAAGGTAGTTTTAGAAGTAAGGGGATGGCAATTCAGTTACCATGGATCCATTTATTTTCTTTTATAAGGCAAAGCAGGGAGGCTAAGTCTAGAAGGAGAATGAGGCTCCTACCCACCACACCTGGAAAAGTAAAAGAAGGATCCACCCAGGAACAGCAGGGCTGAAACCGATCTGGGCCGTTCAAACTCTCTATGGGAAAAAAATATCACCATTTAAGCTGCAAAGCTCCCTGCAACTTTCCACTTCCACAAATCTAATGATAAAAGGGAGAAAAAAAAGTTTTGAAACGTATGAAGAACCATCTGTATAACTAGCTTCCGACCCGGACAAATTCCTTTCCCAACCCACACGCAACATGCCAAAAAAACCAACTTTTGGTTTGGGCTCTGAAAACAGAAGTTTGTTAGCCTAACCTAGAAAAAAAATACATAAAATCAAAGAACACACCAAAATGTAAATTTATGGAATTGCTCTCACCCCCCTGAATCTATTCATCTCCCTACATTAGAGAGACCAGAAGTTTGTTTCTGGGTCTTGAATATTTTACTTTGCTTTAAATATGATAAAAATACCAAAATTCCCCAAAATAAGTAGAAAGAAAAATTAACTGCTTAAAAGTTACCCGTCAGCATAACAGACCCTCTCGTTTTTAAATTCCCTCGGTTACCATAAGACAAAAATTCAACTTGGCTTATCCTCCTTTACCCGTCTATACACATATTTTTTAAAAAGGCACACACCTCAAACGTGGACTTCTAAAAACCAGTCCTTTAAGAAAGAAAACCAAGGCTTCGTCAATGTTCTGAGAAAGACAAATCCAGCAAGGTTGTTGATTTTTCGCCACCTCTTCCTCCTTTCAGGATCTTTCCTGCTCTTCTTTCTCTCTCTCCCTCTTTTTTTTTCTCTCAGATCCAACACCTAAAATGGAAGTTGCACCCAGCCAGAGGCTAGGGAGCCTGGGTGGTGACAAACTGATCTGGCAGCCCTACCCCCTCGCTTTCCTAAGTGATGTCAGCCCCTGAGAACTTCCAATAGGAGCCGGGCATAAATCAGGGAGCTGATTTTATCCAATAGGAAACTTTATTATAGGAAATTAAAAAAAAAAAGGGGGGGAGAGCAAGAGGAGGAGAAAAAGACAGGGGGAAGTTTTATATATATATTTATATTTAAAGTGGAGACCTATATGATCTCTGAGGAATTATGCAGAGCTGGGAGGGGTCGGGGGAAGGGGGCTGAAGGAATAAGGGGTTTTCAGAATGGCATGCCTAAGAACCTCGGCTCTCTTTGATGGTAGGGTTCTTGCTCCCTCCTTCCTTTCCGGGTGGGGAAGCAAAAAAGAGCTGATTTTATTTGCCTGCTGCTATTTGGTTTGTTGCTTTCTACCCCAAAGCATTTCCCCAAAGGAAGACAGGAAGGGAAGGAGCGTGAAATGCTAGAAACAGGACTACAATGTGTTGATTGGGACGGTAGGGGATATCTGAGGTAAACTCTCAATTTTATTGTTTTGGTTTAAATGCATTAGAGTTAATTAGAAAACCTAATGCTTGGACTTGTTAACAATTTTCAGTGTCTATACTTTCAACCAGAAGGAAGCTGAATCCACTAGGCTGTTGAGGAAAATCACTGTCTTCCCATTTGTCCCCAAATCAAAATAATGTGGGTTTGAGGGGGAGAGTAAATGATATCCAATAAACAATATATTTGGAGGAGACGAGAGCATGTGTAAGGAAAAGAAAATCTCATACCTAGAAAATTCAATTTATTTGTTAACTTTGAGCTTAAGACTGTCTAGTTCATACATTCTGTTTATGCTTGACCTAAATAAAGGATTATAGCAAGTATTCTTTTTCTGAATTAAGAGTTATCTTTAATATGTTCTTAGACTATTAGGCCATGAAGGACAGAGATTGAAAAAAAATTTTTTTTACATGCTTGACAAAGACTAGTATTTTATGGTCATTCGGGGATTAGCTATGTGAAAATCATACTGATAAATTGAAATTTTTCTTTCTTACTGAAAAATCTGTCCTGTAAACTGCTACCAAATGAATCTTCATAACAGTTTCATAATCTAAAATAGTTAAGAGCATAGGTTCTGCAGTCAGACTGACTGGCTTCAAACCTTCTCTTCTGTAAGTATACTTAATCAAGTCAATGTACTACATACTTTGTGACCTTGTAAAAGTTAGATAATCTCTCTGTGACTCAGTTTCTTAACTATAAAATGGAGATAATAGCTATATCTCTTTCACAGGACTGTTGTGAGAATTAAAGTACACATAAGGTTCTTAAAATAATGCATGGCATACAGTACAAACTCAATAAGAATGAGTTATTATTACCAATATCTATCCTACCAAAAAACTTTCAGTGATTCACCACTGCCCAATAATAGCAATGAATAAATGAAGCATCTATCACGTGAGGGCACTTTGCACTCACTGTCCCTAACTTCTCAAACACCACCATGGAGACAGTATTACCACTGTTTAGAGACGAGAAAATCAAGGCTCAGAAGGTTAAGAAACTAACCTGAGCTCATCTGGCTAAGGAGTGAGCCCCTCATCAGTCTGACTCCAAGGCCCATGCTCTTTCCATTACCTTACACTGTGATCGGGATAAAGGCCAGGTTCCTCGTCTGTTTTCAAGATGCCATATCTATTCATCCAATACATTAAAGTAACACTTATTAACCATAATCTGACCTTTCCTTATCTTTCTAAACTGAAATTCCGCTCCTCCTCAGGATGAAAGTGCCCTTCTAATCAGGTTTATCTGATCGTTATCCACCCCCTCATATTTGGTCTATTGTCTCATATACCCTCATATTTGGTCTAATGTGGCCAAGTGCTGGAAGACGTTACAGACATCACAGCACTTGTCTGATGGGGTTTAAACAAACTGGAATAGAATAGGAAATGAATACATTTGACAGAGAAACAAACAGCCTTTAACTCTCATTGTCTAAGAATCTTTTCCAGTTACCTTATCACATCTTCTACCTCTACTTTCCATCTATTCCTAGTCCTACATAGCAAGTTTAAAAGCCAAAGATGAAAAAAAAAAGCCAAAGATGATTGTCAAAGGAAAACAATCAACACATATATTTGTTGATTCACTGGTTCCTAGATCAGAGCCATTATCTAGAATATGCTATGATTTTCTAGAGATGGATTAGGCTTCTTTCCTTCACACCACCAGTAACTTGCAAGTATTTTGCCTTCCTTTTTTCGTGTGTATGTATGTGTGTGTGTGTGTGTTCCTGTCTCCCTCACCAGAAGATAAGCTCCATGAAGGCATAAAAAATGTCTTTCTAGTTTATGGTGTATCCCCAGAGCTCAGCCTTGTATCTCATATTTAGCAACAGATGAATAAATGAATGAAGTCTGTTAGCTTACTAGTTATATAATCCTGGACAAGCCATTTAACATTAATGAATTTGTAGATAACATTCAAAATAAAATTATATACAAGTCAAAAAAGTTAACTCAGTGGTGAAAAAGTTGTTAAATTTTAAATTTATCTCAAACAGCCATCTCCAAATAAAGAATCACAAGGATTAATACTCACTGAGAGAAAAACTGTTTATACTCAGTGAACAGAAAAAAGACTAGTTCCTTCTGGGTTATTCTGAGCACCATCCCACTCTTCCAGACGTCAAGGATAATGAAATAGACAAGTTTCCTGCTCTCAAGTTTACATTCTAGTTGGGGTGGTGTGGGGGGAGGTTGCAGAAGATTAACAGATAAGATGTCAGATGGAACATTATGCAGAGATCAAAACAGACTGATGAGAATGACTTGGGGCTTGTTCTAGACTGGATGTCAGGGACAGTCCCTCTGGACAGGTGACATTTAAGTTGAAATATGAATGGTAAGAAGCAGCCAACCATGAGAAAATATAAGCAATGGCAACTACTAATGCCAAAGCCCTAAAGTGTGGGGCTGAAACATACTGGATCCAGCAGAGCATGTTGGAAATGAGGAGGGAGGGATAGGTGGGAATCAGAATATGAAGGGTTCTATAGGTTAGAGAAAGGAGTTTTGATTTTATTCTTAGGTAGAAGAAAGCCTGAGGGGATTTTAAACAGCAGAATGACATAATCCAGTCCACATTTTGAAAAGATCTGGCTGCTTATGTGACAAATGGATTAAAGGAAGGGCAAGAGGACTTCGCTGGTGGTACAGTGGTTAAGAATCTGCCTGCCAGTGCAGGGGACACGGGTTCAAGCCCTGGTCCAGGAAGATCCCACATGCCGCAGAGCAACTAAGCCCATGCACCACAACTACTGAGCCTGCTCTCAGAGCCCGTGAGCCACAACTCCTGAGCCCGTGAGCCACAACTACTGAAGCCCGTGCACCGAGAGCCAGTGCTCCGCAACAAGAGGAGCCACCACAATGAGAAGCCCGTGCGCAGCAACGAAGACCCGACACAGCCAAAAATAAATTAAAATTTTTAAAAATAACAATAATATTAAAAAGTAGGGTCAGGAGTGAAAGCAAGGAAATTAGTTTGAAGGTCAAGTTGCAGTGATATGGAGTTGACTACAGCGGTAGCAGTAAAAATGGAGATAAGTCAATGGATTGAGGATGTGTTCAGAGATACAGGGTTGATTTTGTTTGGGGCTTTTTTTTCTTTCCTTTTTTGCTTTTTGCTTTTGTTTTTTATGCATGGAAGACTACAGTCAGTGCTCACTCTTACAGCTCTCAAAGTTTAACTGCTCCACCAACAACCATCACCACATACACACAAAGAAAAGATACCATAAAATGGTGAAAGATTAGAGAAGAGCCGTGAAATAAAATTATACTTAAAAAAGAAGTGTTGGGGGCTTCCCTGGTGGCGCAGCTGTTGGGAGTCCGCCTGCCGATGCAGTGAGAGGCCCGTGTACCGCAAAAAAAAAAAAAAAAAAAGTGTTAAAATATTATGTAGGGTAGAGCATTGTGCTGTGATGGCTCTACTTCTAAAACAGACTAAAACTATAAATGCCAAGGAGAAGAATTTTTTTTTTTTTTTTTTTTTTTGCGGTATGCTTACCTCTTACCGTTGTGGCCTCTCCCGTTGCAGAGCACAGGCTCCAGACACGCAGGCTCAGCGGCCATGGCTCACGGGCCCAGCCGCTCCGCGGCATGTGGGATCCTCCAGGACCGGGGCACGAACCCGTGTCCCCTGCATCGGCAGGCGGACTCTCAACCGCTGCGCCACCAGGGAAGCCCAGAAATTTTAAAAAATCCAACTCCAAAAAAACACTGGCTATCCATACAAAGGAAAACAAAACATTTTTACTCTTTTCTACCCTCTGATGACAACACATTACCATACAAAGTTTGTCATTTTTGAAGCCCTGCGTAGGATGGCCATTTATCATTCCCTTTAGAAAATCTACTAACACAAGATGTAACTAAAATTGGATTAAAAAAAAAAACATAAAACCAAGAAGTGTGTCCTCGTACCTCTTGAAAATTAATCTAATCCTGATAATATATTCATGAGGAGATATAATACTTATATTTTCTTTACAACCCCAAAGAATCACCTATAGTGGTATTGCACCTGCGTAATCTAGTCTTGATTCCACAGTAACAGATGCGTGAACAAGTATTGTTCTGCCTGTTTTTCCTTGCTTGCTCGCTTTGTGTGTGTGTGGGTGCTGACAACACCTAAAACCTGTCCTTCTGCTAAGTTTTATGTCCTTTCACGAACTGTTACCTCTTCAAAATATGACGGCAACCAAAAATGTCTTCTGTTCCTTGTTTCTTTCTTCGTTTTAAGAGCAGGAGCCTCAAACTAGGGAAAATATTACCTGACTTGGAAATCCACCCCCACCCCGCATATTTCAATCAACCACCTCAAATGCTTTTTGAAAAGGTGTAAAATATCAGTAAAGATACATTTGAGCGCCCTGTACTACTCACCCCTCTACGTTTTGTCCGTGGGCAGGTTCCCCTTCTCTCAGACATCGTCCTTCCTGCCTCCAGTTGGCCTCCGCGGGGGCTGCTCCGGGCGAATTCACCACACCTTGTCCCCAGTGGCGTTGGATTCAGCCGGCTCTGTCCAGCGCTGGACATACCAGGCAGCTACCCGAAGCCGGGACCCGGGTCCTAACGCGCACGGGGGAGAGAGCAGCTGTCCAGATTTCTAACGTGCCTTGGCATTCTCTCTAAATGTTTAATCTCGAGATCTTCTAATTTTTGATATCATCCCTCCCTAAGAACAGCTGTTTCCAGTCGGGAAGTGTGCGAAGGAAATCAACACCAGTGACCCCCTCCAGACGGAAAGGTCTGCCACCCCCTGGGTCACCAGGTCTCCGAGATGCGGGGCTGGAGTGGAATCTGTGAAATATTTGAATTCAGAAACTAGCCCGAAGACCTTGTTCCAGAACATTCCTGGCCTTAGGAGCCATGTAGTGAGAGACATGGGGGACAAGGTGCAGCTGGAGCCATCCAGAGGCCTTCTCCTCCATTACGCCTGGGGCACTCTTAGTGAGGCCGAGGCCATTCGCAGCCTCCTCAAAGGGAAGCCGCAGATGCCCTTCTACCACCTTGGAGCCTGCCCTGTTGGGAGTCCTGAGCCTCTTTTCCGTGTGTTTTCATCGGGTACAGAGGACGAGGCTGGCTTCCAGAAGAATTCCTTCCGAGCGGGCCCTTCCCCCTTCCTCTTGCAGCCCTATCGCCTTCCCGCAGCCTCCAAGTCCCTCGAGACTTAGCCTCCCGCCCAAAGCGCTCGTCCTGTGATTGGCTCTTTGAGGAGCCTCGGCCAATAGGGATAACGTATTCGGGCAGACGTAGGCCCGCGAGCTGGGGGAGGAGGAAGGACGTCGGGGCCGCGACGTGCGGTGAGCGGAAAGGTGGCGCGAGGTGTGTGGCACCGGCCGCGTGGCCTCAGGCTTTCGCTGTCACCACTTCCCAGTGCATAAGGATCCCCGAGCCTGCGGCAGGACGAGGGCACCGGGGAGTGGCTGCAAAGCCCGTGCGGCCGGAGGTGACGGTGTTGGGTGAGCCTTGAATTAGGGCCTCCGGGATCCCCACGCTCCATTCCCAGAAACCTTTGCGCCGAGAGCTCTCTCTTCAAAGGAGTTGGGCCGAGGCGCCCAGCTTTGCAGGGCCTTCCCTGAAGCCCTGCTTTCCCCCGCCAACCCCGATTCCCTTGGTTCTGGATGGGGAGAACCCTCAGGACGTTGTGCAGCTTTGCTAAACCCCACCCCCACCCCCAGCCCCGTCCCGCGCGAGCCTGGACCTTGGGAGGAAGCAAGGCAGGCCGGACCGAGGACCCAAGCACGGAGAGGACAGCAGGAGCATCTCCTGCCGCAGAGCTCTTCCAGGTTGGGTCTGAAGACAAGACCCAGTGCTGGTGGATTGGGAAGCTTCCCCAGGGCCTACCTCTGGGCCCTTGCAACAGCTGCCATCCTCCATATCCCCATCTATCTGGCTGGGATGGAACTGAGCCTACAGTTGCTTAATTTACCTTTCCACTCTTTTCTTTCCTGATAGTTTGACGTGAACTGTTTGGAGCTTCTGTGCCACCTGACAGAAAACTGCGTGCCAGGGAAGGAGCACCAGCTGTGCAGTGAGTGTGGGGATCTCAGTGCAAAAAGCTGGAGACGTAGTGAGCCTGAAGTCAGAATACCCAGCTTGTGTTGGGAGGGGTAGAACGCTTAATTAGCCTTCCTTTATCGTTAGCCAGAGAACTGACCAGATTGACAAACCTAAAGGCCAGATTCTTTGCCCATTTCCAGGTGGAATCAGGCTCACTTCGGTCAAGAACATCTGAACCCACGGTGGCAATATTCTTACTGCTGTGAGAGACCTTCCCACCAAGTCCAGCAGCTTCTTTTCTTTACTGTGCACCCTCTGCTGGTTAGTGTGGTAGAGTGAGCTCAGAGAAAAGAAGGTGTGTACGACTTCCTAGAGGTCATTTAATACTCCACAGTGTTTTGTTAAAATGTGTTAAATTGGGGAACTATATACCCATGAAACTCAGAAATGTGGTGCTCAGGAAGAATATGAGTAGTGAGCACCATAGGAGTTGAGTTTCTGGCAATGTGAATGAGGAAGGTTTAAGGATAACAACAACTCCATTTTTGGAGTGCTAGTTTCACGCCAGACACTCACAGTACTAAGCAATTTGGTAAAATTGACTCATTAAATCTCTAAAACAGCCTTACGAGGTAAGTACAAGACTGTTATAATTCCCATTTCCTAGATGAGAAAAGTAAGACTCAGAGAAATTAGGTCATTTGCCTGAAATTATACAGCTAAGCTAATAAATAACAGAGCTGTGATTCAAATCTAGGCTGTTTCTGAGCTCCCACCTGTAACCACTACGATGTTCTTTCTTAAGATACCCTTGGCACAATTCCTGGGCTTATGGTTCCTCAACTCATGCTTTTGTCTCCCACTTTCAAAATTTCCCTGTCATTTCAAAGACAAAAAAAAAAAAATTAGGTATAATTGTGCTTCTGAAAGGTATTATTTCACCCACAGGAATCTGATCCATGAAAACCTAGGTTTTTTAAGAGACCAACATGTCCTCTCCTGCCAGTCCCAAAATCCTATACAGGAATCCCCGGTTCCTCCGGCTAGCTTTTCTGCAGCTTCATCACCAGCAACAGAGTGGTGTGTTCTGTGATGTCCTTCTGCAGGCAGAAGGTAAGAGACTAGTAGGGACTCAATTGAAAACTCACCATAGACTAAGATAAAATGACTTCAGGGCCAAGCAGTGAAGGACAAAACCAGGAAAGTGTGTAATTATTGCCTTTGAGTGCTGTAAGCTATTTGGTAAAGAGCTGTTTCTAGGACAGGTACATTTTTCAATGAGTGAAAGTGAGATTATGCCCCTTCTCTTAAAAAATGAAACTAATTATAAAGTTCTGTAAGCACAGAAATTCGGTAAAACATGGATACACCGTAGTGGGATGGTTGTGAACGTTGAGTTAACATACGTAAAGCACTTAGAACAGTACTTTTAATGTACTAAGCACAATGTAAGTATTAGATACTTACTTAAATGATACTATTACATATTTTTCTTTTTTCTTGTCTTCAAATTGATGGCTTTTATTGTTTTGTTGTTAAACCTAAAAACATATAGCTTATTTCCACCCCTTCCCTTTACACTTGAAATGTTAAATCAGCTTGGGGTAGAGCCTGGTATAGTGTAAAAGGCCTAAGACTAGAAGTCCGAGTTTAAGTCCTAGTTTTGTTACTAACAGTAACAAATGAGCAAGTAACTTCACCTCTTTCCAGTTCACTTGCTTCATTTATCAAAAAGGATTATGACAGCCAACACTGTGTAACACTCTAGTTTGCAGAGCACATATAGCACAGTTTAGTGTCTCATTTGATTCTTACAACAGCCTTGTGAGATGTGGAATGTTACATGGTTCCAGCGGTACAGATGAGTGAATTGAGGCCTAGAGAGTTAAGTGACTTGTCTATTGGTTCTCTTAGGAAGTGCAGAGTTGGGATGCATTCGTTAATTCAAAATAAACATAAAAAGTATCAACTGCCCGGTGTATGCTAATGTACTTTACTAGCATGGCATATAGTATATATGAAGATAAGTCCATCCTCGTAAGGAAACCATGTAAAGCGGAGACGTTCAAATAACCAGTGCCTCCAGATAACTGGGCAGTATAATAACACTGGGGTGAGTATAAGCTGATACAGGAGCACAAAAGAGGAGCATCCTTCACAGACTTGAGTAGGTTGGGGGATGGGTGTTAGGGACAATTTCTTGGAGGAAATAACCCCATAGGGGACTTCCCCGGTGGCGCAGTGGTTAAGAATCTGCCTGCCAATATAGGGGACACGGGTTCGAGCCCTGGTCCGGGAAGATCCCACATGCCACGGAGCAACTAAGCCCGTGCGCCACAACTACTGAGCCTGTGCTCTAGAGCCCGCAAGCCACAACTGCTGAGCCTGCGTGCCACAACTACTGAAGCCCGTACACCTAGAGCCCATGCTTCACAAGGGAAGCCACCGCAATGAGAAGCCCGCGCACCGCAACGAAGAGTAGCCCCGGCTCACCACAACTAGAGAAAAGCCCACGCGCAGCAACGAAGACCCAATGCAGCCAAAAAATAAATTAAAAAAAAAAAAATCAACTGTTAAAAATAAATAAATAAATAACCCCATAGGTGAGTTGTGAAGGACACATAGAAGTAGGAGGAAATGGGTAAGATTTTCCCAGGCAGAGAAAACAGCATGTACAGAGATGTACACATGTGACCAGGGATTTGCGAGTGGTTCATTATGGCTAGAGCACAGACTATGAGTGTATTGATCAGAGGTGTGGCTAGAGAGATCAGCAGGTCTGAAGTGTTATACCAAGGAAGTTGGTCTTATCCTCAGCACACTGAGAAATGTATTTAAAGGTTTCAAGAAGGTCCTAACTGCTTTAGAAACAGCACTGGGGCTGCAATGAGAAGAATTATTAGATTGTTATTGAGCCCAGATAGGCGGCTATTTTGGAATCCAGGAGAGAGGGAATGGTGGCCTGAACTAAGGCACTGAGAATAGAAAGAAATATATAGTTTATGAGCTATTCAAGAGAATTTACAATACTTGCTGCAGTTAAGAGCATAGACTGTAGCCCTGGGTTCAAATCTTGTCCCTGCTCCTTAACTGTAATTGTGGGCATGTTACTTCACTATGCCACAGTTTACTCATCTGTAATGACAGCTACCCCACAAGGTTGCAGTGAAGATTGAATTAATGCTGATAAAATCCTTAGACGCCTGGCACATAATAAGGACTCAAGAAGTATTAGCTTTTTTAAAAAACTTAATATTTGACTAGATGCAGTGGGTAAGAGAAAAGAATCAAATATGACTTCTGGTTTTCAGGCCTGGGCAATTGGATGAATGTGCTATCTTATTTTGAAGCAAAAATTGGGAAGTTTTGGAGTGTGGGGAATGATGAGTTCACTTTCTAGAAAGGTTGCATTGGAGGTACTTGTGGGACCTCCATGTAGTCATGCAGGCTTACGGCATGCTTAATATCTCAGAAAAGATACCTGGGCAGATGTAGAATCTGGGAGTCATCAGCAAGCCTTTGGTAACTGAAGCCATTGGAGAGATGGAAATTGCCCATGAAATGCCCATAAAATGAGAAGGTTGTTCAGGACAGTGGATACCAGGCAGCGAAGAGAGCTCAGGAAAGAACTGAGCCCTGATCGTCCATATCCAGAGCTCATGATCTGTTAGACCACAAGCAGCTCTACAGAAAGTTTTAAACTCTTGTGTGAGTCAAAAACATTTACTCAGCAAGTATTTGATCCCCTACTTTGTGTCAAGCACTGGCTATATACTTCAGTGAGCAAGACAGACACGGTCTCTGTCCTCACAGAGCTTACAGTTTAGTGAAGGAGATGGACACTTACAGCGCAGATAGCTGAATGCTGTGATAGCTGCAGAGCACCTAACCCAGACGGGGTAGGGCGGGGGAAGGCTTTCTGAAAGCCTAAAATAGGTAAAAACTGAGTTAACTAGGTAATGGCAGAATGTTCCAGGCAGGTAGAAGAACTAAATTTATCCTTCAGCTAATGTGGAGGGAAACTGAGAGAAGAGGCAGCACATTTAGGTAGTAATGTCTGTGCTTAACCCGTGAACATGCCAGTCGGCATGAGACAGATAAAAAGTGTTTGGGTTTCCCTCCAGGTGAGGCCGTCCCAGCCCATTGCTGCATCCTTTCGGCCTGCAGCCCCTTCTTCACAGAGCGCCTGGAGCGGGAGAGGCCAGCTCAGGGTCGGAAGGTGGTGCTCGAGCTGGGGGGCCTGAAGATCAGGACACTTAGGAAGCTGGTGGACTTCCTGTATACCTCAGAGATGGAAGTATCTCGAGAAGAAGCCCAGGATGTGCTTTCTGCTGCCCGGCAGCTCCGTGTATCTGAGCTAGAATCCCTCCATCTAGAGGGTGGGAAGTTGGTGAAGGCCCCTCAGGGTCGAAGACTGAACAGGGAGTGCCTACAACCTCCAAGTGCTGCTCCCATCTCTGCCAGGGTGGTGGCATCCATCTGCCGCCCGCGAACTCCACTGCCTGTTACCCAGACTCCCTGTCCTCTTGGGGCAGTGAGATTGAAGTCCTCGGGGAAGGAGGAGGGGCCCCAGGAGAACAACCGACAGAACACAGAGAACCTGTCGGGCACGCTTCTGCTCAAGAGGAAGGCCAGAGCCTGCCCAACTCCACAAGAAAAAGGCTCTTCACCATCAAGCCACAGTCAGGGACCTAAAGAGAACAAAAGTTACCCTGCCCTTGGTCCTACAGCACTTTCCCCACCCAGCTTGTACCCCTCTGTGGACGAGCGACTGTTGCCCAGGAAGATCAGGCTGAGCCGCTCAAAGCTGTCTCCTGATGTCTGTACGTCCAAGCCTGCCGGCCTTTTAAGTGGACCCAGCTCAGTACCCCCAGCCCCTGGCCGGCGTCTCTGGCGGCAGAAGAGTATAAAGAAAGAAGCACCAGAGGACAAGCAGAAAACAGGGCGAACTAGTCCTCTACAGAGCACCCCAAGCCAGTCTGGTCTTGGAAAGTCGGGTGGGAACAGGAAGCAGAGCCCTGAGGTCAGGGCACCTAACTCAGACCCCGCAGAGGGGCAGGTCGGCAGAGTGAAGCTTCGCAAGATCGTCAACGGGACCTGCTGGGAGGTAGTTCAAGAGCCTCCCCTCAAAAACTCTCCAGATAGCCCTCAGATCCCAGAACCTGAAGACTCAGAAGAGCCTCCAGGGACTCGGCCGTCCTCAGGTAACGAGCAGGAAGTGACATCTGCTAGAATAGAGCTGTGTGAGGACTCCCCCATGCACTCTAGGCTACAAGACATCCTGCTCTCTGCTAGCCACTCCCCGGACAACCCAGTGGTGAAGTCCGGGTTTGGGTCCAGTCCAGAGCTGACAGGGCAGGAACCGGGACTGGATATTGACTGCAGAGAGCCCTATGCATTTGACACAGCCCTGCTCGGGCAGCCGTGCGAGGCTGAGGAGTACCGAATCACCAGTGCTGCCGCCACCAGTGAGCTGGAGGAAATCCTGGACTTCATGCTCTGTGGCTCAGACATCGAGCCACCCATAGGGTCTCTGGAGAGTCCCCGGGCTGAGGGCTGCAGGACCCCTAGTTATCACCTGACAGAAACAGGAAAGAACTGGATTGAAGGGGAAGAATGGTGTTTGCCAGACGTGGAGCTCTGGCCCAGGGAAATCACAGGATTGGAAAAGGAACCTGCTGGTGAGAACAAAGGGCCAACTGAGCCTTTTAGCCCCCTTGTCATGGCCTCTGAGGTGAGTGAAGGGGAGGTGCTTTCAATGGGAGGCTCTTGGACTCCAGACCTGGAAATTCCCAGCTCCCAGCCACTGGATGGTCAGAGAGACAAACTTTTCCACATCAACTCCCTTGACCCTCCCCAAAGGTCCTATGGGGACCTCTTACCTCCCTGTTCAAACTGGGTGGAGACTGGGCTGGAAGTGTCCCTAACTCCGGATGAAGTATTATACCCTGCTCCAGAGGCAAGCAAGGGGGGATTTAGCAACTCTGAGTTGTTGGATCCACTTCCTGCTAGCCCTGAAGAGGAAGAGATTGATGTGGTGGACTCGATGTCAGAGGGAATTGTGCCCATGAGTATTCCCTCCGTATGGCCCGACCCTTCCTCAGAGTCAGAAACAGAGGTGGACATACTAACGTAATGGAGTGGGGAGGGCAGGTTAGAGGGACTGGGAGGGTGGGAAATGTTGGCTAACAGAAGGTACACGGGCGGGCTGGCACATGCCCTGTCCTCTTAGCACAAGAGGCAGATATACCCCCAGCTCTCCTTCCCTCCCTAGGCTTTTGGAGGCAGACAAAAATCGTTCCATGAGTAGAAAATTATGAACTTGAACCATCTTACCTCTTTATAATCTATTTTGCAGTTAGTGACAAGTGAAACAATAAACTGTGTGTCACAACTCTAAGTGGGTCATAGGTAACAGCCAACAGCCAAAGCCAGGTCTCCCAGGTCAAAAGGCAACTCAGGAAGAGCTGAGAAAGACCAGCCCTCTGTGGTGGGGGTTCTGTGGGAGAGAAAATGTTCCAGAAGGAGGTGTGAAGCAATGCTGGGATGGAACACTAAGTGGGTGGGAGTGACAGGATATTGTCTAGTACCTAACGTGCGTGGCTTAGTCACTGCCAGTATGGTTAGTCTAGCCAGAACCTCCACAGGGGCCAGGAAGATGTACTTCCATCATCTCTTCGGAGAAGTGAGTTGAAAAAGATACAGCTGCTTTTTTAAAAAGAAATTATTTAGTTTTTCCCCATAGTTTTTACAAGTATTTCACATGCTCTAACAGGGACCACAGGAGTTCCAGGTTAATTGGTGACCTTAGGTTATGAAAAACACAAGGGGGACCAATCCCATAAGGCTGGCTTAGGGCATCCCTTACCATAAGATTAAGTTTTATTACTTCATTACTCATAGATTATATCAAACTCAAATACTTTAATTTTTATTAAACCAATCCAAGAACTTTTCAGTGCCTTACTAGAGGATTGCCTCACAACTGAACCGCCGTTTCTGGAGAAGAAACCACAGCTTCAGGCACATGACTGAAGTTTGGCCATGTCCCGTCATAAATGCTCCAACATCACCAGGGACAGAGGCTGTGAAAATGAGAGTGGGAAAAAAGTTAGAGAAGGGCTCCAGGCAATCATATGGCCAGCCCTCCTCCCTTGAACCCACAAACCCAGGAGAGCTCAAGGACTGCATCCTCCCCCGACATCTCCCTCAGCGTATCAAGTGCCTGACAACATGCCAAAGCACTCTGTGAAGCACTAGGGATAAAGACAAGGTCAAATCCTGTGACCAGGAGTGAGAGGACTACAATGCAGGCTTATTACGTGGGTGGTAACAGAAACAACACACCAGTAACAAAAAAGACAAGAGGACAGGAGTAGGCATACCTGAAGTTACACAAAGATTTGATCAGGAAAGGGGAGAATCATAACCCTTACCAATAAATACGGGAATCCCCAATAAATAAGTGGGATTTACAGGAAAATGAGTTTTTTTAAACATATAAAACTGGTCTACACCCCAAGGGCAACAATTAACTGCATCCTCTAAGGACACAATTTGCATTTTTGTAATCATTTACATTACCATCGGTATTCCACGACTTAGCTCAAAGACAATGGAATGAAACATGGAGTTAGCAAAGGGCACACTGGATAGAAATCATTTTTTGCGGACTTCAGTTTTTCCCACCAGTAAGGGGAAGAGGTATTCCCACTAGAGGAAATCCTGAGAGCAGAAAAGAGTTATGAAAATGTAGGTCCTGCGTGAAATAAGGGGTTTAACAGTAAGTGCTGCTCCGCCAATAGCCACACCGAGATCAGTCCACTCTCCCCCATTTCCCATTTCAAACCTCAGCGTGAGGACTTCTGCCCAAACCTCCCTACGAAAGGTACTTCTTCAGCTCCTTCACCACCTCTTGAGGTTCAGGGAACTTGAGTTTACGTGGGGGCCCCTTCTTAATCCCAGTCCAGAGCTCCGCGCCTGGGAAAAGTCCACGTGAAGCGAAATTACTTTGCAATCCACCAGCAAGTCCCCGAAATCATCAGGTGGCGGCGGTTTGAGACCAGCGCTTCCTCGCCTCGGATCCATGCCCCCCAACGCCCCGCCCCGGGCCCTCACTCACTGCTGCCGTCGGGTCGCAGCAGTGTCACCTCGAAGCTGCCCCTCCGGGGCTTGGTAGGGTTCACCTTCACTGGAAGCTCCGGGGCCTCCAGGCGCAGCGCCTGGCTCAGGGCCGCGGCGTTGCGCCCGTAGACGCGTCAGCTCATGCTAAGGAGAGATGGGGGAGGTCAGAGACTGGGACCCTTGGTCTGCGGCGCCCTTGCCCGCCCCCCATTACTCCCCAGACCCCCTCACCAATGCTCGATAACGACGCTCGCCTCCTCCACTTCCTTCTGGCTGCTAGCCGGCTTCTCCCGCTTCTCGGCCGCTGCGGCCAGCGCCGCCTCGGCCTTCCGCTTCCTCCCGCGGGAAGCCATGGCGCCTGGAGCCCGGCTGGGAACCGAGCCGACCTGGGGCGGGAATAGGGTGGAGACGCGGCCACCGAGGAGAGGCCAGCCAAGCTCCAAGATCCAAACCGCAACCCACTCTGCTCTCCAAACAAAACCTCTTAAACTGCAGAAAGCGTGGCGGTGGGCGCCCACGTGGCCTGGGGGCGGAGCCTTCGGGCAGAGCCACTCCGCACGTAGAGACGGGGGAGGTAGGCTCCAGACCGAACCACCAGTGCTTGGGGGGGGGGGCGGGCAGCTCTGACAACGAGCCTGGCTTCACACAGGCTTTTCTGTAACCGCGCGACCAGCTAAATGGTGTGCATCACGATCCCTACCCAAAACCTCCTTCCGGGGACCCGCGGACCAATCCCAAACCAAGACAACTCTAGGGTTAAGGAATCTAAACCTTCGCCAGCTCTTCGCAATCCCGGGGACCGATGTACAGCATTTGGTGAAACTGATCAGGATGCCCTTTGAAATTAAGATGGACAACTCCTCTGCAGTTGCCGGCTTTTCTAATACGTGAATAACACACAAAGGCGCAATCAAAAGTAAATCCCAGCCTCTTTATTATGGAAAACCATCAACTGGGTGTGGGGAGGACGTAGGAGGGTGAGTGAGACCCTGCCCAGGGGCTTTCTCCTCCAGGGCCCACCACACAAAGGAAGTCTCAAACTTCTATTCCCCCTCCTCCCAATCTCCATAAAATAGGGAGATAATTCAATACTATCTTCAATGAGAAAACTCTGTGGTTAAAGGTTTCTCCTTGGGACCAGTGACAGGCTTATACTTTTTAAATATAGGCCACAGACCAAGCCAAAAGGGCTTAAAGAAGCAAGAGTCTTGAGGGAAAAATCTTAGCACTAACTCTGCATCTTGGCCTGTTATGTTAGGGTTTAATCTAATCTAAGCAGGCTGTGTATATCCACTATGAGGAATAATGAAACCAGCGTGTGATGGAGACGTGTGGGCAGCACACAGCAGTTGACACACTGGCCCAAGCTTGGAAGGAAAGCATTTCCCCCTCCACCATATAAGATCTTTCCCTCCTTCCAGTCAAATAGCAGACCACAGCAGTAGAGGCCTTCCTGGAGGATACCTGTCATTTCCCTGGATGCCTCTTAAAAATCAGAAGCAATATCCTGCCCCTCCTGGGCAGAGCCAAACAGGGAAAGAAAAAAAAAAAGGCCAAGGCGTCAGGCAACGCTTGTGGCTACAGAAAGGGCAGGGCCTCAGAGGTGCCTGGGATTGACAGGAGATGAAGTACTGGAGGCAGGGATCCTATTTGTCCTTCTTGCTCTCCTCATCTGGCACTGCAGTGGGCACTGGGGCCACAGGGTGCTCCTCGGGGATATTATCTCCAGCCTTTGACAGCTTCTTGGCCCGTTGATATAGCTCATTCAAGTTGAATTCTCGGATCACATTCTCCTGCGCAAAAGAGGTGCACACATCAGGGTTCAGGTTGGAAGGGGGTGTTATGTCTGGGAAGTAAGTACAGTTGACCCTTAAACAAAGGTGTGGGGTTAGGGGCGCCAACCCTTCTTACAGTCAAAAATCCACCTATAACTTATAGTCAGCCTTCCGTAGCCACAGTTCCTCTGAATCCGTGGTTCCACACGTGTGGCGGCTTCAACCAACCTCATGGATCGTGTAGTGCTGTAGTTACTTTTTTTTTTTTTAATAAATTTATTTATTTATTTTGGCTGCATTGGGTCTTTGTTGCTGCGCACGGGCTTTCTCTGGTTGTGGTGAACGGAGGCTATTCTTCGTTGCAGTGGCTTCTCTTGTTGCAGAGCATGGGCTCTAGGTGCGCAGGCTTCAGTAGTTGCAGCACGTGGGCTCAGTAGTTGTGGCTCGCGGGCTCTAGAGCGCAGGCTCAGTAGTTGTGGCGCATGGGCTTAGTTGCTCTGCGGCATGTGGGATCTTCCCGGACCAGGGCTCGAACCCGTGTCCCCTGCATTGGCAGGCGGATTCTTAACCACTGAGCCACCAGGGAAGCCCTGTAGTTACTATTGAAAAATGTCCACATAAGCGGACCCACACAGTTCTAACCCATTTGTTCAAGGGTCAATTGTATTTAGACACAGTCTAGGAAAGGAGGAAGCAAAGGACAGGAATCTACTCTAACCCAGCTGTCCTTTTTTGGGTACCTGGAAAAGTCAACTGATATATACGTATTATGTGCCGGTCACTATGCCAAGAATTATGGTTACATTATTTAATGTAACCTGCAAAACAAAACCTGTGAGCCAAGTGCTACCATCTCCAATGTACTGCCAAGGAAAAAGACTATAGGTACAAGAGCCATTGAGACTAAATCTTAACAAATAATTGTTGCCCAGTACTACCATGTCTGGCACATGGTAGAAACAGTATAAATCTGCTAAGTGAATTCATGAATGAGGTCTAATAACTAGTCCACACTCTCAAAGCTTATGGGCAAGTAGCAGAACTAGGAATTAAACCCAGGTTAGGCTCTAAAACTTACCTACTGTTCCACACCCTCCTCCAAAACTTGCCCACTCTTTCATATACCTCAGAGAAAGTCCAAGAGACAGCTCGTCCTTTTTTGTCAATCTGTGGCCGCCGCATGACCTCCTTTCCACCTTGGAATAGGATCAGGGTAGGGAGCTGCTTGGTGAGGGGTGACATGCTCACTTGGTACCTACAGGGCCCAGAAGGTGCTCTGTAAATGCATCTGTGTATATCACTCTGAATGATCCCCCGCCCAAGCCCTTACATACCGTGTACTAACATCAGTGTAGCGTCCAACGTCCACCTTCCCAAAACTTAGCCCTGTACAGTTGTACCTGAGAAGTAGATTATTTAACATGGTGAAAGAAGAGAGAATGAATCAATGAAGTAGAAGTACAGATATTTGGGGATGGGAGTGGGAGTGCCTTTGGTTGCAATATGCAAAAATCAAGGCCAAAAACAATGGAAGGGAAGGTATAATTTCTGTCATCCCTCCCTTTGTCCTACTCACTTGAGGGACAGATCAGCGTAGATAGGAGCAAATGACTGGCAGTCATTAGACCAATTGGCAAAGAACTCCACGATCCAAGTGACCCTCTTGTCCTGCTCCAGCTCTTCCTGTCACACACAGAGAACAAACAGTGAACCGGATTACACAGGCTCCTGGAAAGTTTCAGACTTTAGCACCTAATTCCTCATCCTGGCTTCCCTATACCTCTCCTCTAGATCCCACAGTGAACGAGTGCCCTTGACTTCCATTCTGAAGCACCGCTGTTCCTCCTAGTGAGTAGAGAGCACAACTACAAAATCACCCACAAGGGACCCAAGAAACAGAGGGAGAAAGAGTACTCACATCAATGGTTTTATCATTGAAGTACTTGATGTACTCAGGGCCCATATACAATGGGGGTTTGCATGTCATCAGGAACACTAAACACAGAAAAAAGTCGTCACAGGAAACATATAAGGCCTTGGGCAGCGGATTTACTTTCAAAGCAACTCAAAGATTTCAAGCACCAAAGAGTGCATTTTGTGGACATACACAGACACATTCCCTTCCTCTTAAAATCTCTGTAGATTCTTATCATCTAAGGCTCACACATAATTAATTAGGTATAAGATATGGCAGAAGGTTATGGAGAACCTGGTTTGGGGATGGAATTTGGTTCCCACAACCAAGTCTTGCGGTCTCCTTACCTATGCAGAGCGTGAGATAAAGCAGGCCCACGCGAATATCCAGGCGGAAGAAAAGAATCGCATTGGCCACTTTACTAAACATGAAGATGTTGCCGATATGTTGCTCCACAGTGACTGAAACACAGAGATGTCACAGGTCAGGCTGGGCTGCACGCTCCTATGACCTATTATTTGCCCCTGTTCCTGGAGTATTTTGAAATGGGAGAGGGGGAAGAGGATAAAAGTCCAAGATCAGGCTTCCCTGGTGGCGCAGTGGTTGAGTCCACCTGCCGATGCAGCGGACATGGGTTCGTGCCCCGGTCCGGGAAGATCCCACATGCCGCGGAGCGGCTGGGCCCGTGAGCCATGGTCGCTGAGCCTACGCATCCGGAGCCTGTGCTCCGCAATGGGAGAGGCCACAATGGTGAGAGGCCCGTGTACCGCAAAAAAAAAAAAAAAGTCCAAGATAAAATTCAGCCTTGGCACGGAATGATGGACAAGTTCACCAAATAACGCCCCTCTCATAACATGGATGAAAGCACCTCAGAGGTCACTAGTCCTAATCTTGAGAGACAGAGAAGCAGGCTACACTTACTGGATCTGCGGTTCTTCATCATTACAATGGCACTGAGGAACATCAGGATCTCTACTTCTCTCTGGAACAGAAATCAGAGTGACAGGAATGCCATGAACAGAAATGATTTGGGTGAGCAAGGGAGCCAAATATGTAATAAAAACCAACAGAGATCCACACTGGGAATGGTAACCATAGCGAAATAACCGGAGTCAGCTAAGGTGTAGTGGGGAAAACACCAATCAGAAGATCTAGATTCCAGTTCTATCCCTGCCACAAACTGGCTGGTGCCCTTCAGCAAAGCACTTAACCTCTGAGCTTTGGTTTCTTTGATTGAATATTTCAAAGTGGTGCTGTGAGGATTAAATAAGATGAGTATGAAAGAGTTAATATAAAGTACATGGTATAAAACTGTAGCTATTACAATCAACTCAGTGTGACCCTGGTAAAATAACACTTTTCCAGGTAAACTTTCTCAGTAATATTCCATTAATACAACATATGGTTCTTCCATTTGTTTTTATTTAAGTTAAATCACTCCTCTCCACCTAATATTCATAGTGATAATCCATGCACCTTTAATATAATTTGAGAGCTGAAGGAGGCCTTTCAAAGCTCTCAAAGATCGTTTTCAGTACCCTTGGCTTACTGTTCTTTCTCTTTCTAGAATGTAAGCTCCATGTGAATGAGTGAGACAGACGATAAACATGACATAATTTCAAAGAGTAAAGACTGCAATGAAGAATAACAAGGACTTTGTGAGAGAAAGTATACGGGGAGGGTCTGAGGCTTTCCATACCTTTCTGTTTATAATACAGGGATCCAAATCTTTACTTCAGACAGAACCAATTAACTGCGATTTACAGCTAGCAGTCAGGGACTTAGGTTTTTAGCCCCAATCTCCAACAAAAAGCAACTGACTGGATTTAGAAATGAACATGTAAAGTGGAGGGTAGGGAATGTGACAGACCTTACTAAATATTACATCCGAGTAGAAATTAGGAAGAGTTTTCAAGAATGAAGCTGGATTAGAATTGGCAGTTATAATTATGGAAAGATGAATTTAAAAAGGGAAGTATGGCCAATCAGGAGACCAGAGCTAGGACTAAAAGGAACATACTCTAAAGAGAGAGAATGGGTCTGTGGTAAAGACTGGCCATGTATACTCCAAACCTTATTTCCTTTTTCTCCTGGGCATACTGCAGGTAGACTCCCTCCTTCGATCTAGGGAGAACTGTGTGACTAGTACTCCTAAATGGAATGTGAATGGAAGTGATGTGCCTCTTCTGTGTCCAGGTGGTTAAGAAAGGGTATGTAGGGCTTCCCTGGTGGCCCAGTGGTTGAGAGTCCACCTGCCGATGCCGGGGACACGGGTTCGTGCCCCGATCCGGGAAGATCCCACATGCTGCGGAGCGGCTGGGCCCGTGAGCCACGGCCCGCTGAGCCTGCACTTCCGGAGCCTGTGCTCCGCGACGGGAGAGGCCACAACAGTGAGAGGCCCGTGTACCAAAAAAAAATAAATAAAATAAGAAAGGGTATGTATGCCCTTGCAGTCCAGCTTTCTTTCTTCACCTGCTGGCTTGATGATGCTGGGATGATCTTAAAGCCATCAGCTGAAGACAGCGAGACAGGGTTCCAGAATAACTATATAAACCTGAGCCCCCTTGGTTGTTCACTTGTTTATTCATTGTTTTCAAGCTTTTTATTAAGGAAATTTTCAAACAATACACAAAAGCAGAGAGGATACTGAGGGTAGCAAAATATGCCACTTTGACATAAGGATTATTTTGAGTCTAAAGGCAATTCAGAAGAAGTAGAATAAAGCAAAGCTCCCTGCCCTCTACCTGTCGAAAGGTAGGACGTAAATTCTCAAAGGTGTCCCTCCAACCTCTACCAAGGACAAAACTAATCAGGGGAGATAACTTTAGACCCTATCAACCTGGAAACAGCACTAGAGGAATCTACATAACAAACTAGCCTTTACCTACCATTAGTTTACCTTTCCACAGTTTTCTGCTCTTGCAAGCCTAAAACTCTTTCCTTCATCCTGTCATTTCTCCACAAACTTATTGTTCTTTGTTGAAGATGCCATATAAGCTGGAAGCCACCTCTTTGAGTTACTGATTTTTCCCTGGGTATCTCCCCTGTATACAAGTTATACATGTTAATAAACTTCTGTTTGTATTTGTCTTTAATCTGTCTTTTATTAGGGGGTCTCAGGCAAGACCTCAGAAGGGTAAAGGGAAAACTCTTTTCTGACCCCTACGATACCTTAATAAACCCCTATTACTCAGCTTCAATAGTAATATCTTGCCAATATGGTTCTATTTCATCTATGCTACCCATTTCTTTTGCTGGAGGAACTTAAAGCAAATTCCAACTACATCATTTCACCTGTAAATACTTCAGTAAGTATTGCTTACAGATAAGAACTTTTTAAAAAAATTTTTATTCATTTATTTATTTATTTTTGCCTGCATTGGGTCTTCATTGCTGCGCACGCGCTTTCTTTAGTTGCAGCAAGTGGGGGGCCACTCTTTGTTGCGGTGCGTGGGCTTCTCATTGCAGTGGCTTCCCTTGTTGTGGAGCACAGGCTCTAGGCACGCGGGCTTCAGTAGTTGTGGCATGCGGGCTTCAGCAGTTGTGGCGTGTGGGCTCAGTAGTTGTGGTGCACGGGCTTAGCTGCTCCGCGGCATGTGGGATCTTCCCGGACCAGGGCTTGAACCCGTGTCCCCTGCACTGGCTCGTGGATTCTTAACCACTGAGCCACCAGGTAAGTCCCAAGGACTTCTTTTTTAAAACAAAGCAAAATACCATTATCATACCTAACAAAATTAACAATAATTACTTATTGTTATCTAATACCTGGCCCTTATTCAAATTCAAAGAACAAAGTATTAGATTTTGTACAACTTTGTACAGTTGTTTGTTCAAATCAGGAACAAGCAAGCAAGAACCACAAATTGCATTTGGCCAATGTGTTTCTTTGGTCTTCTTTAATCTCTAAAGGATACATGTTCTTCCTTTCTATCTCAGGCTATTTATCTGTTGAAGACCTTGAGTCATTTGCACTGTCAACTGTCTGACTTTCTTGGATTTGGCTGCTGGCAATACTCATGGTATGCGTTCTGACGATGATGATCCTCTATTTCCCATATTTCTTGTAAAATGGTAACGAAATCTAGAGATGTGAATACAATGAAATCCAAATCTTTTGCCAAAAATACATCATAGGAGGTACTAGGTACTCCCTACTGAATCACTTCCGAGGACATAGCAACCTTTCATCTGATGGCTTTACATGATCATTGTCTACATGTATTATTGCATTCGAGAATGCTACATGACTTTTAAATGCTATCACTCCTTCTGCATTAGCTCAAATTTTTCTATATCAATTATTTGGTTACTCTGACAGTATGTAGAGGAAAAGCAAAATACTTGATTCTTTCTTTTTATTTAACAAAATAGAAATAAACTTTTATTCTGTTAAGCCACTGAAATTTTGAAGTTTACCTGTTATTGCTAACATTATTTACCTTATATTCTAATTTCCAAATCACCAAGGTAAATCAGCAAAACACAGATTTTCCAGGAAAACAAACACTGGCCATAAACCCTACATAGTTTAAAAACAAAAAACATAACAGAGTAATATGAAAATATAAAACCTTACAGTATTTTGCACATTATTAAGACAAGAGAATACAGAGAAATTTATTGTATAAAAGGTCCCTCCTTTTATTAAAATCTTTATTACTAACCACTTACATGTTTGAGTCTCATTTTGGTTAAAGTGGTATAGATAAAAATAGAATCTTTTGAAGTAGCATGGCTACATTTGAGCTAATTAGTAACACTGGGAAAGGACAGAGGAAGTATGAAAAAGTAAACAAGGGATGGAGAATAAAAGTAAGGAAGTGGGCTCTGTTAAAGGTCAAGACTCATTTTGGGGCTCAAAAAAGGACAAAAACTCAGGTGATCCTCCTTTCCCAGAACACAGATGCGGCTACACAGCAGAGGTCAGAGAGCTTCAACTTATTTTTCTGAGTGGTCTCTCCACTCCAGCTCAGGGAATACTGCAAGAGGCTTGAGATAGATTTCTCTGCAATGTATTTTCTACAATTCCATTTCAATAGCCCTAACAATTTTATTCATTTTTACATCCCCAGGATGCAGTACAGTGCGTAGCATTAACAGTCCTCACTCAGTAATTGTTAACTGAATTAAGCAATGGCTGACAGAGCGTGCTGATACCATGGCCGAAGAGTGGTTTCAAGCCCTAGTCACTCACTAGTTGTGTGACCTTGGACAAGTCGCCTAACCACGCCTAGATCAATTTCTTCATCAATAAAACAAGTATACTACTTGCCTTGTTTAACTCACTGGTTCCTCAAAAGGCTTTACATAATGAGCAGCTCTGGAAAGCAGTGTATTTGCCTAGTTTGGGTAGGTCTGTTGTCGACTATGAACTGTGAGACAGAAAGGAGCTTGGACTCAAAAGGGAGAAGGCTTAGGCTGTTGTGCAGGCTAACCGGATGTTTTCCCATCCTAAACAAGAGGTTTAGGCTCGATGACGATCCACGCCCTACACTCCTAATAGTCTGTTAAGTCCGCTAGAGGCTCGGAACCTCAGATGTTCTCAAAAAGGTAAACCTCGGGGCTCCCAGATGCAATCATAGGGGCAGGGGCAGGGACAGTCAAGGTCGCGGGGTCCTAAGGCGGGGGTCGCTCACCCAGTCAAAGTCACACGGGTTACCGTCTTCGCGTTGCGTAGGGAGACTGTGGCAGACAGGAGGCAGCTTCCTCACGAGTACAAAGGCAGCAGAGAGCAGGGCTGACAGAAGGTAGTAAGGTCGGGCCAGCCATCGTGAAAGTCGCGGCACTGAATACACTAGAGCAATTAAAGGTGCTAGCACGGCCATCTTTCCGGCCCTTGGGGCGCCGACCGCTCTTCGGCGTCCGTAGGTCTGGTCCCGCCTCTCCCACCATTGAGGCTTCCATTGGGCCCAGTGTCGGATGCACCACCTCTGGACCCGGAATTAGATATCTGATTGGCCTCTACGGCAGGTAAAAACTGAGAATGGGATTTGATACTTTATTGGCTAACCTAGCTGTCGCTTTTTCTATGTGTCATATTATTGAATATGACTGTGGCGAACGGAGGTAGGAGGAGAATTTAATAAAGGTAGGTAATACTTCCGGAAAGTTCTCAGAAGGCGCCGGAAGTAGTTACCGGAATAGGGTAGGCAGGGCCCGAGGCAATCCAATGGTAAGAGGCTCCTGGAGGAAGGGGGCGGTACCCCGGGAAAAGATTGACCAATGAAAGTCATTAACGCCAGACACCGGGACAGCGCCGGGGCAGAGGGGACGATGGAGAATTTCACGGCGCTGTTCGGGGCTCAGGCTGACCCACCGCCGCCCCCAACCGCACTCGGCTTCGGAGCTGGAAAACCTCCACCCCCACCGCCTCCTCCTCCGGGTGGAGGGCCCGGCCCCGCCCCGCCCCCAACCGCGGCCTCGGCCCCTTCCGGCGCTGACAAGTCAGCGGCAGGTTGTGGCCCCTTCTACCTAATGCGGGAACTGCCAGGTGAGTTCGAGGCCTGGCCAAAGCCAGCCAGTCAGATCATAACGAGGAGGGAATGGGCGTGCCTCTCAGCCGGCTGGCAGAGGTGAGGGATAAAGTAGGCAACGCGTGTGGGGATTCCAGAGCTGTATATCGGAGCGGACTCTGAGACTCTGAGGATTCACAAGCAAAGGGATGACATGAATTCTTGGGATGGATTGAGAATGAGAAGAGTGGATATCCGTGACCACCTTTCACGCTCTATCGTGCCCCTGTCCCTGACAGTGGTTTATGGCTCCCTAAAAATTATCCAGAGTTTGAGTTTGCAACTTGAGAGTTCAGATTTAATATCCTTGCGAACTTAAGTTTCAAATCTGCCTCAAACTTCCTGTTGGTTTGGGGCGTGTTGCCTTCCTTCCTAATCTGGGCCTCGGCGTTTCCCTCATCTGTTGGAAGTGATTAGAATTTTTTTTTAATAAATTCATTTATTTATTTATTTTATTTATTTTTGGCTGCGTTGGGTCTTCGTTGCTGCGCGCGGGCTTTCTCTAGTTGCGGCGAGCGAGGGCTACTCTTCGTTGCGGTGCGCGGGCTTCTCATTGCGGTGGTTTCTCTTGTTGCAGAGCACGGGCTCTAGGTGCGTGGGCTTCAGTAGTTGTGGCTCGCGGGCTTTAGAGCTCAGGCTCAGTAGTTGTGGCGCACGGGCTTAGTTGCTCCGCAGGATGTGGGATCTTCCCGGACCAGGGCTCGAACCCATGTCCCCTGCATTGGCAGGCGGATTCTTAACCACTGGACCACCAGGGAGATCCTCAAGAGTCATTCTGGATGTGTTACGTCTCCAGGATGCCTTTTAGTTCATCCCAAGTCCTACTGCTACATCAAGAGCTGAGGGAAATAATAATGAATATTGTTACACACTTTGAGGTTCACAGTGCAGTTATTTATGTTATAGTATTTAATACTTAAATAGTCCCTTGAGATCGGCATTGTTATCTGCATTTTATAGTTGAAAAAACTGAAGCAAGGACTTCCCTGCTGGTCCAGTGGTTAAGAATCCGCCTTCCAATGCAGGGGATGCAGGTTCAATCCCTGGTCGGGGAACTAAGATCCCACATGCTGCAGGGCAACTAAGCCCACGCGCCGCAATTACTGAGGACCCGCGCACCTCAACGAAGATCCCGCCTGCCGCAACTAAGAGCCGACGCAGCCAAATAAATAAATAAATATTTTTTAAATCTTAAAAAAAAAAATAGCGAGGTTGACTTGACTTTAGTTAATTACTGGTTGATGTCTACCAGCAGTTTCTTTAACCTTAACCTGTTCTGATTGTACCTATTTACATCAATCACTTGATAGATATTGACTATCCGTTCTGGGCAAACACTGGGTGTGTAAAAAGGGAGCATGTGATGAGAAGGGAAGAGAGATCAGTAAGCCTGGTCCTTGCTTTTAAGCAGCTAAATTTACTTAAGAATGAAAAGTACGTTGTTTAAAGATAAAGTAATGACTGTTATTTCTTGTCAAGATCAATGTCATTATTTTCTGGTCATGCCTCACATACAACTACTAAGAACTGCGTAATGGTTTTCAAAATGTGTTTCTTGTTGTTCAACATGACAGCAAGAATAAGTTGTCACTTTAGCTGGACTTTGAAGAATTCATACTGGTGAGGAAAATTAGGAAGAATTTTCCTATAATTAGGTCAATTTTTCTAAAAGAAATTTTCTAAAAGGAAACAATACGAGGGGTATTTTTTTCAGGAGATGATGGATACCCGTTTGGATGGATCAGAAATTTTACATAGGGGAGTACCAGTTGGTCAGGCCCCAAAGCTAAGTTACAGTAAGATGTGTTTAACCGTGAGTGACAGTCAAAAGAATTTGAGCTTTTTCCTGAGGGAATAGGAAACCATTGAGATATTTGAACTGAGTACTGCTTCTAAAGATATCTGGAGAATGTGGGTGCCATGTACTAGAATAAAGGAACCATGAGTGAGGTGGGGAAGATTTGGAGTTAAAAAAAAATTAAATCTGCAGTGAATTAACTAAGACAATGTTGGAAATGGAAGGTTAGTTGTCAGGAGAGGAAACTGAAGAAGAGAGATTTATAAGTCATCTTCATAGAACTGATGGGCAAAACAGAAAGTTGGATGGACTCTTAAAGAATTTACAAAAAAGCACAGAGTGCCTTCTCACCTGAGCCTTGAGAATAATCACCTGGAAGGAGAGCTGACAGAGAGGAAAAAAATCAGGATACTCTTAATGGCAGGAAGCAGTGCTGAGTTATGAGAAGTACGGGGGCACTGAGTCTCCTTCCATTACCGTGGACCACTCTTCTGAGATATTTGGCTTGGGAAGACAAAGGAAAAGAATAACGTAAGGCCTGAAGGTGGGGAGGAAAAATACATTGTTCATTTAATGTGTGCTGGGCACCAGTGGTACGTGAATGAACAAGGCATTTTCTCTGCCCTCAGTGGGCTCATAGCTCAGAACCTGAGTTTTATCAAGTGAATGATTATAAACAAGTCACTTTTGTCATTTGTACCCTGAGTGTTCATCATAACTATACATGAAATTGTAGGCTAGATATTTCTACCCTTGCCACTGGACCCTAGTTAAATTACTCATAAGTTTGTATTCTTTCAAAAAAGCCAGCTGTGAAATATTTATACTAATAAAGCCTTCCATTTATATAATACTTTATACTTTTCAATATTTCATTTGAACCTTAAGAAAAATTGTGTAATTAAGGTAGCTTTTACTCCATTCCATAGAAAAGCGGAAACTGAGACATAGAGGACGGCTAGGATTAGAAATCTAGTTGCCCAGCTTCTAATCAAACCTTTCTTTCTTCTAGGCAAAGCTATCATATTTGGTATTATTAGGAGACTAAAGATGGTGGTAACAAAAGTTATGTAGCAGTAGCTAGAAAAATCTCCTGTTTTTCTCTGTAAAGGTGATTAGTGTTTCTTGCTAGTTTAAAAAAAAAAAAAGGAAGCAAGACACTCAAGCCACTGGGTCATATTTGACCCTAAGTTTGGTTGTAGCTGAGCTGTGAGGTTGTATTATTCTGGTCATGGCCAAAAGTATAATTTCTCATTAGTACATTTATGAAACACAGAACAGTGCACAGTGCTTAACACAGAGTATAAGCATCATGTAAGTTATTACTCTGGTTAGTCCGAGTGTATCCTTCATTGGGTTAAAGCAGTTTCCACTGCTGCCCTATTTGGATTTTTGCCTATTTTTTCTCCTTCTCATTCCAACCTACCATTCTATAGTATTATATTTTTAGTGTTTATTGTATGTTATTTACTTTTGCTATTTCTTACTTTTTAAATAAAATTATTTATTTATTTATTTTTGGCTGTGTTGGGTCTTCGTTACTGCGCGTGGGTTTTTCTCTAGTTGTGGTGAGCGGGGCTACTCTTCGTTGCGGTGCGCGGGCTTCTCATTGCAGTGGCTTGTCGCAGAGCATGGGCTCTAGGCGCATGGTCTTCAGTAGTTGTGGTGCATGGGTTTAGTTGCTCCGCAGCATGTGGGATCTTCCTGGACCAGGGATCGAACCCGTGTCTCCTGCTCATTAGCAGGCGGATTCTAACTACTGTGCCACCAGGGAAGCCCTATTTTTGCTATTTCTTACTTTAAAAATAACTTTTTAAATTATTTTTTTTTGGGTAATTCTCACTTAAAAGATTAATTTACTTTCCCTTCTGGGTCAATGACTTAAAAAAAAATTCTCTCCTCTTGGTACTAATTTTTCTTATTATTATTCTCCCTGTATCTTCTAGGCAGCACAGAGCTGACAGGCAGCACTAATCTGATCACACACTACAACCTGGAACATGCCTATAATAAATTCTGTGGGAAGAAAGTGAAGGAGAAGCTAAGTAACTTCCTGCCTGACCTGCCAGGGATGATTGATCTGCCTGGTTCCCATGACAACAGCAGCCTCCGCTCCCTCATTGAGAAGCCCCCTATTCTTGGTGGCTCTTTTAATCCTATCACAGGGACCATGCTGGCTGGCTTCCGCCTCCACACAGGCCCGGTGAGTCCCCTCATGGGGAGGCCTGAGAGGCACGGAGGTGGTTTTTCTGTCTACCTCTGTTCCTTCATAACTTACTGAGCAGAACAGATGATGGGAGCAGGGGATTCCCTCCCTCTACTCACCTGGACCTTCCTTTGGTTCCTTCAGTTGCCAGAGCAGTGTCGTCTGATGCATATTCAGCCTCCCAAGAAGAAGAATAAGCAGAAGCACAAACAGAGCCGTACCCAGGATCCGGTCCCCCCAGGTAAGAAGTGGTTCTCTTCAAAGCCAGAAAACCGGACATTCTGAATCTGTTTTGACCTTCCTCAGTTAAAAACCCAGTCAAATTCCTTATGAGCCCTGGACTCCCAGATTCTCCTTAAAGAAGAAATTGACATAATGTGGGTCTCCTGGGCAAGTAGGACCTTGGGGCAGGAGCTTAAGCACTGCCTCCAAATCCTTGCTGGTCATTTGAAGAAAAGCGGTTGCCCTTGACTAGGGGTTTTCCTCTAGTCTTCAGACTTACGGCAGTGGAGAATTTTGAACTCGACAGGTGATAGGCTCCTCATCTCTCCTACAGAAACACCATCTGATTCAGATCACAAGAAGAAGAAAAAGAAAAAAGAAGAGGATCCTGAACGGAAACGGAAGAAGAAAGAGAAGAAGAAAAAGAAGGTATGGGAGCGGCTGGTGTCTGCAGCCCGGTGAGTTTTCCCGTCTCACTCATCCTAGGTGGAGTCTGGCTCTCTTACTCTTGCTCACTTTTCTTCCCCAGAACCGGCACAGCCCCGACCACCCAGGCGTGGGCAGCTCTCAGGCCAGCAGCAGCAGCAGCCTCCGCTAGCAGGACCAGGGGACTCTGCCAGGAGGACCTTCCTGCTGTACTGAACCCGCTGACAAAGCTGCCTTGCAGGCTCTTGGCCACCGCCTTGGGAGCATCCCCTGCCGCTGGGACAGAAGCCAGCTCCTGCTGTGCTCAGTTAAGATGAACACACTGTAAGAGAGAAGGGCTCTGCTTTTGTAAGCCTCAGCCCAGTTTGCTTTCTCATGGACATCTCTTCCTCTCCCAGGAAGCTTTCTTTTCATCTCTTTTGTGCCATTTGTCTTGATTTAGGACTTTATCTGATTTTTTAGGATTTTTATTTTCTTAAAATTGCATTTATCAAACTGGCTGAAGTGTGGCTGCCTGTTAAGAGGTAAGTGCCTTTCTATGAGAGTCAGGGTTTAAGCCAAGGCATGCTAAGATCTGAGGGGATTTGGGTCTTGTATTACATTCTCATCAGCAGGCAGGGAAACAACCAAAATGAGATTGGGGAACATGGTCCAAAGGTGAGGCAGAGCTTGCTAATACCTTTCCACAGCAGACACATAACACTCTGCCTGTAATGTTGAGAACCAGTAACCTGGATGATCTTCAGGCTCTGTCTCAAGGAGTGGATTCACTTAGGTCTCAGCTGTGTTCTGCGTCAGTTTTGTGTTGAAACAGAGTAGCCAATGGAAAAAGCACCCACAGTCACCAACATATTTCAGCAAGGTTGCTTCTTGGTCAAGCCTATCATTTTTTGAAATAAACCTCTGGCAAGCAAAGGTAAATGCTTCTCTTTATAAGAACTTTTGACCTGCCTCATTCCTTAAGACAATGAAATTACTTGGCCGATGTGAAAACATGTCTAAGACAGGAAAAAAAAAAAAAAGGTAGCCTAAACTAGCAAAATGTAAAATAAATCCCTTCAGTCTTTGCAGCAGGCCAGATAACCAGAAACATCCATGAGAAAACAAGCTAATGCAATCTGACTTTAAGCTCAGTTTGACACAGAACAGTTAAAATCTGCTGCAGTGAGCCAAGACTGTTCACCTAGATCAGCAGGTGGAAAACCACTCATTCAGCTCGTTTTAACTAGGATTTCAGAGCAAGAGTTTAAATACTTAAGTTATGGACAGTGAAAATAAAGGGTTCTGGCCAGTTTTCTGAGATTTAGTATCTGATGGTGCCTTTTTAAAGTGAGGGCACAGCCTTTTGCTTTCGACCAACGGAAGAGACAATATGAGATGTCAGACTGCCACCCATATATCCCTCTAGCCTATCTATCTGCCTTTAACAGGCTTTCATACTGTGATCATCCACTGGCTCACCTCTGACTACATCCAAAATGAGCTTTATTTTCCAGAGACAAAATTCTGTATTAAGGAACAACTGTGGCAAAAGTCAAGAGCTCTCTAAGCTTTGAAATGACAAGTTTTGGTGGTTCCAAAAGACCTTTTTCTGAAACATCTAAATCACTGAAATAAAAACAGGACCTCTTGTTTAAAGTGGTTATTTTCACTACAGTCCTGCTTAAAGTTGGACCAGGACCAGAGACGCTTATGCGGTTTTCCATGTAACTAACTTCCCATCAGAGATCATTCACCCTGCCTTAACCACACAAAATAACACAAGTCAGGGGGAGCTGGTTAGATCAGGATTTCTTTTTATTCCTTGTTGGTTTAAAATGGCTAATCAGAATAAAAAATAAAAGGGCTTCTGTTTAGAGGCTGGGGTCTCCCCTACTTAAAGGTTAGAACCCAGGTATCCCCTCTACCCAGCACCATACTGAGGTGGGCTGAGGGGTAACCCCCCAAGGGACAACTGGAGGGGCCTAGGCCTGCCACTCCTTCTCTCTATCCCGTTTTTGGCATGTGATGAGAAATATTGCTTTTTGGATTCTTCTCTCCCGGCCTTGAATTTAAAAATAATGTCAACCGTGTGAGTTGGGGGAAGGCTTTGAGGGGCCAGTTGAAGAAGCCCACCACAATTCCTCTCCCCCAAGAAGGGGGGATTATCCAGTATTGTTTCTGGAGCTCAGCCAAGCTCTTGTCCTGATCTCCCCACCACCACCACCAAAGTCATGGGGCTGCGACCCCTTCCCTGGGGGAAACTAAGTGCCAGTGAGCCTAGAAAACAAACTCTCCTCTCCAGGTCCTTCCCTCCTCTGACCAGAACCCCACCCAGACGCGCCTCTCCCTGGGTTTCTTTCCTGGTCACTTAGCACCAACAACAGGGGGTGCTATTTCCTTAGATGGTAACTGGGACAAAGAGAGGGAACCACGGGGGAAAGGAAGACTTCAATCGATGTCTCCCCTCTTTTCCTGCTGGTCTGAGGAATAAGAAGAGTAAAATCCCCCTCCTTATACATATCCCTCCCTCATTTTCCCATCCCAGGATAGATATATAATTTCTTTGATATTTATTTTATATATATATATATATATATTTATATGTATATATATATATATATATATAATGTACACACACACCTGGTAACGCAGAAGAGGAAAAAAATAGAATCCGTAACAATAATAAAAAAAATTATTTCTGGTTTAAAAATGATCTGGTTCCCTCCAGGCGAGCAATTGCACAAATGTCCACTGAGTCTGGTCCAGGGGTTAAGGAAGGGGAAGGTCTTAAAAGGTGAAGGGGGTTGCTACCCCAGTCTCAGGGCCCCAACTCTCCAACTCCCCAACCCCACTGCATTTTATAAAATGTCCTCATCCTCTTGGAATCGGTTGTTTAAAAAATGTCCATGCAGGGGAGGGGAGCCCCTTGAGGAAAGGAAGGTGGCCACCTGGGGCCCTTTGGTGTAGGCGCAGAGGTGTGGGGGAGGGGAGCTGCCCAAAGCTCACACCGAAATCTCATAGGTGGTGCCACCCACCCCTGACACCTTCTTGACTCCTCCCCTTGTAGGGCTACTGAGAGGTGGCTGGCCTGGGCCAGGGGAGGCTGAGCCTATATTCTTGGGCTGCCCGTTGGTTTTGCTGTAGGCGGTCTTGAGCTGTACTTCATCTCTGGGAAGAAAAGAAGAGAGAGGTGTCAGAAATGGGACACACAGCACCGAAAAGGGAGGTAGTTTAAAAAGTTAAGAGAAAAAAATGTGCTTTCTACATATATACTTTCTTACACAAAGATTCCCTTTTATTTTACCGCCCTGCTTACAAGCAGCCTGATATCCTCTCTCCTCTACTTATTCCTTTCACTCTCAGGCAAATAAATTACTTTTTAGGAAGACAGAAATAAGAAAAAAGTATTAATCCTCAGTCTCTTAACAGGAATAGCCCGTGAAGGCAGCTGGAGTTAAGAGTGAAAATGAAGGGCTATCTTACAAGCAGGATAACCCTGGGTCCACTTGCACTAAAATGTACAGGTGAAGCCCTGATACCTTCTGCAGGGCACTACGCTACTTTTAAGTCCATTGGGGGCCAGGATGGACTAATACTTACTTGGGTGTCAGTAATGGCTGCAAGGCCACTTCCTCTGTCTCAGAGACACCAGATGGGGCTTTTTGGCTGCTGTAAGACATAGATCGGCCCACGTAGGGGGCAGTTGGGCCTGGTTCAGGGGACCCTAGTCCCCGGCCCCTTAGCCCATCTGGCTTGCCAAAACGGGGGACAGCTGGGCGTCCCAGTGGAGTCTTGCCCAAGGGTGATCTCTTCGAATCATCTGAGGAGGAACTAGTACGAGGGGCGTGGCCTGAGCCTGGTGTTGACTGGATGCCTGAGTCCCCCAAGCCTGGTTCTTCCTCACGGCCTGGGAGTGGGGGTGACTGGCGTAGCAGCTTCTCTCGTTCCTGGAGGGAGGCCACGATATGGCGCGACAGATTGTCGTACCGAACTGGTGAGGGCTCTCGGTGCGTTGGGCCGGTTGGCACCAAACGTGGGTGCCTCTCGGCTTCCCGCTGCTGGGCCAGTCGGGCTGACAGGAAGGGAGAGGTGTAGCCTAAAGGTGGGTCTGGCTCAGGCCCTGCCTGCACGGACTCAAAATCAGGGCTGTCTGAAGGAGTGAGCAGACTGTCGTAAGATAGGCTTCCATTACGTGTCTGGTTGGCCAGGCTCTTATAGGAGGTGGAGGTTGTGCCCTCTGAACGAATGGACTGCAACTGGCCCAGCTCAAAGCCTGTGCCCTGGGCTGACTTGAGGCTGGAGGAGCGTGAGCCACTGGACAGTGGATCAAAGTGAAAACTTTTGCCAAAGGTGGGAGAACGGAAGCTCTCTGGCTCCAAGCTCGGCTCTGAACGGTAGCTGGGATGACGGCTGCTCTCCGCAATTGAGGTTGGCTCCTTCAAGCTGTCCCCACGACTCAACTGAGGGAGAAAAGCAAAGCAGGTTCTTAGTGCTCCCCCTCTTGTCCCCTCTTGGGACAGTAGGCCCCAGAGCCCAAGGAGGCAGTCAAAAACAGTATTTGCTACGTGCCAGCAATATGCTTAGAATTTTCACAGGCATTATCCTGTTTAACCCCTGAAGTAAATCTGTAAGTAGGAACAAATAATATCTCATTTTAAGATGCAGGAAATGGGGCTTAGAGAGTTTAAGGAACTTCTCTGTGATGGCACAACTGGGTTTTGAACTCAGATCTGATGCTGTAATCAATGCTTTTATCTATCATGCTACCGTGACCTCTCTTGGATGAAGGACAAACTGTCAACGCTGTTACTAAGCCAACAATTAGCAAAATGCCTTTGGTTTTCTTCTCTTCCCTCTGCTTCTTCCTCCCCTTCTCCCAGAACAGCTGGCATACATGACAACCCTACTCCTTAGAGAGTACTCAGTACCTTGGCGCTGGAAGAGTGAGGCATGGCGGCTGATGCACTGCTGCTACTGTAGCCCGGCCGGTACTTGTACATGGTAGGGGTGGGGGGGCTGTCCTTGCCCAAGAGGCTGCTCTCTGCAGGAAGAAAAGGCCCAGGGGGCACCACTTTACAAGCTGTTCTTTTGACCTGGCTAGAGTTCCTTAAAGTACCGGGGGAGGACAAGGTAGGAAAAGATATACCAAGCAAAGGAGCATAATGATTTTGCTGAAACCAAGACTACAGACTCATACCAGCCCAGAACACAGAGTGAGTGAATGTACCAAACAGATCCCAGAATGTTCTCTGGTCTGTCCGGATGCTGAGAGTACACACAGACACACAGAGATGTCCAACTCACTGCCAATAGCTAACTGTTATGTCATCCCCTTTCTCCCGGCTGTCCAAAGAAGTGGTTCAAGTACCACTTGCTGGGTTTTCTCAGTCACAACACAAGCATTATCTCCCAGCCCTTGCCTGTGTCATCTCCACAGCTAACAAATAACATTCTCACTCCTGCTTCTGCCCTTACCCTCATTAGTAGCCAGGCTGAGGTGTGTCCGCAGCCCCGTGTAACGGCTCAGGTCCGGCTTAGGAGGGGGTGGAGGTTCAGCATCTGCAGACTGGCTTTCTGTTATCTCCAAGCTTCCTTTAGACTGGATAAATGAGGGAAAATCAGATTTGGAGAACTGAGCGTTAGGGCAACTCAAAGTATGAAACTGGTGTAAGAGGGGCACTGGGGAGTCATCACATACTTCTGAACTGGAATTGGAAGACAGGACACAAGATCAGTTTGGGGACGGTTTTGGAGAAAGAAAAGCTTTCAACAAGGGTTTCATTCTGTCACTTATTTGTTTATTTTCACCAACATCTACTTGTTGAGCTCCTACCATCTATAAACTGCTATGTTAAGTCCTATGAAGACATGCAAATGAATGGACTAAATTTCTACTGTCAATGAACCTACAATCTAATGGGAAAAAGAAGATATGTGTTTAAGTAACTTTAACACAAATCAGAAAGTGATAGATACTATAAGAGAGATGTAAACAAAGCAAGTTTCCATCTCTTTGCCATGGGTGAGACCCCCCCCCCCCAAATTACCTAGCTTTACTTCCCTAAATTCTCCTCACCTTAGTTCTCCTCAGCTCTCCCTGGATGCCATTGTCCATGATCTTCACAGTTATCTGCCCATCTGACACTTCTGGCCGAAGGAAGGGTGGTCTGATTACAATTGTCTTCTCTTTCTTTGGTCTCCCCAAATACCTGAGTGTCAAGAGTGAGAGGGCTTTCATTCACTCATTCATTCCAAAATATCTAATGGTTGCCTACCTTGTGTAGAGCAGTTTTACAAATACAAGAAACAGTCCTACCAGGCCAGGGAAAAGATCAGCATTGAACTGATTTCTTTGATTCTATGAAGAACAAGAACAACAGCAAGACCAGGCCTATGGGCAGATACACCTAGCTCAAGGCACTCGAGTAAATCTCATCCTCAGTTCTCCAAAGAGAGTAACATCTAAAGAATACAACTGAACTCACAGGGTCCATTAAAGGATGGTGTGCCTCTCCCTTGTAGGCACTTCTCATTCTAAGAGAACCCTCCCTAAAAGGCAGCCAGAACAAACCCAAAGAAGACAAAAGTGTTGACCAAGGGTGAACACTAGAGCAAAGGGGTAGGTGTACCTGGGTGCTGGGGAACTGCAGAGTACACGGCTGACATTGTTACAGCAGCCATTAGTGAAGGGGTTCACACCTCCCCGGAATTTACCCGTAACCTAGAGGGAGGGAAAAAGGACCAGATCAGTCAAAAAATGGGACCTTGACCTCCAAAAGCCAAAACACAAATCAATGACAAATTATTGTGCACCCACTATCGGGGAGATATAAAAATGAGTAAAATACAGTCCTACCATAAAGAAGCATAAGCTAAGAATGGGAACTCCAAAGTCAGGGTCATCAGTTCAAATTCTGGGTCCACTTCATGGTAGCTATCTGACCCTAATCATCAGTTTTCTTATGTAAAATGGGGATAAATAGCTCTCTAAATATTGAAAACTAAGATAACATAACGTAAGAATAAGCAAGTAGGGCTTCCCCGGTGGCGCAGTGTGTTGAGAGTCCGCCTGCCGATGCAGAGGACGCGGGTTCGTGCCCCGGTCCGGGAAGATCCCACATGCCGCGGAGCGGCTGGGCCCGTGAGCCATGGCCGCTGAGCCTGCGCGTCCGGAGCCTGTGCTCCGCAATGGGAGAGGCCACAATGGTGAGAGGCCCGCGTACCGCAAAAAAAAAAAAAAAAAAAAAAAAAAAAAAAAAAGAAAAAGCAAGTAAGGTTAGCTATTGTTATGGGCACAAAAATAATTGTTTTCCTTTAAGCAGGACTATAAGCTTCTTGAGGGCTGGCCCAGGTCTTTTACTGTTTCTATTACCTCAGAGCCTAAATCGACCAGTATACAGCAGACATTCTATAAATGTCTGTTAACTAAGAAATGGCCCATACTCATGCTTACATGAGGAACCTGGACACCTCATCATAAAAAGTATACACTAACGAGAGGGCCAAGAGACACATGCCCTGCTCTTCAGGGATCTCCCATCACTTCTCCCCATACCTGTTCATTGGTTGTGCGTCCCCTAGCCACCAGCACCACGTGAAATCCCGTGAGGCCAGCTACTGGGATGAAGAATAAGCCAGCCACACACATCACTGCCATTCTGAAGCCAGACAATCAAGGAGAGCAGAGCAACGTGATCTCGCCTTCCCCAGCCCGTGCTGTAGCCATCTTCCCTTTGACCCTCACTGCTACAGGACTCAACTTTCTACATTCTTCCCCCTCCCACTCCTGCAACCCACAGGCCTTGAAGGATACGTGACAGCCGTGCGGACCCCTGAGAGTTCCTCCATGTGGTAGAGGACATAAAGGAGGCCAAAGCCAAACACACCCATAATGTGGGCTGTCAGGGAAAGGAGGAAGAGGAAGAAATAACGGTAGTTCCGGCGACCAATACAGTTGTTCACCCAGGGGCAGTGATGATCAAATTCCTAGGAGCAAAATGAGACAGACTGAGCGGCATCCTTGGACCACGGCACTAGATCATTTCTGTCAAGCAGAACAAACAGCAGAACTTAAAGTGTTTCTTTTAATAATCTGTCATCATGTTCACCATTTAGTTACAAAATTTAAAAACAGTTCATGCAGTTTATCTTGCTCTATCAATCTATAAGGAAGACGTTCCAGAGGTTGATCAAAGGCCAAGGCCACCTCTCAGTTTATCCTATGTGACCAAGGAACTCTGAGAGGTACAAATGTCAGAGGCTTTACAGAAACATTAAGATTCATGAAAAAAGAGGCTTAGAAGAAAAATCTGGCAGGCAACTGCTTACAGCTAAGTAACAACGCCTGAAAAAAGGGTTAAAAATAAAAGACAAGGAACGCAGAAGAAAGAAATATAATTGGAAAGGTTGAATGCAGCAGCATGATGAAGTGGAAGGAATGGAGAACACTAAGCAGGTCAAATAACTGAAAAGATGAGCCCAGGGATGGAAGGCTGGAGCTCTGACTAATGGTGCTGGGAAAGCCTATGCCTACCCACTTGGGCTCCTCCTGTAACAGAATATTTATGCTCTACCTCTCGTGTGTACATCGTTGCTAACACTTTCTGCCAGAGCTAGAACACAGCCCAGGCAGTCAGACAGGGCTACATTTTCGTCCATGGCCAAGAATCCACTGGATTCAATTCTTATTCTGTGGGTAGGAAGAAGATAACTTAGGTTCAGCTAACCCCACCCAGAGTTCTTACCTCCACACAGTTGTCACAGACGCTGCAGTGGGAACATCGAGGAGGACGGTAGAAGCGGCAGGTGGCACACCATTTCATGCGCACCTGGATGCCCTTGATCTCCACTGTTTTGTAAAGGGGAGCTCTGAAGTCATCTTCCTTGTCTTCATCCTCTTCAGCTGTAGAGAGTAAAAGTTAATGAAAAAATGACTATGCTAGAACTGTGTACTAGGCACTAGGGATGCAGTGATATTTAAAATATGGCCTCTGCCTTCGAGGAATTCAGTCTAATGGTGAGAGAGACTAGGAACTAGTAACTCTAATACGGTGAGATCAGCTCTATATACAACACTATGGAAACGCAGATGAGGAAGCAATTTATTCTACACTGGGAAACGAGGTTTAAGAATATGACTCAGAGGTGGCTCTGATATGGATATGCTGCTATTCTTGGTTTACATATTATATTTCAAAAGAAAGAGACACTTTATATATCAAAGTACATCTATAATGAGTTTGCGTAACAGTTCAGTGTCTACAAGTACACGACTGAACTACAACAATCCGAAAGAGGAAGTAACGAACTAACATCAACCTTTTTTCCACACACAGACACCCTTGCCCAAAAGATCTTCCCCTAGTTCCCTATATACATTTCAGGACTGTTTCTTGGTTGCAGACATTCTCTTTACCTGAATGCCCTTTCAATTTTCAGCTGTCCGAAACTCACCACCCCACTTCAAAACTTAAAGGACATCATTTGCCTTCTCATCTATAGTGTGCAATTTTCATTTTTTATTATTAATCTAAAAAAAAAATACCCGTGAGGAGGAAAAATTAAGTAAGTGATGGTATAGGAATTAGAAGTTTTCAAATGTACTGACTTAGGGAAATGCTAACAATGTAACTAAGTGAAAAAGTACAAGGTAAAGAACTGTACAAACAAAAAGATCCCATTTTGAAAACAAATAAAAACACACATATATATGCTACAGATTTACGGTATATATAAATAAATATTGTATGTATAAATCTTCACAATATTGATTGGAAGGAAATATACCACAATGTAACAGTAGTTATCTCTGGGCTGGGAAATATATTTATCTTTTTTATACTTTCTATATAATGAATATTCACTACTTATTAAAATCGTTTTTAAAAAAAGTTTTTTAAAGGAAAAAAATTCAAATGCTACTTATATTGAATATCTGATTCTTCCACACTATCATGTATCAGAAGTGAGCTTTCTCTTCTTCAAGTACTACAGTTCTTTGATTACTCTTTAAAGTTACCACAGTGTATTTATGTAAATGTCTTCTCTATCTTCCCTTCAAGACCGAGCTATTTGACCATCATAATAATCATTCCAAATGACCATTATCATAATAATCAATAAATATTTGATAAATGAGCATTAAACACTCATTAAAATAGCCTTCCTTGGCTTTAGGGACTCAAAGCACCTTTTGTTAATCTACGCTTTGAAACAAAAGTCACCATGCACAGTGACACAGGCTTTGTGAGCACAATGAATTTCAGAAAAACCTCATCTCACTGAAGTTGCTATCCCAATCCCACCTGCCTCACTCTTACAAGGTAACTTCACATTTGAGAGAAAAATGAGATGTCATCAGTAACAACCATCATCAGTTCTCTTTCTATCTCTTATTCCACTAATGCTGGTTGGTCCTCACTCTCACCTCCTATTCCAGAAACAGCCTACTTCTGTAAGCATAACACTTCCAACACGCAGAGGAAAGCATCTCCTTCCAGATGGCCACTCTTCAATTACCCTCTTTCATCACCTCCTGCTTCCCTCTTTTCTGCTTCCACCTCCTCATGCTATCAACATGCTAAAGTCTTCTGTATCATTAAACAAACAAAACTCCTCCCTCTGCCCTAAGATAGTCCATCTTCTGCCTTCTCTGCTTAACTTCCTGAAAGAATAATCTTAATACTCATTGACTCTGCTTCCTCATTTCCTATTCACTGCCTTCCAAACCATTATAGTTTTGGTAATTTAACTGTCTCTCTCCCGCATACATACATAAACACACTATTAACTATTCTTGTTGGGAATTCCCTGGCAGTCCACTGGTTAGGACTCAGTGCTTTCACTGCTGGGGCCTGGGTTCAATCCCTGGTCGGGGACTAAGATCCTGCAAGCCATGTGGCCAAAAAAAACAACAATGAAAACAAAAACAAAAAACAACTAGTCTTGTGTGTGTGTGGTTTTTTGTTTTGTTTTGGTTTTGTTTTTTTGGCCACACTACGCAGCACGCGGGATCTTATTAGTTCTCCAACCGGGGACGAACCCATGCCCCCTGCAGTGGAAGCACAGACTCTTAACCACTGGAACACCAGGGATGTCTCAAACTATTCTTGTTAAGATCACTAATTTCTTAGACACTAAAACAATGGGCAACTTTGAGTTACCACACTACTGGACCTAATTTCTGATACTGCCAACCATCAGCTACTTCATGAACTTTCCTCAGTTCCCACTGTGTCCGGTTTGTCCTCCTCCTAACTTTCCTTGCTCAGTCCCTCTTCAGTGGCTCTTCAGCGGCTCCTCCTTCTCCTCATTATTACAGTGTTAGTGCTGGTCAGGCTGACTTTCGTTCCTTCCTAATCTCATTCTACTTTCTCTAGGCGATCTTACTCCTGTTGCTTCAAATACTACGTGGCTGAGGACTCTGCCATGAGTCTGACCACTCAACTGCCCATTGGGTAACTACCTGAATGATCCATTAAGTATCTCAAATTCAACATGTCTAAGATGCTCTGTCTTCCCTCCAAACCCACTCAACAGTCTATAACTTGGGTCTTGGTTTATAAAGAACCAGCATACAACCTATTTTTCAGGTTAGGAACCTTGGAACTACCCTAGACAATTCCTTCACCCTCTCGCTCTCCCCTAGTAAGCAATTAGTAATGAAAAATTCTGCTGGGTCTACTAATGAAAAATCTGTAAATCCAGCTTTGAATTCAAGTTCTCATCTGGTCTGCATTATTGCAATAGCCTCCCAAAAGGTATCTGTACATTCTTATAAGAATTATTATTGTAAAAGGAAATGTGATCCTGTGATTCCCCCAATTAAAGACGTCTTGCTGTCCAAAGGAAGAATTATAATCTATTTAATTTAGCACATAAAGTCTTTTACACTTGGCTCTGGTTTATCTCTTGCCCCTTCTGGCCCCACCATGCATTCTAACTTCCACCCACTGAATTCTGCATTTCACAGCTACAATTCTGTATATGCCGCTTCCTCTTCCTTGAATGCCTTTCCCTTCCATCCTCTACTCGGTAAAGTCCTTCCTACCTACCTTCAGCAGCATTTCCCCAATTTATCTGGGCAGATATAAGTGCCCTTTTCTAAGGTCTCAGAGAACCTTTCTCATGCTTCCGTTACAGTTTGTTATCACACTGTCACTCTCTAATTCATCTTAGATAGTATCAAAACTAGCAACAATGCCCAACCCATGTGCTCGAAATAAATTTCTGCTGAATGAGTAACTGAAAATCAAAGAGTTGACCCAAAGTGGATCAGATGCCTAGAAGTTATGACATATATTCCTAAGATCCTGACTTGCTTTTCATCATTAGACTATAAAAGTATCCCAAAACCCAAGACTCCTAAGGCCCCAGACCAAATGTATAAATGTCCAAAAATCATTCTTTTTCAAAGGCAGTAAGATACTTCCAAGAGAGAGGAGGGAGATCTTACCTCGAGGGAAAATCCCTGGGTCCATGAAGGTGGCCATGCTGAAGTTGGCCAGCACAAAGAGAAAAACAATCGCATTGTAGATGGGCACTGCAGGTGACACGTAGAGGCTTAGTCCTGGACAGCTGCACAGATAATAAAGAAAGTGAGGGGCTGTCTCTAACACTTTGGACACCAACCACATAAAAAAATCTATAAAGATTCAGGGACTTCCCTGGTGGCGCAGTAGTTAAGACTCAACACTCCCAATGCAGGGGGCCCGAGTTCAATCCCTGGTCAGGGAACTAGATCCCACATGCATGCCGCAACTGAGAGTTCACATGCCACAACTAAGGAGCCGGCAAGCTGCAACTAAAGGCCCAGTGCAACCAAACAAATAAATATTAAAAAAAAAAAGATTCAGTCCCCATACCTATATATAAATCTTGTGTGGTTCACCTTTGAAGTCTCAAATTATCTTTATCCTTCCCAACAAGTGGGTCTAGTTTCCCACAGAAATACTCATTTTAGGACTTCCGTTGTGGTCCGGTGGTTAAAAATCCGCCTGCCAATGCAGGGGACACCCGGGTTCGATCCCTGGTCTGGGAAGATCCCACATGCCGTGGAGCAACTAAGCCCGTGCACCACAACTACTGAGCCTGCGCTCCAGAGCCCACGCACCACAACTACTGAAGCCCGCCCGCTCTAGAGCCCACGCACCGCAACTACTGAAGCCCATGCGCTCTGGGGCCCGCAAGCTGCAACTACTGAGCCCACGCACCACAACTACTGAAGCCCGCGTGCCTAGAGCCTGTGCTCCGCAACTAGAGAAGCCACCGCAATGAGAAGCCCATGCACTGCAATGAAAAGTAGACCCCACTCACTGCAACTAGAGGAAGCCTGCGCGCAGCTACAAAGACCCAGCGCAGCCCAAAATAAATAAGTAAATACTCATTTTTGATCAAGGTACAAGACTCATAACCCTTTGCACTAAAGTCTGTGTTCTTACCTCGTGGATCTTTGCACATGTTTTGGACTCTGTCCTTACCTCCTTTTAACCAGGCACAAGAGCTAGGGACTAAGTATGTAACTGACACCAGCTGCATTCCCTTCTCTGGAACAGCCTGAGGCTTCTGGACCCCAGCCATGCCCCACTGACCTGCACATTCACCCAAAGCATGGGACACCACCTGCCTCTCTGGCTTCTCTTCCCTCCTCCCGGCTGGCTCTGAACTACTCTCAACTGCCTAAAGTCTCTCCAGACACATTATACATCAGATATTCCTCAGAATTTTATTCAACTAGAGGCTAGTTCTCAAGGTAAAGAAAAGGAAACCAGTCACAGGTAAGGAAGGATACCAAGACACAGGACTAGACCCCGAGATGAATAAATGAAGCAGAAGAGTGGAGGAGAAAAAAAAGGGAAGATATCAGACCAAAGCAGCCCCAAATCCTGCAGGAAAAAGAAACTGGCCACACATATCCAATATTCCACAGGGTTCAAATCAAGAGATATGCTTTAGGTAACTTTTCCTTGACAAAATAGTGACCTAGTCCAGGATTAAGCTCAGTTTCTGTCAGGATATATGTCTCAGGAATGCTGCAAGAGCTCTCCCTTTCTCTGAAGATGGTTCCTGGGAGCTGGAAGTGTCAAAAGAACATGTGATGTGCTGCTTGCTTGGTCAGTGGTATCAAACACCCTCTCTCCTGTCTCAGCTCAGGAAGAACTTCCCATAACAAGACAGTGGCTAAACACCCTAATCTGCTTTGTGGCTGAGAACTTAATCTCCAGAATTAGGCCAGCATCTGTCCTTGTTCCCTTTATCTAGACCAGCGGAAGGAAAGGAAGAGTTCAGTGAAGGAAAGGAAGAAGGGACCAAGAGAACAAGACAGCAACTGACTCCGGAGAATTAATCCACAGCAGTCCTGGATTCTGTTGAGAGGTTATCTGTCTCCATTAAAATAAAAAGAACAGGGCTTCCCTGGTGGCACAGTGGTTAAGAATCCACCTGCCAATTCAGGAGACACGGGTTTGAGCCCTGGTCCGGGAAGATCCCACATGCCGTGGAGCAACTAAGCCCGTGCGCCACAACTACTGAGCCTGTGCTCTAGAGCCCGCGCGCCTACAGCCCAGGTTCCGCAGCGGGAGTGGCCACCACAATGAGAAGCCCGCGCACTGCAGCGAAGAGCAGCCCCTGCTCGCCGCAACTAGAAAAAGCCCACACGCAGCCACGAAGACACAGTGCAGCCAGAAATAAATAAATTTTAAAAAATAAAAAGCACACCCCTGAATAGTGATTCAGGACAATTCAAAAGAACTGAGCTCCTCAATGAAAAATAAACTAATGATAAGAAGTAAAACTGATTGTCACAAAGCATCTCACAAGTCTTTACCAGCACCATCTATTTATTCAAATTCCATTTAGCCATTCATTAAAAAAAAAATTTTAAGTAAATATTTATGATGTGCCAGGCTTTTTAGATAGTAATTATCAATTAACTCTGCTTCTCTTTATGGGTCAGTACATAATTGGGAGACAAAATAATGAAGCTAGAGCGCAGGCAGTGATTTCAAGGAAAAAACTTTCGACCTTCAGTCACAGCTCTAGTTTTATTCTACCAAAGTCTCCTATGGAAGCCTCTTCCTCTGGGGGTTCTTTCATTCAAAAAAGATGTCCCCATACCTTGGCAGGATTTGGGGTGGAATACAAGCAAGAAGGCAAGAGTCTTTACACAGCCCCACCCAAAGCCTGACCTCCTAGGATCTTAAAGAGGGAGGGAGAGAAACTGAAAACCAGTCGTCCAGGTCAGAGCACCTCCCTAGTACTTAGCTGTCACTTCAATTTCCACCCAGGGAAGAGGAGAAAGGGTGACTCACTTGACTCCTACAGCCTGGGAAGATAATTAGAAGGGAAAAAGAAATGAAATCCTTAGAACACTGAGGTGTCCGTGATTTAAATGTCTCATTCCTAGAACTGGCTACATGGCCTCTTGAGCTTCTGAAAAAATAAGGGTATTCTCCATCTCTGAGGGAAACTAAGGTGAATGAGAATGAGACATCAGTCCCCTTGCAGGCCCAGATGTCAGTCTTTCTGAACCCATTCTTCCTCCAGTTTCTGCATTTCCAAACAAAGCAAATCACTCTATTTCTTGGACAGCCTGCCAATGACCTGCCCCTAGATAATGAACTTTACCCCTACAACCTTCTTGATATCAACCCATCCCAGCTGAAGTGTGTAATTCTAGAATCAAGTTCCAATATCTGTTGCCAAAATAAAGCCTACCCTCACAGTGGCAGTATCTGGAAATGATGCAAATAACTCAACTTCACAGGCAACAGCCGCTCCTAGATTCAAGTCAAAGACCATTGCTTCCAACCTGAGCACTCTGAGGGAACATCCCACCAAGGAGAGGCCTGTGAGACCAAAGCCTGCTCCCACTGTACCCCACATTCTGCTTGGCTCCGGGAGAGGCTTGCCATTGCTGCAGAACTTCGCCAGATTCCTAAGTGACCACCCCAAGTGGCCCATCTGAATCTGTTGCCTTTGATGGACGGAGAGGAGGGCTGGGCTGAGGAGCTGCTGGGCTCGTCCTTAGCCGATGGCGATAATCACAGAGCTCCAAAGCAGAGGGAGTGGCCGTAGCCCAGAAGGCTGGCTGACTCACCGATGAGACTCCCAAACCTACACCATCCCAGGGAGAACAGGCTCTTCTGCCCATCCCTTTAGCACTCCTGTTTTCAAGGCCAAATAAAATTGGGAGAGTGGGTTTCAATACCCACACTCCTGCAAATCTGTTTCCTAGCCCTCTCTAACTCTGCCCATTATAAAAAATGGATAAGTTCCTGGTAAGAAAAATAAAGTAGGAGTCAAGAAGCTTTGGATTTTAACCCTGTCTTGATCAATGCTTTGCTATTGTAGCCTTAGGTAATTCACAGGAAAGTCTCCAAGCTTGTTAGGTCAGCTACCTAATACAGGTACGAGAATGAAGGAGACAGTGTCTTAAATGAGCCTAGAATTCTTTTTAAACCAGCTGGTTTAATACTGAGCATTCATGGGATAGAAGAAACAAAAAAAACCACATTATTAACTATCTCCATCATCATCAATTATCATTCCAGCTCCACCTTCATCGCTAACTCCACTTCCTCTCCTCTGAACTACTAGATTCAAGAACATTTAACAACAGAGGCACTTTGCTCCTAAAGAACAGGTCTATGCATTCCTCCCATGCCTAGCACATACTTTGACTATGTGTATGAACACTGTGACTAGTGTTCTTTGGTGATGAGGCAAGGCTAGAATGAATATCCCACTTCTTGCCCCTGGGGATCCTCAAGATTCCACAGGAAAACAATCTCTCCGCTTCTAGTGGATAAATTTCTCGTAAGAGACTTGATTTGTCCTGTCTTACCAGACTTTCAAGCAGCTGAGTACAAGATACAGGACTTGGGCGCTTATTCCTTGTTGAGAAAACAACGTGGGGAAGAAAAGAACAACCACTGCTCAATTAATGCCCTAAATCACGAGGCTGCTCCCACTCAAATCAGGTGCTAGCACCTCTGCAGTCATGGAAAAAAAGGGCCAGAAGGGAGAGTCACTGAGGTTGCCCAACTAACTCTGTGGATGAAATGCTTGAGAGAGGATAGAAGCAGAAACTGTAATGGAGAAAGCTCTTTCATGGATGGGACACTGGAAAGACCATCACGGATTTCTGGACAACCCTGACTCAGCCTTCCCACAGAGGATCACTTGCAGCGGAGACTTTACCCCCATGTCCTCCCCAACAATTTTATGATTCTTTTTTTGATGTGGACCATTTTTAAAGTCTTTACTGAATTTGTTACAATATTGTTTCTGTTTTCTGTTTTAGTTTTTTGGTCACGAGGCATGTGGGATCTTAGCTCCCCAACCAGGGATCGAACCCGCACCCCCTGCATTGGAAGGCAAAGTCTTGACCACTGGACCACCAGGGAAGTCCCCACCTCATCAGTTTTAGAAACAGATATATGGGAAACTAGCTGACTTAACTCACAGCTCAAAGAGACTTTAGGGGATACAAGTCTGCGATTTCTTTCAAATGGTATTGCCAGGAGCCCTAAGAAGGTCTCAGGGGTCCCCAGGAAGGCAAAGAGGAGATACGCAGTGTATGGGCCTCTATGCACCAGCCTCACTCGAACCAGAGCAGCCCTACTCTGACATTTTAAATACTGGGGTTCCCCAAAAGATCTCATTTGGAAAAAAAAAAAGGTCATATTGCTTAAATAAACTGCTCTAGCTCAACTTCCTCATTATACACAGAAGAAAGAGGTCCACAAAGGTTAACAGACTTTACCAAAATCAGCTTGCCCCAAACAGTGCTTATTCCTCTCACCTGGCACTGCCCCCTGCCAATCACAAAAGGAGACTAAGCCAGATGAGGGTCCAGGCCCGTTATCTTAAATGCAGTGTCTGTTACCTAATGGGGACCAGGAGGGTTACTTTAGCAGACACTCTCCTTCCCAAATAGTGAAAAGGGAAAAGAATTAACACAGGTTCCCCAATAACTCCTGCCTAGTTTTAGTACTGGACAAACCCTATAAATGAGAGGGATGGGGGCAAAGGGGGAGACCTCAACTGTTCTATTCGAGGTTCTCTGGGGCAGAAGAGGATCACCATTTTTTTGATGACAAAGCCCAACTGATAATTTCTGCTCATAGCCCCCCCTACCTGACAGAGAGACTCAGAGGGTAAATTGTTCCTAATTAGTGGAAGCCCACAGGCCTCCACTAATTATGTCTGCCAACTGAAAGGGCTCGTCCTCCTACTCCAGTCCTATAGGTCCTAAAGTAATTCTCACCTGGGGTTTATACTGATGTAAGAACAGACAGCTGTAGCCTAGACAAGAGAACAGGAGGATGACAAAGTAGCTACAGGTTTAAGGCCCCAAATAGGAGCTGGTTCAAAAAGAGCCTTCCTCTTATCTCTATTTGAAACCAGTAATTCTTTTTTAGGTGGTATATGGTTTTAAACATAGAACTGAACATCAAAAGGGACAGAACAGCTCTGGAGAACAGCGGCACACCTCAGCCCAGGTGTAGACTTGCAGAGGAACTGCTATGGTCAGATGGCAAGGAAGAGATGAGAATTTCAGAGGTACCAAGAGCTAGGTAAGATAAACAGGGTATTTATGTCTCCCCAAAGTGGACAGGGGAAAGCCTAGGGAGGAAAAGACAGCCCAGAAACGTGTCCTGAGGAAACTGCCAGGGAGAACTCTAGCTAAGACCTAAGGCTCTTCTAACTTTGGGTTAGAGGGAGTAATTCCAAATAAGAGTCAATACTGTCCTCCAAAATTCTTTGTCCTAGGGCTGAGAGACCATGGAATAAGGAGGGCCCCCTACTCTTCTAGCATCAGGCAACGGGGAAGTAGGTTAAACAGCTTCAACTCTCAGTTGAGAAAATGTCTATGTCAGGACAACTCTTTGTGGCAAAACTGGTATAACCAGCCAAACACTTCAATGGTTCCAGATTAGCAAATTAAGAACAAGGTTTCTGCTTGTCCAAACTCAAGAATGGATGGGTTGAAAGAGAAACCACTTAGCCAGTTCCCCAAATTTCCTAACTCCCGAAGGCTCTGCCTCTTAAAGGAAAACAGACCCTCTCCAATTAAGCAGGTCTAAGGGTGTCAAATTGGTGTTGTACTTATCCCTCCTGATACAGCACCACAACAACTACAAAGATACTAAGATCCCATATAAATGTCCCTTGGTTAAAATGCTGATTCCACTTAGTGGTCATAAGAGCAGAAACCAAAACAAGTCTGACACTGAAGACTCACTCCTTATGGGTAGGAGTGGAATCCTTGAGGGTTTCAACAGGTATGCTCAGGCTGAAGAGCTGGGGGCCAAAGAATCTAGGACTTCTACTCTTTAGAAGAAGAGGTGGGAAGCAGGATGATGCCCACACCTTAGATAAGAGATTCACTCCTTCCTTGTTTAAAAACTAAATAGGAAAACATCGTATTTACTTTACTTCTGCATTATTACTCTTTTGGCCAAACGACCCATAGTTTTTAGAATTCCTTCTGGCGTCAGAAGCTCTGTTTGGGTGGAGGGGGCGGGTGCCCCTTCCCTCCTATCTCAGATTTAATTTGTCTGTACCCCAGCAACTCCTGCTCATTCATCCTTCAATGACTCCAAACTGCTTTTATTCCCTACCACGTCAATTCATTCTCTTCCTCTTGCCAGCAACCTCACACTGGCTCTAAACAGCACCCCACCATTAGGTCTGAGCCTGAATCACAGCAAAGTGAACTCCCCAGAAAATCTAGCATGCTCTGATTGTTCCAAGAGCCACAACCGGAACACTAACTCAATGACTCAACAGTTTAAGGCTCAGAAGCCTGGTACTTGTTAATTTATAAACAGGTAACGGCAAAGACGCTTGCCAGGTAGTCGACAGCTGAAATACCAGGGAAAAGGAAAAAGATGTAAATCACTCACGGCTCCTCCAGTAACAAGCAGACGAACAAAGGCTGAATATCCTAAGTGGGAAATCTTTCGACACCAACTGTTTTTCCTAATAGGACCAGGGAATGGGAGAAATGACTGTCATTCCCTTCAGCAGGAACTAACATAAAGGAAGCCTTCTAGAACTCTCTTCCTAAGTAAAACTTGCCCTTTCCCAGTGGCCTTCACTTCTCCAGGCTTTGGCTCTTAAGAATACAGAGAAAACCATCTGATAACACTAAGAGCCAAGACCATCTTACTGGTATACCTTCGAAATCAACTCTGAAGTTCTCTAGTACTCCCAGTTCCCACAGTCTCAAATCTAAGCTTCAGATATCCTGGGGAAAAGCCACTACTTTTTGAAAAACCTTTCATCTAGTCCAGTTCTCTCACAGAATTGACTGCTTAGGCTGCTTCAAGACTCTGGTGATTCCCTCCCATTTCCTTCCTAGTGCGGAATCATCTAACGATGAAACTGGGTAGGAAAATATGAAGACATCTGTGATTTCAAAGGAAGGGAGGCAGGGGAAAGTAGAGGAGTCAGCAGAGTAAAATTCCTAACAAGGTCGAGAGGGTAGGCCTGTTCTTACTCTTCTTGCCGCATCTCTGGGATCTGGATTTACCTGTATCAGACCTCAAACTCTCCCAGTCACTTGCCTTTGCAAGTAAGTAGCCGAACTCCAGAGGAAAAATACCCCCTCGCCCGCCTCCCATGGAGCTCCCCCGCCCATACCACCACTGGGAGAAAACTCACGTAAAGGCAAAGAAGAGGGTCGTAGCTCCCACTAAGAAGATGGCGGCTGCCGAGACTGGAACATACTTGCTGGGTTTGAATCTCTTTCCAGACTCCGCGGGCATGTTGGAGCTCTGATGGAAGATCTGCCCTGCCGCATAGCCCAGGCCCACACAGCGGCAGAACAGACAAGAAAATGGGATGAGGGAGACAACGGCCAGAGGAGTACAGAAGGAAACCAGGGAAGCAGAAAATTTAGAATTATCACCCTTCCCCCTCCCAAATAAAACCAAAGGTCAAAAGATCTCAAATGAAGGAAAGCACATGGGAGGGGGAAAGGTGATTCCAAATGATGAATAACCACCTCCCCAGAACAAGGCAGAAGGAGAGATTAAGAAACACAACTTGTACAGCTTAAAAACTGGAGACAAACAGTAGGCTGTACACATGAAAATGGCTGCAGGTAGAGAACATGGGCAGTCAGACAGATCACGGAACAGCTCATGGAGGGAGGCGAGTCTTCCAAAGGAAAGAAGGGGAGGATATCAGGGTAGGACGGAACACTTCAAGCAAGGAAAAATTCTTTGGAGGAGATACTACAGAACCTCCACGACTACCACACTTCCACAAGATGTGAGCAGCACCTAAAAGAGGTGTTTCTATTTCAATCCAAGAAGGAATCTGGCGCCCCTTCCAGCTTTAAAGAGAAGCCGTTTTTACTGCAGTCTTTGTCCCTTTCAGGCAGCTTTCTCAATGCCACCACTCCCACACCTTGACTTCAGGGCCTGTAGTCTGGCAATGGTGGTTTAATTTTATTTACTTTCTCTTGATGGTTAAAGCTGGGCAGCAGCTGTTACAAGGTTAAGTTGTAAATCCTTTTCTTTGAAGGGGGAGGGAAAACAGAGAGAGAGCTCGAGCTGGTGCAAGCTTGCCTGTCTTCAGTCTCTTGTTACTCCCAAACCCTTTAAGGGCTCCTTTTCCTACGGAGTTCATGCAAAACTAAAGGGAAACATATAATCCCTGAAGCCATGTTCTTCCCAATAAGCAAAATAAGATGAAGAAATCAGTTCCACTCGATGATACTTTTAAAAGCTACTGTGGATGAAAGCAAAGTTCCAAAGAGGTCCCTGTTTCCAGGTTAGTCAATGTCTCTGATATTTCTTCTTCAATCTTGGGCTTTCTGGATGCAGAGTTCAACTGTGTTACAGTGCCTCACCTGGAGAAAAACAAATATCTTTATCAGAGAAATTTTTTCATGGCATTTCTTAAGACCAGCAAGGCTAAAACCCCACAAGCTACTCTGTTAAAAAGTGCCTTTTGAAAGAAAGATGATTTTCTACTTCACTATGTGTATGTGGGAAAGGACTGAGAATTGGGAGGACAATGGGTTCAGAATTCTTCACTCTTCTAAGTCCTCTTCATATTGAAAAAAGAAAAACATGGCTTCAGCTGGCCTAAGGTCATCAAAGAACTAGCTCTTGACACAGATGGGGCCCATCTCACCTGACACATATGGGCAGTAACAAATACCAAGAATATCAAAATCTAAAAACAAACAAAGGCACAGCAGTGAAGGGCAGTCCTAGAAAAGAGACTTGTCTTTGAACAAAGAGAATATTTATTGCTACAATGAAAAAAGAAAAAAGTAGGACGAAATTAGGACAGTCTCATTTCCTTTCTGTGTATGTCTCTCTCACTCTTACCCTTCTATACTTTTTAGTTATAAACTTGAAGAGGCAAAAGCTGAATTTCTGGTCTTCTGAAATAACTCATGAAAGGAGCTGGATGAGAAATGTCCCTGCACTGAAAGGTGAGATGCCCTCTATGAGAAACTGAGTCAACAAGGGGGGGGGGGCTGGTCTTTTTCTTCCCAATTCAACAGTTTTTTGTTCCTACATTGGCCTATTAGGAAGTCAAGTGAGCCCCACCTTCCCTTATATGATTAAAAATAACAATTATTTCTGTTGATGGTAGTAGTAAAATAACATTAGCACTTTGGATTTTATAGGATGCTTTTCGTCTAGTGATTGCAAAGCATTTAACTCATTATCTGGTGACACAGTTCCTTATCCCACTTGGTAAAACTGAAGTCTAGAGAACGCCTGAGGCCATTCCACTGAATGACTTAAGCAGTCAGGTTCAGAACCCAAGAGTCCACAGGCCCCTTTGCCGACACAAACCCTTTTTACCTCTTTCTCACCCACTACACTACCTGCTCAGTGATGACAACTTGGAATCTACAGACCAAAAATTTACTTAAGGTTTTTTTCCACCTAAGAGGAGTAATAGCTTCCTTAATTCCAAAGGCTGAAATTAAAATACCAGAAGTTTTGAATAGTGAAATATCAACGTACCCTGGAACTTAGCACTTCCTTTCTTTTCTGTGGCATGAAAGGCTAAGGTGCCTTCCTTCAAGATTCATTCATTCTCTCTCTCAAAAAAAAAAAAAAAAAAGAGTTTTAGAGGGCCAAACAGCATTATTAGAATAGATTGATTCCTACAGGAATCAAAACCGAACTTTCTGAATTTAGGCTTAAGTAACTTTGTTAACAATGAGAAGCAAATTCTTGCTTTACAGACAGTACTATTAAAGTAAACTTGCCCCTCAAAACCCCAAAGATTAGAGAAGATGGAAAATTGCACTGCTTATATTTTATCTAGGGTAGGATATCAGTTAAACACCATATATTATTTCAGATTATATTTTCTGACAGGAGAAAAGTCACATGGGCTAATACTGCCAAAGTAATTCAGAGACATAAAAGGCCACGGCATCTAGGGAGTACAATACTGGGAAACAAAAGATATCAGTGTCTTAGATGTTTAGGGCATATGCTTTAGAAGTGACAAGACAAAACCTAAGAATGTATTGGGTATAACAAAGATGCACCAAGGCTTAGCAGAAGGATGTACTGTGGGTAGCAGGGATGAGACTGCAGGGTGAGTGTGGCTCATCAGAGCCAGCAGTCTGGATCCATACCAGTGTAAGAAAGGTGTACAGGAATGTGTATGACACATTTCAGGCTTAATCTATGTAATAGTAATATGTATATACAAAACAAACTATAGAATATGTGGTTTCAAGGCTTTAACAAACGTTTAATACAAGTACCTCCTTAAAGGGGTAAATGGACATGGCAGCATGACTGAGAGCAAAAGTATTGTTTGTGGAAATAAAGTGGTATAATAGTATAATACAGTAAATCTGAACACAGTTATCAACGTTTCATGGAATAATCCACATGTCAAGATACTGGCTGAAGAGTCAAACAGAAGTTTAATATGGGTATTATCATCTTATACCGAGGTACCAAAGTACATGGCAATATAAATCTTGTAAGCATTTAAAGAACGAGTGATAATGAATATTCTGAAGAGATTTAATATAGTACAAAGGGATACTGGGATAAAAGGATAGAGATGAGAATATAAGGCCAACCTAGACGAGATGGCATTAACCAGTAAGTGAAAAATGCAAGGCAGAAAAATGGTCTAGAATATAACATGTAAGTGATCCTACACCTCCTTTCATAACGCTGTCACTTTCTTACTTCTCATTTCAATGTTTTCATGCGGCCAAGTGGGTAAAACACTTTCTGCCCTGTCCCATAACAGATTCCTATACGTAAAAAAAAGGCAAATATATTCGAGTTCCCACTTATAAAAAGTACAAAGTACTAAAAGCGTGGAGCTCCCGGCTGGTGGGGGTAGGGGAGGAAGCGGACGGATGCGAAAGAACAGGTAACAGGATGAGGCTTGAGCCAAAATAAGTATCAGAAGAATGGGGCGAGGGGACGTGAAACGCAGGGAGGGAACAGCATCCAGTCCCCAGCGCGGAGCCGGGGCACTGAGAAACACCGTATGGGGCAGGGCTGGCCGAGACAGAGAAGACGGAATCCGCGGCAGCAGGGCCCACTGGGGCTGCGGGAGCAGGCTGCGGGAGGCGACAGAGCCTCGGGGCGCAGGGCCGGGGGCGGAAGGGGCGGCGGCTGGGCGCCGGGAGCGGAGGGACCGGGGTCCCGAGCTAGGACCCGGCGGCCCGACACTAACCCGTTCTGAGCCCCGGCAGCCGTGGATCCCCGGCCTCTACGCGTCGTCCGTTTCCGGGGCCCAAGGGTCCCGCCGCAGTTGGATGACCCGGCCCGGGGGAGGAATGGGGCCTCAAGCCACCTCCCCCTCCTTGGTCCCCCTTCCCTAGAGGTCACTCTCCCCTCCCACCTTCCTGGCCCGGCACTTCCGGTTCCGCAAGGACCCGTGTCCCCAGTACTCACCCCCGGCGCGGTTCCCGTTACCGCTGCCGTCGTAGTCGCCGCCGCCTCTCAGCAGCGCCGTCCGGCCTCTGAGAGGCAGCGCGCGGCCCCCGCACGCTCCACGCCCGCCCCGCTCGGCGCGCTCCCGGCCCGGCGACGCTCGTCTTCGAGCCGGCGCGCGGCCGTTGCCCTCAGTGCCGGGTCTCGAGCCCTCCCAGTGTTCTCATTGGCTCCCTGTCCCGGGTGCGCGCGACATCTCGCGCGGGGCACTTTTCTCTCATTCATGCGGCTCGCGCCGCCGTGCCCGCCCCCGCTCACTCTCCCATTCACCCATAGCCCCCACCCCAACTCCGCTCTAGGGCGTGCGCGCGCACCCTGGCGACCGCGGCGACCTCGCGGCCTGATTGGCTGCAGGAGCACAGCGCCGTACCACGCGAGAAAACGAGAACGCGCGCGCAGGGCCGTCAGGCTCCGCAGGCAACCGGGAGAGGAGGGTGGGCGTACTGCGCAGGAGTTGGAACTGGGGAAATGGCCGAGCGAATATTCCTTTTTCCTTTGTCCTGCTTTCTACCCCTCCTGAAGCAGAAATCCTCAGAAGTAAAAAATAATTATATGTGTTTACTGAAAGTACTCAAGAACAAGCAGCTACCCTCCCAAATTCGCCAAACCCCCCCTCCAATAAGTATGGTACAGTCTAGACAGGCTTCTGGCGTAACCAATCATCCACTGGCCCCTGCGTCTTCCTGCTTCAGCCCCTTCATGCATTGGCCAATGCGGTTTGGCCACTAAATAGCCCTCCCCCAATCCCTCCCCTCTTTTTGGATGGCGAAAACTTTATTTAAAACCATCTTTATGGAGCATCTTTATGGAACTCCGACGAGTTCCTTGGTACCAGCAGAATCCCAGGATGATGGAAAAGTCTGGGCTGTGAATTCCGCAGGGAAGGGCCGCAGGGACTGGAAGAGTCAGTGGGGGCCGAAGCTCCTGCCTAAGGCACGGGAGGAAGAGGAAGGAGAGCGGCCGCGAGCCTTGGAGCCGTAGTGCCAACCGTGGAAGGAGGCGCAGGGAATACGCGCTGAGGTGGTGGCAGCCCCCTGGAATGAGGGCCGGCTCTTGGCTCCGCTTATTTCCCTGTGTTTCACCGCAACACAAAGGCTGGACGCCCCCAAGCCTAACCTCTCCCAATCCGGGAATACAGACAGGAAGGAAAAGGTTCTCTAGAAGCTCCAGTCCCTGGCGAGCTGCTGGCCAGCTCTACTTAGCTCACAGCGCCACATTTTGCCCTAATTAGCCCAACACAGCTGTGAACCCAAGAGCAAGGCCCGGTGTTCTCTCATTTCGCTCAAGGCCATTTCTCTTTTGAAAGCGGCTCTGGCTATTACATAATAGTCTTTCAAAAAAGTGTTCCACCAGCCACTTCTCTGAAGCCAAGGTGTCTCACCTGTAAAGTGTGATTCTAAATCCTGTGGTCTGTCCTCGGCTTTGGTGTCAAATGTTGATGGTTTGACTGTGCTCTGATAAGTTAGCACTAAGCAGGAAGGGAAAGGAGAAAGTGTACCTTCTGTTTTCTGAGGTCTAGTCTAGTTCCTTCTCTGACATGGCATATATAACAGGTTCTAGTTCATTCTTGCAAAGGGCTTCAATCTGCCATTTATTGCACCACACTGGAGAGTTCTCTTTTAATGACAGTGTTCATTTAAAAAATGAAAAATTTAAAAACTTTAGACCTTATAGAAGGTAAAGGTAAGGTATTGGAGATACAATATTTGTTTTATTTATAGAGGATTTTCTATTTGTAAATCAGGTTGTTTCCGTAGGAATAAATCAAATGTCATTCTCCTATTGTATATTTTTCTTGGATTTTAAGACTTCATTTACCCAACTTCACGGATTAGGGATCTTTCTCTTCCCACTTTCAACAGTCTAAGAACCTGTAAATTGTTTAGTCTCTTGGCTAGACAGTGCTAAATAGGAATGAGTATCCTACATTCTGCCAACCAACCACATATACTAAACTCCCCTAGGACACTGGATTACTGTATGCCAAGCTCTTAGATAGGTGAGCACTAATGGTGGCATAATCACTATCCCAAGGTTTAGAGAGAGATTCCATTTTCTTATCCAGTTTTCCTTAGGATCGTGCAAGATATTTCCTGGAAAGGATGTTTAATAGAACATAAGGTTTAAACTGACAGCCACTTCTGAAAAGTACTGCACAGTAAAAACTAGACCAGGGGTCCCCAACCCCCTGTTAGGAACCGGGCCGCACAGCAGGAGGTGAGAGCGGCAGGGAAGCGAGCAAAGCTTCATCTGCCGCTCCCCCGCTCCCCATCGCTAGCATCACCGCCTAACACCACCCCATCCCCTCCCTCCGTTCTGTGGCAAAATTGTCTTCCACGAAACCGGTCCCTGGTGCCAAAAAGGTTGGGGACCACTGATCTAGACTAAAACAATGAGATATCCAGACCACCGAACTTCAAATAAATTACTTTGCTATATATGTCAAGTAATACCTTATAGTTTGTTTTTTTTTTCTAGTGTAGTTTATCTGTACTTCTTCAAATCCTCTCCACTTGCATTTCCTCATGTCTATAGATGGCAAACTACAGGGACTTTTTTTTTTTTTTTTTTTTTTTTTGTTCAACTCTCCGGTATTTACAGGAAGACAGGAACAAAATGCTAGGCTTGGATTTAGGTGCAAAGAATGCCCTTTCACAACCAAAACCACCAAAGACCTTTTTATGTTTAAATACTGCTGCCTTCCCTCCTGTCCTTCTGAAATGTCTTTGCTTGTGTTAAGGCACAGTTTCCCCTCTTGTGCTCTGGATCCCACACCCTTCATTTTCTTCTGAATTTTCTGACATTTTATTTGAAAAATGAAAAACACACCCATGTAAAGAACACACCCATACCCATCATTAAATTCTCTCCCTCTAGAATCTGTTGATATGCTGAGAGGCATCCTATCTAAAAACCTAACAACAAACTCTCCCTTGACTCCATAACCCCACCCCCACTTCCTTTCTAAGCAAAGCTTCTTGAGAGTTCTCTATAGTTGTCATCTCCACTTCTGTTTATCTATCTCAATATATTTCAACAGGATTTCATCCCCACCATTCCAAGACAACACCCTTCAAGGTCAACACCGACATCCATGCTTCCAGATCAATAGTCAAGTCTCCTTCGCTAGCTCCCATTATAATTTACCTTTTATGTTTGGAATGCCCTGAAAGCCCATTATTCTGCCTCCTTCTGATTTCCACTTACACAGTCCCTAAGTGACTTCATCCAATGCCATTGCTTTAAATGCCCTCTGTAGGCCAAAAGCTCCCACGAACCTTCAACCCTAACTCTCCCCAACCCTCCAGACTCATGTTTCCAACTGTCTATGTGGCATCCCCTATAGATGACTAATAGCTCAAACTTAACGCTGGCGAAGTAGAACTCCTGCGGTTTCCTTTTCCCCTCTCCCAGAGTTTCCCTGATCTCAAATCGGATCTGGTTGCTCAAGTAAAAAAACGTAGGAATCATCTTTGATTCCACTTGCTTTTCCTCACCTCTCCCATCAGCAAGTCCTATCAATTTTACCTCCAAAATATCCCAAGGCAATCTACTCACCAACTCTACCTCTGCTGCTCTCTTCTAATCCATTCTCACATTGAAGCTACCACAGGTCTCCTAACTTGTGTCCTTGCTTCTTCTCTTGCCTCTATAACCCATTTTCCACACAGCAGCGATCTCTTCAATGTAAATTATTGATAAATCATGTCATTCGTCTGTCCAACCACCTGCTATGGCCTGAATTTTTGCGCCCCCCCCCCCAATTCTTATGCTGAAATCTCCAAAGATGATGGTATTAGGGGATGGAATATTTGAAAGATGCTTACGTCATGAATGTAGAGCCTTCATGAATGGGATTAGTGCCTTTATAAAAGAGGCTCCAGAGAGCTTCCTGCCCCTTTCACTATGTGAGGACACAGTTGAGACAGGCAATCTGCAACTTGGAAGACAGCCCTTAGCAGAACGTGACCATGCTTGGTGCCTTGATTTTGGCCATTCCAGCCTCCAAAAATGTGAAAAATTTCTGACGTTTATAAGCTACCCAGTCTGTGGTATTTTTTCACAGCGGCCCGAAGGGACTAAGACATTACCCCTCTCCCATCATTTCCCACTGCTCTTGGATTACAAAAGCCCTACATTATCTGGTCTTTGCTGCCTCCCTCCCCCAACCCCAGCCTCAACTTTTACCACTCTCCCCCAGATTCACTACACTCCAACCACACTGGCCTTTCCCTTCATCCAACACATTAAGTTTTTTTTTCCCTTTCTTAGGGTTTTGCACTGTTTCCTCCACCAGGAAGATTTTGCCCCAATTTCACACAGCCATTCAGGTCCTAACTCAAAATGTGTGCTCAGAAGAGGCCTTTCCTGACCATCCAATCTAAAAAGCCTCCCAGCCACTCTCTCCTATCACCCAATCTTAAGTCTCTGCATAGCACTTACCTTTTTATGTTTAGTGTAAGCTCTGCAAGACTTCATCTATCTTGTTCCCCCATCTAGAATGGTCCCTGTCACATAATAGGTGCATGATAAAAATGTGTGGAAAGAATGAATGGGGACTTCCATGGTGGCGCAGTGGTTAAGAATCCGCCTGCCAATGCAGGGGACACGGGTTCGAGCCCTGGTCCAGGAAGATCCCTCATGCTGTGGAGCAACTAAGCCCGTGTGCCACAACTACTGAGCCTGTGTTCTAGAGCCCGTGAGCCACGACTACTGAGCCAGCATGCTGCAAATACTGAAGCCTGAGCACCTAGAGCCCGTGCTCCGCAACAAGAAGCCACTGCAATGAGAAGCCCGCGCACCGCAATGAAGAGTAGCCCCCGCTCGCCACAACTAGAGAAAGCCCGTGTGCAGCAACGAAGACCCAACACGGCCAAAAATAAATAAAATATAATAAATAAATTTATTTAAAAAAATGAATGAATGGATGAAAGGCATCATGATACTTATTCAATAATGCAAGTCCAAACCAGGAATGACAATTATTTACAAGAGATCAGAGAGAATGGGCTCTCCCAGCTTACCACCTGAAAGCTCAATTTACGTTTTGACTTACGGTCTGGTTCCAATTAAACAACAGATTTAGCATCTATTTACCTAAGTGCCAAGGAAAGGGGACTCATCATAAAAATTCACCTGCTTAGCTCACAGGTGTTCTTGGCTTTCTTCTTCTCTAGGCATTCAGCAATAAATCATTCCAATAATGTTTCTATAATGCTTAGGGGAAAAACAAAAATTTTAAAAATTACATTAACTTCTGTGATATGGCAAAAATGTTTATTAAAATCTTTTTTTTTTTTTCCCCCAAGTATGAACTTTATTGGAAGGAGTCCTTCGAATTCACTCTCTCATCCTGGACAAACAAGCTAACAAGTACTATATACAGAATATAAAGCAGTAGTAAATTAGTCCACATAGTAGCATAGTGAAAAAAAATGGGACTTTTCTGGAACTCAGATCATTCAAAGTGGCAACTCAGGTGATCTAAGAAACCAATTATATTCTCATGGTTTTCCTTCTGGTTCAAGATCTGAAGAGTTAGGTTACCACCACCTGTTTTAAGAGGTAGAATATATGCTTTCGAGTAGTCCACCATTTACCAGTCAGCCTGGCCTCGGGAGATTCTCATACCTCAGCCCATCTGCCTTAGGTGATGGCCAGAAGATCTCTATGCCCCAGACAGCAAAGCTTCCTGCTCGTCTCTACTTAAGATCCATGAACCGGATATCCATGATGAGAAGGAAGTTCTTAGGCAGTGGGCGGGGGGCTGGAGAGAGAACAGTAAACACCTGATGCTCTAGGTCCACACTGGTCACAACGATGAAGCCGGCCACACTGGTCTCTGAAAGGTTCTCCTCTGTGCCCTCAGCAGAGCTGACACTCAGGAGGTGGTGCACCATGTCTCGGCCAGGGCTGACGGGCACTAGCTTGAGCTGATTGTCCTCCTGAGACATGCCCAGAGGCAGACAGGAGTCTGGGATGGTGGGTGCCCCAACTTTGTAGATTTTCACATCTGAAAATTTGACATTGAAGGCGTGGGGATAGAAACAGCCCCGGAATCCATAGAAATACTCACGGATACGCTCATCCCTACATTCCCGCCGGAAGTCCTTGGAGCGCTCAACCACGCCCCCGGATTTAGGGAGCAGCACGGTGCGTACAAAGTGAGGTAGGTCCCGTTTCAGTTCATTGTACAGTCGTTCTTGATCCAGAACCACAACTACGTCCACCTCAAAGGCGGACGCTGCATGCACCAGTGCCTGGTAACCAGAGCCCTTGACCCAGCCGCAGGTGTTAATGACACAGCCACTCACAGAGGCCCTTCGGTTCACTTCACACCTTTGGTTGAACACATCTGCTAAACGAGATGTAATCTGCAGAAGAAAGGATCGAGGTGAGGGAAAAAAAAAACCCCACAGAAACAAACCAACCCACAGCTCTTTTAGCCTTCTTTAGAATAAGTGGAATTAGATATAAAAAAATGGACATTCTTAATGGCTGTGGTTGTGACCCCATAACGTGGATTTAATTTTTATTTTATGTTGCTTCTTCTGTCTCTTGTGTTTCATGTCCTAAGTAGAAATTTAATAAATCACTTAAGAACAGGTCCATAGAAACGTGTACCAATCTGAGGTTGACTTATTTTTGAAACCGTCTTTTCCAAAATCATGTGGCAATAATACCAGCTGAGAGGGAGCAAAGAATTTTAACTGGCAAACTTCTGCACAGCTTCCAACCCTGACAGCAGCCCTTCCCTCCACCCCACCTTGGCCCTGGCTCTGACCTTATTATAAAGCTTGATGTTGGTGCCAGGAGTGGTGGAGCCAAAATGATACACCAGAGGGGCCTGGATAGAGAATCCCTCTTCAACATCTGCTGGCCGCTCAATGTAGAGGGCCCCCATGGTACCAGGGATGGACACAGAGCCCTGGCCCACATCCAGCTCCACGTAAGTGGGCCGCCGGCCCAAACGCACTGCGTAGTTGAGCAGCAGACGGCACACTGTGGACTTGCCCACATCAGTGGGGCCCACTACCATCACCCGGGGCCCTCGCTCTTCTTCCTTCTCCGCCTGCCTCCGCATCTGCTCCAAGGCTGTATGAGTGTTGAGATAAAGCAACATAGGGGTGTCCTTGGAGACATAAGCCACCTCGGTGCGGCCACTGAGCTGTAGAGAACAGCCATGCCAAGTGAAAACAGCCACCTTGGCACCAGCATCAAAGGTGAATTTCTTGTTTCGGGTCAGCTCTGTGCCAAAGATTTCTGCCATGCCAGCGAGCAGCTCCAACTGAACTGACTGAGATGCCTCCACCTCAAAGCGAAGTTCTGTTTCTCGCTCTAGTTCAAATTTAGTGGTTGGCTTCTTGTCATCATTGGCCTCCTCTCCCATCTTTTTTGTGTGGCTGCTGTGCCTAGAACACAAATATCAGATCAAAACAGAAGTCAGGACTCACTTCAAAATCCTCCAGTGGACGTTTCTCCTTACCTTGCTTCATACTTCTTCTTACCTCCGATCACCATCTGTCTCACTATATATTTGTTTATTGTCTGTCTATCCTCACTAGGACGTAAGGGGGGGTATTTTTGTTTGCTGCTGTAACTCTAGTACCTAGAATACAGCTTGACAACCCAAAGGCACCTCTATAGAAACACCCAGTGAATACATGACTCGGAGTAAGAAAACGGTATCTACAGTTTGAAAGACTTGATTACATCACCTTCATCGCCCTACTGGGATACTCCAGACTTAAAAAGGCAATAGATGCCCAATCCCTAACCCTCTCAGTCAACAAGAAAGGGAACCAGCAATCCGGATGCAAAGCAGAGAATACCGGCTTCGGACTCAAAACAGCAATAAGAAAACAACTCGGCAACCACTGGCAGTGTCTTTAGACAAATAAAATCACTTAACTTCTCTGTACCTTTTCCTCAGCTGTCAACTGGAAGAACTTACACTTCCTCACACAAAGTGTTGCTCTGGGGATTAACAGCGATTGCTGGAGTGGGGGGAAAAAATCACTACATAAACTAGAAAACGCCGAGGAACAGCGAAGAATCATCTCCGATCCCGGATCGCAGCTCTAGGTCCAGCATCTGTCCCAGCCTCCCCAGGCACCGAAACCTGCCCAGGCTCCAAGGAAGCGACGGTTGCGTTCCTGAGCTTATTATCTTACCTGTACAGCCAAGAGCCCAAACTTGTAAACCAAAAAGCCCTCACTAACTAGGACCTAAGCCTAACAGCTTGCCTCGCTCGCCTAGACCCACGCCGGAAACTCAGGCGTTTCCGCACTTGCGCAGTGGAGAAGCCGCGGCCGCGCGATGCCCCCTGTGATATGTAGTTGTGCCAGCCAGCCGCGAGCGATCGAGCTCGCGCAGCCGCTCGGCTTTCTGGGACTTGTAGTTAATGGATTGTTTTTGATCGTGACGTCAAAGGTGGGCGGGCGGCGGCCGTCATTGTTCGCGAAGCCCGGGGGCGGGCGGAGTAGGAGGAGTGGCGGTTACGCCCCCGCGCGGGGCGGGCACCAGCAGAGGGGGCCAACGGTTGCTGAGACGCGGCGGTCAGGGCCTCTCGCCACAGTACTCTCGCTCACCTGCCATCCGGGAAGGGGTAGGGCGGCGGGATGGGAAGGGGACTCGCTGGTCTAGGTCCCACGATCGCCTGGAAACGGGGAAATTAGCAGAACCGCATTTGGATACGAGGAAACCAAGGGGTAGGGAAAGTGGAGGAAAACAGCTTATCAGAGAGTAACCTGGACTGTCATCCCCAACCCGACACAATGTTTGCCCCCTAGAGAGCATTTAAAAAAATTTTTTTAAATAAACGAATAGAAGTCCAAGAATTTCTTCCAGTTACTCTGCAAGTCAATCATTACCCAACAACCTCTCTCCTATTGAGTGGGGAGTTTTGTTGGGGACTCTGTTTCCCGCCCTAAATCCCTGACAGTTATACAAGGTCAGTCATTTAACCCCACAAGCAACAGGTTAGGCCACGTCTTTAAGCTTCAGATGCGTTTGGACTTCGGAATCTTGTATTCTTTGGGCAAATCACAGACTTAAACACTCTGAGACCCAGTTTTTTGACTGTGAACTAGCGATAACAGTACCCAACCTCTTCAAGTCGTTTTGAAGACTGAATAGGATGATGTATGTAAAGTACTAAGCCCAATGCCTGTAACATAGAAAGCATCTGATGTTAGCTCTTAAGTTATTGTAAGTTGAGGAGGGGAAGCTATAACGATGCCATCTATCTGTAGTTTACATTTTTCAAAGCCCTTTCAGGTATCCTCTTTCACAGCCACCAGTAAAGTCAGCGTTATCATCTTCAATTTCAGGTGAGGTAGGAGACTAAGGTAGGTGAAGCGATTTGCCCAAGCTAGTACTCAAACCCAAGATTTTGGAGTTTGAGTGCCGTTATAATAATAGCAAATGCATAGTACCAGATGCCACACAGTGTTCTATGGGCATTACAGGTATAAATCCATTAAATCCTCACAAGAATCCTGTGAAGTACACACTGTAATTGTCATCCCTGCTTTAGAGATGAGTACTTTTTTCAGTCCAGCTCACAGGGTTAATCTGAGTACAAAAGCCTGGTAAGATTTTCTGGGTTGCCTTTTTCCGGCTGGCCCCATTTTACCATTCCCTTCCTAAGAGTGCCTTCCTCACGTCTCACTTCTTTTCATTATTTTGGCAGCACCGGGTCTCAGTTACAGCACGCGGGATCTTCGTTGTGACATGCGGGCTCTTAGCTGGGGCATGCGTGCAGGATCTAGTTCCCCGGCCATGGACCAAACCAGGGCCCCCTTCACTGGGAGCACAGGGCCCTACCCACTGGACCACCAGGGAAGTCCCTCACTTCTCACTTCTCACAGTACTTTTTCTTTGGTGGTTTGCTTTAATTATTTAATTCATTCACCACGCCTCTATTAGTTCTCCAGGGAACTGCCACGTATCCCCTAATCTTTCACCATTCTTCAAAAATTCAATTCTAGTCTTCCCTTTGCAAAATTCTCTCCCTTAGGGAGCTCATCCTCTCCTGTTTCCATGCAGTCTATCTCCCAGATTTGTTTCTTTGCCTCTCCCTTGAGGCAATTTCTCCCAGTTATCTGAAGGTCATCGTAATTTGGGTATTGTATAGCCATCTCAAGCTGACTTTAGGGAGAAGAAACCCCTCCCCCTCCTTTGGACTGCTCTCCATTTTGCTTCTTAAACAGAGTCAGGGCAGAACATTGAAAGCATCTATGCTTCCCTACACTCTCTTTCCTCACTTTCAATCTTTCACCAAGCACTCCTGTCATCTCCACCCCACCCCCAAATAATACTGTCCTCACGTGTCTTGTTTATTCTCCTCTCCAGCTAAATCCTTGATAATTTTCTTCCTGAGTTCATTTAAATTAAGTGGCATCCTTTTTTGCTTCCACACTTCCAAACCTTGCCCTAAAAAACTACTCACCTTCCTTTTCCCACTTCCCACTGTTTTCCTCAACAAATGCCTCCTCCACTTACATTTCCCTTCTCATCTGTTGCCCAGGCAAGAATATTTCCCTCTTTCTTTACTCAGTTCTACCTCTCAATTCCAAACCTCTGGTAACGTCACTCAAGATACCCACACTGTGTTTTCAGAATTTACCTTAAACCCCAGAATCTTCCCTGATTAAATATTCAGAATTCCTTTCACTTTTTCAGACCCAGCTAGCAGTGCCTCCCATGAACCTTATTTCCCTACCTTAACTTTTCCCCCTCCTTGCTTGTGAAAAGTACTTTGTTTTCTGAATGTTAGCCTTGGTTAGAAATGGGAGTTTTTATCTTAGAGGGTTATATTGTGTCCACCTACTTTAGCAGCTTGCATAGGGCAACACTCCATGAGAAATATTCTGGGTCAACTGAAATATAACTGGAAACCGATACAAAAATAGCAAGAAAGATGTTAAATTCTTCATCAGACATAAATCTGGCATGTGTCTCTTGAGCTATCAGAATTTAATAGTAAATCTGCTCTGGGTTTAGGGGTATTAAGTTGAGAACATTGTTTTGAAATGACAGCAACTATGGTTTACTAAGTGCCTATCACGTGCCAGGCGTTTTTTAGGTGTTTACACGTTGTCTCGCTTTACTTCACGTCTCCATGGGGTAAACGTCATTAGCTTAATTTAGTAGAGGAGCAAAACAGGGGCACGAAGTTTATCAGTAACTCACCCAGTGGTGTCTGGTAAGTGTATTGGCAGAGCCGGGATTCCAGCTCAGGTCTCTCTGAGACCAAAGCCAGACACCTGGACAACATCTGAAGATGCAACTCAACGGCTGTTTTGTGAGCATCTTCTGTGTGCAGAGTTCTGTGCTAGGCATCGCAGTCCTGGGATGCAGAGAGGAGTTTCCCAGAGGACCTGCCTCAGAAAGTTTATAGCCCAGTAGAGAATCTTATGTAACGTGGGTGTAGCACAAGTAATTTGGAGGTAGGTGATAAGACGTTCCTGCATGTGAGATGTCATATTTGGTCTATGACTCCTTCGGGGGTACTCAGCTGGAGGCTTGGAAGTGCCTGGTACAAGCTTGGGGGCACTCTATGCCATATGTGACAATTACTGTGTTTTTCTTTTCCCTGCGTCAAGGCTGGTGCCAGAGCTGAAATGGGAGATGTATCATCTTGAATGTGCGCGCGCGCTCCTGACTCTGCACCCGTCTCTCACTGTCACCCGCCTAGCCACCACCTTTCCTCCAGTCCTGCCACCCGTACTGTACGCCATCCTTGCCCAGCCCTGTCCTTCCCCCAGGTTCTTGCAGTCTCCTTGGCCACACCGCCTTCCTCCAGAGCAGCCAGCCTCTCCTCTTGCCCCCGCCCCTCCCGTCCCGCCCCTCTGCTCCCATCCCTCTGCATCACTCCCCCAGCCCCATCCCTCAATGCCTGCGCGCTCCCTTCCTCCCAACCCTCCTCCTGTGTCTCCCAGCCCTGCTCTGACGTGGGAGGTGAGGGGGGTGGGGGATGGATGACTCACAGTGTTATGATGCAGTTCCACAACATACAGCTACATTCACCCACAGCCCGAGGTACAGACGGGAGACAACCTCTGGCCCCTTAGCAGCTGGCCAGCTTTGCAGCCCCAGTCTTGAGCCCCTAACTACCCTCCCCCCGCCCCCATCCCCTTCCCCATTGAAGGAGCGGAAGGAGAAGAGAGAAGAGTGAGCAGAGAGATTGAGAGAGAGAGAGAGAGAGAGAGAGAGAGATAGACGGAGATCTCTGGAGCAGACCTCAAGGTGAGGGGGCAGCCCTTCTCCAAATGAATCTTTTTCCCTTTGCAAATTTCCTCCTTCTGCTGCGTGTTGCTTTCTCCCCTTTGCAAAAGCATTATTCATCCACCCTTTGTCCTCCCTTCCCCCTCCCCGCTGCCTCCGCGCCTCTCTCAGCTCCTTCATCCCTCTCCAAGCTCTGACGGTTCCCGCACTTATTTCCCGGCAACTCTGGCTGCAGCATCAGGCATCACTGTTTATTGTTTTGCTGCTGGTGCAGACCCCCAAAGCCCGCCCTGGGAGCCGGCTGCGCTGCTAATTATTCGGACCCTACCCTACTAAGGAATGCCAGCCCGGAGGGGGCCGAAGCCTCAGAGCAGATGAGAAAATCCTTTGTGAGCAGGTGTCCCCCTCCCTTTTTGTTCCCCTAAGAGGCACGGGATTCGCACCTGTTTCCTGGAGCCTCCGCCTCGGCGCCTCTGCCGTCAGCGCTGGTTGCTCGGCATCCCCCTCCCCCAGCCCTCCCTCTCCCCCACCTCCCACGGTCCAGCCCCATCTCACTTGGGGGAGCATCCTCTCCACCGCACTCCGCTTGCCTTTGTTTTTTTCCCAATCATTTGCTCTACTCGCTTCTCTCGGTAATCTGAGATGGGGAGAGAAGTGACCCCTCCTCCCCTCCCGTGAGTGACTCTCCGGCCTTCTGTGCAGCCTCTCCTGGGCTGGATGGGGAAGCAGGGGAGAGAGAGGGAGGGAGGCGTGCTGGAGGCTGGGGAAGGAGTCTGAGAGCTAGGACCCGGCCCCCTCCCCAGGCCCCTCGAAGGTGTGTTAGTTGGAGCGCGTCAGAGGGGAGCCTGCAGGCAAAGTTGAAGGCAGCCCTGTGAAGTGGAGGCTGAAGAGTGTTCTGCTGGTGAGGAAGGCCCGTTTCCTAGAGCCAGAGCCCAGTGTCACCCTCAGCACAGCCCACGGTGTCTTCCTGGGCCCCAGCAGGGGGAGAAGACCTGAATCTGAAGATGGTCTCTGCCAGGGGGTCTTTGCAGAGAGAGTGCCTGGCGGCCCCAGGAAGCACTGGAACAGCAGGGGTGCTGGCGGCCACCGCAGAGGACAGGATGAGAGCCCGTCGCCCTGGCTTGCTCAGTCCCACTGCCTCTGCTCTGCCTAGTGGCCTAGCATTGCCAAAGCACCCAGCTGGCATCTCGGAACCAGACTTGGGCTGAACCGTCCACCACGGGCTTGAAGGCCCCATGAAGGAGGGAGAAGACAGCCGCTCACTCGCTTATCAGAACCAACAGGGGACACCTCCCTCGTTATCCAGCACCCTCAGCCATTCTGGGTCTGGAGTCTGGGCATCTTCCTCAAAATTCTTAATCAGGACCCAGCAATTATTTTATCTCATGTCACCCACAGAGTCACTGCTGTTTGTCCTGCCCTTAGGAGAAGGTGAAGAGAAACATCCTCTGCCTTGGGCCCCAAAGCACGGGTTTTGAAAATAAGGGCCTCCACTTTTGCTGCCCGTCTTAGACGCTGCTCCACCCTGCAGACACAGCTCAGGAGCGCTGGCCTCCCCGACACAGTCCCCGTTGCCCATTGGTTCCAGCTGTCAGATGCGCCCGAAGGAAAGAGAGTTTCTCTCCTAGGCTGGGTGCCCAAGTCCTTAACCGAGGGCTGAGGCAGCCATTACAGAGGGCAGGAAAGAGAGACAGAGGGCCTCAGAGGCTGAGAAGACAAGCCCAGTGTTGCTTCTGGGCCAGAATGAGTGGACCAAGGTGCAAGACCGGGCAGCAGCCACGTCTGAGGTCTTTGGTACCCGATGAGACATCCATCAAGTTCTAGTTCCCAGAATGCAGGACTCCAGCCCCAGAAGAGGGCTGGAGCGGAGTGTGTGTACCTGCCTGCCTGCTCTCCTTCCCTTTCTCATCACGCCCCTCCCTCCCACACAAAATGTGTGATGGACCAATTATATTGCAAACGGAGGCCATGAGAAAGAAGAACTGCCAGGCACCCCCAACTTTTTAAAGGCTCTGAGCTCCAGAGACACAGAGCCTACCAGTGCATGTGGGACGCAGATCCTCAAAAAAGAACTGAAAACCAAGGAAAGAACGCTTGCAAATGACGTTGCTCCCATGGCAGCGCTGGTGCCGGCGGGCTGCTCTCGGTGGAAAATGGTGGAGGCTGCTCCCGCCCCAGGAGGGAGAGACACCACCTCCTGGGCTAGAGGCCTGGATCCGCTGCCAGGCTTGCCAGAGCAGACTGTCATCCAGGGGACAGGGAGACACAGTGCGACCGGACGCTGAGGAGGGTTGCTGGCGATGTGGGGGGAAGTAGGGGTGGAGGTGAGCGGTGCCCCATCTTCTCCATCCCCGCAGGAGGGGCTCCTCACGTGGTCTCGGCTCTCCTGATGCACCTTCCCCTCTTCCCAGGTGACTTCCGTTTCTATCTGGTTCACGTCTGGGGGGGCCCTGGCCGGGCAGCCCCCCCACATCTCTCCTGCCCTGAAACACGGCTCTAGCCAACCTGCTCCGCTGCTTCACCTGCGACCGTCTGTGTGGGAGCTGCACGGCACCAGCCCCTCCTGCCCGCCAGGGCATCGTCCTCCAGCCCGTCATGCCCAGCTGCGACCCTGGCCCGGCCCCTGCCTGCCTCCCCACCAAGACTTTCCGCAGCTACCTGCCCCGCTGCCACCGCACCTACAGCTGCGTCCACTGCCGTGCACACCTGGCCAAACACGATGAGCTTATTTCCAAGGTACGCCAAGTGGGGGCCTGCCACTCCCCTCCGCTCTCCCCCCAGGGTAGTCCAAACACCACCTAGGGGTGAGGCAACGAAGTCCAGCCTCCCTCCTCCGCGTCCCGGGGTGACTCAGGGCAAGGGTAACCCTGGGGTCAAGGGCTACCCAGTAGTCACTGTCTGTCCTATGTCTCCGCAGTCCTTCCAAGGGAGCCACGGCCGAGCCTACCTGTTTAACTCCGTGTGAGTCTCCCTCTCTCCTTGTGCATGTGTGCTTGTGTTGTGAATAATTTTCCTCTGGGAGAAACAGGGTGAGCCATCTGAAGGCGGCTTTGCACCTGCTGCCTTGGCCTCTCCTTTTGCGAAGTGGTTCAGGAACTCAGTCTACAGTTCTTCTGCGGGGAATCCCAGCACCGGAAGAAAAAGGCCCAAGCACTAGCCAGAAAAGGGTGGATTGCTGAGGGCAGGGGCTTCCATTTGGAGGGTTAAGCTCTCTCCAGATGGAAGGTCCTTTGGGCTGTTCGGGGTCTAGGCTGACAGAGCGACCCCACCGGGTCCTGGGTCCTTCCTGTTTCCTGAGACAGGGTCAACGTGGGCTGCGGGCCAGCTGAGCAGCGTCTCCTGCTCACGGGGCTCCACTCGGTAGCTGATATCTTCTGCGAGAGCTGCAAGACCACCCTCGGCTGGAAATATGTAAGTACCGGGGGGACAGGGCCACCCTCTGAAGTGGAGTCTCCATGGCCCTCCAAGCCCCGGTGCCCACATGTTAGGTCTTTGCATGATCCAGAGGGGAGAGGGAGCTAGTAGTGGGTTGGACTGGGTGGGGGGTAGCGGGGTTGGGGATCAGGGGTAACACAGGTGGCAGCAGGAGTGCCGGGGAGGGAACTGCTCTGTCCTGCGTTCACGGCTTCCCCTCCATCAGGAACAAGCTTTTGAGACGAGCCAGAAGTACAAAGAAGGGAAGTACATCATTGAAATGTCACACATGGTGAAGGACAACGGCTGGGACTGAGGGGCTCCGGCAGGCTGTGCCCTTCCTCCGCATGCCCCACCCTCCCCACCCCCGTCCCCTGGCCCTGCGAAGCGTCCATACCAGCATGAGTACTGCCCCACCCCTGGGGGGAACCCGGCTCCCACCACCCCCTCCCCCGCCTCCACCTCGCCACTCCCAGGCCCCTTTGGAACGGGGCCCTGGGGTACCCCAGGGGTGTTGAAGGCTCAGGAGTGGGCAGCAGCCAGGGAGACAGACTGGGGGAAAGGGCTGGCTGTGGGGCCTTCTAGCCCCAAGGTCCTGAAAATTGAGGGGATGGCGGGGCGTAGACTCAGGCAGAGAGGACCACGGGAGGAATCGGTGTTTGCTCCACCTCTGTGAATGAACAGAGGACCAACTTTGAGTCATGGGACTGGTAGATCCTAGGCCACAGAATAGCAGGTGGGAAAAGGCTCGAGATGGAGTGAAATTTTGGCCTCAGACACCGGGAGATCCCGGAGTCTCTAAGGGTGAAGTTTCCCACCCCTGTTTGCAGAAGCAAGGATTCGTTGGGGGTGGAAATCCCAAATCCCAGGCCCTGGGTAATAAAAGAATCGCAGGGGTTTCCATTTCACTCCACTTGTTTATCTTGGCACTGAAGAGGCACTTTCAAGTATCTGACCCTTGCGTGGGCTAGGGAGAGTTGCCCTGGAACAGCCTCACCCCCAGCTGGCAGATTCCAGAGCAAGCCGGCGTTGTGGGCGTTCTCCGAGGCCCAGCCACTGCTCCCTGGCACCCAGTCCCTTGGGGGGAAGGCGGGAAATCAGTGCTACGGGGCCAGGCTTCCTCGTGGCTGCCACCAGCGAACGAAACTTTTGTATGATACATAAAGTGTTTGAGTCTATTTTTAATAAAAAGGGGAAAGCAACTGTGAGGCACTCGGTCCTCTGACTTTTCTTCCTCGTGCAAGTGCCGTACCGGTCACATAACACCCCCATCCCAGGCCTGTCCCTTCACACCACTAGGGGGCAGCAGTTGCTTCGTCAATGGCAAGACACCAGGGGATGGAGATTCAGGTGAGGTTTTGCTTATAAGAGATGGCTTTTGTGAGTGGTATTCCAGCTGGAGTATCCAAAACAGCTCCTGTCTTTTGGAGCCCTTGACAAGTGAATCTGCTTTTGCCTGGTTCGGGCACCTGGAAGAGGTTTATTCCAGAACAAGGGTTTTCTTGGGTCCCATTGCCTTTCAGCCTGGCTCTGGAACGTTTTGGTCGGCTCATGGCCACACTTAAAGCTAAAAGGAAAATCGATCCGCCAAGGTGCTGCCTTAGCAGCTGATACAAAGTGGAACAAAATAGCTCAAAACTGCAGCATCAATGCAACCACGTGACGCAAGTGCAATTTTTGGCAGTGATGTGATCTTATTTTTGTGAGGTCACCGACATCTGCAGGGAGGATTGGACGCATCATGAAAATCATTGTTTTTGTGAGCTAGCTTGTTATTTACAGATTCATTTATTCATACTGCAACTATTTGTAAGCGCACCTCTTACTTGCCAGGCCTTGTTCAGCACTGGGGATGCAGTGGAGAACAAGGCAGCCACGGCCTGACTTCATGGAGCTTTCGGTCTAGCGCGAGGACAAACGAGAACCAGGCAATTCCAGTGGGTGACAAGGGCTCTGAGCGGGGATGGGGGAGTAAGCTCGGGAGCTTGTAGGAGGGGCTTAGCCTAGACTTAAGGAGTCAAGGAAGGCTTTGCAGAGTGATGACTATGACGGCACTTGAAGGATGAGAAGTTGGGTGGGCGGGGCTTCCCTGGTGGCGCAGTGGTTAAGAATCCGCCTGCCAATGCAGGGGACACGGGTTCAAGCCCTGGTGCAGGAAGAGCCCACATGCCGCGGAGCAACTAAGCCCGTGCACCACAACTACTGAGCCCGTGTGCCACACACGGAAGCCCGTGCACCTAGAGCCCGTGCTCCACAAGAGAAGCCCGCGCACTGCAGCGAAGAATAGCCCCGCTCGCTGCGACTAGAGACAGCCTGCGCGCAGGCAGGAAGACCCAACGCAGCCAAAGATAAATAAATAAATTTATAGTAAAAAAAAAAAAAAAGAAGTTACGTGGGCAGAGAGGAAGATTGAGGGGAGGGGGATATTTCAGGCCGAGAGAACTGTGTGTTAAGTGGCTCAAGTTTAGATGAAATGAAAGTTTCCAAAGCTGGAGCCCAGATGCAAGTGGGTGATGAGACAGCACAGGAAAGACAGGCAGAGGCCATAATACACTTAGGAATTTCATCTCAAGGGCATTGAGGAAACACTGAACTTTTCTTGCTTCTTAATAAGTGGAGTCACATCACCAAATGGCTGTTTTGTGCCCAGAGAAGAGGCTCTAATAGAAATGTTAAGAATGAAAAAAAAGGAACATGAAGCTAACTGTACCGTCTCAACTACTGTTGTCAACGTCAGGATGGAGAGGCTGTCTGGGCAGAAGGGAGGAAGAGACCTGGAAGACACAGGTGCTAGATGAAGGCAAATAAGCCATGAAGGAATGATGTCCAGCACCCCCATCTGAGAGGCCTGATGGGGGTCTGTCCCATCATTCAGTTCCCACATGCCTGGTGATGCCTAAAGCCTTCTCTCAGGTTCCAGCAAGCGACCCAGAAACGCTGTCCCTCTCAGTTCCACTTCCTGCACCAAAGTTCAGGAAGGCTTGTCCTTGAAAATCTCTGACTTTGAACGTCAGACACAAACTAGCCACCTTCTTAAAGCTCCCCAAATCTGCCTCTCTCTCAATTTACTTATTAAGCCAACTAGACACTGTGGGAAACAGGGAAGTGACTGGCAGTCATTGCCCTCAAGTTCTTTGCAGTCTCTCCCGGAAGCATCATTCTGCGAGTTGGGTTCAAGGGATCCTATTAATCTTCAAGATCAGGCCGTGGGCAGTGCTGTCCGAATCTTGGATGCCCAGACAGGTGTGCCCTGGAGAAGCACCACTGTCAAATACCCTGTGACTAAGAGGGGTCATGCTGGGAACTGCAGGTGGAGATGAGGTCTCCTTTTCCTGCCCAAGAGCCAGGGAGGGAGCTGCAGGTGTGGAATGCCAGGGGCACACGAGCTCCTGTCCCCAGGGAGCAGTCCTTTCAGGTTAGCCCTTTTTCCTTTCCTGGGCATCCCCTTTTTCTCATGGAGGTCTATTCTGGTCCTAACAGTGCTTCTCCCAATCTTATCCACCCACACTCCGATCCCAAACTGAGTCTGGGAACTCCTCCTTCTAAGCCAGCAAGCCACTACTTGTATCCTTAAAGGCTTGAACCTTTGGAAGATACTCGCATACAACCAGCAGGTGGCATCAAAACCCTCTACCCCTCAGCTCCGGCAATCTCAGTTGAGAATCCACTCAAGCCTCTCCAAAGAGACTGGTGAGCTGTCAGGCTTAGGACAGGATTAGATCTAGGCTCTGCAATTTAAGAGCTGTAAAACTTTGGCAGCTCTGCTGAAACCTTTCCGACTCTCAGTTTTTTCATCTGTAAAATGGGGGTGTTACTTGCCAAAGTCATTAGAGGTCCACCATAATGTACCTAGTGTCTAGCACGTGGACTGCACGTGGAAGCGCTTCCATAAATGTGAGCTATTCGTAGGACTACTCGTAGGGAGGATTCTGGGTGAGGAAGTCTCAACGCTGAGGAGGCAGCTGGCGCTGGGTAGCACTACGCGGCCAATGCCCTTTTAACATTGCACTGCTAGTGATAGGCGCAGACAGTAGCACAATGTGAAAAGAGCTCCGGCCCGCAGCAGAGGCATGCCGGCCCTGCCTCCTCGCCCCTTCTCCCAGTCCCCGGGCCACTCAGCTCTCCTGGCCTCCCTCTGCCCTTTCTCATCTTCAGTACAGCTTTCCTCCCTTCTCTTCCGTTCTCAGCGTAGGTCCTCTATTTTCCCCCCATTCCTCTGGCCTTCTTCCTCACGCCCTTCCTAGCACTGAGACCACCTTTTCCCTGAGGTTTTGGGGCTGGGGGCACAGGGTCCAAGGAGGCAGCTTGGCACTCAATCTTCACAGGAAATGAGCGGTAGAAACCCCCCAAATCTGGAGGTGACATGAAGCTGTGTTCATCTGGATTTGTATCTCCGGCAGCTTCCCTCCAGAGAGGAGCTGGCTGACCAGAACCAGAGAACCCTCTCTTCCTCCCTATGCCAAAGCTCGCTCTCCTTTTTAGTTTAGATAAAGGGAAGTTCTAGGCCTTAAGGGGACAGCCTCAGATGAACCTTCAGGACCAGAGGGATGGTGGAGAAAAGGTGCAGGGTCCCCAGGCTGCACAGGAGGGGAGGTGCTTCTGGAGGTAGAAGCTGCAGGTAAAGTCCCACCTCTGCATCTCCTCCTGGAGGTCATTAAATCCACTTTATGGGTTCAGCATTAAATGAAACGGTGCGGTTGATTCCCTCACCATTAGACATAGGCTTTCATTGGCAGTGGGATCAGAATCTGAGTTGTTTCTTGTTTATCCAGGGACTCCAGTTAGGGAGCTTTCAGCTCACCCAGAACTTCCCCATCCTGCCTGGTCTAACGGGCTTAAACCCTGGATAAACAATCCTGACAGCAGCCAAAGGTTCAGAGCCAGGCAGAGCTCTAGGGTGGCACATTCCTGGCTAGAGCTGTGGCCCCGGAAGCTCAACTCCAGTTCTGACCTGGTGAACTGTGTGCAGCCCAGAGGGTCAGGGGCTGTGGGGTAACTCCCCGGTGCACCGAACAGGGAAGGCCTCCAGGAGATAACCTCCGCCTTCCACAGCCGGCAGCCGGAGGAATGGCGGACAGACTCCCAGTTGGGAGCTCTTCCTCTGGGCTTCCCCTCCGGCCCCCTCCCACCCCCTCAGGAAGCAGGAGAGCCTCTCTCCCGCCTTCCTAGGCAGAGTTTGTTCCTGTAATCTGCAAAACGTTCTAACGGGGACCCAGGCCCCACTAGGGCCAGTCGCCAGGCCTCTGCTCTTGGGTTGAGCAAAGCAGTCCCAGCAGGGAACTGGATCATGCCAACAGGGGGCAGAGGAGCAAAGGCAGGACTGCCCAGCAAGTTCCTGGAGGTGAGGGGAAGATTCCTCACCAAGGAGTTCCCAGATCTCTCCCGGGGGAGAGAAGGGAGACGGGGCTGGGGCCAAGGTCCCTTCGGCTCTCACACCCACCTCACTGCAGAGCGGGCCCTGCGATTCAGCAGCCAGCAGGGCCCGTCCCCCAGCGTGGGCCCAGGAGCCATCCCCCAGCTCCTTCCAGAGGCGGGTGTGGAGACCGAGGAGGAAATGGGGGAGGGGAGGCCCCGGCTCAAGTTCTCTCCACTCCCCCTCCTCATTGGCCACCATCTTCCGGGCCCTGCTCCCCGGAGCAGCGGGGGATGGGGCCCAGCCTGCGGAAGGGAGAGAAAGGGCAGGTGGAGGGTTAGCTGGAGCGCCAGGGGCAGGGGCTGGCCCCGACTGTCTCCTCCCCCCCTCCCCGCAGCCATGGCGACTGGAGGGGGAGGGGCCCGGGAGGGTCCTGAAAGCCCCGTTCCGTGAATGGGCTGAAAGGGGCAGGGGGAGGTGGGGGGAGGGGGGCGCGCTCGCCCTCTACGCCCAACGGTGCCCCCCCCCAGGACACACACACACCTAGAGGCTGGACCACACACGCGCGCACACGCAAACTCCCAGCCACACTCGCTGCACAACTCAGCCCTCACTACACACTCACCCAAACAGCAAGCCCCGGAGTGCGAAGCCACAGCTGCTCCACAGAACACACCCCTCAAAACCCCACAACTCTCAGCCCAAGAGCGGGCCTCACACGCACACACAGCCCCTTGGCTCATCCACAACTTCTCAAGATGCACAACTCCCCGCCCGGCTGCAGCCCTTCGGCCACGGCGCTTCCCTCTGCACACACCCGCCAAGTCCCCGGCACGCCCGGCCCCAGACGGCCCGGCCTCAGCCCGGCAGCAGCCGCCCTCCCCTGCGCACCACCGCCCCGCGGGAAAAGGACCGCGAAGCCGCCCCAGCACGACGTGCCTGCTGCTCGCCAGTTACGAGCGCTGCGAAAGGAACAAATGGAAGAGATGCCCACGAGGGGAGGAGGACGAAGAGGGGGAAGGAAGACGAAGGGAAGAGCCCAGACCAGCCCCCTCCCCTCACCGAGAGAATAAAACCGAAAATCGGTGGCGTTACCCCTCAGGGCGCTCAGATACCTACACAGTGCGCTTCCTTACGTTCCTCTGCCTGCCACCTCCTTCTTCCCGGGCTCTTTCTCTGCCCTTCCCTCCCTCTTGGCTTCCCTCCCTGGCCTCGCACCCCCTCTCTCACGCCCTCTCGCGCCCCGCCGGCTCCTCTCCCGGGCCGGGCTCGGATCCCCGGCGGCCGCCCCTCCGCCCGCCGGCCGGGACCAAGGTAGGTCCGGGGACCAAGCGGCCGCCGCGCCCTGGCCTCTGCCGATCTCGCTCTTCCCCCCTCGCCCCCTTTCTCCTTCCACACTCCCTGCCGTCCATCTTGAATACTTGGGATTCTTGAATGGAGGGAGCAGGATCCGCTCCCCCAGGCTCCCATTGGCTGTGGGTTAACCCTTTTGAAACGAGATCCTCCCTCTCATTGGCTGCCAGGCTCCCCTCTTCTCCCCCAACCCCCATCCCCTCCGCCTCCCAGCAGCCGGCGAGGTCTGGGCGCTCCCGGGCGCCCCCTCCCCTGGCCTCTCAGCCCCCCGTACCTCCACCCCCGGACGCCGGTCTCCCTGCCCTTAACATCACACCCGCCACAGGGCTGCAGGTGAGGGCAGATCCGGTTCCCGCCAAATGCGGCCCCAAGGGTGGACTGGCAGAAACCCTGTTCCCAGATGCCCCTCGTGCTGGACCTGGAGACCTTAGAAGATGCAAGAGGTGCAATTTCCTGCCTGTCTCCGAACCCTCCTTGAGCAGAAGTACCTCTCCAACAGGGAATCCACGCAGCCTTTCAGCTTCACCCAAGACGATCCGAGAGCGCTCCTGAACCAACCAGCCCCCCGGGCCGGGCAGGAAGAGGGCAGCTCCGGAAAGGATATCTGAGGCTCTTCTGAGAGGCTGATTCCCTGATCGCCGCAGGGCAGGTCTGACCCTACCAGGAATGTGCAGCATCTGGAGCTCTGCTCAGTCACAAACACCCCCTGGGACCAACCAACGCAGCCGCCTGGCCCTGTGCTGGACCCACGAGGGGCTCTGAGCTGGGAGCCCAGAGGGGCATAGAGGAAGGAGGCAGCAGGGGGTAGGGCAATGAGTCAGGCCTGGGAACGGGGTACCTTTGTTCTAGGCCCAGATCTGCCATAACATGCTTCGCCAGGTCATGTCGCCTCTCTGGGCCTCAGTTTCCTGATTTACAAAAGTTTGATCCGGAACTTCCTATAGAAGTTTCTGTGTGAAGATGGGAATGCTCTATACTGCATCATCCAATATGGTAGCCACTAGCCACACGTAGCCACACGTGGCTACTGAGCATTTGAAATGTGGCTACTATGACTGAGGAAATGGCTTGCTAATTTTATTTAATTTTAATCACTTTTAAATAGCCACATGTAGCCAGTGGCCACCATACTGGACAGCGCAGGCCCAGAATCCCTGTGGTCCTGCTGGAGAACAACATCCCAGGAATCTTGCTGGGGAAAAAAAAAAAAAAAAAAAATCCTGGGGCTTCCCTGGTGACGCAGTGGTTGAGAATCTGCCTGCTAATGCAGGGGACACGGGTTCGAGCCCCGGTCTGGGAGGATCCCACATGCCGTGGAGCAACTAGGCCCGTGAGCCACAACTACTGAGCCTGCGCGTCTGGAGCCTGTGCTCCGCAACAAGAGAGGCCGCCATAGTGAGAGGCCCGCGCACCGCGATGAAGAGTGGCTCCGCTCGCCACAACTAGAGAAAGCCCTCGCACAGAAACGAAGACCCAACACAGCAAAAATAAATTAATTAATTAATAAACTCCTACCCCCAACATCTTCTTTAAAAAAAATAATCCTTTCTCTTTGTCTTCAGGTGCAAAATCTCCCAGATGCAAATTGCAAATCACCAAGGGCATCAACGCCTAGGAAATATTCGAATCCCTGTCACCTTTGTCAGGAACCCTTTTCTTATGATTGTCGATCTGCTCTGTGGGAGCTGAGACACACACCCACGACACACACGGAAGATTAGGGCTAGCAGGATTTGCAAGTTTGCCCAACCTTCTTGTTTTTTCAAAGATAGAAGCCAAGATATCGACAGGAGTTAGGGTGGGGGGTGTCACTTGCCCAAGGGCACACAGCAATTTAACACAATAAACTTAGTGCATCTCTTTGGAGCTCTTATACGCCCACCATGCATACTTTATTAAGTTAATTCACTAAATGCACTTCTCTAGCCCAGGCCAAAAGTGAACTGGGGTTGAAATCAGCCAATATGGCTGATACCAAGGGATAGCCAGCTCCATGGGAGAGGCAGACAGGCTGTCCAACCAGCACGTGAATACCCAGAGCTCCTGGGTTGTAAGAACATAGGTAGCTCAGAGCCTGTTTCCTAAATCAATGTGCTTAAGAGACCCCATTGTGGGATTCCCCACCATGAGGAGAGAAAGCCAGCCGAGAGACAGAAGAGTGAGCCTGGGTTTATCCTTGGGTTAAAAGCAGGAAGCAGAATTAGCAAGCAGCTGGGGCTTCTGTAGGAGGAGGGGTGCAGGGTGTCCAGGATTCTGGTAGCTACAGGCTTGGTGCATACAGGGCCCTAACCCAGCAGACAGAACAGCCCCAGGAGCTGGTAAAAGGGACTGTAGCACCTGCCTGAGCTTGTACAGACCCTTGTCCAGTCCCCACTTGTGGAGGGCGTCTGCCTGGGTAATGTGCGCTGGGTAAGGGGAAGGCACAGAGCTGCCTGGAGAATGGCTTCTGTCCTCAGCACTTCTTTATTACAGGTGAAAATTGCTAATTGACTTCTCTGGTGACAGACAAAGAGTTCGGAGGAGGGAAGGATTGCTCCCAGTTGGGAATGGAATCTAAGAAGGCTTCCTGGAGGAAGTAGCATCTAAGACTTGAAGACCAGAAAGGATTTAAAGACAAGAAGATGGGAGGAAGGAAGACCAGGAAATGGCAAGGAGAGGAAACAACACAAAGGCTGGAAGGTGGGGAAATGGTGGTATGTGCTTAGAATGGGTTGTAAATTCAGTAGGAACCTAGGATATAGGAAGGAGAATAGCAAGGATGGAAAGTCAGGCTGAGAAAGGTTGTGGAGGGCTTGAACACTTCCCTCTAGGCTAGGCTCAGCTCCAATGACATCATTTTTCTTGAAGATGCCCTTACCCTTTTCCCCTGCCAAGAGATGCCTCCTACCTATTCATCAAGCTACCCCAGTGCCTCCACCCTCAGGTTTCTGCAGCTTCTACCTTAGTCTGAAGGCTGCCATTTGTGTTCCACAAACACCCTTCCCAAGGCAGAGTGGACTCTGGTTCCCCGCGAGGGGATGGACTCTCTTTGGTCCCTCTCAGCTCAGTCTCCAGTCTCTGGATTCCCTGTGCCCAGGTGTGAGCTGCATAAAGAAGGCTTCCTTTTTCACTTACCACCTTTTAAACCTCTGTACAGCCCCATCCCATCTCAGGAGTTTAAAATGGAGGCCAAGGGACTTCCCTGGTGGTCCAGTGGTTAAGACTCCGTGCTTCCACAGCAGGGTGCATAGGTTCGATCCCTGGTCAGGGAACTAAGATGATGCACAGTGCGGCCAAAAAAAAAAAAAGGTACCCGGGAGCTATTTGGCCCCAGCCCCTCTTACATTCTTTTCTCCCCCTTCCCCCCCCTCAGGACTTCCAGAGTGCTCCTGGGCTTTGCAGTACCCTTTCTTCCTCACCATCCCACAGTATGTCCAGGATCTTTCTGGAGGTGGCCCTTTGCCCTCCTCCCTAATCTCTGGAGTCCTCCCCAGATTCCAGTATACCACTTGTGAGACAGCAAGACCTCTACCTCAGTCCTCTGCCTCTTGGAAGGACGCAGTCTGAAACTAATATTAGAGACATGTTGCCTCTCTGCTTAAACGTCAGTGGAGGGAACTTGGCTTCATGGCTCCTAACTCAGAGGTGACACAGGCCTTTCCATATGTGTCTCTCTCCTTTCCCCTTCTTCCACAATAAGGCGCCTTTGTGTCTCCTCTCAGCTGCTTATGTGTCTGAGGGCTTCCTATGTGGAAGCCTCTGGAATCATTGCTGGGAAACATTCCTAGCCCCAAGGTGCTCGTAGTTGAGGGTTACAAGGCAGACACATAAAGAGGAAAGTCAGAGAACGACAGGTGTCCAAATAGACGCAAGAACCTTCTTTGGGAGGCAAACCCATTTCCCCGAGGTCTTGATGCTATCCTTGCTTCATCAGTTGCCCCATTTATTGCATCTCCAATCCCCTTCCATGAGCCTAGAGCAAGGTTCAGCAAACTATAGCCCACGGATGAGATCTTGCCCTTTGCCTGTTGGGGTTTTTTTTGTGTTTTTGGTGTGTGTGGCTTTTTTTTTTTTTTTTTTTTTTTTGGTAAATAAGGTCCATTGAAACACAGCCCTGCTCACTTGGTGACACATTGCCTATGGCTGCTTTCACACTACAATGGCAGAGTTGAGGGGTCACCACAGAGACCACCCTACGGCTGGTAAAGCTTAGTATATTTACTAGCTCGCTCTTTACAACAAAGGTTTGTGAACAGTTTTGGACCCTGTCATCTCAGAAAGCTGTAACAGAACTCAAGGAAGTCAACTGAAATTACTCTGAGATGGGAGTGGAAAGGCACAGCCCAGACTTTCCCCCTCAGCCTACAGATACGCTCAAATCTTCCCATAACCCACCGTGAAACTTCTCACAATGCTGGTCAGTTTGCCACATCTCCCCTTCATGTCCCACCCACTCTTAAACCTATGCAGTCTGGCTTTTGCCCCTACTTTCCCCTGGAATGTTTCCCACTGGGACCACCACGGACCTCCCCATCCCTGGCCCATCATTCTTTTCTCGATTCTCATCACACACAACCTCTCTTTAGCTTCTGCCTCTCTTGACTGTATCAGTCTTGAAATGCTCATGGTTTCTGGGAGACTAGACCAGTCTTGAACTGCCTCTTATGTCTCCAACTATTCCTCCTCAGGTCCCTTCCCATGGGTGTTCTTCCCTCCCCTGCTGCTTAAATACACATTCTGCAAGGATTTGTCCATGACCTCTTCTCCCCTCAAGCCTTCTCACTGGACAAAATCATCCACATACCTGATTTTAACACTCTCATTTACGTTGATGACTTCCCAATGTACAACTTCCGAACTGAAAGCCCAGATTTCTAACAGTGTGCTGCAGCTCCTCAGGTGCTTGTCTTAGCGACCAGACAAGCTGAATTTGTTCCCTATCGAGCACATCATCCTATACCTCTGCCCCTCACCTACTCACCTTTGCCTCTTCTTCCATCTGCCCCTTAATTGTTGCTCTTCCTAAGAGATCTGCCCTTGGCCCTTCTCTCTTTGAGGGCAATTTCATCCATTTTTACAGTTTCAACAATCACCTGTGCAAGAATCGCTGCCCAAGTCTATTGGGGTTGGCAAAAAAGTTCGTTTGGGTTTTCCCATAACATGAAAAAACCCAAACAAACTTTTTGGCCAACCTAATATATCTCCAGGTATGTTCGCAGCTGCTTCCTTACATTCCCAAGTAGATGTATGAGGTAGGTATCAGGGGCTTTTGCCTGCCTGAATTCCATCCTGCTTCTAGTAACACCTTAGCTCTCCTCTGGGGAGACAGCTGTTCTCTACTTTCGTTCCGCATGGTTCACACGAGGCTGACCTCACCTACCCCTTCAGGGGCAGTCCCACAACCCACGTGTATTAGGTCTATGGCTGTATAACAAATTAGTCCAAAATTTAGTGGCTTAAGACAACACACATTTATTTTCTCACAGTTTCTGTGGGTCAGGAATCTGGGCAGGGTTTGGTTGGGTCCTCTGATCATGGTCTCTCATGAGGCTGCAGTCAAAGTATCAGGGCTGGGGTCTCATCTGAAGGCTCAAAGGGGAAGGAGTTGCTTCCACGTTAACTTTCAGAGTTGTTGGCAGGATTCAGTTCCTCAAGTGCTGTTGGACTGAGGGTCTCGGTTCCTTGGTGGCCGTTGGCCACCCTCGGTTCCTTGCAATGTGGGTGTCTCCAACATGGCAGCTTGCATTAGCAAAGCCAGCAAGAGAGAGTCTGCTAGCAAGATGGAAGTCAAAGTCTTTGTAACCTAATCACAGAAGTGACACCCCCTCAACATTACCATATTCTGTTGGTTAGAAGTAAGTTACTCAAGAGGAGAAGATAAAACAAGAGTATGAATCTAGGAGGCAGGATCACTGGGGGACATAATTGAGGCTGTCAACCACAGAAGACTGAGCCGATTAAACAACAATAATTGATTCAAGGATGGGTATCTGATCAAAGTCAATCAGAATTAGACCTGAGGGGCTTCCCTGGTGGCTCAGTGGTTAAGAATCTGCCTGCCAATACAGGGGACACAGGTTCGAGCCCTGGTCCAGGAAGATCCCACATGCCGCGGAGCAACTAAGCTTGTGCGCCACAACTACTAAGCCTGCGCTCTAGAGCCCGTGAGCCACAACTACTGAGCCCACGAGCCACAACTACTGAAGCCCGCGCACCTAGAGCCTTGCTCTGCAACAAGAGAAGCCACCGCAGTGAGAAGCCCACGCACCACAACGAAGGGTGGTCCCCACTCGCCGCAACTAGAGAAAGCCTGTGTGCAGCAACATGAAGACCCAACACAGCCTAATTAATTAATATTAATTTAAAAAAAAAACCAAAAACATGCACGCGTTAAAAAAAAAAAAAGAATTAGACCTGAGATGTTTGCCAGAACTTTGGAGAGAGTGGAATTGCTGGCATAGTTTTGCTGGCAGAAGAGGGTAAGCTTGAAACTGCTGTTGGTCATAACCACTGCCTCGTGGAGAGGAGAATCTGCCTAAACTGGAAACATAATAAGGAACAAGAAGGCAAGAGATGGGGAGAGACAGATGCCTGATAACATCATGTGAGAACCTGATACAGCCATGCCTACAGCAGAACCTCTCGAGTTTTCAGTTATGTAAGCCCGGACATTCCTTCTACTCACATCGGTTTCAGATGGATGCTGCCACCCACAACCAAAAGGTTCCTAATGGATAAAATGTCTCAGAAATACCTCGGATTCAGTTTGCCCAAACCCAATTTAATGATCTTACCTTCATCTTCCCCACAAACCTGCTTCTCTTCCTTGATTCTATTTTGCAGTTTAAAAGCATAACACAATTGCTTGGGGTGAAAACCTTGAAGTCATTTTTGCCCTTCCTTACTTGCTGTGGAGGTTGGAATAGCCCACGCAACATGGGCTCTATAGAACCGTAGGAGATACCTTTTTCCTTCGCAAAGATGGGGGAGGCTCTAAGGTGACCCAATGAAATACAATCTTAACTATACAGCTAAACAAGTAACTAGGTTTTCCTCCAAGTCATTAGAATCTTACAGAATTTCTGGATGTGAATCACACGATTCAGAGGATGAGAATACTGTATCTGACCCTCATATCAAAACATACCATAGACAAAGTGAAATTCTGGCAAACTGCCTGGTGACCGTGTCCTTTGGAAGGCACCCCGGACTGGTTTTGTGAAAATATTCCTTCTGTCTCTAAGGCAGACTAAAAGAATTGTGTCATTTGGAAGTCAGTCATAATTTCTTTGACGTCTTTCTCCTTAGAATTCCAATCAAAATTCTAATCTTTACCTTCCTTTCCCTCTGCCGCCTTCATCCGGAATTGCCCTAAATCCTGTGCTTTCTACCTCTCAGACATGCCCTGTTTTCTCCATTCCCCTGTCAGCTCAATATCCACCTTGGGGTTTTGGATCATCTTCTGAAAAACTTTCTTTCCAATCTCCACTCCGTCAGAGTGTGAGTCGACAACACAGACTTCAGATCATCTGCCCCAAACTGTGATGGCTCCCTGGTGCTTAGACAATGCTTTCTAACCTTTATTGCGTTATGGACCCTTTATTTTTTTTATTAAAAATTTTTTTCGCCTCATTGCGTGGAGTTGCAGGATCCTAGTTCCCCGACCAGGGATCAGACCTGTGCCCCTTGCAGGGGAAGCACGGAGAGTCTTAACGACTGAACCGCCAGCGAAGTCTCTGGACCCTTTTTTTAAAAAGCTGATGAAATCTATGGGTAAGGTAACCCTTTCTGGAAAAATCTGTATTTTGTGTTTTGGTGTACATTTCAAGAGGATCACGTGATCCCTCTGGCGTCTGCAACGTGGGCTCTATAGAATATTTAGATATTCCTAAATGGAATATTTAGATATTCCTAAATATCTTGATGACATAGCCTCTCATCAACTCGGGTGAGACCTTCATACAGAGACTACATTCCAAACTTCTTCGCATGGCATTCGATGCCTTCCAGACTGAACTCTACCTGCCTTTCTAGCTGCACCTTCTGCCTCGTGCAGTTATGGTTAGTTTATGTCCGGTTCCCCACCAGGCCAAGAGCCTCCCTTAAAGCAGAGATTGTGCTTTTTTATTTTTCCTTGTTATGTCTCCCCAGATGGAACGAAAATTTCTCAGGAGCAACAATCAGAATGCCTAGATTAGTGCAGGATCAATTGTTAGTTCACTGCTAGGGTTTTTTTTAAATTTATCTTATTTTGGTGAGAATACTTAACAAACACTTAACATGAGATCTACCCTCTTAACAGATTTTTAAGGGTACAATACAGTATTATTGACAATAGGTACAAGGGTGTACAGCAGATCTCTAGGATTTATTCATCTTGCTAATTGAAACTTTACGCTGGTTGATTAGGAATTTTCCATTTCTCTCTCCATCCAGCTCTTGGCAATCACCGTTCCATTCTTTGATTCTAAGAGTTTGACTATTTTGGAAACCTCATGTAAGTGGAATCATGCAGTACTTGTCTTTCTGAGATGGGCTTATTTCATTTAGCATAATATCTTCAAGGTTCACCCATGTTTTCACATATTGCAGAATTTTCTTCTCTTTTAAGGCTGAATAATATTCCATGTACGCCTTTACCACATTTTCTTTATCCGTTCATTGTCGATGGACAGTTGTTTCCACATCTTGACTATTGTGAATAGTGTTGCAAACTATTAATTTAAGATTTATTAATTTCTAACAGCAAAAGGATTTTAGGGTGATGGGCCTAGCTAGTACGATACAATGCCACAGGCTCCAGATCTATATTTGGGGAGAGTTCTGATTTCAAAAGTTTTCAGTTTTAGTGGACCCCACAGGGATGGGAACTTCTCAAATCTTGTGCCATGATTTTGGTTTAGAAAACCTCCCCACTGGTGAACTTCTCACCACATTTGCCAGTACTAATGCCAGGAATCATTTTTGGTAGCTGGAGCCCTTTGGGACCCTGGAGAGCCTTTTTAAAAAAAAATTTTTAATTTAATTTAGTTTTTATTTTTTGGCTGCATTGGGTCTTTGTTGCTGCGCGCGGGCTTTCTCTAGTTGCGGCGAGCAGGGGCTACTCTTCGTTGCGGTGCGTGGGCTTCTCATTGCGGTGGTTTCTCTTGTTGCGGAGCACAGGCTCTAGGCACGCGGGTTCAGGAGTTGTGGCACACGGGCTTAGTTGCTCTGCGGCATGTGGGATCTTCCCAGACCAGGGCTCGAACCCATGTCCCCTGCATTGGCAGGAGGATTCTTAACCACTGAGCCACCAGGGAGTCCGGACCCTGGAGAAACTTAAAGAACTGGTTCGGGTGGTGGATTCTTAGGTGAGTTTATTGATCTCATATTGTAGCTCTGACTCAATCCCCACCCCCAGCACAAGCCGGAACAAGACATAGGAATGTCTCCTCTGTGGCACCAAAATGGACTTTCTCAGGAAATCTGGGGTGAGAGAAAATTGCTTCCCTTTGGCCACATTTCAAAATTCCTCCCACGTTCCAGTCACCCCCGCCCCCACCTCCCACTACATGGGACATTTCATACCACACGGTGGGAAGTAGAAGGAAGATATTATCAGTCCATAAAAGTGCATGATCTCCGGGGACAAGGACTCTGTCTGTCTTGTTTGACGTTATGTTTCCAGGGCTACAACAGTGCCTAGCACATAGTGGGCTCTCAACTTCTACTTGTTGAATGAATGAATGAATGAATGGGAAAACGGGAGAAGTCAATGATTTCGGCTTCTAACTTACAAATGTTTGTCCTCAGAACCTCTATCATTTCTTTGTGGGCACATGGATCTTGTGATTTCAGCCAACCATAAGCACTGAAGGATCTAGGTCCTACTAGACCTGTCAGGATCAATGGGATGACTTCAGATTTCTCTCATACGTAACATATGCAGCATCGATAAATCAGATGCCCTCATTGTGCGCAAGGGCCTCACATGATGGTATCAACGTGCTATGGTTGGAGTTATCAGTTAATATTAGTTTCTACCTCATGACCCATAATGGCCACTCAAGCTCCAGCCATCATGTTTTATTCCAGCCAATAGAAGGCAGGAAGAAGGACTGAAGAAGGGTGTACCCCTCTTTTTTTTCTTTTTTTACGTTAAATTATTAAGAATATTTATTTTTGGACCATTATCATTTTTTTGTCCACTTTTTATAAGTTTCCTACGATGAATGCGTGGGTGTGCCCCTCTTTTAAAGAGACTTTCCAGGGACTTCCCTGGTGGCCCATCCAGTGGTTAAAACTCCGAGCTTCCACTGCAGGGGGCACGGGTTCAATCCCTGGTCAGGGAACTAAGATCTCATATGCCGCACGGCATGGCCAAAAATAAATTAAAAAAAAATAATAATAAATAAAGAGACTTTCCAGAAGTTACCTATGATTCTTCTCCTTACATCCCATTAGCCAGAACTTAGTCACATGGCCACAGCTAATTTCAGGGGAGGAAATCTTTATTTCCTCCAGGTAATCAGCTAAAAACTCAGGGGCTCTATTACAAAGGAAGAAGTGGGGAACATATTGGGGGAGACTGTTAACACGTTGGGAGAGGTGGTTTGACCTGGAAAGTCTTACAAAACCAGAGAAACTTCTCTCTACTCACAACCCCACTCACTGCTCTCATCTGTGGCGCAGTGGCCACCAGCCCAATCCCACGTGAGAGTGGAGGGGTCTGTGCAGTGGTGAGAAAGCATAGCTGCTGGAGTCAGATGGCCACAGGTTCAAGTATGTCTCTGGACCTCTCCTTTCTTCCCTCTCTGAAGTGAAGAAAACAATGCCCATTGTGTAAAGTTATGGTGGGATTTCCTGGGAAATCCCTGGGACAGACTTGTTGCCCATGAATGGTGCTTTTTAAAAAAATTGTGGTAAAAAAATCTATACAATTTACCCTTTGAACCATTTGTAGTGTACAGCACAGAAGCGTTAACTATACGCACATTGTCGTGCAACAGATTTCTAAGACTTTTTCATCCTGCAAAACTGAAACACTGCACGTGTTGAACAGCAAGGCCCCTGTTCCCTCTCCCTCCAGCCCCTGGCAGCCACCATTCTACTCTCTAAGTTCCACTACTTTAGATGCATCACATCAGTAGACTTGTACATCATTTGTCTTTTGGGACTGGCTTATTTCACTTAGCATAATGTCCTCAAGGTTCATCCATGTTGTAGCATGTGGCAGGATTTCCTTCCTTTTTTTAAACGGAATCGTATTCCTTTGTATGGATATGCCATATTTTCTATATCCACATATTCTTTTTTTTTTTTTTTTTTGCTGCATTTGGGTCTTCGTTGCTGCGCACCGGCTTTCTCTAGATGTGGTGAGCGGGGGCTACTCTTCGTTGCGGTGCGCGGGCTTCTCATTGCAGTGGCTTCTCTCGTTGCAGGGCACGGACTCTAGGCACGCGGGCTCAGGAGTTGTGGCTCGCGAGCTGTAGAGCACAGGCTCAGTAGTTGTGGTGCATGGGCTTAGTTGTTCTGCGGCATGTGGGATTTTCCCGGACCAGGGCTCGAACCCATGTCCCCTGCATTGGAAGGCGGATTCTTATCCACTGAGCCACCAGGGAAGTCCGATCCACATATTCTTCATCCAGTGGATGTTTAGGTTGCTTCCATCTCTGAGCTATTGCGGCTAATGCTGCAAGAATGGTGCTTCTTACGAGACTACTTAGTATCAGAGACTAGTTCTCTTCTTTCTTTCATTATCCTTTGGTGGGGAGCTTCATGGTTTGTTTGTTTTTTTCTTTTCCTGTGTGTAAATAATTGTTAGGTTAAACATCTTAGGTGGAAACAAGGTGGATGAATCTGGGAGTTTTACAGATACTGCATATCAATTAGAGGGAAAGGGACAAGGTGCCTCAGGACATTTACAGAGTACAGATTCTCTTTAGGCGGCCTATTTGAATAGATAAGAGGAGCTGCAGGGCTGTCACATTGTTGAATCCTAGGGCCACTAAAATTCTAGACTCCAGATGTCTACTTACAGGAAAGGTGCAGAACCATTGTCGAGTTCTGACTGAAGCCATCCACCCCTGAATCCTAAATCTTGACCCCCAAGGATCAAAGGCCTCGAGCAGCAGTAAGGAAGAAAGACCACCTAACACAAATGTGTGGTTCTCTCGTTGAGAAGTAACTTATCAGGCAAAACCCTAGCGATAGTAACTATGAGAAGCTGCGCCTTGGTGTTCCTTCCTCCAGTGGTTTCGATAGGAGACACAGAAAAGAAGAATAACGTCAATGTCATTCCTTGTATAAACAAGGAAACCTTTACCCAAATATGGGTGTTGCACACTTTGAATCAAAAGCATTTGTTACGCATTTATAGGCATAGATGGTATCAGAGAAGCATGGACTGAATCAGCTTCCCAAAGAGCTTCCGAGTGGCTGGAGTGAGAAGGCAAACACTCACGAACACGGTGACATTGGCTGGGAAAAGTAGAGAACACTACTGGTGGGGAGGGGAGGATGTGGTTTGCCCTGGACTTAGAAGAATGACAGCATTTCAATAAGCGGACAGGGTTCAGAAAGGCATTGTTTTCTTTTGTTTTGATTTAGCCAATATGTACTGAGGGCCAACTCGGTAGGAGCCAGGCTCCATGCTTGAAGCCGAGGATAATGACGAAAAGACATAGTCACTGCCTTCCAGGAGGTTTTCAAAACTATTTCATCAGGGGAGCAGATTTTTCTAATGAGGCCCACACTGCCCTGGCCTCACCCTCTGAAGGGGCCCAGAGGCACCCCCAGGACACCCAGTCCCCACGAAGCACAGCTTGATGAGCAGGGGTTGGGGATACAGGGCTGACAGTCTGGCTGTGGCAGCAGAAGGGGAGTTGGCTCTGACGCTGTACCCTGGAGCTGGCCACCAGTCAGGCACCTTGTGTCCACGGTGAGGCCATCCTCCAGAACCTTGCTCGCCCGTCTCACCCACCTGGCTGTTGCCATGCATTTTCTGCTCAGCCCCTGACCCTTGGCCCGTGGGACTGGTATTTGGTCTCCCACTGTGGGACTCCTTCAGACTCTGGCTGTTTCGTTGATTTAGGACAGAAGACGAGGAAGAAGTAAGTGCTCGTGGCGTTTCCAGGAGGAAACACTCAGCAATAAGCAGGCTCTTCAAACCTGAGACGGTGAGCTGGGGAGTCACCGCATGGAGGTGGGGGAGGGTAGGAGATGCGCTGGGATCCTGCGCAAATGGCAGAATCTGGTTTGAATAGCACTGCTAGCCTGCCCAGCTGGGTGACCCTGAGCAAATCATTTCTGAGAGGCTGCTTTTCCTCATTTGCAAATCTGGCAAAACAATACCAAGTCACAGGATTACTGCTAAGTTTCAGTGAAATACTGAAAATGAAGCCCAGGGTGGGGCACATGATAAAAGCCCGAGTGAAAGGGGCTTAAGCGAGGGAGAGGAGTGGGGAGCTTCACAAGAGCCCCTGGAGCGTGGAGAGGGAAGAACAGAAGGCCAACAGCTGAGCCAGAGTGTGCCCTTAACGCTGTACAGCCGATCTCCCGGTCACTCAAGGAGAAATGGAATGGAATGGGGGAGGGGGCTGGGCGGGCAGACTGTCACTCGGGGATGATGGATGAGCGAGCGTATTCCACGGCTTGTAATTAGTGCCAACTGGCCCTGAGATCCTTCCCCTGGGGGAGTGTTCCCTGCTCCTCCTGCTTGGGAGGCCCTCCTCAGGGCTCAGGGCGGGGGCTGGGTGTAAAGTTTGCCCTGAAACTCTGGCACAGTCTTCCAGCGGCTGGTGTGCGTGTGCTTCTGTACGTGGGTGTGAATGCAGATATATGTGTATATTTGTGACTCTGGTATCAGCGTATGCATGCATGTGCACCTATGTACGTTTGTGTGTACTTACACACACCTATATGAGTGTGCATGTGTGCTAAGTTGCTAGTCAAGACATGGTTAAATATGCAATGAGAAGAATACATCAAATGCTAGATTTTTGTTGGGTTCACTTGAAGGGGACTTTCAGTTTGAAGAAGTCACTTGACTAGTAGGCAGCCATGTCCTGAGGGAGGAAATAACAGATATGACCACGCCCCTTCCTGAGGTCCCTGGTAGCCAAAGCACGTCAGGATGCAAGAGGTGTCCTAGGGCTTCCCTGGTGGCGCAGTGGTTGAGAGTCCACCTGCCGATGCAGGGGACACGGGTTCGTGCCCCGGTCCGGGAGGATCCCGCATGCCGCGGAGCGGCTGGGCCCGTGAGCCATGGCCGCTGAGCCTGCGCGTCCGGAGCCTGTGCTCCGCAACGGGAGAGGCCACAACAGTGAGAGGCCCGCGTACCGCAAAAAAAAAAAAAAAAATAAATAAATAAATAAATAAAATATTTTCTGTATCCTAGAATGATGTTATCTTAGAGTTCATTAAGCGGTGGCGTTAGCGCCAAAAAACGCTCTCCAAAATCAATAACTTTGTAATGGAAGTTAGATATGATAAAACATTATGAAAAAGCCCAAGTAACTGTCATAACATGCCAAGAAGTTAGTTTAGGAGCGCCTACTCTGTGAAACGTGAGACTTTTAGTGTTCAGTAAATAAAAAATAGCACAAAGGCAAACATATTCTACAGTAGTTGAAGATTCCTTTCCCTACCTTTTATAATTACTCTTCTGGGAAATATAGTGTCAAATTATATGAGTCTTGAATTATCCAGCGTCTTCGGTAGCATATCTTTTTCGTAAGGTGTGATCTCCTCTTAAATGAAATTATGTACGCCATGAAAATGTCTCAGTTTGGTAAATGCGTAATGCATATTAGGTAGTTTTTACAGTTATTCTTAATCCCAGCCCTAAGGGTTTTTAGGGACCAGGGGGATTCTGACACAGCATGTGGCTCAGGTCGGGAAGTCTTCTGGAATCCAGGTAGAACCTAAAGGTATTGAACTTTTGAAAACAGTGGCTGAATGAGTGTAAATTGTTAACTCTGGAATCAAAGTTTAAATCCCCGCAGTAGCTGTTTAAGAATCTGGAACAGATTATGTGTCCAAGAGGCTACACAGGACAAAGTTTCAACAGTGACGCCATGTGGCAGCAAGGACTAACTGCAATGCAACCCTAATCCCACTCGAAGATTCTTTCTCTGAACACCCTCGACTAAATCCACCAGCAGAGCATTGTGTCACTGGGGATGGGAAGCAGATCACTGGAACTTTGCCTATCCCAGAGTGGGACTGCAGGGCAGGACGAGGAGGTGGGCGTCTTAGATGTGTGTGTTTATGAGTGTATGGCCCTCTGTCTTCCTCAAAAGGGACCCCTGTGGGTGGAGGAGCTGGGGGTTAAGTATGCCAGCCACAGAGATAGCAGAAAAGGAAGGGTAAAATTACACGCAAGCAACATCACATTCCATGTAATAAGTTGTTTCTAATATTATAATGATACAGACAAAAAGGTCTTGATTCTTTAAGGAAAATCTCAGAGTAGCAAGCTGTTGGGGAAAGTTACTGACTTTCTCTACATATGCATAAGACCACTATGGTAGATTAGAAAAATGGCCACAGTTATTCATGCCTCCTTATATGCATGCCTTTTGCAAAATGACTCTGCAGGTCTTAAGAGTGGACACGTTTCTGGAATTCCCTGGCGGTCCAGTGGTTAGGACTCTGTGCTTTCACTGCTGAAGGCCTGGGTTCAATCCCTGGTCAGGGAACTAAAATCCTGCAAGCTGTGCGGTACAGCCAAAAAAAAAAAAAAAAATGTGGACACATTTCCCTGACACTTTGAATCTAAGCTGGCCTGATGATTTGTTTTGGTCAATAGAATGAGGCAGAAGTGATGTTATATTACTTCCTAGCTTCAGACTCAAGAGGTCTTGTGTGTTTCTGCCCACTTTCTTAGACCCCTGCAACCTCCATTTGAATAAGACCAGATTAGCCTCCTGGAAAATGAGAGACCAAATGGAGCAGAGCCGGTGAGCTGATTCATTTCAGCCAAGGTCCCAGCCGTATGGAAGAGCCTGTACAAACCCAAAGCCAAACCTCATCAGACCTTCCAGCTAACCTCCCCAGCTGAGTCCAGCAGACACATAATCAAGGCCACCCTAAACCTGCCAGGCCCTCACAGACTCAGTGACTCATGAGCTAAATAAATGTTTATCGTTTTCAACAAACTAACCCCCTAAAAGGGACACGTGCCCTCTTACAAGAGAAGCCTCAGAACAGAAAACATTTAAATTCCCTTCACTCTCAGACTTTCTACTCTTTCCAGATGTAAAGGGATCTCCTCTTTGCCCCTACCTGGATGTGGTGATGCATTCATTCAATCATTCATTCACTTAATAGATTTTTTTTTTTTAATGTAAGGCACTTTGATAGGCGTGGTGGGGCACATGGTACAGGGCATAAAAAACACAGATCCGATTTATTATTATCATTTTTAATTTTATTTACTTTTGGCTGCATTGGGTCTTCATTGCTGCATGCGGGCTTTCTCTAGTTGTGGCAAGCGGGGGCTACTCTTGGTTGCAGTGCGTGGGCTTCTCATTGCTGTGGCTTCTCTTGTTGCGCCTAGAGCATGGGCTCTAGGCGCGGGCTCAGTAGTTGCGGCATGCAGGCTCTAGGGTGCGTGGGCTTCAGTAGTTGTGGCGCACGGGCTTAGTTGCTCCATGGCATGTGGGATCTTCCCGGACCAGGGAGCAAACCCATGTCTTGTGCATGGGCAGGCAATTCTTGTTTTTCTTTTTTTTTCAATTTATTTATTTTACTTATTTATTTTTGGCTGCATTGGGTCTTCGTTCCTGCACACGGGCTTTCTCTAGTTACAGCAAGCAGGGGCTACTCTTTGTTGCGGTGCGTGGGTTTCTCATTGTGGTGGCTTCTCTTGTTGGGGAGCACGGGCTCTAGGCACGTGGGCTTCAGTAGTTGTGGCATGCGGGCTTAGTAGTTGTGGCTCATGGGCTCTAGAGCGCAGGCTTAGTAGTTGTAGTGCATGGGCTTAGTTGCTCCGCGGCATGTGGGATCTTCCAGGACCAGGGCTCAAACCCATGTGTCCTGTGTTGGCAGGTGGATTCTTAACCACTGCACCACCAGGGAAGTCCCAAATCTGATGTATAGTCTAGTTTGAGTAGAAAGGAAATACACCTGGCCCAATAAGTCACCTCGTACATTCGAATTCAGACAATGTGGGATCAATTTATAGATGTGTGATATCTGGATAGTTAATCTTTCTGAGTTGCCGCTTCCTTATCTCACAAACAGGAATAATACCTGGCTCTCAGCATGGTCAGGAGGGTTAAAAAATTTGTAAAGCTCTGTGCCCATGGGTCAGGATCACATTCTCCGTCAAATTTTGGGTTGGCCCTGAGCACCATCTTTATGACATCAGGATCTCCCCCAAGGAGGGGGGAATGTTCCTGAATCTGAGAGGTGACTGCTTTCAACAGTTCCTCACATAAGGCTCAGTGTAAGTCCAGCCCCCCAGATGGGAATTTGGCATCTCTCCAGCAGCCTGAGAAATAGACTGAGAAGCGAAGGACATACAGAGATCACTCTGCAAATGAAGCCTGATGTGAGCGGTCTCTCCATGTCCACCAAACTACAAATCAAGTGTGGGTGATTCTTATTTGGCTCTCAGCCTTGGCTAGGAGACTGAGCTGCAGGGAAGGCCTTTGGCTGGGGACCTGCCATTCTTAGGTTTTGCCCACAGTCCACACGGGGAGCCGGGTCCTGAAGCACAGTCTGAAGATCAGGAAGCAAGCAGTAGTAGATGAACGACAGGGCAGGGGATAAGCCATGAACACCCACCATGTCTTCTTTCTTCCCCTCTCAGAAACCCCTGACCTCAACCAGAACATGCATAATCTAGAAAGAGCACACAGGAAGCTTGGGTCTTGACTTCCCTGGCTGTCCAGTGGTTAAGTCTCTGCGCTTCCAACGCAGGGGCACGGGTTCGATCCCTGGTCGGGGAACTAAGATCCCACATGCTGTGCGGCGTGGCAAAAAAAAAAAAAAAAAAAAAGGAAGCTTGGGTCACCACCGATCCTGCACTTCAGCCCTGATCTTGGCACCCCTCCCAGGCCATAGAGAAGGAAACCAGCCCAAAGGGCAGAGAGCTGCAAGTGTGGCTCCAGTATCCAGCTAGGTCAGTTACTGCACTGCCCTCCCATGCCTGCTTCTCCTTATCACCAGGGTATGTGAGAGGGGTACAGAGAAGCCAGATTCTATAGAAGTCCCTACGGTGAGAGCTGCAGTGATGTAAGCGTATATCCTAATGGCTCTGATGGCCTTAAGGAAAACACTCTCCCCACAGAAACATTTCAGGCAGGACTACTTTGACCTAAATTGAGACACTATTAGAAAATTAAATCAGATACCTGATAAATGTCTGTGGACTGATGGCTGAATCCCCATGTGTTGTCCTGGGAAAGTAGTCATACCTCTGGGCTGTTTGTGCTTGGGAACCTGAATGTCTGAGTATGTGAGAGAGCTGGGAGGTGAGGGGCAAGCGGGGGGTAAGTGGCAGGGGGCAAGGACGACCAGACCTGCAGCTGAAGGGCTAAAGCCAGAAATCAGTGAGCATGTTTGGCTTGACAACATTGTAACAAGGAGAGAGGAAGGATGGGAGAGGAGAGAGACATAGTGGCCGGGGCGGTGGGGGAGAAATGGAGGCAAAGAAAGGAATAGAGACAGGAGATTGAGACAAAAAGACAGGATGAGAAGGAAGAAGACGGCAAACAGGGAAATAGAAGGGCTAAGCGCTGGAGCTTCAGAGTCTCAGAGTAGAAGCTGGAAATGAGGAAAACCTTTCTTTTTTTTTGGCCACGATGTGTGGCATGTGGGATCTTAGTTCCCTGACCAGGGATCAAACCTGCGTCCTCTGCAGTGGAAGCGTGGGGTCTTAACCACTGGACCACCAGGGAAGTCCCCCAGGAAAACTTATTAAGAAATATCTTCAGAGATATTTAATATCTAAAAAAAGTTCTCTGTGTTAAAAATCAATCTTCCTATCTGTCTCCCCCATCAAGCTATAGGTTTTGTTTGTATTTTTTAAAATTTATTTATTTTGCCTGTGTCAGGTCTTAGTTGCAGCACATGGGATCTTCGTTGCAGCATGTGGGCTCTTTAGTTGCAGCAGGCGGGCTCTTAGTTGCAGCATGTGGGCTCTTGGTTGAGGCATGCATGTGGGATGTAGTTCCCCGACCAGGGATCGCACCTGGGCCCCCTGCATTGGGAGCGTGGAGTCTTACCCACTGGACCACCAAGGAAGTCCCAAGCGATAGGTTTTAAAGGCAGACATTAGGTTTAAGTCATCTTTATATCCTCTGTGCTTAGTGTAGTGCCAGACACATGCTAGGTACTCAATCAGTTGGTTGAGCAAATAAAATATGAAGAAAAGGCAGGACTTGAAGATAGAAAGGCAGAGACATAGAAGAGAGTGGGTTTGAGCTTAGACTTCAGAGTCATAAGGCTGTGCTTTCAAATCCCAGTTCTGCCATCTAACTGCAGGACTTTGAGCAAGACAGCCTTTCCGAGTTTAGAGTTGACCATATGAAGTTGTTGTGAGGATTAAATGTCTGCAAAGCTCTTAGCAGATAGCCTGTGTAAGTTTCCAACAATGTTAGCTACTGTTATTACTGTTGTCACCGTTGTTGCAAACAAATAAGCGAGATAGGGGCTGTGCTAAATGGATTGCATGAAAAGCCCCCACTTAATGACTCTGCCCTGCCACTTTGTAGTGCCTTTCCACTCTAACTCTGGGTCTGGCCATGTGACTTGCTTTGGCTGATGGGACAATGGTAAACGTGATGTAAGCAGACGTGCGGGGTGTGAAAAAGACTGCCTACCTTTGACTCCTCACTTGGAACTCTGCCACTGCAGGCTAGCACTGCTGGAAGCATGCCGGAGACATGCAGAGGACAGCCAAGGTGTTCCAGCTGAGGCCATCGTAGATCAGTCATCCCCAACCAACCCACCAACTATTACAGATGTATGAGCGAGCCCAGGGAAGGTCAGCCAGGTCCATCCCAGATCAGCAAGACCACTCAGCCCTAACCCCCAGACTTATGTGAAATAATAAATACTTGCTATTTTAAGCCACTAAGTTTGGAGTGACTTGTTACAGCAATAGCTAGCCGATATAGGGGCCTCGGAAGCCCTAGTCCTCTGAAGTTGAAAGGCAGATGAGAGAGGAAGTCATGGTCTGCCAGGTTTTATTTGTAGGGTCTGCTGTATTTGTACCAGAGAAAGCTGCAAAAAGTGCTTTGGAGAGTCACAGGGAAGGGATGATAGAAGCAGGTCCCCTCACCAGACCCCACGGGAGCCCTTCAGGTGGAGGGCAGACCTGAGATGCGAGGCAGCTGGGGACAAGTCCAGGCAGGCAGCAGCAGGGCTGCGACTAGAAGAGCTGAGGCCAGAGGGGTCGGGCTTGCCCTGGTCGGCCTCCCGCAGGTCTCAGGTCCTGGGGTCATATATCCGCCCCATGAAGACCGGGAACTTGTGCTGCTGGTCCCAGAGCACAAAGAGGAAGGGCTGCTGCACTTCAAAGACCAGCAAACTGCGGGCCACAGAGATAGCGGAGGCTGCAGCCGCCTCCACCCCGCTCTCCGTCAGCTCCAGCACGGACTGATGCTGCATCGCAGAAAGCTGCAGGTCCGGGTCCTCTGTCAGCCCACACAGGTTGAGGTTGTAGGTAAAGTCAAAGAATTCTAGGGCATAACCAGAGAAAAACAATAAGTCAAAGACCAGCACGATTGTACAACACGGGGAATACAGCCAATGTTTCGTAGTAACTGTAAATGGAAAGTAACCTTTAAAAATTGTACAAAAGGGGGCTTCCCTGGTGGCGCAGTGGTTGAGAGTCCGCCTGCCGATGCAGGGGACATGGGTTCGTGCCCCGGTCCGGGAAGATCCCACATGCCGCGGAGCGGCTGGGCCCGTGAGCCATGGCCGCTGAGCCTGCGCGTCTGGAGCCTGTGCTCCACAACGGGAGAGGCCACAACAGTGAGAGGCCCGTGTACCACAAAAAAAAAAAAAAATTGTACAAAAGGGACTTCCTTGGTGGCGCAGTGGTTAAGAATCCACCTGCCAATGCAGGGGACATGGGCTCGAGCCCTGGTCTGGGAAGACCCCACATGCTGCAGAGCAACTAAGCCCGTGCGCCACAACCACTGAGACCACACACCACAACTACTGACGCCCACGCACTCTAGGGCCCACGTGCTGCAACTACTGAGTCCGTGCGTCTATAGCCCGTGCTCCGCAACAAGAGGAGTCACTGCAATGAGAAGCCCGCATGCCGCAATGAAGAGTAGTCCCGCACTTGCTGCAACCAAAGAAAGCCTGCGTGCAGCAATGAAGACGCAATGCAGCCAAAAAATAAAACATAAAATTGTATAAAAATTTTAAAAGTTAAATTAAAAAATAATAATTTAAAATATTTTTAAAAATACTGCAATTAAAAAAAAAACCAGCACAAAACCCTCAGCTGTTGAAGACGTTTGTCCTGAATTTTCTGGGTTTGTCCCAAGTTCCAATTCCCTCTTTCTCCTCCTCCTCGTTTATCAGATTATAATCGCATTATAATGTGCCTTCCGGTCCAGTTCATGGGATCCTCTAACAGTGGGCCCGTCTTCACTCCAACCACCACTTTCTCTCAAGTGGTGAGAAGCCTTGCCCCCGACCCCCAAAACCCTGAAAAGTGATGCCATTGCTTCCTTATCAACAAGGCCCTTGGAAGTGAGGTAATGTATTGGAAAGAGGACATATGTTCTCAAATGAGGTCACATACAAGGGTGTGATGTCATATACTAGGAAACAAGGTCATCTATTAGGAAGTCAAGTTCTATAACAGAAAATGAAGTGATATATTTGGACATGACATCAAAGATCAGGAAGTGAGGTCTAAGGTTAGGAAACAGAGTATCTGTTGACTCCCCTGAACTCAGAAGCCTCCAGACCCTTTTAGTAGAGAACTTCTTGCATATACTGTGGGGTGGTTGAGTTTTATGACACGTCTCTGAGGGAGGAGCACCCACTCCCACCTCGGTGACCTGTTCCCAGGGTCTATGTCACAAGGGACCACAATGGAAACAGGTGGGACGGCTGTAGACCTATACTGGGGCTCCGGTTCACTTCTAACCAGCTTAAGGGACCTTGCGTAAGTCATGCAAACTTTCTGAGTCTCAGCTTCCTCCACGATTCAGTGGGATAATCAGAGGATTGAGGGGCAACCTGAGATTACGGATGAGAGGGTTCACGGAATTCCTCCACCCCTAGCCCACCATCACAACCTCTTCTCCTCTGATGGCCTAGGATCAGTCCTGCCAGGGCTCACCCAGCAGGTCCTGGTTGCTCTTTACTTTGATGCGAGGCATCATCAGGTGAGTAGGATGGAACTTGGCCGACTCCAGCTTCCTCATGATGGCCTTGAAGACAGGGGGGCTGAGAGCCTGCTCCATGTCTTCAAGACGGTGTTTCAAGGTCTGGGGCACCAGGATCACAAAGCTCAGGTTGTGGGACAGCTGCAGACGGCCCACCTGGAGAGTAAGACAAGCACATTGTCAGTCTTCCTACCCCAGCTCTCTCCTGGCTCCTACCCTCTGTGCCCCGAGGCTGGTCTTCAGTCCGCTGCTACAGTCTGTACTATTTCAACAAGCAGCGGCCATAAGTAGGCTCCCAGGCTTTGCCATGAGATGAGGATGCCAGCTGGGTGAACAGTGCTGGTCTAACCCTGTGCTGGTGAGAGGCAGAGGAATGAGCACGAGGTTTTTTTTTTTTTTTTTGCGGTACGCGGGCCTCTCACTGTTGTGGCCTCTCCCGTTGCGGAGCACAGACTCCGGACGCACAGGCTCAGTGGCCATGGCTCACGGGCCCAGCCGCGCCGCGCCATGTGGGATCTTCCCGGACCGGGGTACGAACCCATGTCCCCTGCATCGGCAGGCGGACTCTCAACCACTGCGCCACCAGGGAAGTCCGAGCACGAGTTTTGATCACACAGGCTGAGGATCACATCCTGACTCTACTACTGAGTGACTATGCACTACAGGCAAGCGATTCGATCTCTCTGAGCCCAGCTCCTTTCAAGTATGTTGTGCATAAAGTATAGCATAATGTACCACCACAGTCATCAGGTTCATCCTTTCAAAGACTTTTGATGGCTTTTCACTGCCTACGAGATTAAGTATAAACTCTCGGTCTGGCATTCAAGATTGGGTACCAGCTGATCCTAGCCTACCTTTTCAGTTAGTTTCACTAGAAGGACTTACAGCTGACGGCCAGATAGAAGCATGAGAGAAATGCAGGACCCACAAGTCCAATACAGGGCTGTTCTCAGCTCAGGGCAAATTTGCCCCCAGTGGACATCTGGCAATGTTTGGAGCTGGCAGAAACAGGAGCTCACAGTGCTACTGGCATCTAGTGGGTAGGAGCCAGGGATGCTGCTAAATCCTACAATGCCAGGGACAGCATCTTATGATGAAGAATCATCGAACCCCAAATGTCAATAGTACCAGGACTGAGAAACTAATAGGATATGAGAGATTATTACTGAAATGGCATTATGGTTGAGGTTGAGAGATGGACAAGAATCATCTAGAATGCAGAATTCAATTGGGCAATGAAGAAATTAACTGACAACAATCTATTGTTGGAATTGAAAAAATGGTCCACAAGAAGCAGGTTGTACACTGATTTATCACCTGAAGAGCATGGACATGGGGATACCTGTTGACAGAGGCTCTAGACAGGGTACACTCATCTGGCAGTACACACCCTTCACGTCCTGTGTACAGACCTTGCCTCTGTGACCAAAAAATTACCACACTGTGGTCTTGAATTTTCAAGCCAACAACCTCAGCATACCTGAGTTGGTAAATCTAACCCCCTTCATTGGGTAAATACTCTTTAAATCCCAGGAAAATTTAGAATGAAGTATGGGAATAACAAAATAAGCCAACTCTGTAGTATTAACACCAGGTGATAAGTTCAGAGCAATCTGTGTTTGTTATTTAAAATAGCGTTTATAATTTTTAAGAGAATCAGACATGCTAGTTTTATGCTTTTGAACAAAAAGGTGTGGGATAATTTCATTTGGTTTGAGAATGATGTTGAGATGTTGACTGAAAGTTGATTTACTCTTCAGATTGAATTTTCAACTCACAAGTGGCCTTTAGGTGCTAGCAAGATGTGGCCAAGCAGGGCTGTAATTCTGTTCTGTCAGGTACCTGACATGCTAAAAGAGAAAATCAAGTATATCAAATGTATGAAGTATTTATAAAGTATATACATAAGCTCAAAATGCTTAGGGGAATATTAATTAACCATATTTGTAAATGACACAAATGGTTTAAAGGAGTTTAATCTGTTCAAAATAGCTTAATTGAAGAACAAATGAAAGTTAGTGTTTTATGTAAATATTATGATTAATAATGTAGCAAATTCAGCTAAAAATTTAAAGGCTTAAGTAAAACTTTGATTTTGAATTTATAACATGAATATATTAAATCAAGTATTTGTTTAAAACCCACGAAACTGTAAGGAGTGGGTTTTTTTTTGCATGAAACTCCTTCTTTGCCATTAAAAAACCCTCACATTGGGGCTTCTCTGGTGGCGCAGTGGTTGAGAATCTGCCTGCCAATGCAGGGGACACGGGTTCAAGCCCTGGTCCGGGAAGATCCAACATGCCGCGGAGCAACTAGGCCCATGAGCCACAACTACTGAGCCTGCGCGTCTGGAGCCCGTGCTCCACAACAAGAGAGGCTGCGATAGTGAGAGGCCTGCGCACCACCATGAAGAGTGGCCCCTGCTTGCCGCAACTAGAGAAAGCCCTCGCACAGAAACGAAGACCCAACACAGCAAAAATAAATAAATTAATTAAAAAAAACTCTCACATTGATATTCTCCCCTATATACTCTGAGTTAGAGTGATGCCCTGAACCGGCCGTGTATATTCACTCTTCTCTGCCTTATGCATGTATTCTGGTTCTGTTAAATAGCTGGGAATGTTCAAAGTCATTGGATAGGGACGGATGGATGGAAGGGTAGAAAAGTGCATGAATGGTTAAGAGTGGTCAAAAAGTACCCACCTCTGTGACGTCTTCCTAGCCATTCATACTAAGGGAATTGCTCCCTTTCGCATCTTCCATTGAATTCATTCATTTATTCAGCAGACATAATGAGCACTTATTATATGTGGTATTGTTCTAGGCCCTCAGATATAGTAGGCAAAAAAAGAGGTAAGGTCTCTGATCCCAAGGAAAGAGACTATCTCAGGGAGATAGATAATACCGCAATCAAATAAGCAAGTAAACAACATAATTCAGATAGTGATAAGTACCATGGATATAATAAAACAGGATGGGCTTCCCTGGTGGTGCAGCGGTTGAGGGTCCACCTGCCGATGCAGGGGACACGGGTTCGTGTCCCGGTCCGGGAAGATCCCACATGCCGCGGAGCGGCTGGGCCCGTGAGCCATGGCCGCTGGGCCTGCGCGTCTGGAGCCTGTGCTCCGCAACAGGAGAGGCCACAGCAGTGAGAGGCCCGCGTACCACAAAAAAAATTAAAAAAAAAAAAATAAAAACAGGATGATGTTACAGGGTGAGGAAGAGGTACTTTAAGGAGGGGGAAGGCGTCTCCACAAAGGTGGCCTCTTAGCTGATGCCAGATGAGCAGAAGGAACAAGTTATGTGAAAAGCTGAGTGAAGAGCGTCCAGGAAGAGGGAAAAGCCAGGGAAAGCTCCCGAGGTGGAAACAAGCCTGGCATGTTCCAGAACAGATCCGCTATTTCTCAGACTGGTACCAAGCCACTGGGTATCTCCCATTGTTTGCTGTCTCATAGTTCTGTGTCTTGCTGTCCTAACAAGGCAGAAATATCTGGTCATCGGGCATGAGACAGTTTACTAACTAGAATCTTCTGGGCTCCATGTTCTCTCTTCCCTCCCTCCTCATCCACTGAAATCATACTGTTCAATTTCTGCTAAGGAACTTAAGCCATTTAACACATGCACACACATGCACTTACCACATACATGAATGCATGGATATACCTAGACATGTGTACACATACAGATGCATGCCGTACACACGTACACACACAGAGGACTTACTAAGCCAGCAGGGCCTACTGGTGGGTAGACTGGAAAGAGAAACAGAGGCACAGAATAGGAACACGACTCACTTTCTGCCATTCAATGCAGTAGAGATGCATGAAGAAATTTTAGAATCCTGCTTTCCAACCTCAAATATATAATGCCTGCCTCGGCCAAGGCTGGAGAGGGGGAGAAGGAGAAAAGATAGGGTGGAAATAGAGTCAGAAGCAGTTGAAATGATGATTAAGGGTAAGGCTATGCCCCACACCGATGGAGCCACAGCAGGAAAGTCAGGATACGCAAGAGGTTCTGAAACAGGAGTGCGAAGGGCCGAGAACTCACCTTGGCCTTCAAAGTCGGGTCTGTGAAATGGGCCACAGGGTACTTCTTGCTGTTCATCATGGGCACTTTTATCACAGAGGATCTGCTGTAAAAGCCCTTCATATTTGTTCTGCTGTGGTTAAATGTTGTCTTCCACTTGGCTAGAGGGAAGAGTGGGGGAAGGGTTACTCTAATGCAGGTGGGGAGAGGATGAAGTGGAGTTAAAGGTTCTGTTAGCAAGGGGTGGGACAGGTACCATGGGATCCAGTCGTGGAACTTGGGGTCGAGTGGGTTTTAAGCCAGGAGGAGAAGGTGGAACTCAGGACGGGAAGACACCCTGGTCCAGGGCCCCCTTACCACTCAGGTAGATAGCGTTGAGAAGGACCAGGCGGAAGTCATCGGGCAGGCTGTCCAGCAGTTGCCTGATCTTGTGGTTGGTCTCCTCGGCCACCCAGGCGTTGATGAGCTCCAAGTTGACTTTACTGTCATTTGCCAGGGCTTTGGGGCTGTTGCCATACAGGCTCCGAGAGGCATTCGCAAAGGTGTCCCTTATAGCCAGGTCTGGCCCCGGAAGCAGGTTGAGAGAGGGAGGCATGAGATCCCGGAACACTCTCTCCCCTTTCAGGAGCAGGCTTGGAGAGGGGGCTCGTTTCCCATCACTCTTTCTGCTCCAATGGACATACTATGTCGGAGCAGGGGTCCAGCCCAGTCCTCTTACTGATGTGCTCAGTGAGACCCAGAGAAGGCAAATCCTGAGCTAAGAGCCGAAGAACTCATCCCAGGCTTTCACTGCCTCTATCTGCCATGGGACCACGGCTTGGCAAGGTAACTCTTTGAGATCTTAACTTCCATTTGCCTGTATTTTCCCTCTTTTCTTCCCTTAATTCAACAGGGAACAGACTCTGCTTTTCAGCCTCACTGGAAGGTGTGTGACAAGACTTCCTGGGTTTTGCTCTTCAAAGCCCAGGTCCACCAAAGAAAAAAAGTGTTTGAAAGAGAAATTTTTCCCGGACTAAATAGATAATATTGAATGCAGCTGTATTTTCCACCAACCTAGCAAGACAGAGGATAAATCTGATTTATAGCAAATAAGTAAATGCAACATTTCTTGAATCCCTCTAAGCCATATTTTTCCCATCTCTAAAAAGAGGGTTTTTGGGTTTTTTTTTTTAGATAATGGTGTGATAGGTGAGTTTTCTTTCTTTCTTTCTTTTTTCTTTCCTATATGTTCTCAGGTTATTTTTCTGTTTGTTGTATTTTTTTTTTTTTTTTTGGCCACGCCGAGCGGCATGCGGGATCTTAGTTCCCCGACCAGGGATCGAACCCATGCCCCCTGCAGTGGAAGCACAGAGTCCTAACCACTGGACCACCAGGGAATTCCAATATTTTCTCACTTTTCTACAATGAATGAGCATTGCTTTTATAGTAAAAAAAATAAAAGACAGGGAATTCTTTTTCCTTATTCAAAGAGGAAAATCACACTAAATTTGTAATTTTTAAGCTCAGCAGAACTGAGGTTTCAAATATAGTCATGTCTGAAGCCCACAATACAAAAGGGCTCTGGTTGAGGCTGGTGGGAGTTCAAAGCCCACCTGGCTTCATCTCCCTCTCACAGGAAGTGACACCTCACTTCCCACTCAGCCTCCCTAACTCCTTACTCCCACCAGGACTTCTGCAGCAGCTCTGCAGAACCCTAGGGCTCTGGGGAGCAAAATTTAAAAGAACTGCATTAGGTCATTTTGGAAGCTTATTGCTCTGATTACCTACCTAATAATGTAATATACATAAATGACAACAAAGTCACATAACACGCAAGTACAAAGAATAGGAGTCCCTAGACCCCCTGACCCAGATTAACAAACTTTTCTTTTTGGCCTTGCAGTTTGCAGGATCTTAATTCCCCAACCAGGGATTGAACCCGTGACCACAGCAGTGAAAGACGAGAGTCTTAACCACTGGACCACCAGGGAACTCCCAGATTGACATGCATTTTTTGTCTATTTTATGTCTAAAGCTCTCCAGCCCTCTCTATTACTGAATGCAGAAGGCTATTCTTTTTTTTTTTTAAAGAAGACGTTGGGGGTAGGAGTTTATTAATTAATTAATTTATTTTTGCTGTGTTGGGTCTTCGTTTCTGTGCGAGGGCTTTCTCTAGTTGTGGCAAGTGGGGCCACTCTTCATCGCGGTAGAAAGCTATTCTTACTTTAGATGGAGTTGATGAATGCAGATGACTTGTCCAAGGTCTCACCAGGGGACCTATCCAGCTCCCAGGAGACACTTGATATTTCTGAGGCCCCAACCTGCTCTGCATTCCGTCCCCCTGTTCTAGTTCTAACATTCCCTCTGTCCTCTCTTTCCCCAGTGCTGGGTCTCCATCAAAATCCTGAGGACCCAGCTCAGCACCTGCCATCCTTCCCCGGGGAACTCACCTGGGCTGTGGAAGATTTGAGAGACTGTGGTAAAGCCTTTGGACCTGGAGGCCTTCAGGGCCTGGTGGACACAGGTAAAGTCTTCGGGGTAAGAGAGGAGTCGCTCCAGGCTTTCCTTGGTTTCTCCTCTAGCCCCTACAACAAACAGCAGAGACAAGGGGCAACTGCAGGAGGAGTGGAAAACCACCGTTGGGGACCAGGGTTGAGGGACCAGGCTGCAATGGGGGGAATCCCATATCATCAGAGCCAGAAGTGTTTGGGAAGATAATACATGTCAGAAAGAGAAGGGTGGGGGAATTATGAATAATCACAGGATTTTCTAGGGCTCTGAATACTTTCTTCCTCCGTTTTCTTACCTAACTTTAATACCACTCATCATCCAAAGCCTGGTCCAATCGCTGCCTGTTCCACATGACCTATTATTTAGTTGGTTCAGGTTTTTCATTATTGAATACTTATTGTACACATCTTCTGTGCAGTAATAGATAAAATGTATCGAGCACTTACTTCATTCCAGGCATCATAAGTGCTTCTCCCATATTATCTCATTGAATCTTCACCATAACCCTTTTACGTAAGGACAGTTCCTATCCCCGTTACACAGATGAGAAAACTGAGGTTTAAGAGAGTAAGTAATCTACTAATTTTAAGATCACAGAGTTAATAATCGGAGGATGGAGAAAAGATTCAAGCCATATCTTTTGGGCAATAAAAAAATGAACTGAAACCAATCAGTTGAAATGTGCCTCCCAGGGGACATTTGGCCACATGTGGAGACATTTTGGCTGTCATAACTGGGGGGTGGGGTGCTACTGGTATCCAGTGGGTACAGGCTAGGGATGTTAGGATTCTGGGACTACAGAAGAAATGTTCTTATGTGCTCACTGTACTGTCTCCAGTAGCCTTCCTGGAATTCCCCCTTGGAGTGACAGCTGTTTCCACTGCTGTAGCACTTTGTTGGTGCCATTCCTAGGGTAATTACCCCAGGGGACTTGATTGTGATCTCTCAGGAAAGCAGACGAATTAACATTTTTTGACCTCCTACCACATCAGGCACTGGGCTATCTGCTTAATTTTTTTTAGGTCACTACAACCATTTCCATTTTACACAGAAGGACTCAGGCTCAGAGAAGTTAACTGATCTGCCCAAGGTCACACAGCTAAGAAGCAGCATTATCATGATTCTACTCTGCATCTCTCTCTTATCATTCATCTTCCTTATGGCCTTACCTGGAACCATGACTGGTGGCTCAGACCTTATTTAATATGTTCTTGTACAGTCCATAGGATTTTATAAGCAATAGTGCCTATTACATCATTGTTAAATGAAAGAATAAATGAAAGTTCCAGAATAAAAAGATCCCCCCTCCCCCAATGTAGCCCATTTTTACAGCTTCCTTCCAGAGGCATAGATAGCTGTGTATGTATCTGGATACGTACCCCCCTCATGCGAACATCTAACACGTAACCTGGAGAGAACTCAGTCAGGTTCTTACCGAGCAGGACTTGAGTGAGGAGGCTGGCGATGCTGAACGGGGAAAAGACAATGTTGGTCTCCTCCTTCTTCATTACTGAGAAAGTGTGGTAGAGATTCAGGGAGAAATCTGTCAAAGCCTCCCCCAGCACGGCCTCTGCTGAATGACTCTCCAAGTCAGAGCAGGAGGTGACAGGCGCTGGGCAGAAGGACTTAGTAGTGGCCTGGGTTGTTGGTTGGATGGGCTGAGTGGTGGACTGGTTGAAGGGCTGGGTGGTGGACTGGTTGAAGGGCTGGGTGGTATTGACTGTTTCGATGGTCAAGTTGGTTTTCAGCAGCGTGGAAGAGCCCTCGGTGTCTTTAATGGATACATTGTTGGGAATATCTCCTTTGGGGATATCTCCTTCACTTTCCCCTCCTTGTAAGCTCTCTGGATCCACGGGGCTGATACCAATCAGATTTGAGGAGGCTCTATCCTGTGGTTCAAGAGACTTTCTTTCTTTTATTATGAGGCACAGTCCCCTTCAAACACTCAAAGCAGGAAGAGAATTATTCCAGGGAAAGCCTGGTGGCAGAGGGGCCTGCCCTGGAGCCACCACCAGTAATTCCTTCAGAGAAAGCGTGTATTATCCCATTTCACTGGTAAAGGAAACTGATGCCGAGACAAATTAAGTAACTAGCCCAGGGTCTCAAGGGAAGTGGAAGGAAAAACTAGGAGTCAAACTTGGGTCTGATTCCAGATCCTTGATCACTACCACATCATCTGATACATCTCAAAGGGCACTGCCAGTGTCAACTTCACACACATACACTGAGTGCACACGCCAAAGTTAGGCACCCACCTTTGTCCTGGGCTCATCCCCTATCCCCGACCTCCCAGACCACGGCGGAGAGCCTAGGTCTCGGCAGCCCAACCTCCATTCCGCAGCTCAGTTTTCCTCAACAACCCCTTGCTTTTAATATCGCAACATGCTGCCCATCTCCTTCCCCTCTTTGATCCTTCTGCTTTATTCTCCACTTCGTAAATCAGGACAGGTAGCCTCGGAGAAGTGACTGGCTCAAGGCCAGCGCAGCTGGTACCGTAGCGAGTCAGGATTAGACGCTGCGTGGGTCTGAATCCCCGCTCTTTCCATGCTCGGTACGAACTCCGGCGCTAGGATCACACTTGCTGAGCCCAAGAGAAGCTCTCCTCATTCTCCGGAGCCTGAAGGGTTAATCCTCAGCACCCCCTCCCCTCCCCCACCTCACGAAGGGGTCACTCACCCCAGCCAGCAGCAGCAGCAGGAGGGTCAGCGGGGTCAGCCTGGAGGCCATCTGGGCGGCGACGTCAGCCCAGACCTGCAGAGCCAGCCACCGTCGTCGGTGCCAGCTCCGAGCCTCGGGCCTAGGGGGCCTCCACCCCGCCCCGCGCCGCCCCACCCCGGGGCCCGCCCCCATTCCATTCGCGGCCCTAACCCCTCTCTGCGAATCCCGCCCCCTCCCTCCTCCGTGCCGGGGCCACCTTCTCCCTGGCTCCTCCCCCTGTTTTGTTTTCCCCAAACCGCTTCCCTTTCCCGGCACCGGCTGGCCTTTCCTTTCCCCCCAGGCCCGGGTCTCCGTCCATCTGTTCCATCCAGAGGGTCCTGCTTTAGCTAAACAATGAGGCCAGGGGCCCTGCTAGGAGGGGAGGTCCAGAGGGGGCTGGGCACGACAGCCCTGGGGGAGGAGATGGAGGGGAAGGAGGGGGAGGCAGGGGTCTTAAGAGGAAGCAAGCAAACAGACTGCAGAGATAAAGGGGGGGGGCGGGGCACTGTGGAGGAAAAGGAGATGAGGATGAGGAGACCTCCTTCTCCCAACACCCTTCTCCCCAGCACCAAACCTGCGCCAAACTCCCGGTCACTGGGCAGCTTCAGGGCAGACTAAGTGGATAGTCACACAGCGTCGGGGCGGGTGGGGGGGCGGCGTGGGGGCGGGTGTTCGGTCTTAGCTATTGGCTGGCCCAGGACACTGCCCAGTTACAAATTAAGGCTGATTGATCGCTGCTGTGATTTCCCGTAAATCAGGATGGGACGGATACTGATTTGTAAGCCAGGCGGGGAATTTAGCCCAAAGCCCCTTGGGAGCCGGGGGTGGGGAAGCTTGGGTGCAGCTCTCAGCTGTACACGACCAAGCCTCCTCCTGCATCTTTATGGGTCATGATAGAAACAGCACAGACACAACATGTTCTCCACAGTTCACAAGCAACCAGCTTTCCCGGAATTGCTCATCTCAGTGGATCCTCAAAGTAACCCTTTGGAAATAGGCCCGACTGTGCCCATTTGATAGTTAAGAGCCTTAAATGGCTGGCTCACTCGGAGAGCCCTCACTTGAAAATAAGGCTGGACTGGACGTCCTGAGGTCCTAGCCCCACCCCCACTCTCCTCCATGAGTGTCTGCTTCTCCTCTTGGAAACCCGGAGTGCTTCCATTCTGTAACAGACAAGGAATCTGAAGCACCCAGTCCAGCTAGCGTTCACCTTAAGTGAAAAACACAAAGCTGGGCTATATGTGTTGAGGGTGGGAGAGAGTGGCCTGGGAGCCAACAGACCTGGCTTGCTGTGTGACCCTGGCAAGTTGCTTTCCCTCTCAGCACCTAGCTCCCCTCTCATGGTTGCCAGATAAAATACAGGAAGTCCAGTTAAATTTGAATTTCAGATAAACGAAAAAAAGTTTATTTGGAAATATGCCCCACACAATATGGGGCCTACTTATACTAAAAAAAATAGTTTTTGGTCTGTTATCTGAAATTCAGATTTAACTAGACATTCTGTGTCCTATTTGCTAAATCTGGCAACCCTACCTCTGCAAAACAAGGTGGTCTCTGATGACCTGATACAGCTCTGATGTTCTAGGATCACCTCACTGCTGGGCCTGTCCTATTTGGCACATTCTGGAAAGTTGGCTGCTAGCGCCAGAACTGCTACTCTAAGGGGTTGACCAAGGACAGAAACGAGAGAGAATATTTGTGTGGTTCCTTGGGGGTGGGGAAGGGTGTCTTTGGAAAAGACAAAGACACCAGCTTTGCAGGTACTTCATTCCCTGCAACCACTGGGGAACCTCCAAAGTCATGGGGAAGTTCCTTCACATCAGTGCCATGGTTGAAACAGCTGCGCACACAGTGCCCCTTCTCCATCCCCAGCGCCCAAGGTGGGGCCTTCGAACTTGTGGGTCAACCAAACAAAAAGAAGATGATGGAAATCAACCTCATTCATCCTTTCATTAATTCTCATGACACCAGTGAAGTGGGTGCTAATATTAATCCCACCTGAAATCAAATTTTTAAAATATGAGACTCAGCAGAAATTATTTGATTCATCCAACATCACACAGCTAGTAAGTGACAGAGCCAGGATGTGGACCACGTCTCTCTGAGCCCGAAATCCTGTATTAACAGGATTTATATATGGCCTCCTGGCACGTGCCAGGAGCTAGCCTAAAGCCAGCAGCAGAGTGAACATCCTGTGTCCGGCTGCAGGACTGTGGTGCTCCATGGACCAGAGTCTCAGCGTGGACCAGGACCAGTGGAGAGGTCTTCCCGACCTCCTTTAGGCATCTCAGCTCTCCGGCCAAAGCCATCTCTTCTGGACATGTAGAGGGTGTCTCTGCTTTGTGGATACTGTCCTGCCTGATGAAACTGGAGCGAAGCTGAAGCCCTTCCTCAAAGTGAATGGCCTGAGGTTGACCTAATCAGGTGTTTGCACAATTTCTCCTTAGTGTGGGCGATCCAATAGTCAATCAGCTTAGGGTTGTGAATTGAGTCCTTTCCCCACCATTGGGGGCAGGTCCTGGGTTTCTCTGCCATTAGAACCTTCCCTTCCAATGGGTGAGGAGGGATAAGCCCACAGGAAGCTCGTTCTCCGTGTCATATGTGTACATGACTTTTCCCTGCTACGGGGTTCCTGGTGGTGGATGAGTTCTCACTAAAGCTCTTTCTGTACTCAGAGAGGTTTTTTTTTTTTAGATGTTGGGGGTAGGAGTTTATTAATTAATTAATTAATTTTTGCTGTGTTGGGTCTTTGTTTCTGTGCGAGGGCCTTCTCTACTGCAGCAAGTGGGGGCCACTCTTCATCGCGGTGCGCGGGCCTCTCACTGTCGCGGCCTCTCATGTTGCGGAGCACGGGCTCCAGACGTGCAGGCTCACTAGTTGTGGCTCACAGGCCTAGTTGCTCCATGACATGTGGGATCCTCCCAGACCAGGGCTCGAACCCATGTCCTCTGCATTAGCAGGCAGATTCTCAACCACTGTGCCACCAGGGAAGCCCTGTACTCAGAGCGTTTTATCAGGTTTTTCCTCTTGGGTGAGTCCTCAGATACAGAAGGTACAAATTGCTGTGGGTGAAACGCTTTCTCAAAATCTGTACACCTGTAGTTTCTCCTCTGAAAAAAATTGCCGCAACCTTGGAAATTGGGCAGAAGAATTAGGGTCACCAGATTCTCAGAAGACAGAGAATCATTTGGGTGATTATTTCCTCATTTCTCTCACAGATAGCGCACAACTAGTACCACTATAGATGCAGAGAGAGGTTGAATGATTACGGACAAAGAATGTCTTGGGCAATAGGGCTCAATCCTCTCTTCAGAACCCTGGCTGAGGAATACCATTCGAGGAGAATAAAATTTTCTTTGATTTCTTATTTACTATAGATCAGGGCCCAGAATCTGTAATGTCAGATGTTGACCTGCCAAAAAGGAAAAGATGCAAATATTTTTTGTCTGGGAGAGATGAGAGTGAAGTGGAAACATCTCTTCTGATTAGCCCTGCCAGGTAGACCAGGTGCACAAATTCACCTAGGACGTGTGTGACATGAGCCAACCATTTCTCTTATGTATGCACAGCAACACACCCCCTACTCGACTACACACACACACACACACACACACACACACACACACACACAACATCAAAGATCGGAATGGTAGTTACTAGGGATGGGTCGGGGATGGGGATGGGGAATTATTGATCAATATACATAAAGCTTTGGTTAGGGACTTCTCTGGTGGCACAGTGGGTAAGACTCCATGCTCCCAATGCAGGGAGCCTGAGTTCGATCCCTGGCCGGGGAACTAGATCCCACATGCATGCCGCAACTAAGACCCGGTGCAACCAAATAAATAAATATTAAAAAAGAAAAGCTTTGGTTAAGTAAGATGAACAAGCTCTAGAGACCTGCTATACATTGTACCTATAGCCCACACCAATGTACACTTAAAATTTAAGAGGATAGACCTCATGTTAAGTGTTATCACGATAAAATAAAATAAAATAACCCTCGATTTTCATCTTCCTGTCAGTCTACCGGTAGGAGGTAGTGGGGTGTGAGAGACAAAGACCTGGATTAGATCCAAATCATTCTTGAGAAACAAACACCCAAACCCCAGACTCACAACCTATTTGAAGGCCCTGTAAGACCAAAGAATACAAAGCTTTTCTGGGTAGAACAGAAACAGATGATGACTCCTGATGGGTGTCCTCAATGGGCTCCATTCTTTCTTCCTTCCTTTCTTTTTAACATATTTATTTATTTATTTTAGCTGCGCCAGGTCTTAGTTGAGGCATGCAGGATCTTTAGTTGCGGCATGCGTGCGGGATTCTAGTTCTCCTACCAGGAATCGAACCCGGACCCCCTGCATTGGGAGCAAGGAGTCTTATTCACTGGATCACCAGAGAAGTTCCTCGTTTATTTCTTTCTAAGGAAATTTTATATCATGCTTTTAAAGTTATCACTACAATGTCACATGTGTACTTTGTAAAAATTTTCAAACAATCCAGACATTTATAAAATGAAGAGTTATTCCAGACACAGCTGCTGGTAACAGTTGCAAGTGTATTTCTTCAAGACCCTCCTCTCTATTTATGAAGTTATATCCACCTCTCCTGCACATGTAATTATTACTCTTCCATAATTTCTTTTCTCACTTGAGTGTCACGGACATGGTTCCATGTCGTTGCAGGCAGCTGTACCTCATTCTTCCTTACAGCTGCCTAGTATTCCAGTGTGTGGATGTATCATAAACTATGTCTTTGATCTCACACTGAGAGGCATTTGGGTTGATTCCCAGGCCCCTAATTGCATTCTGGTTCCAGAAGGCTCCCTCTCTCCTGCCCACTTTTACTCTTTTACTCAGCAGCTTACCTGGCTTCTCTGCCACAGTCCTGCCTGTAACCTTTGGCTCCAGCTCTCTGTTGCCACCTTTTTGGATAGAAAACCCAGGTTTGGACAATTTACTCAGCTGTGAATTTGGTTCCTTTCATATGATGATTTATTTATTTATTTCTTCCCTCCTTCCTTCCTTCCTTTCTTCCTTTCTTCCTTTCTTTCTTTCTTTCTTTCCTTCCTTCCTTCTCTTTTCTTCCTTTCTCTTTTGCAGCATGTGGGATCTTAGTTTCCTGACCAGGGATCGAACCTGCATCCTCTGCATTGGAAGTGCAGAGTCTTAACCACTGGACCACCACCGCCAGGGAAGTCCTCAGATTATGATTTCTTGTTTTGACCTGCTTCTTCTGCTTCCCTGCACTGCTCCTGAGGATAAAAGTGCCCGCCCCAGTCCCAGGAAAGCCAGCTCACCTGCTCCGTCCCTGATCCATCCATGCCTGACAAGGGGACAGGAAGCCAACATCCTAACACTGCCCTATTTGGACATGCAGCCCACATGGTCACCTACCCAACCGAGGACTTTTCTATGCTCCACCCTCTAATATGTAATTACCCTTGCCCTACAAACCATGTAAGTATCTTTCATCATCCAACTATTTATCTGCTACAAATGATAGTTTTTTTCATCTGGAAGAGGGGCTGCACATCCCCCCACCCCCACCCAGGGCCGTGTGTGATTAGATGCAGTGCAGAAAGGGGAAAGGATATATGCCTCTGAGTCACACTGACTTGGAGTCAAATCCTGTTTTTCTACTTATTAACTGTCCGGGGGGAACTTAATGTCTCTGAGGAGTCATAGTTTCAGAATCTAATATGGGGGTTGTGCTGTCTCCCCTACAGGGCCATTCTGAGGATTAAGTAAGGCAGGTGAAAAGTACGTAAAATGTGCTTGAAAAGGTAGCAGTTTTTGAGTGGTGATGACTAATTTCTCATAAATTCCAGAAAAAGGAATCATTTTTGTTTCCCATTAGAGTGGTCATAAATTGCGCATTCACGAATGGAGTTTTACATCAAGGCAGGTGTTCGTTCTTGAGCAAATCATCCTTGTAGGCCCACCTAGACTTTTCATTTCGTTTTCCGGTGAAACACATAAGGCACAAGGCATCTGCCATGGCTGCCCAGCGTCTCTGTAACATTAAACAACAGCAACTATAAAGAGTAATTCATAAAGAAAATTACATAAAATAAATGTACAATTTAACAAAATATTATACAGTTCACATCCATGTAACCACAACCCTGTTCAAAAAAATAGATTATTACTGTCAAGCCATAAGCAGCCACCGTTCACCTCTCAATCACAATTCTGTTTCCCTACAGGAAACCATGGTCTGAATGTTATAGTAATTACTTCCTTACCTTTCTTTATACATTTGCCACCTAGGTCACTGTTCCTAAACAATATCGTGGGCTTCCCTGGTGGCGCAGTGGTTGAGAGTCCGCCTGCCGATGCAGGGGACACGGGTTCGTGCCCCGGTCCGGGAAGATCCCACATGCCGCGGAGCGGCTGGGCCCGTGAGCCATGGCTGCTGAGCCTGCGCGTCCGGAGCCTGTGCTCCACAACGGGAGAGGCCACAACGGTGAGAGGCCCGCGTACCGCAAAAAAAAACAAACAAAAAAACAACCAAAAAAAACAATGTTGTTAATTTTGCCCATTTTGGAAGTTTATATAAATGAAATCACGCAGTATGTATTCTTAAACATCTGGCTTCTCTCACTCAACATTACGCTTTTAAGATTTGTCCATATCAGTGCAAGCAGCTGTGGTTTGTTCATTTTCAGTATTCTATAGAATTCCTTTATGTTCATATACCACAATTTTATCTTTTCTAGTATTGGTGGACACTTGTTTCCAGTTTCAGGCTCTCCTGTATAATGCATTTATGAATATAGCTGTGCGTGCGGCCTGTTTCTCTAGGGCCGACGTTGCTGAGTTAAAAGATGTGAGCACCTTCAATTTTTCTACCACATCCAAAGTGATTTTACCAATTTAAACTTTCACAGCGGTTTATAAAACTGTTGTATTAGACCTTGTGATGGTTAATTTTACGTATCAAATTGGCTGGGCCATTGTGCCCAGGTATTTGGTCAAACATTATTCTGGATGTTTGGATGTTTCTGTTGAGGTTGTTTTTTTTTTTCAGAAAAGATTAGCATTTAAGTCAGTGGACTTTGAGTAAAGCAGATCACCCCTATAATGTGGACGGGCCTCATCCAATTAGTTGAAGGTCTTAACTGAACATAGACTGACCACGCCTAAACAAGAAGAAATTCTTCCAGCAGACAGCCCGTGGACTCTAACTGCGATTCTTCCCTGAGTCCACCCTGCCAGCCTATCCCATCAGATTTGGGACTCACCAAGGCTCCACAATCATGTGAATCAATTTCTTTTTTTTTTTTTAATTAATTAATTAATTTATTTTTGGCTGCATTGGGTCTTCATTGTGGTGCACCGGCTTCTCACTTTAGTGGCCTCTCTCGTTCCGGAGCATGGGCTCTAGGCGCACGAGCTTCAGTAGTTATGGCACGCAGGCTCAGTAGTTGTGGCTCGCGGGCTCCAGAGCACAGGCTCAGCGGCCATGGCGCACGGGCTTAGTTGCTCCGCGGCATGTGGGATCTTCCCAGACCAGGGCTCGAACCCGTGTCCCCTGCATTGGCAGGCGGATTTATAGAGAATATTATATATATATATATATTTTTATATATGGAGAGAGAGAGGAAGCCAGTCTTTGTTCTACTGAGGCCTACAGCTGATCAGATGAGGTCCACCCACATTACAGAGGGAAATCTGCTTTACTCCAAGTCCACTGATTTATATTTGTATATGTATGTAGTATACACACACACACACATCCTGTCGGTTCTGTTTCTCTGGATAACGCTGACTTATACAGACCTAAAATTAAGGCTTATTATGCACTGCCTTGGCAGGTGGCAAAACAGAGAGGGCCTTTAGAGGCCTAAGTGCAAGTCCATCTCCTCACTCTGTTCCGTTGGAAAAGGTCCCCTAGCCAAACAACCCTCCTCATCCAGGGGACCAGGCACAGTTCCTGATTACCTCTGAGTACTGGGATCCAGTTTCCTGTCAGCCTGTAGAATTATTCAAACGAATCAATCATATCTTACCAGGGGAGCCAGAGGGCACTCCATCTTCCTGATACCACAAAGCCTGCTTCCCACAGCCCCTCTGCTCTGTGTGGCCCTGTATGGCATGGGAGGTCCTCATCCCTCAGGATGTGAGTATATGTGACCAATAAGCTGCTGTCGATCTTATCTGTCCAAGTGTCAAGTGTTGTGTGTTTAGTGATCCCCCTAACTATAGGGCAGGAATCCCTCCCTCACCAGTGGAATGGGAGGCGTTTAAAACAAAAAGCTAGTATTCCATCAAATTCTCACCAACACCTGGTATTGCCATAATTAAACTTTTAGTCAGTCTATTAATATCTCATTATAGTCTTAATTTTTTTCATTGAAGTAAAGTTGATTTACAATGCTGTACAGCAAAGTGATTCAGTTATACATATATATACATTCTTTTTTTAATATTCTTTTCCATTATGGTTTATCATAGGGTACTGAATATAGTTCTCTGTGTTACACAGTAGGACCTTGTTGTTTATCCAACCTATATATAATAGCTTACATCTGCTGACCCCAACCTCCCACTCCATTCCATCCCCAAACCCCCTCCCCTTGGCAACCACCAGTCTGTTCTTATGTCCGTGATTCTGTTTGTTTCATAGATAGCTTCATTTGTGTCATATTTTAGATTTCACATATAAGTGACAGCATATGGTATTTGTCTTTCTCTTTTTGACTTACTTCACTTAATATTATAATCTCTAGTTGCATCCGTGTTGCTGCAAATGGCATTAGTTCATTCTTTTTTATGGTTGAGTAGTATTCCATCGTATACACATACCACACCTTCTTCGTCCATTCTTTTGTCAATGGACACTTAGGTTGCTTCCATGTCTTGGCTATTGTGAATAGTGCTGCAATGAACATAGGGGTGCATGTATTTTTTTGAATTATAGTTTTCTCTGGATATATGCCCAGGAGTGGGATTGCTGGATCATATGGTAATTCTATTTTTAGTTTTCTGAGGAACCTCCATACTGTTTTCAACAGTGGCGGCACATTATGCTGTTAATTTTTATTTCCTTGATCACTAATGAGACCATACACTTTCTCATGAGCATTGTCCGTTTGTGTTTTTTTCTTTGGTGAAATGTCTTGTGGCAGAAACCGATTGGCTGTTCATCAAAGTTGTTTCCTTTTTCTCCTGACTGTACGGCTCGACTGCATTTCCCTGCTTCCCTTGCAGCTATGTGAGCCAGGTGGCTAAGATCTAGCTAAGGAAATGCTAGCAGAAGTGACATGAGCTATTTCTAGGCCTGGCCTTGAAAAATTCCCCACCCATGAAACTCTCCTTTCTCCCCCATCTACTGGCTAGATGTTGATGTCCAGGTTGCCTTTGGAGACCTCATGATGAAGACAGCTGAGTGTCTGTCAGCCTGGGTACGCAAGTGACTTTGTGGCGCAGAGCCTCCTGCGGTCAAGAACATCAATTTTGGACCTCACCTAAGCAAAAAATAAACTACAACTTCTATTGTATAAAGCACTGAGATTTGGGGGTTGGTCGTCATAGCTGTTAGTCTATCTTTATGGATACTTGCTGATTTATCTATTGAGAATTTTAATTTAGGAGTTCCTTTTGGGTATAAGTCTTTTGTCAGTTACCTGTGTTGCAAATATATTCTCTTCTGTGGTTGGTCTTTTCCTTCTATTAATACTGTCTTTCAAAGAATAAAAATTATTCATTGTAATACGGTCAAATTTATCACTCTTTCCCCTTATGATTAGCATGATTTTGCATTTGTTCATAAAATGTTTCCACATGGGGTTAATAAAGTATTCTCTTGTTTTGTCATCCAAACTTTTTTTTTTTTTTTTAGGTGGGGGAGCTTTCATATTTAAGTTTAGAATCACCTGGGACTCATTTTTTTGGTATGATGTGAAGTAGGTGTACAACTTGCTTGTTTTCCTGTGTGGATCTCAAATTGTGACGTCACTTATAAGTTTTGGTATCTGGTAGACCAAGTCCCCCCACTTTTTTCTCCTTCAAGAGTGTCATTGCAGGGCTTCCCTGGTGGTGCAGTGGTTAAGGATCCGTCTGCCAATGCAGGGGACACGGGTTCAAGCCCTGGTCCAGGAAGTTCCCACATGCCGTGGAGCAACAAAGCCCGTGCACCACAACTACTGAGCCTGCGTTCTAGAGCCCACGAGCCACAACTACAGAAGCCTGCGTGCCTAGAGCCCATGCTCTGCAACAAGAAAAGCCACCACAATGAGAAGCCCACACACCGCAACAAAGAGTAGCTCCCACTCACCACAACTAGAGAAAGCCTGCACGCAGCAATGAAGACCCAATGCAGCCAAAAATAAATAAATAAATTAAAAAAAAAAAAAAAGAGTGTCATTGCTTTTTTTTTTTTTTTGCGGTATGCGGGCCTCTCACTGTTGTGGCCTCTCCTGTTGCAGAGCACAGGCTCCGGACGCACAGGCTCAGCGGCCGTGGCTCACGGGCCCAGCCGCTCTGCGGCATGTGGGATCTTCCTGGACCGGGGCACGAACCTGTGTCCCCTACATCGGCAGGCGGACTCTCAATAACTACGCCACCAGGGAAGCCCCTCATTGCTTTTCTTGATCCCTGCATTTCTATATGTATTTAGAATCTGTTCGTCATGTTCCACGAAAAAAACAAAAAAATCTATTGGGATTTTTGACTGGTATTAATTTACATCTATAGATTATTTGGGAGGATAATTGACAACTCTTCCAATTAATGAATATATTATAGTTTTCCAGTTATTTGGGTCTTCTTTAATATCTCTCAGTATAGCTGTTAATTTTTTTCTGTAGATGTATCCCACCTGTTTTTGTTCATTTTTTTCCTAGGTGCTTGATACATTTTATGCTATTAGACGTAGTTTATATTTTAGTTTGATCAATGTCACTAAAAATCTTATTGTGTCTAGTTTCCCCTTTCTTCTGTTTATGTAACAAGGCCTAGTTTTATCACTGACTAGCAGTCTTAGATTTTGTATCTACTTTACAGCTCCAGTTACATTGAATTTGGTTGGGTTTGGGTCTTCAATCTTAGATCCTAACCAACAAGGACTTACTGTACAGCACAGGGAACTCTGCTCAATATTATGTAACAATCTAAATGGGAAAAGAATTTGAAAAAGAATAGATACATCTGTATGTATAACGGAATCACTTTGCTGTGTACCCGAAACTATCACAACATTGTTAATCAACTATACTCCAATATAAAATAAAAAGGTAAAAAAAATCTTAGGGACTTCCCTGGTGGTCCAGTGGTTCACACTCCATGCTCCCAATGCAGGGGGCCCAGGTTCGATCCCTGGTCAGGGAACTAGAGATCCCGCATGCTGCAACTAAGACCTGGCACAGCCAAATAAACAAATAAATATTAAAAAAAAAAAACCCTTAGATCCTAATTTGAACCCTCTACCTCCACGTCAGGTTCTGTGTGTGAGGCTAGAAGGTGGTAGAAGACTGACTAACCTCTCACCAGAGGGTCTAGGGAAGATTGATCTTTCCTTACATCCAGCCCATTAAGCAAGCCTTCCAGTAACATCAGAATGTATCCTGAATCCACTCCTCTCCTTCTCTGAGGCATGACCCCCAGTCTAGCCACAGTCATACCTCATCTGGACCACTGAATAGCTTCCTAACTGGCTTCCATGCTCCCACTCTGCCTCTTCCATGCATTCGCCATGCCACAACCAGAACTGTAAGAATATGAGTTGATTTTCCATGGGAGACCATTCTGATGGGAAGCCATTTCAAAGGCTTCCTCTCCACACTTCTAATAAAATCGAAATTCTCCAGCCTCTCTGGCCTATGAGACTGGTCCCAGCTTACCTCTGTCTCCCTGTCCAATCTCCTCTTGTGTTTCTCAACACCCCCCTTATTCCATCCGGCCCCCAGCCTTCTGACAGTTTCTAGACTATGCATACTCTTTCCTGCCTCTCTCCTTGTTCTTCCTGTGCCAGGACTTTTCTTTCACCAACTTTCTGTGTGGCTGGTTCATCCTTCAGGTGGGTTTGAACCTTTAAATATTCCTCCTCAGAGCAGGCTTTCTGACCACCTTCACTGTTATTCTCTGCCATACTGCCCTTTCGCTTTCCTCGTTACCTTTATCACAAGAGGGCTATCATTTTGTTTGCTCCTTGTTCCCTTGATCGTTATTTGTCTTCCCCTCTAGACTGTGAACCAGCTGAAGGCAGCGACCCCACCTGTCTTGTTCACCATTCTATTCCTGATACATCATACGGTGCTCACCATCTAGAAGAGATTCAGTAACTGTTTGTTGAGTAAGTGGATACATCTTGCCTAAATTAAAAGACAGAAGTCCTGAGGGTGGGGACTCCTCACAGGAGCTGGATGAGCTGCTGAGAATCTCAGATGATTGTGTGTAGTGATCACTGACAACCGTGTGTGTGACTGGGATAGGAGATGGGTGAATGAGTCTAGTATAAATGTTCTTCACCCAGTGAGAGGGTGCTAACTAAAAATTGACATTCGCCATCTGCCTGTACAAGGATGAAGCCACTAGCCTCTGCAGCTGCTGACCTTCAACACACCCAGAAGGGAGTTCAGGGTGGACATTAGGAGCGAGGCACACTGCTCTGGGAAAAATTGGCAGAGCAGACTTTCAGCAAGTTAGATATTTTCAGGAGAAGATTTTATGAGCCCAATGCTTGCATTTCCTCCTATCTAGAAAAGCACTGAAATCATTAAATGTGACATCTGCTCCTCGTGACAAGCAGCCAGCCTCTGCCAACATGTATCTTGACTGTACGTGCCCCCTTCACTAAAATCATAGAGAACACTGACCTTCCCTCTTTGAATAAAAAATATTGCCGCCATATCTGTAGACAAAGGATGTCGCAGCCATCAAGCTATCGCATTACAGCCGCCCCGGATGGTGAGCCCTGAGGGAACTCAGGATGGAAACAATGCCTGCTAATGCAGCCACCCCCTAACAGTACACCCAGAGGAGACTCAGGATGAGAGAACACAGGATACTGGCCCCAGACAGCCTAGGTGCACACCAGAGGAATGATTTCAATGAGCCCAGATTTTGCATCTTCCCTTTACAAAGAAAAGCACTCAATTCCTTAACTTCAGATACCTGATTTTCTTTAATTAACAGTAATCTTTTGATGTTCTGACTACCTGGTCTTTGTTGCAAAAAGTCCTATGTAACCTTCCCTCGCCCCCTCGCCTCTTCAGAGCAGTCCCTCAGAGTGATCTGAGAGTCCTGTCTCCTGGGCTTGAAGTCCTCAGAATGTCCACCAAATAAAACACAACTCTCAGCTTTTAGGTTGTGCATTTTTTTCAGTCAACACCTTCTGCCTCTTTGGAGCAGTTTCTCAGAGCTATCTGAAATGCTATGTCCCAGGCTACAGTCTTCATTTTTTTTTTTTTTTTTTTTGCTGCACTGCGTGGCTTGTGGATCTTAGTTCCCCAACTAGGGATTGAACCAGATCGGGTTGGAAGCTCAGAGTCCTAACCACTGGGCGGCCAGGGAATTCCCTACAGTCTTCATTTTACCCCAAAGAAAACTTAACTCACATTGAGCTTTTTTTTTTCAATCAACAAGGGGATTCCACCCGTTGGTCCCTAACAATTCCATCTTTCTGATCCCTTTCCATCCTTCATCTCAGTGAGTTAAAGGACGAAAACTACCCACAAACAGGAAGAACGGGCATGAAAAGAAGCACACCAATGGCACACTGGTATCAACGGCTAACTTCTGCTGTGGCTGGGGGCTGATGTGACACAGCCTCAGGGTTTGCAATCACAGTTCTTGCCTGCCTTGTGAGAGGCTCAGATTCCATTTCTGCTTCATGCAACTTCCTTTCAGCCCACCACCCAGCGCACAGCAGAAACTCAACAGATAGTTGTTGACTGATTGGATGACTCCTTTGACATGGGCCATCAAGGACACAGATGAGGGACTTCCTCGGTGGCGCAGTGGATAAGACTCTGTGCTCCCAATGCAGGGGTCCCGGGCTCGATCCCCGGTCAGGGAACTAGATCCCACGTGCATGCCGCAACCACGGAGCCCACGTGACACAACTAAGACCTAGTGCAACCAAATAAATAAATATTAAAAAAAAAAAAAAGGACACAGATGAAATGGTCCTACCATGCCTTCTAGCAGTTATTTCCTCCTGCACACCCACCCAAGTAGGCACCTTTGGCCGCTGCAACCAGGAGGCTGGGGATGCCCATTACCTCCTCTAAAGAAGTGATGAGGCTAAGAGAGGAGAGACACAAAGATATTACATGGAGGTGGGAGTGGAGCAGAGGAGAGCAAGCCCTCTCCCAAATTCCAGAGAAACAGCTACCCCAGGAGCACATTAACCATTCAGTGCTGTGGAGGCAATGCTCTAGATCCCACCCTCACCCCAACATATTTCAGTCATGCTTTCCTTGTAACTGCTAGCCCCAAGTTACTCTCATTTTCATACCTTACTAAATACATAGAAATTTAAACATTAACATTAATTGCCTTCATTTACCTGTGCGCTACCATAAAATGATCTTTTGGTAAAATTTTCTTTAATATTACAAATAGGGCTAGATTGATGCTTTCCATCCATCCTAACTGAATTCTATCATCGCTTCACCTCATCCCAGGGTATTCGTTGGGGATCCAAACCCCGCTGTCTTTTCATTTAGTCAGAAGCTCCCTAGGGCTTCTCTGGGCCACGCTTCCGGCCACGGTGCAGCTCAGACAAGTGGCAAAAGCTCCCACCTCAAAGAACTCTTGTCTTGTTTGCATTTTCAAAGACTACCCTTTCATCCGCAACGCCATTCTGATTTGCCATCCAGAGAGCTGACCCGGAAAGCTGGATCCATCGGTGGATTCTGGCTCTCCTGCTAGGTCTCTGGACCTTCCCCTCAGCCTCTTCTCCTTTAGGCTACAATGGAAAAGGAAGAGGGAACAAAACCCTGGGAGGATGGGGTAGCCAGGGCCCTTCTTTGCACCTCAGGATGTGTGCTCTGATCAGGATGTGGCTACCTGGGTGACCAGAGTCGGCTTTCAGGCCTTTGAAGAGCCCCCTAGTCAGAATGCTGGTTTACTCTTCTTCAAAGCTCCTTCATTTCTTTTTTACTGTTTTTTTAACAAGGTGCCGCCGCCTGGATTTAAAGGGACTTTGTCCTTTTTTGGCCTCTCTGAATGGTTTTTAAAGCAGTGTTCTGATGGAAACAAAACCTATCTCTTTTTTTAAAAAAATATTTATTTATTTGGTTGCTCCAGGTCTTAGCTGTGGCATGCAAACTCTTAGTTGCAGCAGGCATGTGCAACCTAGTTCCCTGACCAGGGATTGAATCCAGGCCCCCTGCATTGGGAGCGCAGAGTCTTATCCACTGCGCCACGAGGGAAGTACCAACAAAACCCATTTCTGATGTAATTTCCTGGTAGGGTCCTCTGGGCAGTGAACTCCCCAGGCCCGAGGGCTTGGCAAGGGCAGGCTGTGGGGTAAGTCCTGCATCCCTGTGCAGACCACCTAAGCCAGTGGGGAAGGGATTATCCTATTCCCAGGAAGTGCCTTGTCACAAATTGTCCTGAAGGGTGGACAAAGCTTAGGAATTCCGGTCCTGGCTCCACAAGGCTTTATATTCCCAGACCTCAGTCTCCTCATCTGTAAAACAGTGGACTTTTTTTTAAAATAAATTTACTTGTTTTATTATTTATTCTTATTTTTGGCTGCATTGGATCTTCATTGCTGCACATGGGCTTTCTCTGGTTACTACGAGTGGGGGCTACTCTTCGTTGTGTTGTGCGGGCTTATTGCGGTGGCTTCTCTTGTTGGGAGCACGGGCTCTAGGAGCGTGGGCTCAGTAGTTGTGGCACACGGGCTTAGTTACACAGCCGCATATGGGATCATCCCGGGCCAGGGGTCGAACCCGTGTCCCTTGCATTGGAAGGTGGATTCTTAATCACTGTGCCACCAGGGAAGCCCCTAAAACAGTGGACTTTTATTTTTGCCATATTCTCACACCGCTGTACTAGTATGTACTTTCATATTTGCTGTGGACTGAATTGTGTCTTCCCGACACCCTCCAAGTTCCTATGTGGAAGCCCTAACCCCAATGTGATTTTATCTGGAGATAGCCTTTAGGAGGTAATTAAAGTTCAGTGAGGTCATAAGGATGGGGTCCTAATCCAATAGGAGGATGGCCTTCTAAGAAGAGGAAGAGACACACACATATGTTAGGGCAAACACTGACTGAAACTGCCTGCCCTGGACAGGCAAGGTAGTAGCCACTTGCATGAGGTATCTTAAACAGGAGGTCCTGGTAAGGAATGCTGAACTAACAAGCTACCACCAACCAGAAGAATTCGGGAAAGGTCAAAAGGAGAGAGGAGACTCCAGTCTATATGTCCTACCAACCTCTAAAAGGCTTCTCGCTGGAATCCATCCTGGCTGAGTGATGTGTGCGCCACCAGGACAGACCCTGAGCCAGAGTCATTGGCCAGAGACAACCCGGAAACTGAGTCCATTCCCATAAACCCGGAGACAGTGAGCCACGTGGCAGAGCAGTCCTCCTGGCTTCCCTTACCCTCCTGGACCCCACCCAGGTTCCGCTTCCCGAAAAAGTCTCCTGCTTTGTCAGCACGTGTGTCTCCTCGGACAATTCATTTTCGAGTGTTAGACAAGAGCCCACTCTTGGGCCCTGGAAGGGGTCCCCCTTCCTGCAACACCTACACCTCCTCCACGTGAAGACACAGAGGAGAGGGACCTCCCTGAACATTCTTCTGTGCTGGCGCCCTGATCTCGGACTTCCAGCCTCCAGGACTGTGAGAAAATGAAATTCTATTGTTTAAGCCACCTAGTCTAGGATATTTTTATGGCAGCCTGAGCTGACTAATGGACTCATTTTGTTTACTTGAATATACCTATATAAAAAGGAAACTTGAATTCTCCTCTGTAAATGGAAAATCGGTAGCCCTCACCATATATAGAATGAATCAGGGCCAACCAGACACAGGGCCTTGAGCCCAGAGTACTTTTAGGGGCCTATGAAAATGCTTTAATTTTAATTTATTTTAAAATCAGAAGAAAAAATAAATGCAATAACGAAACCAGTCTAGATTATATTCTTATTTATACCAATAAAGTCTTGAAATGTAATTTTTAATTTTTTTTAATGCAGGAAGGTGGCTCACCAAGGCAAAAGTGCCTAGGGTCCATGAAAGTCAGAATGCAGCCATGGAATGAACGTACCTATAAGAGAAATGCAATGAAAACAAACGATGTTGCTAAATTCTAGCAGATTCCGCCTGCTGAAGTCTCTGTACTTCCTTCTGTGCCTCCTCATTCCTTGTTAAAAATGGAAATTAACACGTGTTAGGTATTAAACACTGATTAGCACCAAACTGATACTTTGTCCTGGAGAAATCAAGAAGGATCAAAAGAAGTTGAAAAGGGAAATGTTTTCTCAGCTTATGATTTATTGTTATTTAGTACCACCTAAAATTGCTTGACATCCCTTCAGTGGGTTCATCCTGTACAGGCGAGACACTGGCTTTGATGATGATGGTGATGATGATGATGACGTTGACCATCATACTATTGTGGTCCAGGTTTGTTAGGAATGCTTACCATGTGTCAGGTCCTTGGCTAAAAATTTTCATATTCAAATCTCACTTAATGTTCACAGAGACATTGGGAACAAGGTATTATGAGAAAATGTCAGAGCTTTAAATCCAGCCCCGATTGACCCTAAATCCCATATTCTTTTTTGCAGTATGCAGGCCTCTCACTGTTGTGGCCTCTCCCGTTGCGGAGCACAGGCTCCGGACGCGCAGGCTCAGCGGCCATGGCTCACGGGCCCAGCCGCTCCGCAGCATGTGGGATCTTCCCGGACCGGGGCACGAACCCGTGTCCCCTGCATCGGCAGGCGGACTCTCAACCACTGCGCCACCAGGGAAGCCCATAAATCCCATATTCTTAATTCCTAGGTTATACTTCCTATGTTTGTTTCCCTCTTTTTAATTGTCTTTAAAAAACACATTGTATTTGTTTATAGTTTTGAACGGATAGTTATTCACACAGTAGGAAATTTTAAAAATACAAAATAATTGAAATTAAGTCTCCCCACCCCACCCCAAGACACTCAGTTTCTCTCCACAGACTGATAAACCACACATCAGTTGCATCCTTCCAGGTTAGTCTGTAACTGTTTAAAGATAATTTCCAGAAAAAGATAAAACCATGACTTTCATACAGATATAAAATGGACACATGTTAAAGATTTCATTCTACTCATTAATCAACAAGGGAAACAGGCAGGTGTTAAACTCAAAAAGAATCTGGAAACGGACACATTTATAGTTCAAGAGTATTGAAATGAACATACAAATAAAGGCAAAACTGGTTTTTCCATGGAGTGGGAGAAAGAAAGTCAACTAAACCTCTATTGGACAGAAAAAATTTGCATGTCCCTAAGAATTATTTTGCATCAGTTACTACAAATTACAGAATTTCAAAGACAATGAAAGGCAGGCAGTCTGAAAAGGGTATGCTGTTTGTAGATAAAATTTTTTTCCCTCCCAAACTGATAACTATTCTATCAAGTTCTTAAGTATCCTTTCAGGTGAGTCTCTAACCTGCAAACATAAATGTATACACTGTAGTCTTTAAGGAGACAGCTGGGATGTCATACTGTCTATGGTGTCTGAAAAGGTTTTTTTTTTTTAAATTTATTTTTGGCTGTGTTGGGTCTTCGTTGCTGCGCTCGGGCTTTCTCTAGTTGCAGCGAGCTGGGGCTACTCTTCATTGCAGTGCACGGGCTTCTCATTGTGGTGGCTTCTCTTGTTGCAGAGCATGGCTCTAGTTGTGTGGGCTTCAGTAGTTGTGGCATGCAGGCTCAGTAGTTGTGGCTCGCAGACTCCAGAGCGCAGGCTCAGTATTTGTGGCACACGGGCTTAGCTGTTCCACGGCACGTGGGATCTTCCCAGACCAGGGATCGAACCTGTGTCCCCTGCATTGGCAGGCGGATTCTTAACCACTGCACCACGAGGGAAGTCCTGAAAAGGTTTTTTTGTTTTTGTTTTCATTGTTTTTCATGTATTAATGTATTTCCTGACTCTTTTTTCAGATGATCTCTGAGACCCCCTGTCAATGACAGAACTGTCAGGAAGGAAGGTCCTGGCTCTCCCAAGGGTGGAAGATGACTATTCTCACCTGAGAAGTGCCTGGAGGGGTCCTGAGGAGGGACCAGGCACTGTCACACCTCCCAGACAGGTACACATCTATGTCTCTGACCCTGGGGAAGAAAGGAAAGGAGAGGGTCTGCAAGACAGGAAGGTAGCAAATTCAAAGAGACTCCAGAGCAGGGGTCTCTTACAGGGCTAGGCAGCTAAAAAAGCAAGTGAAACTGGCCCAGCCAGGAGCAACAGGGAGTGGTGAGAACTGCAGTAAATGAGGGCAAGTTTTCCTGCTCGAAAGGGGCAGCCCCTACTCAGCTCCAGCCAACCATTGCCATAAGCAGGTGTGGGCCTACATATTGCCAACGGCCTCCTTTTCCAAGAGAAGTCAGAAATAAAAACTTTAATGTAAAAATATTTCCTTTATAAAGAGAGAATATTTTTTATTTATTATTTTCTTAATTAGTATTTTTTAAATTGAAGAATAGTTGATTTACAATGTTGTGTTAATTTCTGCTCTACAGCAAAGTGATTCGGTTATATACATATATGTATTCTTATTTTAAATTATTCTTTTCCATTATAATTTATCATAGGGATATTGAATATAGTTCTCTGTGCTATACAGTAGGACCTTGTTTTTTATCCATCCTATATATAATAGCTTACATCTGCTAATGCCAACCTCCCACTCCATCCCTTCCCAAATCCCCTCCCGTTTGGCAACCACAAGTCTGATCTCTATGTCTGTGATTCTGTTTCTGTTTCATAGATAGGGTCATTTGTGTCATATTTTAGGTTCCCCATATAAGTGATATCATATGATATTTGTCTTTCTCTTTCTGGTTTACTTCACTTAGTATGATAATCTCTAGTTGCATCTATGTTGCTGCAAATGGCATTAGTTCATTCTTTTTTATGGCTGAGTAATATTCCATTGTATATATGTACCACATCTTCTTTATCCATTCATCTTTCGATGGACACTTAGGTTGTTTCCATGTCTTAGCTATTGTGAATAGTGCTGCTATGAACATCGGGGTGCATGTATCTTTTTGAATTAGAGTTTTGTCTGGATATATGCCCAGGAGTGGGATTGCTGGATCATATGGTAATTCTATTTTTAGTTTTCTTTATGGAATCTCCATACTGTTTTCCATAGTGGCTGCACCAGTTTACATTCCTACCAACAATGTAGGAGGGTTCCCTTTCTTCCACACCCTCTTCAGCATTTGTTATTTGTAGACTTTTTGATGATGGCCATTCTGACCGGTATGAGGTGATACCTCATTGTAGTTTTGATTTGCATTTCTCTAAAAATTAGCAGTGTTGAGCATCTTTTCATGTGCCTATTGGTCATCTGTATTTCTTCTTTGGAGCAATCTCTATTAAGGTCTTCTTCCCATTTTTCGATTCGGTTGTTTGTTTTTTTGTTGTTGAGTTGTATGAGCTGTTTATATATTTTGGAAATGAAGCCCTTGTTGGCTGCATCATTTGCAAATATTTTCTCCCATTCTGTAGGTTGTCTTTTCATTTTGTTTGTGGTTTCCTAAAGAGAGAATATTTTTAAATTTAAATGTTATTTATTTTTGAAGAGGTAGTTCATTCACACTGTTCAAAAATTTAAAAGGCAGTAGGGTTTATAATGAAAGGATTTCCTCCCCCTCCCATACCCAGTCACCTAGTTACCCTCCCCAGAGAAAATCAGAATATCTTGTAACCTTCCAGAGATGTTGCAGGCATGCAGAGGCAAATATTATTTTTCCTTTACTTATACAGATCATAACATACTTTTCACTTTGTACTATATTTTGCTTTTTTCCTTAAAATTTATCTTTAAGAGTCTTCTCTATCAATACATAAGCAGCTTCCTCATTTTTTTAAAAAAAATTAATTAACTTATTTGTTTTTATTTTTGGCTGTATTGGGTCTTTGTTGCTGTGCGCAGGTTTTCTCTAGTTGTGGTGAGCGGGGGCTACTCTTCGTTGTGGTGCGCGGGCTTCTCGTTGTCGTGGCTTCTCTTGTTGCAGAGCACAGGCTCTAGGCACGAGGGCTTCAGTAGTTGTGGCTCGCGGGCTCTAGAGCGCAGGCTCAGGAGTTGTGGCACACAGGCTTAGTTGCTCCACGGCCTGTGGGATCTTCCCGGACCAAGGCTCGAACCCGTGTCCCCTGCATGGGCAGGCGGATTCTTAACCACTGCACTACTAGGGAAGCCCCTGCTTCCTTATTCTTGCTTACAGCTGCCTAATATTTCTTTGCATGCATGTACCATAATTAACTTAATCGGACCCCTCTTGATAAATATAGATTGTTTCCAAAATTTTGCTCTCATAAGTAAACCTCTATTTATATTATTTCACACATTGATAACTATATCATCTATAGGCAAAAATCCTAGAAGTAGAACTGATGGATTAAAGAAATGTACATTTATGATTTTGATAGTTACTGACAATTTTCTCATCAGAGAGATTGTACAAATTTACATTTCAACTAGCAATATATGAGAGTGCCTGTTTTTCCAGACTCTCCCAAAGATGTGTATTATCCATCTTTTTTATTTTTCATCAATCTGATAGGTGAAAAATGGTAACTTAGTATTGTACATATGTATTTCTCCTATTGTGAGCATAGTTGCTGGTCTTTCCACATGTTTAAGAATAATCTCTACATGATTTTCATTGAATTATCTTTTCATATCTTTCATCTGTTTTCTACTAGAGTTGTTTTTATTTTTCTTTATTTGTGGGTGCTCTTTATATATTAGGGGAATTAATACTTTGTTTGGAATACATTGCAAATGAGTTTCCTAGTTTGGCGCTTATAGCTCTCATTTTTAAAATGTTGCATTATAGTTAAAAACTGGCACAAACCACACAAACAATACCTGCAAAATCGACCTTGTTTCTGAGCCACCAGTTACCACTTCCATTTGCTAATCCTAAGAAAATGAATGGGAAAACCGAGGTATGGAGGCAGTAAATTGCATTGACCAGAGTCATGTGGCCATGAGCATGGAACTCACCATATTCTGGTCTGGACCAGGGAATGCTTCCTAAATACCAGTTGTCCCTGATGGCAAACCAACAGTGAAGCGTGACCCCTTTGCTCCCATCAAAAGGTTCAATTCAGAAAATGTCAGAGACTGAGGCTGGGGCTGAGACAATTAGAGGAAACCTACAAAGAACTCACTAGACCACGCATAAGGATATCTGGGTTCTGATCCATGACTTGGGTAAGCCATTTCCCCTGTCTGGGCCCCTGTTTTCTCATCCACACTGTGCAACGTTGCAGAGAGTGGAGTGGTTAGACAACCCTAGATAATCTCAAAACTCCTTTCCAGTTCTGGGTTTAAGGGGACCTGAGGCTAATTTGAAGGTCCTGGGGCAGGCACATTCTAGAGGTTGGTCCCTGTTAAGAAAGACAACTTACAAGTACCCATCCCTTTGCAGGAATCAAATTCCTGAGTATAACCTAATGAAGCAGACAGGACAGAAATTTTCACCACCATCTTTAACATGAGAAACTGAGGCCCAGGTAGACATAGTGGTTAAGAAGTGAGAAGTCAGCAGTCTGTGTTTAAGTTCCAGCTTAGAGACTGGACAGATATGTGACATTGGGCCAATAACCTAGCCTCAGTTTTCTTACCTATAAAATGGAGACAATTGGGAATTCCCTGGTGGTCCAGTGGTTAGGACTCCATACTTCCACTGCCAGGGGCCTGGGTTCGATCCCTTGTTGGGGAACTAAGATCCCACAAGCTGTACAGTGCAGCCAAAAAAAAAAAAAAAAAAAACGGAGACAATAAAATAACTTATTTTATACAGTTAGAGTGAAAAGTAAGTGAGAATGATGGGACAGATCAATTATAATAACACATACCAAGCACTTAGCACAATGCCTGTGCTATGGATTGAATGTTTATGTTCCCCTAAAATTCATATGTTGGAGCCCTCACCCCACATGTGGCTGTATTTGGAGATGGAGCCTTTAAGGAAGTAATTAAGATTAAATGAGATCATAAGGGTGGGGCCCTGATTCAACAGGGTTAGTGTCTTTATAAGAAGAGACACAAAACAGCTAATGTTCTGGGACTTCGCTGGTGGTGCAGTGGTTAAGAATCTGCTGCCAATGCAGGGGACGCGGGTTCGTGCCCAGTTACGGGAAGAAACCACCTGCCGCGGAGCGGCTGGGCCCGTGAGCCATGGCCGCTGAGCCTGCGCGTCCGGAGCCTGTGCTCCGCAACGGGAGAGGCCACAACAGTGAGAGGCCCATGTACCGCAAAAAAAAAAAAAAAAAAAAAAATGAAGAGACTGACCACCTGAGCTGAGATGAAAGGAGTACAGGACCTGCACACACCCTAGTCTTGTGAGCAACCCCGCCCTTGGACTATTGCTATAAAGCTCCTCATTAAATCCTCCCAGGTGGACACACACAATTTTGAGAGGCACAAGCCTGCTGGGTCCCCCTTTGCCTGGCAAAGCAATAAAGCTGTTCTTTTCTACTTCACCCAAAACTCTGGCTCTGAGATTTGACTCAGCACCGGTACACAGAGGCTGAGCTTTCGGCCTCACTAGCAAGTGCGTGAGTGGCTGAGCCAGGCTGAGGAAGCGGGTTCCTAGACTCAGCAGGCCATCTTCCTGCTCTTGGGGCAAGAACCGCCCCCCCCCCAGCTCCCCTCCTGGGCCTCCTTGTCTCCATGGCTACCTCTGCTGACGCCCTCCACCTCACCCGCAAGGGCAGGGCTTGCCTTCACGGGGGTGCAGCCTATCAAGAGAGGTTTGTTTGTGTGCGTGTCTGTGCGTGTGTATGAGATTTACCCAGGAGAAGGAGATGTGTGAGGGGGGCAGGAAGAGGGAGTCCTTCCTCAGTCAAAAGAAGCAGGAAATTCCTTTCTGCCTTTGGTTCCTTGAGAACTTCTCTGGGCTGGATGGAGACAAGGGAGGGCTAGGGTGATTCTGAGATTAACCCTCCCTGTCCCAGACAGAAAGGAGCCCAGGGAGAAGGCCTGGAGGACAACAACTGCTCCTTTCTAACCCAATCTTCCCCTCAAAGACGCTCTGAAGGGTCCTGGTCCCTTCTGAACAACTTGAACCTTTGGCCCAGAACTCTGCATTATAAACAGGTAAAGTGCTTTGGTACCTACAAGGTGCCCCTCATGTATACAATCTCATTTTGTTCTTTTTTTTTTTTTGGCCACACCTCTTGGCTTACAGGATCTTAGTTCCCTGGCCAGGGATCCCTCAGCAGTGAAAGCGCCAAGTCCTAACCACTGGCCGCCAGGGAATTCCCTAATCTCATTTTATTCTTACAATAAACAGACAATAAGTCAAACCTAGAGTTTGTTGGGGGTATATCTTCTTTATTAAAAAAAATTTTATTGAGGGCTTCCCTGGTGGCGCAGTGGTTGAGAGTCCGCCTACCGATGCAGGGGACGTGGGTTCGTGCCCCGGTCCGGGAAGATCCCACATGCCGCGGAGCGGCTGGGCCCGTGAGCCTTGGCCGCTGAGCCTGCGCGTCTGGAGCCTGTGCTCCGCAACGGGAGAGGCCACAACAGTGAGAGGCCCGCGTACCAAAAAATATATATATATATTGAGATATAATAGACATATTATACTAGTTTTAGCTATACAACATAATGGCTCACTGTTTGTATGTACTGGGAAATGGTCACCACAATCAGTAAGGCAAGTCACAAATTATTTTTCTTGCGATGAGAACTTTTACCTCGCCCCTGGCGAGCAATCTGTTCTCTGTATCTATGAGCTTGGTTGGTTGTTTGTCTGTTTGTTTAGATTCCATATATAAGTGACTTAGAGGCCTTTCTCCTCCAACTTTTGTTGTCTATACAGACATATGTACCTTCTACTCGATGGTAGAGACAAAGGGTTGGCCTCCCCCTTCCCTGCGTCCCGCAGAGAGCTCAACAGAGGGCCTTGCAGGAGCAGGCGCTTGGAAATTTTTGTGGACTAAATGAATAAATGCCGACTCGATCAGGGAGAAGTAAAAAGAGTTCTCCTACTCAGGAAGATAGTGTTGCCATTGCTCTAAGGGAGCAAACTCAGGCATCTCCGTTCCTCCAACCCAGCACATTCACTCCTGAGCGGGCACTGGACTTCATTTTAATACTGATTATTATTGTTATTACAATATTTTTACTGTTATAACTGTCACTTCTTGTCCAAATATAAGCACATTACTCCTCACATCCACTATTACTAGCCCCATTTTACAGATGAGGCACTGGAGACACAGAGAGGGGAAGTAATTTACCCAAGGTTATTCAGCCAACGATAGTGCAGCTGGGATTCCATCCTGATTATTTATATCTTGAGCTTGAAACTCAGCGGGGCCCAGTGGGGCTCCCAGGCACAGAGGTCTTTTTGTCTCCCATTTCTTGTACGCAAGACTCCAGCCTCCATGACCTTTCCTGAGTTCCAAAGGGCAGATTCTAACACTTGCTAATCAAGGGAGGAGCAGCCAAGAAACCACCTGAGGCGAGATTAAAGGGAGCAGAGGACTTCCCTGGTGGCGCTGTGGTTGAGAATCCACCTGCCAATGCAGGGGACACGGGTTCAAGCCCTGGTCCAGGAAGATCCCACATGCCGCGGAGCAACTAAGCCCGTGTGCCACAGCTACCGAGCCTGCGCTCTAGAGCCCGCGAGCCACAACTACTGAGCCCACGAGCCACAACTACTGAAGCCCGTGTGCCTAGAGCCCTTGCTCCGCAACAAGAGAAGCCACTGCAATGATAAGCCCGCTCGCCACAACCAGATAAAGCTTGCGCAGCAACGAACCATTGCAGCCATAAATAAATAAACAAATAATTTAAAAAGAAAAAAGATTAAAGGGAGCAATCAGGATTAGGAGACTGCCCACCTGAGCTGAGATTAAGGGAGTGCACATCCTGCACACACCCCAGCCTTGTCAGAGACCCCGCCCTTGAACTATTGCTATAAATCCCCGCATCAAATCCTCCCAGGTTGGGACACACAGTTTTGACAGGCATGAGCCTGCTGTGTTCCCCTTTGCCTGGCAAAGCAATAAAGCTCTTCTTTTTAACTTCACCCAAAACTCTGTCTCTGAGGTTCGATTAGACACCGGTGTACAAAGGCTGAGATTTCAGCATCAGACTTACAGTTTTCAAAGTTCCTCCGGGGCTGTGAGCTTAGCCTCGCAGTGGTCCTGGGAAGCAGGTGGCAGTTTCCACAGCTCACCAAAGGCCATGCTGCACTGGGGGGCAGATATGGAACTAGAATCCAGGTCTAATAGGCTCATTCTGACACACAAAGGTCTGCCTTGTGTGAGAATGTGAAGGCCACACCTGTGGGCCTCCCAGCTGGGTGAGGGTTTGGGGTCCACCCCAGGATGGGGAGGCTGGGCTAAGTCCATGATCCTGAATTCACTTTGGGGCCTCGGGGCTTCTGTGAGAGAAAGGAAGGCGAACCACAGAGTGGAGGACAGACTTTGCTCCACATTACGGAACCACTTTGCGTTTCCATATTCACAGCCAGGCACCTTTGCTCATGTTCCCTCTTCTTGGAACGCTCTCATCCCACGTTCTATTCTAGCTATAACTCATCGGGCTTGCAATTCACCTGGATCTTTATCTCTTCTAGGAAACCTCTGCCCCTCTCTGAGGCTGGAACCAGTGACCCTCCTCCCAGCTCCCACAGCATCAGTTGATTGCCTATAGCTTAATGCTGACCACTTTGCATTAGAAATGCAGGGGCTGCATTCTTTCTCTCTGTCCCAATAGCCAGAGAGCTTCTCAAGCGCAGGGACCCCACACTGTGGTCAGTGCCTGGCACTCTGTAGTAAATGCTTATTAACTAGATGAATGACTGGAGGTGGGTTCAAACGCCTTAGTTCTTTCATTGCTACCTATGTTAAGGGATTGTGGACAGTGTCCTATTCATTTTTGCCATATAGAAGATGTCCAGTTTGGGACTTCCCTGGTGGTCCAGTGGTTAGGACTTGGTGCTTTCACTGCTGTGGGCCCGGGGTTTGATCCCTGGTCGGGGAACTAAGATCCCACAAGCCGCTGTGGGGTCTAAAGAAGCAGAAGCAGCAGCAGCAGCAGCCGAAGCCCAGTTAAAGTTTCCTGAATTGGGGCTTCCCTGGTAGTGCAGTGGTTGAGAGTCCGCCTGCCGATGCAGGGGACACGGGTTCGTGCCCCGGTCCGGGAAGATCCCACATGCTGCGGGGCGGCTGGGCCCGTGAGCCATGGCCGCTGAGCCTGCGCGTCCGGAGCCTGTGCTCCGCAACGGGAGAGGCCACAACACTGAGAGGCCCGCGAACCGCCCCCCCCCCAAAAAAAAGTTTCCTGAATTGAATTAAACAGAATTAATCATCCTGCAAATACAGTACATCCCACATCTGAGCAGAGAAGTTGCTTGGTTCCAACACACTTAGATAAAAAGTAAGTGAGGGGACTTCCCTGGTGGCGCAGTGGTTAAGAAGCCGCCTGCCAATGTCAGGGCCATGGTTTCGAGTCCTGGTCCGGGAAGATCCCACATGCCGCAGAGCAACTAAGCCTGTGAGCCACAACTACTGAAGCCCACGTGCCTAGAGCCCGTGCTCTGCAACAAGAGAAGCCACCACAATGAGAAGCCCGCGCATCGCAACGAAAACCCAACGCAGCCCAAATAAATAAATTAATTAAAAAAAAAAAAAGTAAGCGAGGGAGTGCACTCAAAATATTTTCTGATTTCCTTCCTCCTCTGGACTGGGGATGGGGGTGAGGAAGATGGGTTCAGTCCTCCCAAAGAGTCTCATTATTACTAGGAGATTCTTCCCCAGATGCTGCTGCATGCTCTGGGGCTGCTAGTCCACAATGGCCTCAGCTTCGTGCTGGGGAAAAGGCCCTCTGCTCTTGAACAGGGGTGGAGACTCCGGGCTGTGTTTTGGGGCACACAGTAGGCCTGCAGTTTGTAATGGAGTGATGGTAAAATAAGGCAGGCCCCTTAAGTACATCTTGGGGCTCCCAACACCCCAACTGTCTCCCAAATCTAACATATAGTAGGCACTTGCTAAGTATTAAACCTAGTAAAGGATTGAAGGGTCTACCAAACCCCAAAGCAAGAGAACGGATCCAACAGCGCCCCCTTGCGGTGCTCTGCATCAAGAAGTCACCTGGGAGAAACGTCTGCAGTTCCACCACCGAATGCTGGACAGCACAAAGGATTCCAAGCTGCCAGGGGAGGGGTCCTTGTCGCGGATATAGTCTACGCTGTCTCCCACCCATTTTTAGAGATGGGGCACATGGGCCTAGAGAGGGGAAATGATTTGCCCAGGGGGCTCTGGGAATTCGCTAGAGGGGCTTAGGGCGGCGGTCTGACGGCGGAGACCCCCGCGCGACCTGTCGCGGAGCTGCGCGTGCATAGCGAGCATCCTGTATTTGCTTAGAGCTAGTGTGTGTTTGGGGCGGCGGCCGAGAGGAGATGGTGCAGCCCCCGGCTGGGCCTCTAGCGGCGGAGCTGGAACTAGAACCCGGATGGGCGGACCCCGGCCCCGCGCCCCCTCGCGCTCGCTGCCTGGTGCAGGGCGCCGCCTAGCGGGACGCCGGGATCCGGCAACGCCGCGCTCTCCCAGGCCCGCCTGGTCTCACGACAAAAGAGCTCAAGTTCCGGGGATCCGAGCCCACCGCCGTGGGGACCGGGCGGGTCCTCCCCTCGGTGGCCTCGCTGTCTCAGCCGAGGCGGCGGGGAGCAGGTCAACCCGGTCCCCGCGGGTGGAACGGAAAGTGGGCGGGGCTCCCGGAGGTGGTGTCCCCGGGGCGGGGTGCGCGGAGTTCGCAGTCCGGTGCGCACTCTAGCTGGAGTCCGTCGGAGCTTCACACTCGGTCCCGAGATGACGGCGAGCAAGCGGGTGGCGAAGGTAACCGCGAGTAGGATGACCCCTTTGTCACGGTTCCGGTGACTTTCTATTCCGTCCTCCCTCCATCCCTCCTCCAGCTCTCCGAGCGCATTTGTTTGTCTGGGTACCAGGGCTGGCTGAATCCCTGCATCCCTGCCCCCTCCCCAGTGGAAGAGTGGGTCTACGAGAGGGGCCAGAGCTGGAGTTTGGGGAGCTGAGGACGTGTCGAACTGGGGTGTCGCTGGCTCCCTGAGCTGTGCTGGGGATGGGGATGAGCCACCTCCCCCCAGATTGGTTTCAGTTTCATTTCACTGCCAGAAACTTGTGATAACAATTACGTGCGTCTCAGGTGCGGGAAGGGTTGGTTCCTTGGCGTCTTTTTTGGAGCCAGGCGTTCTGTTGGGGGTGGTGGCAGGTGCCTTTTGAACAGAGAGAACCAGGACAGGGTCCTTGCCTTGGAATAGCCCATGGCCCGCCCCATAGTTTCGTACCCACATTAGAGTCCCGAGAAGTATGCGATGCTGAGTGGGAGTTGAAAGCAACGTTCTCAGGGTATTCTCGGGAGGAAAAGATGCCAGGGAGAACCTAGAAGGTGTCCTGGAGCAGGTGGCGTGTATTCATTTGTTCTACAAATGTTGTTGAATGCCTCCTATATGCTGGTTCCTGTTCTAGGAGATACGGAGGCAGAGATAAACAAACCTACCCCTTCTGAGCTTTCATTCCGATCAGAGACACAATTTGAAGTGAGGTCGGGAAGGATGGGGAGTTGACGATTTTCCCCAGGAGGTGGGAAAACCCAAGGTGTTTGGAGGACTGAGATGTGGCTGGGACTGGGGACAGATGGGGAAGGTAGAGCAATCCTGGGTCGGACACCCCTCAGGCTTTGAGGCTCTCAGAAGTGCCCCTCCTATGTGCAGGCTTGAGGGGGGTGAAGAGGGAGTGCTACCCTCAGCCTCTGAGAAGAACATGATCTGAGATTGGGGCACCCAGAGCAGGCTCAGCCCAGAAGGAGTGAAATCTAGAGGTTGGCAGCAAAATAGGGCAGAGAGTCTTTCCAGCCAAGTGGGAAAGAGCTAGGAGCCAGTATTTACAGCACTGGCACCACTAAATGCCAGGTAGTTTACATGAGTTATTTCATCTCATTCTCACAGCAACCCTGTGAGATAAGTCCTACACCCCCATTTTACAGATGGGGAAGTTGAGGCTCAGAGAGAATAACTTGATTGTCCTGGGTCACCCAGTAGGGAGTGATGGGGCTGGGATTAGAGCCCAGATTGGTGGGGCTCCAACCCATAGGCTCTTTCAGTGGCTTCCCTACTTTCATTTTCTGTTCCTCTGAGTCAGGTGATTTCCTAACAGGCCTCTGGAACAAACTGTGTGTCCTAGCTTGGCTTTCAGCAACCCCAAGCTTTGGAAAAGCCTTGAGAGAACTCATATACAACCAGTAAAGTCCAAGTTTTTTCAGTTATAGTAAACTTGGGGAAAATGTCCATTCCAGAGCTTCTCTGTTCAACCTGGGGCTTCATTCTTGCTGAAGAGTCACAGATGATACTGGAACTAGGACTTGTAGTAGCAGATGCTTCTAGTTTGGGGCAAAAGATAAATGACGGGTCATAGATTCTGGGCAGAAGGCGCAAGAAGCAGTTTGTTGGCATGAACAGAGTTGGAGTATGGAAAGATAAGAAACAGGAGATAAGGGTGTGTCTGTATGTTGGGGGGCAGAGAAAGTTTAGATGGTGCGCAGTGGGAAGGGACCTCTCCCCAGCGGTGGACTGGCTTTGGGGACCTTTCTCTCTGCCTTTGTTTATACCAGGGCTTGCCAGCCTTGTCACTATTGACATCCTGGGCCGGATAATTTTCCGTAGAGTGTTTGTCGGCATCCCTGGCCTCTACCCACTAGATGTAGTGGCACTCCTCCATTTGTGACAGCCCAGAATGGTCACAGACATTGCCAAATGTCCTGGGGGCAAGTAGGTAAAGTAACCCCCCAGTTGAGAACCACTGGTTTATACCATTTGGTGTTCCAGAAAAATATGACCTGCCCTTGAAAGTCTTTTTTTAAAAAATACTTTTATTTATTTACTTTTTATTTTGGCTGCACCATGTGACTTACAGGATCTCTGTTCCCAACCAGGGATCGAACCCACGCCCTTGGCAGTGAAAGTGTGGAGTCCTAACCACAGGATTGCCTGGGAATTCCCTGAATGTCTTTTTATCTGTTGCTGTTTTTTTTTTTTTTAAATAAATTTATCTATTTATTTAATTTTGGCTGCTTTGGGTCTTTGTTGCTGCACGCGGGCTTTCTCTAGTTGTGAAAAGCGGGGGCTCCTCTTTGTTGTGGTGCGCGGGCTTCTCATTGTGGTGGCTTCTCTTGTGGCAGAGCACAGGCTGTAGATGCACGGGCTTCAATAGTTGTGGCACATGGGCTCAGTAGTTGTGACGCACGGGCTTAGTTGCTCCGCGACATGTGGGATCTTCCTGGACCAGGGCTCAAATGCGTGTCCCCTGTATGGGCAGGCGGATTCTTAAACACTGCACCACCAGGGAAGTCCCGCTGTTGTTTTTTTTTAAAGGTCTATTACAGTGGGGAGAGGCAGCATAGGGGTAGAGGGGTAAAAGGTACAAATCATTAGGTATAAAATAAGCCACAAGGATATATTGTACAACATGAGGAATGTAGCCAGTATTTTATAATAGCTATAAATGGAGTATAACCTTTAAAAATTGTGAATCACTATATTGTACACCTGTAACATATAATATTGTACAGCAACTATACTTCAATTTTTAAAAATTTTTTTAAAAAGAAAAGGAAGTATATTTTTTAAAAAGTCTATTGTTCCACAAGATGGACCCCAGAATGGAGAGAGGGGTTCTTTGGTCTAATACATTTGAGAAGTACTGCACGCTTGGGCACATACCTTGGAGAATCACAACACACAGTAACGTATTAAAGGCTTTGGGAAGTCCTGCAGGAAAGAAGTCTGTTTAGCCTAGTGTTTCCCAGTGTACTTGACCGTGGAGCCCTTTTCCCGTAATGACTATGAATCTTGCATGGGACGCACCGTATACATTTGCTCTTACTGGGCCCTCTGCCTTGGTACCTCTCCAGTTCTCTGCATGGTAGATAGACTCTTATTCATTCCGCATGACCCAGCTCACAGTGTCACCCTGTGTGAAGCTTTCCTGCTCCCCTCTCCTCTCCTTCCCTATTATGTGTCCACACGTTATTCACATAATCACATCCGTGTTTCTTCCATGACTCCAATGAAGTTCTCGAGGGCTGGGCCATGTCTTAGTCAGGTGTCAGTAGAGGGTGCTATTGAGGAGACGGCTGTTGGGGGAACTCAGTGATGTCCAGTGACTGGGTCACCTTTCTGGGAAAGTGACACTGTTTGTCCTCTTGTTTCTCTGCTTGGTGTGTACAGTTCTCCTCTGCTATGGTCTGCCTGAGGCATTTCCCCTCCCCAGGCCTGGTCTGGAGCAGTTTGACAGGCACAGGGTGATGTCTTTGCTGCCTGTTCTGCCCTGAACACTGTAAAGGCACATCGTCATACTGGGTGCTATGGAAGGGAGGGAGGACCTCGTGACTCTCTAGGAAGAGGACAAGAGGACAGACATTAAGTACCTCGGTTTCAGGAGAAAAGGCTCCTAAGAGAGTTTACTCCCAAGTTGTAATATCTGGAAGCAGTGATGTGCGTGCTCCCTCCACCTGGTACTTACGGAGCTGGGGTGAGGCTAAAATTGGGTGATTCAGTCAAAGCCCTGAGCACGGTGCCTGACACGTACCAAGTGCTCAGTGAATGGGGGCTATGACTCTGCCACCTTCTGTCCCCTGGGCGGTCCTGTTTGGGACTTGGACAGTGTGCTGGGGGGCGGGGGGGAGGGGGCTGAAGTAGGGGAGACGAGGCCAACTGCCCGTGCTCTGTCCCCCTGCAGGAGCTGGAGGACCTTCAGAAGGAGCTCCCCAGGTACCTGCGGAACCTGTTCAGCGATGATGCCAACGTGCTGGTGTGGCACGCTCTCCTCCTGCCTGTGAGTATCCACAGGACCGTGGCGGGGGACTGGGGTCACTTAGGCCAGGAGCCTGGGCAGGGAGGGTTAGGACTGGGCAAGAATCTTCCCTGCCTTCGAATCCTGTTTTGTTTTGTTTTGTTTTGTTTTTGTGGTATGTGGGCCTCACACTGTTGGGGCCCCTCCCGTTGCGGAGCACAGGCTCCGGACGCGCAGGCTCAGCAGCCATGGCTCACGGGCCCAGCCGCTCCGCGGCACGTGGGATCTTCCCGGACCGGGGCACAAACCCGTGTCCCCTGCATCGGCAGGCGGACTCTCCACCACTGCGCCACCAGGGAAGCCCCCTGAATCCTGTTTTTCACTGGAGGTTATCATTGGCAGAGGGGGTCTCTCTCTGGATTGATTGCTTCTGAGGTTCAGGCCGACTGATGAAGAGGCTAAAAGCCTTTTGGATTTAGTAAGGGACCCCTTCTGCAAGCCAGTAGCTACCACGCCCACCATGGAAGCTTCAGTAGACAAAGGGCATTAAAAAAAAAAAAAGAAAAAGAAGAAGAGATCTGTTGGGTCTTTGTCGAAGGATAGGGATGAAGTTCCTGTTTCCCACAGTTGGTAGAATTTGCTGCCTTAGACCTAAAATGTGTTTTGTTCTCTTTTAAAAATTGTATTTCAGAAAATTATTGTTACATATGACAACACAGATAACTCATCTCTACTATTCTGCTTTTTCTCTGTTTATTATTAAAGATCATCTCGATAGAATCTCCCTTTGAAAGTAATATTCCAAAGGACCTATCAAAGTGCAAGATGTCTATTGTATCATCTAATTATTAGTGACCACAGATATTTTCTTTGAGAAGTTCATCTATATACCTTTGGATACTAGGAAATAAAAATGAAAACAATTGAGCTTTTTATTAGCTCTTTGGAATTTAATGGGAACAATTCATTTGATTATTTAGGATTTGAACTTCTTACTGACAAGGCAGTGGCTTGGGTTGTGCCATTTTCCTTTATTTTTTATATTTTTAAATTTATTTATTTATTTATTTTGGCTGTGCTGGGTCTTAGTTGCGGCACACAGGATCTTCGTTGCGGTATGCGGGCTTCTTATTGCGGCATGCATGCGGGATCTAGTTCCCGGACCAGGGATCGAACCCAGACCCCCTGCATTGGGAGCGCAGAGTCTTACCCACTGGACCACCAGGGAAGTCCCTGTGCCATCTTCTCTTTCAACTGACCTGTAGCCCAGAACAATGGAGAACGGCTTGAGTCAGGGCAACCCTTGACCCTCTGTCATGTCCTGTGGGCTGCTGGGTTGAAACAGTCCACCACACCTGCTCTGGGCTGGAAGAATAACAAAATGCTTTATTTAACTCAGGACTTCGGAAGAAGTAGGGCTTTCTCAGCTGACCCTAAGGTGCAGTGTGAAGCCCTCTGTCTGGTCCAACTTCCTCATTTTCATAGATGAGGAAACTGAGCCCCAGAGCTGCTCAAAGCCACACAGCAAGCTCGAGGCGGAGCCAGGATGGGTTCCCAGGACCCAGGGCTCTCACCTTCCTGGCTCCGCCACCTCCTTCCTCTGATAAGACCCGGGCAGCCCAGCCTGCACCCCCTGCAGGACACACAGACGCTCTCTCGTCCTTTTCTGAGGCCTCACCCGTGGCTTTGTGTCTACTTCCCAGGTCCCAGCCTCTTCTTATTATCGAGAACATGAAAGCTAAGGCATTTTCTTTATCTGCCCAGCATTTGCCCCAGCTCTTATCTCAGACACACCCAGGACCCCTACGGCTTCCTTTCTGCCTTCTGCTGAGGAAGAGGAGCTCTCTTAAAACCTTGAGTCTACGCTTGCATACCTGTGTCATTCGGACTGTCTTTGTCCTGTCTTCTCTATCACGAAGGTTCTGGAAGGTTTTGGAGCTTTGGAACCAGCCTGAAGGCCCCTGTGCTCTATGCGGGGGTCACCCAAGTCCTGAGGTTCCGCCCCACTAGGGTTGTAGAGTACTGCCCATGTGTGGAGAAGTCAAGTTGACAGTGCTGAGATCCCATCCTAGCGCTGTCACTGTGGCCCTGGGCAAGTTACTTATATACATTACACTTGAGTTTCCTCATCTGGAAGTGGAGATGCTAATACTCAGGAGTTTTCATAATACTTATCCTAATAGCTGACATGTACATAGTGCTTGCCATGTGCCAGGCCCTATTCTAAGCTCTCAACATAAATTAGCTCATTTAATTCTTACATAAACCCTATGAAGAAGTCTGTTATTTGTTCCATATGGAAAAGCACAGAGAGGTTGAGTTACTTGCCTGAGGTTACACAGCTAGGAAGGGGCAGAGCCAAGAGTCACACTCAGGCAGAGGGGCTCCAAAGTCCACGTAACCCCTACACTGTGCTGTATGGGCTAACGTGTGCGGAGCCCTTAGCACGGGGTGGCACAGAGTAGATGCCCAGGAAAGCCTTCTTGTTGCTGGAAGTCTAGAGCGTCTTCTACTGGCTCCTGGCAACTGGTCACTCCAACTCCCACTTCTTTTTTTTCTTCTTTTAACATGGCAAAATACACATAACAGTATGTACCATCCTCATCATTTTTATGTTCTGAGTTCAATGACACGAAGTACACTCACATTATTGTGCAGCGATCACCACCATCCATCTCTAGAACTGAAATTCTGTGTCTATTAAGCACTGACTCCCCGTCCCTCCTTCCCTCCAGCATCTGGTAACTAATTTTCTAGTTTATGTCTATGAATTTGACTATTCTAGGTACATCACATAAGTGGAATCATACAATATTTGTTTTTTTTTTTTTTTTGGATCTAGCTTATTTCACTTAGCACAATGCCTTCAGAGTTTACTTGTGTTGCGGCATGTCGCCATTCATGATTCTTCCTAGGAGTGGAGCAGAGGATGCCTGGGACCCTGGGGTGGGGGCGGGGAGAGGGGGAAACCAGATCGAGGTCCTAGAAGGAAATGAGCAGCGGTGCCTCGGCACAGAGCTTGATCCCTCTCCTGCACAGGAGAAACCTCCCTACAACCTCAAGGCCTTCAACCTGCGCATCAGCTTCCCTGAGGAGTATCCATTCAAGCCTCCGACAGTGACATTCACAACCAGGATCTACCACCCCAACGTGGACAGCAACGGGCGGGTGTGCTTGCCCCTCATCAGCAAGGAGAACTGGAAGCCTTTCACCAAGACCTGCCAAGGTGGGCCTGGGCCCTGCTAGAGGGAGGGACCTGGACTGGGTGGGGGAGGGGGTCATGGCACCGATTTTCACTTAGAAAAGCCCAGAAGAAAGGAGATAAAAATTGTGAGTTGGGCTTCCCTGGTGGCACAGTGGTTGAGAGTCCGCCTGCCGATGCAGGGGACATGGGTTCGTGCCCCGGTCCAGGAGGATCCCACATGCCGCGGAGCGGCTGGGCCCGTGAGCCATGGCCGCTGAGCCTGCGCGTCCGGAGCCTGTGCTCCGCAACGGGAGAGGCCACAACAGTGAGAGGCCCGCGTACCGCAAAAAAAAAAAAAAAAAAAAAAATTGTGAGTCTCAGCTGAGGCTGTCATCAGATAGAAGGGGTGTGTCCTGAGATCCTGGGCTGGCTGACCTGCTCCTGCCTCTGTTCTCATACCTGGGCAGGTGGGAGAGAGCAGCGTTGCTCTGGGTCAGGGGAGAGAGAAGCAGCTGGGCTATAGAGGGAAGGGCTTGGGATAAGAAGGCCGCATGCCCTGTCTGGGGACCCTGGTGAAGTCTTCCTTTCCAGGGCTCAGTGCCCTAAATGACAGCTGAGGGGACTGGCCTAACAATGATAACATACATCACTTAATTAGGCACCTGGGCACTGTGCTAAGAGCTTCACATGCCTTTTGTTTTTTTTGGCTGTGTTTTGTAGCTTGCGGGATCTTAGTTCCCCGACCAGGGATTGAACCTGGGCCCCCAGCCCAGTGGAAGCTCGGAAGCTCGGAGTCCTAACCACTGGTCTGCCAGGGAATTCCCACATGCCATTTTTTAAAAGTTCACTTTTTTCTTTTTCTAAAACAAATTTATTTATTTATTTTTGGCTGCGTTGGGTCTTCGTTGCTGCACGTGGGCTTTCTCTAGTTGCGGCAAGCGGGGGCTACTCTTCATTGTGGTGCACGGACTTCTCATTGCAGTGGCTTCTCTTGTGGCAGAGCACGGGCTCTAGGCACGCGCACTTCAGTAGTTGTGGCACGTGGGTTCCAGTAGTTGTGGCTCGCGGGCTCTAGAGCGCAGGCTCAGTAGTTGTGGTGCACGGGCTTAGTTGCTCTGCGGCATGTGGGGTCTTCCCGGACCAGGGATGGAATCCGTGTCCCCTGCATTGGCAGGCCGATTCTTAATCACTGCACCACCAGGGAAGCCCCACTTTTTTTCTTTTTAAGATTTATTTATTATTCATTTAATTTATTTTTGGCTGCATCGGCTCTTAGTTGCGGCTCGTGGGATCTTTGTTGCGGCACACGGGATCTTTCCTTGCGGTGTGCGGGCTCTTCGTTGTGGTGCGTGGGCTCCTCTCTAGTTATGGCGTGTGGGTTTTCTCTTCTCTAGTTGTGGCACGTGGGTTCCAGAGCGCGTGGGCTGTGTAGTTCGCGGACACGGGCTCTCTAGTTGAGGCTTGCAAGCTCAGTAGTTGTGGCCGCAGGCTTAGTTGCCCTGTGGCATGTGGGATCTTAGTTCCCTGACCAGGGATCGAACTTGCATCCCCTGCATTGTAAGGTGGATTCTTTGTCACTGGACCACCAGGGAAGTCCCAGAAGTTCACTTTTTTATTTGAAGTGTAGTTGATTTGCAATGTTGTGTTAGTTATACTTATGCACATGTGTTCAGTTATACTTATGTACATATATTCTTTTTCATATTCTTTTCCATTATAGTTTATTACAAGATATTGAATATAGTTCCCTGTGCTATACAGTAGGACCTAGCTGTTTATCTGTTTTATATATAGTAATGTGTATATGTTAATCCCAAACTCCTAATTTATCCCTCCTGCCCCCCTTTTCCCCATGGTAACCATAAGTTTGTTTTCTATGTCCCTAAGTCTGTCTCTGTTTTGTAAATAAGTTCATTTGTATCGTATTTTAGATTCCACATACAAGTGATATCCTATATTTGTCTTTCTCTGTTTGACTTACATTACTTAGTACGATAATCTCCAGATCCATCCATGTTGCTGAAAATGACATTGTTTCATTCTTTTTTATGGCTGAGTAATATTCCATTATATATATGCACCACATCTTCTTTAACCATTCATATGTCGATGGACATTCAGACTGCTTCCATGACTATTGTAAATAGTGCTGCTTGGAACATTGGGGTGCATGTATCTTTTTGAATTAGAGTTTTCTCTGGATATATGCCCAGGAGTAGGATTGCAGGACCATATGGTAGCTCTATTTTTAGTTTTTAAAGAACCTCCCTACTGTTCTCCATAGTGGCTGCACCAATTTACATTCCCCGCCAACAGTGTAGGAGGGTTCCCTTTTCTCCACACCCTCTCCAGTATAAAAATTCACTTTTTTATTCCATATTACGTTTTTGGTATCTATCCATTGATGACAAATTGAAATTATAATGGAGTAAACATAGTTCAGGCACACAAAGATGGAGTTGGGTAGCCATTGAGGACCTGGTCTGAGACATGTCCCTGCACCACTGAGAACTTGAACTTTCTAACTCAGGGACACCAGCCATTTTTAACCCACCAACTTCATTTAATCCCCTCAGAAGCCCCCTGAAACAGTGCTCTCGTTAGCTCCATTTAATAGTTGAGGACACCGAGGCGCATGAGAGGAGAAGCGCTTGCCTGAGCTGGCAGGTGGCAGAGCTGGGATTCGGAGCCTGCTTGGGTGCCTCTGGAACAGCACCGTCCAGCAGAACTTTCTGCGGTGATGGAATCCTTCTGTAGCTGCCCTGTCCAATGCTATGGTCACTAGCCACGTGTAGCTTTCGAGCACTTGAAATGTGGCTGATGTGACTATGAACTGCATTCCTAATTGTAGGGAATTTCCATTAATTTAAATTGAGATAACTCCCTGTGGCTGGTGGCTACCATAGTGCGCACTATGGCTCTAGAGCCTATGGACGTAATCGGTGTGCGATCAATCCTGCCTCTGGACCAGCTCGGGAGTTCTCAACCCTGGAAACAAGAATCCTGGGGGCAGGGATGGGGAGGACTGGTCCTTGGATGCGCTTCAGGAGGTCGGTGAAGTGCTCTGGACCCAGAACCACACGTCTGTGTGTACGCGTATGTGCACGTGCCTGGGGAGGTGGGCCACTGCCTTCACCAGGATTCCAAAGTCGCCCGTGAAAGATTTCCAGCCACGGGGCAGCAGTGGTTTCCAGTCTTAAGCCTCAGAATCCTTTTTCCCAAATAAAAGTTGTTTTAGAATCCTAATAACACAACCGAGAAAAGCAAAATGCTTCTTCTCGAAAAGGGAATAGAACCCAGAAACCCTGTTTATCTCACCAACCCCCATGATGGGTAGCTTCTGTGACACCGTGAAACATAGTTTGAAAAGCACTGATGTAACTGGTTATGGCTTTGGGCATCATCAGTGAATGTGGTAAGAGGCATTTCATTTGGTTGTAGCGTCATCCTAAGACATGGAACCTCCTGGGGGGCTCTCCCAAGGAGTGAGTGTGACGTTTCGGGGGATCTGGGAGTGGGCAGCCATCGCTTCCTTCCCAGGATTTTTTTCCTTCCATCCTGATGTCCTGATCTGACCTCTCTCCCCAGTTTTGGAGGCCCTCAACGTGCTGGTGAATAAACCAGATCTGGGGCAGCCCCTTCGCTTGGAGCTTGCCGACCAGCTGACACAGGACCCGGAGCTATTCAACAGAAGGGCCAAAGAGTTCACCCTCCAGTTTGGAGTGGACCGACCCTCCTAACTCTGCCTCTGGCCCGTCTCTGCACTGGATGCTTTCTGTGTGATGGACGGACACATGTCATGGGCTAGGGGCCAGAGCCCCTTTGTGGTCCATTTCCTGCTCATTTCTTCCAAGTTTTCCTTCTTAGATTGTTAGTCATTTGTGTGTGCGTGTGCGCGTGTGCGTGTGTGCGTGTGTGTGTGTGTGTGTGTGTGTGTGGTGGGGGGGGGCCGCAGTTATGTGTGTGGTACGGGGATCCGCTGGCCTCAGGTGTGCTTTCCCCACTTCCTTTCTCTGCCCCAGAGCCAGGGGCATTTAGGTTTGCGGGGTCGCAGGCCAGCTCTCCAGCGCTCTGTGATGTGGGAAGCCCGATCCTTAGAGACTCAGGCTGCCTTGCAGACCGGCTCGCAGGAAATGAGCCCAGCAGCCAACCAGAATCCGCTGAGGGCCCAGGCATGGGGGGTGCAGGGAGGGCAGAGGGGCAGGGGGGAGTATGGGAGGCAGGCAGGGCACAGGGAGGAGGGACTCCTACTTACGGTTGAGTGTTCTGTTGATTGAGTGATGGAAAACAGCCAGACCGCTGATAGACATGTATAGATGCAAAACCTTTTCTCTTCCACGGATGAATCATAAAGTGAAGAAACTAATCTCCGTCCCAGAAATCTGACTGCATGGGTTTTTTTGTTGTTTTTTTCCTTTTAATTTATTTTTTGGCCACACAACCAGGGATCGCACCCACACCCCCTGCAGTGGAAGCGCGGGGTCTTAACCACTGGACGGCTGGGGAGGTCCCCTGACTCCACGGTTTTTAAACCACTTGCTATCCCATTAGGTTGCTGGTTCCTAGGGACCAGGCTTTAGGCGGGGAGGTGTTTCCCCTCCAGCTTCCAGTCCACGGGAGCCACGGAGACCATGTGTTTGCCCAGCTATTAAAGCCACAGAGGGACCGTGGAGTCCAACAGTGTTCACTGAGGGGACGGGTGGTTAATCGGGAGAAGAGGAGGCTGGGGATTTAGCTGCAGCCTAGCTAAAGGTGTGACCCTGCTCTCCATCAGCTGAGGGCTCGCTGGCCACGAGGACTAGACAACCCTTGGCCTGAGCGGTCGTCGACACGTCCACAAGGATAACATCCCCATTTTTATAGAGGAGGCAGCCAAGGCACAGAGCGCTTCAGTGGGTTGCCAGGTCCACTCTGCTGATCGGGGCAGAGGCCACCCCTCCAGCTGCAGTGCCGAGCTGGTTGGGTTTTGTTTTTGTGTTTTTCATGAACTGTTCTCATCAGCGCACATGCTCCAAATGGCTGATAAAGCCAGACAAGATTGTTAGCGGGAAGCTATACTCAGCTCCAGGGTTCATCTCTAGTGAGCCGCAGAGAGACAAAAACAAGCCAAAACTCTGGCCAGGGTTGGAGGGATTAACTTAGCACAAAGGAGGAGCTTTCTGGGTGCAGTGGTTCTAAGCTCCTAGAAGACCACTGGCTTTTAAGAGACAGAATATGGGGTATCTTTGAGTCAGGGGAATCACTCCAGGCCCCACTAGCCTAGTTGGGGTGAGATTTGTAGAGAATCTTCTACTCTAGTCCCTGCCCTGGAATTCCCTAATCTGGGAGAAGTGTGGAAAAAGGGAAGAGAATTGGGAAAGTGCCACCCATGGCTGGAAATGTAAGATGTGTTGTTACTTTGGGCCACCACTTAAAGAACACTTACGTGACAGGCCCCGGGCCAGGCTGTTTGTCCTTTTCATGATCTCATTTAACGCTCACAGCACCTGCATGATTTTGAGCTCCTATCATCCCCATGCAGACGGTAAACTGAAGCTCAGAGAGGTTCACTCACTGGCCCAGGGACACACAGCTGGTTAGTGGTAGGACCCAGCCCACTCTCCTTTCCCAAATGCCTTTCATGGTTGTTGAGAAAATCATGTCAGATGAGGAACCCTGGCGGCAGGGGTTTATTATCCAAGTGAGAGATGTTCCTGCTGGGTTAGGGAGGGAGCACTAAGGGGCTAGACCGGATTTTACAAAAGAACTTTTCATGTAGTTAAGACTGGTACCATCTGCCCTTGTCTGAGCCCCAGCACTGCTGCCACCATGAGCAGGAGTGAGCCTCTGGGCCACGGCTGGTCAGCTGGGCTCCCTGCCCGCCTCTGCCCACAGGGTTGGTCAGCCCCTCATTTCTTCTTGGTCTTCACCAGTCCCTTCTGCACGAGGCTGCGGTACAGCTCCTGGATGTAGGTGTAGACGCACTTGGAGTCGGGCACTGCCAGCCGCACCATGTCATCCACTTCCAGCAGCTGGGCACAGTCGGCCAGTTTCCTGAGGGGCAGGTTGGGGAGGGGTGAGGAGGGGTGGAGCAGAGAGCCAACGGTGAAGGATGCGGGGCCTAAGGGGACAGCCCGGCGAGGATGAAACCCACAGAACTGTGTGTGGCAGAGCTGGGAGGTCATCTAGGGCAACCATCCCATTGTACAGATTAGATAACTGAGGCCCAACAGAGTCAAGACTCAAACTCAGTGGGGTCTGATTCCTAAGCCCCGGTTTTCATTGCACTGTGTGCCTTCACGTAGGAGCGGAACCTTCTGGTCTATAGTTCTGCGTTAGCCCACCCCTCCCACGTGCTCATATACCTGTCCTCAGGGAGAGTTTAAAAGACAGAACACCAACACTAGCCAGAGTGTTGCCTTGTAGCTGCAACAACTCCAGCTTCAACCAGTTTCCGTGTATGTATTGAGGGGTACTATGTGCTAGGTACTTTTCCAGGGAATTCAGCACCGAACAAAATAAAAATTCCCCACTCTCATGTCACTGACATTCTCACTGCAGTAGACAGTAATCAAACAGAAATCGATGGTACATGAGATGATGAGAGGTGCTGTGGAGAAAAATAAGGCAGGGAAGGGGGACAGGGTATGTTTCTGTGTTCAAGGGGATTTTTAAAAAAAATATTATGTTAGTAATGGCTTTATTTTTTTATTTTTCATCTATTTATTTATTTATTTTGTGCCAGCGCCTCGCAGCTTGTGGGATTTTAGTTCCCCGACCAGGGATTGAACCTGGGTCCTTGGCGGTGAAAATACGGAGTCCTAACCACTGGACCGCCAGGGAATTCTCCAAGGAGAATTTTAATAGGGAGCCCAGGAAAGTTCTCTTAAAGAGTGTAAATTGGGGACATCCCTGGCGGTCCAGTGGTTAAGACTCTGCACTTCCAGTGCAGGGGGCACAGATTCAATCCCTGGTCGTGGAACTAAGATCCCATGTGCCGCGGAGCAGCTAAGCCCGTGCACCACAACTACTGAAGCCCACGCACCTAGAGCCCGTGCTCCGCAACAAGAGAAGCCACCGCAGTGAGAGGCCCGTGCACCACAGCAAGGAGTAGCCCCCGCTCGCCACAACTAGACAAAGCCCGTGCACAGCAACGGAGACCCAACACAGCCAAAAATAAATAAATAAAACAAATTTATTAAACAAAATTTAAAAAGAGAGTACATATCTGCGGGAAGAGGATTCCAGGCAGAGGAAACAGCATGGGCAAAGGTCCTGAGGCAGGAGTGCTTAATGTGTTTGAGCGACCGCATAGAACTTAGCAGCAAGTCCTCTCTTTCTAAATTCCCAGCTGCTCTTTGGGGCCACGTGCTACTCCTGGCTTTGCTAAAGCCGATCTTCTGATCTAACCGCTGTTGGGACCTTGCCGCCATGTGCCAGGAGTTTTATCAAGTGCTTCCCTTCCCCCCTTTTTTTTTGGTTGCGCCACACAGCTTACAGGATCTCAGTTCCCCAACCAGGGATTGAACCCAGGCCACGGCAGTGAAAGCCTGGAATCCTAACCACTAGGCCACCAGGGAACTCCCCAGTGCTTTCCCTTGAATGGTCTCATTTACTCCACTCCTCTGTGTTCAACCAGCAGAAGAGGAGCTGGAGACTCGGAGCATTTTGGTGATTTGCCCAACGTCAAAGTGAGTGACACAGCTGGGACTCCACCGCAGGCCTGCCTGATGCCTCTGGCATCCCTGCCCTGTAGCCGGGTCTCAGCAGTCCCAGCCTGCCAAACCGCCATGGGTGCTGGCGTAGGAGAAACCAGGGTCCCAGCGGAAATCCTCTCTTAGAGCTGAGGCAGCTGGACCGAAACCCAAGCCGGGCTGGCCTGGGAGCGGGAGGCAGGAGCACAGACTGGAGGATTTCGAAGAAGGGGACAAGCTCCCTGCAACCGATGCGGTGATCTTGGCTCCTGGATGTGGGTCGGGGTGCTGTTCCCATGCAGGAGAGGCAAAAGCTTCACTCCCACTGGGCCTGGGGAACGGGGTCAGGCTCCTCGAGCAGCACAGCCGATCAAGCCGCCTGGGGGCCCCAGCGTTGACTGTTCCGTGGGAATCAGAGGCAACTTCTAGAAGGGAGCCAGCTGCAGCAGGGGCTCCCTTACTTTGCACGCTTCATCTGCACCCCAGGCCCTAAAAGAGGTTAAGTCAGCTGCCGAGGTCAAAGAGCTAAGAAGGGGGACTTCCCTGGAGGTCCAGTGGTTGGGACTCTGAGCTTCCGCTGCAGGGGGCACGGGTTCGATCTCTGGTCATCACTGGTCAGGAAACTAAGATCCCGCATGCCTCATGGCGTAGCCAAAAAAAAAAAAAAAAGAAGAGCTAGGAAGAAGGAGGCACCCCCCCCACCTCTTCTCCCTCCAGTCTCCATCCCCACACATCCCCTGCATATCCTTCCCTTTTCACTGCTGCCTGATGCCTCCTCTCAGCCCGTCACCATCACCTGATTATTCCTTCTGCCTTTCTGTGGCTCTGCAGGCTGGCAGCCAAGGCAAGGCAGCTGCGGGAGGACCACGACCCCGCCCCACAGGCCGGGGATACCTGGTCAGGGCCAAGCCACGTGGCCTTCTGATGTTCACCAAGAGCTCTGCCCCGACTAGGAGTTTCACTTTCCAATCCTGGTTCATCACCATTAAAGGTGCTTCTGGGGCTTCCCCAGTGGCACAGTGGTTGAGAGTCCGCCTGCCGATGCAGGGGACACGGGTTCGTGCCCCGGTCCGGGAAGATCCCACATGCCGCGGAGTGGCCAGGCCCGTGAGCCATGGCCGCTGAGCCTGCACGCCCGGAGCCTGTGCTCCGCAGCGAGAGAGGTCACAACAGTGAGAGGCCCGCGTACCGCCAAAAAAAAAAAAGGTGCTTCTGAGCCCAGAGCAGGACATGGTGCTCCGGATGCCCTCAACCCACCACCCCAGGGCACTCCCCCCACCCCTTGGCGGGACCAACTGGAAGGGATCTTCTGTAGCACCAAGTCTGGTGGATTTCAAACGGCATCCCTGGTGCCCTAGGGCCCTATAGACATGCTTCAGGGACCATCTTGGGAAGCAGAGCTGGAGTGCTCCAAGAACCCCTCCCAACCTCAAAAGGCCTCCCTAAAATCTGTCTAATATGTTGGGCATTCATTTAATATTTTGCTTGAGGAATCTGTCAGGGGGGAAAAAGCATCTGAAAAGCACAGATCAATACCGGCCATCTCGTCCATCTCGTCTTGCCGATGGGGACACGCAGGCCCCGAAAGGGGAAGGTTGCTGCCCAGGCTTCCCTGCAGGCTGGCGGCCAGGCCTGGACTAGACCAAAGGGCTCAGCCTCCTGGACCAAGGTGCTGCTAACATCCCCAGTGACTTATTCCCTGCCCCCGGGCTTTAGAAACGCACTCAGCGGGAAATGCATTCCCGGTCTCAGAGCTGTCCTCGTGGACCACTCCCTATGCATAGTCCTATCTCTACCAGGCGGCTCAGAAGCCCCTCCCAGGTGGGAAAGGACGGGCACTCCAGGCGTGAGCTCCTTGGGAGCCCCAAGGCCATCAGGTCATGTCTCTCCGGTGGGCGGAGATGGAGGCCTTTGGCTGAGTCCGGTTTTGGTGCTTTGGTGGGGGGAGTGCCCCCTCCTCCCCCGCCACCTGGCAGCCATGTCCTGGTCTCTTAGGTTCTTCCTTGGGCCACACTGATCCTCGCAGCCCTCCTGCCTGTGTAGTCCACCCCTGTCTCCATCCCTCCACCACCCCGGCACCCAGCTGTGTGAACCCCAGCAATAAATGCCCTCCAGGTCCCACACTGAATAATAATTATCATAACAACTGTGATATCATTCATTATAACATAGGAGCTAAGATTTTTTTTTTGAAGTGTTTGCCATGGGTTAGGCACTGTTTATAGGGACTTTACTTAATTACTTACTTAATTCTCACCATAGCCCTGCCAAAGAGGAAATGTCATGCCCATTTTAAAGGTTAGAATATGGAGGCTCAGAGAGGTGAAGGAGCCTGTCCAAGATCACACAGCTAACAAATGGCAGAGTCAGAATCTGGCCCTAAATCCCAGCAACCACCCTGCCTGCCCCTCCTCTACCCCTTACCCTGCCTGCATTTTCTTCACGGCACCTGTTCCCTTACATTATATTTCACACGTGTGTGTGTTTATGATCTGTCTCTCCCTTTAGAATGTGTCATAGGCACGCAGGGATTTTGTAAGTTCCACCCACTGCTATGTCCTAAAACAGTTCCCAGCAATCAAAAAATATCTGTTGGGGACTTCCCTGGTGGTTCAGTGGTAAAGAGTCTGCCTTCCAATGCAGGGGACGCAGGTTCGATCCCTGGTCAGGGAACTAAGATCCCACAGGCCGTGGGGCAACTAAGCCCACGCGCCACAACTACTGAGCTCGCGCGCCTCAGCTAGAGAGCCCACGTGCCACAAACTACCGAGCCCGCCTGCTCTGGAACCCGCGCGCCACAACTACAGAGCCCACACGCCACAACTAGAGAAGAGAAAACCTGCATGCACAGCTAGAGAGAAGCCCGCGCGCTGCAACAAAAGATCCCGCATACCTCAGTGAAGATCCCGCATGCCGCAACTAAGACCCGATGCAGCCAAAAATAAATAAATAAATCGTAAAGAAATATCTGTTGAATTCATGAATGTGTGGTGACAGCCTCCACCTGACCACCGCACTACCCGACCCCTGTGAATCCGGCCCTCGATTCTGTGTAGGTGAGCCGAGCTCCCACCCGCCTCTGCATCCCCTGGCATGGCTTACTCGGCTGTGGAGAAGGCCAGGGAGAAGTTGTGCCGGCGCTTGGCGGGGTCCAGCGCAGCGTAGTCAAAGGCATCGGGGAAGAACTTGTGGATGAGGGCGCAGAAGGCCATGCCACTGCTCCAGCTTGAGGAGAAGTTCTGGATGTCCACATGCTGCGGGCAAGCGGGGCCCAGAGGCCTCAGTGAGCCTCAGCCAGAGGACCCGGACTTTGCCCCCTCCGGACCTGCCCCCCTCTGGGCTTTGCACCACGCAGAGCCTCCCAGCACTGCCGCCCTGGGGAAGGGTCCCTTGCCCACCATGCACCTCGTAGCTCCTCGTCATGGCCCGACACCACTCCAAGAGCATGTTCTTAACGCCGCCGATGGCTGCCCCCGCGGCCTTGGTGTTCCGGAACAGGGCCGTGGGGCCCGAGGCTGCCCTATGCGTGAGGGACAGAGAAGGTCAGGCCAGAGAGGTGGGAGGGTCCCATCAGGGAGGAGCCCCAGCCCCAGATGTCAGTCCTCCTGCCGGGGCTCGGGCTGTTCCTATTGCCCCTCAGGACTCCCCCCCACCGACTGTCCAACCAACCCAGCCCCACCGCTCCTCGCCCGCATCTTACCCCCCAAACTTGTCTACGATGGCTTTGCGGTTCTGGGCACGGGGCCCCCGGGGCCGGGCAGGGGCTGACACCCTGCGCTCTGGCGCCTTGTCTTCCTTCTTCTCCTGTGAGGGAGGGGGCTCCGTGGGGCTCTGGGACACGTCGCTGGGTGAAGATTCACTGCATGGAAAAGTTCGGAGCAGGGTGAGAGGGGCTGGGACCAGCCACTGAGGAGGGAGGAGGCCGGCTGAGCGCGGCCCCTGCAGTCTCAAGAGGCATACGAAGCTGTGGTCCCTACTCTCGCCACGTTTCCTCTGGGCCCAGCACCGGGAGGGGCTGGGAAGAAATAGTGACGCTCAGTCTCACTTTGGTGAGCACGTGGTCTGGTGGCATGTGTGGACAAACCTAGGGCACATCTGAGGTCTGACCTGGGGCTGGATCCTGCCTTTGCCTCTTAGTTGCTGTGTGATCTTGGGACTGTCGTGTCACTCCTCTGAGCCTCAGCTTCCTCATCTGTAAAATGGGGCAAGAATTGCTACCTGACAGGGTGGTTCTAAGGCCTGCGTGGGAGGGGGAATGTAGCCCACGCTCCACGAACGTTCAATCGGGTACCTTCCTCTAAGAAGGTGACACGGAGGTGAGCTTCAGCTTGAAATAAAGGAAGACTCTTTAATGACGAAAGTTGTGCCCTGGCGAGAGTAAGGCTATCGTGTTATCCAGCACCAGCCAGGCACCAGGCGCTGGGCTGAGGGCTTTACACACAGATGTCGTTTGAGCCTCACAGAAGTCCTACGAGGTAGGTACCGTGACTGTGCCCACTTCACAGGGGAGGAAAGGGGCAGTGATGTGGCCAAGGTCACACAGCTGGTAAGTGGCAGTGTCACTGTCCAAACTCAGGCTTTCTGCTCACTCGCTTATGGGTGAGGCTGACACCGCGGAGGCAAGCAAGACCAGGAGGCTTCAGCAGTGAGTGAGAGACGGACCAGGTGTGCTCCACGGCCCCTTTGCTCCCACACTCCGGCTCCTTTTGTCTCCTGGGCTCTGCCCTGGGCTAGAGGGCTGAAAACCATAATTCCTGGCATATCTTGAGACCAGCACTGGGGAGGCCCAGGCCCAGGGGATGGCAGCCTTTAAAGGAAGCAAGCGGGGGCTTCCCTGGTGGCGCAGGGGTTGAGAGTCCGCCTGCCGATGCAGGGGACACGGGTTCGCGCCCCGGTCCGGGAAGATCCCACGTGCCGCAGAGCGGCTGGGCCTGTGAGCCATGGCCGCTGAGCCTGCGCGTCCGGAGCCTGTGCTCCGCAACGGGAGAGGCCACAACGGTGAGAGCCCCGCGTACCGCAAAAAATAAAAAAAAAAAAAAAAAAAGGAAGCAACTAGTAGCAGGGGCTGGAGCTGGGGCTCCAGAGTCTGACATTACCTGGCTGAAGGACTGGTCTCTCCGGAAGCTGCGGTGTCTGGACTCAGCCCATCTAGGGGAAAGGAACGGGAGGGAGGCAGGCTGGGGTGACCCGTGGTGCGCGGCCCGCGTGCTCCCTCAGGGAGGCCCCTGCGATGTCCGCGGGCTCCTGGGCTCTCACTCACCTGGGCTGAGGCCGCTGCCCTCCTCCGTGGGGCTCTCGGGCCATTCCTCGGCGGACCGGGGAAGCGCTCCTGCCCCTTCCTCTGCCCCTTTCTCCGCGCCCTGGTCCTGCTCTTCATCAGGACAGCCTGGCTCCTGGAATGAACATGGGCTGTGTGGGCCCGCACCTGCCTGAGGCTCTGTGAGGGCTTCAGAAAGATCTGGAAGGCAGCCTGGAGCGCAGCGCTGCATCCCCCACCCCAGGCTCTTGATATCAGTGGGTGGAAGACTGGATTGTCCCAAAGGAATAAAGCAGGGGAGGGGCTTGCTTGGGGGAAGGCTGGGCAGGGGGCTCCGGAGAATCGTGGGGCCTCCTCCCTCCTCTCCTCTCCTCTTCCAAACTCACCACCTCCTCCTTCACCTCCTCCTCCTGTGGTTTAGGCTTGGCCTCATCTTCCACGGCAGTCTTCTGAGAGTCCGACTTGGCCTCTGGGGCACTGGCTTTCTCTTGGGTTTCAGCCTTGGGCTCCTCCGTCTTGTTGCTCACCTCCTGAGAGGCCACTGTGGCCTCCTGCTTCCCAGCAGCCTCCCTGCCTCCAACCTTGGCCTCCTCCTTCCCAGAAGCCTCCCTGTCTCCAGCCTTGGCCTCCTCCTTCCCAGCAGCCTCCCTGCCTCCAGCCATGGTTTCCTCCTTCCCAGCAGCCTCCCTGTCTCCAGCCTTGGCCTCCTCCTTCCCAGCAGCCTCCCTGCCTCCAGCCATGGTTTCCTCCTTCCCAGCAGCCTCCCTGTCTCCAGCCTTGGCCTCCTCCTTCCCAGCAGCCTCCCTGTCTCCAGCCTTGGCCTCCTCCTTCCCTTTGGCCTCCCTGCCTCCAACCTTGGCCTCCTCCTTCCCAGCAGCCTCCCTGTCTCCAGCCTTGGCTTCCTCCTTCCCAGCAGCCTCCCTGTCTCCAGCCTTGGCCTCCTCCTTCCCAGCAGCCTCCCTGTCTCCAGCCTTGGTCTCGTCCTTCCCAGAAGCCTCCCGGTCTCCAGCCTTGGCCTCCTCCTTCCCTTTGGCCTCCCTGCCTCCAACCTTGGCCTCCTCCTTCCCAGCAGCCTCCCTGTCTCCAGCCTTGGCTTCCTCCTTCCCAGCAGCCTCCCTGTCTCCAGCCTTGGCCTCCTCCTTCCCAGCAGCCTCCCTGTCTCCAGCCTTGGCCTCCTCCTTCCCAGCAGCCTCCCTGTCTCCAGCCTTGGCCTCCTCCTTCCCTTTGGCCTCCCTGCCTCCAACCTTGGCCTCCTCCTTCCCAGCAGCCTCCCTGTCTCCAGCCTTGGCCTCCTCATTCCCAGCAGCCTCCCTGTCTCCAGCCTTGGCCTCCTCATTCCCAGCAGCCTGCACCTCATCATTCACATTGGCTTTCTCCCTAGATCCAGGCTTGGCCTCTTTCTCATCAGCCTGCTGCTTCTCAGAGGCCAACGTGATCTCCTCTTTTCCCTCCGTCTCCTTGGGTTCGGAGTTGGTCTCTTCTTTCCAATCAGCCATCTCCTGAGGAGCCACAGTGGTCTCTTTCTTCCTGCTGTCCTCCTTTTGAAGTTCAGCCTCCCCTTTGGATTCCCCCTGGAATTCAGCTGTAATGCTATCCTCAGCTGGTGCCCTCTCCTGCTTTCCTGCTCCGTCTGGAGGCCCCTCTGTGATGGTCCTCTCAGCTGGGCCTGTGGCCTCCTCCTCAGCAGAGGCTCCCCCTCCCACTGTCTCCGGGACCTCCGTGGTTGGGGACACAGGGGTTCCGTCCTCAGAGGGCTTCCCTTCCTTCTGCTCCATCTCTGAAAAGAGAAGACAAGCAGGCCTGGTCATGCCCCCTTTCTGCCGGTGAAGGCCCTGGAGTCTGGAGACGTGCGATTCAGTCCTGGGTCCCCCACTGCTCGGACATGTGACACAAGTATCCACTTTCCCTTCGGCTAAATGAAGCGGTAGAGCACCACGTCCCCCACAATGGGGTGCTGGGCCAGCCACGTTTACCTGATGTTGGGTGACGTTCACCTAAAGGCCCTCTGCAGGTTGTGACTTGGGCTTTAAGGAACACTGGGTTCTGTGATGCCTTGTCAATGATTTGGCCTCTTTTTGAATAAGCCAGTGAGGTGGTTAGAGTCTGACTAGCCTCCTAGACCCCCATGGAGCACTTGCTATTTTCCCCCTTTTTTTTTTTTTTTTGCGGTACGCGGGCCTCTCACTGATGTGGCCTCTCCCGTTGCGGAGCACAGGCTCCGGACGCGCAGGCTCAGCGGCCATGGCTCACGGGCCCAGCCGCTCCGCGGCATGTGGGATCTTCCCGGACCAGGGCACGAACCCGCGTCCCCTGCATCGGCAGGCGGACTCTCAACCACTGCGCCACCAGGGAAGCCCCTATTCTCCCCTTTTGATGGAGATAGCTGCCCTCATGCTCAGAGCCCAAAGCAGACAGAAGTCTCTAGATAGAACTTAATAATACTGTTTTTTGTTTTGTTTTGAGTGTTTACTTTATTTATTTATTTTGGCTGCACCGGGTCTTCATTGAGGCATATGGGACCTTTTAGTTGCGGCATGCATGCAGGATCTAGTTCCCTGACCAGGGATCGAACCCAGGCCCCCTGCCTTGGAAGCTCGGAGTCTTACCCAATGGACCACCAGGGAAGTCCCTAATAATACTGTTTTGATTCAATTGTATTTATTTTTACAGTTACTTTCTGTTTCTGGCCAGTGATATCGAGTTTCCATTTCCAATAGTGATATAAAGTTTATTTTATGAATACATTTATGGAAGTAAAGTAAGTTAATTCAAAGGAAGACATTCAGGAAAGCGGAATACAGGATACAAAATACCTAAATCATGGAGGTGGTGTTAAAATGCCTGAAATTTGGGAAACCCTGGGCCAGCTTGGTCGCTGGGTCTCTGCCAGCACTGCCCGCCTGTGTGTGTGGTTCTCTGAAGAGCTGGGCCTGGGCATGGAAGAATTTCTTTTGGTGAAGAACGGAAGATACTCTCCCTCACTAACCTCTGCAGGGAGATCTGATCCTCCAACTTTATCATGAGGTTTCCTATTCAAGTACTGTGTATACAGTCAGCCTTCCTTTTCCATGGGTTCTGTGGATTCAACCAACCTTGGATGGAAAAAATTTGAAGAAAAAATTCCAGAAAATTCCAAAAGGCCAACTTGAATTTGCTGCCACTTCAACTATTTACATAGCATTTACACTGTTATTAACAACTGTTCACATGACATTTTCATTGTACTGGGTATTATAAGTAATCTAGAGATGATTTAAAGTATTAGAGAGGATTGTAAGGTTCTATGCAAATACAACATTTCATACGAGGCACTTGAGCATCCGCAGATTTTCATATCCACAAGGGAAGCTGGGACTAATCCCCCACAGACATCAAGGGATGATTGTACTGTCCGATCTACAAAAACAGCTGTGTGGGGGGGGGCTTCCCTGGTGGCGCAGTGGTTGAGAGTCCGCCTGCCGATGCAGGGGACACGGGTTCGTGCCCCGGTCCGGGAGGATCCCACATGCTGCGGAGCGGCTGGGCCCGTGAGCCATGGCCGCTGAGCCTGCGCGTCTGGAGCCTGTGCTCCGCAACGGGAGAGGCCACAGCGGTGAGAGACCCGCGTACCGCAAAACAAAAACAAAAACAGCTGGGGGGAGTGTGTGTGTGTGTGGTGCGGACAGGGTCAGCTCCTTCAGCCTTCTGCCCTTCTTGGGGGCGGAGGGTCTGTTTACAGAGAAAATAATCCCCAAATAACGTGTTCAGGGCATGACTCAGGCAGTAAAAGAAGTACACACTCCTTGTCACTGACTAAAAATACCTCCTGCCCTCTGCAGGGCCATCGTTCTGGATACAGTACCCAGGGTACCTGAGTAATTGGGACAGAGGCAAGAAGACAGGCATATGAGGGACAGGGCTCTGTTTCTGCCACCCATTCAGGTCTTACTGCCCCCAGATCGAAGTCCTGGTGTCCCTGGATTTGGTCTCCCACCGTTTCCTAGGAAGTCGGCTGGGATTTTCAAAGATGCTCATGCTGCCCTCCAATTCCACCCCTCCCACCAGAGCCCCTTCATGGTTCAGCAGCTCTGGGAATCTGTTAAAGTTAGAGGGAAACCAATGAGCCTGGGAGATGGAATGCACATCTGCAGGGAGCTAGGAGCATGCCTTGACCCCCACCTCCTGGTCTGAGACCTGAGCATGTCTCTTTGCCTCTCTGGAGAGAGCCTCGGTTTCCAATACAATGACAGGATTGGTCTAGATCAGGTTTGCAAACTGTGTTCTGTGGAAAACTGGGGTCTCCCAAGACCTTATTAAAGGCTGCGGTGGCGGGGGAGGTGTTCTTTGGCTAAGGCTGTTCCAGAAACAGGCTACTCTTGACCCTTTTAGAGTCTTACAACTTCATTAGCACTTAAATAGATTCCAGACACCCCATGGTAAAGGAACCTTAATTTTGCTCAGCTCTATTTAACTCGCTTTTCTCCCAACTCATGTGGCCATGGATTGTTTTTTTCTTGCTTCGTTTTCTTTTCGCTTTATTTTCCCTGAGGTGCATCTATTGCCCTCTTGAGCGATGCCACCTTTAGCGGAAGAAACTATGTCAAGTGCCGGTCTAAACGATCCACACCACCCACCCCTGCCTTGCACTCTTGTTCGGAAGGTGGTATGGAGGAGCGGTGAACGTCATTGATTCCGGAGCTTCCTATGATGGGATCCCAGCTCCCACTTCTTCTCCCACCGTGACCTTGAGCAAGCTACTTACCCTCCCTGTATTTTGATTTCTGGAGATAAAAATAGGTCTCACCTCACAGGGACAGTGGAGGGTTAAGGAAGCCAATGCACAGGAAGTATTTTGGGGTGTGCCTGGCCTGGAAGGAGCACTCAGTATACATCAGCTTGTATGGTGTAGGCTGGCCTCTGCCCAGCCCTGTGCCAGATTAAGGTCCTGACTCAGCCGTGAGGGCATTTAGTTGGTAAAAGACAAGGCAAGCAGAACTGAACACCAATGAGATGATGAGCCCTTTTTTTTTTTTTTGCGGTACGCGGGCCTCTCAGTGTTGTGGCCTCTCCCGTTGCGGAGCACAGGCTCCGGACGCGCAGGCTCAGCGGCCATGGCTCACGGGCCCAGCCGCTCCGCGGCATGTGGGATCCTCCCGGATCGGGGCACGAACCTGTGTCCCCTGCATCGGCAGGCGGACTCTCAACCACTGCGCCACCAGGGAAGCCCAGCCCTTTTTATTTATTTATTAAAAAATTTTTTTTGGCTGCGCCGTGCAGCACGTGGGATCTTAGTTCCCCGACCCGAGATCAAACCCGTGCCCCCTGCATTGGGAGTGCGGAGTCTTAACCACTGGACCGCCAGGGAAGTTCCGACGAGCCCTTTTTATACCTCAAAATGTGGGAGTAGGGCTTCCCTGGTGGCGCAGTGGTTGAGAGTCCGCCTGCCGATGCGGGGGACACGGGCTCGTGCCCCGGTCCGGGAAGATCCCACATGCCGCGGAGCGGCTGGGCCCGTGAGCCATGGCCGCTGAGCCTGCGCGTCCGGAGCCTGTGCTCCGCAACGGGAGAGGCCACAACACTGAGAGGCCCGCGAACCGCCCCCCCCCCCAAAAAAAAAGTTTCCTGAATTGAATTAAACAGAATTAATCATCCTGCAAATACAGTACATCCCACATCTGAGCAGAGAAGTTGCTTGGTTCCAACACACTTAGATAAAAAGTAAGTGAGGGGACTTCCCTGGTGGCGCAGTGGTTAAGAAGCCGCCTGCCAATGTCAGGGACATGGTTTCGAGTCCTGTTCCGGGAAGATCCCACATGCCGCAGAGCAACTAATCCTGTGAGCCACAACTACTGAAGCCTGCGAGCCACAAGACTGGTAAGTCTCCCAAGGCCCTCTGTGCCCGTCAGGTCCACATGGATGGCCACCTGCAGGCTGCTCGGTGGGTGACCTCAAGTTGCCCAGCACCGCAGGGCTGAGTCCCCGAACTCTGGCATTGAAAAAGAGTGGACATAGTGATGGAGAGACTTAGGAAGGAGCCTGGATTTCTCCAACTGTGGGGCCCTGCTTGGAGGCTCCTCAGGTCCTTGGAAGATGGGAGAGGAGTTGGCAGATGGAGGGGGTGCCTTGAAAGGGGCCCAGGGCCTCTCCTACCTGTCGGGCCTCTCCCTGAGGGCTTGCAGTCGTCTCCTTCCTCCAGCTGAGCGGCTGCACTCCCGGGCTGTCTTCAAGCCCCTGTGGCTTCTAGCCCCCAGGTCTTCAGTCCCCGCTTCCCCTCCCCCTTCCCCTCCCCCGGCCCCCCCCCCCCCCCCCCCCCGCAAGATCCTGGGGCTACAGACAAGCATTGTTTACTGCCCTGTTGGTACAACACTCTTCCCTGGACTGGGAGGCTCGGATTTCCCGTGGAGATCTGGCAGGTGGCACCTTTCAATCACAGCCAGTGCCTCCCGCCTGACGCCGGGCAGCACGCATCCTGCGATCATCTCCCTTCCCCATGTACTCGCCTGGCCCTGGCAACTGCCCAGACAACCTGCAGGCCCATTTGGAGCATGGTCACCAGCTGTCTGGCCTCCCCTGCCCATCCAGAGCCCAGGCTAGGCCTTCTCTGCATCCCCACCACCACGTTCCTTTAAATAGTCCCTTTTACCCTTCCTCAGACTAAAGCAGCTGCGGAAGGGTGGGCTAAGGAGGGGTGAAGGGGCCAGCTGCGGAGGTGGCGATGTCTCTCAGGGCTCCCACTGCACGGGGAGCGGCTGGGGAGAGAGAGAAGAGTGATGGCCCAAGCTGATGGGTCGCTGCGCTGAGAGTCTAGGAAATACAAAGCCGAGTTCTATTTGGAGCTGAGGCGACGGGTACACAGGAGGCTCTCAACAGATTTTTGTGCTGAATCGAGATTTTGCTCAGAAAGACGAAACACCTTTACCTCCTGTAGGTGTCCTGTGATCTAAGAAAGGTACTACTTTTGGAGAATGTGTGAGGGGCTTGTGACTCCCCCTCCCCCTCCCCCTCCCCACTGCTTCAGCAACACTGGCCTCCTTCGTATCCCTCCGATGAGTCGATTCCTTTCCATACTCAGGACCGTTCTGCTTCCGCTCTTTGCAAGTCTGGTTCTTTCTCATTCTCCTGCTCTCAGCTGAAATTTCATTTCCACAGAGAGGTCTCCCATGACCTTGAGATCCTCTCCATCGCTTCTGCATATTTTATTTTCTTATGGAATATGGATTGGAATCCAAAGTTTCCTTATTTATTTCCTTGTTACCTGACTTTCTCTCTAGACTCTAAGCTCCATGAGGGCAGGGACTTTGTCATGTTCATGGCTGTATGCCCAGGGCCTAGCAAATTGCCTGGGTCATATGAAGTGCTCGATAAATGGATAGAGAATAAATAAATAATTTAATTAGTTAGTAGAAATATGGAACGGGAATTTGGGGGCCTGTTCCTGGGATGATCTGAAAGCCAGGTTTGGGTACCAATGGTTGAACAGTGCAATATTGTTGATTGCCAGCTGCATTTAGTGATAAGATGTCTGTGATTTTAAGGGCATTGTGGGGGGCTTCCCTGGTGGTGCAGTGGTTGAGAATCCGCCTGCCAATGCAGGGGACACGGGTTCGAGCCCTAGTCTGGGAAGATTCCACATGCCGCGGAGCAACTAAGCCTGTGCACCACGACTACTGAGCCCGCGTGCTGCAGCTACTGCAACCTGTGCTCCTAGAGCCCGTGCTCCACAATGAGAGAAGCCACCACAATGAGAAGCCGGCGCACTGCAATGAACAGTAGCCCCTGCTCACCACAACTAGAGGAAGCCCGCGCGCAGCGAGGACCCAATGCAGCCAAAAAAAAAGAAAGAAAGAAAAACAAAGAAAAAAAATGTCATTGTAGAAAAAAGACTTCATCTGTTAGCGATACAATTAGATGAAGAAAATATGGCTAAATGTTGACAACTGTGAAATCTTGGTGATGGGTGATTAATATGTGGAAGTTCAATATATTGTGCTCTCCACTTCCGTGTACTTTAAAAATTTTCCCTAATAAATAAAAATCTAAAACAAAAAGATTCATTTTTATTGAGCATCTGTCATGGACTAGGTGCTTTAAATACGATATCATTTTTATCTTTTTGTTTGTTCGTTTGTTTTGTAATGATTTTTAAAACTTTATTTTGAAATAATTATAGGTTTATAGGCAGTTGCATAAATAGTACAGAGAGGGTACAGAAGGTTAAATTTTACTTAAGATTTATCCACTGAAGGCTAAATCTTTCATAACTATATGCAATGTCAAAGCCAGGAAACTGGCATTGGTACAATGGCATGTATACTTCTATGACAGCTTAGATTTGAATAAACACCTTCTCCCACAATCAGGGCACAGAACCAATTTCATCAACACAAAGATTTCCCTTGTGCTATCCCCTTAGGCACACCTCCTTCCCTCCCCCCACCAACTCTAACCCTAGGCAACCATTAATCTCTTCTCCCATCTCTATAATATTGTCATTTTGAGAATGTGATTTAAATGGAATCATACAGTATGTAACCTTTCATAAAACCTAATAAAAATCCCATCTAGGAAGCAGATTCCTCTCTTAAGAACCCACCTCCTTTTTCCATGCAATTTCTTAATACTCCATAATATGTTGACTAGATTCTCAAAAGTAAAAACCAGGATAACATATATACAATAATATACGTGGCAGCATTATCATAATAGCCCCAAACTGGAAACAACCCAAAAGTCCATCAGTAGGAGAATAGATAAATGAACTGTGGCTTATATATACAATCAAACACTAGACAGCCATAAAAAAGAATGAATAAGAGATACACACGACAATATGGATGAAATCTTACGGATGCTACACTGAGCTAAAGAAGTGAGGCACAAAACGGAAAACAATGTATAATTTCCTTTACATGAAGTTCAGGAGTAGGCAGAACTAACTGATGGTGATAGAAGTCAGAATAGTGGTTCACTGCAGAAGAGGGAGTATTGACTGGGAAGGAACATGAGATAACTTTTTAAGGTGCTGGAAATATTTTGTATCTTGATCTGGGAGATAGTTATAAAAATGAATATATATTTAAAAAGTAAGCTTGTGTATTTTACTACTTTACTATCTGAATGCTATACCTAAATTTTAAAGTATCAAGGCACAGGGTCTGACAAATAAGTTTGAGTCCTTAGAGCAGTAATGAGGCCGAAATTTAAAATTGGGACTTCCTTAGGGAAGCATATGGTGACCAGCCATATAAAGTGTCTAGCCCACCTTCTGCTATGGGCAGTGTACCACTGCATTATTAATTTGCATCTTCTAAATTTCGTTTACTGGGAAATCCCTTGAAAAATCCAGGGATTGAGGTGGGTTTTTCTTGGGGGGGGGGGTTGCGGGAGGGGGGCGTGCAGACCCGAGGAATACATTAAGTCTTGAAAGATGAAGAGTTCACAAGTACCCTCTGTCTTCCTCACCCAAACACACTAGGTCAGTTCTGGTGGCAGCCACAGTGGCCCTATTCATCTCTTTAGGGCCCAGGGCGTCTAACAGAAGCTGACTAAAACATATTGTATACTTGACTCATCTTTCTGCAAGCAGAAACCGTGCCTCGCTTGTCTCTGCAACCCCAGAGAAAGTTTAGTGACCTACACACAGCTGTGTTCACACAAAGGGCCTCTGAGCATTGGTCCTCAAACTTGGTTGCACATGGGAATCACCTGGGGAGTTTTAAAATGTACTGATGCCTGAGTCCTACTCCCAGGGATTCTGATTTAATTGGTACGAAGTGAGCCCTGGGCTTCGGGATTATTTTAAGCGTCCCAGGTGACCTTAAGTACATCACAAACTGAGAGCTGCAGTTTGGCGGCATTCTTCCTACTCCGCGCCTCATTGGCGCTCTGGCCTCGGCTCTCCGGAGGTGAGGACGAGGTTCACTGAGTTCTGTGGTCCTGCCCCTCTTACAGAACCAATAAACTCAAATCTCTCCGTGACACCCCTAAAGACAAGAATTCTAACCAGTCTGCAGGCGCTCTGCGCCCCGCTCAAGCCTCTATGGTATTTTGGAGTCCTCTCTAGCATTTGGGAGACGCCTTAGGCGGGGCCAGCAGCTCCCTCTCTATGGTAGCGGATTTTCCCGCGCCGCCTCGTTGGTACTTCATTCCGGAAGTGCGTACGGATCAGAGAAGAGGCGGGATTTCCCTCCCGGAAGTGACCCCGGTGCGTCCGACCTATCCTACCTGAGCGCCCGGTGAGTTTGTAGTGTTTACCCGAAGTTGGGGACATAGGGGCCGTTGTGGCAGGCCCCAGGCCGTGGTGAGTGACGTCTGACCTCAAGGTGATCCTGATGATGGCGCCGCCATTTCAGAGGTGTAGACCCTGGGCTGGGGCCCGGGCGCCTTAGTCCCGCGTGTGATCGAATTCTTAGGGCCCCGCAGGTTCATGCTCCGTTCCGGTCTCCCCTTCTTCTCCTGGATAGAGGTGACCTAGAGGGATTGGGAGTCAGGGCTCTGGGGCTCGATTTCCAGACCCGCCATTGACATGTTCTGTGACCTTGGGCTAGGCAGTGTTCCCCTTCTTGGCCTCAGTTCCCACATCTGTGAAATGGGACGTTTGAATTCACTGAGGTCAGTGGCCCCTGCTGGTCTGATGCCCTCTGATTCCTCCACATCCTCCAGCCCCTGCGATGGGAAGGTGAATGGGGGGGCTGGGTGCTGACCATGATGTCTGCCCCCAGGATTAGGAGGCCAGAGGGAGATCTCTTCCACGGTGCAGGGCTGAAATGGACCCGCTTAGGGCCCAGCAGCTGGCGGCAGAACTGGAGGTTGAGATGATGGCTGATATGTACAACAGGTAAGGGCTGATTCTGCGCTGCCTTGTCTTAGAGAATGATCCCAGGTCACTCTTGCCAAGGCAGAGGTGGATAACTTCTGAAGATTATTTTCCTCATTCCGGGGAAACCTGAGGCCCGGGCTTACCCTCCCAGCACCCCCAACTCCCGCCCCATGCTTAAGGGCTAATGCAGACGCAGTGTGGGGTCACTAGAAGGAACTGGGCATTTAGGTTGGGATGGAATTGGCGACGTAGGAGCTGAGCAGGAAGAGAAGGTCCCGCCTCGGCTCTGGTTGTGTTCCAGGAAGAGTAGAGCATTTGCCTTGTGGCAAATAGGACGTAGCCCGCTTAGTAGTCAACATTTCTTAGACTCTTAATCCATCTCAGACACATGCTGAGCATTTTATATGCATTATCTTTTTTTAAAGGTAAGGACATTGAGGTTTCTAGAGGTTAAATAACTCTCAGGGTCCACAGCTGGTCAGTAGCAATGTCAGAACCAGTAACTCAGTCTGACTCCTAACTAGTGCCCATAACCATCTGGCAAATTTGGGAACAAATCGTAGCTGCACCAACCACCACTACTATGGCCTTGGGCAAGTTACATGGACGGTTAGACCAGTGGTTTCCCCATCTGTAAAGTGGAGTTAATAATAGTACCTTCCTCACAGAGACATTAGCAATATGAAATGTAAAAGTATATGACAAGCTCTTAGCGTTAAGCCCAACACAAGTCGAGTAAGCAGTCAACAAATATTTGCTATTTTTATTGGCTTAAGCTCTCTGGTATCCTCCCTAGATTCGTTGTTTTATCTTGGAGGCTATTTATCAGAATAATTTTTAAATGTAGGCTGTAAAGTCAGGCTACCTGGGTTCATAGCCCAGCTTTATGTGGTCCTGAGGCTCTCTGTGCCTTCATTTCCTTATCTGTAAAAAGGGGGATAATGATTGTGCCTACCTCTTAGGATTATCGTAAGAACTGCATGACAGAATCCCTGTCAAGCACTTAGCACGACGTCTGGAACATAGCTGGTACTCAGCTAATGGTTCCTGTTTGATTAGTCATAAACATGGCTAATGGTTCCTACTCTCAAGGATCTTCCAAGATAGTTGAGGTGCAAACTGAGGATTTACACTGCCTTCTCGGGGAGGTGAAATCAGTATAGCAGGGCAGGAATGGCTGAGGGTTCCTGGTATGCCACAGGAGGCTGCTGACCTGACCTTGCCCTTCCTTCTTTCTAGAATGACCAGTGCCTGCCACCGGAAGTGCGTGCCTCCCCACTACAAGGAAGCAGAACTGTCCAAGGGCGAGTCTGTGTGCCTGGACCGGTGTGTCTCCAAGTACCTGGATATCCATGAGCGGATGGGCAAAAAGTTGACAGAATTGTCTATGCAGGACGAAGAGCTGATGAAGAGGGTGCAGCAGAGTTCTGGGCCTGCATGAGGCCCCAGGCAGTACACCGTAAGGTGCACCCTGTCCTTTCCCACTTGTCTAATAAAAGTGCCCCCATTGGGTGTCATCTGTGAAGACTGCCAGGCCTAGGCTCTTTCTGGAAAGTCTCCAGGAGCCCAGGGTATGATGGAGCTCTTTCCCGGTCGGAGAAGGGGTGTTTGTCACACTGGCATGTGACTGTGTGTTTATATATATTATATATTAAAACAAGTTTGTTGACACCTACAGTGTGCAAAGCAGTGTTCCTGGCACTTGGGAGTAAAGGCAGCAGACACAGCCTCTACCAGCAGAGGGAGTCTCACGTAGTGTTTAAAAGCATAGACTGGTACCACGGCTTAAGTTTACCTTCCACGTCAGCCACTTGCTGTGTGACCCTGAACGTGTCATTTCACTGTGCCTAGCTTCCTCATCTGTAAAGTGGGGAGAATCAGGGCTGTTGTGAAGATTAAATGAGTTAATATGAACAAACTATTTAGAATAATGACTAGGCCATAGAAAGTGCCTAGTATATATTATTTATGTCTAACAACTTAAAATCAAGTGCAGGCAGGCATTTTCCTCAATGATATAAAGGAATGATTTAGAGGAGAGAGTGGAAAGTAGATGGAACCTAAGCATGAAGTAGCCACAACCTCTTGGTTCTAAACAGCAGTATCGAAACATGTGAAGGGACCCAGCTTCATGTGTGATGTGTGCGATCCAGGGAGGGGACCGAGTGATAACCACTGCCA